>NC_066852.1:16219193-17442911 GCF_001640805.2 Lates calcarifer | reverse complement strand
GAGTTTTGACCTCTGGCATTAAGTATGTGGTAAGGTCAGTTTATTGATGTGCCAGCACTGGTAAGGCAGCCCGTTGTGCCTGCACTGCACTAAGTCCTACTGTGTAAGGGGAGCCCTTATTGGAACTGCACTGCTTTGACACAAAGGCCAGGGATCCACTCACACTGCTTAAGAGACAAGATAGAGAGAAGGGAAGATGGCAGCCAGCATCAGATTCGGCTGTATTCAGGTTTCAGTCTTGTTTCCTCTTCAACTTTAGATTTTGCAGTTGATTTGTTTGTCGATGGAAATGTCACAAAGAAACTTCTTAAAACTACTTGCTGTTTGGTATGATAGATGTGTCGTACATAGGCTGTGTAATGCATACTCTGTGAGCAACACATTTGTTGAGGGCATCAAGCAGAAGGGAAACAGCCGTGCCGTAATATTTCCCCGCATGTCCTTTGTTAAGTTGCTGACTTGTTTTTATATTCCAGGGGTGGCATTACTATGCCATCTGGTAAAACTATTTGGATCTTGAGGAGGACGACTACAATTTTCTACAAGATTTTCTACCAGATATACTGGTGTTAGAGTTTGTTATTCAAAAATAATTTCATGTGAATTTCAATTTTTTATATGAGCTAAAAAGATTGGCTAGGATTTAAGAAATTATATCATCACAGATCTTCAATATGCTCTCTGTTTTCTTTCACCAGCTTGGCCACAGAAAAGTAATGTTCACAGCCAACTGTGTTTAACTGTACGGTTAAGATTTCACCGCTAAATCTATAGGACAGTTCATTCTGTGACATCTCCCATGTCAAACCTGTAGGATAAATGCAGCTATGATGTAACATGCTATTGTAAAAAGAAATTACATAACTGTCAAAGGAAAAGAAGAAGTACATTGAGTAAAGTCTGAAACATTGTGGAGTAAAAGTTTCACTTGCTTCAGGGAGACACTCTTTTGCTAAGCTATTATGTAATCTTACAAATGCATTTCATTTCTATGCAGAGCAAGACATCATTCAGTATTACTCTCCATTCATGTGCATTTTTTCCTTAAGAAAAGCAAACAGTGATGACATAATGTCCCAGAAAGGCAACACTCCAAGCATCCTAATATAAAAGGTGTAGTACACCAGATACGTTGTATCAAACAGGCACTACAGCTTAGTTATATGTTACATTTTGAATGAATGGAGGGAGCTAGGATAAGCTTAACTCCAGACTCCAGTATTATAAGTAAGCAATGGTAAGATCTGCTTGTGCCAAGGGTACAAACTGTATCCTTGTGTATCTGCAAAATGTGCACATCTTCATTTTACTTTCAACACTGCAGGCATTGCCAAACACTAGAAAGAAGCATGTCAAGTATTTGGACTGATGTCAAGGTGACCTAGTGAAATGGAAGATCATAGTATCAGGGACGGTAAGAATTAGTAAATAACCTTACTCGCTTGCTAAATGACTGAAATAAGTCTGTATCACCTACTAACAATAAGTGTAGTTGTATGATATATATTTAAAATGTGAGTTCATTCAATCCCCCCTGTGGGTGTTTGTAAGGGATATGTGTATGTATTTTTCCAGTGCATCCATGCATGTACGCCCAGGGAGCATTAGACACAAACTGATGGGAGCTGTCAGTCAAACTGAGGTGTTTGTGGAGATGGGGTGGGGGGGAGGTCGGAGGGCTGTTGGCATCGATCCAGCATGTCACAGTCTGAGCGGCTGGCCGTCTGTGTCCGTTTCAGCAAGGGGCTTTCGTCAGATGATGTGTGTTTGTATCTGTGGGTGTGGGCAGTGTGTATGTCTAATCACTGCAATTGCAACACCTTGTGTTAAACAACAAAATCTTGATTAACCATTTTATTACTGAGGTCCACTGATGTGTTTTTTATGCTGTGGACATTCAATAGCTAGATGTTAATTAACAAAAATCACTCAGGTGTTAAGATTGAAGAGGTTTCCTTCATTTACTTTGTAAAAGACGTTCAGGTTATGGAAGATGGGTTATTGAGAGGGAAGAACAAGGAGCACAGTAATGAACTAGTGCAAGTCATATTCTCAATTCAGGAGAGAGGGGATACATCTAGGAATATTGCCAATATTGCCATTACTTTTAGAGAAGGAAATAAAAGTGTTTATTTAAGCACATACTGTAATGTAATTAAAAATTATAATTTTTTTGCTGAATATTGCAGTATGAAAACCTGTTCTGTTTGATGTAAGGGCCTTTGCTTGTGTTAACCAGGAATAATTTACCTTAAATAAGCAGCTATAATATATATATAGAAATCTAATGCTAATTGGAAATGACAGCAGCTTTAGTATTATTTTGTTGGGGCCTCACATGTCATAACTGCTACCTTTGAAAGAGGGGAAGGAAGTCTTTTTGTAAGGACATGTTGGTATTAGACTCAGAGCCCCTGTGGTTTTGGAGACTTCCATTACTGAAGTGGCCTGGGGTGCGTCTGCCTCTAAAAGCTCTGTGCAGGATGCTCTCCCATCAGACTGACTGCCTGGAGGCCACCAAGAGGTCACAATGAAATGCATGTGTATCGGAGCAGAGACAGACACTGAAAGAAAGACAGAAAGAGAGAGAGAGAGTGGAAAAAGAGTAACAAGTAGAGAACAAGAAAGAATGAACAAGCTAGAGAGAACATAGGCTTGATGCCAGGAAGGCTAATGAAAAGTCTGCACCATTTCAACATAATGTACAGGTGCTAATCTGTAGTCTGAATGCTGTTCTCTACTCTCTACCACTAGTCAACACTAGTCGAGGCATCAAGCAACAGCTGCTAATGGATGCTAGTGAACCAGTTCTTTCTGTCTTGTTCTGGCTTTTTGAGTCCATTGCTGCTGCAAAATACAAACAGAGACATTCAACAATGAAAAAAACCCAAACATCTGTAGCTGTTTCTTTCTTTCTCTTACTTTCTTTTTGTTTGCTTACATTATGTCATGTTATAAAGGGCATGAAATGTTATGAATGCAGCTACTATGAAATCCTCACTATACCTTGCATGTTTTTCTTTCACTTAAGTTTAAGTATGTCCACGTTGCAGCTGCGAAAACTAGCATGCCACCATATGCTGTTAATCTGGGTGTCAATTGCTATTTCTTAATTATTATGTGTTCGAAGAAAGATGAGTAACACCAACAAAGTGCAAATTGGACTACTTGGTCACAGTTGCTCAACCGTGACGCTAATATTATTTTTTTTTACCTCACTTCTTTTTTTTTAAAACTTATTAGTCAAGAGCTGAGTTCTTAAATGATTGCTTTTAATTATATTTTCAACATAAAACTATAGATGCCAGTGTACAGCTGCAACATCAGACAGGCTTTTCTAAATCATTAGTCATATACAGTACATTGTCCTATTAATGGTAACTTGGGTAACTTTTGTGACCCAGGGCGCACCTGTGATGGACAACTTAATGAGTACCATTTCTAATTCATTTTGACAGCAGTGGCAGCAGGCCAGAGGAGACTTCATTCATATTCAAGCACCTTCCAAGTACCATGTCAACATGTCGGAAGGGGAGCGAAAGAAAGAGAGAGGGAGAGAGAGGGAGGGAGAGAGAGAGAGCAGACTCATTTCTAGAGGAGCTTTTATTGTTGTAGGAGACCAATTTACACTCTAAGTAGACTGGAGATATTGCTGAAATAGCACAAAATAGAAAGCTCAGTTAGCACCAGGTCAGTCAGCCCCAGAGGGATCTTGTTGATTTGCAGTTTTAATACCTAACATACTGTATGTATAGCAAAAGAAATGACTATTAAGTGCAATAATGTGCACTTTTGCAGATAATCAAGTGCTGAAATAGTCAAAAACTAGAATTATCACCTCGCAGTTGTATGTCTCCGCCAACCATTCAAGTTACAGGAAATATGGTCACATTTTCCCCCTCTTGTCTATGAGCTATGGCAATGAATACTGGCCAGAAAAGTGTTTTTGCAGAACATTATTTGACCTATTGGATATAAAATATTATCACTTCATTTAATCCCATTAGACATTTGTGTGAACTGGTGTCATAATCAACATGTGACTTGTTGAGTTATAGCCAAAAACCTGCTTTGCAAGGTCACAGTGACATTAACCTTTGACCTTTTACCACCAAACTTTAATCGGAATACCCTTGGGTCCACTTGGGTTTTTACCTGTGTACATGTTTGCTTGGATGTGTGTCAGCATACAGTATGTCTGAGAATATATATGTTATCTGGGACTTTATTAAGTCTTATAAAGCAAAGTTTTAGATCCTAAGAAAATCCTAAGAATCCTAAGAAAAGGTAGCTGGATGGTAGTAAATATGTCTGGGTGCACGTACGGTAATCAGAGTGTACTGTATTCACCTCTCTGTGTGTGCAACCATAGCAGGCTGTCGACCCTCTTTATGGCAGCTTTGTTCCTGACCAACCATGTGAGAGATTGCGGTGAGTCAGTCAATCTTGTTTGCTTAGAAGACAGAACAATTTCCCCCCATTCAGCCCCCGCCCGCAGATGACGGTTAAACCCTTTTTACCACCTTGGCTTTCAGAGGGAAAGAGTCGTGGGACAGAAAACATGGGAGCCCCAGCCAAGCATGAGAGCTGGTTTTCTAGTCGATTAAACTGGTTTCACTGAGGTCTCAAGTGCACTATCAATTGACTTGATGGACTCTGCGTCCCATTTAAACACCAAACCACCCTCCTCACCCCAGCGGTGAAAAGTCATCCAGTAGTTATGTATGTTAAAGTAATAATGATTTTTTGGCTTTTTCTATGAATGGATGTTTTAAAGACCATTTGGTAAAAGCTGTTTGGCATGGCTGAGAAGCGCTTTTTGGTCAGTGCAGAGCAACAAAGTGCATACTGCACTAGATATTACCCAAATTAACAAAAAGAAGGAGATTACAGTTTTTAACACATTAAATAAAAGGTAAAGCTTAGGTATGTCCTGATCAAGGTTTCTTGGCCCTGATCTGAGTTCTGTAATACGAAGTATCTGCGAACACTGATTGGATTTTTTTCTGCCTTTACTGCATGTCATTCCCCCACTCTCTCCCTGTTTCCTGTCTCTCTCTCACTGTACTGTGAATAAAGGTGAAAAAGCCCACCCCCCCACAAAAAACATGATTAAGTTAAAGTCTAGAAAATTAAATGAACTTGCTACACTAGAAGAAATTGTCTCAATGTAGGCATTACATATAAGAGCAATTAAATAATGTTTCCCTGTAAGAAACCAGTGTTTCTGTGCAGAGAAAATGTGCAATTAAAGTCTAGTTTGAGTCTCCTAAATGCTTCTGACAGCAGCCGCTTGGATTCTTTACCACCTTAACCAACTCTGCTGGGTTAGAGGTATTTACACTGTTGCTGTGTGTGTGTGTGTGTGTGAGAGAGAGAGAGAGAGAGAGAGAGTGAGAGAGAGAGAGAGAGAAAGAGAGAGAGAGAGAGAGAGGTAGTTAGAGACACTGACACAGAGAGAAGGAGTTGCAGAAACAGGCCAGGAAAGAGAGGGAAAAAGAGAGAGGATGAGCGTCAAAGACACTTAATCAAATGATTAATAGACTATGGGGTAAAATGGAGTCCATCCAGCAAACAGACTGCTGCCTTTAGCTCACATTTTAAAACACTGAAAATCTTGTTTTCCTTGTCTTGGTTTACAGTTTTCAGCTAGTCTTGTTTTTAGCTTCAGTTATCACATTTTGACTCATGAATATTTCACAAACATTCGACTTTGCTTTATTTCTATGTACACTTTTTTGCATGCTTGGTCTCACAATATTGTACTTAATGAATGTTTATTTTCTGTATCCATGCTTTTTTTGCTTCATAGTATTTTCAGAATACTTTCTCCAATGGCTGAACATTTTACAAAGTTATTTCTATCCTAAAATGAAAACTTCAAACTAATTACAAGTCTCCATTTGTGATTGATGAGTCCTTCCATCCATGCATGTACACAATATCAAAGCAGGAGCACTGTGAATAATTGTGGAGAAATATTTTGACCATCTGTGAACTCAGTGAGATTAGTCTCGGTCCCAAAAACTCCAATTCCTGTATCAAAGTGAAGCATCGCTTTGATATTTAAGAGAATGTGATGTTAATATGAAGCCTGTTTGATCTGTGCTTTGCCTCTTTCTGTGCCAGATTCAAGTGTCATATCATTTTCCAACTCTTCTCTTTCTCTTTCTTTCTCTCTCTCTCTCATATGCATGCACACACACAAACACACACACATTGATCCACTTTGTTGCTTCAGTTATCACTACCTTACACTCTAACAGCGGCAGCTGGAACTTTGATATTTCCCAGATTCAAGTCTTTGTAGACTCCCCATGGAAGTCCACTCTTCTCAGAATGTGTTTCCTTTGAGTTATTTTGTCTCTTTATTCATGGGGCTCTAGCTGTCATTTTTAATTTAAAAATTCAGAATTGATGGGATTTAACAGATTACATTAACAAAAGGTGTCTGTGTAGAAGGATACAAAATCAGGAACACGCTTTTCAGTCCAGACAATAATAATAAGTAATGTTAGCTAAGCACATGGATACAAATATAGACATGTCTATAATATAAATGCACACACTTGCAGATGTGCACACACATAGTGTATGTTTACATACTTACATGTAAACAAGCTTGCATAAGTACATACATGCACATTCAGTATATATAGACACACTGACACATATGTAGACAATGGTATGTTTTAGCAATATTATACTGTATAAAAAGAATAAGAAACTAAATTGATTTTTCATTTACACAAAGCATGATGGGATATCAAACTATTATTTTGTATTTGCCTGTTACATTGTTTTTCAAATATTCTTTGAAATTTTTCATAATTCTGTCAGTTTTCGACCTTCAAGACTACTAACATTTAATAAATGCACATTCCTTTAATATATTACATTCATGGATAGTTTAATGATTTCAAAGACTTTCTTTACTAATTTCACTTCTCTTGTAATAAGATATTTAAAAACTTTCAATCATATGCAGTCCCCCACATATACACATACAACATTTGCCAAAAACCTTAGAGAACACAGGTGTCTGCAGGCAGTGGCTAAGTCACTGCTGCACATCTGAGTGAGTGACTGCAGCTAATCCCAGTCATTCAGCTGTAACGTATTACGCACTAAAAATGGGCAGAATTGGCCTCTTCACGTTTCGTTTTTTACCCATTAAAATAATTGAGAACATTAGTAGAGAACAGCTTATAATGGCACAAAATAATATTTAATGATGCATGTTTTAAGTGAAACATGGATATGAGAAAGAAGGAGGACAGTGTTGTATGAGTGTGTATGCGCGCCTGTATCTTCATGTGGCTCTTTGTGACTTTTGCAAATGCGCATGCATCTTCAGGACGGACATCTCACAGATAGTCTTTCCACACCCTGAGGCAATCAGATGTTAAGTGGCCTCAGCATTATTTGAGCCTTAGCAGACAGTTTGGAGTCAGCTCAATCAATCCCCATCCATCCAGTGCAGAAAAGCACCAACTCCAGTTTATTGGAGAAGGGACCTGAGGAAGGGAGTTCACCAACGTGGCAGAAAAATACCCTCGGTCATTGAGCATTGAGTTTGAGCCAAGATGATTGTCCCAGTCACAAATGACACCTCTTGGAAGTGCTCAGTGAAATTGTAGCCTGGTTGTTTCAGGGACTTAAGGAGGGCAGTAACGTTCTCCAAATTAAAGGAAGATCTAAAGTTGCAGATGTAGGACGTCGTGTTGCACATAGTGCAGAGAGCAACGCTTTAGGCGAGCCAGGAAATTTGGGCTGGTGCAAATTCTTTAATATTATTTTTTGCATAAATTAGTTTCTTGTGGAAGAGAAACTAATTAGCTCATCATTTAGAAGGGAGAAAAAAGTACAGCCCCAGAAGGATGCTTGGCATGTAAAATCAGTGAGGATTTGTGCAACAGCTACTTAAATGGTGACTCAGAGGGCTGCATGCTGATACAGGCTTGCTGTGCATGTCTCTGTGTGATTGATGGATTAAATAGATGGATGACCACAAGTTGCATTCCCATAGAGCATCCCTCAAGCACTTACTGAAGACTGAGGCATAAATACCACAAAGCACAGGAAAAAAAAAAAAAATCATTCACTGGAAAAACAAAGTGACATTTTGTGTGACTTTGACACTTTCCCTGTTGGAGACACATAAGCGGGCAGCTCAGTTTTCCCTGCCAAATCTTTGAACCACACACTGACATAAGGAATATTTAATATTTAAGTGTAATGATCTCCTTTAATGAAATGGCGCCAGTTTGTTGGAAAACATTTTCAACTTCAAGAGAGACAGATCAGATTTTTGCTCAGTTACTGCACTATAATTAAATATTGATGGGATAGGAGACATACAAATGCTCAATAACACTGTACACTTCACTTCATGTAAGGTTTAAAAAAAAGCCAGGATAATCTGTTTGTTGATCACTAATGTAATCAGAGCAGAGATTATGTTGTCTCTGTGTTGACTGTCCTCATTTGCTTCTTGCTGTAGAAAGCGACAAAAACAACAGAAAGCGACTAAGATGATGACTGTGTTCAGAATGTATTTCTAAATATGCAGATGACGTATTGACTTTTATTTCACTATATAATGCTCTTTGGTAAGCAGCGCAGAATATTTTGGGCTAAAATATACAGCTCTTCTTTGCTTCAGAGTTGGCATTGATGAAATCATTATTATTAAGAAAAATGAGATGTACGTTACTTACAATAAATATCCTCTGCAGACATAAACACTCAAAATTAAAATATTTATAGTAAGTACTGAAAAAGGAGAAAGGGAAGAAAAAGGGTTTACAGAAAAAAGAGAAGACAATCAAAAAGAGAGGTTTCACACACACACACAAATGCACAAATTGCAGTTGTCTTTTGAAGCTGTCAAAAACGTGTTCAAACACGAACACTATGTTACCTGTCTCCTGACTATCATAGCCTCTTCTCTACAAGCTAATAAAGGATTTTCTTAGCTTGTTAGCCTTGAAGACATGCTAATGAGTATTGCCTCAGGCGTGACTCAGCCAATATGCAGGTGCTCCCCCTGCAAAGTGAAGGAGGGTGATGTGTGTTTTTCTTCTGCTTGGTTTAAGTCATAAAGAGCAGAGCAGTGTCTACCCTCAAAGAACCCGAGAGGCTCCAGAGGCTGTGTTTTCAGAAATCACAGGGTTGAAACACTGATGGGTAATTCTGTTTTGTTTGTTCTCGTGAAAAATCTTTTGTACTAAGGTCTTATATACTGTCTTATAAAGGTTGATTTGCCTGAGGAGCACCAGGCTGACATGAGTTCAATTTCCACTTGTCATCCTCTTTTATTGCTGATAAAAGTGTTGTCTTGTCAATGTTGCAGCAAATCAGAAAGTTAGAAAAAAAAAACATCTGCTCAGTTAGACAACCCACATTTCTCTAGCCTGGGCTTTCCTCATTTCTCATCCTTTGCATCACGACTGTTATTTCTGCTTCCATTTGTGATCCCTGCCCCCCCAAACCATTCTAACTCTGTGACTCTCTCTTCTCTCTACCTCCCTTGTGTACATCTACTCAAATCCGTTTTCTCATCTTTTTTCCAAACCTCCCGGCGTTCCTGGTGCCCCCACACACCCCCACCCCACAGGTATTCCTTCCAGGATGAGGAGGACATGTTTATGGTGGTGGACTTGCTCCTAGGAGGAGACCTGCGCTACCACCTCCAGCAGAATGTCCACTTTTCAGAGAGCACCGTCAAACTCTACGTCTGTGAACTGGCCCTAGCTTTGGGATACCTCCGCACCAAGCGCATCATACACAGGTGAGATGTTTTTCAGAATGTCTTTTCTCTGAAACTTACTACTTAATGTAGAGAAGTTTATGACAGAAATAGTATTTGACTGGCTGCCCCAATATTTCTCTTTTTGCTACAGTATATGTCCCCCTTCTGTCTCTCTCTCCCCTGTTTTTCCCCACCACCACTGAGTTTGAGCATCTAGCACCCCGGTGTTCTTTTCTCCTTGGTTGTCCACTCTCATATTATTTTCTAATCCAACTGCTGCACCACTGTGCGGAAAGGTCAAGCATTCTTGACATGAAGGTCACACCTGACACAACAGTTTACTCTGAGCTGCAGACTACAGCCATCATGAAATGCACCAGCTCTGTCCACACTGCTGTGTCGATGCCTCATCTAATTTGTAAAATGCAGGTTAAGTGCTTTTTAGGCAGAAATGTGTGCTGTTATGGCAGGGCCACATACTTGCAAGGTCAAGAAAGACATGGCTACAGCCCAGTGTTATTATTTTAAGTTGTTGAGTGACTCAAAGAGCATGGGATATCCTGTTACAGCCACTGGTGCTGCCAAAACACTGAGAGAAAGAAGTTTTTCTGAAGTGCTAACCCATTGAGACTTCCTTACTCGTAACACATACCAATCTACCTCGTTCATAGGGACAGTGCTTTGCCAAATACATTTGGAGGAAACATATTCACCGTCGTTCTTTCCAGTCCAGCAAGTGTGTGATTGTTAAATTGCACACACAGTCAAGCAGTGGTCATCAGCGTGGGTGGCTGCACAAAGCACAGGATTTTAACTCCAGAGTCCAGGATTTGAGTTTAATGTCCCATGTGATGTTACCATAGCATCTCAAATAGTGGATTTATTTATCTCAGTGGCAGAGAAAACTAGGTCTTTATTTGAAATAGGCTTGTATCAGAGGCTTTTATTTAAATTTTGACCCTGTCCTCCTGTTACTGCAAATTCACAGCTTCCTCAATGATTACCTGTTGTCATTCCACAACATTAATTCCATAATCACCCTGAAGTTATTATTTTTGTTCTAACTCAAATACTGTTTTCATTCACCAATTAATTCCACTAGTCCAACATTTCTACAGTTTTTACACGTTAAAAGTCTTCCTTTTAATGATAAGCTTTTGGTGAGTATAACATGACTCATGATAACGTACTGATGGAAGTAGGTCTGTGGAAATGTACATTAAAATTTAACATGTCAGCTCTGGAAGATGGATTCTTATAAATACATCGATCATAGCAGACTGTCCATATTCCATCCACTGCTTAGACTTACTCCTCCAGTCTGAAGACTGAGCAAACATAAAAAAGAGGCTTTCCCATATCATGACTAACAGGATACATCACTGCAATGGAAAACACTAATTTATCAACACCCCCCTGATAACAAATTACACCATTTAAATTAAAGTAGACTTCGTGCTCTTGTCCACACTCTGAGACCTCCACAGGAAAGAGAGAGAGAGAGGAATAAATGGGATAGATTATTAATTTGCTTATTCACCCAGTCCATGGAGGGATATGAATATTTAAATTGTGTTTTCTATTTTAGTGCTGGAGAGGACAGACTTGCCACTTGATGTGCAGGTGTTGGGGGCGTTTGTTTAGACGGAATCAACATCTTTTCAATCTGCATTCATTAGCTTCAAATAGGAAGAGGCGCTGAAAGTAACTCTCAGCTCATCTCTATGGAAATTGAATATATAATTTCCTCCCTCAGATGTGGACGTGCTGACTTCAGTGTGATGAGTGAATGCACTTAAAGTCCTCAGAACATGTGTGTATGTGTGTGTGTGTGGATGCACCTGTGCACAGGTGTGTATATGCAGGATGCACACATTCCCCTTCCGTTGGTCTTTCGTGATTTTGATGATAATGAGGGAAGGGGGGTAATGATGATAATGACATTAATCACCTGCATAATGGCGATAGAGTAATTATGTTATTTACGAGCTTGATCATGACTATGACAGTTTATGGTTGGGAATCGTTTGGTTCAGGATGATAGCAGGATGTCCACATTAGATAAGATGAAGTTTACTTACTTAAAAAGTATCAGAGATAAAGCTCTCCTTTGACCTAAGAACAAAATGCATGCTGTACAAGTTCACAACAAGACAAATCAGTCACAAAAAGCAGTAGAAACCAGTGAACTTGGTATGAGAAAGTTTTAAAGATAGTATTCTGCGATTAGGTGTCATGGCCATTCATTCTGAACTCCACTTAGGGACCATCCAAACATTTCTTACAGCTTCTGGTTCCATGTATAGTATTGCTGTAAATGGTTCCTAAAGTATGATGGATAATGTATGTTCCGTTAAGAATCCAAATTGAATTTCAGTTTTTGAGCATGTTCAACATGAGTTTAATATGATAATGGGCTTTAAAAAAAAACCTAAATTATTACAATGCAAAGCTGAATTAATTAGATTTCCACTGAGGGCTTAGGTTAGGATTAGCATCAAAAGTCTGCGCTGTTGTCAAGTGCATACATGCCTCTATAGTGTTTACAAGAAGCTTGAAGTCTGGGAGTCACCAAAAGCCGACTGCAATCTGGAGAAGGGGCTCGTGTGTGGTGGAGACAGTGGCATACAAGATGGTATCATCAGCATAAAACCTGACATGGAAATATGCAGTTGGAAAATAAATGTTATTTATGTCCACTGTAAATAGCAGGGGTTCTGATATTTGTCTTTGTGGGAAAGCGTTCTTGAATATTTTTAAACCGTAGGCGAAAAGTAGAGTCTGTGGATTTTAATTCAGGAATATAAATAAAATTATTTTATTATCTTAGATATTGTTCTTTCTGGATATAAGGTTTGCTACGGGTGAAGTCAGGACAAAGATCTTGAAGGGAGCCCTGTCTTTACCTGTAACTATACTGGGATCCATAACAGCACAACAATAGCAGTGATAACAACAGACATCTATCTGTTTAGTAATGCTAATTATTTTCAATAATGAGCTCTTGCACTTTATGGCACTGTATTGCAAATATGAACAATCTCAGGGGAGTGAGAGTTAACTCCTGTTAACAACAGGAGTTCAGCTCATCCTGACAAAGCCTGGATGGAAAATAAAAGAGAGGGCAACGTCATCATGGGATATACAGGAGCCTCTGAGCATGAAGTATGATGCAAAGTGGAAATTAAATTAATTCCTCTTTTTCATTAAATGGAAGTAGATTGTATGTATGTATCTATATATATGTATATACAAACTTGTTTATATAATTAGTAGAGTTATGCTTTTAAAAAAAGAGAATTGTAAAACTTTAAAAGTTAAAAACTGAACCCATATTATAATAATGCTGTAGTCATTATGAGTAGATATTGTTCTGCAAGATCTGATATTTTGGCAGAAAACAAATACATTGTCTAGGATCACAAATAAGCTTCTTACAAAAAATATTTGGTGCTACCGATAAGTTATATATAAAAGTAATGTCTAGGATTTGTGTTATGTGTCATACCAGAGTCCTCTTCTAGTCCTGTCTAAATAATCAATTTGTGGTGGGGAAATATATTTTCATAAATGGCATGCTTAATTGCATTTTGAGACATCATGCTCAGAATATGATCAACCTCAGGAGTGTCACATATCTGATTCAACCTAATTCAAGGTTGGTTAGTCAAGTGTTTTTAACGCTAAACCCTCTGAGGAGTTTGAATTACTAACAACAGAATGAGTCTCAATTAGATGACATCTTCAGAGACTTGATGAGTCTCTCCAAACAAGTGGAAAGATAAATGGCAAGTGTGTTACAGGGGAAGGCATGCGTGAGTGTGTGTTTTGTGGTTGTGGGGGGTTGTGCATATGTTTACATCACCACAGCCTCTTTGACATCAACACCACTTATCTCCTGCTGGATCCTCAGGTGCATTTTAGTGCCTCCTGAAATCTTCGTAATGGAAAGACTTACATGTTGTCAGCCAGCAGACGCTCTTAACGAGTCAATACATCTCAGTGTTTCATTTAGGGGATATACTGCCTATTAAAGTGGTTAAGGAACTAATTGTTTGGCTCTTATCAAACTGACAGAGATGGATAGTGATCCTACTGACATACCTCAGTCTACAGTTAAGGTGGAGGCTAATATTGTGAAACAGTGAAACAGTACATACACTATAGTAGTTCCCTGGTCTGAGGCATCAATAATCAAAACCAAATCATGCAAAGACCAAAGCCATATTAACAAGTATTGTCTGTGTACCAAAACCCTGAATATTTCATTACTCTGTCATATTTGTTCATGTTGTTTACCATGAATGTAAGCATTGTTGTTTATTTTGACTCAGTCTCACATATACCATCCTGGTGCTGTAAATACTCACTAGAGCTTCCATTGTGTATTAATCCATAGCTGAAATTAGTCCCCTAAAAATGCACTATTTACACTTGTTTGAGTAAGTATCAGTAACAGTATCAAGCTGAACAGATATAAGACTATATACTTGACACATTTGTAAAGATTTTCCATTGTCAGTTGAAACAAATGTGCTTGAATGCCACAATCATGGTGGGGAAGTTTAGACAGTATTGAAAGACAGACTGACACATCGTTGGTTTTGGTCTTGCCATGAAAATTGCCCAGTCTATTTATTCAGATTTCTGTTTCCTATCAAATGAACTAAAGCATACTGAGACCCAACTGTTGCAGTAGTAAGCCTATTTCAGCCAAGGATTCTCTTTTGCAAGCTCTGATCTCTATACCCTCATCTCTTTTCCTCTGCCTCCCTCTCTCTCTCTCACACACACACAAACACAAACAGTATAAAGTACCTTTCCCCCATATTCTCACTCAGTATTGCTCCTCCCATTTTTTCCCTTTTGTGCTATTTTCTCTACCTACTGTACTTTCTTTTTTCCCCATTCTTTTCTCTCTCTCATCCTCATTTCTTAAGTCCTAGGTTGTTCAGGGTCTCACTCTCCCTCTCTGAGGGAGTGGCACAAGGCATATCTCTCCTTCAAATAATTTATTCGCTCCTTCATCCCCTTCTCCTCTAGAGGCCTTTTTCCAAGCTACCAAAGGGGAATATGGTCTTAATTCACCTATCTGGTTAATTGAAGGTGAAAGAACAGTCTCAGTGGGTCTCCTCATGGATGGTCCCTAAAATGAAGAGATATTATATAGTACTGCAGATTGCATTGAGGCAGACTAAGTCATTACTCTTACTCTCCATCAGCTCTTTGAAATGGCGAGCGTTTGTCATGTCTTCAAGTGAAGTATTCTTTATTCATGGAGTGTGTTAATGTTTTATTTCCCAGCTGAAGAAGAGAAAGAAGAACCATGAGGGATGGGAGGGAGGGTGGGTGGGAGAAATTATACGCTCATATTTCATAAATGCAGATTAAGGTGCCAGCTGGTGCCAGCTCTCTGATTTCCACCACAAAATGGTGAATCAAGCATTATCGCAGTCGAAAATCTCCCACAGCTCAACCCGGCTCACAATGGTAGATTAGCCGACGGGAGGAGGTTTGTGCTCTGAACATGATAGAATGTTTACCAGCAAGTCTGCTCCAAAAAGATCACTAATAGCTGGCTTGTGTATCTAACTCACGTGCCTCTCTGTGGGAGAAAGAAGGAGAGAGACGTTGGCAGAGAGTGGCTCATTCAAGCAGTCTGAGAGGCAGACTTTGAGACCGAAAGAGGGAGATAAAGGCAGAGATACAGAATCAAAGAGCCACGCAGAGAGGGTGGAGAGAGCTGACTTTTTTTTTTTTTTTTTGGCAACACTCCCTGAATGTTTCTGACATGGTGAATTATTCATCACCAGTAATTGTGACGTGAGTTTTGGCCTTGGCTTTTTAGTGCCGACTGGCTGCTTTCAGCGTCTGCTCGGCACTCTCCGTCTCCCAAAAATCAGCTCCAAATTAGACTGGGGACTTGTCAGGCCTGACTTTGTCAACCAGTCACACTCAGCATGTGTTAATGAATAAGGAATGAACATCCCTCTGCTCAAGAGTTGCCACTGTCATACACGTACACGCACACAAAAAATGTTTACCCATGTGCGTAAACACTGCGACAGGCACATACACGTGTACACCTGTGTCATTCTCACACTTGTCAGAGCTGCTTTTCTTTAACAGGGAGAAGAAAGGGTGAGTGAGAGACGCAGCAGTTTGCTGGGTTGGAGCTGTTGGCCTCTGTGGGTGTAGTTGGGCTTTCAATTCACGTTCAAAGGCAGCGGCTGTCTGACTCGCTCCTCAGTGGCTGGTGGGCGTGGGCACTTAAAACTGAGGGATTCTGACTCTGTGTCCCTGTGTATTTCTATACACAAATTGCGTATTGGCTGTGTTTGTGTGTGTACTGTGTGTTTTTGAGTGCGTGATGTGGTCGAGCAGTGGACTCGAGCTGTGGACACTCTGCTTTGTGACAGAGAGGGAGAGGCACAATCTCCAACAGCTCTCTGCTTCTGTTCTGGAGTGGAGATGAGAGCTACTAAAGCAGCAGAGCCATGAAAGAGCCTCTGATTAAACTGCCAGCAATCTATGCCCAGAAAACCAGTAGCACCAATTTCACTGTGGCAGCTACAGATTTTTTTGATTTTTTGATTTTTTTGGAAATTTTGAAAAGAAATTTAACTAGAAAACCACTAAATTAAAGATCTTACACAGCTGAGAACAATCCAACTATTTTTTCATTTTGCCCAAAGCCAGAAAACAGAAAAATGTCAGACATAATCCAATTTTTTTTTGGTTTTATGGAAAAAAAAAGAAAGGTGTTTATAGCCCCCAGATATGCTATAGTATCGAAAATAAGTATTGTTTTGGCTTCTGTATGAAAATGCAGGCATTATATCAGCAATAGTACAATACTGTCAGACAATACCAAGCCCTAAATGTTACAAGGTAAAAAGATATCTGAATGTGCTCCAATGACAAAAGCTGGGACACTATTAGAAAAGGTCTTGGGATTTTAACAATAAGTGTGATTAATCATCTGTCACTATCATCAGAACAAGCCTCATAGTTTGTTTGTTTTATGTCTAATGGAGAAGATAGTGCCTTACTTTACTTGCTCATGTGTGTGTGTGTGTGTGTGTGTGTGCATTCTTTGTTCTTTGGCCTGTGCATGCATGTATACACGTTTATTTTTCGTGAGCTCTTTGGATGATCTGAGTGCATGGCTGCATGATCTGTGTGTGTGTGTGTAATAAGCCTCCGTTCTCAGGTGTGTAGGCCCGCTCCAGTATCAGTGCAGTATCGTATGAACAGGTACAGGGCTCAGTTACCCCTCTGCCTCTGATAGCAGGGTGTAATGAGGCCATTAGATCCTCCTAATAGCTTGTAGGGCCAGTCAACCGAGAGAAAAGCTGAAGGGATCAGTTTGCACCAAGCTCTCCCAGGCCCGTTCATCTGTCCTCACTCAGAAGCCACAAATTTTTAAGTCTTCCCTTTTTTCTATTGCTCACTTCATTCCTTTTACCCAACTTGTTCAATTTGCTCTTTGTACTCCCTCACCCTCCTCATTTACCCTTGGCTCTCTATATCTCTTCCCCTCTTTTTCTTTCTGGCCTAAGTCATCTCATTGGCTCTCCACTTCATTTTCTCAATTCTCCCACAGAGAACCACAATACATTCTGTTTTCTCCACAGTCGTCACTATCCCCTCCCCCATCCCTATTCATTCCAATAACTCTTTATCTCCCTTACTCAACAAATATGTGATGCAGTTCACGTCCTCCCTCTCAGTCTGGCCTGTGCATCTCCGACTATCTCTCTCTTTTCACCCCTTTTACATTATCACCCTCTCTCCACCTATTTGTTGATCTTTATATATTTTATACATCTACTTCATATTTCCCTCTCTGTAGCTCTGTCTCTTCTATTTTTTTGGCCAAGTGATTCATACACAGCTGTCAATTCATATGTAAAGTGCTTTGGATTATCATAATGTCTCTTCTCTTTTTACTCCTCAGAGGAAAAAAAATCTGAAAATCAGTCTCGGAAATGTGCACCTAAAAGAGTAACAATTTCTTGTACTACAGCAGTGACAAAGAATAACTGATGATTACAAATTGCTGCCTCATAGTTTCGTGATTGTCAGCATACAGTACAGTGCAGGTTCTGGTTTTAGAAGCTGCAGTAATACAAATCCAGGTGCCCACACAGTCAGTCACTCCTACAAGCTGAACTGATTTGAGTATTTCCCAACATTTTATTTTTTATTTTTTGGTCACTTTTCATCTGAATCAGATGACAGAGAAGTGTAATTGTTTCATCTCATAGGCCCCCTTTGTTGTGTCACCTCTGAAAGCATCCTATTCAAAGTGGCAAACGCTTGCAGATGGTTGAGGCATCACCTAGCCAAGCAGTCCCGTTTTCACATAGCCCTGGTGTGACCGTGGCTGCGAGAGACCAATCTGGGTCTCATAGATGATGCATAGCAGTTACCAAAGCTAATAAAAACAGGAAAGCCTGCCAGCTGCAAAGAGCAGGCAACAACTCAAACCTTTCTTTTACTATAAAAAAATAATTGTGATTCATACAGATTAGTTCACTTAAAAACATAAAAATCAGTAAATCCAGTATACACTGCATGGAAAAGAAGTGAAATTAAATCAGTGGGAAAGTGTATCACTGAAACTTTTCACCAAGATGACCTCTGCAGAACACTGCTGAAGAGGTTTAAGGATTTCTAACAACAATAATCAAATTCATAGCCTTCTGTGGCTGCAAGACTGTGGTCTTAAAAAAAACTGTTAATGACAAGGTAAACTGAAGTCTCATTCAGTGGTGAGTAAAAGGGGAAAAAATATCCTGTGAATATTAGCTCTGCTCTCTCCCCCAGACATCATCATTACAGAACCGTCTGACCTACTTTTCATTATCATCTTATTTTTGATAGAAAGACTTTACTTGGTAATTGCTGGGTAATTCTTTTATGTCAGCATTTGTGAAAGGAAAATAGAATTTAATTCATGGATCATTAAACCGAGGACAACTGAGAAACAGGGGGTATTGATTGTGGTTGTTGAAATAGGCTTCACAAGTCTCCGAGGTTTATAAAATATTTACTATTTTAGAGCAAAACCTGTATTTATATGGAGTTGAGCCCATTGAGGATGTCTGAGACTACTCATTTGTTCTGTTTTGTTTAAACAAATCTCATTATTTTGGAATTTTAATATATCTTGAAACAAAATGCTTATTTCCTGTATTTAAACAATTGATGCCAAACCCTATTTACAATATGACTATTTAGGAAAGGTGGTGAATATATGTTGTTATCATAAAAATGTAAATTTTCCAAAAATCCAGGTTTTATTACTGTATATATAGTTACTTTATTCATCTATCAACTAATTCTGGGAAAATCAAGTATTGCTACCACACTACGGTGGGTGCCTTGCACCCACATCTGCTAGCCACTGAAGCTTTGCTAATGTTAGCTAGTGTTTCAAACAAGAAGTACAGCTGTAGGCAGTGTTTGAAAGTGTGAAAGGAGAGCTAAAACAGGGGGTTAAGTTGCTCTTTAATGTCCACCGTTAGAAGAACAAGTCAGTCACGGTCATCATCATCACCTCTACCTCGACAGCTCGTCTTTTACCACGCCCCTAATGAGGCTCGCGGCTTTGCTTTATCTCTCCTGCCAGTTGTCTCGGCCCCTTCTTGTCCTGTGGCTTTCACAACGGCAGTGTGGCCTTTAGGTATAAAAGAGGCTTCCTTGTTCTCACTTATAGCCCTGCTTTTGCCAGCAGCCACACATGCTCCCTCCTCTCCCCACTTAGTGCCAGCCTTTGAGGCAAATGTCAGCTAATTAAGGGTTACACGGCCGACCTTTCTCGCCTCCACCTGAGCCTGTGCTGCTCAGTCTGCCCCAGAGCTGAGCTCCGGTGTTACAGGTTGTGTGCCCGCGGAAACACACATACGCACGCGGCACACACGTATGCACACAAAACACCGGTCAGCGTGGCCTTTGATATGCTAAACACTGCTGGGTTCCTACAGGGCAGTAGACGTAATTAGAGGAGACACTCACTGTCTAACACTGAGGATGCACAATGAGTTGGCTGTCAGCTGAGACAACCAAAAAGAAGATGTGTGTGTGTTACAGTGCTGCAGTTCCCATACTGTTGTGATTCATCAAAATACATGGATGCCTTTCTGCCAGTAAATCAAAGTTTTTACTGCAGACTGCAGATTCCTGTTGCTGCTACAGCTGCCCATGTTGTTTCCTGGAAATCTGCATGGTGTCTCCAACAAAATGTCATCTAAAATGCATGACCCCACCCTCCTCTTCTTGGTTAAATCAATCCATGTCAAAAACACACGGTGGAGACCACCTAAGAAAATTACTGTGACTTCACCATCCCTCCTAATGTACACACAATAGGTAGCCTCACAAATGTCTTCATTCTGTCATTTTGATGTCAGTTTCAGAGTGTAGAAATTTACTGATCATCGAGCACAAATGGAACATTTGAGAAGGGTGCTGAATATTGAATATCGTCTCTCCAGTTCAAAGCACTTTTAAATCTGTGGGGATACGTTCCAGAGACGAGAGAACAGAGAGAGACCGAGAACACTCTGTACCCTTCCACTCTTTTAGTTTTAGGCTGCAGCCACACAAGTGCATCACAAAATGTACTGTTTGGATGAAAAAACACTCATAATGTATGTCTTAGGAAAGGGTGGTTGTTGTCTGACACTGTCCCAACAGTGTGTGTGGTAGTTCATGTCTGTCTGAAAATCTGTGTGAGTGGCCAGCCGTGGAGACAAAGAAAGGTGAAATGCAAAAACGTATATGGAAGGACGTGTGATTTGAGGAACGGTCTCAGTGGTGCAGACAGTGTTACAGTATGAAAGAAAGAGAGCTAAAGTGTCAAGGACAGATAAAGATCAGTGACAATGAGGAAAAAGAGGAGAATTTATGTTGCTTTGAATTAAAATAATGGCCGGAAGGGACATCATCGGGCACCGAACTGTTCTTTGAAGTGTCTGATTGTCATCAGGGACCTTGGTATTGTTACTGGTGTCTGTCACTGTGTTCTTCTGAAATCTATTGTTAAAAATAATCCTCCTCTCCCTAACATTCACTTTCTGTGGTCACAGAATATTTCATGGACCATCCACAGTATATTACTTTCATGAGGAGAGTTTGTAAAGGTACATTTGTTGACAACAACAACAAAAAAAAGACATTAATAGCTGAATGGAAAATGGAAAATGTTGCTCTGTTGCAGAAATACAGAGCTTCAAAACACATTCTGGGTTGACTAATTGCTCATTTTTCTGGCTTAAACCTCTTCAGAAATCATTGATTCAGTAAATATTTGCTAAGAAAAAGGGAAAGCAACATAAAATATTCACTGTACCCAGTAAAGTAGAATTTTGCCTTTGTACTGTATTTTATGAAATCCATTTTCCTCATGAACTTTCTCTAGTTTAACTTTTGAAGTCTTACGACCAGATCCAGTATATATTTAGTATACAGGTAGTTTTGTTCCTTCCCCAAGGACAGAGTCGGCTTCAGGCACAATGTGGAGTAACTGTTTGCTTCTAGATGCCATTTGGATTTGTGTGGCATCAAAGAAAAAAAAATAGGTGCAGAGAAACAAACATCTGCTTGAAAATGGGAGCAAAAGGGAAAACACAACAGAAGATGAGAACAGGAGCTGTGGGAAGAGCCTCAGCTTACACCTGTTCCTCTTCTCAGGTGTCTCATGTGCTCCCACAGCTTAACCTGCTGTCCCCTCTTCCCACTCAAATGCATTAAGATATTCATTTGTTTTCGTCACACACACACCTGGTACGCACTGGTGCAACACGATGCCATCTGAAAGTTTCGATCTGAGGTATTATATGTCCATTTTTGCCATTCACTGGAACGAAATGATTCAACACAATAGTGAGTCAGCTTTCTGTCGAGTCACCTCTTGGAAGCTTTTACATTTGATGTTGTGTGCAGGCAATTGTGGGTATTACAGTGGCGTACAGGAAATGTTTTCAGTCTCCAGCAGCAGAAAAAAAAGGTTTGTTCAGGGTAAGTAGAAGAACTGGGTAATTAATATGAGCAATGTAACCTCCCTTGCAGGGCAGACAAAGAGGAGAGTGCCACCTACAGAAACTTAAATGTCATCAGTATTAAATAAGATATCAGAGTACCACCCACACTGTTTTATTTACAGGTGAACTGTGGGAAGTGCAATGCAGAAACGCCAGTGCCAAGTGTGCTTATTAACAACAAGTCAAGGATTTTATAGATTACTACTTTAAAGCAGATTTTTAATGGGCAGTGAATCTTATGGGGCTGAATGTGTGATGATGTGATGAGACTGCGGTGACTAATGTTCACAGACCACAGGCGTCATCTTAGTCTGACAACACTGGTCTAATTTAACACATTTTGATGCTGTGTTAAATAGCTCCTCTAATAGGGTCAAAGGTTATATCCTTATCTAATGTCAACAAAAGTTTGCGGAATTATGCATAATGTTCCAGCAAAACAATGAAGCAGGTTGTTTAGTTCAAAAACAATTTCTTTGAGTTTTTTCTGATCTGTCTCTGCTGTTGTGAAGTCATGTTCAAGTTTATGCACTAAAACTCCTCATCTCCTGCCTCCTCCATCAACTAATTAACTAACCAGTCTTGTTGTTTCACACCCACAGATGCGGCAGTGCGGTGTAGCTTTATTCTAAATAGTTAGTCACATCTGTTTTGACTCATGATGAAACTGTCTTGACGAAAATGTGCGCCTTTTAATGTGAAAAATAGTCATTTAGAGTTACACTGAGTTAAGGCAAAAAGTCCATTATCACTGAGGTACTGGAATACAAAAACACACATTTATATCTGCACGCACACACACACTGCCAAAAGTTTAAAAAGCACATTTCAAGACTGTTTTGATTTTGCAAATCCCACTTTAGCATATTCTCCAAACAATACTGTAAAACAGAACTTTATACAAAAATGACATGTTGACTGTGCCTGATCTTACTCACTACATGTAAACACACACAAAAAAAACACACTAATCCCACTGTGCTGTATTTTCCCTTTCAGAGACATCAAACCTGACAACATACTACTGGATGAACATGGTAAGAGCCTTTTTCTGATTATATTTTTAGTTAATTCATATGGAAGTGACTGGTTGGAATTCAAAATCCAAAAACTGTACAATAAGATTTTATTAGGTTTTGTAGATTTTTATTTTTATTTTTTATTTTTTGCATATGTTAATAAAATTTCACATGACTCACGTGGTGACCTGACTTGACTTAGTGTCCCAAATTCAAGACTTAACTGCTTCTGACTGAGGATTTTACTGAACCTCCAACCTCTGGGATCACTTCTGCACACATCAAAGACGCTGCAATGCTCAGAGGCAGGTTTCATAGTCGTTACTTAGATGGGCCTCGCAGCACTAAGATGTAAAATAAGTCATGCATTAATTTATTTTAACTAACACAGAGAAGCAGAGCACAAGCTTGATTTAATTTTCGGTCTTCATTGTCAGACTGTGTTGGTTAAAGCACTGTGACATTTCCATCATGTTTTTTTTTTGTTTGTTTGTTTTTTCTTTTTTGTGAACTATGGACTGAGATAAGATGGACTGATGTGATAGGAGTGTGGAGGACAGGGTACTATTCATCATGTCTACTCTTTACTGTAAAGGAAAATCCTGTTATGAATGATTGACTGAGTCTCATCATAGGTTTTGGTGTCAGTTTCTCACAAATACACACACACAATGAGAAAAGAGACAGAGAGAGCAGTGTGTGTGTGTGTGTGTGCGCGCACCAGAGGGAGGGGAACAATTGTAAATCAAGGCAACATTGAGAGAGACTGTAAATTCTTTCATCAATATGTTAATCAAGAGGAATATTTAAGTATATCATGTTATGATCTGTCCTAGAGAAACACACAGACATACTTGTAACAGTACAACACATGATACATTACAGTAATGGGACAAAACCATGGGCTAAAACATCTTCCACTCTTCTAAGAAGGTTTTCCAAAAGATTATGAAACCTGGCATCAGGGTCTTCCCTCCCATTCGCCCTCAAGAGCATTATTGAGGCTGACCACTGGAAAACTTTCCTTATGGACATGGCTTTATGCGCGGGCATTGCCATGTTGAAAAATGACAAAAAGAAGAAGGGAAAAAACAACAATATTTGGCCAGGATGGAAGCTCTTCCTTTGAGGGAGGACTTACACTTGATCTCCCATCACAGAGAAACAGGCCATGATCTTACATAAGATGAAACGTCGGCTTCAAATGCATGTCGATCTGTTGGGTTGTGTACTCAGATTGACTGCACATAAGAATAATGTCATGAACTCACACTAGGTTCAAGTGATGGAGGTGACAGATTATATTACAGATTATATATGCACCACCTGAACAACACCTCTGCTGGCACTGACCAACAAAGCAAACAACATGTATTATTACGTTCACAGTGTCATATGATCTGAGTGAAATTTGAGCATAACAGAAGTGTTATTTTTTATATTTATAGACCCAGACAAGGGAGAGCTGATAAAATTGTATTGTAAATTGTATATTGTGATACTTAAGTTAATGAATAATTAACTATACTGCTTCATTAAGATTACCCTTAACTGGAACTAAGGGATCTTGTCCTAACTATGAAAAGCCTAAGAGCAAAAGGGCCCATATACTTTTAACCATATACTGTACACACATACACTTGACAGATGCACACACACCCACAAAAGTCCTGAGATTTTAGAGGGCACCGGGCAGCTGCTCAAGGGAGCTGAGGGGATATGTGGGATGGCAGCCCTGCTGTCGCAACAAACTGGAAGCAGACAAAGAAAAAGGCCGGGGGGTGGGGGGTGGGGTGAAAGGAAGAAAGAGCGCAACAAACAGGGAGAGCCATAATAAGACAAGAGGGAGGGAAGTGATGTGCAAACATTTCTGGGAAGAAAGATTTGTCAAAAGGAAGAAGAATCAGGTAGACAAAGAGAGGGAGATATGGGAAGAGGATAGATAAAAAGAACAAAACAAAAGGATTGAGGGAGGAGAAGGAGAGTGCCAGCTTTGTCATCCTCAGCCTGATTTCCACAGGACAAAACACATTCACCTGTGGTTTCTTTCTCTCTCTCTCTCTCTCTCTTTGTATGCATGTGTGTCCTTTCAAACTCAGTAAGCATTCCCCTCCTCCTCATGCATTCTGCCCACACTCGCTTTTTCTGTGCAGACCTGTAGTTTACTTCTCCACTGAAGTCTGAAACAACAGGAGGTAGTGGGGGGGGCTGCACACCACGTCAATTTTGCAAGCTGGAATTGCCCTGTGTTCCTCTGGGGAGCCGTTTCATATAGAGAAAAAACAATTTACTCATGCACATGCAATGTCGCTTTGTTAAATGGCACAGCCCCGGGATGCTAGAGAAGCTCCAAGTGGGCCACTGTTTAGGTTATCCCCCAGGAGCATGCACACGTGCTGCTCATGGAAGCAGACGGTATGTTAGAGGGGATACTGTGAGTACCAAAGTAAGAAAGAAGCATTCATACTGTTTAAGGTAGTATATAGTAGTATAGTATGAAGCCTTTCTAGAATAATACAAGTCAATATAGTACTGACAAACAGAAAAGTGATTTGAATGATAGAAACTCAAGAACTTTTTATATAATGAGGAAAACTTGTGTGATTCAGGCTACTTTACCTGCCTCCTGCTTTGAGACGCAGAAATGATATCAATTCCACCAACACATTATGTGACAGAAAGCATGTTTCCATGGAAATATCGGCTAAGTAACGGATACATTCATTTAATTGATGACTTCATCAGCATAATTGGGGACTGAAAGTTTTATGGCGATTATTTCATCAATATGATTTGGCAGCTCAAGTGCCTCTTGTTCTAAATCAGATTCCACAATAGTGTTTAGGCACATTGACCCTTGTGAAGTAGTTAATACATTATTTGTCTCAGGTATTTGTGAACACATAAGTGAAACCATCCCTGTGCCCTTGTTACAAAGCAGGATTACTGTACATTAGCTAGATGACTATACTGAGTGAGTGAAACCTGGAACCAGTTTTGTTACTTTAGTGCATGTTCTGGTTTTGTTGGGGTTGGTTCAATAATGAGAGATGATTAGTAGAAATAAATGTCATTTATAAATGTCATTTATTTCTACTAATATGATAATTTAGAATAGCTGCCACAGCTGCCACTGTAATTAATGAGTTGAGATGTAGTTAAAATAAGTGTTAAATTAACTGCAGATTGCTAGTGTCACCTAACAATAACAGACCATCTCTGTGAGACCAAAATGTTGCTCTATTAAATCAAATTTGTTGGTAGCTGTTGGTATAGTGTGCAGAACTTGTGTCTAACTTCTGCCTAAGAGAGCATTTAGACTGAAAACAGTGGTGCAATAAAAATGCAAGGGGCAAGATTGCTACAGGTACCTGTGAGAGATTTAAAAATCATCCAGCAAGTGCCATTTGAGTAATGGATCCATGAATCTGAAAGCCTGTCAGATGGTAAAACTCTGCACAGGGGTTTATAATATTACAAGGAGAGTTTTTTCAACTGGAAAAGTCACAGTGGCTATCATTTTATAGATAACAGATAACAAGGCAAACAGTGGAAATACAGCATTCATAACAAAGTAATCTGACAGGCATATACATTGGGGTTATTAGTAAACTCTTATGTGTGTGCACACTATGTGTTATGTAGTTGTCATCAGTGGTGAGGGTGTTTTGAGGTAATGGTAAGCAAAGAGAAATTAAAAATAGAATAGAAATGCAGCAGCATGACATAACCTAAGGATCAAACCTCAACAGTTGAGGAGGTAATCCCAGTAAAACATGTTAGGTAACTAAGCCACCAGGAAACCCGCTACACCATTGTTCAGCCACCACGCATTTAAAACATTCACACAGGCAGGGAACAGTCTGACTACACACAAACGGGTTAATCTCAGTCACCGACTATAGATTTTTAGAGCAAGAGATTTTATTTGAATTCAAGGGAATAGCATTGTTTTGAACTATGTGTATACTCTTCATTTAGTGCACACACGAGTAGAGTGAAGTGGCTATCTCACAAACAGTGCAACAGCAGATTAAAATCCACAGGATAAAATGTAACACAGAACTGTAATCAAAGCTAAAAAAACAATTAACATTAATAGCACTGCAACAACAGTTAATTCTGCTGTATTCAGTGCAATCAAATGAATTAAAAAAATAAAGAGGAAAAGTCAAGACTGATTAGCTTCCTCTCCATTTTTGTAACAAGCAGACTCCAGTTAGTCACTCTACAGCAGAACATGGTACTTCAAAATGAAAGCAAGGAATACACAGATTTGATAACTGTGTTATAATTTATTTTTGACAGTTGTGATCAGCTGACACAGTGCCATATCTGCCCAACCACTAAACAAACAGCACTACAAATTACATAATTAATAGTGAAAAATAAACTAATTAACTAACTAATTAATAACTAGTAATAATGAAGCAGACCAAAACCATGAGGCTGTCCTGCTCCTTACGCCAGACTAAACCAAAACAGTTTAAACTGAGCAAGCAGTGGTCAGTGGATCGGTGGAGCTGTCTTGACCTGATCTCTTTGGTTTAACTTTCAAAATTTGTCCTTTTTTTTTTTGGCCTACAAGAGACTTTTGGCCCAATGGTGAGATTGTGATAATGGTTTTCTGTTTGTTCCCGCTGGCTCCTGTGTAAAACTCCTGTCCTAAATCTGTCTTCTGCAAAGCTATGAGAGAAGAAGACAGAAAAGTTTTTTTTAAAGAGAGAGATAAGTGTGTGACAGAGACAGGAGGCATCATTAAATATGAAAAAATGAAAGATGCTCTATTCTTACTGCCACTTAAAAAATCTGAACTGACATTTCAATCCTGCTGCACCTTTGACAGTCATCAGACTGCATTAAAAATTGTGCTTTTATATCAGCACCACCCAATCTGCGCATCACTACACAGCCACACTCACACACCACTGCTTTGAATACAGCAAGTATATTTCAAACTGTTAAGAGCACTGAGGGATAAAGAAGTAAGAGCATAAAGTAGCAGAAAAAAGATAGGAGTTTTGTGGAGGACATAGTAAATTAAAACTTGCAGAGAAGTAGAGGGAATAGAAAAGAAGAGATTTTTTATGTGGAGAGCTTTGATTTGGCAGTTCTTAGTGTAAATTTGTCTTTGTGTAAATAAACTCTCTTTGACTGGCCACCTCCTGCCTGCTTTATATTCACATAAAGTTATCTGTTTTTAAATTTTATGTACAGTATGGCTGTGCAGCTTTTGTGTAGGTGGCCTTACTGCATGTGTTTGTGGGGTTACTGGGGATATCCATTCATCCGAACAGTCACTCTGCGGCAAAAACTCTCCCACACAAACACAAACACACACACACACACACACACACACACACACATACACACACACACATAGTTTCAGCTCATTAGTGTGTGCTCAGTGTGCATGGCAAAGACTCCAGGCCATCTTGCAGCACGGTCAGACACAGGTCAATGATTTGACTTTGGAAACCGCTGAGTCTGCTCCTCCACCCCGTCACAATATCACAACATGCAACTTTCACTCTATCAATAAAGCCTTAATAATTAATAATTTCAATGTAAGAGCATTATGATCAGAAGCGCACATAAAGAAAAGGGATTATTTTAGCAGGTTGTGTAGTACATTAAAATTCCTTTGATCCTCATTTTTGCATATCTAACACTCACATAAGCAGCATACAAAGTAGAACACCTGCTATCTGTAAGCTGTGGGTAAATTTAATTCCAAAAGAAAAAGCTTAAACTTTAAAAGGGAAACACAGTTTGTACTGATGCCATAAACAGAACTCTGCAGTCTCTGGGTATAAATGTGTATTAAAATCTGTGCTGTGTCATTTTGAAGTAATGCAATCTCTGCTTTTTATGCAGGCCACGTCCATCTAACAGATTTCAACATTGCAGCCATTGTAAAAGACGACCTAAAAGCAACGTCCATAGCTGGGACCAAGCCGTACATGGGTGAGAAAATGCATGGTTGACCAAAGGAGTATTAAACACTGGGGACTTCAAACAGAAGTTTGAGAAAACAGTTTGAAATTATGAGCTTTTAACTCACAAAAAGCACAGATAACTAATATATAAAATAGCATATATAGACTCCAGATAGCATGTGTATGTTTACTAATCCAATTTTAAGACTAATGACATGACTGATGAAGGGATGGATTGAGGGACACATTAAGAAAAATACAACCAAAGAGAAGTAAGTTTGAGATCTGTGAAAAAGTAAATGCTCCTGTATGATGCAACATAAAATATTTTCACTCCTAAAGCCCCTTAAGCCAAGTTCACAGAGTTTGTCAGTAATGTCTGCTCCATGGCCAAGAAGGAGACAGAGCTAAAAACATGTGAGCACTTACTGACTGATAAATGGTTACTACTTTGTTGTTAAGGTACACTGTCAATGTTAGAAGCTTAGGCAGCTTAATGCTTAAATAATGTCTATGAAACATTTTAAGTAACAAATAATCAGCTCATTCCCTCCATTTTTGCATGAATATTCATGAATAAGAATAAGTATATTCTTATTCAATTCTAGTGCATGAGCCCAAAACCTGAGAGTAGTTTTTGTCTTTTTCAGCACAGCTGCAGTCGTCCTCCTTGTGACTCTTGCATACAGTAGTGATTGGAATCGATGTAGATTCAGCTCAGATCAGATAGGAGCTAATAGGAATTAAGGGGATGGGGTGATATGAATGACGTGGCAGCACATGTTTTTGTGTGTCCTTTATGTGTCTGTGCTCAAGATGGGTTTGTGCACGTGTTTTGTTTGTGTGTCTGTTTTTATCCGTTCATGATAAAGAATGATCTTGCAACCACGTGTGACCAGATTTCAGGCAAACACTCAGTGATGTAGTAGATAATTCATGGCTTCTCTAGGAAAAAGGAACACCCCTCCTTTTCAGAGGCTTCAGTAGACAAACTGCACTTTTTCCTCCTCAACAAGATGGCAGCGCAAACCTACCATGAGGGAGTAGAGTGTGTGTGTTAGCATGTTCCTGGGTGTTCCTGGATAAGTGATGGAAATTCATCTTGACCATTTGGAACAAGATTACAGCTGAACAGCCTTTTCCCTAGAAAAGATTATTCACTTCCAGGGAGGAGGGAGGAAATACATAACTAACCAATTTAAGGGATTTGATAGCTTCAACCTCCCAGAGAACCTGTTTAGTCAATTATTAATTACAAAGATGTTGCCAGGCTACAGAAGCACATTGCATTCACAGTGTAATTATGACTTACTCTCTCATAATTATAGATAAGGGATATAAGAGATAAGGTCTCCAAAAAAAAGGTCTTTTGTGAATGCAACACACATCTGTTTGGCTCCAAATTTGATCCCAATAATTAAATGATTTTCACTGTGGAACCACAACAAAAACTCAACGCATGTGGTATACACTCCCAACATCCACAGTTTACCTCACTGTTACTTCAGTTTTCATTCATGCCAACAGGGAAGAGGGAGCAAGTGTCCCGTGAGCTGACAGTGGTCATTAAATAAAGCCTCTGCAGCAAAATAAGTTTTAAAATCCATCACAATTCAGCGCCAAACACTGTGGAAGTTTTCTCGGCAACAGGCATGCTATGTCTGAATAGAACCATTATGGATCGTCTATGTAACAAAGGCCTATGTCGGAATTACAAAAAGACATGACTTTTACTAGTAAGATACAAGACACATCCCACACCAGACTTCCATTTAATTTTGTTGTATGTTTTCTGTCTGTCAGCTCCTGAGCTTTTCCAGACCTTTGAGGGGTCCCACCCTGGTTACTCCTTTTCTGTTGACTGGTGGTCACTGGGCATCACAGCCTACGAGCTACTAAGAGGACAGGTAACATAGACGTGGAGGGAGAGTCGGGGAGAGAGAGCAAGAGAGTACTACCACCTTGTCCATATCTCTACTCACCTCAGCGTGGCCTGGCACACTTAACTGCAGTGAATAATACATACGACACCTATAAGAGAATGCCAGAAAAGTCCTGTGGGTAGGAAAGCAGATATACAGTGGGTCCTAAGCCGCATCAAAACAAAAGGAGGGTGAAGCCATAACTGAATTTTGCAGTTAAGCTGGCCTTAGCGGGGAAGATGTTTAAATGTTTAGTCACGGTGTGAGACGAATCGCTGCAGGAGAATGAAAAAAATGGAATCCCGAGTTATTTTGAGAGCCATATAATTGGAATTGATTTTTAAAGTATTAATTATTTAATTCTTTGCTGGTCCCATCTGGAGGAGTTTAATTCTAATGTCATGGAAATAAACACAGGATATAATGTTTTTACGCAATCTCCTCATTCTATCAGGCCGAGCCACAGAGCAGACAGTTCACTCTCGACTCAAGTCAGACTGCAGCTGCTGAATCTCCTCTCATATTTCAGGATGATGATCACACAAACTATGGTAACCTCTACCTACAATGACAAGGACCCAGAACACCTGAAATTGATCTGGAGCTGTCATGAAGAGTTCCCTGAAATCCTTTCCTGACATTTCAGCGCTATCGTTTCTCACCCTTCTCCATAAAGCTGTCGACAGTTATTTTGTCTCATCATTTTTCCATTATGCTTTCTGAAATGCATTCACAATTACAGCTTACGCCCACTGAAATATCTTTAGTCCTCACTCAAGAGTTTTGTCCTCTGTCTGGCCTCAAAGTGACATCTTACCTACAGCAAAATACCTTAAATCTTCTCTCATCCTTCTCTGATTTTCAAGTGCTCTTCAACCTTCACTCATTCAGAGAGCACACCCTCTATTACTTTTGAGTGACACTGTAGACTTAAACCCCATTTCTCTCTTTCTTCTCACATACTCCACTTTTTGGAAGTTTCTCTAAAATCCCTGCCTCAGACTTTTTTTCACCACTCTCTCCGTACACAGGCATCAACTTCTCCCAGACAATTCATTTTCACATCATCCCCTCTGTCTTCTAAGGGTTTTCTTCCACATTTTTCTCTGACTGCCACATTTCAACATCCATCTATAAATCACAAATCACTCTCTGGGCAGTAAAAACTGGCCTGTTGGATGTGGAGAATTATTTGGCTATTGGAAATGGACAGCCAGCTCACTGGTACCCAGCTCCAGGCACCTTTCGATTCCTTCTCGGCCTTTACTTCATCTTATCTCTCTCTTAAGCTCTGACCACTTCTCACTTTATTCATGCTTCACTTTCAGACCGTTCAAAACTCAGCGTGCTTTCCTGCCTGGCCTGACCACAGGTGGCAGGTACAAGATCCAACCAACTCAGCATCTCGCCAGAACTGCAAATCAATCACTGTCATTTAGTTTCTCCTCCTCCACCCTCTGTTTTTTTTCTTTTATTCTAAATTAGATGAAACATCTCCAGTCCCAGAGGAGGAACACTGAACACATTGTACATTTACAAAAGAATGCAAATATATTGTAATACATGAGCCAATTTCTCCCTCATCCACCATCTGACTTTCAACATCTGACAACTTATACTGTATGTGCCCTGTACGGGGAACATCTGCAGAATTGGAATGTAATTGCTATCATGCATCTGAAAGACACCATAATAAAACTTGAAGAATGGCGTAGGATCCACCTGGGTTGCGTGTCGCTCCCATTTCTCCTTCATCTTCCATGTTTCCCTACACTCTGAACCATCTGACAAAGCAGGGATGACAATAAAAGTGTCAAAGAAGAAGTCAAAAACAGAATATTTGCCCATTTATGCCGTCGCTCTTTTTTAAACAAATACTCTTGAAGAAAGACGCAAAGGAAAGGGTCATCCACCTCTGACCAGCCTGGTCCTGCAGTGTTATTCTTCAGCTCAAGTGAAAGGAGTCTCTCTGTCTGAAAAGGTACCAGTGTACCAGAGTACCAGTGTGAAGAACTCTCAGGCTTTCCCTTGTTTTATGACCCACAGAAAACAACTCTTACACTGAAAGGGAGCGGGTTTAAGTTGTGTTCCTGTTTCCTCTGTCATTCGTCCCTATCAGTGCAGGGAATAGGTTCACAGAAGGTGAGCATGAGAGGAGGCAGAGGGAGAGAGAGTAGAGAGGGCCAACTGAGAAGCAAACTTTAAGACACATACTTTATCAAAGGAGCTCCTCCAGGCAGCGCATGACTATGAATACAAGCTGTCTGTAACATACTGTCTCCTCTCTTCTCCTCTCCTCAGAGACCATATGTGATGAGATCCAGCACACCAGCTAATGAGATCCTTCAGACCTTCCACAAGGTCCACCCCAGCTACCCAGCAGGCTGGTCTTTGGAGATGAAGTCTCTTCTCAGAAAGGTAAATGAGCAGCTTGTGCATAATGCAGAATATACTGTAGGAGCAGAGGCATAGATGGTGTGCATTTATGCCACTTTTTCATGTAATACTATGACCTTCTTTATGACCTAACTTTTCTCAGCTGGAAAAAAGAAAAATGAAAAGATATCAATGTAAGAGTGATTTTCCTCTCTAAACTTGTTAGATTGTGTCATTTCAATAATTGACTTGAGACTTGAAGAGGGTTAAACTATCCCATTATTGCCAGTTTAATCATTTTGTTACCACTGCTGTACACCATTAGAGCGGGAAAACAAATCAACAAAACTTCCATTAAAGTTCTGTATTCCTAGAAACATTTGGTTTTATTACATGCTTCAATCAGCAAACCGCTTTCTTGGTTCATCGATGTTACCCGATTCCTAAGAAGTACAGCCTTTTTTCCAGCCTTTTGTCTGAATTGTTTCTGAATCTATAGTCATTTATCAATCGCACATCTAATCGACTACCATTTCAGCAGTGTTTTGGATTTTTTCCCCCATGAGAATACACTATGGCAGACGCTGACTGTCATGTATGCCACTCCTGAGAAGTGAACATGGCATCTTCGGTCTACAGTGACATCAGGTTCACTCAGTCTAACAGACACACTTCCTGGCACTAAGCATCTGAAATGACTATCCCCCTTGAAATTTTGAGCGTATGCCAAATCTCTCTCAAATGTGGGTGAATGCGAGTGTCACCTTGTGCAACACAATTGTTGTTTGAATTAGGTCTAGCAAACCTCCACTGTACTGTAGTCTAATTTTTTTAAACTTGCGCATCTCATACTGGCAGTGGCAAAATTGAACACTTAACACTACAATATTCAGATGTAGCATGACATCAGCAAACATCATACACACATTGACTGCCAGGTGATCCTGTTGTAAATACAGATATGCACCTATGTAAGTAATACACACAGACATGGATCTAATGTTTTCAAGTTTAGCTAGCCTATCTAGATAGACCTCTCTCTACTTTGTTAGAGTTTGGATTTTACTCTCATTTTTGAATTATTTATTTCCTGTGGGAAGACAATTATCCATAACTGACACCAGCACCTCATTTAAGCATCTACAGAATCTTAATTAGGCGGTCAGTTTCATTTTTGCAGCCCTACTTTGTATACAAGCGGTTTATTTGTTCATCAAAAATCTTGCGGTGAGCAGTGCAGCCTCAGAATTATAATGCTCGAGTTTTAAAAATCAGGGACGTGTGTTGTTGGTGAAGAACAGTGACTCAGAGTGTAACTCTACGATAATTAGAATGTACATTTTTCCATTTCATGTAATTAGCCTATTCTTAAACCTCAGCGGTCTCTCCATAATTAACTATCAGATGTCTATTCTTCCACATCACAGTTAAGCCACTTGCAAAGCTAACAGATACACTGTTGCTGTAGCATTTGGGTTTTGTCTTGGCAGCAATCCACTGCAGTCAAACTGTTGCATTGCTTCGTGCTCAGACTCCTTGTACCTCATTGGCATTCCAGTCGCATGTGTAAATGTGTGTGTGTGTGTGTGTGTGTGTGTGTGTGTGTGTGTGTGTGTGTGTGTATGAGGGAGAAAAATGGAGTGTGCGTGTGAGAGTGTGTGTGAGAATGTAAGAGCAGAGTTCCGTGTTCAGTGTAATTGTCGTTCATCCTTCACACTTCACAACCTGCTGATTTCTCCCCATCACCATTTGTATATGTATGTCATTTCTCTTTCTCTCCTTCTGTCCCCTCCCTCTGTCTCTCTTTATCTTCCTCCCTCCCTCAACCCACCCTCTCCTGTCCTTTTCCCAGTATCTTCCACCTCCAACCCCTTTGTCACTGTATCCTCATTCTCAGACACATCCTTAAGGGCAAACATGTGCTCATGTCTCAGTGGGACTCTGCCTCTAACTTTTCAGCCATGCCTCCCCATGGACAATTGCTTTATGCTAATCCTTTTGTCTCCTTCAGTTGCTGTGCATAGATGTCCAGAAGCGCATTTCCTGTCTAGCAGAGCTGCAGGATCTGGACTACATGTCAGACGTCAACTGGGACGCTGTTCTCAGCAAACAGCTTCCTCCAGGCTTTATTCCCAATGTGAGTATCCAAAAAAAAGAAAAAAAAAAGAAAAAAAAACACAAGAGCACTGCCTCAGTATGCTACCCAACAAAAGCCTCACGTCTGAATAGGATAGAATTTATATATATATATATATATATATATATATATACATATATATATTGTATTGCTAATCAGAGCCACCACAATTGCTTCAATCTATGCTCTATTTCCTTGCTAAAATACAGCATGGCTAATGCTTTAAAACCAAAATGACAATTAGTAACAATAATAAACAACTACCAGATCATGAATAAGCCATCTGTGGATGCTTTAATCCAAACTACCTTGCAGCTTTGTCAGAGTATAATAACTTGATTTTGCTCTTTTAAAACATTTCAGAATAATGTCATCTATACCTGAAACCCCTCCTCCCCTCTGCCTTATCCCCACACCAGTAATTCCCCTAAGAGGACAAAGATGTAGGGAGGAAACAAAGACGTAGCCAGAGCCACTCACTGTTCATCCAATTTTTCCTCTTTAAGCTGTAGACACCACCCTCTGCTGGGCTGAGGTGGATCTCCCATGGAGTGTATAGACATCCAGACAGAGTGGACAGATGCAAAATAAGACAAAGCAATATACATCTGCCTTCCTCTTGGGGTACAGACAAAAGCAGATAAATCCGCTACATGTCTCCCTGCAGATCTACAGGTGGGCTCTGGATCATTGTAGCTGGGTGGAGATAGTGCTCACATGTAATAATATCGTCAGGCTTCCTGCCTCCAATCTGCTTGGCTGGCAAGCTGATGTGCTGTCTCTCTGTAGTGTCAGGTTCTTAAAGAAGCTGCCCTGATTTACTGAAACCCATTTCAAAGCTGGTAACTGTAAATACCACACACGGTCTGAATGAGAGCCAGCAATGTCGACATCCTACCTAACAGTTAATTTGCTTCAGTCTCATACAACTGAACTGCCATTAGAAAAAAACTAGCAATTAACAATAGCGGTCATTAAAATACTTTAATCAAACTACATCTATTACTTTTTTAAAACTAATGTAACTAGAGTGCCAGTCTGTTAGCTTCATATGATATGATGGATTGATTCAGACACAGTAACAAGAAGTATCATAATTAGATAGTTGTCTCGTCGGTCAATCACTCCAATGCGATGATCAAGCAATACAAAAACCATCCTGTATTGTTTTAGTGAAGCAGCAAGGTGACAATAACTGTCACTGCTGAGTGCCAGAGCTGAATAAATGCAGAATAATGACTGTAGCAAGTGAAGAGATGACTAAATGACTTCTATCTAATTCCAGTAAAAGTCTGTAGTGACTGCAGAGCAGTGGGTGTCCCGAGCGGCGGGAGTAAAAACACAGAGGATCGATGGGGAATTGACAGCGTCTCTCTATCTAATTATAGGCTCCTCCTCTGTCTTTAGCCCCTTACAGACTATTAATGTTTGAACATGAAGGGAGAACCCAGCCCTTATGTTTTGCTTTCAAATTCCCTCGCATCTCTGCTTTGTCTTCACTGGCTTTCTGCCATTCAGGGCTTGAAATTTTATGTAAAAGTATGCTTTGCATCATTCTGTATTGTATCACATTTTATTATATCCTATTGTATTATATTCTATTGCAGAACGTAACACGATAGCAACAGTGTGACCTTTTTTGATGGCTGTGTGTGTTGCCTGTGTCTCTCTATAGAGGCGGAGGCTAAACTGTGACCCTACGTTTGAGCTGGAGGAAATGATCCTAGAGTCCAAACCCCTTCACAAGAAGAAGAAAAGGCTCGCTAGAAAGACCAGGGACCAGGGATCTGATGGGTCCCCACAGGTGAGGCTTTCAATTAGAAACACAGTAAGTACACATTACAATAGAAGGATGAAAAGGGTTTGTTCAAAAACTTACCACTTGAAAGCAGTAACCAAGAAATACTAGACATTTATCATAGGTTTGATTTTATCAAAATATTTTTACAGATCATATATAATTTATACACTATACTTTTTATTTTAACTTAATCAGTATTCCTCAAAATTTTTTAGGTTGGTTTATCCTGTCGTAGATCATGACTCTTATGAAGGTGTCCCCCCCTCTCAGTGCTCATCATTATTCATTAAAGAAAGCTGACCGCTGGTTGCATTTGGCCCAGTTACAGGTGATAACTTGCTGCTTAGTTTGTCTTTTAAATGTGTCTGGAGTGCTACTAAGAGCGCAGAGGACACATTTCAGAGCTTTGTCCTCCCTCACCTTCATCAGAATAAATGTGCCGCCTGCCCGCTGTGCGTGTAGGGAAGGCAGAGAATGCAATCGCCCGGCTCCTTTAAAATTTTATTTCCAGTCCCTCACTCAGTCTACATAAATCAGCTGTTGTCCTCTGGGTGATTATACAAAAGAGAGAGGAAAGCACTGAAAGGTTAATTTGATCACCCGGTCAAGTGAGACCTGGGAGGAACACACACATATACACACATATGCTCACTCACAGACATTATGGTAGTGAATGTGGTTAGGGAGCTACGACCAACAGCAGTGATTTTATTTTTGGTCTAGTGCGGTGGTGGGAGCTGAACAGCAGTTCATCTTTGCTTCAAGGCTAACTGTAGCTTAAAAGACCTCAGGTGATTTGTGTTTACTTGCATGTCAAGTCCAAATAGGACCAAGTGTTGAAAAGCTTGGAGGAAACCTTTGTGACAAGAAAGGTCAAATGCTCCTCTGCAAGCAAGGCCTTCGTCTAAGGGTATACACAAAACAAAAAGACTTTGATGTTCATTAGTTGCAGCATTTCGGAAATTTTAAATATGTTTTCCATATACATATGGCTCTCTGGTCTGCTGTTCATGGACAATGTTTTACATTTCTATAAGATGTTTTTTTTTTATATGAAAATCTGTCAATCAACAATTAAATTGTCATTTGTCACAAGTGACATCCTGAGTCACAGACAGTGTCACTACTTGGCCTGAGTTATTCTCCACTAATCTATCAGTGCATAAGAGATGCAGTAAATGGTAGAATCACTACTCCTACATTAAGGACTGGAGCCAACACTAAAACACTTTCCTGCCAGCTTTCCTGTCACTAGAGAGATTGCAGTAATGCAACTTTAAAACAGGTATCCAGGCCTGTTTATCATACGAAATGTATTTACAGTAGAAGAGTCAACTGATCAGTACAACAGGGAAGTGCCACGCTGAATTTCAGGCATCTGTCCAACTCTGAATCTTTAGATTTTTCTACTGAGACAGTAAAAGTTCATAGAGATCAGGTAATGAATGCTTTTAACTAGAATCAAATAGGCCATTATTAGAATTTGAGTACTTTCATCAGCAATAGTGCAATAGTGTGTGTTGGGTCCAGTCACCATCCTAAAATATTGCGCTGCATCACTGAAAAATGCCATCACATAAACAGTATGTGCACACACATACAACCGGCCATTCATAAGTCAATGAGCTTGGCCCTTTCCCCACTTTCTGGCACATTAGAACAGTTTGTGGGACTGTTTTCTAATAGAAGTGAAGCAGTTTGTTTGGTCTAGACTCTAGAGCACATACCTTGCCAGCTAGCAATAAGAAATCTGAGTTGGCTCAAAGTGCACCATGTTTTATAAAATCTGACAACTGCTTGTGGAGACCTGTCGATGTGTTGTATATACCGGAGATATCTCACTGTGCAGCCAGACAACATTCATCATCCCTTGGCCCCTTGTAGACAAAGAGGAAGTCTCCTATTCTAATGAAATAATGATAGTAGCCTTTCAGGGACACATTTGTTATGTTTATGGAGATAGATGAAGCAACAGTATATGGTCAGACTAAAGGAAGCTAACATTAAGTCAGTTAAATGGTTCTGTACTCTCTTAGCCTGCATTTTCTAATTAAATCACCAAATGGTCATTGCTCTTGTAACATTTAGGCATTTGATTAGCGCAGCTCGACTATAATCAGGGTGAATAATATTCAGCTGTTTTTGTTTGACAAGCACATGACAAGGAATACAGTCATTCTAAAATTAACAATAAATGACTATGTTTATTATGTATAAGAAATATTCAGGTTGTTATCTATTCTTGGATAGGTTTTATACAGATTAATGAGTTTATTAGTAGTAAACAGAGGTAGTGGTTATTTGCTGAACTTTCTTAAAGAGACTGAGAACAGAAGATTACAGAAAGAGATTTAGAGTCCTGTTTAACTCCCTCTTTAGTGCACTGCTGTTTTAATACAATGAAATCAGTCTGAGGAATATGTCCTTCCCTTTTAAAGTAGAGAGCCATTCTCACCCAACTACCACGTTGTATTTTAAGATACTCTATTCTGAATTTCTTTTTTAATTTATCCCCTCAAAGTGACTTTTTTCATATGTTATCTATTATTCATTTCAAGTAGTCATATTTTGCAGCATGTGCTGGTCTGTCTGTCAGGGAGAATACTTGCTTTGCTGTCAATAAATATTAGTTTGTGTTGGTGCAATGCCTTATTATATCCGGTTACAAAGGACCTGTGGGGCCACTTGTGATGGATGCGTTAAGAAACAGTTTAAAAGAGAAAGTGAGTGCTTGATGCATATGTGTGTGTGTGTGTGTGTGTGTGTGTGTGTGTGTGTGTGTGTGTGTGTGTGTGTGTGTGAGAGAGAGAGAGAGAGACAGAGAGAGAGAGAGAGAGAGAGAGAGAGAGAGAGAGAGAGAGAGAGAGAGAGAGAGAGAGAGAGAGAGAGAGAGAGAGAGAGAGGAGATGCTCTGAGCAGCATTTCTGAAGCATAGCAGATCGATATTGAATGACGAAAGTCATCCCAGCCTGCTTCTTACTCATTACCCTGAGGCTCCTCTGTATTCTTTTTGCATATTTCTCTTCAACCTTCATTCACCTCCCTTGTCCTCAGATTCCTTCTTGCGGTCTGCATATCATTCTCACGACCCACACACACACACACACACACACACACACTGTATGTGTCCCTTTCCTCATCCATTTTTCTAGCTCCTCTCTTATCTCTCTGCCTTTGCCTCCCTGTCGCTGCTACGCTCATAATGTAGCATGGAATTAGCTCAATTAAATCACTGATAATATACAGCAGAAAATTGGACTTGTGCTGTGAGAACAAAATGAATTGGCGTGCTCCCATCACACACACACACACACATGCACCCACATACACATCTCTCATAATCAGAGATGTCATTCAAGTTTATTATTTACTGCATGTGCGAAATACACTGGAAATCTATCATACAGAATTTATTCAGATAACGTACACCAGGGAACATTAATAATAGCAACAGTACAGAGAGACAAAGTGCTGAATGGGCTTGTATGTCTGAATAGAAATCGGTGTCCAGCATAGCCATCTTAATGATCCTACTGTAATAATTTTAACACAAGAGAGTGTACACAATGTAGAAGATTTTCTACAGACTTTCTAACACAGTATTTGTCCTTTTTTGGTCTAGAGTTTGTGTTAGAATTAGCAGGGATACATTTAAATGGTATTTAGAATTGAATTTCAGACCAGTTCAGAGCAGTTACATCTACCACAATAAAGCAAATTGTATTACAATTATCATTTCCACATAGGGTACTGCCTGGCTGACAAGACATTTCTAGGTAGTTGCTTTGTGGCTGCTAGAGTGTTGCTCAACACTTTTTCTGCAAATCCCCTTGGCTTTACAGAGCTTTGTAGTGACTTTCAGCGCAGTGTTTGTCTGTCTCACAGACAGCTGTTTTCATCAAAAAAAGCTCTCAAGACCCACTACCTGCTCAGCACCAAACGCGCAGAGTTAGCAGCTATCTGACAAACATAGTGGAGGATTTAGCAGCTTAAAAGCCAGATATGTCTTGTAGGTTGGTAGAGACCAAACTTAGAGCAACAGGAGAGTGAATATTGGACTGAAATTTGCCAGAATATACAACTTTAAATAAATGTTAATGTTGCTCCAGACAGTAAATGCTACATGAGTAAATAAGCTACTATTTGCTAACAAGTTCGCATTATCAGTATAAAAGGTGATGGTGTCAGTTTTATATGTTCAGAACTTGTTTCCACTGCCACTCCACTCCAAAAAAATCTGTTATTGCAGGTTTAAGGCTACTAAATGAAGCAGTCAAATAATGTGGGAAGGGCCACAAACCGTTTTTTCTCTAACACCATCTAGTGGCCAACTGCAGTAAAACAAGAAAACATTTGCGAATAATTTACAAGAAGCCGTTTTGTTTTATTGCACTTACAAGTGACATTAAATGATCTGCAGAGCATGAGACAAAAAAGGTATTTGATGGTGTTTCTTGTTTGTGCAAAGAAGAGGAAAATTCAAAAATTTTAGAGGAGCAGAAAATGAAGTGAAATATTAGGAGTTTAAATTAAGTTTGTAGCTTTAGGTATGTCAGTGTTGTAGGACAGGGTTTTGGCACGCTTCCCAACTTTCTCAATTAGAAAAAAATTTAACTTCATGAAAATGTATGTGTTCATGCTGCTAAGCAAACAGACCCCGCAGAGGAGTAATGTAAAATCACTTAATTAGTATTACAGTCAGGTAAATCAATGGGCTACTGGAAGAGATAGAGGGAACTGTGTATGTATCTGGGGATACAGCTTCATGCCACTAATTAAAAGTGAGGACTCAGTCCTCAGTTTAATTCTGAACACAAGAATGTTAGTAGAAGCGGTTTTTGGTTTGGATTTGGTTTTTTCTATTTAACAATGACAAGCCCAGCTATAGAATGTGCCTGGACTATTGAAATTATGGTTTGAGCATTGCTCTGAACCATTTTCATGATTCTCCATTAAAACTGCAGTGTGGGAAATGGGAAAACACACAATTAAATCATACTTTTTCTTAAATAGAGTTGATCTAGATGTGATCATATTTTGAAGCTATGTTATACCCATTGCTCTCTCACATCCACACTATTTTGCCAATTCCTTGTGCTTTTTGTCCAGCGTCCAGTTCAGAGATTCTTTATATTTTTAGGATATTATTCAAATTATCACTCGCTAAATGTCTCATAATTACTATTTCCAATGCTGCACACATTAGCAGTCACATTAAAAACAAAAGGCATCTTCAGACAGTAAGCCCAGACAAGGACGTTGAGAAATGTCCCTGATGGGCTCTCATCCAGCAGAGCACTCCCTGTTGGTTTGTCTCATTAAATGGAAAGTTTAATCTAGCAGTTGGAGCAATTAGCTTCCGAACTGTCTTTTTAAAAGCATCTAACAAAGAGAAGGATAGGGAAAGACAGAGATAGAGAGAGAGAAAGAAGTGGTGAGTTGTTTACAGTTAAAGAAATGTTACTGTTCTCTCTGCAAGGCCAGGACTTCTTTTAGCATCATACATGAATGCCAAACCTTCTTTCCCTATTTCCACTGATTTTTCTGTCCATCCAGCCATCCATCCCTACAGTCCTGAAGGAAAGGAGGTAACAATCTGCATCTGACCCTCAATGATCCAGACAGAGCATAGCAAGGAGATGCAAAACACATAGATACAGTCACCATAGAAACCCTGATAAAGTCTGAGGTGGTGTAGGACAAGGCAAGTGTGAATGAGGAAAAGAGACAAAAACAGGTATGATATGAAACCGTTTCACAGCCTGGGTTGTAAGTTAAAGTGCAGTTACACAATCAAAACAACTTTTTGCTATGTACTCAAGGTAAGACACTGTATCTTTCGAACGTACAGATACAAGATAACTGTTAAATCTTCTTACAGTTAATCCACTTTAAGTTTATCAAGGCTCCTATTCTTATATTTGGAAATGTCAGTTTGGGAAGTGCTGTAAAATTCCATTGAGCCCAACACAAGTATACAATATCAGTGTTAAGTGAGGTTAAAAAAGCTTGGCAAAGTGCACTGACAAGAGTATGGCTTAACTCAGTCTATATGAAATGGCTGAACAACTTCACTATGACAGCAGAGGGATCTGAGACCTTATTTGTACTTAGCCACTTCCACATGAATTTTCAGCAAGATATATGCGTTGTACAAATTTGGAAGTTTTAGTTGACTCAAGTGTCAATAACTACATGTAAGATGATAAAACTGGTGGATTGCCTGTTGTAAATCCATGTCAGACTTCCATAGTTGTTAGCTATGCAACTAAACTGTTATTGTTTACCAAATAGCTTCAAGTGCATTGTATCACTCTTTGGATTGGATAAAGGTCTATGCTGACTTCCATGCAGTTTGAGGAAGTCAAATTTGATGCAGACAGATTCATGAACTGGCCAGATGCTGGGAGATGTTAATTTGTGGTTTATAAAAATGTTCTAAATCGCACCTGGATTTTATCCAGAAAGGGGACACTTGAAATGCCAAGTATAAATGGGATCAGAGATGCTCTGAAATGAAAGCTGTATAACAAGATAACAGTTAGGGCAGATATAGGACAGAGAAGGAGACTTAAGATAAAAGTGAAGCACAAGAGTCACGCCTCAGGCAGGCAAGAGTCCAAAATATGCCTCTAAATCACTAGCATAAGTACCTTCAAAGTTTAGCTTGCATTAAGGTTGAAAGATCTAGCTTGTTTAGCAAAGTTTAACAAGCACTAAACCCCAACTGCACTTGAGAGAAATTCCATTGGAAGAATTTCAGCAGTGCAGCTGTGTACAACCTCCTCCTGCACCTGACGACCAATGCCATTGTTGCAAATAACAAAGTCTTTTTCTAGTTCTTTCAATCAAAATCTAAGAGAGAGACAAAAGAAACCAAGGCTTGCTTTGTAAATGAACTGGTTTACAGAGTGGTAAGTGGTTATACAAAGGTGGTGTGTTTTTATTGTCAGGTTCTGTCATGCCTTCAGAGACGAGAATATGTCATTATGACAGTATCCGAATGATGCCACATCATACCTTGTGTCTCATGTCTTACATCTCTTTTATATCACATCTATCATTGCTGTTTGACAAATGATGTACAGTATTCCTCATCCGTCTCTGTCTGCCTGTTTGTTGCTTTGTCCTTTCTGTTGTCTGCTTCACCCACACACGAGCACACCCTGCTCTGTTTTGGTGATTATGTTGTTACATTCCATGTGTGTTCATGTGAATGTGCCGTTTTCCTTTGTCATACTGCTGTGACAGTAACTATAAACCCACAGGTAGAGAAACTTTTTCACTTGTAATGAAGATATGTGCCAATCACAGACCTGCCTCTTATTTCTTCACCCTCTCCTCGTTCTCTTTCTCTCTTGCATGCATGAAAAAATTATTACAAAACATACACCCTCTGTTCTTTTGTACATACGCAATTCCCTCTCCTTCCTCCTTCCTCCTTCCTTTCTCTCTTTGTTTTTGCTCTAATTTAACTCATGGCCTTTGGCCTGTCAGTGGCTGCTGTCCCCCACCCCCCACTGTGACAGCACCTATACAGAGTCTCTCTGCTAGGCTGTGTAACTGACAACTCTGAGCAGGGAGTCAGCCAATTCTCTACTGAAGAGGCTTCCTGTGTATTGAGGGGCAATCTGACTGGTGGAGTTTGTGGGAAAGCAGCTTACATGTGCATGTGGGACTTCACATGTGGTGTGAAAGCTCCAAGTGGCCAGTTTTGGGTTAAGGCTTTTGTTAAGAGTTAATATCGGAATATGAATTATGTTTAGGTTATGGTTAGTTGTACACGTGCAGGGGTGATGTCGGCAGGACTTAATGTCATGAGCACATTTCTGCATTTGTTCATTTTCAGCCACTTGTGATTTTGTGCATCTGCTAGTTCTGTCTCTATGTCTCTCTCTCACACACACACACACACACACACACACACACACATACATTCACAGTACAGTGTGATGATGATGATGTATCTCTATGATTGCTCTCCTCCCTGCCTCCTTGGGAGAGTGAGAAAGCACCTGTCTACTTGTCTTGGCACTACAGCAGTGTGAGGACAGCCTGGCATGACGGAGCCGGATGTTCTCACATGATTAAGTGGGCCAAATATCTATGAGTACATGGTGCAGGTGGGGACATCAGAACATAAGAGCCCTCTAAAGTTAGGTCAATTTCTTCTACTGGCATCTCATTAAAGGAAAAGAAACTGCAATGTGGAAAGTATGTACAGTGAACATGCGCTACATATACTGTGTGCGAGCTGTAAGCCATTAAGTACTATGAAACTTTAAGTTGTTACATATCTAACCAGTGACATGAAAACAATTTTAAGTGCAATTAATAAATAATTAATTAATAACTGATTCTGCTTATGTAGCTGAGAATAAGAATGACTAATAATAGCCTCTGATTGTTGCTTTTCCACTAATGTGGTTATGTTTGTGTCACCTCCAGAATGGTCAGCTGCAGCAGCGATTGGATAATGTCCAGAGAGACTTCATTGTTTTCAATAGAGAAAAGTAAGGAACCCTCACTATCTGCCATACACATTCTCTACAACCGATCATATACACAATATCTTTCTGTTAAATACTGGGCAACATCAGAAACAAACTAAAGATGTTTGAGAAGTAATGCCTCTTTTTCAAACCTAATGAAGTCATTTTAATCATTTTACATTGTGAACAACCTGTTTGGTTGACTGTATATAAGGTTAATAAAATGTTCTGTAGTTCGTCAACTGTAGCCAGGAACAGTTTAAAAGTGAGGGGGAAAAACTGTTTTCCTTGCTGGCTAGTGAAAGCCTGTAGGATGGTGTGAATGGACGGTAATGTGGCTATTTGTGGCAGAGGATCTGGTCCATATATGTGGGAGTGTGATTAAGGCAGACACACAGCGACTGGAAAAGAAGAGTGTCCCCCGTGTTGACTATGTTCCGTAGAATGAGAATTAGATGTTTTGTTCAAAACTGAATAAATTAAAGACAAGTCAAGGAATAACACTCACCATTGATTAGCATAAATAAATGTTACAGATGCAATCTTTACTTATGCAAGTGGGAGCCAAGACTAATAGAACTAAACAATAAGACTAGAATGGAGGATATTTAATTTAATTTCAATTTATTTCATAAGACTTAAATTAGAAAATAAAATATCAGAAAAATCAGCTGCTACATTCTGCCCTGTTAAAAAAAAAGATAAAATGTCAGTAACATAAGCTGCTGAATTTGGCCATTACGGAGTGAATGTCAAGCTAAAATGATGAAATGTTAATGAAATTAGATGGTTTTGGTGCAAGCAGAGTACAGAGTACACGAGCAGAATGATGAATAAATGTGGAAACAAAAATGTGAACTGTGTGGAATAATATTTGATTTTGATTCCTTTTTCTTATAGAATAGTTTTGTCATGCTTTCCATGGGTACTGGCGTCTGTTTAATATTAACACGAGATGTTCTTTTATCAACAGGTCAAGGAAAGCAGTGGCAGACGCAGAGACTTCTGAGCTGTCCATGAGTGAGAAGAACAAGGCGATAGAAGACGGACAGAATAACAATGTTGAGCCAGCTGCCTACTTATCAGGATAGCTTTCATGACCCTACTTACTCCCTTATCACTTGCATCTGCCCACGGCTTGTAGATCAGCAGTTTACACCCAGATACCTATTGTTCTATCAACACAGGCACTTCTTCAGCGTTCCTGCACAACTGTTCCGTCTATACAAGAACAAATGCAGCACTGTATGCACCTGCGCATCACTGTTCACCCAAAAAAAATAAATACAAAAATAAATAAATAAAAAACACATTATCAAGAGCTCCAGAACTGCAGGAGTGAAATGGACTCCTGGAGCAACAGCCATGCCAGAGACAGGCTATTTTTTTCTTTTGCTTTCTTGTCACCAAGAAGAATGACTCTCTGCAGAGTGTCACTCGTGTCATGCTCCCTTACATCACTCTGGTGCTCTAAGGTCTGCTCAACCTTATACTCTGGGCAGCGTGCTGAAGTGAAAAACAGGTCACTTCCCTGCCAATAAGGAGACAGTGCCACACCTGCTCAGCTGTTATAGGAAAATAAAGTCTAATGTGGTCAGCTATGGCTGAAAGCTGCTACTGTCTTGGGCAGGACACTCAGATTTTTTAATCTTAGGGCAACATTTTCTGGCTGATTACAGTTATTTAAATATGACAATGATTCTCCAGTGCTACATTGAATGACAGAGCACTCGGAGTTGGGATGGCAACATATGGTATGTTGAAAAACAAACACTTGGATGGATGGCTTTGTTCCATGTGATCTACATTACTTGAGATTCGAGCATGACAACACATTCGAGTACAACACATTAAAGTGGAGAGGTTAATAAGGTAAAATGAGGCCTTTGTTTTTACCACAGCAACCACAGATTCCTCTAAGGTAGAAATTAAAGAGCTGAACTGTAGGCTTGAACGCGAATGGCTCACTTTATCATAGCAGCAGATACATGGGTGTAATGGTCATTATGCTTAGCTTTGCTAGTCAAGCTAATGAAGATGGTAGGGAATGCAACATTTGGTACAATGAACAGCTCCCTCACCTGCAGATGTAGGCAAGACATGCTCCAAGTTTTCCTCACTGCAGTATGCTTTAAGATTTGAAATGCACTTAACTAAAAATGGTTTTAAAATTCAGCTTGAAGGTGTATTCGTGACCTTGGAAGTTGGAGCTGCTTAGCGAAGGCTCCCAGATGTGGTTGAATGCTTCAACCACATCAAGCAAGTGGACGTTCTGGAAGAAGTGTTTTTGTCAAACTGGTTTTAAAATCCTTTAAAACACTGACAATTTGGACTTAGCCTTTGCCTGAATCTGCAGATGATCAGCTGAAGCTGAAGCTTCTATGAAAACACAGAAGAGGTAGATGGTAGATATTATATGTTCTGCACTGAACCTTGCTTTGCACATGCTTCTTCATCAGCTGTAGCATTTATGCACAGAGAGACAAAAAAAATCTTAAGATGTGAGTGAATACTTATTCCCTTAGGGACAAATTTATAGACAAGGATTAAGCTGAGTCCTAGATAAGATTCATTTTTACTATCTACATTGAAATTTATTTTTGTCAAATAATTTTTGATGTCCTTCCTCTTTTGTGTTGGATACAATCAGTTACATCTGTGCCACCAGATAAGTCTGTAAATTTGTTTTGCAATTAATTGCTGCCACAGAAGAGGAATACATTTGCAGTCTGCTTCTGCAACAGCAGTCGTGTACAGATGGTGTTCAGCAGTAATCTGAAATTCAGCACCAGCTGGATAACACAGTGAAGGGAAAAAAATCTCAATATTGATTTTCACAATTTTTTCACATTCAGAGTTGCTAACAAGAAAAAAACAAACAAATCAAATAGACACCAAGCAAGGCAATATCCCTCATTCATACTGGAAGATTTACTGTAGACAAAACACACCTGCCTCTGAAGTTTGCAGAGGGATGCCTTACACTGTAGATATGGCACACAGCTGGTTCCCTTCAACTGTACATGAAAGTAGTAAAAACCTGAGCTTTTTCACAATCAGCAAGTAAATGTGATTTCTACAAATGCCTAGTCATTCTGGTGACCTTGATCTCATCTATCTGTAATATGACGCAATCCTCTCCAAGTCTATAACACTTGCAATTATATTGAAAACATATTCAATTCAAAACTGTTGGCACTTTTCTATTGAAATTGGTACAATGTTTTGACTTACCTTTGTGTTGTTGTTGTTGTTGTTGTTGTCACTGATGTAATTTTACATATCCAAAGGTGGTTTCCTGTATAAGATGTAAGATATAGTGGGATAGTTTAACAGATGGACTAATCATAGGTAAACCCAGAGTGAATAATATTTGTGAATGATTATCTTAATTTGTTCATATATAATAGGAGCACCTCATGAGATGGGTTTATTGCATCAAGTAAATGACTGGTTATCATCCAGTGAGGCAGACTTAGCCCTTCCAAAAGCGAAGGTTTGGAATAATCATTGACAAATAGTATTTGACCCAGGTAATACAGATGTTTGAAAAAGGCATTGTATCTGAAAAAAATAATTTAGTCTGAGAACAGAATTTCATCCCTATTAAGGTTTTGTTGTCCTTCAGTTGTCATTGTGTGTTTATTGTATTCAAACGTGATGGAGTTGCAAACTATTAAGGTGTGCCTTAAATAATGACTTTCTTTTTCTGAACCAATCTGACTGGAACTTGTGCTTTATTTCACTTCGTCTTTCTGAATTGCCATATTGAATAAGGATTATTAGTAAATGGGATGAAGAATGGCATTGGTAATACAAACTTTTTATCAGTAACATGAACAGTGAAAGGATATAAGAAGGGAAAAGGGTGTTAGTCATGCTTACCCATAATTAAACTTGGAAATATGATATGTACTGCTCATGTGTAAGTGTTAATTACTCTCCACTATCCTTAATATAATGCTGCCCCCCAGTGTTAGGAGACCAGAAATACAGTTAGTATCCTACGCAGGAGTGGAGAGGCTTGATAATGGATATCTGTGGGGTTAACATGCAAAAATATAACAATAGAACAAGAATTGAATGCATTTTAAACACGACAGGAGGAGAAGGCCAAACAAAATGCACTCCACATTTCCTTCTTCAGTGGCTACTGTTTATCTTCACAGTTGCTCGGATGTTGTCTATATACTCTTTGATAATGCATCCTCTGAATTAGACATGCACCATATGCTTTTTCTATTCACTCTCTCACCCACCACACAAATCCACAGTTTACAGATTTGAGTCAGCCACTTTCCGAGGTCATCTAGAAGGCACAGTCCCTTCTCTCCTTCGCAGTCGGCTGACCTGAGGCAGCACTTTCCCACATTAATGGCTGATCTGAGGGGGGATTTTCTCAGCTGATAGATGCTCCCACAGTCTGCCTGGTATCACCACAGATAAATGGAGCAAACCTTGATGTACCACATAGATGTTAAATATTTACTGTTATCTAATAGCTAACACCGCAGTATGTGATCTTTCCCATTTGAGACAGGAGAAGGACTGGCTAATAACCACAACTGTGCATTATCTTCACTCTCATTACAGTCAGGAATACTTTCTCGTTTCACACACCAGTCCTGTTTAGACTGAGCTGGCTGACTCATCTCTCTGTCCAGACCTAGTCTTTCTTCTCTGCAATCTGACATGATTAGTGTGATGTCAAGAAACATTTACTCACCATTAAACAATGCACATGGGACCTTGCAGCAGTTTTACTGCTAGACCTCACAGTAAGGTTGAGTGTGTGTACAAAGGAACACAATGGGACTGAATGGATGCTTTATTCAACTTAAATTATATTTTGTCTGCAGGATACCCTAAACTTTGCAATTGATTTTTTTTTTTTTTATGCTACTGAGGTGGTGACTCTGACTTCCTCTGGCAAGTCGTTTCAAAGTCTGGGAGCTTTGACAGCAAAGTTCCTGTCACCTCTAGTTACTACCCTTGATTTAGGACCGGTCTGGAGATCCTAGCCAGGACCTCAGGGATTTGGCTCTGAACTCGACTGAGTTCAGAAATATAATTTGGAGCAATACTCCATTTATCCTTGAACATTATCAGTGAAATTTTGAAAGCAATTCACAAATGAACAGGTAGCCAATGGAGAGGTCCAAAGACAGGGGTAATGTGTTACTGTGGATTGACTGGACAGAGCCAAATTAACCAATCTCAAATTTGCTGTTATTTAACTGGAGGAAAAGTAAGAGATGTGACTTACCTTTGTGAACTGCTGGAGTTTCGATGTTTACCCACACTGCCATACAGTAAGCATGTGGTAGATACACAGCTTCATCTCATTAGGTCACTGCAACTTTTTTTTTTTTTTTTTTTACTGTTTTCTTCTTTTCCATTCCACCCCTCCCTGCAAAAATGTCAAAAAACACATATGCATAAGTTACTTGTATTCTTATGGTAAGCTGTAGCTGGTTCATTGTAAAAACCCCACAGAGTCTGCAAGAGTCTTTTACAGCAACAAGAAATGTTAGCACTGCTGAACTTTTTCATGTTTAAGGTTAAAAATGTATTGATCAACTCCAATTACAACTGGTACAACTACTCATCAATGTATATATCAGAAATTGTGTCTTTCTAATGTTTGTAACAGAAAAAAATATGAGGGACACTTATCACAACTGACCAAACTATTTAAACCTTACCTAAAACCAAGCAATGTAACTCTGTGAGTAAATTACAGTTGTTAAGGGCTTCATCAATATTCACCTACATGTTGTTGTTACCAACTGATCACAAAAAATGATGAAATACGATTGGAAAATTAACTTCAGGTGTGTGCTAACGCTAGTGGTGCCAACGTGTTGCCATAGCTACCCTGAATTAGCTAGCACTAGCATCTTTTCAGAAAGGTTATCACTATCACTGCAGTGTGTAAAATAGCACACTTTGCTCTCTACCCATGGATGTACTGAACTATCAATGAATTACAGAAGGAAACTTAAAAACTTCATAATTGTCAAAGGACTCTGATAGTGAATTTATGGACGTTTATTTGCGATTGAATTGACTGAATTGTATCCTTGGAAAGGTGCTAGTGAATGTTAAATGTATAACGAGTTCACATTTCACCAATTTCTGACTCCAGATTGCAGCAACTGGGCGTTTGAGAGTAGCCTACCTTCATTTCCTCCATGAGCTGTGCTGCCACTGCGGTTCTGCCAAACATCAGCAACTCTTCCTGTTGTTTTTAGAGCACCTGCATGCACCTCTCACAGCGTTTTTGCCTCGGTTTTGCCTCGTGTCTCACCCTCTCAAAACCCTTGCAGTTTGAAAACCACTAGAATACAACCTAACTTCTGTAGGTGGAAACCTCGCCAATGATCCACAAGGTAGCTCAGTGTATAACAACTTAAATAACCTTTGCCAATAGTAATCAAACTAGACGGAAAACCGCCCAATCTGGCAACACAATCTTATGTCGAAGTCTGTTCCGTTCTGAAAGTGTTTGTCCCCCGTTAAGTCTTAATGCAGTCCATCCGGATGGGGTTAAGACTTAGGGTTAAGGTATGCTCAGACGTGGCAGAGATTACTAGTTAGGGTTGGGGGAAGGCTGGCGTCAGGCAAAGGTGAGGGGAAACACTATCGACAGAAACAAACTTCACTTCCCCTAAAATCTGTTCTAAACTAGAATCTAATCTCTGGAATCTAACACCAATTAACCACTACAGCAGTGTAGTGCAGTTTGTTTATCTTAATGGCACAACATGTATGCTCCCATAAAGTCTTTACTGTTTCACTTGGTTATGAGAATTATAACAGATCTGACATCTAACACGTCTGGTGGAATCATCCCGGTGAAAGGAGGTTAAGTGTTCAGAGATGCTGGGACTGGTGTTAACAATGAAACCTAATACAGATGTGGTTAGATTATACTGTATGTTACTCATTAACCAAAAAACCTCTCAACTATGTCTGAATGTGTCACATAGTCTGCACCAGCCATGACTCACTGTCTAGAGAAATTATGTGTTTATATACACAAAGATATAGTTCCCCATCATGTGATACAGATATACACTCTAGTGCTTCAAGCCAGTAACAACACTTTATGTAACTTGTAGATGTGAAGTTCATCTGCCAAGATGATGTTAGGTATACATCATCCTTTTTGGAATTATGCCAATGCTATCTGCAGCATACTTGCATCAACAACACCAAAAACAGACACAAATTCAACCTGATAAACCAAATTTTCCTCTTAAAATGATTTTTATTTTTTTTTCAATTAAAAAGTGTAATCAGTGAAACAGGCCATTTTTGGTTTTACAATACAATATATTGTAATATCAGAGAGAAAAAAACTGGCCTACTTTTACACTTAAGATGAAATGATAGAGAAATCTGTGGGATTGGCTATCTTTTCAGAGGGAATAATTACAAAGACTATTCATATAAACCTTTGCCAACCTTTGGTGCGTAAGCGTTGATGTAAAATAAAGAAAGAGATCTCAGTCAATCAGTTGCAACTCATGTTTATTCAGGAAACAAATCATACCTCCACAACACACCTTATTTTTGACCTGCCATCTCTGGGTTTTGATACAACAGTAAAAAAGAAACAACATAAAAACAATAACAAAGGTTGTCAAACTAACATAAATACAACAAACCACCACTTGTGCCCGCCTCAGAGTCTGCCACAATTCTGCCAAATTAAAAAATGCCATCTCCTTCCCTCCCTCCCTCCCCCACAGTGGGACAGCAACAAAAATAAAGGCGTCCCTTACTGCACTGCAATCCTCTGCCTTATCAGAAAACAGCCGAGACATTAAAAAAAAAAAAAAAAAGAGCTCTGAGGCTCGCCCTGCCCGTGACACAATCAGATCCAGAGTATTTCAGATCATATTCAGGCTGATATTGAATTAGTATTGGTCAGGATTGTGTTAAAAGGGCTGTGTTGGGATGACAAGGGAATGATGGTCTTTCTCTTGTCTTAAAATGAGAGCCCAGTTTGTCAGGAATGGAAAAAGTAAAGCCAGAGGTGAAGTGCTGTTATCTGAAAGCAGGTTTTTGTCACATAATCATTTCATTGCATCTGTATTTTTATTTTATTTATTTTTTTGTTGTTGTTGTAGTTGCCCTTGATTGCGAAGCTCTTCTTTACAAGCTGTGGTTGAGCTACAAGGAACTGTTGAGTTTATTCGTACTTCTTGTTCATGACAGAAGCAGGCAGTAGGCTAGAAGCAAATGCAAAGGACGGATTCTTACAATGTTTTATACAGCCATGATAGAGGGTGCAAAAAAAAAAAAAAAAGACAAAAAGACATAAACCTTTTGGGGATAAAGAATAGTAAAACCCTGTCTAATAATTCTATTTTCTATTCTTTTGTCCTCACAAAATCTTTTCTTACGCAGATCCTCTTCTTTTTTTTTTTAACATCAACAATTATGTAATTGATACATCGTGGGGATGGTATTCATCAAACACCTCAGAGTTGGGAGGGGGGGGGGGCCAAAAGGATCATGGATCACGTCACCCATGTGTCAATGTGGCCCATGCAGCTCCATGTCCAACAGCACTCCCGCTCTAAGATTTGATAAATACCTTTTACTTGGTCCAGTGAACCCAAACCGGCTGCAACGACATCATTCACAAAGCTACATTACATCTACTGTATATACAATGCCACCTAGAGCTAGTCAATGGTACTGCATGATAATGCATGGCTAATGTGGGATCTAGTGTTATGTTTTGCTGACTATGGAGAAAGCAGGCTACTGAAAAGGGGGGGTGACATTGAAAGCCAAACAGGATGAAAGAACCATAGCATCATTCTGAGAAAAGTGGTATCCATTTTCCTTTGAGAACATGGGTTGTTTTCTTTCACGGCTGAAAGTGATGGCATGCAGTTTTACTGGTGTATTTTCCAATTACCAAAGCACCAAGTGGACATATTTTCACTGTATGTGTAGTGTATTCTGTACTGGCAACAAGTGAGGATAAGACGGGTTACGTGTGTATTGTGCTTTGGCAATTCCGGACCGCTTCAATATATTTCAATTCCCCAGGAAAAGGGATAGTGTTCTCATCTGAGCAAGGTAGCATTGTGACAGGTAAGGCATGAGGATTCAGTGTTTTGCTCTTTTAACTTTTTTAACTAATCATGGTCCTCTGCATCTCCTCCTCCCTCCCCTCCCACCCTCCCCTCCCACTCTAACCCTTCAACCCTGCACTCTGGCTGCTGCTGCCGTTTTCTGGATGCATCCCCTTCTCCTCCTCCTCCTCCTCCTTCTCCTGCTGCTCTTTAACTGAGGGATGTGATGTTGGAACGACCACCAGGGGGCACTACAATACGCCGGCCAGCAGGCCTGATGGGGATGTCATCTGGGGTGGGGGGACCTAGATGGAGAGAAAAAGAGAGTGAGTTACAAGGACAAAAGAGGAGAGGGCATTTAAGTTAGTAGAAAGAACATGAAGTATATATATATATATATAGTATATATATATATATATATATATATATATATATATATATATATATATATATATATATATATATATATGTATATAAAACTCTAATCATGCATTTGCATCCCCATCTTCATGCTAATTAGTTAATGGTGCAGTATGCTTTAATGGGTGTGGATTCAGTGTTCACTTAAACTTATCTTGAAAGCATTTTTTTAAAATAAAATTTCTGTCATTTTAATATACTAGGGTAAACATTTATCGTAGTGCAGTAGATAAAATCCTCTCTCTCACATAAAAGAGACTTGGAAATGGTCAAAGATGTCAAATAAGTTTCACTTTGCTTTACTGTCCTGTAAAGTAGTTTTACTAAGGAAGACTGGAAAGCGAGCAGCAAGGTTGTGTCCTTATGCTAACACAGTGCTGTGACAGAAGAAAGCCATTTCCTGTAGAAACTGAGATTCTGACACCACAAACTGATTTAATAAACCACATAGGAGACCTATGGGACTGCACAGATGCTGATGACGAGACTTACTCCTTTTACTCTCCTCTGGAAACTAATGCTGGAATCATCTGTCAATTCTTTCAGATTTAGTCTACACAGAATAGCTTTTACACCACCACAACACACAAAAAAATGCTGTCATACACTCATATTATTACTTTCCAGGCACTAGAGGTTTTTCAAGACACATTATTATTGTCTGTGATATATGGTATGTGTCATCCTGATGACAAAGGAATGCAAATTTCAGCAGGCCATATTCTGCGTGAGTGCTGCTGAAACATTAACAAAAGAAGCTGCAGTTTGACATAAAGCACGGCATTTCCAAAGGATGAGCCAGAGCGTCTGCTGCTGCAAATTATCGGCGAGTATATAAATGGAAAGTAGGATGATGTCAGACTATGATACACTGCATCTAAGCAAACAGTCTTTCACATCTTGTTTCCAGACAAGTAAATCAACTCTGCAGGTGGTGGGCCCTGGAAAAACTAAAATAGATAGGAGACTGACTCATACAAAGAGTACGCTCACATGCGCATACTTAACACATACTTAAACACCTAACTGTTACAAGGCCTGGGAAACCAGGAGCCGCCTTACCCCCCCCCCCCCTTTACAGTAAAAATCATGTACTCAAATGTGGAAATTCTTTCCAGCGGAGGTCACCTTCTTTTTTCATCGATGAGGTATCACACATTAGCCATGCTTGTAAAAGCGGGTTGCTCAATACAGCCAAAGATTAAACACCACTCTGTACACTTTTTTTTTCAAAATGAGTTATCAACCATTAAAAACAGTTTGTGTATTCTCACAGACAGCTAGTGCTGTGGTGGAGACAGCTGCAGTCTCTCCAGGTTAAACAAGGTTGCTCTCATTGATTTAAAGTTACACATGGACGCATTTAGTCTATCAGGGAGGACAGAATGACTTGCTAATAGCTACGGTTGCTCTGTTTCATTATAGAACTGTGGAAACACTGAGTATCTGGTTCGTGATTTCACCATGTGTACAAAGTTTCACTGTTTGGTAGCCTGACAAAAACAATTTCTCACATTTGTTTTCTAAATCTAACCTAATCCACTGCTGACCTTACATATGGGCACAATCAGACTGTCACTCATCAGCTCTGTATAATGGAACAGATGTCAAATATGAATACATAGTGTTGTGATGTCTCATATTAGATAGGGCTTTCTTAATAGACTGTGTCCAAATGTCTGGACTGAAATCTTGCACGTTGTACATTTTAGGCCTGGAGCCAACACTCATATCCAGCGTGACTTACACTAAGTGCAACTGTGGAGAAAACGTCATTTCCTACTGTGGCTTAACGTATCAAAGAGGCTACAGTGAGAGGTCTCAGCGTCCTAAAGAGTCCTCAAAAGTAATTTATCTGAGAATTTGTATGAGATACTTAGAGAGAGCGATTCAGCAGGAGAAAGGGATTTAAGGTGCATTCTTTGGAGATGAGGCATTTAAGTGAATAGCTGATCAGAGTAGGAAAAGATTACACTAAGAAGTTATTGAGTGGTGCAAAATACATGTTCCATATATAATTATATTTGTATGATTGCTGGAAATACAATACAAAAGTCTGAATGCAAGTATCATAAAATACATGCAGGAATGCAGGATAATAGAAACCATCATTTGCCTTGTATAATATGCACAATACAGAATTACACAAAAGTATTGGGCTCCTAATTTGAATGCTAATTCATCTAAAAACTTTTTTTTAAAGGAAAATATAGTTCACATCGTAGATGTGTGTGGGTCAAAAGTACAGTTTGCATGGTTTTGATTTGGGGTAATGCTGAATTGTCAAACCACACTAAAGCAAAAACAGAAAAACATCAAACTTTAACTGCTTGTGCATAAATTTTACTTAATGTTGTCTGCATTGTGGTTCATTAAAACTCAAAGAAGCCAAGGCAGCCAAGTTAATAACATGTATAAACAGACAAATTGTCATATAAACATTGTATGACCACTTTCACAAAGGAGCGTGATATACTGCAGATAAACACATGCCATGCTGTGCACATCATAATATTTGTACCACGATAATGAGAGATTATTAGGTCTCTCTACAGGCTTGCGGCTCGTCGCCAAGGACTGTGAATGCATCATTCATGAAGGGCAACAACATGCTAAAAATCACATGACTGTTGTATTTCACAGCGTGAAGCAAGGCAGTAGCTGGGCTGAGATGCTGGGGGGGGGCATGCATGCATGCTCCTTTGATGTTTCTGCATACAGTAAAAACCAATCCAGATCCAATAACAGATGAAAGGTAGGACCGGGTGATAGAGGGGTGGGGGTTGTATTAAGAAGCTGGGCTCACCGCATGGTGCAGGGTTACCTGCTAGACTAAATCCAGACTGGTGCAGGTTTCTGACGGGCTGTTTGGTGGGAGAGGTGCGCGCCGAGGCAGAGGGGGTGCCACCACGGGACATGGAGAACTCAGATACAGGGCCATCGTACATCCCCCTTGGCACTGCCCTCAGGACTGCCAGCTACAGGACAAAAAAAAGAACAGAGATGGATGTGGTGAAGAGAGACATAAAGACGCATAAAAGAAGAAGAAGAAGACAGGATGAGTAATAATAGAGAGAGACATTATGCTGTTTAGTGTCACAAATGTCCGCACCTGCTTAGCATTATATGGTTGTTTGTGTAATTGTTTGTGTCTGAATTATATATGCATTTTTCAGAGAGCTATTTTCCTGCCGAGAACCAGATCCAGATTTTGACATCCACACACAAACAAAGACACACAAGTAAGCTAACTCTTACAGACTGGAGCAAAGAAAAACACAACATAGCCTACAGCATTTGCATGTTTTAAAGCAAGTTGAAACTTTATGTTGTTAGTGAACAAGTCATTGTCTGTCTGTCAGTCAGTGGTGTGATTCAGTGGAATCTTGGAAGCTCCGTCAAGAGTTAAAAAGAGACATCTGTGAATGGAGAAAGCATAACAGTGACTGCTACCAAGATAAACAGCACACTGTTACTACAGCTCTATTTTCTCATCAGCAGCCAGCTGCAAATTAGGAAATTGAAAAACAGTGAGATTTCTAGGGAAGAGCAGAAAGCAAAGCAGGGACTGCGTTCACCTCACGTGGCTATAAATGAAATGGTTAAATGGAGTCAGTTCTAATATTTTTAATGAATTGTTAATCTACACTTAAAGTCTAGAGGAGCTGGTCATGTCCCTTCTGCTTCTTTTTCTTTCTGAGAAGGTACAGCAACTAAACAAAAATCTCACCAATCTTCTATTTATTTCCATTTTATTTTAAAATACTGAAAAATACACTTAGTCTCTTTCTTGCCAAGAGTGACATGAGAAGATTGATAACACTCTCAGGTCTGTATTCTAAAGATGAAGCTAACGTGAGTTGCTGGTTTAGCTTAGCATAAAAAGTGGAACTTCATGTCTTAACTGTGATGTTGCCAAGCAAACAGCAGACACCAGTTTTTACATTTTTTGTTTTGTACTGATTAAACAGATGAGATACTGACATATTTTACTTAGTAACCATTTAGAAGTGCTGGTAGATGGATTTTTGTTACTTTTGGGCAGAGCCAGGCTAGTTGTTTCCCTCTTTTTTCCAGTCTTGATAACGAGTTAAGCTAACTAGCTCCTAGCAGTAGCGCTATTTTTTACATACAGACATGGGAGTGGCATCAGTTTTGTTAGAAAACATGTAGAGGTGTATCCAAAATTGTCCAAGGTACTGTGGCTTTAGATTTTCAACTGCAATTGCAGTCTAAATATTAACATATTGGCTGTTGCTGATACTGAGCCTGAGACATTTGTGCTACAGGAAAGTCTCTATAAAGCCCTCAGCTAAATTTTGGCCTTTCCTGTAATAAGAGCAACAATATGGGACTAATTTTAACTGTAGACTTTGGTAACTCTTTTACTGTGTGTGGTAGGTCTCTTTTTGGAAAGTTATCCAACTCCTAACTCTCTTTATCGTTTTTTTAAACCATGATGACAAAGTCTCGACCACCCTCACTGCACGGACCTCTTACACTACGCAGCCATCGCCCTGTGGCTGAACCTTGGAGGCTGATGTCAGACTCGCTGTATCTCCCCCACATCCCACTTCACTGCCTCCATCTCTCCCACCCGCTTTCCTCTCCATCATTATAACCTCTGTCCAAGCTAAAGCTCCCATTCTTACTCACTGACAATTCAAAAGACCTTAACTCTTACCCCACCCCCCACCCCACCTTCTCCTATTGTCTAATTTTGTATTTAAAAGTGTACAGGTGTCTTAAAACTATGCAATCTACATTATCAGAGTACAGGATACGCGATTTAAAGATATATCTGTGTAATAGTAAAACCTGTATATACCTGCTTCCTGGCTTTAACACGCTTATAGGCAAAGTCAGGGAAGGGGGAGCAGGGAATGAAGCGGCCCACGCCAGAGGTGACATGCAGGTTCCCATCCTCCAGAACAATCTTCCCCTGGCAAATCACCACGAGTGGGGCTCCACGCAGCTCCATGCCCTCAAAGACGTTGTACTCAGCAGCCTGAAAGCAAAAATATAAGATAATTAGATACTTAGGAAAAAATCAGGTTGTTCCAGCAGCAATGGAGGACAAAATGCAAGCATGGAACACTGTAGAAGAAGAAATGAATTCACGGTTATAAAAATATGTACATAATTTGACTCTGGAAAATCCACACAAAGTTTTTCAGGTTGACATGGAACAAAAGGGAACAAAATGAATTTATAAAATAATGAGCAGTTACACTCAGAGAATTGATAGTTTAAACAAGTAATTCCACTTATTTTAAGAATTAAAAGAGAAGAGTTTTCAGGTATGTGGTTTCCTGATAAAATGCTCCAATTTGGATCATGGTCTGAAAATGTAATTAAATTAAATCTGATTGGTTAACTGATGAAATAAGGAATGGAAGAGATGAAAAAGACAACAACAGGGGGAGCTGTGGGAGGCATGCTCTCTGTTTCTCCTCTACTCTCTCTTAAACCCTCACTCTCTCTCTCCTGTTCCTTATCATTCATCACCTTGTTTCTCACACTCGTCTGTCTGGCGTGTACAAACACCTGCCATGATCAAGCCGCCAGTGTCTGACGCCTCGTCGCACCCCTCAACCTTCCTCCCTTCCCCTCGCTCTCTCCCTCTCTTCCCTTTGCTCTTTCCAGCTGTCCGTCTCCTTCATTCACTTATCCCGCTGTCTGCCTGTTTTTCATCCCTTTCTCTCCCTCACCAATTCTTGCTTGATTTATGTAATCCCTTCCATTTTTTACACTATTCATCCTCTTCCAGTACCCCCCACCCCCACCCACCCTGCCAACTTTCTTTTCTCGACATGTTTGTGATCTGTGATGGTCCCCTCCCCTCATTCCATTGTTGCTTATTTCCTCTGCACACGGCCCTGTTTTCTGCTGCCGTCCAAATTCAGGCCAGAACAGGACATAACTAAGACTTACTGTAAGCCAAACATGATGTCATGACTAAGCTGAGTGAGTCTAAGAAAGTGTGTGTGTGTTTCTGCCTGTTCTTGTCTATTTGTCAGAATATCCTTACATCTATGTATTCTTATGTTGAAAAAAAAAAAGGCAATCCAGACCAGATGTGGGCTTACAGATAATAAACTAAGACACACCACAGTCTAAGTTCTAGTTGCTGTAAAGGGGGGAGGCATTCCTCAACACAGTGTGCTGGTAAACAGGACCGCTCCTGTTTGGCCTGACATCAGACTGTCCATTAAGGTAGATTTATAGGAGCTGGGAGCTGCCGTGCTCCAGTCCTCTGCTCTCCTGTGTTTTTTTTATATATATATCTGAAAGGACAAGCAGCAGGAAATGAAAGGGTGACATCATTATGTAAGAACCCACGGATCCTCTGTGGATGTACTCCACATTTGGAGAAGGCATATTATTAGTCCAGTTCTCTCTCTCTCTGTCTCTCTCCTTTCCCCCATCTGGAGACAGAGCAATGTTCTCTCTCTCCTACTAAACAACCGCCATTAAGCCTTTAAGCAAGGAAAATGAAAATTTACAAGCTTCACTTCATCATTCTCAAGACCAGCCTATATACATTGTTAGTAAACGCATTCTTCCTGCCGCTCCTGCGTTTCTGTAAGAGCAGGATTTGTGCTTGGCTGGTAAAACCTTCATTTCCTGCGCGCACACTTCCTCTGCTGCCGAATGGGCCTATTTGGGATCCTCTAATGTCTGTGCAATGGCAGAAACCCTCACTGTTCACATGTGCCAGGTGTACACACAGTGTGTAAAAATGTGTGTGTGTGTCTTTGTGAGGCCTTTGTCTTAAACCTTCAGAGTGAGTATAAAAAACATCTGCATTGGGAAAATACAGTTTCACATGTTTATAACTCTAAACACATGACAATGACAAAAAAATGCTCAAAGTGTAATTAAGTGTAATTTAAGAAAAACTGAATCACATTGCTTTGTGTTTTGGGTTTTATGCTTGTTTTGTAAGAAAATAACATGATAAAACTTTTCTATGAGTAACTTCATAAGCTGGTGTTCTGTTGCAACTTATGGTCCAAATTTTCAATGGAAAGGAAAGGAAAAACACTGTCAGTGATATGCTATTATCTTAACATGTATGTAGCACAGACTAGACCGACTAGTAACACAGCAGGGAGATGTATTTATTTTAACAATGAAGTACTTAATTTGTAAAGGGAAAGGAGCAACAGCTGCCAATAGCTTAGTCTGCTGCTCATGTTGTCAAATTGCAGCCAGGTCAACAGTTATTTCCAAATATCACTATATTAAAATTAGATGGCATACAGCTGCAATTCATGGTCGGCACCTAAAAACCCCATAGGCCATGAGGCTAACCCAATTTGCGACAAAATTTTAGTGGGGAAAAAAAGCAACATAGATTCCAAAGGAGGAGGTTGGAGTAAATGGTGGTAATGCAACACTGCAGGTTCTGATTCTGTAGAGTGAGATGTTTCCAAAGAAATCTGACCAAAGCTGTTTCCTGCTAATGAGATGAGTTGTTGTCCAACAAGCATTGTGTACAGATGTTCCAAATCTCTGAGGGTTTTGTGAAAGCATTTGAAATATTGGTATTTACTGAAACATAATCCTGCACAATGAATGACATTCTTTAAACCCATTATGGCTGCCCAATCATGAGAATAGTTTGGATCCGTACAAAGGAATGTGATATACAGGAGGGAAATACCTCTTGATTATACAGCACATACATAAATTCCTTTATGATTAACTGTAGTTGAACTGTACTACTACTGTATCACTAACACAATGTTTTTTCTTTCTATTTGGATAAACCTGTGTATTTGAATAATCCATATTTTTTCCAAATCATGATCCATCATAGCTTAGCTTTTTGATTTAGTGAGGCTCAACTTTACATTGCGAGCTGGTCATGTGGTCAGTGCAGTGTGAGTCGCATTAGTAGTCAAATATCCACTGAGACTTCATTTCCGTTCAGAGGAAAAGAGAGCTTTCTGGAAGCTGCTCAAAAATGCTCTCTCTCTCCCTCTCCATCTATCTCTGTCTCTTGCACACAGTCACGCACAGATGCAGACAGCTATCTCATATCTCACATTCTGCTTTAACCCACACTACAAAATCAGACCCCTTTTAACATTTTTATCTCCTCCACCTGTTATATTTAGTCAATCACATTGATATACTTTTACTAGTTTAAATGTTAATGTTTTGTTAAATCATTTCCAACTCAGCTGGAAGGTAGAGTGAAGAGGAGGAGGAGGAGAGAAGAACTGATAAAAATGCCATTAAGCTGAGAGCTGGATTCGACTGGAACTCCAAACAAATGCTGATACACTCTGAACTGTGCATGCTGTACGTACCGAGTTGTGTGTCTTGGCAGTGATGGTGCGGATGGAGTCTGTGTCCCAGATGACCAGGTCAGCGTCAGAGCCCACAGCGATCCGACCCTTGCGAGGGTACAGGTTCAGGATCTTGGCTGCGTTGGTGCTGGTCACTGCCACAAACATGTTCTCATCCATTTTACCTGTAGTCTGGGAAGAAAAAGAGGGAAGAGTGAGCATTTGGTTTTAAAGGAATAGCTCATAATTCTGGGAGACACAATTATTCGCCTTCTAGCCAAGACTTAGATGACAAGAATTATACCATTCTCATGCCTGTGTATTATATATGGAGCTGGCGTCAGGAGGCAATTAGCTTAGCTTACCATAAAGACTGGTGACAGGGGGAAAAAGCTTCCCATGCTCTGTACAGAATTAAAAGAACTACGCTTACCAACACCTCAAAAGGCTGCAATCAATCCATTAAGTTGCATTAAAGTTACAGCCTCAAGGAAATGGGTTTAGTTTCACTTTTTAAAAGCCTGTTCACATTTTACAAGCAGCGCAGCACTCCGCAGCTGTCTAAAGCTAAATGCTCTGTGTCTGTTAGCAGTACACTGATACAGTGATAACGAAAGAGACGGAAGGGAGAAAAAAGAAGGCATTGTGCTGTATCTGAGGGTGAAGGAGAGGACAGATGTGGAGATACACATAAGTAGTAAATGATAAAGCAAGGCAGAGACAGTGACAAGACAGTGAAAAAGCTGGAGAGAGGAGGGAGAGAGAGAGAGTAAAATCTGAGAGGAGAGATGTGGTGAAAAATAGTAAAAACCTGATGATAGTAGCAAGACAGAGAACAAGACTGTCCTTATATTTAAAAAAAAAGGAAAGATAGCAGATAGGAGAAAGAGGTGTATTTTGTGACAGCTCAAGCTGAGCATCACAGAACAGAGGCTGCAGATGACAGTTAGAAACAAAGCTAAGGCTTAGAGAACTGATGATTCTCCTTGGGGAAAAGTGCAGAGACCAAGTGAATCAGGATAAAAATAAAAAGTCTAGAATAAGTCTTCATCTGCCTCTCGTTTGTTTGCTTTTTGTCCTTTTCCTTCTTTCAAAGTAAAAAAAAAAAAACTTGGAGAAAGACAAAAAAACCCAACTCGTCCTCACCACAGCTTTATCCCAGATGAGGACCATTCGCTCCTCCACTCCGTTGACACCTTCTGGGATCTGAGTGAAGTCATCCTTGCCAATGGCCTTCTGGGCCACGCTGAAGGTACAGTGAGCGCTGCCAGTCACACTCAGGTCTCCACTGGAAGATGGAGAAGAAATATAAAAATACAGAGTTGAGATTAAATTACGCCAGCACAGCACAATCTGCGTAAACAAGCAACGTTGTGCAATCACAAGGAGAGATGTTTATTTACTTGAGCAGGAGAGGCAGAACAACACGGAACAAGGACTGGGAGTAATTGAAATACTCCTAGTGCCAGAGTTTTTCCTTCCAGCACAAACCGTTACTAATGTTTCCTGTTTCCACACAACGCTCTAACTCACTTACCAGTCCACCAGTTGTGTAACAACTGCTGAGTTATCATAACCTCCCCTTTTTTTTTGTTTTTTTTGTAATTACAGCAGATTGTAATTTTTAATTTTCCAGTAAAAGGGGAAATGTGCACAAGTGTACACAGGCAACAGAATAAAAAACAGTGACAAAGTCTAAAATTAGCTCTTGCACACTTATATTAGATTTACTATAACCTGCACACAGTGACTGTGTGTGTGAGCTTATCTTTTTTTGAGTTTCCTGACTTACAATAATGGCCTGGCTAAAGGGGATGAAGGGTAGAGAAAAAAAGACTATTATCTCAGCTAGGCATTGTAATTAAATTAGTCATGGTTTATTGTTTATTGTGTGGTAACCATGGAGCTAATTGTTAATCTTGTTATTCTCATATGTGTCTAGAACTTGCAAAAACTTGGTGCACGTGCAAATCCAATGTTTAGTCACTTTTTTGGTCACTAAAAAGCAATGTGTGGTTTGGATAGGGATTTATGTATGAGACAAGTGGCTACTATATGCTCTGTATCCTGCTTTACCTTTTGTTACATTATTTATGCACACTATAGTAAATATAAGCTGATGCAACATAGAAAATATCTTCCATCGTGTCGCAACCAAACACAAGATCATTGACGAACAACATCAACCAGAGTTGTAATATATACCTTGACAGAAGTGTGTTCAGATAGTCTGGAGTGGTGGGATCAGGGCTAAGAGGGGGTGATGTTACAAAAGAAGCCGCCTTGGCCCAGTTCTTGCTCCAGTAATGTGTCCCATCAGTCCCCAGGCTGGCTGTGATTGGCTCCCCAAACACAACATTTCCTGTGGAAAGAAATAATGGTAAAAAATCTGTTAAAGTATCAAACTGTAAAAAAAAGGATTTATATTAGTGATTCTTGGCATTTTCAAAATCATGAGTCACATCAATCAAGACTGATTAATTTGTCAGCAGTTTAATCTCACTAAAAGCTTTGGTAATTCATCTGAGTGTTTGCGGGGAGAGGAACCATGCCTAATCCCTGAAAAGCCAAACGTCACCCTTGGCAATGTGAACATTTTCATTTTGGCTCCATTTTAGCTGAGCCTGTACTTCCACGCATTGCAATCCACCAGGGTTTGATTCCTGACATTAACACTTGTCTGCTCTTGTGTTTCTTCATGCTCCGTTGCTTTCACACCTCACTGTTCCGTGTCCTTCCTGGTTTAGATCTTAGAGCCTGGGAATGGATCCAAACCAAGGTGTCAAACTCCTAAAGGCCCCTAATGGGTATGTACACAAATGTATGAAGAGGCCCATCTGAGGTCAGCACCCCTCCTTTTCTTCCTTCCTTAAAACTTTTTCCCGGTCCATTCTCAAAAATTGTATATTTCACAATCCATCACAGCCAGGGAGCCCCTCAGTTCACCCCTGCTCTTGGGACTGTGAGGAATGGTCTGTGTGACAGCTGAACCACAGAAAAGACTGACAAAGCTAAATATTCTTCTGTTAGTAGAAGAGCACATTTTTTCATTACGTCAAGCAGAGCCAGAGACTGTGTACATCTGCAGCCTCAGGACAGACAGTAAAATCAACTTATAAGGGCATAGGTGCAGTGAAACTGGTATGTGCATTCCAAACGTCAGAGAAATCAGACAGAAAAATGGACACCTGTGAGCAGAGGTGGAATTTCAAAGAAATATCCAGAGATAAAAAAAATGGGCAGCAAAGCAATAATTTCTGAAATTCAGATGGGATGTAGCCCAAGACTATACAAAAATTTATAGCGCTACAATCTCCACAAAATAAATGGTAAATGCATTTATATAGCTCTTTGCTAGTCATATTGACCACTCAGTATCTTACACTACAGGTCACATTCAGCAAATCATAAACACATTCATACAGCGCCTGTTCTATATATACAGCACTTTTACACATCCACACATCCACACACCAATGGTACATCATCAGAGGCACTTTTGGGTTCAGTATGTTGCCCAAGGATACTTTGGCACACGGACCAGAGAAGCCAGGAATCAAACCACTGACCTTCCGATCAGCGGGCACCATGCTCTACCTCCTGAGCCAAAGTGGTTGATGTTCACAGATGGAAATCAAAAATTACATATCATCTTTTCTGTCAGGGATAAGGAGGATAAGGTGTTCCTGTGGATCTGATTTCCATTTTTCCCTATAAAATGTGTTGTTGGTGATGCTGGTATTCACATGATTTGAGAAAAAAATCTTTCCAACACTACTTTTTTGTAAATATCATACAAAATATACATCAAGTACTTGTTGCAGTAGTGTACAACATAGCATTATATACTTTATTTTCACTAGGTGTGCAGGCAGCAGCACTTCAATCACTTTGTCGCACACTGGATACCTGGACACCTAGTTCACAGTATTCTGCATTAAGTCTAAACGCAGCTCTTTACCTCTTTTCCGGGCCTGTGAGATGATGTCAGCAGCACTCTTGCTCATGACCCGGGTCACATAGAGAGGACAGTTGGTTTGGCTGGCGATGGTGATGGCACGAAACACCGCTTCGGCCTCCAGCTACAGAAGGGGACAGGACACTGTGGTTGACTCTGAAATGTTTTTCCCATTAGGATTTTCTCAAATAAACTTAAAATGGACTTAACCACAGCAAATTATGTATTTTTGGAGGTATATTATTTGAATAATTCATTTTTAGTCAAAATGACAAGTGGAAGCTTATAATTTTAACTGGTGAGTTTAGGGATTTATCCCGTTACATCGAACGAGGGTAGTTAAAATTAAATTCACGAGATGAGCGAACAAATGCTTACTTCGAAAGAGGATGGACAGACAAAGGCAAAATAGTAGACTTTGAAATATTCACATATGTATTAAAAGCAAACCTATCTGGACACATTTTGGAGGCGCATATCCATGTGGGCGAGCACCTGGCAGTTTATTGTGATTATTAAGCTGTCAGCGAGCAAGAACAACAAACAACTCTCTAGAACAAATGGTAGAAAAGTTGCCAGTTGAAAGTCAAGCACGCCTCCAGATGTGACGACTGTCTCCTACATGAGTTTTGTAGCTTGCAAGCCGACACAAAACTACACTGATTATTGTGCTCTGGTCCACAAGCTCAACCTGGGTCCAATAACCAATAAAATTAAAACCAAACATGACACCAGACACTGATAAAGCACAAATCCAACTTGGCCTCTCCTCAATTAAGTTGCATTTCCAAACGTTTGATTTCTTAAGACTCCACTTAACTGCACGACACTACGAGACTGGTGGGACAACTTCACTCCGCCGCACCGCAGAGTGGAAAATCCCAGTCAAGCTAAAGGCAGATAAGTTGCTGGACTGAGAGCATGGCTTTCATTTTGCTGTTTGTTGAAGAAACATTAGCGGCAACAACTGGGGGAACCAGAGAATTTTCACCCAATGCCTCTAATGTGTCTAAAACCACATGTGTATAACAAGAAAAATGTGTGTATGAAGAAAAGTCTGAGAACTTCATTGTGGAAATTGTGAGTGTGTGCATGTATGCATGCCTATGTTAGCGTTGTGATAGGCTGTCTGCCCTTTTTAAAACACACACACATATATATATATATATATATATATATATATATATATATATATATATATGTATATACCAACACTAACACTTAACATAATTAGTGTATAGATATATGTACAGTGTTTGTGTGTTGTACCTCTTCTGGCCTGCTCAGCACGTGTCCCTCTGGTCCAGTGATACCCATCTGCAGCATGCGGGCCTGCTCCTGTTGAACAAGCACACAAAGTAGGCTGTTAGCTGCTCAGTTCAAAGACAAATGAACACTATTTTTTGGTGTTCGGTGATTGGAACTGATGTAAGGGTTTTTGTTCTGCTTCTTTCTGCGTGTGTGATGGATTATGACCAGCAGTTTTATCATCTGGGTCAGGACACACACACACACAAACACATATGCACACACAGAGGACTGTGGGAATCCACAGGCTGTTGAGGGTTTTTTGTATACATGTAGATCTACTGTAACCTCCCAAAAATTCTGGCTCCACCTTTCCATTGCAGTAAAAGCAGAGGTGACCCCTGCACAGAGACACTTGGACATAGTGTATGTGATGCCACCAAGGATGCTTTATTATGACACACGCAGAGGCAGAGACACAGCTAGAGGACCATGTTACAAGCCACCGCCTAACTCAAAAAAACAGTAGTGTTCCTGTGGTCACTCTACTCCAAAGCTGTCTGAGGAGGAACACTATGCTGCTAGGAGAGAGACCTGCTGATGAAAGACTTGGAAAATCTAGACGTGTCTACGGATGAGAGTGATCCCAGCTGTGTTACTACAAGGAGCAAATTTGCAGCTATGATCAACATTGCTGTGCTGGAGACTTGTTCAACCTCCCCAAAAAACCAACCACAAGAGGCCAGCTGGACGAAACAGTCAGCTCTTCATATGGTAAGCAAAAGTGATAGCAAACTTTACACTGCAACACAGCCTTTTAGGGCATTTTAGTAATAAATTGTGTTACTTAAGATTAACAGACAACTAGTTTGGTTAGCTAGCAAGTTTTCCCAGGAGTAGATGCCTGTAATGTATATTTGCAACTGAAGTTAAAGTCATAGTTTTGCTCTAGCAAGCATCTAGTGGGCATAGAAGAGACTTAGGCAGTGGTTTCAGCACTTATCCATGTGGCTGTCACTTGGTTACAATTACGAGCAGTGGCATGCACATGCACCAAACTTAAGTGGGATAGGTGCTGGATACAGAGGAATCTAAAGTTAAGTGCAATACAAAGAGTACCCACGAACTAGATTCACAGTTCCCTTAAGCTAACATACTCTTTGTATTGCACTGTCACTTGGTTACAACATATTTTCTGTACCAGCACTAACAACATTTATCATACACAGGTCTAAACAAGGCTTCTCTGTCTCAGGAGCTCTAAAGTAAAGTCAGGTCATGACATAATCTGGAGGTTTAAGACATTTTTGATCTTAAAGCTGATGGAAATCAGACTCCCTCAAAGTCCTCGTTTAAGACAGGATAGGAAAGCTGGGATTTGCGCTGAATCAGATCCAACACACACACACACACACACACACACACACACACAGAGTGACAGAACCCAGGCATGGTCTGGAGCTCTGACTAATACCAACCCTCTCAATCCACCAACTATTACGGTTCATTCATTTTCATTTGTCCACAATACGGCACAGCCCTGTATAAACTAAACCCACACATTACTGTCCCACACGAAACAGATTCTGTCCCCCATCAGTGACTGTGTGTTTAGTCTGTAGGTAGTGAGATGTGCCGCGATAAGACTCAACTAGACAGGTGAACTGAAGTGAACCCAACTGAAATAAATCACACCAAAGCAGATCACAGATTTGGATCCAGAACAAGTTATTAAAGAGAGGGTAGTAAAGAAAATGAGGTAAGGGAGAAAAGAGAGGAGAGAGACAGGTTTACGAGTGGGATGATATCTGTCAGTTTATCCGTTTTTATTGTTACCTCAGCAATGATCTCTCCATTTTCAGCATGGACCTGAGCGATGCCGCCCCTCTCTGCCAAGAAGGTAAAGACCTCATAGAGCTGGAGAAGAAACACACAGAAACGGGAGAAATTACAGTGCCACTGCTTTTATATTTAAAATCCTGCCTAGCTGTTTACACAAGAATCAGACGCTCCTTTTTTAAAGCAGGGGTCAACCTTAAGCCACAATTTAAAATAAGCCCACAATTTACATGAAGCTCTACCGCGATACGCTGCAATTACTGTGTGTGGTCTCCAGAAACGGTTAAACTCGTGTGGGATGAGCAGCAGCAGCAGTAGTTGTTCTGTTGCTGCACCACGGTTCCTCAGCGAGCTGCATGACATCAGTTTTTCAGGCTGGACTATTTCAGTTGCCTCATGTGCTCCTCTGACCAACTGAATTAGCTACAGCTGCATGAGAAACATGGAGAGCCCTGCCTCACACCGTCTGCACTTTTTTATGTGTACATTGCAGGCTACAAGTTACATAAGGACAGGGTATTTCAAGGGAGAAAAAAAAGATTTATGCTTAGCTGAAACTACACGTTAAATGTATTATGGTGAATACCAACTGCAGGTCATAATTTACTCACTTTTTTAGACACTGCATCACCATTTAGAGCCAAACCGTTGCCATGTATTCATGCTTTATGACCATGCAGTTTCATAGCAACTAAGCAGGGATAGATTTTGGGATTATATTTGCTTTTAATGGCTGGTTAATTAGATAATTATATTTAAATTGTAGTGCTACATGCAAATGTATTGTATGTGTATGAGTCCACTAAATACAAGTTTTCATTACCTCACTGTTGCTCATTTGGTAGTAGTCCTTGTAAGCCATGTAGACCTGGAATGAGTTCACACCTGTAAAAAAAAAAATGGACAAAACATAGTGATGAAAATGTGAGTAAGTTAAATCACAACTTGGAAAGTGACACACAGTGAAGTCATGACAGCCTACCTTTCTCCTTAATGAGGTTATCCACTTCCTGCTTTACGCTGTCGTTCCAGTGGGTGATGTCCACATGGAGGGAGTAGTCACAGCAGGCCTTCTCGTCCGCCCACTGCCTCCACTGGTCGTAGGCCTCCATCAGGCTGCTACCGGGCTCTGGGATCACATGGTCCACTGGAGGAGATGGATAATAGGAAAAGGGGAGAGTGAGGATGCAGGGAATGAAAGGATGAGTGGAGGACAAAAGGAGAAGAGTAGAAGTTTGAAGGGAGGAAGAGGGTTTTAGGATCAGGGGAAGGTGAAGAGCGACAGCAGGTGACGTGAAATGAACGGACAGGCAGAGAAGCAACAGAATGGGGTGGGGATAGTCACACATAGGAGGATGGAGACAGGGTGATGTCAGGATTTGTCTGCTGGTGTTTCCACTTTCTCCCTCTCTTGTTTATCTTGCATAATCAGCTGTCTGTCTGGGTTCCTGCAGTGCTCAGCCAGTAGGGACTGACCTTGTCAGATGTCATAATACATTTTGAACCTCTTTGTCTGGCTGCGGGTGTCTTTGAAAAATTTGGGGCCACTTCAGTTGTGGATATTTTCAGACTTCTTTTTTTTTTTTCAGGATGTAACCACTCAATCTTATAGATTACTTTGGCACCGGAGGGCAGTGAATTTTTCTCAATGGGACCACTTGAAAGTTCATGTGTTACAGCAGTTAATGTATTTTATATATTCACTGGAGTCTATAAAAATAATAATTCCAACAGCGTTTAGCTGAAAGTTCAGTTAGTATACTCTCACAAAAGCAAACCTCCTCACTGAAACATAGATCCTAATACTAAATATGTGCTCCTGCACATAAAGAATTACAAATTAAAATAAAAAACCTAGACAAGGGTCTTGACATGTGAATTTGCACGATTTCCTGTGTAGATTTTAGGACAAAGAGCACATGTTTGTCTTAGTGGATGTCTTTTAAGTCTGCTCTCAAAATTATTCATGGGCAAAGTAAATCCTCTTCATACACAACAGTATCACAGTGCACAAACTATCCCACTCCATCTTACTCAGCTGTAATAAAATAAGGCTTCCTGCTGGCTCACCACCTGACTGGCTTCTTTATCTCATTAAAGAGGACCCAATCTGCTTATCCAGTCTTTGCATGTTAATAGGATAGAGCTGGAAAAGGCAGTCATAAAACAAAACATTGTTGTTTACTATGCGAGCCATCTGAACCGCTTTTTTGTTCATATACACAAATAGAATGTCATCTGTTAGTGAAGGGAGACATGTAAAGTATGTAATACACACAGGAAGATACAAACCACAGTACATGTTTTTACTTTTTCTCTCACACATCACCCACTGGAATATAATCCCTCTATGAATGGAGCCCATGAATAGAGCTTACTACAGTAACACGCCTGTTAGTGACTGTGTCTGACTGAGCACAGAGCCACACTGGCAGACAAGCGGCAGAGTAGCAGCCAGCTCAAAAGAAGTTAATGAGACTGTGGTATCTACCAGCTGTTGGTTGTGATAGCGCCTGGTCTCCAAACTACACGAAGCGCACAAACATACCCGTGCAAACTCATACTGTATGCAGACAAGCATGAAGACACACACTAGTGCTCTGTTTCTGTGGGGGTAGTGTTTCACTCTACACCCTCCCCTCTATGCCCAATCCTGTCCCCCCCTTATACACAGTCTTTTGTATGGTCCTCTTTTGGAGAGTTGCCCAAAAAACAGACTCCTCATCCCTTTCCCTTTTTTCTCTGTTGGGGTTTCTACCCTCCCTTCCCTTCTTTTTTTTCACCATGCTTATATTTTATAGCTTTGGTTGCCATCCTTGCCCGTGTGGATGACCTTTCCTACAGCCCTTACCGATCATGGTCGTTCCCCCTGCAAGAGCGGCCTTAGATCCCTGAGTGAAGTCATCCACGGTTGTGGTTCCACGGTACGGCATCTGGAAGTGGGTGTGGATGTCAATGCCACCCGGGATCACCATCTTTCCTTGGGCCTCGATGGTCTTCACGCCGCCGGGCACGATCAGGTTGTCGCCGATCTGCCTGTGGAAGGGCAGACGATGTTGTTGTAATTGTGCGATGATATGATGATGCATTCACAAAAGATGTTCGCACAGCAGGAAATAATGACCAGCAATAATGGTCCAGGATTTGTCAGTAGAAGGACATCAGTCTACCACATTTAATGAAAAACTGACTTTAAACTGACCCCAAAACAAAGTTAGCCAAGCTTGAAGCGGTACACTGTCAACATGTCAGCACATCAATATTTCACCGCTGTCAAAAAAAAAAAAAAAAAAAAACCTTGCTGTTCAGACTTAATGGAGGAGACAAGCCAGACGAACAGGCAGACAGAGGCCAGTGTCTCTGTGAGTTTGCCAGCGGCCCCAATGGTCCAGCAGGCATCTGGGTGTTTATTATGCAACACCAGGCCTTCTGAGGGTGCCTCTCTCTCTGAGCCTGCCTGACTAAGGGTGCAGTGGGGACAAAAGGGCCTATAATTGGAAAAATCAAGTGGGAACAGGACGGGGTGGAGGGAATGTAAAGGCGGGGACTGACTTATTCAGGAGAGAGGAAATCACCCAAACTACCACAGCCTCGTCCGGTGGGGCAGAGACAAGGTGGCTGTTATCACCCTACCTACACCCTAACTACTTACAGCCTCTGTTATTTGAGAAATATGAAGCAGACATTTACTTGAGGAACGAAAGCAAATGGAAATAGATAAGAGCAGAGCAGAAATGAGGGCAGTGGAGGACTTACTTAATGAGGCCATCCTCCATGTAGATATCGGCATGGAAGGACTGGTCATCGTTCACGATCCTCCCGCCTTTGATCAGAAGCCTGTCGCTCTGTAGGGAGAAAGACAGGAGGGATAAGAGGAGGGGATAAGAGAACTGTTATAATACAAAGCAAATTTTCTTCCAACATAGACCCAGTTCTGGCTTGCAATGTCTCACTGGACGAAGATCTGTCAAATCATTTGTGTTCTATATTTGAAGCTGCACAATGCCTCACTATTTCTCCGCACTAACATTATATCCTTCCTTTTCCACCCAGAGGAGATGAACAATGTATCATTCATTCATTCATTTATGGCTGGGAAGCGATGGGGCATATTTGTCACTCTTGTCCCATGTAAACACACCATGCACAGTTCAGCTCTGCACCACACTGTGGGTGCCCCTGCCCAGCTCTCCATGTGATCTTAAGTTACAAAGTGGTTTGACTCTCCCTTGCAAGCAACCAGTATTTGCACTAACATGATATCCTTGTTAAATGATAGAATGGTGCTGTGCTCACGTAGCACTGAATAAGAATTCATCAAAGTGCTTCTTGCATCCTTGCCTCTAATGTGTGAGACTGCTTTTCTCTATTGTTTTTCTGTGGCCAGCACACCCATTTAAATCTGATTTGATATAGTAACTAATTTAAGATTACTGGTGCACCAAGTGTTGCTTGTGATGACAATCAGCAGCATTTTTACTGGAATAAATACTGATGGGGAAAATCTGGTCTTAAAGCCACAGAAAACAAAAAGCATTCAGGTATTCATAGACACATAGACCATGTGTCATTCTAACTCCTAGTACATTATAAATGACCTGGACCAGTCATGTTGATAACATATGAGAACATGACAGTTTACTGCAGAAAGCAGAGCTGAAGCTGCTTTAACGGACTGATCATGGATTAACATCTTAACCACATTTATCCAGATTTTGTTATGCAACAATACTATCCCTGGATGTTATTTTGTCAGTATATTTCATTTATCCAATAGACCGTAGGCATGTGCCAATATTGATTACTCATCACCTCACGAAGCAGAATATTTTTTAATCTGGATGAGAAAATAACAACTCTCATCTCTAAATGTGATGCACACAGCCCCCTTTGCTGCACAAAAATGAAACTACGAAGTACAGAGGAAACCTTCAACCTTATATCTTCGTGATGTGGTCTGATCTGGGCGTTGCCATGATGCCTCACAGTCAGACATCAAATCTGCTGCTGCTGCTGCTGCTGCACCACCGAATAACTCTAGCAGGCTGTTGTTATGGTGACGGGTTGACTGCAGGGAGAAAGACTACAGAGGAGGGAAGACTGGGAGCCAGGTTTTGCTGACTTATTGGATAGCTGGTTGAATGTACAACTGGTTGCTGAACAGGGCGGAGGGCTACATGGATAGCTGGGGGGTTTTGCTGGTTCTCGCTTATCAAATGAGAGAACTTCATGTTTTTCTTTGTCTTACTAGTACATACTAGATTGACTTTATTCAGGTTTTGCATTCTGTTTTTCAGCCAAAACAACCTAAACAATCAAAAATTCAAATTACTATATTCATACAGGTTTGCAGTGCAGCCATTAAAACCTGGCACATGATTACACTGCTTATAACTTCATGACATTGCTGATGCTGTTTGCTGCTGCAGTATCAGCACTGTCATCCCCAATGCATTCTTATGCGCTCAGCTTTGCCACTGCTGATTAAACAGAAATTTACAGTAATGTTCATGCATGTGTTAATTAAAGGGGGTGAGTTCTCCCAGCAGGATGTTTGTTGCTGCTGTGATTCTTTGCGAGCTCCCTGAAAGAGTTGAGCCCCCCCCCCACTGATTCTAACTGTACAGCCATTTTCTATGTAAACGCCCCGAATTTAGTGCATCTGACTGCAACCGATGAATTTCATTCAACAATTCTGATGACCAATTAATCATGTAAGTCATTTATCTAGCAGAAATGCTAAATATTTGCTGGTACCAGCTTCTCAACCGGGGTTTTGGGCTGTGACAAAACAAGCAATCATTTCTTAATCTGCCAAATGTCATCTCGATTAATAGATTATTCAATTTGTCCATACAACATCAGAAAATATGAGAAAATGCCTGTTATAAATGACGTCAGGAAAAGCACAGAATCCACACATTTGAGAGGTTAGAAACAGTAAAAGAAGACCAGTCCTGTTATTTAAGCCCATCTACTAGTTATTGTGAAACAACAAGTACAGCCTCAGTAATACATTCACATTCTGTAAAATGGCAGAACTCTTCGCTGTTCTCCCATTGGCACATATGTGAAGTGATTTACACCCTTGGCTATGGACCCAGTATTTCATCACTCTAACGGACTGCAGCCACTCCTTCACACATCAGGAAAAAAAAACAAAAAACAAAAAGCATAATACAGTTCAAATGATACAAGCTCCATATCTGCTGAGCTCATAAACTCATGCAATGTGTGTAATCTTGCGTCTTTGTGTTTGTGTGTATGTGTCGGTGATGGAGTAGTGTGAAACAGAGACCAGAACCTTCCCAGGCAACCACACCCTGAAGCAACACATAACAACACACAGTCATCAGCGGCTGGAACATAGCACCGGCATAGATCATACTGCAGAGCACACTGCCCTAAAAGTGTCGCTCATTAGCTCAGACAGTTCCTTCCAAAGTAGAGCACTACTCAGCTGCTTTCAGCCTGAATAGGGAGTGCATGCTCATAACTTCATTTTAAATCTTTCACAGCAAAACTATGTTATCCTCTGATGTGGATAAAAAAAATCTTTATGTACGATCAAAGTCAGCAGCTTAAAAGGATTGACAACATGTGGGAAAAAACTAAATTAAAGGCTGAAAATAACAGTTATTTCTCTACCCATCATTTTCTCAATTGAACGATTAATCATTTAGTCTAAATAGCTTGTTTTGTCTAACCAACATTCTAAAACCTAAATGTGTTGAATTTACAAGTGTACATGACAAAGAAGAGCAGCAAATCCTCCCATATGAGATGCTGAAAACCAGAGAATGTTTGGTATTTATACTTGGAATGAAAAAAATGACTGAAATCATAGTTGCTGATTCATATTTCGATTTGACTAATTGTTGACGCAACTGACAGATAAATCACAAGGAGCAGATGAACAGTTGTCCAGACAAAACAAGCAATTCAAGACAGAAGCCTTTTCTCTATTTTCAGACATGTTATAGATGAAACCATTGATTAATTAATGAAAAACAGAACAGGTAATGAAAATAATTGTAGCCTTTATCTAGTAATAATGAATTCTAACTCAGCAGCACAGATCTGCTCTCATCAACTAAATCAGAAGAGTAAAGAGTTTTTATCTGATTTATATTACTGCAGTGAGGGGTGTGCCCTCATGCATGGGTGCCTTACGGGGGTGCCTAAGCAGTTTCTCTCTCTCTCTCTCTCTCTCTCTCTCACACACACTCACACACACACGCACACACACATACTTATATTTCCCTTTGTCAGTTACTGCCCACTCTCCCCACTGGCCTATAACAGCATGCAAGAGACCACAGTCATTTGCCAATCAATAGCTTTCCATTTCCATTACAACCCAGCAACTGTCAGTTTGCTGATCTTAGTATTCCTCAGTTAGTGTATCTGCCAGTGAAATACATAATGAACTTACTATGACTAGAGACTGTGGAGATTTGTCTTCAGTTTTTTCCAGTCAGTGGAAAACTAGATGTTAAAAAACTTGACGTCAGCGGCTTAAATCATTTTGCAAAAATACAAAAAAGCAGATCTTCTGAATGGCAACAAGCATGTCCAAACTGTCACAGAATTTCAAGAACACATAACTTAAATCTAAGTGGTAGTACTGTTTGGCAGTACCAAACTGTCAAGCCTTTTTAAAGTCACATTATTTGTGACAGGAGTTTTTTCATTAACACTTCTTACACTTCATAAATCTAAACGCAGAATCTTTTTAAATAACAGAAAGCCACAAAATGTTACATTCACTGGTACTCAGGTCATTCAACCACAAACAGCAATATGTTACACTTCAATATTTCATAGTAAATATAGCAAGTAACAGCTTGCAGTTTCCCAACATTGCCACAGTTATGTAGTCAGTGTGTGCCACAGTACTGTTTATTATGTCAGAATTTATCCAGGATTCTGTCATTTTTTCCAATTCCTCTAAGCACTTCTGAATCATTTTTATTTTATAAGACAAAGACTGATATGAAACACTGCAGATTTTCTCTTCACTGTAAATGGGACTACTATGGAGAGATTCTGTGAACCCTAGCCAATCATGCCACCAGGAAACTAAAGTGGCATTGTTGGAGTTAAACCATCTGTGCTATTATGTGGTTATGGGAATAAACCTAACCATTTGTTACAACATTAACAAGACAGCACTATCCACATAATGAACAGATACCTCAGTCATAGTGCTGTTTGATTTTTTTTATTTATTTATTTTGCAGCCCTGGCTTTGGTAAGGAAGACTTATTGGCATTCAGTGGCTGTAATGGTGTTCATATGACAGTGTTCTGATTCCTGGGATGAGACTGTAAAACCACAGCTATTTCAAAATGGTGGATTTTGTTTGTTGTTTACTGTTCTACCATTATAAAATCAGGGAAAGGGACAAATATTTGCCATAGTCTGCCTGTTCAAGAAACTGTATCTTAGAAGCCACAGTTCAGAATTTTATAAAGCTTCTAGCTTCTGGATTTTTATAGAACTTTAAGACAAAATATGTCTTCTTAATCCATTCTGAGACTGAATAATTTGGGTTTGGACTAGAGGAGTAAACTCTCAAACTGGGACAAACCTACTGACAAGACATCATCATCTCTACTCCACATATATCCAACCATGTTTTCTCAAAGACCGAGACATCTTTGTTTTGGACTTTTTTTCAACTGACATATGGTAACTTATACTTGAGCCATAGAGATTCATATTGACTTAAAATAGTGAAAAACATTCTTCTCCTGGTTAAGTGCATTGGATCCTGGATTAGAGCATTTAAACAAGACATCAATGATGTTGATCCTGATTTGCTCTGACCAACCAAGGTCACTGACCATGTCCTCGTTTGTCAGTCATGTCACTGTTACACCAACCAGTATCTGGATGGGAATGACTTCTAACTGGATGAGCTTTACAGAGTTACTGGTAATAATGAACTGTGTAGATATGGTGAGACAGGAAGCAGAGCACAAATTTGACTGCTGAACTGCATGGTCAATGTATATTCGCCATAAACAACCAATATGCCAACTATACAGACAAGCTGTATTCATGCAAAGTCAATGGAATAGATTAGTGCGCTAGGCTTAGCTGTACTTCTCCTGAAGACAAGACAGTACAAATTGAGGCACCAACACAACTCAACAGCTCAACACAGCTGCAGAGTCAAATAAATCTAAAAAAAGAAATGCTAAAATGATGTTTCACCAAACATCCAATAAAGTCTCAAGGCCTTTTGGTTCTGAACCCTGAATTACATGGAAGCAAATGAAGGTCCGAAGAGATTTCAGAGGCTTCAACAACCACAAATGTTTCAAGCTCATCTTCTTGTCCATATGTGTACTTGCTTACTGTATGGGTGTGTGTGTGACTGTGACCTACTCTCAACATTTTGTCGCTGGGTAAACAGAGGAGGATTTGGTGTTTTTCTACTGTAAGTCACTGAGCACAGGATTTCTTTGGTCGGCAAATTAGGACAGTTGGGGGAGGATTATCAAACATCACGCAAACATTACAACTGAAAGACAAATCCTTCTAAAAGGTTTATACCAATACACTGCAATCAAACAAAAGTATACTGATGTCTGTCACTAATTTAAACAGATCAAATAAAACTCTGAAATCTGGATGGTTTGGCAAACTGGGATTCAAGCTGCTTTACTCCTCTGATGCCTTTAAGGTTTGAAGTCATTGGAAAAAGTAATTAAGTCATTTCTACCATCCCAAACTTCTTTCTTCTAGTGCTGACAAGCTCATCTATGAAATTCCTGGCAGCAAAGTAGAGTAAAGTTCAGGGGGAAAAAATATCTTGTCATTCAACTCTAAAAAAATAAATAAATAAATAAAAAAGGGACCAAAAATAAAGCATCTCTCACTGCACAGGAAACTGTCATTTTCTGTTACACAAGCCAGCAGTAATCAAAAATAGAAGGCAGGATGTTGTTCTTGTACTACTACACCGATATCCACTGACAACTTTTTTCCACTTCCACCAGACTGGAGGGGGGAAGCACTCATAAACTGGGATGCAAATGAATAATAACCACTCTTTGGTGCTTAATAAATGGGAATGGTCCTGGAAAAACTCCACGGGTACAAAGCAGGCCAAAAGGTCTGAGAGGATATTCGAGGAGACCTCCATTAGCTGTGACAGAGACCATTGTGTGGGTGGAGAGAGCAGCAGGGAGGCAGGCAGGGACCATTGGAAGAGGGAAGTCATCCTGAATGTTCACCAGTGCCTCTGCTTCAGCCCCTGTTGCCTAGCGAGCGAAAATATTTACTCTTTACCCAAAACTGCACAGGATTATTTTTTCATGTTCTAGAAAAGTGAAAACAACGAGACTTATCAATCTAAATTAATTTCAGAGGCTCCTGCCAGCCTCGGCCTCAGAGAAATCTTGCTTGACTGGAATGTTGATCTTGTGATAGGCTAGAGCAGTATAACCATGTAACCATGGCGATGAAAAAAAAAAAAAAAACCAGTCTGGATCTGATTGGGCCAGGTTGAATTATAAACTCTTTCAGTCAAGAAGTGTCTGTTTGTGCTTGTGACTGAACCTAAGTGTGTGTCAAATCACATCCCCACACGACAAACCAAACAGGGGTTGTATTTTCCTGCCATTGCAACTGTATATTGGTTGTCATGGTGAGTCGCATGGCAACGTCTGGGTGGCCACGGGGTATTTTGTTTGCACTCGAGCCCACTTTGCTGCAGCCTGCATGGCGATGGCACGGTCTGGTGTGGTGGGGCTCTGTTCTGTGGTGCGTCAACAGGGGGAACGGGTTTCGTTTTTCCCAGGCAGGGCCACCGTCTGCCGGGCCCTGTTTCATGCCCACAGATGCTCATTCCAGCTGGAGGGGATTACTGATGACATGTACCAGCCTGGAACAACACTGAGGCTGCTGTGAGAGGGTATGAGGGAAGGGAAGAACCACACCTAGAAATCTGACAGAGCCACTCTGGCTGAGAGCAGACGTAAGGAAACAGCTGGAATACAACGGACAGCCATGGAAATACAGAAGGAAAGTCTGGGAGTGGAGAATGGTTATGGTCCTTCTGTGTGTCTACACGTATACTCTGATAGGACTGTGGAGTGTACAAAAGCAGACTTTTTAGAGCCACCTATGGAACCTTCAAGGCCTGAACACTTCATATTCAGAATTTTTATATGCTCTAACTCTGATCACTCTATCTCCCAAGCCAACCTGATGAATGAGATTACAGTATGTACGTAGATTGTAGTTTCTAATACATTAAAGGTGCTGTGCTAAGTTTTTGCTATTGCTACAAAGCTAACATTAGCATTAACAGTTGTTTGCTTACCAAGTTTTCCAGACATTGCCGCATTTACAAGACAAGAGGTTAAAATATGAGGGGGCTTCAAAAAGTTTGTGGAAAAAGTACATAGCTAAAAATCATATGCAGGGATTTTGATCTCAATGCACCTGTACATTCTCGTACTAACGTGTCATAACATGAACATTTTTTCCAAATGTCCTTTTTCCACAAACTTTTTCAAGTCCCCTCGTACAAGCTCAGTGGCTACTTCTTCATCCTCTCATGTAGACATTACTGGATGCTACAATGACCACTATCACAAAGTGGTATTACGAGATGGGACGGGCCAGGGCTAGCTGGTTAGCATTCTAACTTCAGTAGGAGAAAAGAAGTAAAGGGATGAAGTTTGATGCTGAACTCGCAACATGTATTCCAGACTGATAAGTAAACATCAGTTAATGCTAATGTTGGCTATACAGCGATAACAAAAACTTACATAGAGCACCTTTAAAGGATAAGGCTGATGATATTCTATATTTTTCATCATCATCACATCCCATAATAAACCAGCAGTGTTGTTAGTCCATCTCTCAAGACTTTCAGACATCCCCAGATTGTCTGCAGCACAAAGACCCAAAACCATTGTTTCCTACACAAATACATACTTATATCTTTAAAAAAGGCTAGGCACTGTAGTTTTTAGCAATCATTACTCAAATGGGAATTAAGGAGTGTAGTGGTGTAGCTGACTGATGCGCTTTTAATAGTTTGTGAATTACAGTGGAGGTTTAAAGCATAGATAAATAAGCTGTATCAGATTCTGACTCCAACACTTGTTAGAAGGATCAAATTATTCTTGATTTTGGACTTTATATGAAATATGTTTACAATAAAGAAAACAAGAATATCACCAGACTTCTCCTTTAGGTTGTATCATTACATCAGTCCCCATTATTGTGTGTCTCCGTAATAGTTCTCATAATTACAGACATAGTTCGCCTTTCCCACAGAATTCATGAAAAACAATTGCCAGCTGGTGCAGCTGTAATTCAATCATGAAGACAGCTTTATTGTGTCGGATGAGACTGTTCACTGTCCTCTTTATTGAAACAACATAAGGGGATGAATTTTGGCAGCCCATAATGTTTCTGAGTAGACGCTCAAGACGTGTTTGCTTCCCCCAGTGGTCGATATAGGTATCATTCTGTGGGCTGTATTAAAACGTGCTTCCCATTACCACCGGTAACCACACCGGTCCCCACATCAACCAGGAGTGGAATCTTAAGAAGTGTGACTTTAATGTATTGGAATAAATATTGAAATCATTTGATTTGGCATGACATGGCATGACGAGAACAAATACTGAATACAGTGGTAAAAGCAGTGTAAAGCCAATGAATTACTTGCCTGTGAACTGACTGACGTGCTTTGAAGCCACCTTATCACTGCTTTTGGTCAAGTTAACACACTGGTTATAACTGGATGAGGCTTGTCTCTGAAAATTACAACAATCTTCCAACTGAAAAACTTCAGTACCCAGATGACATTGTGTATCTAGAGGCCATCAAACTGCACACAACTCGCTCGTGTTATGAATCTTTACAGTCTGTGATTTCTTGCTTCAGAGTCAAACTAAGAAGAGACAGGGCAGATATAATCTGATGGACTGTAGTGCTTGCTATTGCATACACTCTCTGAATTTGTCTGTGGATGCAGGTGTTTTGACATAAATATCACACCTTTAGGAGGTTTAGCACCCAAACATTCTGGCATTAAAGAAGACAGAAGAAAAAGAAACACCCAGCCTCTGTGTAGGGGGTTGGTAAAATTAAAATTTCAATCCCTATATTGGCTTGGAAAATTCTGGCCCTCCTTAGCATATTATAGAGACATGCCCTACTTTAAGAGTAAGGAAATGAAATTAAGAGACTGCTCAACATAGGGATATGGAATACAGGACCTTTATGGGCTAAAGCTACCCCAGTCCTCCCCCAAATGCCCCCCTTTGGTGTAATATCAGCTGAGGAGATGAGACAAAGGCTGTGTCTCCCACAGCTGGGCAACACACCCCTGACTGCAGCCTGAGCTGCAACAATGAAAACTGGAAGGCAGGCATTTCAGACTCACGTATACACCCTCTCTCTCTCTCTCTCACACACACACACGCTCAGAGAGAGAAGAAGAGGGAGTGGGAGAGGTTTCTCTGCAGTTGTAACACACACCAGCACCCAACTGGCTGGCTGTGTAACACCAGAAATCAACACCGATGGCTGTGCAACGCCAGTTGAACCTCTACCCAAGATGATCTGACAGGAGACTGAATCTTTCTCCTTCTGGTGATGCAGGAATACAAGCACCGGCTTATCACAGCTCATCAAAAATGGGCGTGTTATTTCCCCCCACCTCCCCTTCTCACTCTGCACCAGCCTGCAACATGAACAGAAGCCCATGTCTATAGTCTGCAGGGGACACATTTTTATTCTTAACATGAAAATAAACAAGACCCTTTGTGTAAATAATGAGCTGACGCACAAGAATCTGACATTATTTTGCACTGCTCACTTTTGTTCAATTATTTGCCAAGTAATAGTCATAAATCAAAATATTTGGGGTCTAATATTAGTAGGATATTTTCAAGTATGTCACTTAAGACACTGTGCATTAAAATGACTAGAAAATCTCACTGAAAATGACACTAGCGTCCAATAGACACCCACTGAGGTGATCAATTAGGCCCAGAATAATCTCCATGAGAGAGAAAGGGCTGGACACATTCTTGTCAGAATGGCTAAAACGTGATTTTAATCGCTTGTGTTTGTGATGTACTAGAGGATTTATCTTGCACACACACACACACACAAGCGATTAAAACCACGTTTTAGCCATTTTTAAAGTAAGGGAAATAAAGGGGAAATGAATGTGCTATAAAGCACGTTAATGCAATGTATGATAATACGGTACCAAAGCACATTTAAAATGTATCATTCAGTGCAATCGGGTCACCATAAACTCTCAGCAATGCGCTTCAGACAGTAGAAGTCCCCGCAGAAACATTACAGTGATTTTTTTAAGGGCGAGCCGGCTCGCCACACGCATGGATCCCCTCAACAAAGAAGATGCAGGACACCTTTAAGAAAACGCCTTATCTCCCTGTCTGACTGTCACTATGGCAGCCAGTCATGCCATTTCATTGTGCGCATTTTTCCATCGGTTTCCTGCAGTCAAGTCCTGACAACAGAAAGAAAAATTTACAAGCTCGGAGTCGCGCTGGTGGCATCATATTATGTTTATAATAAATCGTCGTGGCTCTGAAGAACGACAGCGCAGTGATTTGCAACGAGCGAGCATCAAAGTTCCCACAGCCAATGAAGCATATATAACTCTCTCTCTCTTTCTCTCTTTTTTTTTTTTTTTTACTCACCGTGATCTTTGGGATGTTCTTTTTTCCTTGATAAGACATTTTTTCGCTCGGTTCCTCCTTCAAAATCAAGCTTTAAAAAACCGATATTCCCTCTTAGCGGATGCTGCAGCGGCCCTCGCCTGGATGGGAGCTTCAGGGAATGGTCGCCCCTCTTGTCAGTGCGATGTAAAGTGCCTCGCAGAGTGCTATGGGAGCGTCTCTGGTCCAGTCCGCCCGGCCCCTCCCTCAATAGACTCAATTGGGGGAAAAAAAGAGAGAGAGAGAGAGAGAAAAGCGCTGTGACGATCTTTCCACTGGAGGGCGCAGTGGAGCAGCCGGTGAGCAGCCTCCATCCAGTTGTCTGCACAGCTGAGCTGTCAAACATTTTTCTCCCACATATAACAGCATATATCTCGTATACTAGTAATTCCTGACCAGTCAGAGGTTGTTTGTTTTTTGTTTTTGTTTTTTTTTGTAAGTAAGCAAGACCCTGCAGAGTAGGAATCATCACCATCATCATACTCATTATTGAATCCTGTTGGTGCTAAGCTGTTGATACAAGTAAGAACAGTGTGTGACCTGACTTGTTTTTAGAGTCATTTTGAAGTAGTAAAAGTTTAGATCATTTTTTAATAACAGTATAAAACCCATTTATATTTTAAATGTAAACATGTTCAGATGTCTTATTTAATATGCACAGGCAGATCTATTAGGCCGAATAAAGTATGCATCATCTTTTTGTTTAAATAATAATATATATAAAAATATTATTTTGGAGTAGATTAAGAGTGTAAATCCTGACCAGTTATTACCTACAGATTTTGTGGTTTTGTTTTCCTTAATACAGAGGAGGGGCAAAATGATAGAGCAGCTGTCACACAGCCTGTCCAACACATTACACACCCCACATGTCTGTTCACCATGAAACACACACACATACATACATACATACACAGACACTCTCCCTCTCTCTGTGTGTCCCCACCCAGCCATGTGTCCCTATTGTTTGGACCTAAAGTGAACCCACCCCCTATCCCCATCCCAACCCCCCTTACTCCACCAGTCACTTCCTCTAACACTCCCCTCCTCAGCACTAATGCACTTGTACTGCTCCTAACAGGCACGTGACTGAGGGCGTGCCTGCGCGTGTGCATGTGTGTAAATTCTAAATTGAAAAATCATAGTCCCGTTTTGCATACTGCAGACTGTTTACAGGCCGTAGCCTACTCTATCTCTTGGCTGTATATTTATGTATATGCTATACATCATCTGTGTGAGTAAATATTATACATTTCAACGCATTCAATGCTGATTTATTTTTAATTTTTTCAGACTTGTCAAGGTGTTCTTGTAAAGATTTTTGGGGGGGGTATTTTTCTGACATTTTAACGGTCATATGTATTTATAATTTAGGTTTAAGTCATTCAAATTGGATTAAAAAGGATATAATTTCTTAACTGGCTGATGTGGTAAGTTTCATTAGTAGGTATAGTAAATATCTATGTAAAGTCCACACATGTGGGTGTTTGCATTCAGTGCAGTGCCTGGATATATATACAACCTTGTGTTCATGTATTGAAGTGCAGATATTTACTAGTTAAGTAATAAAAATTATATACAGATAACACATCAGTTGTTATATAATGGGAGGAGATACATGTCAAAAAACAGATAAATAATAATTAATAAATGAATCGCTGCTGATTGTTTTCCTCCTGCTTTCTGTTGTTAGAGGACGTATCTCCTGCATGCTGACATATCCTTTCATGGCAGTGAGGCAGTAAGGCATTACCTCAGCATTTCCAGGCCTTGGAGAATGCATCAACAACACACTTCAAGTTTGCAGGCCTGCTACCTCTGCAGACCACATTAACCAGCTGACACTGACAGACAGACAGGGGGCAGACAGATCAGGGATGCAGAAAAGACTCTGTCAGGTCATCAAAGCTGTAGCACAGTTTGCACCTTGGTGGCCCCAAATGTAAAAGAGAGCTGATAAACCCAGCAATCATATTAAATTACATCATTAACTTAAACCCATCAGCAAATACTAGAATTTAGGAAGGCAAAAGGTCTGCCGTACACTGTAGTCTCACTGCTGTTTCAGTGAAGATTTAGAATTTAACACTTAAGAGGTTTCATGTATGACCTCCTCTGGATGGAAACGTCAACATACACAAAATTGCATTTAGATAATGGAATAAATCTGTGTGGTATTAAAAAGGTACTTCAACAGTTTAGTAATGCCTTTCCGTAAAACTGCAAGACTTGCAGGAGATGGATTTTAAAAAGACGGTCGACATCGAAGCAGCCGAGGCCGAGATATCCTCAGACCCTTGAACGAGTTGAGCCCCAAAAACACTGGATCCTACATTTCCCATACTGCAACTCAGCAACTCTCTTTGTCATACTGCTGTAAATGCCCAGGTTTTTCAAACTTAACACCACAGCATGTGACAGTCTTTCTGTTATACTTCTGAAGTATATAAGCCCAAACTGAGATGACCCCAATAACATCACTGTGATATCACGGGGTGGAATGTTTTATCTACTGCAGGTTTAATAACAGGTCTGAGGTATACCGTTATTTTGTGTCATTCTGTGTCAGTCTGGATCCTGTGGATGTAAGTGTGTAAAGTGCCCCTCCCAGTCTGACTTCCACCATGCAAGACAACAAAGAGGAGAAGAGAGGGGAAGTCCGTCCCCAGACCAGCTCCCCTGGACATCTGGTCAACCACTCCTCATTATTCACTCCATTGCAGCAGCTGATTGCACTAATTAGCTCACCAGACAGGATGAAACCAGTTACATCTATAATCATGATTTACTATTACTACAACATCAACCAAAGCTTATTAATGTCTAAATTATTTTATTAGAACATAAAATAATCATGCATTAACTCTACAATAACTACAATAACTGCAGCATAATTACATTCTGAAAGAGGTGAAACTGGGAAAAGAGACACTGGATTGTCAAACATCGTAAACAGACAGCTTTTCCATTTGTCATTAGTTTGCATGTTAAGCTCGAGTGGCATCCATGTGAATGTACTAAATACTGTCAGAAGAATAAGCATGCCCTGTCTCTGTTGTCAGTCTGATGTCCTCAAACAGTTTCCACACAGAGAAAAAAAACACACACAGCCAAACTCTGTCTGTTGCTTTCTGCTGAATCATCTTTTACCTCAGGAGGTGCAATATTGCAGTTCAGTACTAGGCCACGGGGGGGCGGGGATTGGATGCCTGCCATACTGAAGATGTCTCCAGTCATGCTTAGTTGAAAAACTTAATTTCATACCATAATGGACTGTGATAGTAAAGGACAGTACAAGCAAGATACAGTTCACATTTAGAATTCCGAGGAGAGAAGTTAAATATATGGTTAGGATGATGTGTGATTAGAACTGGATCAAACACTATTTAAGTTGTCGAAACAGTAATTGGGTCTTGCATCATAGGACAATACAATACATACCAGTGCATTTATACATTAAGAAGAATTTACTTTAAATGATAATCTAGGACTTTTCTAATTGATATGTCTCATTTTTGCCAGATTCTGCTGCCAAAATAAACCCAGTGCTGATTGGGTGTATATGCAATACTGCGTTGTCATTGATATCCTCTAAAACAACACACACCATTTAGTGGCATGGTTACAGCAGTCACTGCCACTGATGATTCCAGACCAGAGTTGACGTCAGGCTGATAATACCTTTATGCATTTAAGCAGACAATAAAATTTTATTAGATCCTATTTGACTGTATGACAGATTGTATTACAGCGGATAATTGTAGACATGTTTAACCCTTTCCTGCTCTCTCATTTTTGAATATTACCGCCTTAAATCACTCTTTCAATATGTATTTTTTGAGAAAAAAAAGACTCTTGATTTCATCAAGAAAGAATTGAAAAACAAAAATGAAAGAGACAGACTTGAGGTTAAATCATCGTGGTTTATGTGTTTGCCATTCTAGTTTTAATTACTGAATTTAGTTTTTGAAGGGTAACTCAGATGCACAATTTGCTTCACTTTGCTCTGCTTCGTTCCATGGCGCTGAAAATGTCAAACCCTGCCTCTCTTTGTGCCTCTCTCTCCATGGTGCTGAAACATTAAAGCCCAGCCTCTCCTTGAATGTCTCTCCATGGTGCCACATACACATGACATCATCAAAACATGCGGCTCATCGAGGACACCTATGACTTCTAGTAACAATGGGTCTTTTTCATCTAAGATATTTTGACATGTCACAGAAAGAATAATACAAAAACAATCAATGATGGCTGAATTCCATTTAGCTGCCTAAGTTTCAGGGTCTTGGCATTGTGCATACTTGCTCATTGTCACACTCTCTTTGCTTATTGGGACACTTGAACAAAGCAAGAACTTTTTCATAAAAACATATCACAAATTTTAACCCAGCTCTCACAAAATCAGCAAAAGAAAATGTAAATGGACTGTACTTATATAGCGCTTTTCTAGTCTTTTCGACCACTCAAAACGCTTCACACTACAGATCACATTCACCCCATTCACACAGCACCTCTATACAACAGTGCTTTCTAGCACAGACACACACATTCACACAAACATGACAAACATCGGAGGCAACTTGGGGTTCAGTATCTTGCCCAGGGATACTTTGGACTGGAGGAGCCAGGAATCGAACCACTGACCTTCCGATTGGTGGGCGACTGCTCTACCTCCTGAGCTACAGCTGCCCCTAGAATGTATGATATGTATGAGTGTGTGTTTCCATCCACTGCGGTTATGAGAATAATAGGAGTTGGTGGTGCTGATTTTCCAGTCAGGTACCATTAAACTGTTGCAGAGGAAGAGGGCATAATATGATGATATGATGATGACAAGTCCAGTTTCAAATGGTGGAAAACTACGTAAAAAAAACCACAATGGAAATACGTGAATTGAACATGTGTATAAAAGCAGGTGGACAAAAATACACTTATTGTTTATGCCATTGGTAACTCCTGTGGTTTTCCTATTATGATGAGTCAAAATGCCTGTTGTGAAAAAAGCCTATCCAACACAGTTTTCCAAAGATTTGCTAAGCTCTTTGAGAAAAACCCCAAACAGCACATCCTGTAAACCATGCAGTTCCTTCTAAACATCCATAACCACCATAATAATCAGCTCAAACATAATAACAACTGCGCAAAATCACCATATCAACTATTCCAAACATCCACCAAGAACACCAGTGCACCCATAGCAACCACCTGAAACACACTAGCGACAACGCAGAATATGTTCAGTAACCCTTCACTCAAAATGAGGAAAAATATAACATTGCAGTTTCACTGAAATCTTAGGGTTTCTAATGTGTGCACTCAATATCAAATGTTTAGTTTAAAGCATTTAAAAATTAACTGAACTTATTTACTGAGTATCCACTGAAGTTAGCATGCTAACCAGCTAGCCCTAGCCCATCCTGTCTTGTAATACCACTTTGTACCTCAAGAGGTGACAGTGAGTGACTGTTGTGTCCAATCTGGCCTCAGTCCAACATGACAAGATGAAGAAGTAGTGCTGCCCAGAGGGCAAGAAACCAAACTTTCCACAAATGGAGACAGCTCTTAGCAAGTAAAAGAATGACATTTGATGCTGAACTCACAGTGTTTCCTCTAGACTGGTAAGTAACCAACTGTTTATGCCAACGTTACGCTATGAAGCAATAGCAAAAACTTGTATAAAGCACCTTTAACAGTACACTAACAATAAAATAGCAGATTAACTGTTTTAATGCGTATCTAGTTTGCAAACACTGTAGCGTAACCTGATTTTCCTCTGTCTAGCAGGGCTACATTTACTGGCTTCTTGCATTTGAGGTTATTACTTTAATGGACCTGCAGTTGTCATATAAAAATAGCAGGTCAATATGCTGCTGAATGTGTGGGCAACACTTGTTGCATCTTGCCTTCAGCTAAATATTTAGCATCATTGTAGCCAGCTCTGTGGTTTCCCTTAAACAGAAGTCATGTCTGCAGTGGCCCAGGCCTGTAGTGATGACAGAAATTTTCATTTGTCCAGCCTTGAGGCTTTCCAGTCATTTTCTGTGGCCTTGGTTGCCTGAGTCCCCACCCCTCCCCTCTTGATATTGTCTTAATATATTGGCTGAATTTTCCTGCAGTATTCTCCAAGAGTTTAAGAATAATACTATCCAAACAAAAGTTGATGGACGCTGGCAGTGGACGGTAAGTCTGTCTCATTTCCAAGCCATTTTGGCAGACACTGTGTATTTTTTTCTCTCCATATACCTTAAAAACTCATTTTGCTAGCAGAGAAATTAAATTTGCTCATGATATCCTACAACTCCACTCACTGTTAAAAATGTGTTTCCTTCTGTTTGAGGTTCTATGACTAAGGTAGTGTATATCTCCAGCAATGCCAGAAAAATCTCTAAAAATTTCTTCAGGAAGCTTCATCTTCATAATCAGTTAAGTCATAGTGATGTGGCAGAATGACACATCCAATACAAAGATAAAGACTGATATTGAATTTTATTAAGGTGTGGCCCACAGCTTGACAGCATCAGTGTCAGTGGGTATTCATTGAGTCAGTTAATTGTGCTCATGAGTCTGACTACAGACTCACGACCTTCACAGCCTGTACTTCTCCATTTTAAGAGCTGACAAATTATTATTATTATTATTATTTTAATATATTTTATATAACTGTCCAACAATGTTTTCCCTGCATTTTCCCACCATAAAACAGCACCTATTCAAGAGATAAGGTACCGAAAGAGTGAAACTAAAACTAACAGGCACAACAGTGACACACACTGTGGAAACCACCCCCTGTCATTTACACATGCTGCAGCAATCTGCAAAAGTTACAGTCTCCTTACCTTTTCATCTCCCAGGTTCTGCAACACTTCTTTACCACCGCTGGTTCTGATCTCGACCTGAGGTGAGTCTTTCCCTCCTTGCCTGCTCGCTGCGGGACTTTCCACAGCAGGGGAGCTCTTGTAGTAGTCACTCGCCGGGCTCCCGATCGCCTCCCGACCGGCCTCCCGTTTCGCGGTCCTCGGGGTGCGGGATCCCCTCTGGCCGACACTCAGGGCGTCAAAGTCTATGGTTTTGCTCTCAAACGCGCCCTCGACGCTGCAAAACAAGCCGCCGTGCTTCTGCCGGGGGACCTGGTCGGCCGTGCCGGGTCGGGCGAGATAAACCGGCAGGTCGTCCTCTGCTTTGCTCTCCCAGTTTCCCCTGCGCTCTGCCATGGTGGGAACCCTGCACAAGTGACAGAGAAAGACGGTGAAACTAGTGCTGAAGTGGTATGTGTGTGTGTGTGTCTCTCTCTCTCTGTGTGCCTGTGTGAGTGAGTGAGTGTGTGTGTGTGCTGTGAGGAAGCAGGCAGGCAGGAGTTGAGTTAAAGCTAGAGGTGGCACTGTAGTGGTGGTGGCGCCAGATGCAAAAAGCAGAATATGGTTTTATGTCAAATTTTTAAAATGACTTTAATTAATTGGATTTTAGTCTCGAGTACTTCCTCTTCTTTTCCAGCCATTGAAAACACAAAAAACATTTGCTCGGGTGTCCGTTTTAGTAGCTGGATAGAGGAGTAAAAATGTTGCAGTCGTCCTTTAAGACGACAAAGTTTAGCAGTTTCATCAGTTGTGTCGAAATTAACTGTGAGTGGACACAGGTGAGCGCTCGGCAGGTAACGCACACACACGCACACGCACACACACACGCACACACACACAGAGGAGCTGTCCGTTCAGCACCACGAAAGACGCGATACCTGACCTGCGCTCTGCCTCAACCCAACACCTCAACTCACAAGTGGAAAGGATAAGAGCTGATGCTTCTTCAAATGTTTTTTCAGGGCCTTCAGCTGCGACACCCCCCCCCCCCTCACCCCGGGGGTGATTACCTACGCCTGCACAAATGAGACAGGATCACGTCAAGCACCGCGGGAGAGCTTCCAGGCAGCAGGTCTCAAACTGAGAGAGAGAGAGAGAGAGAGAGAGAAACAGGAGTCAACACCGTCAGTCAGTAAACAGGGATGTAATTATGTAACGGCCATATCTCAGCATGTTTCACAGGTCTGAGAGAGGTCAGTGTGTAGGCTTCTTGCTCTTTTCCTTCAGACACTATGCTGCATTGTTAAGACAGTAGAGATGAAGGTAAGGATAGAGGATAGAGCACGGCATCTCTCTGGTGTTTGTCCCTGTACAAGACTTAAAAAGTGAGAATTCCAACATCTGCCAAGTATAACACTAATCTGCCTTAATGACAAGGAATCCCATTAAAAGCTGTGATTCATTAAAGTCCCACCCTGGATTGTTAACACCCATTAAAAGTGAGGAGAATCATCGCAGTCCAGCCCTGTGACAGTCTGTCTGGTACAGCGTTAGTCTGGCTGAACCGAGGAGGTGAAAGGCTCGGTGGAAAATTTTCATCAGCTGGATTAGAAATAACATGCGGCCGCCTTTGGAAATCCCACTGAAGCGTTAAGCGAGAAGCACAAAGAGAGCACAGTCCACGGAGACGAGAGAGGGACAGAGAGAGTCGCAAGGTCAGTCACACTGTAGGCCACGGTGGAGTCACACAGGGCACACGCTCAAGTCTCATCTAACAGGTTGTCATCGCTGAAATGAAGCCTTAGTTGTTTTTCAGGCAGAGGGCTCAGCATCCAGTGTTTTCCCACCTCGCCCCTTTAACTCATGCGAGGCAACCACACTTAAACGTTTAAATCTCTCAGTGTGATGATGGAATTTAAGAAAAGGTACATATTAGTATGTTTGGAAGGCAAAGGAGAACACTTTCAGTACTGTTGAGCATCCCTTATGTTTTGCAAATATATGCTAGTATGCAGGAAAGAAAGGCTAGAATAATAAACACAGGATCATGCAGATTTATGCTAAACTGGCGATGATAAAGAGGAAAGTGTGAGAATAACCAAGACTTAGTGGAGGTCTAAAGCTGCCATCATTTTCCCTTTGGTTCAAATGCTGGTTGATCTGAAGAAGTCATTTCTGATTTTAACTGTGCATTACATGCGTTTAAGAGCAGCTGACCTACACAGAGAAAGCCTTGAAACGCACAGAGAAGGAAAAGAGTGATCAAGCACTACATCCTGAAAAGACGGCTTTGTGGAGATTTGTTTTTTTTTTTCAGGGGGGACTGAAGCTGAGTAAAATATGATAAGTAGCTCTATTTCCACACATTCCTCTCTGAATACCACTGTCACAGTTCCTGTGGCTCCGTTGGCATCTACTGCAGCAACTTGTCAGAGGCCAGCAGAAAATTTCCACTCACATGAATGTGATTAAAGCATCAAGATTTGTGGAAATACCAGGAGCCCACTAAAAAAATTGTCCTGCCGCTGTAATTCTACGGTAACTTATTAAGTCTCCTTGTTTTCCTGGCTGTCTTTCCTGATCTCCTTTCCTCCAATATGTTCCTCGTGTTTATACGGTAAATAATGCTGAGAGAAGGAGGACAACACGAAAAGCAAAACTGACCGGATTCTTTAGATTTTCAGCCATGCAACAGCTTTGCATTTTGGCTGACACCGACCAGTTCGGATGACTTGAAAAGAATGAAATGTTGTGTGAAAGAACAAGGACAGCGCTCAGAGGCTCCTGCAGAGTGTGTTTGTATTAAACCTTACCCTGTTTTTTTGCTGTGGTCGGGACAGAGCAGACTGACTGGGAGGCAATGGAGCCATCAGCTCACACTGTCTGGCTTTCAGTGTCGGTGATGTCATGATAGCTGCAAACCAGAATAACAAAACAGTCAGTCGGTTGTTTATTGCAGTTAGGGCCCAACAGAAATTTCAGCATCGCTTAGTTAAACCCCTGTGATCAGACAGAAAGAAAATTCATATTATTCATATTAAGGTAGAAACGCCCCCCCCCCCCGCATAAGACAATAGCTGTCGTTTCGCCACTGGCTTAAGTGCACGTTCACTCAGGCGTGATGAAATAACGGCAGATAGGAGAGGGTTTGGCAAATTCAAACCCAGTGGTCTTCATGGATTTGGCACAAAAGGCCTCACGGCATGTGAGACCTTTGAAGAAGTGGGTAAGTGGGCCACCGTTCCACCGGCAAGTCAATAAGAGTTAATTTAATGTAGTGCATAAGGTCTGACGAGTACAAATGGGTTTTTGCATCGGCTCACCTCTGTTCAGGACCGGAAATAAAACGAGTAATAAATTTGAGCTTGTATGTCAGTTCTGCCAGTCTACCCTCACACATGTATCTGGATGCTCAGATTGGCTTGTCTTTATTTACTTTTTCTTTTCTTTTCTGGCCTCTGTATGACACTTAATATATCTATATTGGATATTTTTAGAAAAGAGAGCAAAGACATTTGTGCATTTGTGCACAAGTTGGCAGTTTCACTGCCATTAAGATCAGATGAAAGCAAACAAGTAAGTTGCCACTCTCATATGTTTAATAGGAGTATGACTCATGAAGTCAGTGTTGCTAAAGAGCTGAGCAGAGCAGAGTGAGCAGCTGCTTCCGCCTGAGATGGTTTGGCTGCTGACCAGCTGCTGCTGAAATAAGGTTAAAGAGCCTCCAAGGATGTACTGCGTATGGCACTCTGAGGGTCTCACTTGTGTATCTCTTACACTGAGGCAGGCTTTCTGACACACAGCGGCACAGAGGTTTTCATATTATCCAGGATGACTCATGATTAAAATATGATGTTTAAACCATCCACCCTCTTCTCAGCTCTGTCAAACGGGTTTTAGCTGGAGGTCTGTGCCGGAAAAGCACCTACAGTTAATTTTCTGCCGAGGAAGCCATTTCCATTAGCACGCAACAAACATGTCATCAAGTCATCATATGTGTGAATTTGATGTAGGTTGCAGGAAAAATGCTACACTAACACTGTTCTTCAGACCTTTTTTTAACTATTTAAAACTTTATTTTCCTATTTAAAGTTGTTTTGAATCCAGTCATTCAGTCAGCGCACAGTCTAACCTCTGAGAGCGACCTCTGTGTGGATGGTGAAAGGAGGACAGATAAAAGTGGTTTTATGACAGACATCCTTTGGCAGGGCTGATCCGCAGCACAAAACCTGGCTCGACCCCCATTCTTGTCTGGCTTGGCAAGGACGGTCATGGCCAAAGTGAAAAGACAGACTGTTATCCTGGACTGACTCTGCTCTGCGTCCGCATAGCTAAAAAAAAGAAAGAAAGAAAGAAAGAAAAAAAAAAGGAAATGTGGAAAGGCCCTCTGTTTAACAAGCTTGTGAGACAACTGAGGCATTCACTGCTTCAGTGAAGAGAGGAAGGTTTTATGATTTCTCATAATATACCACAAGTCTTAAAACTGTGTCATAACTGAGCACTTGTATGCTCGAGCTGCAAAGTTATGAAAAGCTCAAAGATACCACATGAAAAATAATGACATTTGCACTGAAGAATACTGTTGACCTTTAACAGCAAAGGATGTACAGTGGCCACAGCACCTCTGTCCATTGATTATGAATGAAACATGTGCAGAGCACATCAGATGGAGGGATAACCAATACCAGCCACAGCTCGGAGCCTGTTTCCCTCTACTGACCCGCACAAAGCAGAACTCCGCTAACCAGGGCTTCTGATGACAGATGCTAAAAGACACTGACAGGAGTCAATAAATGAAGTGCAACACACAAATGTTAAAATGGTGCATATTGTTGAATTAAATCCAGTTAACATGGATACCACTGTAGAAAAAAAGAGATTAATAAAAAATGATGAGGTTGACAGTTCATTCTTAGCCTTAGAAAAGTAGTGGACCAAACAATCTCACCACACGTACTATTTAGTAGCTGTTCTGGAGCTTTTGACTCTATCACATGATCTTTAGCAGACAGCCCCCCCGATGTCCTGTAATCATGGAATGATACATGTTTAAATTTCCATTTTTTGAGCTCTTAAAAACAACAACAGCTAACAAAATGGACCTTGTTGTGAGACTATAATTGGTAAGAAAAAATGTAGAACACACTTTTTAAAAGATGGATAACCAGTGGGATACAGATAATAAGTATGAATGTAACATTTTTCATACTGCATATTAATCACTTTAAACAAATGTTAAGATGAGTTTCTTCACTCCTTTCTTTGCTATATGATAAATAAAGACATGAGATAAATATGTTGAATGTCTTTTACCGGCTATAAGATTTGAAATTTGAATGCAAAAAAGACCAAAATTAATTTACATGGGGAACTAAAAATTCTGTGAACTTTACAACACAGCACCTTCACCAATCATATCTATACTTAAGATGTGAAAAGACGACAATTTAACCTTGAAGGTCAAAGGCCATGTTTTTTTTTATTTTTTACAGCATTGCTCCTTTTTTCTGTTTATTTAATAATCTAGACGAAAGTTGGAGGAGGGGGTTAAATTTTCCGTTGGAAGACAGACGGGATAAAGATAAAAAAAAAATCCTCTGTGAAATAAAAACAAAATATATATATATACATTACATTACATGATAATAACAACCGCCTGAAAAAATAATCGTTAAAAAGGAAACATACAAGCGGGAAAAAAGGGGAAAGTGCATTTAAGGCAACTGCTAGTTAGCTGAGTTTGCACAAAAATAGTCTCAGTCATTCCCCTTGGTGAGTTAAAATGAGTGGAGTGGGTCGTAGTTACTGTCAGCTGTGTAATGAGACGCCAGAGAGAGGCTACTCTAGACCTGTGAGTGGAGCCAGAGAGGTGGTTTGATGGCAGATACACTAGCTCGGATACACAGGGAACAAGCGCAGTCAACTTGTAAATATTGCAGGGACTGGGCAGGGTTAACTGGACAGGAGAGAAGTGGAGCAGGTGTAGTGTTGCGTTCACTTTCTCCTGTTTCATTTTGGGGAAGTGGATGCCTAAGTGGCCAGTAGAGTTTAGTAAAAGATAACTGTTAGTATCAAAGACATTTTGGTTAGTAAAAAAGAGGGGGTAGAGAGAGAACCTGCAATATTCTTAGGACGGAAATATGGGTGACATTTTTTTCTATATTTTCAGTCACATAAAATTCAAATGATGAATTTAGCTTTTGTTCGTTTTTTGTGGACTCATGACATGACTGTTAAGACTTGAATTTAAACCGACCAATCATCCAACCACAGTCGATGAACATATTTTGAAAGGTAGTCTGAAAGTATTTACAAGTTTGTTTTAAGAGCATCTTGTCACTTTGGTGAAACCAGCACCCCCAGCTGGTCAACCAGAGCAACACACTTTAAACAGTAGCATAATGAATCAAGTATAGTGTATGTGATAGAGGGAGGAAAAAAGAGAGGGGAGGCAAATATTCCATGATTCCACATTCATATTCCAATGATTTTTCAGGTATAATTTTCAAGGAAATAAAGTCGATATTCGCAGCTGTCACCACAATAAAACAAAGCAATTTATACCCTTCTCGAGTCATTTATAAACTGCAGAGTACATCAACTGTTCAAGCTGCTTCAGAGAGTAAAAGTGAGGCTATTCACAGAAATAAAAGGGGAGACTACATGAAATAATTCGGACTCATGTACATATCAACAAATGTATATATTACAGTACAGAATAGGGATGTTTAATCAGTGGACATCTTAGGACACAGTATCTGAGTGGTGAGACCTGTAAAAAAAAAAAAAAAAAAAAAAAAAAAACCTAAATGAGAAAAAAAAGATAACCAGAGAGTAAAGCTCTTAAAGTCTGCTGGCTTTTTGAGAAAAATTAAGAAGCGGTTTGATAATCTGTCAGTTTTTTTTTCTGTGGAGATCCAGGCTGAGTGGAGCTGGATCAGAGAGCGTCACCACCCCCCACCTCACCCCAAACACCATTTCTTTCTCTTTTTTTCACTCTTCACTCAAGGCTGTCATGTGTGTCCCGAGAAGACGTGTCAACCTGAGTGTCCTGTATCTCCCCTCCCCCCTTTAAGTGTCTGTTACACGCCAGTCTCTGCAGTGTAGTTCTGTCTTTTTCCAGGGTTGAAATCTGGAGAGTCCAGGCAGTCTGTGGAATGGCAAGGGCAGGCCAGCCGGCGGGACACTGCGTCCCGAGTGTTCCTTGTTATAGTCTGACCTGAGACCAGTTTCTGTTCAAATGGCCTCTGCACTCAAGGGCCCTGAGTTGGCTCGCTTCTATTCACCAAGAAGGTTGCATTCGCAAAGAACGTCCTTTCAGGTTTGGAAAGTAAAGGAATGAAGAGGAAAGGAGGAGAAGTTGTGGTCTGGTGGTTTGTTTGCCTCGTTGTCTATGAGTTTTTCTGTCTGTTTATATTCCAACTGTGGCTAAATGGTGGTGAAGGACATATTATTACCCTGCATGGCAGAGAGAACATTTCCCAGGCTTTGGTTTGGATTTGTCAAAGCATATGTGTGTATGAGTGTGTTTGCATCTGCATGCTTCTGTATATGCATGCGTGTCTGTAAACTGTATGTATGTAGGTATGTGAGTATGTTTGTGTCTGCATCTATTGTACGTCCTTCTAATTGTGTGTCATTCTTGCAGTCAGTTACAGTACTCCAAGCTGTTTGGAGAGATGTTTAATGTCCAACACCGCTTTAAAAAAATATCATCCTGGGCAGCATCCTGAGAACCCGATCCCCATTTTAAAAAAAACAACAACAAACAAACAAACAAAAAAAAGAATAAAATCTGAAGTGTGAACATCCATGGCCAACACATGACACGTCCACCTTATACTGACAGCAGTCACTGATGTTATGACACTAGCAGCCACTGCTACACACACTGTTCCACGCTTGTCCAAAAAATAAATAACACTGTAGTCACAAACAAGATCTCCAAGCTGACACACCACCTGAGAGACAGACAGACAGGGAAACAGAGAGAGAGGTCAAACTGTCAAAAGTACTGTGTATCAAAGCAAATCTAAAATAACAGGCAAATTTTATACTGTACTCTTTTAGTATTTAGCCGTGTTTGACTAAATTGGTTAGTACAGTGAGCAATTCAGACTCTTTAAAAGAAATGAAAGCAATACAAGCAAACTGGTACAGTGAACTGAATCAGTAATCGAATTCCTGTAGGTGCTGCTTTTTAATAGATATATGGCAGTTCTTTGATATCTCCTATTTGCTTAGGTATAACCCACATGGAATGAGCACTGGACTCTGCTCTTCCCTTCATCTTTAGTGTGTGAGTCTTTTAGCTCTTTGTTTACGGCCCACGGCTTTACTGTTTTGATTCACTCTCAGTGCTGTCATCGGCACCATTTCCAGTTTTCAATAAAACATTTTTTAAAACTCTGATAATCCCAGTGTATGCAACCTGCCCAGCATCAAACAGCAAAGTTAGCAACTAGCTGGAGAACATGAAGCACTTAGCAGCTAAAGTGCCACATATTTATCTCAAGAGATGGCATAGACCAAAACAGAACTAAAAAGTGAGTGAATACTGGACTTAAGATTCTTCAGATACTGTATATAGAAACAAACTCTGAATAAATATTAAAGTTGCTCTGCATCTGCTGTCTGTGAAAACAGTCTTTGCTAACACGTTGGCAAAAGCAACTTTACTAGGTGATAATATGTGTTGTTTTTACAGCTTGTTGTGTTGCCCCTAAGTGGCTGAAAAACCTCCGGATGCAGGATTAATTGCTGTGAGATACAACCCAGATTATTAAAAAAATCATGGACGGAATTTTCCTGTAAGACCATTTACAAGCCCTGAAAACTGTCTGCATACCTTCATAAAAACATGGGTCAAATGAAACGTGGGTTAAAACCTCAGAGGTGACAAAAAACACTTGCACATTAACAGGAATGCATAAGACACAGAGGGGGCAAAAAGAAAGAAGGAAAGGAGGTTGAATATTTCTAAGTCAAGGCGACATGAAGCTAGTAAATGTATGGGAGAGAGTGAGTGAGCAGACCAGGGCCAAATCAGTTTTGCTTCCAGAAAGCACTGAGCCGCCTAGTGGTCACACTGTGAGGAAAAAATAGAGCGTATGTCACCATTGTACAGTTTGTAGTTTCCTCTTTGAAACAATTACAGATTTCATTTAAGCGTGAGGATTAAGACCAGGAAAGGTGAGTTATTTGACACATAATGTACAATTTAAACTCTGCTCTCACTGGCTGATTTTCAATATATTATGTGCAGCATCTACAGTCCTATTAGGACACTATGTTCACATTTAATTAAGATAATGAGCAAATTGGATTAATGCAAAACTATTTCTCAAAATGATACTAAAGTGCTTGCTGTATTTTAAAGGTCAGAAGTCCATATCAGAAGATTTTAATAATGCTGAGCACTTGTCGAGGCCAATTCCGCCAGAGACGGCTGAGTATTCCCAGTTTTAACTTTGGCAGCTGCACAAAGCCAAAAACACTTGCTGTGCACGTTCTGCTTTGACAGGAAAGTATTTGACCAAGGTCCAGAAGAGAGACGGTGGTGGTTTGAACTTTCTACTCAAAGCCCACAGGACTCACCTCTGCTACAGGACACGCCAAAGACTTCAAGGCCAAAGGATAAAGGCAAGAGAAAAGAACAAGAATAGAAACAAAAACTGTAGAAAGAACGAAAGAAAGAAAGAAAGTGAGAGAATTAGGGGAACACTCAAGATATGTTAGCAACAGCAGAGACAGAAACAGAGATTAACTGTGAGTACAAACTGGAACTGTATCAAGTATGAAACCATATTTTTGAATACTTCCACAAGCATCTTTTGTTGCTTCATAGCATCTGCGCCGTGTTATTATTTTCCTAATTCCCATTTCCTCTTAACACTCAAAATCCAATCTAATATTGATTCCACAAGCTTCAGAGTGGAAAAAAGCCTCTTAATTGTGCTTAATTGTGTCTGCATCAAAGCAAAGATCTCTAAATTAACGACCACAGTACCATTTCACTGTGAGTTTTTTGTTCAAGCTGCTGATATCAAACCTACCTTTTCCTCCAGGTCTTTAATCTGCCTCCTCTGGATTTCTGTCTTGTCCTCAAGGTCACGAATTCTCTACAAATATTCAGAGAGAAAATGCTAAGGAAATGTGTTTCTTTGCAGAGAAAAAGCTCTATTATCACATGTGAGTCTACATTGCTGGTGTCCACGTAAGACGGACCTGGTGCGCCTGGTGCAGGAGCTCCATCCTCTCCTGGAGGATCTGGCAGTCGTACTCTCGACTCTTCCTCAGCATCTGCCTCCTCAGCTTCTCCACCGCCGTTCGCAGCTCATCCCTCTGGAGCTCATCCAGAGGCTCGCCATACTTTATCACCTGGAGGAAGGAGACAGGTATCAGACAAAGTAGACATAATAAAGGATAAAAAAAATCTTAAAAGTTAGTAATATGTCTACTCTTAGGTTCTTACATACATTTCACACTTTTCATATCAGCACAGTGTTCATAATTTCCAAGTCTCAACAGTCATACCATTCATTTGCATGAGACCATGTAAATGGGTCATGTAGACTCTACATAGATGGCGCAGATGTTCCAGATTAGTGGGATTTGCATGATCACAAGACTGCATGTCAAAAGAAAACTGATAATCATTTTTGATGACGCATTTCTTGACTTTTTCTAAATTGATGTTGTGATTTGATTATGCCTCATTCTTCTAGTATTTCAAATTACAAAAATGATGTAGCTGCACTTGTGTTTTGAAAGAGGTTGACCCATAAATAAACAGAATCTTTTGGTAAATATTGTTTTTGTAACAATACGGATGTACTATGTTGGGAAATGTAAGAACCTTGTCCTGCTGCAGGGCGTTGTATAACGTTGCTTCCAACTCCTGGATTTGCTGTTGAAGAGAGGAGAAAAAAAGGGCTGTAATTACCTTTGATGTCAATGATCAGCCTTGTGGACTGAATTCTGGTCCCAAGATGTTATGTCCCCACAGTGTGACTGCGTGACAGTGTGTTTTCGCCCCACAATGTGATGTATCCATGGCACACAAACACACAGACATGCACACATACCATGTAGGCCTGATCCAGGGCCTGTTTTCTGTAGTCCAGCTCTTCTTCTAGATATCCTTTCTGTTTACAGAACATCTCCTGTACAGAATAAGCAGGTTGGGGGTAAAAACCATTTGTGTGCAATTTTTTTAGCAGGGTATTTACTAGAACTAGGGGATTAGTGAATGAGCCCAGCTGCAGTTCATCTGAATAAGACTAATGCCAAAGTGTTTCCTGCTGCTGAACCACAAATATTGGTTGAAGCAAAGATGCTTTTGGAACTCCGAGCATATACACATACCTTGGAAGGAAAGCTATTTTATTTGAAGAAATATTAGTTAAATATGCTGTCAGGTTGAAAAGAACAGTTATGAGCTATAGATTTATCATATTAATACCAACTTCAATCATAAAAAACATTTTCCTGTAGGTAATTGTTGTGACTAACCATCTCTATCTCCAGGTCCATCATCTTCTGGTGCAGTGCTGCCTCTGTCCCCTCAATCTGTTGAATCCACTAGAGGGCAACAAATAGCAAAACACAGGTCAGTGCAGCACAAACTGCTTTCTGTGTTGATTTTTTTTTTTTTTAATGTAATCTGATTTGTTAACTGAAACTTACCTTTTCTGCGAGTGACAAAACAGTGCTAGCCTGAATAATGGCCACTTGCTCCTCATTCCTTAAGTTCTACAGAAAAAGGGAAAACAAATAATGTGCCTGTTTTAGCATCACAGGATAATGGGATAATGTGTTAAATTATATGTACTTATCAAATGTCAAATTCATATGAATTACCCCATTGTCTCCCAGGATATCTAGAAGTTTAATGAGGTCTGGTATGCACACATCCTGTGAAGAAAACAGATTAAAAACCAGGAGTATTAAAAAAAATTGGAATTTCTGTTTAGTTTTTACTTTTATTCAAGGTTTTTTTCCCACTACAAAAGTAATTTTGCCATGTGCTTTCACTAAAAAAGCATAGAACTTCACAGTTCTCAGTTTGCTCCAGACATAAGATTGTGTGACCTGCAACAGCAGGATCTCTGGCCATAAAGAACTAAGAAACCTGCTCTGCTTTATGATTAATAAAAATGATGAAGCACAAATGTTCTTTTTTTACTGTGTACCTTCACCCCCTCCTTCATACAGTAGATCTGCAGAGCACTGACTCCCTCAGAAAAGGGATGCATCCTCAGGTGGTTGAATGGAGGGGATCTCCTCTCGCGTTCCTAAAACACAAATGGCACATTTTATTATACAAAGGACATGCTGACTTTGATTACGAGTCCTTCTTGAAATTGTATCAGACCTGGATGAAAGTGTATTTTCAGCTTTATTGGCTAGTTATAGACTACCCTCTTGAAAAATGTAACATTCTGACAGATTGTATAAATAACTTGATGTTAGGTTTAAAGTAGCTCTTACAGCTGGTAGACAAACTCATAGGCTTCTCTCTTTTTTTTTTTTTTTTTTTTTTTTTTTTTAAATCAACCCAACCTTATTTTTCAAGTGATGATGTCTAAATCTCAGTAGGTGGTGCTCTTTGATTTGTTCAGCCATATTCCAGACAAACTGCTCCTGCTGCTGCCCTCTGAACAAACATCAGACAAACACCTGACAGCAACTGTAAAAGCCTATAATTAAAACTAAGGTTCAAATCACTATGATTCTGCATTAATTAATTTCAACACTACACTGAGCACATACGAGCGATATATTCTCTGTGTTCACTTGGTTGCATCTTACTGTAAGCCCTCGCTATAGTGTGTTCATATCTGCACTACAGCACAGCTGCAACACAAAGACTACTGCCAGCTACTTATCAGGCTGACTGACAGACTGGTGGGCTGCCTGTCTTTATCACTCAGTGACTAACTTGAAAGGCAAATTCACCATAGGGGAAAAAAGCTACTTAATTAGGTGTCCAGCATGTGAAACACTTTAATGCTTTTTTATGCAAAATGAAGGAGTGTGTGCATGGGTCAACACATTGATTGTTGTACAATTTCTTCTTTGAAAATGCCTTCATTTGAAGTCACAGTGGATTTGGAAAGATATAAATCAAGTGCCATACATACCACATTTTATTTTATTTCCTCTGACTTTTTAATGGCTTAGCGTTTGTACTTTGATATAAAATCTTTGAGACATTAATCTCAAATAAACCAGGCTGTGAGATCACTGTAGATGAAAAACAAAGCTCAAACAAACTCACACTAGCAGCTTGTTTTTCCCACAACAGAGAGACCAAGATCTGATTTGTAAGAGCAAATATGCAATTTTGGTTCAAATAATTTTGGAAAAGATTTTGTTTTTACATAACAGATGAAAACAAAAACAGACAGCAGTCTTATTGTGGGATGAATATGCTGGAGTTTTGGAAAAACTAAAATTGGCTTTAGAACTTGATATGGTGTCTATAAAATGATCTCAGGAAATGCTCTCAGGATGGTAAAATGTTTTTGGACCTCTACAGCACCAATAAAAATGGTTTCAGCTCACACTGCTGGATCTATAAACCGGCTAGTAAAACCTTTTTGGATCTGACTGAATGCTAGGTTTTCCTGACAAGACTCATTTATTAGGCTTAAAAATGTTTTAAGGAGTTTTGGGCTGAGAATGACATCTTTAAGATCCTCTAGACTCACTTCACGGGATCTTTTATCGTGCTAGCATAACAAAGGCTCTTTGTAACTAACCTCTAGCTCCAATATCCGAAACTCTAACAGCTCATTCTGGTCTTTGGAGTCTTGTAGCTCCTGCTGCAGGCGGCTGCACTCTGACTCCATCTTTTCCACCTGGACACCATAAAGAATCAAAATGAATGAGGAGACAGGTTGACAAAGTTGTCCACACATTTATATAGTAGCTACAGAACAAGCTGGAAATAAATATAACTGTATAACTTTAAACAATGCTAATTACCATCTATAATACGGGACAGAACAACGATGATTAAATCCACCTCTGACAAATCAGGTTCCTTGGATGATTGCATCTACACAGTCACAAACATCTTTAAAAAGTGATATATCTATTATTGGAAAACAAACCTTTTCTAATAGCTCCTGATTCCTTCGAAAGAAGAGCTGCTTCTCCTCTACCCATTTGGAGTCCTGGTGGAGGACAGAGTAAAGTCATTGGTACATCTATCAATATATTGATTTGTTATCTTTAAATTCTCTCTTTTGTTAAATATTTCACCTTTACTGAGGTAAAAAAATAAAATAAAATAAATAAAGTTGTTGGAAATGAAATACAGCGTATGCCATGTTTTGTCCACTCTATGACTTCCTTTTTGCGTGTGCTTGTGTGTCCTACCTGTCCCTTCAGGGTCAGTTCCTTCTCCAAGTCCTCTATTTTGGCTTTATACCTGAGAACATCTGCTTGGAGCTGCTCTTGAGCCTGAAACATGAGCCAAGCAGGCTTTTATTAGCTACTAGAGCATGGTCTCTCCATGCTGGTTTTGCCATGGGTCCATGGGGGGAAAAAAAAACAAACAAGTGTACACAGTGTACAAAATAGAAGAAAAGCAGAAAATTTTCATTTGACAGCCTAGAACTATTAAATGTTTGGCATTGCCTTCTCAAAAATGTCTTGAATGATTACTCAATCATCAACTAAATAAACTTGGAAGCCTAAAAAGAGTGTTTATGTCCCTGTAAAGAGCAGGCAATTCCCCAGCTGTGCACAACTGTACAGATAAAAATTCAAAGCAGGTCTGTTCTGCCAGATGCATGAGTCAGGCCATTGAAAAGCAAATTGGAAGCTAGTAGCTCTTGTGTTATAGCAGCAAATATCCCCATTAAAGACTACTTATACAATGGGTGAGGACCACTGCAGTAGCAGACAGTTCCTACTGTACTTGAGGCTGTCCTAGTTCCCTGTGTGACACTGAGCAGTAGAGGTGAAAGCAAATTACATGATAACAAACAACATGGTGTGAGATGACCACTCATACATAACAGAATAGGTGACAAACTGTTGTTAAAGTAGGATAAATGTATAACTTCCCATACCTAACGGCAGCCATGTGTCACAACCATGTCTGTACCATGACCTCGCTTCAACATACCTCTAACATAACAGTACTTATGAAACATTTACATTCACTCGACTGTTAAACCTCACTGTGTCTTGTATGTACCTTGGCTTCCATCTCAGCATCCAGTATGCCTCCTTTCTGTTCCTGCAGCAAGGCATAGGCTCGCTGTAAGGCCTGGTACTCCCTGGTCAGCTGACGGAAACGCAGCTCTGACTCCTCATTGGCTAGACCCTTGTTCAACACATACACACACAGAGCTTTAGAGGCGAAAAGCTGCAGTCACGCTGGGCTAATACAGCAACACTGAAAGTCAAGGGGCTAAAACAGAATTGAGGATATTGATGTCAATGTAAACGTAGTCATGGTAATACTAATAATATAAAGAGGGATGATGAACTACTACTACTTTCTTGGTGATGTGATGAATGCAGGGCGAGCTCTCACCTCTTCCAGGTCTTCATCAGGAGTAGCAGGAGTTCTGTCCATCCGGAACGAGGCCACAGAGGACGTCTCCGAATCCATAGACTCTTCATCGTACCCGAAGAAGGTGTCTACGACGATGTGCCTCTGCAGATAGGAGTTCAACAATTTCCAGATCAAACAGTCTCTAATCATAAATTCCCAACAATCAATATGCCTAGTTTACATGACTGTGTCCTCACTCTTAGGTACCCTAAAAGCTTTCCTTTTGTCTTTTGCATTGTTTTATCTGTGCCATTATTATAACCTCTAGCAACAGGTGTGAATCCAGAGTTAAGAGCTTCTACTCACTGGTTCACTAAACTACACTTCAGGCCTGTTGCCTAGAAATGATATTATCATTAGAGTTTTATAGAGCTGTGTTACCATACCCACCTTTATTGGCCTTGAACTTCTTTTATGCCTTTTCTTTCTTAGTAGTTTTTCCCGGTCCTGGAAAAAAAAAAAAAACAGACAAATGGAGAGAAAAAAAAAGATGACACACCACTGTAAGATTCACATCCTGCACTGAGGACTACATGTTCAGTTATGCCATGTTTTCCTCTTCATTGTGATAGCAAGTTGTTTACAAATGGTTAAAGAGGGATAATGACATGAATATGGCATTTGATTAAATGCATTATGCACAGATGCTGCCTTGGTCACTACAGACATTGTTTGCTAATTCACTTTATTTTATTTGAAAAATGTGACATACAGTGTGATGCTTTATCCTTCACCTCATCGTGATCAATGAGATTATCACTTCACATTATCACATTTTATATATATATATATATATATATATAAGTTACAAGGCTCCAGCCCCCCGCAACCTTTAACGGATAAGTGGTATAGATAATGGATGGATGGATATAGAAGTTAAACAGAGTGCAATGCCTCAAGATACTGAAAAAAAAAAACATACTCTTGTCAGTTCATCAATCATGCTTTGCTGCTCCAGGACTTGAAGCTTGAGAAAGGCTATTTCCTGGTCGTCATGGGCTTGGTCCAGGTCATTGAGAGACTTGAGCTTCTTCAGTGGAGGATGGGAGCTGATCTTCTCCTTCTGCAGACAGAGCAAGAAAGAGAGAAAGAGAGAGAGAGAGAGAAGAGCTCTCAGATCATTCACCTGTCAGTCAACTGCCCCTCTTAAAAAATGCATACATGGTGCTAATGTGATTTTGTGCCAACCATCTCGAGATTCTCTCTGGCCAGGCTCTTGAGTTTCTCCTCCAGCTTCTGGATAGTCTGGGTCAAATCGTCATTCCTTTTATTCAGGAGCTTGTTCTTGTCCAGCAGGGGCTTGCACTGCTTCTCCGACTCTCTAACTCGCTTCAGCTGGTGGGCAGAGAGGGACACAAGGACATATTAAATGCTGGTTGACATGAGGAAGGTCAAAAGCAAAAGAAAGACCTTTTGCTCACAGGAGCTGTGAGATTTGAAGGAAAGACAGACAGGTGAGGGTGAGTGACAGAGGGAAGAAAGAATGGAACGGGAGAGGTTTAATTTGTTTTAAATAAATGATTTTGATCGCACCAGTTCATTCCTCTCATCAACCAGCAGCGAGTTGCGGTCCTCCAGTTTGCGTATAGTTGAGTTGAGCTCGGCAATGCGCCTCTGGTTTCTCCTCAGGTCCTGAAATAAATAATTTGAAAAAAAAAAAAAAAAAAAAAAAAAAAAAAAAAAAATTCATTTGTCATGTCATTTAATCAAATTATAATCAATTACCAGGCAGGAGAAAAAAAAACTTTAAATTAAGTGAAACACAAGGAGGGGCACAGCATGATGACTTTCTAAGCACAGGCCAGTCCAACAATTAAATATAATTCTATTAGTGTAAGAGTTCATTATTACTAGGAATTAGGAAATAGCATGTTAAAGGAAGCGACAGCAAAAATAATTTAAAATACATGAGTGGGCAATGAAATCAGCCAGCTCAAGATCTGTCAAAAGCGTCGAGACACTTTTCATTTTAATGTTCTAGCACCTCAATGACATTAAATCTAATCAAATATAAACTTAATCCAAGCCACTTCTACATGTCAGCAGGTAGACAGATAGTGGAGACCCCAGATGTGAGAACAAACAATCTGATCATGGGGGCCTCACTCTCTGTGCACCAGCGAGGAAAAACTAGCAGGGCTCCTTGCCCTGTCAAGGACAGGAAGTGATAAGGTGGGTGCCTTTCTCTCAGGGTTACACTGTTGTGTTTAGTCTCCTGAGGTCCTGCAGATGTAACTCTATAGATAGTGTGTACTATGAATTGCATTTAATCTAATTTTTTGTACTCTGTACTCAATGTGCATCTCATGCTTGAGAAATGTAGTGGGTCAGTTTGCAAATGTATGAATTAAAGTTACAGAAAGACAACCGTTGCCTCTGAACAGAAGATTGCCATAACATGCTCCTGGCAAGTTTTAAGCTGGATATGTGTCATGGCATCCTTGTCTCTAAAATCTATCCTCTTGTTCTCAAGACCAATTACGTAATATTGGCCCCTCAGCTACAAAGCAGTGTTTAAGAGCTAAAGAGGAAAAAATTGGCTTCTTGTGAGGTAGGAAAAGACTCTGAGTTTCTCTCAGGTCAATAGGTTGACATAAATGTTTTAAAAGAATGAGTGTATCATGAAACGTCTCCCAGCTATTCCCCTCTCCTTACTGGGCTGCCACAGTGCTCTGCTCCGTCTCCAGCTCTGCCTGGAATCTCTCTTTTCGGGCTTCCCAGGCCGCACTCAGCCTCCTTGACGAGGAACAGCTGCTCATCCAGCGCGTCCTTCTGAAGCTGCAGCTTCTGTAAGAACCCCGCTGTTGACTCCAGTTCCTTCTCCAGAGCAAAGATGGTGCGGTCTTTAGATTTGATCTCATCCACCTGTAGTGAAGGAGAAAGAAACAGTGGTGTAAGTTGAGAAACTGCTGATAGGACATGTCTAACATTTAAGTCGGTTGTTAAGCATTAGTATCAAGTACCAGTCTGCGGATGTCCCTCTCACAGTCCCACTTGATCTTGGAGATCTGTTCCTGGTGTTGCTGGTGCTCCACCCGCAGGTCTCCAGCTTTCATCTTGTCAGCCTGGATCATGTTGCTGAGAGCCTCGTCGGTCTGCTTCTTAGCAGTCTTTAGCTCCGCTATCTCCTGCAGGAGCTTCACTCTCTCCTGGTCAAAGAAGCGACGTGCCTCTTCCTTGGCTTCCAGAGTCAGTGCTGTACGCACCTGAAAAAGAGGAGGAGTGTTAATATGGCTTAACAGCTTCATTTTTTTCATTCGTTTTTTTTTTTTTGTTTGTTTTTTTTTTTATATTTGAGGCATGGTTTACTTCTGGCAATGAGACACCAACTTCACTCTTCTATCTGAACCTCACCTTCTCTCCGCTGCCGTCGCGCATGGCGCTCAGTGCGGCTTTGAGCCTCTGGTTCTCCTGGTCTTTGATTTTGGCGTGACGGGCCAGCTCCTGCTCATGCTGCCGGGTCAGGTTTTCCCTGAGAGCCTGGAGCTCCTTTTGTTTTTCCTCATGCCACTTGGCCCGCTGCTCTGTTAGCATGGCAGTGTGACGGTGCTGCTCCTGCTCTCGCACCCGCTTCACCTCCTGCACCTTGTCGCGCTCCAGCTTGCTCACCTTTGAGAGGAAGGGGAGAGAGGAATTAGGTTATGTTACATATCTGATATAGCCACGATTCTCAAAATACAGTGCATGTCCACCCCGCAGACTTGCAGACTGAATGCTCACAGATTTCTGTCATATGAACTATGATATGTCAAGAGCACTGGGCCATGAGAGAATGAAATGCTCTACAGCAGCACTTCAGACTTCAACTGTTTCCATGGATATGAACTGAGATATCTGACCCTGCAACCCAATTCAAATCCAAATTATTCAGCCTGGGTATGTTCTGCATGAGCACTATCTAGATAGATAGACAGATAGATCAATAGAGACATGCAGAGCCAAATATTGAGAAAAGAACTACATAAGTCAAAAACTGCATTAAACAGAAATAAAAGTACTAATATGAAATAAAAAATATGTACAATATGTACATCAGAAACAGCAGGATGATGTAAGGCTGGAATGCAATGAGAACTGTGCAAAATGGCATGTATAATAAATACACTAAGACTATGATATATGAGTGCAGGGTATAGTGCAGCAGTGTGTTCAGCTGTCACAGGAGTGAGGAGGAGTGAGCTGCTGTACAGAGTTATGGTTAACAATAGGAATGATTTCCTGAAATGTTGACGAGTCTGTTAGAAAACAAGCTCTGCTGTCTCTGCAGTGTGTCATGGAGGGGATAGGATGGATTGTCCATGATGTATCGCAGTTTGTTCAGTGACCTCCTGTCCCCCACTGACTCATATTCCTCCAGGTTCCCAACCGGTGGTGGTTTCAACCTAGCAAATTGGTGAGAAGATCTCTAGCATCTTGCTGCATACATATTCAAAGAGTGCTCATCTCCTTCTCGTATCACAACTCCTTGGACTTGTCCACATTTAGGAGCAAATGATTCCTTCTGCTCTACTATATAGAGGCAACCACCAGCTCCCTGTCCTCTGACTCCTGCTCATCTCTAGTACACCCTGCCACCGCAGAGTCATCAGAGAACTTCTGCAGGGTGGCATGATTCAGAGTCATACTGGAAATCTGATGTGTACAGAGTGAGCAGAAATGGAAGACTAGGCAGTCCCCTGTGGTATTCCTGTGTTACTAATCACCACATCAGACAGGGAGCTCCATGGCCAAACAAACAGGGGCCTATCTGACAGATAATCAGAGACCCAGGAGAGAGTAGACTCACTTTCACTCATCCTGAACAGCTTCTCAAAGCACAAACTCATGATGATCTAAAAGGAAGAGGGATGTGTCCTTGTGAGCAAAAGTAAAACATTAAGTATTAAATGAAGTAAAACATCCTCTTCTGTACAACATGTGCTATATGTACAATGTCAATATTTGACATGTTCAGCATACTTACAGAGGAGTACTACATATTAACAAGTACATATAAGTGAAAAATTATATATTTGTACATGAGGTATGGCTATGAAATAATGTGACTAATGCTGTAATACAATTTTATTGAACATAAACATTTTCAATGTCTTTCTCCTTCAATATACTCCCCTGCATCAACACCCCACTGCATTCAGGTCTTCCACTGATCAAAGCAGTGCAGTAGGTCTTCTTCGGACAGTTGTCTCAGAACCTCTGTCATTCTTTTCTTAACTTCTGACACAGACTCAAAACATGTTCCTTTGAGCACAGATTTGATCGAATTGAAGTCACATGGTGCTAGATCAGGTGAATGGGGGGGGTAATGCGTTGCATCTTCTGACATCTTAGTAAAATCATGTGCAACTAAAGACATCACTTATTGGAAACTTACGGCAGTTGTGCGTGAATACCCAACCTTTAATACAGAACACTCAGTGTGACTGTGAACCACGTGGTTTTATCCTCATAAGTACAGTCTCGTTATTTAATAGCCATACCTCGTATAGTGTGGTTGTGCATTAACACATTTGGCAACATGCTACAGTTTACTGTATGAACACACATACAGCTGATTCAGTGCTTTACCATTAACTGAAAACGTGCCAGACATACATACAGGATACCGCAACATCAGCATGTCACAAGATGCACTTGTGAAGTGGTGTGAACTAGTGTCCAAAGGTTGCTGTAAAGATTGCATTTTGTGTTATGCTTTTTGGCACCTTAAATTATTGACTGGCCTTTAATAACTAAATTAGCTGATGTGATGTAACTGCAGATTTTGTGTGAATATTTTGGGTCAAACAAAGTTATGCTGTATAGTACCTTGCATTTTTCTTGGTGTAGCTCTATCTGAATGTCAGTCAGCTTGGACCTGAGATCTTCATTTGCTGCCTGCAGGGCAGAGATGAGTGCTTCGGGCTTCTCGCCCTTCGTACGCCCTTTCTTGGCCATTGAGTCAAACACTAGACAGGCACCTGTGATGCTTTCATTGAGACTTCACAGTGACTTTTCAAGGTGCTCCAACGGTTTCCAGGTCCTCCTCTTCCTCATTCTCCTATCAGACAAAAGGGCTTGGGGGGTGGAGGAGAGACAAAGAGAGACAAACTGAGACATTACACTGACAAACTGCTATTTACCACCTGATGATAGCACAAGATGAAAAGTTACCAAATACAATTCTTTCTGATGGAAACATAAATGTTTGTACCATATTACATAGTTATTCAACCAATAGTAATAATGGAGGCAGTTCACTCCAAACCGCAAAGGTCAACTGGTGTCACTAGTGTATAAGTCATGGGATCACTAAAGTCATCCTCTTGTGTTTCTGGATGTCTGAACCAAATTTCATGGCAATTCAGCAAACAGTTAGTGAGACAAGTGGTGAACCATCTGACTGACATTAACACGGCTAAACAAAAGCAAGCCTCTCCAATGTAGACAAAAATAATTCTAATTAACGACACAACTAAAGAATATGAGGAACAAATGTGTTTCAAATTGTGACACAGGGCCTGACCAAAGTAACTATGCCGTCAATTTTCCTGATTAGAATGGATGTACTTGTATGCATGTGGGTGGATGGATGGCAGGAGGGAAAACTGATATAAAAAAAGACCATGTCGGTGCAAACTGTGTAATGTTATTTTCTATATTTAATTCTGTTTGACAATATCATTCTCAGATTTAGTTGCTGTTACACTGTTGTCTTGTCTCCATAAAAGACATCTTATGCATATCATGTTCGTCAAAAGCAACCGTCATGCTTTTTGAGTTTACACAAGAGTGCTAGATGGCTCCACAGTACCATAAAGATGAGGTCAATTTACCAATACATGGGTACACTGAACCTTGAGTTATGCAGTCTAATACAGTTAGTAACAGTTAACATTGTTTCAGAGAGGGCTGATTCAACATCTCCCAGTATAATGCTAGACATCTCTATCTATGTCCACCCCAAGTTGAACATTATGACCTCCATGAAGGTATGATTTATCACAGACTTCTTGTAAACATCTTTATGTAAGAATAACCACAGGAAGACATCTCTCAAGACGCACATGCAATCTTGGACTTTTCTGAGGAGGGATGGTGTAATTGTGACTTAAGGCCAATTTACAGTCCTGTATTGAATCAACGCCATAGGTACATAGGCTGAAGTAGCATCTCGTGGTGACACTGACCTCAACAAGTGTGATTGGTCCACTTGGTCGGCTCATACCTGCTCGTGCATGTCTCTCAGTGGCCAGACAAGCACAGAAAACTGTCCCACTAGAAACTATTAGCAGCTCTGCAGCAGAAAACACTGTTCGATACCACTTCCTGGAAAATGTAGATGGAACTCTGGATGTGTTATTCTCTGTCACTGCTGCAGGGGAGAGCAACAGACCTAAAAAGCCAATTGTCTAAATGTATCATCATGTAACAACTCCCGTTATGCAAAAGCTTAATCCTTGGACTGCTTGGGACAATGGGAATGAAGCCAAACTTAAAGTCAGAGTTACTCTATTCAGGCATTAAACATCAAAAAAGCATGGTAACAGAGGTGCTGAAACATACTGTATTGACATTAAGACCTGGTCATTTATAATGGTGAAATTTCTGACCAGAATCTGACCAAAACTTATCTGAATAGAATCCCTGTGAAAGCAAAACACATTTATTTGAGTTCAACTTTGAAATATGAAAACAGAACTGGGCGGCCCAAAAATATGTGATATAACTCTATACATAAAGCACAAGGACAATAGGACCTCATATAAAGTGCAAAGCAACAGTGAGAAATGAGGGGGTCATTTCAATGTATATTTTCCTTTTCCATCCAAAGTACCATGAGTAAGTTTATCTAAACAAAATAAGATGCCAGTAATAATAATTTCTGATGAAGACAGCGTGAAATTTCCAAGAAAGAAGTTACTGTGAAATGGTCCTGATCTTTATGGATGAGTAACATACCAGTAGTGTTTTTTGGAACAGTATACAGAGTCAGTGGTAATCCGTCCTGCCTTACTATTTGCCTTTTCTTCGTGTATGGTTTGTGGTCAGCTGAAAGCCAATGACCTGCTGAGTGCCGCAGACAGACAAACTTTATGGTTTTAGTTTATGCTCAAGCGTGAGGGCTCAGACTATGAGAAAGAGGGAGTGTTTTTGAAAAATCAGTAAAGCAGGCCAAGTCAAATTAATGAATAAAATAAAACCGTGGTTAATAGAGAATACAGCAGTCCTTTCATGCAGTAGATGTTTTTCTTTGGTGATGTCAAGACGATGTCCACAAAATGACATCCATTATCTACAGATGTGACAAATACAGTACACGCTCATTGTTTAAGATGCTTATTTGACCATCTGTATAACATGTATGTCTTAAGATTTCAATTTGAAAATTCTGTTATACTTAAAAACAGATGTCACTTACTTGTTAATTTTAGGGAGATATAATGTTTCTCAAGTATATTGATTGGTTTCCTTACTGTACACTTGTGATTAACTATCCACAAAAGTGCACATGCATGTGAATGTGCACATCATCGTGCATCAACATGATGACATAGGAGGAGTTGGATGGTGTCCGTGATAATCTGAGGAGGAATGACATAACATTGCTTAAAAGATTTTGAGATGCAGATTAGAGATGAAGTTGCCATCACCATCACGTTTAGATTAAAATGTACTGCTGCTCTTTTTTAGGATTTCTTCAAGATTCAAGACTCGAGATCCAATTTAATTATCATTATGCAACACAAGATTGTATGACGAAATTGCAGATGTCATCCCTTTGTGCTACTCACAAAAAGCTAAAGTTAAAAGGACGATGTCCATGAAAACACTGATGAAAACCAATGGATCAGTAACTGTGCACAAAGAACTGTATACTGTATGTCAACATATGCTGTGGGAAAGTAACAAAGTTCAAACATGATTTACACTGTAGAAAAGGTTCACACACTTTGGTAATGTACTGAAACAGGCTAACACTAATGCCTATAATTAATCAGTAAATCAATTTACTTGACCTAGTGTGTTTCTTAGAGTCATTCTATAATGGAGTCCCAGTGGTCATTTTCCATTTTTCACACAAAAACATTAGAGGAGAATGAAACCTTGAATATTTTCTCAAATTTAAGCACAGTATAGTGGCACAGTATGTACAGTAAGGCTGCTATGGTCCTTCGTCCTTTGCATAAAAATGATAACAGGGATGCTTTCCTGGGCTTAAACTCCTCAACTTATCTCTCCCTAACCTTGCCTTGGTCCTGTTTACAGAACTGTATAACCCTATCTTCTCTAGTGTATGGCGTTTCCAAAGAAGAGCAAATAAAGAGGACAGTTCCTGTGCTACACAGCTGAGGCAAGAATGGAAAGTGTAAACAAAACCTGACCTCATAAAAAATGCATTTGTTGATTAGCTAAGTTTTTAGATATTTGTCACATAAGCAACATCATAGCCATTTCATTTTAACTTTTGGAGGTTTAAAATACACTGAACTGTGTTATGCTTTTATTATACGGAGTTTGTGCTCTGATATAGGATATAGGACACAATCTTTGCTTACTGTTAAGGGGACCATAACGTCCTGAGGCTGAGTCATTCCTCTGAACTCACAGTGACCTTTAAGTCAAACCCATGATCAAACTTGGTGGAAAATGTACATAGTGTAATAAAAGGATTAAATCCTATAGGATTATATATTAGGACAGAAATGTACTCAGACTCAGCTTATAAATTAGTTGGACTCACCTTTATAAAAATCATCAGTGACACATTTTGTCTGCATTAGCCAACCTAACCCTCGATTCTTTCCACAACACTGCAGTGGATTCGCATTGCAAAAGAAGTACTGAGGAACTGTCTGTATGTTTTTCATAGTCATTTACATGTTTGAATAGTGTATTGGCTCATCGTTTAATGGAACACAAAACAAGGTAGCCTCACAAGGAACTGTGTACTGTATGGAAAATGTCATCGCTGCAAGTTCTCAAAAAGATACATCATCTAAATTCTTCCAACTTTAACAGTTTTGCAATTTGTCTGTACTTTGCTTTTCACACTAACAAAAATATGTCAAAAATAAGACAAAAATAAATGAATGAAAATAAATAGAAACCAGATTAATTAGTTACCAATACCAACATTCTATATGTAGGAGAAAATTCAAACAGACTAATCTCAAAACCCAAAAACAAAAAGTAATCACATCTTCTGTATGAGGCTTAGACATTAACATATTAAATATATTAACTGTAACACTTGCAATGGAAAAATACATGTATTGCTGGTTTAATATTTGAACACATTCATCTACAGCAGCAGCTTCCTCTTGCATAAAGGGGAGGTTTACCCAATAACTGCTTCTTTAGCGTGTAATTCTTAACACATGGTGGGACAAAACTGAGCTTTGTCAGCCATACCTATATATTCCCCGTGTGACCAGTTCTGTAACACTGCTAGCTCCAGGCTAAAATCAGATGGGGGCTGGTTCTTTCTCACACAGGATAGTTTTTCAGCAAATTTACCACTTATTTTGCAAAATATACTAGTTATACATATGTAAAATACAATATGCTTCATTAAGTTGCGCCAAATGGCTTGTTTAAATAATTTGCTGAAGCTTTATAGATCAGAAAAAAAATCATTCATAAGAAAGAAGTTTAGGATGACAGGTTATGAAAAATCTCTTTGGCTGGTGTTTATCCTTTCTTTTTTAGCAAAATGTTGTAACAAATGTTGGAAATCCATTCTGCTAAACAAGTTGTTAACAAAAGATTTCCAGATCCCTTTTTCAGGAGTTTAAGTATTTGATACTATCGGTCAAAGCGACATGGCAACCCAGAGCTTTTCATAAATGGCTTATAACTGATTCTATGAAGCTTTAATAAGTGGTTTATAAACCACTAATAAAGGCAATAAAACAAGTTCAAGAACCATTAAGGGTGTCTTAACCCACATTAAAAAGTGATGGAAAGTCATAGTTGATTAACTGATCAACTGGAAATAATCAGCAACCACTGTGTTTGTGTACAGCATTTTGGTCAACCCAAGTTATCTTTTCAGCAATAATGCAAATCACTTTATGATTTCAGCTTCTCTAATATGATAATGTTCTGCTTTTCTGTTTTATCTCATTATAAACTGATTATCTGTTTGTCTGTGTGATTTTTTTTCCATTACATTATTCATTACGATTAATCAAGCAAATTATAGTTGCGTCCATGTTATATTTTGGTGTTTTTACTGCATTTTCATTTTTGTTCTTTGGATGCAAGCTATGCAGCAATATGTACAAAAACTAGTTCTGACAGAAAAACAGTACAGTGATAGTGATGATGATGAACTGATGATTCATCTATATTCATCTTGGTCAACCATCATGCAAGGCCAACCACAACTCACCATGACTACTAATACTGTATTAACCTACAAAGCAGCCAGATACCGTTCTGCAGGGTGAGACTAGATATGAATTTGCTGTGTGAGCCCCATGTGAATCTGATTACTGTCATAGTCAATTTTCAAACTGCTGTCGGAAATAATCCTCTGGCTGGTCAAATGAACATAACACACCCACACACAGGCATCGTACACAATACTGGGCCACACACCGGATGTAGCCTCAACTGCCCAACCTATTTTGACATCCATTTCTATTTTTTCATGTATCACCTTCCCTGTTACTCACTCTGTTATTTGAAAACTGATTTTAGGGTTAGGATTAAAGTTCATTTCGCTGTGTTGTCCCTTTGTTGTCGAGATTAACAAGAGGAGAATCCTCTAACCTTTCTATCACCTGTTCCCTTGGGAATATCTGAGCAAGATTCTTACTAAGCACTCCACTCTTTTCGGATGACAGGCTGTGCATGGGAGAGCTTCAATATTTAAACAGAGGAGATTTCTCAGTTTTTTTCAGCAACTGCTCCATTAAAGCAACTACTACTTTCTGTAGCTGGTAATGCACAGGCTTCAAACTGAGCTTGATCAACCTTAGAAGCATCTTAGTCACACTACACACTGTCAACATTATACTTCACAGTCCTCATCTCACAGACACCACAGTTCTCAAGAGACTAACAAATTGAGAATAATACACAGAAAACAGTTAATAATTCAGTGCCTACAGAAAACATTAAGCTAAAAACTCCTTGTCAAACTTGGATAAAGATACCAATCCCTTTCTAGCAAACATAAGAAACTCTGGACCCAAAAACAACCACTGTGTGAATCACTGATCGCAAAGAAGCAATTTTGTTGTAGAAAAATAGACATAATCCTAACCTACAGGTTCAGCAAGGCATTAACAGACCTGACACCATCCCCCGCGACACCATCCACCAGTACCACGACACCAGCCTCACGCCCTCCCCCAGCACAGCCAGGGTCGGGGCCTCTCCAAAGCTGCACACCTTAGAGGTCTCCGCCTCCCAAACCACAAGGACTATTCTCTCGGCAACGGCAACAGACTCTTTAAGAGACAGAACCTCTGCAGGATAGGTGGGCCAGACTCAGTCTCTCCATCCACCCTGAAGCACTGCGCTGTCTCCAGTGTTCACGGCCATCAGACTTCCTGTTGGACAGGAGGCAGCATGAGAAGCTGGGAAAACACATCTCTGACTCTCAGACTATCAGCAGTGGTTCCCCTCAAGGCTCTGTTCTCTCCCCTCTACTCTTCTCCCTGTACACAAATAACTGCACCTCCAGTCCCCATTCCATCAAACTTCTGAAGTTTGCAGCCAACACCACCTTCATTGGGCTCATCTCTGATGGGGATGAATCTGCCTATAAGAGGGAGATTGATCAGCTGCTTACGTGGTGCAGTAAGAACAACCTGGAGCTTAATGCCGTGAAGACAGTGAAGATGTTTGTAGACTTCAGGAGGAACACAGCTTCACCCACCCCCATCAACCTGTGACGCTCCCCTGTCGGAGCTGTAGAGTCCTTTCTGCTTCCCGGGGACCATCATCACCCAGGACCTCAAGTGGGAGCTAAACATCAGCTCCCTCACTAAGAAGGGCCAGCAGAGGATGTACTTTCTGCAGCAGCTGAAGAAGTTCAACCTGCTAAAGACAATGATGGTGCACTTCTACACCTACATCATTGAGTCCACCCTCACCTCCTCCATCACCATTTGGTACACTGCTGCCACTGCCAAGGACAAAGGCAGATTGCAGCGTGTCATCCGGTCTGCTGAGAAGGTGATTGGCTGTAACCTGCCTTCTCTCCAGGACCTGTACACCTCCAAGACCCTGAGACGGGCAGGAAAGATCATGGCCGACCAAGAACAGTTTCTTCCCATCTGCAACTGGGCTCCTCAACAAGGTCTAGGTCTACACTTTAAATTTAAATTTAAATTAGCATTATATTTAAGTTCCTTGTAAATCTAGAATTTGCTTTTTGCTCTTTACTCTTACCTCTATTTTTTTATCTCTCTTAGTTTACTGTTACTGTTTTTAGCACCAATATACCAAGACAAATTCATTGTATGTGCAAACTTACTTGGCAATTAAGTCTGATTCTGATTCTTATTCTGACTTAGCAAGAAGCATTAAGATAGACTGGTAATTTAAGGCTACTTAATTTAGTTAAAATAACACCATCTACCATATAGCATTTCTCCAAAGGCAAAACCTTTCAGGCAACATCAGTGTAGGACTGCAAAAAATAAGAAACCATACTGGAAAAAGATGAGACATGTAAGAGTAACAATACCTTACACAACACTCCTTGTAGATGCTGCTGAACATGCTGTGCAACACCCAACAGCCACAGTGCAGTGCCAGTCTCTCCGACAAGAAATGGCACCATCTGACAAAACTGAGGGCCATTTTATACAGACTACTAGGCTGCAAGTTAATGAAATTGCTACTGTCATGCCAGAGAGGATTTAAAGAACTGGATCTTTCAAAAGCTGGTTACAGTATTCCTCTAAGAAGTAGTGAGCAGTTCAAGCAGTTCATGCATCCGTCGCACCATCATTCTTACAGTTTAGAATGAGTTATAATTTAAACTATTAAGATTTGAACTGTGAACACCTCTGCAATGTGAACAGTAAGTGAGCAAAGCAGGATGCTAATGTTACAGGGACAAATAGCACATGGTGAACTTAAAACTACACTATCTTTATAATACAACACTTTCTGTGATGTACCACATGGTGTCTTTATTGCTTGGTGTAGCTCGGTAAGCAAGCAGTTTGAGTTAGCTGGAGATGTCTGCTGTAGAGATTTGCCAGGGTTCAATACTATTCATTTTATGGCACACAAAAGGCCACAAACTTACATCTTAAATACTCAGTAACAATCTCTCTTTCTTGTTCTGCTGAAACAAGCAGTCCAAGGATTTACTGGCCCAAAACATGCTGCTAACTAACCAAGCACCATTTAGCAATAGCTTGGCAGAACATTGTGGGTCAACCTAATAAAATAATTAAGTTCTATGGAATTGTGGGTGACCAATATTTAAAGCCATACTCATAATTTTTTTTTTCTTAAATCACTGGAAACATGATCTTAACACAATGTTGACATGTTACCATCTTATAAAACTGATACAGTAAACTGCTGCCCATTTACACATCTAGCAAATGCACAGCAACATTAGCCTTCATTTGGAGACATATTACAGTCCACTTAATAGATCTAAGTCCAATATTCCACTTAAATGTCCGTTACCAACTAGTTGCTAACTTGATATTCAATTTGGTGCTGAGTTAGAGGAGGCAGATTAGGGTGGTGAGATTGAGCCATACAGTAAACCTAAAACTGAAAGAGTTAGTTAAAAGATGTTAAAAAGCTCTGCAAAGCTGCAGAGTCAAGTGATAATTCTGTGGAGGTTGGCAACTGCAGCAACACTTTTTACATTACCCACAGTAATTTGATTCATTGATTGATTAGTGAGGCTTTAACATCCACTGCCTGGACACTCAAAGCATAAAAAACCTCTTCAAGATGAGCGGCTTAGTATCCAACAGTAGAACACTATTTGCACCGAGGGAGGGCACCTATGAGTGACTGTGAGTAACGGTATGAATGGTGTTAAAAAAGAGCATGCACGCTCAGAAAAACTATTGGCAGGAAAAGAATATACACAGCATAATAGTCTATGCCTGAGCAGACTGAGCAGATTCAATAAGGAAAGAGATAAAACAGACAAGAGACTCTGGTTAGCTGAATGGCCCATTTTGTCTCTGCACCGGCTCCCGAGTGTGTGAGTGTGTGAGTGTGTGTGTGTGTGTGTGTGTGTGTGTGTGTGTGTGTGTGCGGGTATCACAGTGTTGGTGTATAAGTGTGAGCTTGTGTGCATTAAATACTACAACATGAAGCACACTGGCACCATGACCCACTTTTGACTCCTCAGACATCAAATTTGGGTGTTAGGGCTGGATTTTCCAGACAGAGTGTACCAGGATAGGAACAGAGACATAAGCCTTGCTCTCGGCATCAGTCTGATGGTACTGAGGTCTTATAGTAAAAGCTGCCTAGAAATGATTGTTGCTTGTTGGTTTTCAAAATCTGGCTCATTCACTTGAATTCTATTTCATGTCAAAAGAGAAATGGACAGTCAGCCACTCAAGTCTGCATGGATGCAACAAGATCAGATCAAAAAAAAAAATCACAGTTCCATTCACTGTAAAATGAGATGAGACTAAACATAGTGTGGGCATTTTCCTTCCTGCTCATAAACAAGGGGCAAAGCTGAGAAGGCTGTTAATTTCTGTTTTCCCTTTCCAAAATAAATCTTTCAACCTGGTGCCAACATTTTCTATATCAGGACCTTCCATCTGTCATTCACTACCCAGTCAAACTACAGTGCAAGCCATACTCTGCCTTCGGTTGGGTTTAGGATTAGGAAATAAAACAGGATTTGGCTGCTTTTGGGGATCATATTTGGAGTTTGCATCAGAACCCTCGAGGACTGTGTCGAGTATACCAAGCTAGCTAAGACTTTGTAGTAAAGCAGCTGACAAATTTTTGGTCTGAATTAATCAGGAGGATAAAAAACAAAAACATCTACTGGCAAACCTTGAGGAAAAATGCATCTTCCATAAGAAGATGTCTTTATCCTACTACTTTGCACCAACAAACATGTTTCAGGAGAAATCTTACACTGTCCAAATTACTACCAAATGATACCTGTTCTTGCAATGCTGCATTAACATCCACTCATAGCAGCATTCTTTTCACTGATTTAATGAATTATATATATATATATATATTACAAGCATTTATTTATTAACCTTAAACTTAACTATAGGACTCCTGGTGTGAACCCTGGTCTCTGGTGTCAAATTGCTGCACAACTCCAAATCTGTAATCTGTTTGACTTGAGCAAACAGAATATTGAATAAGAATAAAGTCAGAAAAATATTACATCAAAATAATAAACCCACTACATGGCATTCTGACCATTTTTAACAGAAGAACACTGTAGGATTTTAAATTTAATAATTTCCAGTAATATGGATGCTTCTGTAATATGGACACAATAGCATGAATTATAATAATGTATTAATACAGCATGATTGCTCATGTAGGACAGGAATCAAAACTTTCCCTAATAAAAGACCTCGACCTTCAGATCCCTTTATTGATTTCATGTCCATGTGCTCATATCTGCTCAACCAACATGCACTTTTGGCTTAATCTATCTGTCTGTTGTCTTTTTTCCCCACAAAATCTTACATTTCTGGACTGTTTCTCTTTTCCCTAAACCAGGTTATGCAATCAGTTCAGCAAAAGTTAGTCAAACTGATGCCAGCACTGCCCCAGTGTCAATGTGCAACTTATGTTTAATCAGTCTGGGATGTGGTTGTGATGTAAGTTAGTTCAAAGTGTCACTGCATGGGCTGCTTAAGTCAAGCAGCACTCTTCTGCTTGTATTTGGATTACATTTTAGTTTGTGGCCAAAAATGGCCTCTAATCCATCTGCCTGAGGTCAGAAGAGTTCTGCTAATACTGAAAATAGTGCAGGAAAGTGCATTAAAATGGTCTAGGTTCACATCTGCTGCGTGGGTTTCACAACTTAAATTATTAATTTACATGGTGTTCTTTTTGAAGTAAATCGTATGTCAGTGTGAGCCAACAGATCTACAGGGATGTTCTGGTTGAGACTGTTTGTACAGATCATCAATGCTTATGTTATGTGACTGCCCAAATCCCAATGTCATTTTCTTTTAGTCATTTACAGAAAGATTAACATTTTGACCTTCTTTAAAAGACTATTTGAATCAAAATCATTAAATGGCAGCTCCAGTCAAAAGGCAGAAAATCACCATTGCTACACATGAATCATACTTACTACTTTTACACTTGTTTTTCTAACTTATTCTAGATATTACATTGGATTGGATTGGATTGCTTTGCTCAGCATTACTGTGTACTATTGAATGGCTCCTGCAACTGCAATTAAATCTATAAACTATTAACACCAGCCTAGATCTGTGCTGACCTGAAACAATAGTGTGACAAATGCTTTCCCAGCAGTATTAGTGTGCGTTAAACCAGGCCAGTGTAACAGCCTGAGGCAGTAGCCACAGTGTCTCAGACTGGAAGGCCCTGACAGCCCACTGTAGACTAGCATCCTCTTGAAACATCACTGCAGCATTCTTTCAAAAACACAGCCAGCGATGTAGGATGAGCTGTCAGGCAGAAAACTGCACACAACTGGCTGCCTTTCATGCGTAATTATGTAGTATAGCTAGAAACCCATGGGCATCTGGCTTTACCTGAAGCCTTAAGCATCAACAGCTGGAAGCTCCGCCGCACAACAAGTACGGCGAACGAAAAGCACATCCACAAGAGAGATACACAGAAAGACGATGCTCGATGCAGAGTGACCATCCGTCGCGTTGTAAAACGGCTCTGAATGGCGATGAAACCCTCTCCCCCTCCCCTCCCCTCCCCAAGCGGACACAGGCTGGATCCCCGTCATCTTTGAAGGGTTCGCTAGTGTAGGCCGAGCTCTGCCACTTCCGACATGCAGGCTAAACCGATGCTACACGACCAAAATACGAGTAGATGCCGGGTTTTCTGTGACTAAACACGATTATTGTGTTTGTAGCTTCAGTGTTACATTTCTGGGTCAAAGCGGCAGTGAAATGAAAAACAAGTCCAGTGTATCTCACGCCGCTTCTGAGATGATCAACCTGACTCAAACCAACAGGCCCGCTAGTCCCAGTAATTCCCAGTTTAGACGATGTTAAACCCATCAGCAGCGGTATTTTTTTTTTTTTTTTCAAATAAAACAGCTTGCCTTGCCTTACCTCGTAATCGATTTTCATCACGTTGTTCGTCCTAATCTGTGTGAAACTGTGTCCATGGCATGCTCCCTTTTTCTTAGGGAAAAAAAATCGCCCCCCTCCGTTATGATCTCAGCATCAGCAGCAGCAGAAGGAGAAGCCCCGTACAATGAAGCAGTGATGGCCGGTGGTGATGATGCTGGGAGCCCCGCCCTCCTCCCCATGCAGCCAGAATGAGCTCACTGGTTACCAGCTTCAGCCACCGGCTTCAGTACCGCAGCAGTCCACCAGCACACCGACCACACTTACAGCCCTGACCACACGGAACAGTAATGTAACTGTCCATTAACGTTCCAATAACAATCTAATGTTGAAAGCATGTTGAAGGGGAAATTTAATCGCAACGTTTCGAGTAAGAAAAAACGCTGCTGCAACGTTAATGTGTTTTTTCTTGCAAAGTTTTTTTTTCTATTAATTTGTTTGCAACCATATGTGTGAAGGGAACAATGCTAAGCCTACAAAGCAAAGACAGGGGAAGAAAATAAAACAATAAAGCAAGACGTGTGACTAAACAAAGTTAATGTCCAACCATCAACCCACTCTGCATCAACAGGAGGCACATATCTAAGTGGAGAGGGATCCCCTTCTAATATCCCTCTATTATAATGCTGAATAGTCTGGAGTGTGCAAACCACATGGTGCATTTACTTTTTGCATTATTATACTGCATCTTCATTATAAACCTGCCAATATAATGTCAGGTCGAAAAAGCTAATTTGAAGATTTGTTAACACTGGTAGAACATTCTCACTGCAGCGTTCAGGGTTTTTTTTTTTTTTTTTTTTCAGAAAAAGTCTATTTATACAATCTTCCCAGGAGACCTGCAGATTGTACTGAATATTAACAGAATGACTGGTGAGTCTGAGAATGTATTAAGGATACTGCTGAGAGCTCACTTTCTTAGGGACCTACTATCTGTGGCTTTTAAAAAAGTCTGATAGTGCATATTTGCACATGCCTATTCAAATGTAATGATAGAAGCCCTAAATTTGGGGCAAGTCAGGATTATACAGATTTAGAATGGTGAATATTCAGTGATAAATGATTACTATATCTAATGCTGCCAAACCTTGTGGTAGATAGAGAACAGAAAGTTAAAATCGCGCTATATTAGTTAGTTAGAGGTTCATGCACTGTACAGTGTAAAGTGTTGCAGTGAGCTGAATGGAGGACGCAATACAAATTGGATGAGAGGCAGTGCCTCCTAAAGGTAGGTCCCAGAATTGTGCGTAATTGTCAGTCCATTCTCATTACATTTATCTGTTATCTGACTTTGTGAAGGTCCCAGTGAGACAGACAGAACACCGGTGAGATAACTAAGTGAATGAAGAAAAAAAAACTTCATAATTGTGTGCCACAGTGTAAATACTTTGGATTCACTATGGGATGTGACTATGGGTTTGACCTTTGCTCAACTTTAAAGGCTGCAGATCTGCGGATGAGCGACGTAACGGTCACGCAGTTGCCAATCATGTTAAAGACGAGACAATCCTACGTGTCCAGTGCAGTAAAGCTCATGCAAAAATACAAGTTATTTGTCCAGTTAAATGTAGTTCTTAACTCCACCAGACGTTACCGCTGAGCTTTGCAGTCAGATGGATGAAGGCGGAACAGTCGATTAGTTGCGCCCCTCGTGTCTCCAGGCTTCTTCTAATCAATGGCGGTCCCTTCCCCTCCCTCCTCTCCCCCCACTACCACTGAACTCTTCTGTCAACACATATGGAATTGTCTCCAAGCCCCCCACCCCCCTTCCCACCCAGTTTAAATAGTTGCTGTCTCAGCCAACACCATTCTCAGAAACGGGACCCTCAGAACTGTTGACATATCTACACACTGCTACAATCATCTGCGCGCAGTCTGTGCCAAGTAAAAGTGGGCGAGGTTTTGGCAGGTGATCTCAAATTTTATAACGAGTACAGAGGAAATTAGTCCCTACAGTGTGCTCTCCGGAAACTGACGGTGAAGTGATTTAAAGATGACCATGAACAGAAAGAAAATCACAGACCCGCAGAAACCCACAGAGCTGGAGGGACGGGGATACTGGGGGAACAAAGCCGAGTTCATCCTGACCGTGATGGGCGCGATCATCGGACCTGGGAATGTATGGAGGTTCCCATACCTGTGCTACAGGAACGGCGGGGGTGAGTGATTGGACGCCGCAACTTTTGCTCTCAGATGTCAAGCGCGCGTTTCCGAAATTGTCAATTTATTCAAACCTTTTCTCTGATGTATTTGTGTCTCGACACAATAAACAGTAAAGATCCTCATTTCCTTGCAGGGGTGTTCTTCATCCCGTACATGTTGTTTCTGTTTACATGCGGAATCCCCTTATTCTTCCTTGAGACTGCCTTGGGACAATACACGAGCCAGGGAGGTATCACATGCTGGAGAAAGATTTGCCCGCTTTTCCAAGGTACATTAAAATGGCTTAACTTCCCTGTAGTTTCTTCTCAAAATATGAATGATAATATATTCATTGCGTCGTCTTATTTGTCATCTCTCGTGTCATTCTCACCAAACACGGCGCGCGTAATTACGCACAGTCTAAGTTTGCTTTGGAACACAAACGTGCTTTTGCTACCTTTACTTATATTGCGTTTTTCTTTTTCTCAGGCATGGGCTATGCCAGTCACTTAATCATCGCAGTCAGCGCAACCTCCTATGTCGTCATCATTGCGTGGTCGTTTTTTTACCTGTTCTTGTCCTTCAGTGCGGATTTGCCTTGGGCTACATGTGGACACCACTGGAACACAGGTAACCTGCCCTGCTGCTTTTGGCACTCCAGAAGCCTGTAGGTGTGAAGTACAGTTAATAAAATCACTACAAATTGGCATGAAGAGTTTCTCTTTAGCCACGTAAGACATGAAGTACTATATGTAGTTAGATCATTAAATTGGAAAAATGGGGGAAAAAACGTTTCATATGTAGCTCTTGGGATGAGAGGAAACAGCAGCAAAGATAGGATAAAATCTGCCACGTCTTCTTGACGGTACAGTAATGTAGTGTTTTGTGGAACAATTGTAATAGATTGCATCTAATTATCTCCGGGGGCGACGACAAGGTGAAGTACATACATATAGTAGAACTTTTACTTTGAAAAGTTTTTTGTACATCCCGTGTTTTGTTCTCTTATATCAGACTCATGCTTGGACTCCACCCATCCAAATCTGAGTACAACATCCAGACTGAACACCACTCTTGCTGTTGTGGAGTTCTGGCAGTAAGCATCAAGTTTAACTGAATGCTACTTCCTTTTTCCCTCTGTGTCCCCCTTCACGCTCCCTTGTTTTTTTTCTCAACCCACAATCATTCCAGATCCCTCACCCACCCCCACCCCTGCTCCCACCCACTTCTTTTAAACCTGCCTCTGATTCTTTCTTCTTTTCCTCCCTTTCACTTGTCATTCTTTCTTTTCTTTTTTTTTTTTTGCTCTCCCTCTCACCCCCACCATTGCTTACCCTCTTCTGTCCAGGCGCCGTGTTTTGAAAATCTCCAGTGGTATTGAGGAGGTGGGCAGCTTGAGGTGGGAGCTGGTCTTGTGTCTCATCCTGTCCTGGGTCATTTGCTACTTCTGCGTTTGGAAGGGTATTAAGTCCACAGGAAAGGTTAGCTTTTTGCAAAAATATCCCCAAAATGCTGCTCCTAAAGAAGTAATTTCACAAATTCCAAGTTATTTTAGCTTTTGTTTGATTAAACCATCAGACATCTACACATACAGGTCACACTCTTCCAGATAAGTCAAAGTGACATTTTATAAACTAATTAACTGACAAATGAAAAAAAAATCAATCAAACAATCATTAGTTACAACCTTGCACCCCAGATGTCTATGCTCTTTTTTTTTTTTAGGCAGCCTACTTCACAGCCACCTTCCCTTTTGTTACACTGTTTGTTTTGCTGGTACGTGGCATCACCCTGCCAGGGGCAATGGATGGGATCATTTACTACATCTACCCTGATATTTCTCGCCTTTCAGATCCTCAGGTAAGAACACACAGACAATCTTCAGACCAGAACCACTACATTGTTTCTTCAGAGACATGCAAATTCACTCACACACACACACACACACACACACACACACACACACACACATATATATATGTATATATGTATATATATATATATATGTGTGTGTGTGTGTGTGTGTGTGTGTGTGTGTGTGTGTGTGTTTGACCTTTTCAGGTGTGGATGGATGCTGGTACTCAGATCTTCTATTCTTATGCCATCAGCCTTGGATTCCTAACCTCTCTTGGGAGTTACAACACTTACAACAATGACTGTTACAAGTAAGTGCAGTGCTAATCAATAGGAACTTACCTGCTAAGAATGAAATGTCACCTTCTCTTGGTCTCAAAAAGAAGTTTAAGTAATTAAAGGAAGACACATATTTTGTCTGTTACTAATAAAATCAGCATGTCTCCTGCAGCTTTTTCATTTTTCTTTCAGGGACTGTTTCTACTTGTGTCTGCTGAACAGTGGCACCAGCGTTGTGGCAGGCTTTGCCATTTTCTCCATTTTGGGTTTCATGACATATGAACAAGGAGTGGATATTTCTGAGGTGGCACAATCTGGTAGGTACTGGTTCAGTTAAGAATGAGCATCAAAGTGACAGTTTTAATAAATTTCCTGTGGGACTTTTTGGAGAAGCAGACACCACCTCTTCACACTCTGTGAAAATTGTGCCAGATCATCTGATGTTCCTTAATCCTTATCCCTTTATCTGTCCAACCTAAAAAGCTTTCTGGTAACTTAATCTTTTATTTTTCTCCCTTTCATATTTCACCTTCAACTTGAAGCAAATAGTTCAGTTAAGGTGATTACTGCCAACCAGCAGGCAGGAAGACAAAAGAAAAGAGGTTAAGGACTTTTTTTGTCAACTAGTCAGGCCTACAGAACACTTATCAACAGAATTTGTTTTGTTAAGCTCAATGGAACCATGGCCTAACTTCAGCCATGTTACTGGTATGGCCTTGGGTATGGCAATGATGATCTGTAGTAAGGTCCACCACTTTGCTCCAAAATAAAATGTCTCAACAGTCACTGGACAGAACTTTGGTTCATACATTCATGTTCCCCTTAGGATGAATTGTAATCACCTCTGTAAGCCTCTTTCTTTTCCTCTACCAGCATCATCAGGCCAATTTTTGTATCTGATTTCATCCCTGATAGTGTGGTCTACTCCTTCAAAATTGATGACATTCTTCCCAGCAGGCTTAGCCTGTGTTTAACGCAAATGTTAGCATGCGAATATGCTAAACTACGACTGTCAACACAGTCCACGTTAAACCTTAACCTGCTTTACACATGCTTAGCCAGATATTCCAGCACTGGACAAGGCAATTCCAACACTACAAAACCCCTGCAGACAAGAAGGGATTTTTCTAAAGGTTTTTTGGTATTTTGGTATTTTTATCTTTATTTGACAGCAGTAGTCAAGACTAGGATATGAAATATAGAAAGAGAGACTGGGACTCAAGGTCAAACACTGTAATGACTTCTCCTTTTTCATGCAAGTGAGATGTTATCAAGTGAAACTTATAATGGTCTAGAATAGTAGATCTTGTTACATCCTCTGTGTGTGTGTGTGTGTGTGTGTGTGTGTCTAGGCCCAGGGTTGGCTTTCATTGTGTATCCACGTGCAGTAGCAATGATGCCCATGCCTCAGGTGTGGTCAGTGTGTTTCTTCCTCATGATCATTCTGCTTGGACTGGATAGTCAGGTACCAGCAAAACCCTTCTGAATGAATGAATGAATGAATGAATGAATGAATGAACAAAGCTCTGACTCTCTTTCCTCCCACTGACTTCTTCCAGTTTGTTGGTATGGAGTGTCTGATGACGTCAGTAGTCGATCTGTTCCCTACTTACCTGCGAAAAGGCTGCAGGCGTGAGCTGCTTCTGCTGGCTATCTGTTGTACCTGCTGTTTGCTGGGACTCTCACTGGTCACTGAGGTTTGTACAGTACACTTCAAACTAGGTAGTTTGTATGACCATTTTGTATGAAATTGTCATTATAATAACTGTTTATACTGATGCAAAATGCTATCTCTGTGCTTGTTTTTAGGGAGGGATGTACCTGCTCCAGCTGTTGGATCATCACGTCTGCAGCGGCTCTACCCTGCTCCTCCTCTCTCTCTGTCAGTCTGTCAGCATTGCCTGGGTCTATGGTAAGTCACAGACAACACAAGCAACCATGTAAAGACCAGATCCTGCTCACCAAACTGACACAGGTCTAACAGGTCCAACATATTATGAAACACTTACAACTATTTTCAATGGAGCCAAAACTGCTGTACATAAGTTTGCCCTGCTCATAAATTCACCTCAAACATAATGTTGACCTTTTGCCCTTCCCTAAAGGTGCTGACCGTTTTTATGGCAATATCACTGACATGATTGGCTACCGTCCAATACCATTAATGAAGTACTGCTGGCGCTACATCACTCCCCTCATCTGTTTTGTAAGTCTTTTCATTCACTGTTGAATGATTTATTTGTTTCTTCCGAGAGTGTTGCTCCCTCTCCCTTGTCTGTTTCCATTTGATATATGACATTCTACACATTCATGAGAGAAAAAAACAGGACCACCCCAGTGATAATTGATGTGCATATCAGTTGCAGGCACAGATGTACACAACTGTGAACACACATAGAAGGTGGATTTATTGTATTTATTCAACCATATAGCACTCTTCTTTACTTTTCCCACTTTTGACCCTTGATGTTATCTTGCAATCCTTCCTTTTTTGCAGAACTTTACACCCCAAACACCCAACCTCAATTACTGTCACCCAGGGGTGGAAGGAATAGTACCGAAAAACAGTACCGGAGTAGGGTAGTGTTACTTTAAATGTACTCTGAGTACATATTAGTGCGTCACAGGGATAAGAGGAAGGGTAAAAACGTTATGTGGTGCTAATATTGTAGTACGATAGAAATATTCAATTGAAGAACGTCTTTAGCCTACAAAATAAACTGTTTACCAATTATAAATATACAACCAACAGCCTTCCTCGGCGTAGACTTAGTAGAATGAACTGGAAGTAAGGAAAAACTCAGCCAGTTAGGCAAAAATGACCGATATTAAATAACAGTGTAGTGCATACACAAAGACTACGTTACTAAGCAACACGGTGGTTGCTGTACAGTGAGTTACAACAGTCAGTGAGCTAATGTTGTGTTGTTGTAGCTACTCACCTCTCTGGGGGTCACTCTGAGACTTTGCTCCCTCATTCTCGGTTTTAAAAAAAATATCAACCGTTCACTCAGTCTCTCTGTTCTAAAACACTTGAGCTCTGCAGTCACAGGGATTATTGAGAAATAGGTGATGTACACCTCACTGAAGGTAGAAGTCACAGCAGCTGAGGCACCCACCATAAGCGTTTAGCATTTAGCCAGACCTAGCATACACCTGTTGGTCAGGCGGCATCGCAGGTGCGTTTGATTTGGGTCACTCGGCGTCCTCGCCGGGTGGTGCATTACATTTATGATTAAAAATAGGGGTTTTCTTTTTGTTTGTTATTGTATTTAACCTATACCGAAGCAATGCTAGGCTTGACCATCGCCACTACAATGATAGTAAAACAGACTGTTAGGACTGGTCTTTTTCAGCATCATTGTTATCGAAGTATACACTGTAACCTTTAATTTAACATTAATCCACTTTGTTTTCTCAGGGCACCTTCATCTTCTCTATTGTCAAATACTCCCCACTGAAGTTCAGTAACACTTACGTTTATCCACTCTGGGCGAACATCCTGGGCTGGTTCATTGCCACAGTCTCCCTGTCCCTCATCCCTCTGTTTGCATTATATAAAATAATGCAGGGTAAAGGCACTCTTCGACAGGTGAGCATATTCCTCTCATTTCTCAGTGAACTGTAAATGTACTGTTAAATAAATGTTTATGTCAGTAACATTTTAACCTCAGGGACATTACTGTCATTTTGTGCTTGTGCATGTGATCATAGCAGTTAAAAATCTGTGTGCTGCTGTGATAGATGCATGAACAACATAAACAATGTGTTAAAAGTAATTTTTTGATTTGTTAAAAGGTTGTGAACGTTACCTTACTCTTGCATCTCCTCTTTCCTCAGCGCTTCCTGACACTCTGTCAGCCTATGGACGACCTCCCAATGAATCAAAAATGTCCTACCCCTCCTCTTCTGGGAACCAATGGCATCACGGCCCACACGGAGCTCAAACCTTTATCCCACACTGGTGAACTCACTCAGTGAGCACAGAGTTGTTCAGCTGTGATGTTGTACTGTAAATAAGCGCGTGGTCTTCCGGGCTCTTATTCATCAAACTTCTATGAGTTAGACCCATGAATACCCTAAACGAGTCAAACTTAGCAGTTGAAAAAATGACTGACTTAGTTCATTTTGAGTAATACTATATTGTGAAGTCAGTCCGAAACATTTTTCACTGTACTGTTCAATAACTTGACAGGGAACTTTTAACTAACTTGACACATGTCTGGAGTTCTACTCATATGTCAGAAGGAATTTGACAAATAGCTTTAATTCTGAAGTTTGAGAGTTGTTGTAAAGGTGAGGTGATTTTTAAAAAAAATATTTGGACATTTTATGCCTTTATTTGATAGCTACAGTGAAGACAGGTAATTAGGGAAAACGAGTAGGAGATCGACACATAGTAAATAATCCTACCTGCCGGGAGTCAAACTGGGGACCTACTGCTCAAGGCGCATGCACCTCTGTGGCATGCTCCATAACCATTCAGCCAGCAGGTGAATTTGTACTTTTATCTTTCACTAAAGCCCCAAATTTCACTTGCAGGGAGTTATAGATATATGTGCCATGGACTCATCATCACAACAAAGTTGTTAGTTTAACATTTAACATGTTCCAAATGCAACTTGAGCAAATTATTGATAAAAATGGCATTATATATTGTTTTTGTTTGTTTGTTTGTTTTTGGTTACACTAGGACATTTACTGGCTAGGTTCTTTGAACCACTCACTGACTGCAACCATGACCTGTGTAGCACTGCAATGTATTTGTATCTAGATATCATATGTGGAATGTATAGTGCTATATACCTCTTTATATAACTTACCTCTTTAAACTATGCTAAGTGTCCTGCACTAACATAAGTGGATTCTTTCACTTTCTCTTTCTCACACTCCCTTGCTGTTTCCTCACTCAAACTCAACCACCACAAAACCCTGTGTATTTACAGTCCATCTTGCACATACTGTGGTATGAACACAAAATAGACTTAATAATGTTTCACCATTCTCTGGTAGAATGCTTTTCAAACCATTTTCCCCTCCTAACTACTCTCCATTCCTCAACCATGTAGAGTAAATCTTTTCCTCATGGAGGTGAAAAGTTTATCACCACCATCCACATTATTAGATATGCAATGAATGCTGGGCATCTTCAGACAACTGCCAGGGATGGATCAAGCTGCCAAAAGATTTTTACCCAGGTGTAGGGCATGAGAGGACACGTGGAGTGATGTTGAAGACGGCCAAATGCAGAAGACAGGACCGGCTAGCTGTGTTGTATTTCTATATCTGCAGATATCCTATGCAAGTATTTGAATATGTATAGTTTTATATTACATTACTGGAATCACTGGTGTCATTTTGTGCGCTTGGAATTACTCTATACATGATTGGTCATAAAATAAAGCCTACTGAAGCATATTGCAGCATTTCTGATTAATTTCAGTGACATGCAAGAAAGAAGTGACCCTCTTTCAAAAACAATAGTGACTTAAGACAATTTTTAGTGTGAATGTGAAAGTCTTTCTGTTGGGGAGGGGAACTGTCTAAGTTCTGAAGATCTGCAGTTTGGTATACCCCCTTACACCCAACAGTGACCAGGACACTTGTTTAAAATCAGATCTCTCAGGGAAATCGGCTTGAAAGACATAGAGGTTCCTATAGAGTGGCCGTTCACTACATTCTACATTTCACGGTTCCATACAGCACTACATTTCACGGTTCCATACAGCACTACATTTCATGGTTCCATACCCACCCCCCCACCCCCCCACCCCCTTGACAAACCCGTTGACCCCGTCTGTTTTTCCCTTCGGATTTACATTCATCTGATACATGGCCTCTGTGGAATCCAATTGAGGGAAATCCATCGTAGCGGTGGGGAACTTTAATCCCGGGAGAACAGGCACAGTTTGTAAAAGGATGGCAGGTCTCACGCCTCTTGAAAAATGAACACTGATGTGGTTTGACGTCACCTTTTATCCACGGGCAGCCTTTCCTGTGAAATTTACAGAGGAAGACATCCTGTCTTTGATAACAAATGAAAGGAGGCAGAGGGAGAATGTGACTCTGATTTACTGTTATAAAATATTGCTGATCCCTGATAATCTGTTGTTAAAGTGCTAGAACAAAACAAGATTGCTGAACTACTCAAAAATTATCAGCTCAAGAGTTGAAGAGATGGAGCCAATACTCTGGTAATAATAAACAAAGTGTGATTTCAGGCAGCTTACATTGTGTGACAAAGGATTAAGTAAATGAAATCAAATGTTACTTTTGGACTGGGTTTTTATTTCCAAATTAGTGCCACAGCCTCAGTAAACTTAGCTGGCCCTTTACTGCTCTAGTGAAGCATCAAACTAAGATTATTTTAATGATATTAATAAACACAGGTTTATGCCTTTGTGTAATGCTTTTCAGCCACTTGTACTTTAGGAAGCTAGAAGCACTTGATAATGTGAAATCATTATAGTGTATGTTGTCATCTTAGACAAGCAGAAAAACTTAGCAAATTCTCCCTAATGTCATCTTTTTCCTGGAATTTTTCAACTGTTCTTGCATGTCAAATGTCTTTTAGTGATTTGTGTGTTTAATATGATCCTCAATTCAGTTCAAACATTCCAGTATCTTTAGCTACTTGCCATGTGCAACACTTGCAACAAACACATCAGTAATTTTATATGCTTCTCTTACAGAGAGGAAGTGGTCCTCATCACAGAAACACAGTCAACATTGAAAGAACAAGTGCAGCAGCTTGAACAGCTCTTAGTAGAAGTTTTACCTAACATCTGAAAGGAAACTTGCCCTTGCTGTGACCTATTTACTTAACACATGTACAGAGTACCTTATGAGTTTCACATAAATCTCTTGTATCTAGCCTTTATGAAACCTCTGGATCCTAAAAACTACATGCTGTGAGGGAGATGCTTATGTAACTGATATTTCAGATGTTTGAATGGAGATGTTTAGGTTTCATTGCGTGCCAGTGCAGCATGCAGAGGAATGTTTTTCTCACCGGATTCTAAGAACAATGTCCATAGATCACTCTATATGATTCGATCAGGAACTGACAGACAGATCTGCCTCCAGCTATTTTTCACATTCTTATGATATTACCGTCAATATGATAATAAAATGCATTCACTTTAATAAAATATGACTGAGGTGTCAGCAAGTATGGGCAAAGCAGTGTTCAGAGGGAAGTTTCAACACGTTGTGTCAGACAAAGTTTACTATAACTGAACTGAGATAAGTTACAGCACATTATCAGTCTGAATTAATGCTGTGCAGAATTCACAAATCAATCACTTCCTAGACCTAAAAACTCACCAATACAACCACTGAGCTTCAGAAAAGGTTGTCAGATTCATAGAAAAATGTTGAATGCAGAAAATAGATCTGGTTGAGAGTCAGTCTGATAATCATTCTGGGTAATATAATTCTGTAATTTTGATTACAGAGTAAGAAACCATGCAAAACAGTGAATGAAGGCATCAAACATTTTAATAAAAGACACTGTTTATTGACTTACTTGTTTGCCATTTTGTAGAAAGAGCACACAATGTAACAACAGTGTAATAACTTAAACACTATATAAATAAAAATGTCCTGGACATGATTTGGAGGAAATGTCAGATCTTAATCACAAAGCTGTTAGTAATGAAGATACAGTACTAATACACAGTACTATTTGTCTGTAATTGACTGATGATGACTTGGGATGTTTGTTTTTTTCTGATATTTTCACATTTGTTTGTTTGAAAAAAAAAAAAAACCCACAGAGTGAAGTTGTTTGTATTAGACTGCATCAGAAATTAACCTCTAAATAAAGCCAGCGTCAGCCCATAGATTTACTTTGGATGTTGTAAACTGACATTTCTGATTATTGGCAGCCAAAAATTTCTGAAAAGGTTTTCTACTCAAAAACTTGCAAAAATGACTTGAAAATGTGTTCATACCTTAGAATTACTATGGTAATCTACAGCTGGGTTCAAAAAGCAAACCAAAAGCAAAACAAAAGCACAAAAGCAAACTGTTCATCTGAGAACCAAAGCACATAAGCATTAGTTTTTGGTATCAATTGGAAGATTTGGCAGTGGACTCATACATCTGGATCTGTCAGTAATTTAATTTTAGATTTAATTTAATGATATTTCTTCATGAAATATTTGTTACTTGTGTAAAAAGGCTGGGGGAGAGAACACTTGTGTAACTGTTGTGCAGTGTGTCTGAGAGTTGCATTATTGCCAGAAATAAGGCACTGCAGAGCATGTATCTGTATGTGTCTGAGTGTGTGTATATTCCTTGGATGAGGGTCAAACTTCAGTCCACTTCTGTCAGGCCACAGGGTCTCCTGAACTCTTGTCCTCGTTCATGCAACCACTTGTTTGACACTAATAACACAGAAAAAACAAACAAACAAACATTTGAGGGCCAAGAGTGAAGTGATGTGTTTCACTACCTCAGAACAGGATGAGGTGATACCCTTATCACGTGTACATAAAAAAATCATCACCACCATCATATATATATATGGTGAGGGTTTTCAGGGACAAGCATCCCAAACCCTTCATAACATAAGTGCATGTCAGGATACCCCCAAGAGTAACACTAAGGGAGTTTTGTGAATTGGTTGAATTCACCCTTTAATGCCTTCTTGTTTAAGACCTACAAAAATGTAAAAGTTTCATCTCTGTACAATATATAAGCAGAAAATATCAACTCAGCATGGTTTTAATGCACACAAGATTTTGTAAAATGGTCACAAATATCAAGCTCCTATTTGTAGTACAATATCTAGGCTGTTGTATAATCGTATTTGTATTTCCAGAAAATATTTGCAGATGTATCAACAAATTTCAGGTAGTGGTTGTAGGAGTTACAGGGCGGTAGAAGTATGTTTACTTCTAAATAGAGCCTTTTAGGTCTGGTTCTGCAAAATATAGAATGATATTCTTTAGTAACATGAAATCGAAAGCAGATTTTGAGCATGTGCAAGTCAACAGTACAATACAGTATAAATGCAATGCAAACTAATAAAAAGTCTTATTGCCAATTTTGTTTTACACATGGAAAAAGTTTTGTCTAATGCCATGGATAACAGTGGAAAGCTTTTTAATTAACTGAACATCAATTATTTTGTGTATAATATATACTATATATATGTATATAATTATACAGTATGTCCACATTGGGATATACTACTATTCTGGTATACTGTCATTAGACCATTGTACTATTGATTTCAGCCATGTCACCCAGTCATGATGAATGATAAGAGTTTTCTTTAACAAATAATACACATTTTTAAAGTTCAGTTTCAGTCATGTAGCAATTTATCAGCACTTAAATGTGAGAACCTGAACTCACCCCATTTACTTCCTACTAAGACAGGACAGGCAGCATGTCTGGTTCTATAGTCTCCCTCCCCGCTCTTGAACAGATTATACCAAAACACTGCCGTTCCCTGTGGAGAAACAAAAAATTATCTAACATCTGTTGTTCACAAGAGAGAAGGAACACATATCCAACTCACAAGACAGATGTCAGAAAAAAATACCTAAAGCAGCATCAAGCTAAGCAGTTTATTGCGGCAATAACTAACCCAACAACTGTTCTGTTGCTTACCACATTAGCCAGAAAGCACAAGGAGAAAACACATTTCTGATGCACAAGCAGAAACAACTGCACACGTGAAACAGGTCAGCTAACAGTCAGCGGTAAGCTTGACTGAACAATTTGTGGGCCTGTATTACCACAGTTTTATTGACTGATCTGGTGAAAATCTGATCCGTTATAGATCTAATACCTGAATCAGAAACTTCTTAAATACTTCAGAAAGTACAAAAACAAAACATTTTCATTCAAGAAAAACATCTTCCATCAATTTCCATTATGAAATGACGTCTTTGGAAAATCAACATGCAATATGGAATAATGTAGAGAGAACAATGAGATCTTCAATCACTCTGTCAAGACTTACTATAATTATTACCAAGTCTCAGAACACTGAGCCTTAAACTAGCACTGACACTGTTAGGACTGGATTTACTTTCCCACTGGGGATATTAGCAATATAAAGTAAACACCTTCAACACACTATGAAATGACACTACAGTTCTCACATGCATGCAGATACACACACACTGTTGTTGTCACCTTTCTGGGCCAGATTGCTGCTCCAAAATCAGGGAAGACAGTGGCACCTCCCGCCTTGACATCACTCATCTGAGAAAAGACAACTAATTGGTTGGAAACTTTCTGTGTTTACTTTAAAGAATTCGCCCTGGTATTCAGTGGTATGATTAAAAAACAAGATCCAGTGACAGTGATTTAGGAAATAAGGGGTACAATATGACAAGTTAAACTTCTACATACAACAGTGGACTGTAGGAAAGTTGGTATGTGCAGAACAGTGAAGGACGTCAAGCAAGACCGAAGGAAAACTTGTTTTAGGGAAGAAGAAAAGGGAATACAGTCTTCCTTTAAACTAATCCATCAGTTACTGCACATACAGTTTAAGATAAGACTAAAACATTTGACATGTGACTCAACCGTGATGATCAGTAATGTCCCATCATACATCTGCTTCTCCATGAGTCAAATATCACTTATTGAGATGCTTTCCTTGTTCCATATCTGCACCGTGGCAATTCTTATCATTTCACTTTTTCTTACTCGTTGTGCAATGTTTTGATAAATTAAATTTAACTACTTTATCCTGTTTCTGTCCCTGCAGGAATCAAGGGTTTCATTTTTTATGTCCTGTTATGTTATATCTTGTCCATACCTTGTGTTAAATCTATTTATTCAGGGAGGTTTTATATTCATTATATACTGCAGATCAATAATAATCAATTATCACCTGCATATCCCATTGAAAAACAGAATGTTTTAGCTATCTATGGGTGTTAACAAGGGTAAAACAAAGAGTTGCTTCTAATTCTACTGTGTTAATGGGGAATGCCGAACAAAACTCTCCACAATATGTACTGGAACTGATTGACAGAAAAACCTTACTCTTAAATATTTGTGTACAACATTTCTCAGTCATCCAGATGATGGGTGATGTATGATACTTATCTAGCATCATTTTTAGGGTACTCTCTCCCCAAAATGTTGCTCCATCTTGCCCCATCACATCAAATACTTCTAGGTTTAAAACTACAGGACTGTAATGCCAATCACTACATCTCTAGGTAAGTCAATCAATCCAAGTCCAAGATTGAACCAGAGCTTATGCTTATAGCCATGAACGTAAAACAAAAGAAGGACAGCGTGTAGGTATCAGGCGACTGTCACCCCCAGCTTTCAATCAACGGCGACTGGATGCACGTACTTACGTAGTTCAAAAAAGTTGCCACACGATTTCCAGTGCCTAATCTTTTGAAAGCATCAGGCTCATCTTTCTATGAAGATAAAATTCAAGAATAAAAATACAAGATGAAAACACTGCACACTCGCACGCGCATGTACTTACGTAGTTTAGGAAGGTAGCAAGTCTATTTCCATCGACCTTGAGGTTGCTGTCAAAAGGACGCTGCAACAGATGTTTATAACATTTAACCCAGCACATAAAAAAGGACTCACTCTAGGAGCCCGCCGCTAAGGGCAATAATTACACTCACATCAAATAAAGTCTATCATCTGTCAGAAACATTATTGAATTACATCTGAATTACATATTTCATCTAAGTTCAACATTACAGCTATAAATGACATGCTTACTCACATAAAGATAACATGGAGCACATAATAATTTCTCCTAAAGAGCAGTTGATTCTTTAAGGGGTATCCACAAAAAACAAAGTTTTTGTCCTTTGTAGAATCTAGTAAAATCTCTAACAAAAGACAGCTGCACAGATGTATACCAGCAATACATCACATTAGTTTCCTAGACGGGTGCCAGAAAAAACATATATATAGAGAAAACATAGCTCAGTGTAAAAATCAGAGCTCTTTCAGAGGACTACAGGAAAAGGACGGAAGTGCATGAGGTCATGTCACACTATCACATGAACTCACCCTTGAGAAGTCATAATGTGGTTCGTACTGTCCTCCTACTCCATAGTTAGCAACCTGGACAGCAAATGACAAAAATTATTCATATATTAAACCAACATAGTTCTAATTAAAACTGTGTACTTGTGAAAGGACACACTGCTGTTGATGTTTTAGTAACTTTTCAATGCTTTGGACACCACAAACAAAATTCTATCCATCCCCAATCTATTTGAGTGAAATGAGAAATCTCAGATGTAGAGTTATAAAATATGTAAAATTCTTTAATCCATAAAAAGGAGACCAGCAGGAGTGTGACTAAGTCTGAACTCAGACATGCTAAATGAAGCTAAATAATTTCAACCCTTTTAAAACTGTTATACTGTTTATAACTGCCATCTAGAAAAAATGGATGTCAAATTCCATGGTATGTATTACATTACCTGAAGTAACTCTGCAGTATCAACTGTAAGGCCTGTGATGTCTTCTATTCTCTGATTGACTCTGGCAATGACGGGGTCATCCTCTCCTTCCAACCATGCACTGAAAAAAACAAAACATGTACATGTGTAAGCACATGAGTCAGTACACACATGAATACATACTTAGATAACACTTACAGTGTCAGTCAAAAGTTTGGACACACTCAATGGTTTTACTTTTTTATTTTTTTCTACATTATAGATTAATATTGAGAACATCGAGACTATGAAGGAACACATCTGTAATTACATAGTAAAAACAAAGTGTTACACAAACCAGAATATGTTTTATATTTTAGATTCTACAAAGTAACCTTTTACTTTGACAACAGCTTTGCACACTCTTGGCATTCTCTCAATCAAGATGAGGGAGTCATCTGGAATGGTTTTCCAACATTCTTGAAGGAGTTCCCAGAGGTGCTGAGCACTTGTTGGCTGCTTTGCCTTCACTCTGCGGGCCGACTCATCCCAAACCATCTCAACTGGGTTAACGTCAGATGACTGTGGAGGCCAGGTCATCTGAGGCAGCACTCCATCCATCACTATCCTCCTTGGTGAAATAGCCATTAAATAGCCTGGAGGTGTGTTTGGAGTCATTCCCCTGCTGAAAAACAAATGACTGTCCCACTACATGCAAACCAGATGGGATGGTATGTCGCTGCAGAATGCTGTGATAGCCATGCTCTTTAAGTGTGCCTTGTTTAAATACGCCGTCACACCTCCTCCTCCACGCTTCACGGTGGAAACCACACATGTAGAAACCATCAAATAGGGTTATTCACTGTATAGTAACTGTGTACCAATCTCACCTCTGCACAACACAAGTGATGGTCCACAAATTCCACAAATTAACTTTTGACAAGGCACACCTGTTAACTGAAAACCATTCCAGGTGACGACCTCATGAATCTGATTGAAAGAATGTCAAGAGTGTGCAAAGATAGCTACTTTGAAGAATCTAAAATATAAAACATACTCTGGTTTTGCTCAACACTTTGTTGTTCACTACATAAGTCCATATGTGTTTCTTCATAGTTTTGATGTCTTCAATATAAATCTATAATGTAGAAAATAATAAAAAATAAAGTAAAACCATTGAGTGTGTCCAAACTTTTGACTGGTACTGTACATAAACACTTAAACTAAACACTGTAGACAGTTGGAAAATAAGTAATCAACACTCTTAAAGCAGAATAGTGAAACAATATGTTTCACTGTTTTCTTATACAATACATTTAGAGCCCTTGATCCCTTTTTCACTAACATGTTTTTGATGAGGACACAGGTTATGTTTACCAAAACATATCTCTTCATTAAAAGAGCTAAACACACCCAAAATTTGTCACCATTTCTACTTCAGGATCCCTCAAAATAAGTACACAAAAACAAATCCAGTAAATGGTTGAAGCACCTTGAATTACACTGCAAATATACAACACAACCTGATAATAACTGTGTATTAATAACTGAAATCCACAAGAGGGTACCCAAGGAAGCTTTCCCCTGAATGAGTTACCTTTTTGATACTCTGTAGTTGGCTGTGGTCAGGACGCCTGTTTTGGGATCACGGACAGTGGCTCTGGCAAGCTTAAAAAACAAACAAACAAACAAACAAAACACACACACACGCACGCACACACACACAATATTTTGTTATGACGAGTTAAGCTGTTGATGAGAATGTTAGCAGGCATAATGCAATGATTCCAATTGTTAAACAGAAGATATCCATAACTTCAAATGCACTTTGTAAGAGGAAAGCACTACCTAACAGATGATACACATGCACAGTAACTAACTAATGCAGCTGGTTAGACAAATTTTGCAGTTTGAAAAGCAGGCAGAGTTTGAAGCAAAATACACTGCACTGTCTTTGTTCAAGGTAAACCTGCCTGGTTAAAAAATAACATGACACTGTTTGTGGCCTATTTGCAAGGTGAAGATACATTTTAAAGACAGTCAGTTACCTTGCATTGCACTCTGTTACTGTATTTACAAATGATATGCAAAAGAAGATGAGCATCTTAAGCAATTTAAGTGAAATCCCCAGACTTAGAGTGTGGCACTAAAGGTGAAAGAATCACAAAATTTATGGTTAATAACTTTGTTTTATATCTTTTGTAGTGCAGATTTTTATAATTATTCAGTCATTGCTTCTGGTCTCACCCTGGGTTTAGCAAGCTCTTTAATCTTCTCAATCTCCTCGTGTGACAGGACTTCCAGGTAGCGTACGATGTGGGGGCTGTCCCACTCATCCTCCTCCATGATGGGCTTCAGCAGGAGACGAGGGTTCCTGTTACCATCTTGGTAGCGACAGAACAAATGGCTGCGCCTCCTTTCATTCTGGTAAAATATGAGATAAGCAAATAAGAAAATAATAAATCTTTTTTTCTTATTGTATATTGTCTCTCATTTTAATCTAACCAGTATGAAGATCAGATGAGAAAGATTATGGCAAAGAATGCATTCGTGTCCATCAGATTAGGAGAGGCTTCAGGTAGCAGAACTGGAATCTGGTTAATTTTGACTGCCCCCTACTGGCAAAATGTAATTTCACAAGACAATAGGCACTTATGGTCAAACATTAAAGTCAAACATTTCCAGCATGGTGCAGGTATGTTTTGTGTTTGTGTCACTGTTCTGCTGGTTCTTGTACGTCGCTCTTTAATGTTAAACACATGCCTTGAGTCACTGTTAAGCTCTGACTGTGAAAAGCCTTGCATAATGCTGTTTTTTGTCATCGATTCAGGACAAGAAAAGCAGCCTAACATGACACTATATTATTTCAATTGAATGGGCTGTTATTTTTTTTTTTTTTTACATGAACTGTGAATATAATCTATTTTCAAAATGATCTGTCTGCTCAGTGTAAATTAATTTAGAAAAAAAAGTGTATTGTCATGCAACAAAGTATCAGGTAATCTAGGATTTCATCTAGCAACGTGTTAACTCTATGATCATCACCTATCAAGTATTCTGACTGGCTCTCTGCTACAGGTCCTCACAGCTCACCTAATTCTCAACATGCATTGATTTTTTGCTCAGTGCCTCACCATTTGGACCCCCTCTCCTCTGCAGAGGGCTTCATAGGCCTCTCTTTCTGGAAGATGGTCTTTAGGTCTGCTGTAGGTTCCCAGCTGGATGGGCTCCTCAGAGGAAGGCTGGTAGGCCTGGTTCAGCTCATTGAGCTGCTTGAACATTAAGCGTTCAAAATAACGGAGGTTTCCTCCTGCCCTCTGGTGGCTAGGATCTGTAAGTACAAGAAATATGTGGTAGACTAACTTGTAGGGCTTGAGATTTGGCTTGAGATTTTTTAATAGTTTTTTCCTTTTTGTGTGTTGACAGCATAAATGCAAACAAGTTATTGCTCCTAACAGAAACTGATTTTATAAAACTGCACACTAAACCTTGATGTCTTTTACTGCCATAGCTGTAACTTATTTAAGCTTTATTCATTCACTTCAACAAAGTACCATGTGGTTTGATCAAAGACAACACAACTCATTACAGTGGTAACTACCATTTAAAGTACAGTCAAAGTGGACTTCACTTTCCAATTCAGCTTCAATGAACTGAGGTGAAAAGTCCATGTACTCAAGCAATGGAGTACAACTATGAGTAACTTTGAGTATTTCAATTCCATTACTTACTTTTAACTACTTTTGCTTTACACATCTACCCCACTAACATTCAGGGGGGGGAATATCTTCAGATTTCTGCAAAACATGAACAGCTAATAAAATATGATGCATTGATGTTGATTAAACTATCTGGCATTATATAAAGCACTTAAAATGATTACAACATAGACCAACTGCAAAATTAAAGTACTGCTTACATGTACATTCATCAATAATAATGATCCAACAGTATAATTTCTGTGCTGACTTGCAATATTCAATTACCCAAAAAAGAAATGCCACAAACATTTTTAACCTCAAACTTTCTGCATGATCACTCAAAGAGTTAAACTGCACAGGTATGTAACAAGAGCTGTTTAATTCATCTCTTTCTGCCTTAGGCCACAAACTTATCGATCACCATTCTTAGATAGGTTCAATTGTAGCACTTGCTGTCACAAAGTAGATCTGTCTGCTACATCTGCTCTACCTCAATTAATTTCACTCGACAAGCAAACAAGCATACCACAGCTCTAAAAAAGACTACCTGCAGCTGTCAACACAGCCTTTGAAGCAGAAACTAAAATAACAGTTAGAAACCACTGGCCCTTACTGTGGAAGGACTACGCCCTGCTACTCTGGCAAGCACAGAGCACCACTGCAGTGAGATGAGGGTGGACCGAAGTGATTAGCGAAACAGCAAAAAGTCAACCCATCAATTACTCCACTGTGGAAGACTGTGGTAGTACTGGTCAGCTAACTGGTGTCTGTATGGGTTATGGGAGGCAACTGAAAAATGGACCAGTGCTCCTTAAATACATATTAAAAGTGCTTATTTTAGTTTCTCAAAAATTGAGACCATGAACCCTTTCACCTATCATTTATGGTTAGAAGAAGCCAAATAAAGAGGCTCATGCCGAGATAAATGAGATTATGTGTAATGTGTTTTAGTGTGCACAGTGATTTAAGCTTGCATCTTGCACCCATGCTGCATCTTACCAATAGCCACCAGCCGGCGTGTCAGCTCAATGGCTCGAGGCAGGTCTCCCATTTGGTAAACAGAGTAGCTGAGGTAGTCCAGAATGTCCGACTTGGAAACCACAGCTTCCTCGCCGGCATCCAGCTGCCTCAAAGACTGCTGCATCCACAGCACAGCATGATAATAATCTGCATCGTTGTAAGCCGTCTTCCCCATGTCGAAGCAGTCGTCTACTGTCAGCATGGCACTGGAGTGCGTACCTGGGGCAGGATTCAATCAATTTAAATACTGACCACATTGTTCTGTGATATTACTTGTCAAAAAAAATCATGTTCTTTTCATGACATATTTATCAGTGTTTATTCATCAGTGTTTAATCATGAAGAAGACTGAGAGGGAGTGTTTTTCCTTGTTGCTGTTGTTGTTTGCTTCTTTGTTTTCTTAGTGAACATTGCTTGGGTTATGAATAAAGCGTTGGGGTTTGAGTGCCTCTGCAGAGACATACCTGCAGAGGTCCACACAAGTACACACCTTTTCATACCTGTATTTCATTCAAACTTTGTCCACAGGGATGGGACTCCAGTTCAAACCTAGTGGCTATACTTCAAATGCTTCAAATGCTATTCATAATCAGTTGTTATTTTTAAATCCCTTTGTGTACAACTTGAGGATGTCGGACTTTGGTGATTTCTTTAAGTATGAAACATGACCACGGTGAAGTCAGTGCTGCATGCCACTTCTTAGATCTGTAAACAATTCAGTCATTAGACCCTTAACCACATCCAGTCATGTCCCAGAACCAAAGTAATAACTATAAAATTATCTTACACATTGCTTCAACCCCACCCCAAACTAATAGTAGCATTGACTTTGAACTCAAAATCAAGCTCTTCAAGAAGGGAGAACATCACCTAATATCACAAAAATGTACTATGTCAGCAGGTCCAAACCCCAAACTGGTTTTTACAGAAAAGCGATACATAAACACACAAACACACCAATTACAAAATCATTATGGGTGGACGCAGTTTGCCTTCAACTCTGTGTTTTAGAAACAAACACAGTACTCTATCCTCTATTTTTACATAATCACTGCACATTCTTTGGTTACCTGGCAGCTTTCCTCTTGAGAAGGTCTCAGAATCCAGTTGGTACGTGTCCTGAAGACGCATCAATGCCTTGGCTGCACCCGTCTCGTCTTCCTCATCTGGGAAGTACTGTCTGTGTATGGACATGTTGGAAATGAACCCTAAAGAGAAAGTAAGACAAGATAAAGTGGGAAAAGTCAGGATGATGATCATAATGAAAAAACAAAGTGAAAGTGAACTAATGTATCACCAAATTAACCAAAGGATGGTAAATGGCTGACTTTGTTGTAACTTAGCAACATAAGGCTAAAATAATTTATAGTGACAGTCAAATAAACCCATGGAGATACAAATAAATCACTCAAAATGTCATAATTTTCAATGTGCTACTTTGCATAACTCACTGATACAAAAAAAATCTGTTAAGCACACAAGGCCGCATTTAAATACAGTGCATGCACACAAAGGGGTTTTAGGATGTGTTTCTACATCCAGAGCGAAAGCAGGCATTTATGACCACAAACAACAGGGGGAGAAAATACACACTAGTATTAAACTCCTTTGAATGATTTTATTTACATCTTTTATATCCTGCATATAACTGCAAATCACTCTCTTGTTTCTCATGGGCCTTTGTCTTTGTAGTTATTCTCTTTTCTTTTCCTCCCTCATCGTGTCTGCAACAAAAAGTATTGATGAAAAGAATGGTAACAATGGTCGCTGCTTCTATCTTTGATGTACTCAGGCTTGTAACGCAAACGTTCCAGACTTTCTGTGAATAATTAAAAGTCTCTGTTTTCTGACCTTAGATATGTTTTAGACCTTGATTCCTGAGTGACCAATACTTCCTCAAGTAGCCTATACCAAATAATCTCATTTAGTTCAGTGCCTCTTGTATGCGTGGGAGAAATGTTATAATGTGTGCTCCTTCATATTTTGTTATCTGCTCAGTACAGGCAGAAACTCCCACAGGAGGATGTGACATTTTCATCAACTCTTTTTTATGATTTGCACATGCTCAGTGGTATTCAGAAGAGGCACCTTTTAATCTACATACCTGAGCTTATATTGTATATCACATATGACTGGCAAAGGTCCAAATTCCATCGTTCTTTCTCTCTGTGTCAATTCTTATTTAATGCAGATTTAGCCAAGGCTGCATAAACTGATGCAAAGATATATCTGATGAGATTGGAGTTTTCTGTGAAGATCATCAGTCCTCCAGGTCACAGTTATCAGCTCTTCCAAACTGAAGAACCCTCTTGGATGAGAGGTGAAACTTCTTCAAGTATCTACAGCCAAGTCCAGTTGCCCTCGATTCAACCCTTCTTAGATGAATAGACTGAAATTGTTTCAACTTGTGCGGCTTGTGCCATTCCCAGATGTATCACTAATTAATGCAGAGAGAAAGGGAAAGAAGGAAGTGGCCTGGAGTTTGGATAAAAATAATGTAAGCGTCTTGGTACGCTTTAGTCTGAGCTGTCACCCACATACATGCAATGCAAGCACACAAAGTGTGTGCTTGTTATCATCTTCCTGTATACTCGCAGGCAGACAGCAGACTTGTGGCTGCTTGTGGTGACAAAAACACACACAGATCCTGCAGGAGTCAATTTTACATAAATAAAACAAGACCAAAACTTGCCCTTTCTGAACATAGTTTGCTTATTGGATGGAGCGGTTTATATAACTAATCACAAATGAAAACATTGATGCTCCAAGCAAAACTTGTCCAGTCTTCCTTCACTCACATACTGTTTTGGGGGAACTTCCTTACCATCAGAGGGGTTCTGAAGTACCAGGCTCTCCAGTTCAGACCACTCTGTGTTGAGTCTCTTCATCAGTTTGTAGGCGTTTACTGGGTGTGCGAGATAGCCTTCTGGGTCAGAGGTGGACACTCTGGTCAGAGCATCCAGTTTACTGGCCCAGCTAAGAAACAGACAAACTATTGTTACTACTGTAATAAAAGCTCCTGTTATTCAGATACACACAGAGTATATATTATAATGACACTGTAAACAGTCTTCATATGACTTCAAATTAATTTAACCTGCAAGTGAAAGTAAAGCAAGTTTTTAACACTAAATGGTTAACAGACTGTTAATATTAACAAATCACTTTGTGGATTGTTGATGGAACAGATATAAATATTTAATTTCATCTGTCAGTCTTATTATTGTTAATGAAACAGACATTCCAAATATTTCTAAAACATGTCAGTAATATTGAGATGATTTTAATGCCTTAATCCAAAAGGAAGGATTTTTATCATGGCCTCTTGCTACATAACACGAATGAAGCGTAATAGAACAGCAGTGGGAAGCTGGTTTCAAACTGACATCAGAATCTCAAGACACATAGAAGTATGTAAAATCCTGCTCTGAAATCTATTAAAGTGGATATACCCACATAAAGCACAGGTACCTCAAAACTGTACTCAAGTACAACACTTGAGTAAAGGTACATGGCTTTCAGTTGGGTTGGTGTCATAGGATTCACAATGTACCTTTTGACTGCGGCAAGTTTGGACTCCTCTGCTTTTATGTAGTCCCTCAGAGACTGGACCAGCTCCTTTTCTGTGTAGATCAGGTCTGTCATTTGGCCTGCAGAGACAGACGGACAGGTGGGCAGACACCGCAGATGACGGAGAGGTTACAAATTCAGAATTTGTTCTTTCAGTTTCAGGTGGTGTGCACGTTTAGTATTTGCTGTTTATTTCTAATTTAACGCTTCATTAACTGCTGTTTTTATCTTGGTTTATTTCATCCAAAAAAAAAAAAACTTTACAGTGAGAGTGTTGCTTGCTTTAAAATTAAAAGCCTATAAAATGTATTTCTGGGTTGCCTCAGACTAAGGCTGAGGTCAAAAATAAATCCTCAGCCACAAACTGCGGGGCTTTGATTGTATGGAATTACTCAGCAAACAATTCCATGGAAATGTTCAACCATGATTAATTTACGGGGCTTGCCAGGGAGGAGGAATAATGAAACACTTTCATTGTTTCTGCGTGCAACCAGTGTCACTGACCAGCCAAATGTAGTAAATCAATGTGATTTAAGTGACTGTTTAACTCATGAGGTGCAGCCTGTTGACTGATATGATGCATGTATATCAAAAACAGTTTGTGTGAATCACTGTTTCTCCTCTCACATAATAGATGAAGACGGGTAATTGCAGACAAAACGCAAAGAAACAGTTTATGGGGGGATTTTACAGGCTCCTTCTCGTTGTTTCTTTTGAAGTGGGGACAAGACCTCCAAGGCTCAATCCCAATTCCCCCACTTGGCTCTACCCTCCATTTTCTGCACTGCTGTATAGCATAGGGTGCGCTGAATGGTGTATGACACATTTCGTAGCTCAAGATTTCAACACCTGCCTCTTGTAGCTCTGTTATGAAGGGCCACCGTCCAGTCAAGGGCACTGCAAACTAGGGACGGGGGGGTATCATGCTGTGTTTTAGCATGAAACCATTTTTTCACTTCATTTGAAAAAAGGAATCAGTGGACCACAATTATTTATCTTAAAAGTTATTCAGGGTACCTCAAAATAAACTCTGACTGCTTTCCCCTCTGCCCACATCCTCCTCTTTAAACATTTTTCTTTTAAAGAACAGACATGCATTCCTGAGCTCAAAACTCTCTTCCCTTCTACATCGAGCACTCAGTTCTGATTCAGGGCAATTTCCACAGAGAGTGACTGAAAACGCAGAGGCACTTTCCTTATTACGAATGTTAAATAGCCTAATTGAGCAGTGCAAAACAGCACTGAGCTCTGTGCTCTGGGGCTCTTGAGGCGCACACAGACTTATTGAGAGTCAAAAAAGAAATTTGACACAAATGCAGGAAAACTCACTGATCATGTACAATGACCACATTATGTTACGATAAGCAAAAGAAGCATAGCCAATATAACAGAACACAGAAATATCCAACTGTGCAGATGATTGCATATAGAGACAGTCTATATATATACATACATATATATATATATATCGAGTTTAGAGTCTCAGTCTACGTTAACAAGACAATCCACATATATGTTGAATGGACCTGCTGTATACAGGATAATCTGCTTGTATATGCACATGTTTTAGAGATATCCTGTAAAAAGAAGGAATGCTTAAAGTTTATGACAGCTTTCAAGGCAACATTCAGGTTTTTATACAGCACAATAACTGTGTGTCAACTCCCCAGGGAGTTGAAAATATACATAATAATCAGCAAAGACAGAATGTTGAGAGAACTGAAACAATTGAGAAACTGGATCAGTGGACGAAATAAAAGCTTAGAGCAACTTATATCTATAAATTTTAATTTAACCAAAATAACAAGAAAAAAAACTTCATATATCTCTTAAACATACCTATGGAGGTGAAGATCTCTGCGTGTGTGGTCCAGCAACAGCAGAGCAGAGCCCAGGACATGAAAAATAAGGACTTCCTCATTCTGTCTTTTTCAGTAACCTGCCATGAGAAACATTATCACATTATGTCACAATAGATAAATACAATCTAAGTTCATTTTCACATCACAAAATACTCCTGTGTAGCAAAACATTTGGTTAGTCTTCATCAGGCTGTTGAATAAATTGTGCCAGACTGCAATAAACACATCCTTTATCAATTAAGTGTATGTTGCAGACAGATTCATTTCTAACATCCTTCAAGAGAAGCTGTGGAAAGGTCCAGTTTTAAACATATTCTATATTGTATACTTCTTTTTAAATCATGCATATAAACAAACTTGCTATTTTACAGTTTATGCAATGATGCTATGTTTCCATGTTAAATTAACTGATGGTCTAGCAGTATTTTCCAGTGTGTTTCCTGTAAGTGAGTCACTAATGCCTGCTGGCAGGCATGCCGTCATATTGGCCTCTATGCCCAATTCTCATTATGAAATACTACTAAAAGGACAGTGTGGAAAAAATAATATTGTTTTTTTTTTTTTTAATAAAACATTTTTACATTGAAGTATATATGTAAGTGCGTTACAGATGCAGCCACATGAACAACATTAATATCAAAAATCCCAAAGCACATATGGTTCATTTAAGGTCAGTATGAGTTCATTTTTTTTGTTCCACTAGTCTGGATTTCAACATGGCCTCCAGATACCTAATAAAAATGTTCATGACTAATGCCATGACTAAATAAAGCTCAGTATCCATTGTAATAAAGTTATAAACCAGAGCTTACACTTCAGAAACTCACTTTCAAAATGTTAACATCAATCCAAGTACAACAGGTTATATCCTTCACCTATTGAAAAGACATTTTAAGATCTACTTGACACAATTAACATATGACATATTTAATAATTATTGGAAAATAGTCGCTTAACAGAAGTTGAAGTTAGTCTGCTATCATTGGCATTGTCAGTTTCAGTTCAGATAGCCGTGTAAAACCCATTGTTTCTGGGTTTATTATGATTTTCTTGTCAGAAGTTGCCACATTGTCTTCAATTACATTCATCCTTTCAAAGAGTAATAGTGTTATCTAGGCTGAAAGGAACATGAGCTGAGTGGACTCTGAGCAACTGCAGAGCCAACAAGAAGGCTAAAGCTGAAATAGCAAGACTACACAATGATGTATCACCTGGCAGAAACTCAGTGTTCACAGTCCAGCTCTGAGACCAGCTTTGTTTGGGATTGTGAGTGAAAAGTGACACTGCCCCACTTTCTCCTTTCCTCCATTTTGTCCAATCCTGCTTTGCCACATCACATCTCAGTAATTACTGATCACAGCTGACTGTGTGCGTATACAGTACATACATATACATACTTTCACATGCACATACATGCGCACACATACTTCTGTCTGCATCAGTATGTATAATCGAAGGCTTAGTGCGACAGAGGATCTGAAGCAGAAAAGTGGCACCATAATTGTTAGTGTAGTAATAACCTGGTGAGGAATCTACTCCAGGTGAAGAAGAAACAATTTCACTTACATGACAAAATACAAGTCTACTTTCTCTTGTGGCCAAAGCAAGTTGATGCATTCAGCAGAAACAGTTTGAGACACAAAGACACTGACATAATGTCAAAGAGGAAGTGAGCAATCAACACACAGAACACATTTCTAGGACAAACAACACAACTGTCTGCCAGAGACATTATCTGTGTTCAGTGGATCATTTTAAAATCACTTGAAGAATTTCCTTTATTTGTGACAAAGGGGTATTTTTAATAAGGCAAACATCTAAGACAGCCACGCCATATGGTGCTAACAAACAGTAGATATCATTGGTGAGGAGCTGTGAAATGGCTTTAAAACGTACAGCATGTCCCTGTGAATTCTAATTCCACTTTCCAGTGTGTGTCCAGCGCTGCAAGTCTTATATGAAAAAAAGGTTTTTTAAATAAGAATCTGATAAATCTGAAGAAAGAACAGATAAAGGCAGAAAACCTCACAACCATTTTGATCAACAAACCTACTCTTACTAATTATGCCTGTGAAAAGAAAGGACTCATTTTCTGCATTTTTTTTTACCCTCAAATTTCTTGAGAGGCAGCTTTAGCATTTACAATTATAGTTATTTTGCTGGACTGTACCACGGTGGGTGTGAGAATATAGGTCAGTGCCTGTATATCAAACATTTCAGAAAATGACTGGACCGAAATTCACAGACCAACATATATTTGGTGTTACTTTGTGGCTTAGGAGTAAAAGCACATTATCAATTTCCACAACCCAGAGAAGTCATCCTCTCCTCCACAGTGTACGAGAGCTGCAGAGCTGTCCTAACTTGTTGAGAGTTGCCAGCAGGTATGACAGGACAAACATACTCACATACTCCACAGAAATTAAAATGAAAAATGCTACACTTAAATGAAAATCAAGCCTCCTCGAAAATATTGAATAGATTTAAGCTTCTTTTGCCTACTTGGCAAAATTCTTACATATTACACTGAATTAAACGCAAGAAAATCCAACTACAACATGGAGCAACTCATTAACTTTCCACCACCATGTGATTATTTAAAAGACTAAACAGGAATTGGTTATGCATGCGTGAGTGTTGGGATCAGTTGGCTTGGGTGCACATGGTGCACGGATGAGCCTCGCCCATAGAAGCAGAACAACAGAGGCAAAGCATTGCCTTAATTATCTCTTATCATATTTTCAGGACTTCCTATATGATAAAAACAAACATGCATACTGGCTGTCGTGGTGACTGAACTCAAAAAGTAGGTTAAATCTACAGTAATTTGTGTTTGATTTGCAATTGTTGATGTAAAACATGTTTGGCCTCTAACTGTGTGTAAGTGAAGCTATTTCATCTGTTTTTTAGAGTTTTTTCCTGTTTTTAAGTGGGAAGGTTCAGCTAGTCAGTCTGTCGTATTGACTGTACACCAGAACCGCAGAAAAAACCCCACAGAGATTTAATTTTTGTGTTCTGATTTTTATAAACAGTGATATCCTTCACTCAGAACTAATTCAGCTTCCAGTGTGTTACCTAGGAGTGCTTTTGGGTTACTTAATGAATGCATGAACTACAAATGAGAGGACCAACCCCCTCTCCTTGTAATTTACAGCTTGTGCAATTGCCCAGCTCAAACACAGTCTTGCCTGTTGTTGCAGGCTGTAACACCCATGTCACATTCCTGGAAAGGAGCCTGTTACATTTACTACCCAACGTTCCCAAGTCTTGACCGCTTGCCTGGCATTTCTGGCAAATTAGCGCTGAGGAGAGGAGAGGACAGTATATGATATGACAGGTCATGAGAGGACAGAACAGAACAGGTGTACTTTTATTCACCTTCTCCTCACATTGAAGAAAAATGGTGGTCTGCGCTCAGCTCTAGCATAAATGTGCTCATCGCACCTGATGATGCTCTTAAAGAGAATGAGTAATAACTTGTAGTTGTTTCTTCACTGGTTTACATGGGAGTACAGTGTTTGCTCTGCTGTAGCAATATCTGCCTGAACTGAATGGTGACGACAACACACAAGATCTCTGCTCTTTTCTTGCCAACGATTTTTCAAGATGATTGTTTTTTTAATATGGAGGTGTGGGTCCATAAGAGAGATAAGGAACCAGAGAAACACATTCTCTGGCAAAGCAGTCAGGATCCAAGGTCTGTGATGGGGCAGTGGTTTCTTAGGAGCAAACGTTTATTCAGGAGCGAGATTTCCAACATCTGTAGATGTCTTGTTCTTCTGTACTGTTGGACCACAATTGAGAACAAAACCCGCAGAGAAAAACCTGGCTGGTCCGAGCAGCAGCTGTCTTAGGTCACACAAGTGCCAACTGAGGAAGTTATTAAAATAGATCTCTTTTTTAGTGTTTGAAGGAAAACAAATTAAAACGTGCAAAGGTACAAGGATAAAGTCTATTATGGGAAACTTATCATTAAAAATGGTCTCTATTTTCTTGTTTTTCCCCGGACAGTTTGACAAATTTAATTTCATGCAAACGAGAGCAATGCCAAAAAACAAAAGCAAAAACATACTGGGGCTGATCTGAGTCAGAGAGCGTCGTCAAGACAACTGAGGCAACAGTTCAATATTGTTTCACAAAAGTCTTCAAAGCCCTCAGTAATTATAGGAAAAGTATTTCACAGACTAAACTAGCTGTTCAAAATCAAATCTGCAGAATACATTTCATGTGTATGAAATGCGTGGGAGAGTTAAAGGAAAAAGATAAAGATAAGGAAGACAAAGACAAAGACGAGGATGACGCATATGAAAAAGGGAAAGGATGAGAAAAGACCGAACTTGAGGGGTTAGAAACTTTGCTGGAAAATTCAACAGATTCAAACAGATAACGTGTTAACAAAAAATTATGTCCCTGTAGACCTATAAGTTTTGTTCCCAGAACAAAATATGGAACTATTTAACTCACAGCAGACGGAGCCGGACTTTCAAAAATTGTTCTGTGACTGCTTGGTTGCTGTTCTTGCATGCAGAGTTCACTATGTTTCTACCTTTTACATTACATTTTGGCAGCCAAAACCAAATTCCTGTATTTTGGTAAAACTAACAGGGAGAAAGAAAACAGCGTGTTAATAAAGAATGGGAGCTGCATGCCAGAAAACTGTAGTTATCATAAGATAGGCAAGATGCTTGCCAACTCCTCATACACTGCAGAGCCTGCAAATGGTAAACTGACATTAATGGTTGATGCTAAACAGGTATTTTTCTGACTGATGTTAATCAGTAAACAGAACTGTACTTCCAACACCAAGCCACAGACAAAATACAGACACATGCAATCATGCTCACACATGTGCACAGTCATACATGCATGTTGCATAATATACCACATACAGTATGTGCATGTACAGTATCCACAGGGTATGAACATGCTCAGACAATCACTACCTGTCAGTCTGGAAGTTTTAACTCTCCTCTAGCAAAGGAGACAGTTTCAAAACTTGAAACGTGTCATTGCTGTTGCTCCACACATTTCAATTTACACTGTGGGTAGGGTAACAACAGCTCTTCCTCAATTAGACTATAATTAGATTAAAATAAATCTGTTACAGTCAACATGATGTTCAAGGTGGCTTTGCTGACAGTATTGTGAAATCTTGATCATTTATTTGATTAGAGTTTCCCAGTTTCCCTCTAGGCAATGTCACACTGAGTGCACAAAAATCTGCTTTCACTTCCACTAAATGTCACGAGGGGTAAAGAACATCTTCTCTAGCTTTTGAAGCAATTTCACAACTTTACACAGGCTGCCAACCAGACGACGGAAGTGAGCATTTCCAAGATGGCTTAACTTCCAATATCAGGAAGGAAGGACAGTGTAGTAAACCTCTAAGTATGGCAGAAAGCTAAAAAAAAGATCTTTACATGATTTCTGCTGCCCATATGTGTTGATATGAAAGCAAATCTGTCACAGATGTGGTGAGAGCCGAGCCACATTTCGATTAGAAACAGGTTATATAATCAGTATTACTTTAATGTAGCAGCCAAACTATGGTAACACCAATAACGTGCAACCAAATTGCTGATGCAAACAGGTTTTGTTTCATTTTAGACTAAGCATTAACATAAAAAGATAAACAGGCTCAATATAGAAATGAGCACACACTGTTTCCCTGTGTGTAAGAATACACGAACACAATGTCCAGTTCCAAAAATCTCTCTGGTATGTTAACGCTGAGAGCGTATAAAAATGATGATTAATAAGAAGACACAAATGTTGGAATAAGGATAAATCTGCCAGGCATTTAGAGAAGTATTGTTACAATATTTACGATAAAAAGACACAACCAGGCTGGACACTGGCTGCAACTTAAATACAGAAAAGAAGGCAGACAATGAGAAGAGGAGATCATGAGACAGAGACGGGGAGAGTTTTTGTTATAGTTTTTCCACATAACTTAATGATAAAGCTCCACCTGCATCTCGCACATCATCATCCCGGGTGTACATGCCACCTGCCTCACAGCCCAATTATTCCTGACAGATTTATGGCATCCCTCCATTTGTTACCTTACATTTATACACAACCCAATGGCTGCTATCTATGATTACTGCCATTGTGCAACATATAAATCCCCACAGGGCGACACTCACCTGGCGTGCAGACAACACTTTATACTAGGTCTGTGTGCTGTACAATGACATTCAGTACTATTTGTCAAGGGCGCACAAAGACGATGTCTTTTCTTTTGGAGCTTTTTAGCTACAAAGTAACCTTTGCAGTTGATCAGCCATTGTGAATGCATTCATATCAAAGGGTCAGTTCTAGAGCAGAAACAATTCCTCAATCATTCCATTAGTGAACTGACAGAAAATTAAAAATTTCACAGAAAAAGGCAAAATATTCTCTGGATCCCATTTGTTAAATGGCCTCTCCCTGATATTTTCCTATGGCTTCTATAGTAGTATTGAACCTATGGTGGTAAATAGGTTTGGTTTATGTTGGCTTGGCTTGCCTAGGATACCCGGAGCTGCAATGATTGGTCGAATAACCAGTTATTTGATTTAAGAAAATTACTGCCAACTGTTCTAATTATCAATTTATCATTTACATCTTTTTCAAGCGCAAATTTGAAGATATTTGATGGTTCTAGGTTCTCAAATGTGAGAATTTGTTTCTTTTATTGGACTGTTGACCACACATCACAAAACATTTGATGACTTTGCCTTGTGCTGCAGGATTTTGTGATGGATATTTATCCATATACTGATGTATTATAGGATTAATCAAGAAAATAATTGAAGATTTCACATTTTGCTTAAAATGTTCACAGCAATAAAAAATATAGTATTTAAAAATCAGCAGCAGCATCTGCTGCACAGATGTTACTTTTCACCCAGTTTTCAGGGAGGTTATTTATTTGGTAGAAAGTAGTTCTAATGCAGACTGGTTCTTTTCCTTTTAGTTTTCGTGGTAACTAAGAAGTGACTCTTTCTCAGGAGAAAGAAAACAGACTAAACCTGACTGTCAGTTGAAGTTGGGTAAAATTGGGTATGAGCAGACTCTGAGCATACTCTGCTGCTCATCATCTCCAGCTGGAGAGTAAGCCGTGATGGTGACGTCAGCCCAAGACAGTTGTTTCTAGAAATTCCCAACACTTCAGCTCCTTGGGTCCCTGCATGTCCTGCACTGTGTACTGTGGGCTTCACGTGTACAGTTTTACATATAAACGCCATAATACAAAAACCCACGTCGCTGTCGGCGTATAAGAGTGAGCGTTGTCAACACTGTCATGTGAGCAACACCACCTCAGATGCTCTAATCACAAAGTTTGCGCAAACTTTCAAAACTTTCTCCCTTTCCGCTGTGAAACATGATAACCCGACTGCCTCGCGGAGTCTCACGTTCCAGTGTAACAAACATATCCGAAATAAATAGAGACCTCACGAAACAACCAGTTGTTGTTACTTTATCTCCATGGTGCCAGACATATCTAGTGTCACTCTTCCCTTCCGAAAAAAACCTGTTGGACCCAGTTATTGACAACCATCCCAGCATGTTCGGTAGGCACGCGAGCTCAGCGTTTCAGCCCCCCTCCAGTGATGTGAACCGGGGCTTCTGAAGCCCATTAGATATAAATTTTAAGGTTCTCTTACCTTTGTTCTCTAGGGTTTTTCAGAGTACCGTCACACTTGGTTTCTGAACGCAATTTCACTCGACACCCCGGGGTTATGAATAGGACAGAGAGGGGTTTCAGTCGCTGCCACGTACAGAACCTCCTACAGAGCTGACCGTAATACTTACAATAGATACGCAGAGACATTCCTTGTAGGAATTTATTGTGTTGCCTTCAAGTGTACTTCGTAAACTCCGCTTTTTGAACTTTATGTTGTACATTACTCAGAAAATAAAGCAGCAAAGCCAACACTATGGACGAAATTGTTTTTTTGAAATGTATTCTCAAGCAAGTTTTACTTGTGATTTACCCATTGTTGTAATGTAACTCAGTACATTCACTTACAATTTACAGTTTAAAAGTTTAAAATTTTGAAGAATTTCAATCAATCAACCAGTCTTTATTGCCTAAAATATAAATAATAAGGAATAAAATATAGCTAGCCTACCACTAATAATAGTGAAAATAATAATAATGTTAAATGCTAAAACAAATATAATTTCAAGTAAAACTGACATTAATTATTTCGTGGTGTTGAACTTTTCCGTCAACGTTTTCTGACGAGCACATAGCACATAACACAGTTTAATAATCTTTCACCTCCCATGAAGTAATCACTATGGATGCCAAGAATCATAGAATTAAGATCATTCCTGAGAATCATAACGGCTATATTAATTTTTTTTGTGTGTGTGTACTGTCAAAGCTGCATTTCATTGCCAGTCTCTAAATATCAACGGGTATGTTCGGTAATACAGTATCGGTAGTACATTTTGTTCTTGTTGAGAACGAGGAAAGGAAATGAATGGAAGACATTAATATATTTTCGTACATACGTTTCAATCTATTAGGATATTTACGGTAATGTAATCCATGCGATCCGTCACGTTTACAGTTTGGATCTGGCTTTCCACGGCTTGTTTTGTGGATGGACTGAATACCATCTGGAGAAAATCACTTGGACCTGGCCATTCAATTATCTGTTGTGCTGGAAGTTTGTTTATGTCTGTTCATGTGTTGCCCCTGTCTTTGATGTTCTGTGCCACGTGCATGACTATGTACACTAGCAAATAAGATTTAAAACAACGTAATTAAAGCCACAGGATGATAGGGAGAGAGTGATTTTGCTTTGGAAGAGGAACAGGTTGTTACACTTGTGAGGGGCTGGGACACATCTAATGAAACTCTCCTAGTGATTGCAGTATACACTTGCATCATCTCTACAACAGATAACATATTTTAGCTGAAAATTTTGCACATCACACAAGTTTTATTTTGAGTTTTAAACATATGATGAATGAAGGCCTATAAGAACTATACCTATAAGACCTATAAAGAAGGTTTATATGACTGATTAAGAATGTAACCCATAGATTTACTGTATATTGCTGAAAATCTTGTGCATAGAAATATTTGCAGTGCAGTTTGACCAGAAGGGGTCAGTATGGGTCAGTACAAGAATGTTCCCTCCAAAACCCATGAACACAGCTAGTTAATTATCATTTCAGTCAGTCAGAAACATTGGAAAACTATATAGCATTAAATGAATAAAATCAAAATCAAAGATTTACTTTATCACTCTTTAATGTACAGTCTTTATATCTGCGCACTTAAACTGACCTTTCAAAAATTACAGTCCTTTTCATACAGTCCATGCCCCATTTCTCTAAGTGCTTCAGTCTTCTCAGTCCATCTCCTCCATATTATGACTCATCATTACTCACAAAGAGAGGAGGCAAATTGTGTCTAGTGAAAATAGCAGGTGCTGCCAATGTGTGGAACATTACTTTTGTTCAGTGTTTTTTTTTTAACCACACAGTTTTATATAATCCATGCCTTACAATAATGTAAGTAGTTTTCTCTATTTCTTGTGTCAGTTTTGGCTTGTTCTTCAATAATGGTGCTGTATCTCTCTTTCTATGTATATATGTATATATTCTGTTTATCTGTTTAAATAAAGTAGCAGGGTACTGCTAAAGGAGGAACACCAGCAAAACATACTTTTTAGAGAGTGCAGACTTAAAGAGACAGATGACAGGTGCAAAGGTTTGACTAAAAACATCAACAATGGTTCTATTCTTTTCACGTTTCAGTGTGACAGTGACACAGCATGCACAATACCAGGACCCTGAAACTGAAGCAACTAAATGAAATTCAGCTGGAATTCATTTTATTATTTACACTCATCTTTCTCCAACTGTATGCCATATTCAGTGGCTAAAAGACAAGCACCCTCACTGGGCATTCACTTTGCCATTAAAGCGCTGACTCTGCCTGACACACAGAAACCTCTTGTTGATGAATTGCGATGATAAATGTGACACAGTTTTTACTCAGAATCTGTTGTCGTGTGCTAAAGCGCCCCCTTCTCTGCTTTCACCAGTTACTATTTCCCATGATTTACAAAACAAACTGGTGGTTTTGCCTGTGGTAACATGTAATGCTCCTCTTTCACTGGTGGTGCATGAAAAAGCTTTCATTAACTGGGCGTGGGTTAACTGATGTGTGCTGAAAACAGAGATCAGCAAAACAAGCATTATTTGATGTAGTACATTAATGTGTAATGGTCGTTCATAACCTGCTTAACATAATAGGAGAGAAGAAAAATACATAGACAAACTCATGTTTACTTTTTCAGACCTTCTTTTAATTTCACCTGTGAATTATCAGGTAGATTTATTTATATTTCTCTACTCCTATGTAACCTGTGTGCCATCTCAAATTGTTTTCATGTTGTTTTTGCTTTGGCCAACAGGTGTCACTCTTTGCCCACTGTACATTTAACGCTAATGATTTATAGTACATTGAATGTAATCACTATGTCACATTATCTGTCACATTCATTAATGAAATACAGCTGAAAAAGCATATCTGTTTATTTTTACCATATCTGCAGTTGTAGGAAGCCACCGTTCCCACGTACCATGCACCACAATGATGCTGAATAATGAATCCTATCATAAATCTGGCCTTGTTGACACAACAGGGCGTCTCTGCTCTTAGCTAAACACAAAGGTATTTTGCTCGTTATGCTTTCAAGGTTGGAGAATAACACGCCAACCATCAGGTACTTTTCACACCTGAGCAGAAGCTGTGTGCTAAAAAAAAAAAAAAAAAAAAGAAGTGCTGTGAGACTGTGATTTAGTAATTACACATAGAGAACTGAATGTCTGGCATGTCACACACCTTGACACACAGAAACCAAACAGAGGGTTGTAAACAAATAGCAAAACACAGTAGAGGAATGTGTCATCCATCTTTGATGTATGGTGTTGGAGACATTGTTTTATGAGCGTGATGTCAGTGCACAAAATATATTTTCTGACTCTGTCTAGAATCAGTGGCGTCACATTGTGGAGTGTCACATGATGACAAAATGACTCCAAAAAACCAAGCATCCTCCTTCTACCCATTAATTTGGCTGAGGTTAAGGTTTTCCAGATGTTTCAAGTGCTTCCTTACATTGAGGTTTCATCCTGTACTTGGCTCAGGCTGGTAAGTCGGGCCTCTGAAAGGTCAAAAGGTCAAAGATGCTCCCTTGTTCAGAGGAGGACACACACGGAGAGATGGTGTGGTACACGTGTATGCGAGCTGTTATGCATGAACTCCTCTCTGGTGTACCATCTGACCTATTGTCCATGTGTGAGCCCGAGTGATTGAAAGTGAACACACACGGAGCGAGGTTTGGGTTTCAGCTGCTTTAATCAAACCTCATCAGCTGAACTCAGGGGCTTGACAGTGACTCTGGTCTGTGTGCTGTTTATTCCACCATGGTGGGAGTTTAAACAGCACAGCAAGACACAGAGAAAACAATTCTGTGTGTGTGTGTGTGTGTCTGGTCCGGTTACTCCAACCAGGTAATGAGGCAGAGAAAAGACATTAAAAGCACAAAGGAGGGCTCATCCAGTCTTACGTTCCCATGAGTGCTTTTCTTTGTGTGTGTCTGTTCTGTCAGGTAAAGACGCAGCTTTCTGCTCCATTCTAAGATGTACTTAAACCATCAGTGGATTCAAATAAACCATGAACATTTTTGTGAAGCAGACATGGCACATTTTGTTATGGTCTCTTTCTCTCGTTCTCTGTGTGTGTGTGTGTGTGTGTTTGTGTATGTGCGTGTGCGCCAAGCAGTGACTAAGAGCTGCAGTACCTGAGGATTGGGTTACATGAGCTGTCTGTCAGCACAGTCAAAATGAGCCCCCTCGGGACAGAAGAGACAAAGTGTTGTTCCCACCACGCAGATGTCAAACACTATTTGAAGGTAATCCTTCACATTTGTTTCAGGGAGCACAGAGTCCCAAATGGGTGGTGCCTGACACCGGATACCTTTAGAAATCACAGGAATGCATTGCCAAGTTGTCTTGATTGGTGTGTTATCAACAGCTTAACTGACAGCACATCAAGCCATGAATGTTCGGGGTCGAAGGGAGCTCGTCTAGGTGAGAGTCACACCCCGGACAGTCTGTCACGGGGCTGACACAAACAGACAAATAACCATTCACACATGTTCACAGCTAGGGGCAATTTAGACTCAATACTTGATCTCATGTGTTAACACTGAGTCACCATGTCCACAGTATTAAAAAAATTCTCATGGATTAAGTTCAAAATGGAAGTGTCAAGCATAAAATCAGAGACAAAATTGGAATGGCCATGACAAACTGTGAACACAGAAATAAAAAGTTGGAAATGTGAAACAGCAGGAATTTAATCTAAAAGTGCATGACCTGTAAACCACCATGAAAAGTTGGGAATAATGAGGAAAAGTCAGGGATAGTTCGTAAACATGTCCCTCATCTCTGTTTCTTTCCATCTCAGCCTTTTCCTATCTTTTACTGTGCACACAAGCTGGTAAGTACATGAGTGTGTGTTTTTGAGTGATTGTGCGGAAGTGTAACTGTTTGCACACATCTCATTTGACTAAAGGCTCCTGTCACAGGGGCATTATCTAAAAATTCAACATATCAGTGAGTTACTGCTTCACCAATATTGACTCAGCTCTTTTGAGTGAAAAAAAAAAGCAGGCAGCTCCGGCAGATGCACAAACAGGTCACAGCCTTTTACGGTTGTGAAATACAGAAGGAAGGACGAGCGGGTGAAGCTTGTCCCTGACCAACCAGGTTGAAGCGACAGTTTGTAAAATATCATCACTCAATGATGGATGGGTAAAAAAAGTGCTTCACGTGATATTAAAACGATAAAGCAAAGGGGCAAATGTGTGCACTCACATGTACAAGAGAAGACATCTTTTAGTTTGGATAAGTGTAAATAGAGAGTTGTTCTTAACCTCTGTACGTACTGTAAGCGCAATATAAAAATGCTTAGGCCTCTGTTTTCATGTAATGTTTTGCTCATGACTACAACCAACACATTTTTATGGGTATAAAGATAAATAAAGCCAGTATGATTATATCTTTTTGCAACTAAAGTATTAATTTGAAAATTGCCAAACTTATTCGTTCAGTGCTTTTTTGATTTTGTAGAGCTGAAACAAATAGAGAATTAACTGATTACTACATGAAAAATAACAGGAAACTGTTTTGATAGTAGGTTAATTCATGTCAATAATTTTTCCAGGAAAAATGACAAACTTTATAATACCTTTAGGTTTTGAATTGTTAATCAGACAAAAAAAGAGATTTGAAGGTGTTACCTTGGGCTTTCAGAGGTGGTGCCTGGTGTTTTTCAGTTTTCTGGCACCTAACAAACTAAACAAGTAATTGATTAAGTGAAAAATTAATAGATTAATCAAAAATGAAAACAACCATTTGTTGCAGCCTCAAATATTTGTTATCTGATCTGTGACTTCCGTGTTGAAAGTTTATTTTCACATGGAGTACAGAAGACGGAGTTCTCCGTTCAGGATCACTGACAAAGTCACCTCCACCTATACATCATGTGTTATGATCTGCCGGCACTGAAACCAACTCACACTTCTTTCCAAGAACTGGCCCCAAGTTGGTTTATAACACACACGAGACAGATGTCACTTGGGGAAGACCAAGTGGATACAAGACACTCTAAAGACATGACCCTGGAGGTTGTGTCTCAGGAGGGAGCGTGGACCGTGGTGGTTGTGGACTTCATACCGCACAAGGACTGGAAACCTCCCTCCTGTCTGCTGTTTCAGTAGTTCCCACAGCAATAAAAGATGCAAATGAGAAAGGCAGATTAGCAGACACTGGCTGGCTGGCTGGCTGGCTGGCGGAGTCCTTTACTTTCCCTCTTCTCCTGGTAGTGAGGGATGGATGGTGCTCCATGGCCCATTTGGCTCTTCTGCCTTGATCCAGTCTTAGTCTTTTACCCATGAATTATTACTGTGCTTATTCAGTTTATTTGGTTTTTAATTTTCATTTCATTTTCAAAACAAATTTTTTGCTTTCCCACATTCTATGTCTTTTCTTTAATTACCCTGTGAAGTGAAGAACTTTGAAGAACTGTGAAGTCCTGTGATACCATCTCTTTGATTTAGCACTACACAACCAAACCTGACTCACAGTTTGGCAGACAAAGTGTCAGGAAGTGCCAGTCAGGAAGCAGGTCGCATCATCTTTTCTGTGTGTAAATGATGAGCCCACCAAATCCACAAAAGCATAGTTTTGCCTGACCTTGGGTTTGTAATGCTGCTGCTGGCTGTCAAATTATATTGACTTCCAGAGCACTTTGTTCTCATTTGGAAAGGGTGGTTGACTGGTAACATCATGGGGAGGCATAGAAAAACACACTCCCTCAGACATGTGCTGGAGCAATCAAGGAGGCAGGGGAGGATGGTGAGAGTGAGAGAGAGAGTGAGAGAGAGTGAGAGAGAGAGTGAGAGAGAGTGAGAGAGAGAGTGAGAGAGAGAGCAGGCCCCCAAGTCTTCTCCCGATTTCATACTGAATCACAACTGATCACTCGAGGCCAAAAACCGCACGCATGCTAAAACCACAGCCTGTCAGAGGAAGCAAGGCCGATTCCTGGGAGAGTGACACAGACAGAATCAGGCAGAAAGAGAAAGAAAAACTATGAGGCACACCAATCAGATATGACAGCACACATTCAACCAGATAGATTCTAGGGACTTTCTGTTTATCTGATTCTGTAAATCTGAAACCTTCAAAACAAAACATCATGTCTATCTGTGGTTCAGATTCTTTTTTTTTTCCTGGCAAAGATTTATAACATATTCAGGCTAGACATGATGTCACTGACATCAGCAGAACCATCTAAAGCACCTAAAAAAAGAACGAAAAAAAACCCAAATGGCAATCGTTAGTGCACCTGTAACTGAATTATGTCTTCAAGGTACAGGGAGCAGAGATTCAATTACATGATTATGTCTCAGTAGAAGCCTGGTTACTGACTGTAATGGGTATACAGTGGCCCAATTGTTGAGGTCCAGCTACTGAGAGGTTTCCTAGATATTTTCAGTCTGTGTGTATTTTTTCTGTTTTTGTATCTATTTTTGTTCTTGTTGCACATGTGAAGCAGTTTTGCGATCAACCTATTTTTAAATTTTTTTTTTTTTTTTAAGTCTTTCGGAAATAACTTGACAGGAGTTGACCTAAATTTGAGAAAATTTCACCTCTTCTGGGAGCTGGCGTAATGAAAACTTACTCTTGGCAGGTGTGTATCCACCACAAAACTCAGCTGACCCATTTTAGCTGACTGACAAAGCGCTGTCCTTCTCAGTGAAAAGGAAACATATTCTGCTCACTCTGTATGGAAGCAAAAAAAGGCCACAATCACTAAATCTTAAAATCATTGAATTTTAAAATCAACGCCTGAAACTTAAATGCTGCTTAATGTTTGACACTCAATACCTCTGAATTCTTAGTTCTTGATTCATCAATCTCAATTCATTTGGTTTGAATTTGATCTTAGTGAGGTTCCCAGTGGCTGATCTGGATTGGTCTTTCTAAGGCGATATGGCTAAATTTCCCCATGCAGTTTGGGCAACTTGATGTTTTTACTTCTTCTTCTTCTTCATTTTCTTTTTTTTTTTTTCAAAAAAATACAAAATAATATCTGAATTTGTGAATCCTCCTTAAAAAAAACAAATCAAGGTAAAATATCTCATATGTTATACAGTATGAATACCTTTAATAATTAGGTATTCAGTGGATTATTGAATTTAAATACTTAAAACCCTATTTTGCCGCCGTAACTCTGGACTCCATACTCTGTGTTGTTGATCCACCATAGAAGCAAATCTCACCAATACAAGCTGTGTGAATGTCTCAGTTTGGCCTTGTCTGACATATAAACCAGTCAAACCCTAAATCCATGCCATGCCATAAAAAATTTGTTGACTGTGGGATTTACTTAGTGATGGACCTTGACAGGGGTATGCAGCATGAAAGGGAAGCAGCACGCGATTGTCTGGAAGCCATTATGCAAAGGAGGTTAAACTCTCCCCTCACTTAGTCCCCCTAAAGCCACTGAAATCCCTGAAGCCCCCTGAAGGTTCTCAGAGATTCTCCAGGGCTGTTTCAGAAATACCCAGCCTCCCCTCATCCAAACAATGCACACACAAATACACATTCTGTGGTCATGCAAAGCACACACACACACACACACACACACACACACACACACACACACACACACACTGAGGCCTTGAAAAGTGCAGTAGAATGACAGCTGGTAGAAGGGAAAAGGTAAGAGGATGACTGTATTTGGAAACTTTCTGTGTTAAAAAAAACTTGATAGCTTTATTTGTACTCATGGTACATGTGTTTATAGTCTCAGAATAGACACCATGCTGCTCTGAAAACTGTAAACAGGTTAACCTGTCTGTGCTGCAGCCTGCTTTAGATCCACTAATGCTTTTGCTGCAAAAAAAGAGGAAGACAGGTAAACAAGCTTTCAAGAAATAAAATGAAACAAAAGCCAGACACAAGGTAATTTCCTGTGAGTGTGTGAGTGAGTGCTGTAGTTGTTTGTGTGAGTAGGTGGGGGTTCATGTGCATGTATGTGTGTGTGTGTGTGTGTGTGTGTGTGTGTGTGTGTGTGTGTGTGCACTGTTTGGTGGTCTCTTTTATGTCTCTTTCTCACAAGTGCTATTTGACATTCCTGTACAGGGTTAGACCTAAGTATTTAAAAAGGATGAAGGGAGTAAAAGAGAAGGAGGTGGAGGAGGATAGGGAACAGAAATACAGAGAAAATAGCATTGTTTATGCAATCATATTTCCATAAACCTTTTCAGCTTCAACTTGTGTTTTCCAGGGCTTCACAAACACTTTCTTTTTATGTTTTAGTTAGAATCTTCTTGACAAGAAGCCAAATCTTCTAAACTCTGACATCATTCTCTATCTAAACTCCCCTAGTGTTTTTTAATTGGTCTACTCTACGTGTGTGTGTGTGTGTATTTGTGGTGATGTGGGTGTTAAACAGCTGCTGACCAGTAGCTCTAATTCATCCTATGTTCCAGCACTCCTCAGAGAGGAAGGAACTCTGTGATCTCATGATGCACAACACTTTCCCCTGCTTAACTTACTGTTGGCCACACGTTTGTTAAAATCAGAGTTATTTAGGAGTCTTGTGGGAAAATGATCATACTTCAGCCTAGTCTCCAGGCCAAAAAAGGTTACGTTCAGTTAGAAAGTTTCACAAGCCACATATTACATTTCCAAATACTTCATACATACAGGTTTTTAAACCAAATCTGATGATAGCTTTGTTTCATTTGAGTGATTCAGACTTACACTGAAAGAGTGTGCTTTTTTTATTATTATTATTTTTGGTGTCTCATTTGAGGGCTGATACAGGAAGCAAATCTGAGTTGATCCTTAGTCCTGAAAATCATCCTGACAGGGCCAAACCATCATGACTTTGTCTTCATGCAGTGTAGGAATTGCTTTAACTAGCTTACCACAGCTGCTATGTCTATACACAAACTTTCACAGGGAGCACTCACAAACTGTGTGTTTGTGTGAAAGACTTGCTTGTCTCCAGTGGTCTTGTTGTTGAGTCTATAATTACTTGTCTAAAATTCAGGACCAGATGTGTCAAACAAACCCTCGATGCTGATGTCCTGCATTGTATTATGTGCGTATTTTAAGTGTAGGTGTATGTTCATGTGTGTGCACTGGCTTGTGTGTTGTGGGTGGTTTGAGCTCTACCAGTGTTGTAATGATTCTGCAGCATATGTTGAGTTATATTGAACAGAAGTTTGTTCAATGGGCCATGAAACTATAAACATTAAAAACATTGAAGTCAGTGGTCATTAAATGCGAATTAGAGGGAGAACTGGGCTCAGATGACTTTAAAAGATGCAGGATTACTTAGGTCTCAGGAAACTAGACTCATGTCACACTTTCATTGAATGACATATCAGATTTCCAAGGGTTTCCACTGGAACAAAGCTAGTCCAAGCACTGATCAGAACTATTCTGTAGTTCAAAATAGGCCAAATACAATTCCAAAATTTAGACAATTACATTAGTAACAGAAATGTAACATAGAGATGTGTTTATTTGGCCAGAACGCAGCCAATACTCAGCCTCAGCTGGTCAGACTCATCTGTCCACATGGTTTGAAGAGCTGACGATTGGGTGTCGGACCTTCACTGTGCACAATGATGTTTGACACAAAAAGACTGTTTCCAAATCAGCTCACCTTAAACCTGAGTTCAAGAGCAATGTGGAAACTCTCAAGACACATAAACTGATGGTGGACTGTTCAGTGGAGCTGGAGACATAGTCCAGTAATTAAACTTTTGAAATGGGCAATATTGGTATACTCACTAGATTTCTCAGTGAGGGAGAAGTAGTAGATGCATTTAAAAAATATATTTTTTGTTCCATGCTTGACAGATTATTACTCAAAGCAGTTTAAAAAATATATAACTTATAACATGCCTGGACTTGATCTATTGCCATGCTCAGGCATCTGTCTGTCTATAAACAGTCATACTACTTCATAGGTTCTGTATGGGGGAATCTGAAAACCCTTGCTATTACTGACACCTGTGGTGGTTAAGTGAACTGCAGCCTTTGTCCAGTTGCAGATGCATACTTGCACGCCGTAGGTAGGTGGGCGAGAGCATCCGTAAAGATTTAACCAACCCTGTCAATCACCATACCAGCCACCACTGTGTACTTGCCGGGGGTGCAGGCAAACTAACGCTAGAAGCATTAGCCAACTAAAACCGCAGCATCACAATAAATGTCACAGGCTTTGCAGTAATGTTAGCTCACCTGACCAATCAGAAGAGAGTCAGCTCGGGGTCGGTGATCCTCAAAGCCAAATGAAGGTCCTTCCATGATTAAGTGGCGGCAGACTCCATTCCGAAGCTAACATTAGCTAGCACTACCGGTGCTGTAGCCGCGCAGAAGAGAGACTTATTGTGGCAAGACATTCGGGAGTGAGCATCCTGAGAGCTTGACCCGAGTCCATAACATAATGGTACAGGGTCTACAGGGTGTTAAAGGCAATGGAGAAAGTTAGGGAATTGTTAATTTTTATATGTCAGTTTACAGTCTTTTCACACATTGGCAATTAAAAAGCAATTCTTACATGTAAACTCTTCAATGCAGTTCCTTTAAATCCTGCTTTCAATAGCACTTCTTCTCTTACCTTGAATTGAATTAAGAAAAAAATGACAGAATTTAAGACTGGCCATGATCAGTTTTCAATAATGAGAAGCAAGTTTTCATGGCACAAGTTCATTTCCTTTTCCTAAGCTTTTGGCTAACAAAAGTTCTTTCAGCTTGCTAATTCCTATAGTGAATGCAATTTCTCTACAACTTTAAAGTATTTGAACCTCAGTCAGGCGTACCTAGTAAAATAAATGTGTTAATATGATATTTTGATCTTCCTGTCTGAATCACTCTTTGTCTCTGTTCACAATAGCCTTGTATGGCTGAAATGAACTCTGATGGAGTCACTTACCAGCAACTTCCCCTCTGGTTTATGATGTATGTAATCTTTTAGCGCCGCTTCACAACACCTGTTCCCCTTGTGAGGCCTCAGAGTCAAAGATAGTAATGTTTGGTGGTTGGTGCTCATCCTTTGAAGCAAAGCAAAGTGAAACAGTTATGGTTTTGAGAAGAAAAAAAAGAATTTACTGCAGGGAAAACACACTAAAAACAAACCCAACTACTTTTGTATGGTTTGTTTTCTGTATTTGAGGTAAACACTGCACTACTCTGTGTGCTTATTTAGAACTCGCTCTCCGTGTTACAAGCCCAGACGTTTTACAGGCAAACGAGAATCCCCAGTTTACAGTTCAACGTTACAGACTGAGCTTTGTGACATTCCCATAACCAACAAAGAAGTTTCCAATTACTAACCACAATTAACAGACAGTAGGATCATAGAGCTTCGCGCTTGTTAAATCCCTTAAGATCCATTTACTACCAGTGATTGCCAACACATAGCTACTGTTAAATACCTCACGGAATGACACTACTACAGTATACAGTGGTGTGAAAAGTATTCTGATCCTCAAAGTGAAAAAGAAGTAGCTTATTTTTGCAGTTAACCCTGGTGGCATCTAGCCATGCAGAAAGTTTGATCTTATTTGTATAAGTTTTGAGGTCAAGGTGAACGGAATTGCTTTAGTGGTGCTCACAACACAGAAGAATTGCTGTGCAAAGTTTCCATCTGAACTATTTTCTTTCTTTCCTCAGTTTATTTATTGAGTTTCAATTTGGATCAGTACAAATAAACATCTTGCACAAGTTACATTTTTCCTGTAACCCAACCACAAGCACCAAGCTGACAGACAAAAGATAAACACATGCATACAACTTAAACCTAGACGCCCACTCAAGTTAAACCACAACTGACAATGACTGAACGATTGTGCACAGAAATTGAAAAAAAAAATAAATTAATTATTCAATCTATATTTAATCCATGGATTATCCAGTTTATCTGTCGTGTTTGGGTTGAGGCTGAGAGTGACATCATGAAAACTGGACAAATTAAACTGTCTGATTCCATGGTATCATGGCCTGATACCACTAGAAATGACTGTCAGTTGTTGGTTTTTGGGTTTGAACAAGTCACATAAGCCAAAGTATGGAAATATTAGCACTGATCCATTCATATGTAAAATGCATCCATGTTGCATGTGATTCAGATTATATTATTAGTGTGGTTACTGTTCAACAAAGAGCATGAGATGTAATGGAGAAGTATACAGTTGCATATAATTAAAGTATTTAAGTTAAGCATAGGTTTGTCAAAATAGAGAGACTTGAACAAATGCACTTTGATACTTTCCATGCATGCTAGCATGGGTGTACCATTGTATGATATGTTTGATACATATTCTGTCATCATAGCCAAGGTTTTATTTTCCAATAAATACTTCTTTGGCAGTCTGTGAGGGAAATTAATGCGCTTGGCTTTATTAACATGCAAACTTTCTTTTAAAAGATACCCAACAGAACGTACATTCTAATGTGATGACATGTTTGTTGCAACAGTTGAATCATTGTTTTAATTAAGATTGTTTAATAATTAATATAATGTTATATGTGTGCTATATTTACCTTATATGTGTATGCATATCAGATGTATAAACATTACAAGCCGTGAGTCAGAGAGGCAGGCCTGCGAGCTGGCATCAGTGGTGTTGGCCTTCAGTTCTCTGTTATTGTGCATCGACTGTAAATACAAATAAAGCTGCGAATGTGCTGAACTCAGTTGTCAACAGCTGGTATGTGCACACGTGAGAGACATTTGTGTGTCTTTCCCGGCTCAGAAACATCCAGCACAGGCACAAAGAATGCATTGTTGCAGTGTTGATCTGGTGTAATATCTGTGTGTGGGGCATTTAGTAATGATTAAATTAGATTTGAATCAGATGATCCCGAAGCCAGACTCGAGGCCTGGAGCGTCATTTGCCTTCATTTTCAGTCCTCTTTATCGCCATCAGCATGGGGCTCAGTTCCTGGTATTCATTTAATCTGTTTTATTCTGAGGAGCAAAATGGGTATCAGTTCTCTCAAATCATTTTGTCCCTGATGCAGGCATCCTCCACATGGGACCACAACTGTAATCAATTATTTGTCTGGCAGATAAAACTTCATCTGCGTGGGTAGTTTGTTACCACAATGCCATTTCAGTACCACTCGGGTCAAATTTATTCAGACATATCTATCCTCGGGCTTGCTGCATAAACACAGACGTTTACTCTGGCTTGGATCTAACTAATACTTTTGACTATTTAAGACCCACCAGCCTCTTTTAGCCATTCAGCTAGCAAAAACAACTAAAACAACAGCAATGAATAAAAATGGCTTTTTTCAGACCAAAATAATGTCCAGATAATGAAACATGTAATGCAGAGTGGCAATGAAGAGTAAGTCACATTTATCATTATTTTTTACATGAATTGTTTACATGAGACTACAGCAGTTCTTGACTATTGGTTTAAATCCTTAGTCACAACATCAGATTGGCTCGGTCTGATATAATGAGGAGGCTTGGTGTCAATTATGGTTTTTGTTTGTGATACTGAAGAGAAGTTATCTATAGCCCCATTTAGGTTTCAGCGGATGGTTTTGGTGGAAATGGTTTGATGATTCATGCTGGTGAGCTTAATTAGATAGAAGGAATTAGAAAGAGAGAGTATGTTTGTGTGTGTGTGAGAAAGAGGGAGAGAGATAGGAGGGAGGAAAAGCGTGAGAACATACTGAAAAAGTTGCAGATTCCCTGCAGATAAACTCTAATATAAGCAGTCATGAAATATGATCACAAGTGCCACTCAAGGTGAATTTAAGGTGACCTGCAAACTGTCTCACTACATATCAGTCAGTAGGTCCTGGGTTAGGGTTGAGGATTATGTATAAAAAGGGTTAAATCCTTCAAATTATCAGTAGGCCGACTTTGTTTGCTGGAGCCTCCTTAAACTGTTACAAATCACTTTTAGAAAAATAGATACATTTTATGATGTGACAATGCTTTGAATAAGGTTTGGTTTGTTTTAGACACAGAAATGACTTGGTTGGGTCCACCAAAACATGGTTTTTGTTAAAACTACTACTTTGTTAAGGTTAGAGGACCTTTGTTGTCATGGTTGTTGTATAAGCACTTGGTTAAAATATTGGAACAACATGGTTGGGAGAAACCAACAATGACTTTCAATAGGAAACAAGGAACAAACAGCAGTCGTCTGTGTTCTAGTTCAACTTTTTGCATGTGGCTCTATAACAACAACACTACTAGACACTTACAGTAATAATTCCAGCAGCTGAGGGCTTTGCCACTTGAATGTAAACATATGTTGTTTTGGGGCATGTACTGACACGACTGATGCTGCCATATTTCTTGTAAGAACAGCCTTGTAAAAAGGGCTTCGACTTTGACGCTGTTCTCTCAGTACAGATGCAAAGACACTCAAATACTATTGAAGCTGAAAATCAGCAATTAAACCTCAGTTACTGTTTAACTGTAAAAACAATCCAGTGGAACACAGAGCCAACACAATAGAAAATGTGTTGTCCAAATATTTATGGACTACAGTGGATCTGGGATCTGGTTCTCAGGTGGAATTCAGATGACGTAGAATAAAGAACAACTAAGCCCACATTAGGAGGGTGGATGAATGGGCCGACAAAACACAGGACAGGAGACACAGGAGACCGCTGTTCGTTTCCCATGTGAAACCAATAGTCAACGTTGGTTTTTTGATCCATAACCATTGAACAACCTCAACCTAACCCATTGTTGTAACCATGATGGAAATACGTATTGTAACCCAAACCATATTTTTTTCTGTTCTTTCTTTCTTTTTCTTTTCTTTTTTTTTGTTTTAACCTAAGTAGACGGTGACTGTTCCACAACCTTAACTGTACATTTATTATTGTTACCATGACCTAGCCTGCTGCTGGTTAGCTCCTGTGGGTAAAATCCAAGGGTAAGATAGGAGGACTTGTTGAATTCTGAACTTTGGCGCCTCATATTTAGGCAGATAAGAGGGGTGGATTATTACATTACAAAGTTTGTTATTCTACGTATATGATCATGAAACTGAGACTGTATTGTGAAACTGTCATCTATACCTCCAGGTCATAGTCCAGCCCCGTATACTACTTTGTACTCTGTATTCAGCCACAACTGACTTCCAACTGCACTCATTTCCTAATCTCCTATTATATTTATTTTACAAGGAAGTCTGTGGTTGTGCTCATTGCAAGTCCTTCTGGTATGTCACGTACATGTCTTAAATGTTAAATGTAAACATAATGTAAACAAGCCTGCCACATCCCCAAACAGGAATGTTGGGCCCCTGATGAGATGTGCTGCCTTGCAAAAACTGTATAATAGCATGTTTTAGACACATGCAAACAACTTGAGAACACACAGCCACACACTGTATGACCTCCAGCACCTATTCATGCTTCTTTATGAAAAGCATGTGCATGGAAAGAGTTATACTGAAACACTGTATGAAAAGATTATTGGACAAATTTAACAAGCACATCTGACTCCCGCTCTTCAATATGTCTGTGATTGTTTTAAAGTTTCATTTAATGTGTGACTTCACCTGTGACTCCCAACTGGGCACACTGTCTCAATAGTGAGTGGATATTTCATTCCACTTGAAGATCTATTCACATCTGTTTGTTATTCCAACAACAGTAACACTGCAGCACCACATTAAATATTCATTGCTAGCATCTGGTCAGTGTGTGAGAGTGTGTGTTTGTCTGTGTGTGTGGCTAGGAAACAGCCGTTCAATTACATGTCTGAAGATGGATGGCTGTGTCAAGGTTGATTTTTATTCTTTTAACAATTTTCTCACCAGCTAGACAAACTGAAACCACAGCAGTTGCTCTGGTCTGAAAAATGATGATCTGATCTGTGCAATGAATACATTTGAATATATTTATTCTAACTACCACTGTGACATTTAATGAGCAAACAGAAGCTTTTTAGCCACAAATACTTTGTATTTATACACTAAAACTGACACATTAAACTGATCACAGTTTAGCAGCGTGACTGGAAAGTTAAATGTTCAGATGTAGGGGTAATTGTAAAAGATAGGGACACATGTTGCAGTTAAAATATTCATATTTCCTCTGGTATCAACTGTTCTTATCTATCAGTTATCTATAATCACAGTAACTTGCTGATGGTATATGTGTAAGTCTGCAATATTCTTATGAGATAGCTTTGGGCTTGTAGTGGTCTTATGCTATGAAATCATCTGTTTTTCATTTCTGACTCAGCAATATTGCAACCACATAAATTAAGCTCATGATTTCCCTTAAACTATTTGCTTCCCTGTGGGGCGCTCCAGGCATAGCACTGCTAAGTGGCACCATTGTTTCCCTCCTGTGTCATAAGAAGATTTAACCATTTTCGGTGCAGGGGACATGAAGCTACCTACTGTTGTGTGAGTAGGAAAACAGAGTAAATAAGGTATATTTTTCTGGTAATGTAGCAAAGATGTTACCAACTGGGAGCTGTGTCTGATGCTAGATTTGCCTGCGGCAGACATCTGGACCTGGGTAAAAATTGTCTTAGCAATGCTAAACAGAAATCTGGTATTAAAATGATAAATGTGGGTTTTTGATTACAAACTAACTTAAACCTGCATAAATTGATTTTTGGCCACCTGGACACACCACAACAACCTGTAGCCAGCACTGAAATATTATTATCTTGTTGAGCAAGATGCTAGGGAACACTTGCCTATTTATATTATTATATAAATATTGGCTTTTCTGTGTGGAGTTTGCATGAACTGGGTACTCTGGCTTCCTCACACAGTCCAGAGATATGTAGTTTAGGTTAATTGGTGACTCTAAATTGCCTGTAGGTGTGAATGGTTATCTACGTATGTTGACCGTGACGGACTGGCAATCCATTGCCAGTTTTTACCAGTTTGTGAAAAGTTTGTACCCCACCTCTCGCCCAATGTCAGCTGGGATAGGCTCCAGCCTCCCCTTGACCTTTATCGGATAAGGGGTATAGACAATGGATGGATGGATGGGTTTTTGGAGTCTCTGGCCACCTGATGGATTTAAGTCCAGTGGCCACTTGGAAACAGGAGTGAGAATGAACCAAACAGTGAAGCTGTTGGCCTTAAAACCAAAACAATGAGCTGAAAGAGGCTACAAAGACTCTGCATAGCTAAGACCTCTGGACTAATGACAACTGTTAAAAACCCATGGTATTCTACTAAAAATACATTTCTTTCAGTAAAATTCATGCTCAGCTCATGAGAATAAATTTAATGGAGATTACTGGGTACTTTGACAACATTAATAAGACTCTATTTATTACCAGTGAAGAAGCTGAGAAATCAACGTTTGTGCAATAGCTTAGATGACATCACTCTCCCCAACAGCAGAGATAATCCAGACGGAGGCAGACAGCTCATGATTACAACACCGCTTGTCTTACCTGCTTCCCTCAGGTCCTTTTTGGCTACGTAACACAGACAAGAAAAGAATCAGTGAGTAAATAGATTTGTAGGCATTTAAAAGGACTTCTTAGATGCTGCCACCTGGATGTCGAATGATGACCATCCAGGGAAGAAAGAACAGAGAGAGGGGAGCTCTCTGTAGTTTGACTCAGATTTATTGGCGACAGACTTTGAAGAAGAGACATATCCGAAATGTCAGCCTGTTCATCTGCTCCATAAATCTCCAGTGCAGACTACAGCCCCCTCATCCTGGTCAGTCATCCTTTGATGTACCCTTGGTAACAAGTAAAGGAACAGTCTGTAAATATCGCCTGGTGACACCTGCTGAAATATGATTATTGGCTTTGTTTTCATGTCATTACAAATTTCTGTATAGATGTGTTTTATTTTTCCAAACCTTTAAATGTTCCTAATTTTTGTTCAACAAGTGTCAACATCTGATTTGCGTTGGTCATAATACAAAGTCCTGAGAGGAGGTTTGTAAGTTTGTGTACACTGAATTGATCTGATTTGACCTCAGTGACTTTAGAGGGGCGTCATCTGACTCAGAACTCAAAACAGCCTCAGCTTGGATCACTTCCGTGTACATCAATGCTCAGCTGTTGCAACACAGCAGCTCATTGAGCAAAGTTTATATAAGACATTGAAAACCAACACTCACAATTGTAGTAATGGCGATACCTGATGTTTAGATCCAGTTGGTTTGACATCATAGACATCAGTGCCACTTTCTGAGTCAGTAACTGGGATGGGTAAGCGTCTGACTCAAACTGAGTCAGATCTTCAGACATAGCTCCACATGCCTGCAGTTGTCTGAAAGACAGATTCCCAGGAATGTCTATGAGATCATTCCTCTCTGCAGCAGAAAAATTGTAGCTCAGCGACTCACTCTGTAATTGGCTGGGGAAATTAAAGAATCAAGAAGTGGGGCAGAGAGGATACTAGGATATCCAGACAAATGGGAGAGGTCTTTTCTGCCAATGAGGCATCCAGATTTCAGCACATCTTCATTGTTAAAGACGATACTGAGGGCTCACAGCGTTTTGCTTAAGACCCTTATCAGTGAGTTACTGACCGGTCTTAGTCGTAAGTGGATGTCCAGATTATCCTCCAAGGACCTAAAGACCGGCATATTTTGCAAGCCCTCGTCTATGTTTTCATTTCTTTTTAGTCATGCTAGCAGCTAGTGGCTTAACGGATGGCAACATTGTTCTGTTAGATATTTTAGTGAAATGTCTCGACAACTGTTGAAAGGATTGCCGTGAAATTTAGCAGATTCCACACATCCATGTCCTCCATGAAGTGAACCATAATAGCTTTGGGGATCCCCTGACTTTTCCTCCAGCACTTTCATCAAATCAGAACTTCACTTTGTCCAGTACTTTGGTTCACAAACAGATACCCGAAAAATAATGACATTCCCATCAGCTTCAGCAGTACTTTTGTATTTTGTTCTAATTAGGAAATGTTAGCATGCTAACACTTTGAACTACAACAGTAAATAACAAACAAAGTCAAACATGACACCTGCTAAACATCAACTACAACTAGAGCTGTGTATCCTGTGATGGACAATTCTTGATAAAAAATGTAAGTATTCTATTCCTTTTAGATAAAAATATAAGGAGCAATGCTGAAGATAAAATTAAACCCTTTATTAATGATATTGGTGAAAATACTATCGATAAATACTAATTTGTAGTCTAATAGGAAACAATTAAACCTCTATGCTTTCAAATGGTGCTTAAGGTTTTGTTAGCTTTTGTTAACACACAGTTACACTTATCATTATCAGCTGAAAACCAAGTGAACCACCTTTTTTTTTTATCAAGAAGATAAACTTTTCAAGTGTGTAAATGATTTACCCATATAAAAAATGAAAGCTAATAGACTTTTTAATAGTAGCCTGCTAATTATCCCGTTACTCATGAAAGTCTGTGATGAATGTAGCCTTACCTGTGTGTTCACTGATGAGAGAGCAACAGGTTAAATGCTGAAAGAAAATGAATTAATAAGGGACAAGAGGGTAAACCCGCATACACTCATATACAGTATGCTGAGTCCAAGTATATATATTTATACCTGTATCACTGAACAGAAAGCTAACTATTGTGACTCCCTCCAGCACTGCTCCGTCCCCTCCCACTCCGTACAGGCCCTGGTGAAGGGGGGCAGGACAACCCGTCATCCCACGTCAGAGGCGGCTTCGTTATTTAAACTTGAATCAAGAGAGGAGGAAAGTTTTCACAGTCGGGACAGCGTTGCCTAGCAGCTAGGCAGAGAGGACTCTAACTACTTCACGTTAGCGCTTTCTCTTTGAAAAAAAAAAAAAGTATATCCAGGGACCGCGGACATTTCCCTTCGCACTCTGTCTGTCACCCGTCTTCTCCCCTCTTCGCTGTCTCCATGCCAAACATGCCCCAGACCGTGACACTAAAGGGACCCTCTCCTTGGGGTTTTCGACTGGTGGGAGGACGGGATTTCAGCACACCGCTAACCATCTCCAGGGTAGGTAGTAACTTCGCTGCCTGTCTGTTTGTCTCGACGTGTATTCATTCATTGAGCCGTGCTCAGAGTCGGCTACGCGCCGCCGGAGGGGCTCATCATCAGCACCTCAACTTGCCAACGAAGTTTAGATGATCTTATTCCTGCACACGGAACCGCGATGATTATCCTGATTACAGTCGCTTTAGTGATTTTATAATGATGCCTATGCTAAATGAATTGGAAAGCTGGAGATGAGTCAACCTGGAACTGCAGCCCCAATTAATTAATCTTAAATAAGAGGTCGCCGTCATCCCCTAACAGCAGTCATTATACGTGTATGAACGGGAGCTTAACTCTAAAAGCTGACAGATGGTGCCGTCTAATTCCTGGCAGCTGAAGTTGCCAGTGCAATTTAGTGAGTCATTGCAATTGGCCGACCATCAGTTAAAGGCTCTGAATATCATCAGTGTCAATAGATGTGAGAAGAAAAAACACATCATGGTGATGTTTTTTGAAAGAGTTTTTAATAATTTGAATAAAATGACATCAATATGAGGAGGACATATGGTTTATGTCAAGAAGTTTATCATTGATTTTGAAATGAATAATTGAGATAAAGTATGTAATTTACAGATATTTTTCCAACTGTTGACCATGTGTCAGTAAGTAGCTCCAGATTACAGTTAGACAGGTTCATGCAGATTTTTTAAAACTTTTTCTATATCTGGAAATTGCATCATTATTAATATTATTGTTGAGTATTATTATATGTGTTCTTTTATCATTATTATCACAGTTGATGGTATAAGTAGCAGAAGAAGTGGTAGTGCTATTCTCAAACCTTCATGAACTTTCCTGACCCTCAGAATATGGGTCAGGAGTCAGTGCGCTGGCAGTGGATCTGGCAGTAGCCTATAGTTTATCCCAGCCAGGGTAAACACAGCCCCGGTCCTGCTGCAGGGGCTTACAGAATGGGGAAGAGGGGGGTGGTGGTGGTGGTGGCAGTGGCGGTAGTGGGGAGGCTGCTGACATTTGTTTTTCATCAGAGCTCATTGGTGCTGCTGAGGGATTCCAGGTGTTGTGCTCAGCTGTATCGCCAGCCCCCCTGTCCGACCCTTTAACTACAGGGCCCTAGCACTCGAAAACCAGAGGTGTAATTTTTAGATTTACGGCGGGTGATTAACAACCCTGAGAGAAGCAGACGAACCCCTGAAGGTCACCTGAAGTGCTCTCTGTTTTTAAACCTACATGCTATATCCATAAAAAGAGCCGTGATGCAATGCTTTTGACTCACAGTGTTTGCAGTTGTACATCTGTGGGTTTCTGGACACACTAACTCTGCACCTTTGCTTTTCCAAATCACAGTGCCTGTATCTGTATCTGAATCTTTACACCAAAAAAAAAAACAAAATCCAATATCAATACACTCCACACACTCACACAAATGTCTTGCTTCGGTAGGAGCTCAAATATCATTGTGAACTGTGGACAGATCACTCACTGTGTGCTCGATTTTCATGTTTCAGTTTGTGTGTGTGGAGTAGAGTTTCCAACAGAGACTGTGCCCTATACTAGAATTCATTTGGAAAAAAGAGAAACTCTACCCTATGGCCTCAGCTCTCTTCTGTTTAATGCTTACTTTAAAGTCCAAATGTTGCTTAGTGCAGCCTCAAGGCATCTCAACTTTGGTGATGCATACCATCCTAACTTCTTTAGTAATTAGTACAACAAGCAAGTTGTGGTTTCAATATGACCAATTTCACTATTTCTCAGCAGTTTAATCTGCACATACTTGCACGACTGCCAATATAAAAACCACAGCATGAACAGGGAAGTCTTTTTTTTTTTTTTTTGCATTGTGAACATTGCGTAACTCAGTGATGATGGCAACAGCAAAATGAATTATAGGTTTCACTCTGCAGACAGTTACATAGCAAAGGTGGCAATAAAAATGAGTGCTCACATGGAGAGGCTGCTCGCGAGAATAAATAAGGGAGTTTCGGCTAATTCCAACATCTTGGCTTGAAAATTAGAGAAGGAAACAGCTGTTGAGATGCAAGCATATTTAGCAAAATATGTAATGTCAGAGGCATAAATACACACAGTCTTTTGGCAGTATGTTACAGCATTACACTACCTCTTGAAGACTTTTTTTTTGTTGTTTTCTACCAGCCATTGCAGAGCAGTTCAATATCCAATTGACGTCACATGCTCTGAAACAACAGCTGACAACATGAAATGCATTTTATTGGCAGAACTCGATAATTGTTTTATCCTGGGGTCTTTATATTGTGGTTTATGCGAGTGCAAAAAAACAAAATAAAATTCAATGAGAAGTGATTTTTTTTTTTTTTAAGTAGTGATGGGAAAGGAATCCTCTCACCTCACCTCATGGGAGCTGGTTGCATTCTGAGTTTGAAGCATGATGTGATTCATTGCTGCTGATATGCTGGAGTATTTCCCTAAACTCACTATTCATCATATGGTTGTTGCATTCTTGCCGTACAGTGCATACCCAAGACAGCAATAACAGTGTGTTGAATGGTGACACAGAAAGAGATACATGGAGGGAGATGAAGAGTTGTATTTGTGAGAGCATTTCAGGGAAGGATACTTTATGTCGTACGGGATCCAAACTGCCTCTTTGGGGGGAATTTTAGTATCATGTAAGGTTTGTACAAGCCAGAAGGGTGTAACAGTGTTTGTTGGCTCCGTAAAACTGGTCAATAGAGGAAAAGATAAGGTTTAAACGGAGCCTGAAAGCTTCATTGCTTCTGAGTTTTACAGTATTTTACGCAATCCTTCCAATTATACTTCTACTTCGCATGATTGACAGATCTCCTCCCTTCTTCCTCCATGTCTTTCTACATATATAAAAGCAAATGCAACAAAACACCTGCACTTGAAGACAGTGAAAGTTGTAAATACCAGAAAACAAGCTCTGATGGCAGCAGCTGGTTCTTTGCTCAAGGTGATAATGTTTCAGGATAAGCCCATTAGTCCCCTGCCAGCCCATTAAGACTCTAGCTAGTTAATGGCATGTCTACTTGACTCTGGAAACATTTGCAGTGTGTGTGTGTGTGTGTGTGTGTGTGTGTGTGTGTGTGTGTGTGTGTGTGTGTGCGCATGCAGTGGTAGGTTGTAAACCGACTGGGTGTGCATTGGAGAGAATGAGCGGCAGACAGACAGGAACATATAAAATCACCTATGTAACTGCAGAAGCATTTAGAGAGGATGTGTTAAATATGGCAGCTGTGGCATAAGCCTTTTTGTAAACCAGTGTCCAGGCAGAAGGTGACGCAGAACGCTTGTCAGTTCTGCCAACTGGCAAACAGTCGTCTTCTGGACAGGAATTTACAACTGAGTGTTAGTTAAATAATGACCTGGATCACTGTCCAGCTTCCCCTCTGAGAACTGTATGTTGTACATGCTGTTGTGTGGTCTGTCCTGTTGATGCAAGATAGGAATTGGTCATTGCAGATTTCAGGTAACTCAGTGCATTTAGAGGTTCTGTTTTGCAGGCATTCTTGAGACTGTCTTTATGGTTTGTGGGTTGTTTTTTTTAATTACTTAACACTCATTTTGTGTGTGAAATATTATAGAAAAGTGAAAAAATGTGATGTCTTCAAAGTGCAAACCAACTGTCCAAACAAAAAATATTCAATTACGGTGAGATGAGACAGAGAAAACCAACAAATCCTCATGTTTGAGAAGCTGGAGAAAGTTGGGCATTGTTGCCTGAGAAATGAGTGAAATGATAAATTTGTTATGCATTAATTAATCAAATACCAGATAAAGCTCATAGTATCAGAACTAGTCAGAAACAAAGTCACTGCCCACCACAATAACAGCAGAATGTGAAGCCTTCTTCTTCTGACTCTAACTGTTGACTTATCACACGGACTCACATCATCCCACTGTTTTCTCTGTGGTGTCTTTTGTTTCCATCAAAATGGAACCAAAGTCCAACTTCAGACAGGCTGACAGATTATCAGAGTAGGATAAACTGTCTGTGTGGTCGAATGTTGCTTATGCAACAAAAAGATAGGTTCACATTTTTTTGAATCTGTCTTAAAACAACACTGACGTGCCAGTGTTTAAATTTAAGGGGTTACTGGTCACTGTAATAATTCCTCCTGTTCATACTGGCCCCAAAGAGATGCCTTCTTTTAGTAGTTACATTGCAAGTCATGGGGGAGAGTGATGAAGGGATCACAGCCAGTATGGGCAGGAGTAACAATTACAAAGTCCAAAAACTCTTTGGGTGGACAAATTGGCATGTGAGTATTGTTTCAAGACAGACTTGAAAAATTGTAAACCTGTCTTTTAAGGAAGAAACAAGACATAGAGACAATGTTTCTAGGCATATCATATTGCTCCATGTCCACTGCATGAATTAAGAGCAAGCATAACTTTGATTGCATTAGCAGTCATATGCCCTTTGTACCCTTTAATCTCTCAATGTACATCTGTGTAGCTCCTTGCCACATACCAGAGACAGAACATGTGACCTAAAGCCACATGGGTTGTTTCTCTGACACTGCTGGTCGTTATGGTCAGCTTTAGGCTTTCTCTCTTTTCTCTAGGCTAGAATTATAGATGCTACAAGCTGCATCTCCACAACAAACTGAGCAGAAGATAACAGATGGTGCTCTCTGAGAATTTCCTGTTGTCGGTGAAGATGTGGAGTTCCTGAAACAGTAACATTGGGGGGGGGGGACAATGCGAGTCCTTGGGTTATTGCAGAGTACATCCTGCTCATCTGGTTATCTGATGTATTAAAGTGACTTTCTGTGATTGGTGTCATCATGAGGCTGTCTGAGCAGTGACTTTTAAATGAGCAGATTTCTGGTCTTTTAACATCAAAACTTCAGAAAAATATCACTACAGAATTCAGCAATTTCAGTTTTACAGATGAACCTGTGTCTGTATAAAAGGCTATGGTGAAAACAGGAAGTTCTAGGCTGCAGTTTGACTTTAGATCGCCTCTCAGGTCATGGAGTGAGTTATGAGCTCTCCCTTTCTAACCTCTCATCTTTTCATTGTCTTAGCCAGCTGGTATCACCACAAACATGTTTTTGTTTCGATGTGTTTGCTGTAAGGTTTGCCAAGTATCTAAAACAGGATTCTTGCGATGGCCCTCAGATCATATACAACATGTTGAAGAATCACATGGCCAGAAAGACATATGGGAAACTCTTCAGTGAAAGCTGCTCCTATGTGCAGAATGATCTCATTATGAATCAGATTTATATGGATTTCTGCACACTATTTGATGAGTAATATTGATGAGTGATAACAGTGAGTAATGCCATGGTCTTTCTAGACATGCTCAAATGCATTACAGAGTGCAATTAAGTTTCTCTCCCATTTCCTTGTGTTCTCATTAAAGGCCAACCTCACGTATTTAATCATAAGCCACGGCATTGCTTATTGGTCTTGGCAGATTCCGCCTCCTTTGTTTGAGTGTGATAATCACTCAGTCAGAACCTCACACCCCAGGCTATGTAATGTCTCTCCAAAGAGTCACCAAGGTCATAACCATGGTTCCTATCGCAAGTCCAATAAGCAAACAAAGGCATCTGACACATTGCCAGGAATTATTCTCGCTGTAGCTGAGATGTGCGACTCATTGCCCCCCCCATCCAGCCGTGTCCCTGTGGAATTCAGGCATGAGGAAAACATTTAAAAGTGACAGTTCCCTCTCAAACACCGCTTAGAAATAACCAACCAGACAGTGCTGATTTGGTAATTTGAAGGTCAAGAGGCATTTAGATGACCAGGTTAAGTTGTTTCTTTAGATGTTTATTACACACAGCTGCAGTATTTAAATGCCTATATTTCAATGTTAGTCTGGTCCTGAATACACATTATAATATTGTCACAGAAAAGTTGGGGAAACAGCAGTATTATAACCTAACCCACAAAACCCCTCAATTTTCAGTCAAATTTAGACCAGTTTTAACTTAAACGTCTAGATGTCTTTGACCTGCAAACTTACTCTCTGACCGCTACTATAAATTATACATTATACAGTACTTATGTAGGAGGCTGTATGTTTATCTGTCCATATCCAGAGGAGAGAGTTCCCTTGAGTTAGGTTAATGCTGCCTAATAGTGCAACTACAAGAATTCCCACTAATCCTTATTCAAATTCTTGAACAAACAACTGACAAAAAACACAATTTTTCTTCCAGGAAACATGCAACATAAGTATTAGATCCTCATCCTGGATCATATACTGTATGTGCTTTACATACCACAGTTGCAGTAAAAAACCCCTCTGAATTTCTTGCTCTAGACGAAGTAGCAAGACAGTACACACAGATGTAAACAGTGCTGACATGACAGCGTACTTTGACCTGTAGATGCAGCTTTATCATGTACAATACACCTGTGTTCTCTACTTCTCTCTGTCTCTCTCTCAGACACACAGAAAAAAACATGCCAACAGTGAAACCGCACATCAGCACACATTCATCAGGCCTCAGCGTGCCACATGATGACTCTGTGTGACGTGAGGCTGACATTTGCTAACCACTCCATCTGTTAGCAATTAACTATGTCACTGTTTGTGATGTGACTGTTTAGATTGCCCAACAACCAGTGAAGTTGCTTTCTGCATGATTAGTGTTTCCTCAAAATCCGTGATGGCTGCTTGTGCAGTTAACATAATATCACTTTGCTGGTACCGGTGTGTGTTAGATGACTAATTATTTCAAAGTAATTTCAAAGTAACTGCCTGAATGATTGTCTTTTTCTGATTATATTATCAGTTCTAAGTATCATGTGATAGTTATAACTACTCATATATATCAGATTTTCTGTACCATATGATAAGATAATCTATGAACCTAATCTATGCTGTTTCAGCTCTCATTTTGTCAGAGTAAGGAGTAGAAAATTCCTTTTGTCGCTGTTTTTAACAAATTCCACTAATGTCTGCTGAAACTGAAAGTAGGTTTACTGGGTGAAAATGGGATTGAATTCACACCATATGATAATCACTTTCTACTTTTAGCAAAGTTTGTCATTTTATTCAATTTATTGTCCCTCTACATGGGTTTAGAAACCACTTTACATTGTTCACACTAACTCTGGTTCTATCCTCTGCCTAAGCCAAGATAACTCTTTATTAGCTGCAGCTTGCAAACATGTGTAACTTTCATACCTCTGTCAAAAAAGTGAAGCTAGTGGAAGTTGATCTTTTGTTACTACCAGCAGTTTCACGTGAGTAAGAAGACAAAAATATATAGTAAAAAAAAACAACAAAATGTTGGTATGGGCTTCAAAGCTGCTTGCCCAGGCCGTTGGATGTCATTATAAAATTACATTCAATTTCAAGGCTCCATAGTTTGAAGTCATTACATCACTACATCTGCAGTGTAAATATAGCAGATTGTGATGATATGTCTGAACCACATAACTCTACACCCTCATTACATTTCGGGAATGTTTGTCCTCTAGTGACGACCTCAGTCATGCCATTGTGGCATTTAGTATACCACTCTGTGTGTGTGTGTGTGTGTGTGTGTGTGTGTGTGTGTGTGTGTGTGATTCATGCGCTACTATTCACAGCCTGACCCTCAAGTGATATTACTCACTCAGCGTGTGCTGACTGGGGTGCATGAACTTGGGTCCACTGTGACACAGCCCAGGCACAAACCCAAGACGCACTCAAACATTTGAAATGCATTCTCACTCGGGAGGTTGGAGCTAAATGACGTAGGTAAACTACAACCTCCATTTAGTGTCTGTCAACAGATGCACTGACAAACAGCAATCTGTTTGTCACACACCCTCACCACCGCTGCTACCACCCACCCCCTGAAAAAAAAGTATCCTTGCTTTTTCTTGCTCCATTAAAAGTCTAAATCTCGAACCTAGATCTCTTTTATTATACTTGCTCAGTTATACAGTTTATGCCAGATTTCAGCAAACAAACAGTTGATGAATAAAATGAGTTTAGAAGGTCTTTTTTCTTTCATGCACACACACAAGTTTACACACATTTCCCACAATGCCGCTGACCTCTGAGCTTCCCGGAACTGAGTCAGGGACACTGGGGCAGTCAAAAGCTGTAAATTAGGAGTTCTACATTTGAACCACACGACTTAGCCATTAGTGCTTCATGGAGCGTGAACTTGTGTGCCTTTGCTCTTAAATGCTCCTCCCAGTTAGCGAGTCTGTTTCTCTTGCACAGGCAGGGCAGCTCCTCTTTTTCTCCCTTCCCCACTCTCTCTCTCATTACTCCAACATGGATCAACTTTTATCCAACCGTATCTTAATTTGTCTTGGATTAGATTACTAATATCTGTTAGTGAGGTAAGTGTTATTTCAACACAAGGTTTCACTGGTTTTCAAGCACAATACATCTTAATGCGCAGCTGTCAAGGTAATAGGCATTACAAGACGTTTGTGGGGTCAGGAAGTGGGCGCTCTGGTATAGAGATGAATGAGCTCAAAGAGAGGTATCCACTTAAAAAACTCAGATGAAGATTAATCACCCACACTTGACATACATGGGGTTCATTAGCAGGAGAATCATCCCTAAATCACCAGTTCCCTGTGCATTTATGGATACAGGTAGTCATTTTAGTCTTTTAGCTCTGACAAAGTGCTGGAGTCTGAATTCCTGCCTGGTCCACTTTTTCTTTGGTGGCATCTTTGTTTGATGTTCACCAGTAGTAACAGTCAGTAGTAATAATCTGTATTGTTTATGCAAAACTAGCTGCTGCTATAAATGTTCTACATGTGTTTGGAACAGTTAATGAATACTGGTTTAATCCCTATTCAATCTGCAATACAGAATGGCAAATCCTACTGTTATCTGGGCGAAAGTGTCACAGACTACTGCTTTCAATTCCTCCAAAAACAGTGTGACTGTAGCAATTGAATCCAGCTGCAGAAAATCTCCTCACATTTAATGGTTGGAAAAATACAGTCAAACTAATAGTCATACATGTCATAGCTTGACAGTGCACGGAGCGCAAACAAAGACGACCGGAGACACGATGACAGTTGTTCACATTTCATTACATTTTTGTTTCATTTGCTAGTAAAGAAGATTTTTCCCTCATGCAGCTTGCTGCCATATGACAGTGACTGTTTTACTGTGGATGTCTTGGTTTGATGATGGAGGATTTGATTGGTAGTTTTCTTCGTATTTATTTTTGCCAAAACCATATGACCAGTCGAGAGGCAAGAGGCCTGGAAATAGCAGGGACATTTGTGTGTGTGTGTGTGTGTGTGTGTGTGTGTGTGTGTGAGTGTAATAATGGAAAATTGTTATCATATGTTACTTAGTGTGTCTGTGAAGGTGAAACATACCCATTGGGACACCCACCCCTCCCCTCCCTCTGCCTCCCCTGTGGGACCAGCATGTTTTCTGGAGTGAAGGATCGCAGAGAGGAACCTGTTCTCTGTCCAGCAGGATGAAAGATAATCTGCAAAATTAAAGTGATGCAGACATGTGTTTTACAGGATCAAAATGTTCCGAATGACAAACTGAAAAAAAAAAATCTTAAAGAACATATTGAGCAGATGCCTGCGAATGAATCTACCATTACACAGAGACAGTTGTTAAGGTTCAAGGTTCAAATTCAAACTCTGTTAATGCAACTTACTCCTGGACTTGAAATCATTCGCTGAGCTTTTAGTCTTATGCAGCTGCTGAGAAATCATAAAACTGCAGATTGTTAAAATTGTTAAGAATTTTTTTTTTTTTTTTTTGCTGGATTTCAAAAAGCTAAGTGTTTAAAAATGTTCCAGTTCTTTCCAAATATTTCACCACCTTCAAAACTGAGTGGCCTCTCATTTCCCAGTGTCACTCTTGCTGGCTTTTGAAAATGTAAACCTAGAGCGCTGCCCAAGGCAATATTACATAAATCAAAAGAGAGCTGCTTTTGTTGAATTTGGCCCCTGTGTTGACACTCCCACACTTATACTCTTTCTTTTTTCTTTCTTTTTGTCTTTCTTTCTCACTGACAGTTTGACACCACTTGTAACAGCTCTTTCTTTTCTTTTCCTGGGTGTGCTTGGACTGGTGTGTGTGTGTGTGTGTGTGTGTGTGTGTGTGTGTGTGTGCACGCATTTGTGTGTGAATGTTATCTTCAGGTAACACCAGGCAGTAAGGCAGCCCAAGGTGACCTTTGTCCAGGTGACACCATCCTGGCTATCAATGGCGACAGCACGGAGCACATGACACACATGGAGGCTCAGAACAGGATTAAAACCTGCACTCAGCAGCTCACACTCAGCATCAGCAGGTATGGAAATGTGAGACATTGGTTGTTTTTGGTCAACCCCTTAAAATGACCGACAGTGTGTTTACGTTTTCTTGACGTGGGACGTCTTGTGGTTGTGTGTCATGTGTCTGCAGCACCACAAAAACCCAGTTATGGATCAGATCAGGATGGATCATTAGGCACACAAAATGTCTAACCTGTACACCTGAGACAGTCCTTGGTCAGTGTTGGTTTCTCTTTTTCTTTAAGATCTTTACCTAACTTCAGCCAGGTAGCTATAGTTGGCCTTAAAGGGGAACTCCACTGATTTTACACATCAAAGTCTGTTTACAGGTCTTGGGGAGCACTGCTGCACATGTGAAAACAGTTGCATAAAGCTGTGTGAAGTCTGATAAACTGCCTCAAGTGATGTCACATGGTTTGGTCTGAAGACCACAGTTTTTAAATGAAAAAAATCTGGATGTGTGGAGTTAATAAAAACTGAGCTTACCAGACCTCAGTAGCCTGCTCCTCATCTCTGCTTGAGGCTAAAGAGCAGATTCGGATTCAGCCCATTTTCCATCCCAGATGACTGATGGGAATTATGGCTTTCAGACTAATTGGATATCAGGAAATGTTTGAGCATTAGTCACTTGCTAATCAGTCATCGCTGCTTTGACCCTCAGCGGAGGTTGCTCATGGTTTTTGCTCCGAGGCTCATTAAGTGAATTCAGTTGAAAAACTTGACTGATTCTTTTATGACTAAGGTCATTTACCGCCTCTCGTCCAGGAACACATATTGTTTCTATTCCACGTAGATCCGCTCAGCTTGGCACGGGTGAGTCGTGGGGACAGATGACAAGTTTACAACAGTTTAAACGATCGACTTGCTGCTCCTATAGAGCGCCCGTCAAAGTCAATGAGGCTTGTGCATACTGCGAGTCAAGACAGTGACCTTTTCAAATGGGCTTCACCGGTCGATATTGTGCACTTCATGAAGTGGAAAATTATCTTCTGCTTGTCAAACTGGCGCATCGTTTTTTAGATATAATATCTGAGGATGGATGATTTGACCTTAAGTGGAAGACAGGAGCAACGTGTTTCTGTCAACATAGCAGAATGGAAATCATCCATCTAAACAGTTAATGACAGAGGGAGGAGGGGGTGGAGGTGGGGATGGGGGATAACCAAGGAAAAACTGAAATGTCAGTCGCTTCCCACATTTCTATTAGATGGTTACTTTGGGTTGCCAGAGCTGCTGGAAAGTGCAGAGCGAATCCCCCCTGAACCCCCATCTTCTCAGATGAAGAACACTGTGGGTTCGGCCTCAGTTACAAGTGACAACTGCCAACTCGTGCTTCAGCTCTCTCCTTTTAGGGCAGCAGACGACACAGTCTCTCTCTCTCTCTCTCTTTTTCTCTCCCGTGATGGTTCAGACCATGAAGTTGACTTGCAGTGGCAGCGGAAATAGGAATAGCTCCCGGGGTAATCGGAGCCGTCGGATAAACAAAGATTCACACATGCAGTCACTTCTGATTCAGAAGCGCTTTTCCTCTTTTCTCTGCACTGTATTTGTGTTTTGTAGTATGCACTCTAGCATGCAATGGAACCCCCCCCCCCGCCCACAGTATCCCCAGCCTGTTGTAGAACCCATCCCTCCATATATCAAGCTGAGTGGCTGAGCGTTCAGTGGCTTGTCCACATAGGGATAGTAAATTTATTTGAGGATACATAAAGTAGTATTCAGCGCAAAGAGGGGAGCCCCTCTACAGCTGCTGGAGCACAACAAAACTCCCACGCTTATCCACTTACCACCTAATGTTCCCAAATTTAAATTTCCCCTTAAGTACTCAAAGTTGCAGAGAATGTAAGATGTGATGCCACTCAATTTTATGGGAAATTAAAGGTTTCTTCTGTGTAATTTTTCACACTTTTTCCTTGTCATTTTATGAGGCAATATTTAGTGTTTTGGAAACCCTGGGATCCTGACCATAATTTTAACTGAATGTGGGTTCGAGTGATACTTGTCAACAAGACCTATTAATGGGTGGGGTTGAAGACGTTAACATTATCTTGGTGACTGACAGAGTGTCCTTCAGTACAAAAACGTTTCTTTTGTCAATAAAAGTCTATTCAAATTGAGTGACCTTTTATTGCTTTACCGTAAAGTCACACAGAGGCAAATTCAAGTGGGTTAATTTGGCTGAAAATGATTCCTCTAAATTAAAACCCGCAGTTAAACCACCACATGGACTCATGCTGTTCATCAATCCTCCTTAATTTCCCATTTAAACTGACAAGATAGTGGTTGGATGCAGGGTCATATATCAGCACAGGCAGAGCAAGGCCAGCTGCTGATATGTGACCCTCCCTCAATATACTGGTTGAATAATTACAGTGTGAATTGCTCTGCCGCTGCTGGACAGGAGGAGGGGAAGTCATGTCTGAGAGATACGTAGGTATGCACCTCTGGCTCCAGTGCACAGAGCTGAAATGAGCTGGTGGTGAAGGGAAGAGGAAAGATAGAGCAAAAATGGATATTAAAGTTTTGGGTTATTTGGTTTAAAAAGACAAGAAGTGTTGAAAGAGAAGGGAGGGGCTGAGAGATGGTGCGAAATATGAGAAAGAAGAAAAAGAGAGAGGGACGCTTCAGCAGAGAGAGGGAAACTGAGGCCAACTAGAGGAGCGGTGAATCAGAGAGACCAAGTGAGAAATCCACATGGGCCCGTCTCTGCCTAGAATGCTGTTTTACAGCCAACATTTTCTGCTCTGTGCATCGCTGGAAATTCAATCACACCGACAACGTAGCGAAGCTCAGAGTTGAGTTTCTCTCCATCTTATCGAGGACATAAAGTACCATGAGTTTTGAAATAACCTTTACATATTCCTGCTGCAGAAAGGAAATGATGGAAATGACTTCTTTTTTCACACATTCCCCATGGTACATCGAAGCTGTGCATGGGACAAGCCTCATACCCATGTTTTTCAAAGCAACCCTTTTCAACCAATAGCCAAATGACTGAAGCATTACATCCACTGTCTTAAACATCTAGTGTGTGGCGGCTTTTTGTAGCTTTTTCCCAGGAAAAATGCTGCACAAGACGTTATGTGTTAATAAACAGCAACAGTCACTATGACTAAACAGACAAACAAAATAGAGTCATCTACAAAACCTAAATTCATCAATGGGGCAAAACAGAGGTCACCGTTTTGGCTACTTCAGCTTAACCACCAAGAAAATAAAGAAAAAGCATGATGCAAAGGCAAATAATGGACAGGCATCTTTTTTTTTTTAAGCTGAAAAAGCAGCCACGTGGTAGTTTGTTCTGTGGTTGATGAATAAGGTCCAAGCCCTGTGTTATTAATTATCCAGACAATGGGGATGTCATATTCATATGTAAAAGACAAGTGCTTACTAAAACTTATTCACTAAGGGAGATGTGAAATATGGGGATTTTCTGTTTATTGGAAACACTCCTCAGCTGTGGGCTACAGGAATATTTGAGGATTATTCAAATGCAACCATTGATTCTGCAGTCAAAAAACATTGGGAGTGACTCAGAGAACTCATGCTGACTCACTACAAAATAATATTTTAGAGGACAACAGTTCTTAGCCCTCATTAAAAGACTATGCTATAAAATACTCCAAACAGTCACAGAGTCAAAGATGGGGGGGGACGGACGAGAGACCTGTAATTTTGCATTGCTGCCGATGGACAAATATATGAGTCTTCACGTCTGCTGTGAACCAAAATTACAGTACACTGGACGCATCTGAGCTTGAGGTCTTGTGTAAGGCAAGAATGTTTCTTTGTAATGTCTCCGCATTTATTACTTTCATAACCCCCATTTTTCAGAATTCGTATGAAGCATTTTTAAGAGCATTGGAGGGTTTCTGGTCAGGGTGGCCCAGGAAGCTCGTGAAAGCTGAATAAGAAATAAAGAAGCTTCATGAAAATTGGGCTGGCAGCTGCAGTTATTTGTGCTGATTTTTTTTAACACCATCATTAAAGGAAAATATATACGCTCATATATTTTAGTCATTAGTCTGTGCTTTCCAGAATTTATTTTTGTAATGACTAAGTACTTTGTCTTGTCTACTTTTACTCCAGATGGTGATTTCTTACATTTTCCAAAATATCTGTCAGTAACCCCAGGAAAATATGTTTGAACTACTTGCATACAGGTCTGAGTTTTCCACCATTCACTTAATCATAAAACATCTTACAGCTGCATTACATTCTGGAGAGCTGTAGAGACTCCATACTCTTACAGTTAGATATGATATTTTCCTGTATGATTCTACCTGCTGCTTCTCTCTGGAAGCACCTTCATTCATTACGTTTCTGCACTCAATTAGTCCAACTTTTTTGGCACCCATCAAGATACATATTTACCACCAAAGAAGAAAATGGACGCAGGAATGGACTGTTGAACATCACTGTGAGGGGGAGAAAAGGAAAGAAAGACAGAGAGAAGGCAAGACAAGGACAAGGAAGCAGAAAAAAGGACTCTGAGGTCACCACTGTAACACAGCTTTCCATTTTCCATCCAACCTCCCTACTGATGCAGGCCTGTCAGCGCTCCACTTTGAGGTGAAACACCCGTGCTAGTTTCTGCTAGTTCCTGGCATTGGTGATCAAATGGAGCTGCGCTGGGGAGGGAACATGGCTAACACCCCCCCACCCCCCCAATGCACAAATGCACACAATGTCAAGTTTACTGTAATGTCAGAGGACCTGGACAGACAAAGTGGGCCCGTATCGTTGCATGTCACGTCTGCTTTGCTCAACCTGTATATGTGACTCTCGGAATACATGAACCAGCTGTGGAGGAAACCGTCTTCTTTCTCCTCCGTTTTCCTCTCCTCATTCTTTTCAGCCTCCTCTTTGTCCCTTACCTTCTCTCGTCCCTGACCTTCGTGTGCCACCCTACCGCCTCCCTCTCCAAACCTAAATCCCACTCTGCTCATCCCACTCTTATTTCTTCTTTTTATATCTCCTCTTCATCTTCTCTCTCTCTCCCCATCTCTTCCACACTGACCTCACCTCCCTGCAGTTTCTCTCCGTTTGCCAGGGCTTCTTTGGAGAGAGCCATGTGGTTGCAGAGGCCTGAGAAACAGATGATGGCGGTCGGGTTGTGTGTTTTCCACCGCTGGTCAAGCTGTTCGGAAAGAGTCCTGCTGGGGTGGCGAGTTAAATGTGCTGAGAAATGAGTCATGATGCCTGAGCTGTGTGTGTGTTACTCTGACTGTGTGTTTTATTCTTGTATTCTAGAAAAAAAATCTTGTGAAACTGGGACATCCTGCTGTTCTTGTTTCAATTTCACTTACTGTAGAAAAGAAAATTTATGGTTATATCAAGACTGGAATGAAGCTTAAAGGGTCAGTTCATCCAAATAACACGAAGACAATATCTAAACATGCACACAGTCATGTTTTTTTGCTTCTAATGGGGCTAAATGGTGCTGGTGAGTCAGGATAATCCAGAGACCTCACTATAAAGAGTTTTCACTGGATTCTATTCATCTCCATTTTATTGTGATGGCAACAGAAGATTAGGCACATTAAACTAAAACTATCAGGCTAACCACTAGCCATAACTTTGAAAAAAAGTTGTTTTCTGATTCTGGTAAGCTGAACTTGGAGTGAATGACGTTAGTGGAAGGTCTTTAAAGCAAAGTTACAAATGCGTGTGTTTCATCTTGTAGTTTAGTTTGTTCTACTTTACTGCAATCTGCATGTCAAGCTTTATTCTGGCCTGGAAATAGAAAAATGAGTAGCAAATACTAAACTAGCTGTTTAAGAGCTTTCGACCATATCTCACAGTCTTCATCAGTGACTGAAACGTCAGTGTTTTGTACTTCATGCATGTAAAACGTGGGTTACCTGATAACGGGTGGTCATATGAGATTACAATTCAAAGATGGTGTTGAATGGGAGTGGTCCGCTTGATCTTTCTCCAGCCGTTCACTGACTGATTGAAAGCAGAGAAAAAGCAAGTAAATGGACCTTTGAGTTTAGATTATTTTGTCGTGCTGTAGAAATGCAATGACAATAGCAATGTCACTGTCAATGATGATGGTAAATTTGTGAAGAATATTGTAACAAAAGAAACAATTTTGCTTGTTTAAAGGACTATTTGTATAGTAGGTTATGATTTGGGTCAAGGTCTCAGGTGGGATTGGTTTAAGGTATAAAAAAGCCTTAAGGTTAGGATCAGGGGTTTAGGTGATGCGTGTTGCATGATTCCATATCTGAATCTTGTTTGGGGAGAAATAGAAATCTGATCGTGATCTGGAGAGTAACATCCAAACGAAACTCAGGGTGGAGGATTCAGGAGGAATTGGAGAAAACAGGCAGAGAAAAGACAGAGTCGGTGCAGGATTTGCCCCTGCTGTCTCGCTTTGACTCCGCGACCTGTGACTCACAGCCGAGGAATTGTGCACGAGGCTGCATGGGACCAAAGGAACACAGGACTCCAGCTGAGACAAAGGCAAAAAAGAAACCTCCAAAGGAACTGACTCTCACACAGGCCTCCCTCCGCTACCAGCACCGCTTCCTTCTTCTCCTTCATCCCTTCATCCCTTCATCTCGTCATCCCTCTCACGCTCTCCCAAGGTCTCTTTTTTGTGGTGGTCATAAAAGCAGCATCAATGGAGTTTAAGAGGCTGTGCTGCAGAAATGGAGGAAGGGGGTAGACACCGCAATCCTGCCTGCTTTTTTTTCCTTCCTACATTGATCTTGTCATCACTCAGATGCAGAATTTTCCAAGTGACCCCCTTCAGGTCTGCTGACGAGACCCTCATAACTGCTCTTTAAACGGTTTCCCTGTACTCCCTGGGGAGACAGTATTTAAACTCCTCTCACATTACAAAATAACATAGGAGCAGCTCCAGCGATGTCTGATGTATGATAGGGCTGAAAACCCTCCTCCTTCAGATAGGTCTGATGAAGCGAGGGAGGACTCTCAAGTGAACCCTGAAATGTTCCGTGATCAGCCGCGTCTTGATTTGAGGGATCTCGGTTTTTCAGCCCCGTCTGTCTCAGACTCCTCCTTGAACATGGTGATCCTGTGCAGCCAAAGTAAACTCATCCACCACTCTGAAAACCAGATCTCCCCAATCAGGAAATTAAACCTGGCAGTGGGAGGTCAGGCGGGGGGAAAATATGACCAAAGGAAAGAATAGAAAAGTCATTGTGATGACCTGAGGCTTTCTTCTTCCTCTGTGCTACTCTCTGTATGGGTTGTCCTTTGTTTTGTTTTTTTCCTACTTCTATACGTAATGAACCCATTTGTACTCTGTCCTCTGTGGCTAAATTTTATGGAGTTCCCTTTGCCTTGTTCTTTCCTTTTATAATTCTCACGACACTTTTTCATTGCCCTTGCTTTCAATATGATCTGAGTTTTGTAACTCTCTTGTTTTTTTAAACCGTTTTATGAATGAGGATTATCACACAAACTTTGGTCATCTGAAAACAAAAACCAAATAACTGAATGTAGTGGTTACCAAAATGAAAACATGTGGATTTCATAAATTAGCTCCCCACTTGTTGTCTATTCACCCACTGTCTTTTCACTTTTTTTTCATTCGGCCGTATTGTTGGACATTGATTTATACAGTTAAGACCAGACGGGGAGCTGGTGGGTGGAAATCAAAGGCAATGCTTTAGGAATGAGCTTGAGACTATTCACCCCTGTCCTATTTATCATTGTGAATCTCTATTAAGAGACAGATTGCACATTGCTGCTTTGGCTATCAGTCTCCCCAGAATGATTTTTGGCATTATTCAGAGGAGGTAGTAGTAAGATGAGGTAAAGCCACTGAATCTGCAACTCTACTTGAATGTCTAATCTCTCATGGCCTTTCAAATCATGACATTCAGGTTTACTGGTTTTCTGACAGTCAAAGGTAAAGAGAGAGATGAAACAGAGAGAGAGAAAGGGTAGAGAAAAGTGCCACAGTTATGGAAATGATCAACAGGTTTGGAATGTGTAGCAGCAGTTCGTCTGGTCCAGGGTTATCCCTCACACGCTGACCTACTACCAGCAAACAGAAAGCAACAATACAGTTCATTGTCCGTGATCAAACTTTGCACCAGTTTGTTTCTGTCTGCAGTGGCCATTCATGTTGCCTTACATTCAAGATACTGGAAGCACTTTCCTTTCTGGCAGAATAATTTAAGACTAGATTATGTCCATTGCTCAATATCTCAAGTGTGAGATTACATGCAGTTGTGAGCATGAAGCCTAACAACTCAAATAACAGCCAACAGTGCTAACCATCATCTTTCAAGTGGGGTATTTTTCGATTTTCAAGTATGTCCCTCTTCAGACTGACCTTCAATATAACGAGTGCAAGAGTCTAATGCTGTAAATCTCAATTCGGTCCAACTCTCACAGTTTCCACTCACGCCTCGGCGTTCATAACTGCACTATTATGTACGGATGGTAATTTTTTTTTTCTGTCTTGCACGTCCAAAATGTCAATTCAAATAGGCCACTTCGGAGTGAACTTTCACTCGTTTCAATAGGCTGTTTGTGCGGTAACCATCGTAACCAAACAGTCTGAAAACATGAAGGCTTTCTGTCCCAGGATCACATGGAGGAATTGGTGAAGGGAGGGGGGTGTGGGGGGGATCATCCTACGCAGTAGCTGCTGCTCGTCCTCCAGACACTCGGCGCCTCATAAGAGCGTCCTTGATGGCAACACCTCCGTGGTTCATATCTGAAGCATTGCCTCAGCTCAGCCAACGCCATGCCAGCTGCAGCCTGATGACTTCACCTCTGTAGACGTCAGCTCTTCAGCCTGTGAGGCTGGCAAATCCACACACACGTGCACATTAACACACACACACACACACAGTTGATAGTTTTTATCTTTGTGTGAAAAGAGGTGTGAATGAATAGAGGGTTAACTGGGCGAAAGCAAAGCACACACACACACACACGAGGACACACACTGTCCTGTACTGTTATAGTGCGCAATGTCCTGGTGTTACCCTTTTGGCAGTTGGATGCTTTCCCATTTAGCAGCCCACACCATGGCAACAACAAAAGCTTGGTAAACCAAAGAAGTCTCCTCAGATGTTTTTATATGACATGCAAACTGCCGCCACTTCAACATGTAGCTGGAAAGTGAAACAGCAACGCATGTGAATTGTTAGTGATGTCACAGGGGGAGTTGCACACCCTTTGTTTCACCAAAGTGTTTAACTCTCTGCTTTTTAAAGAATGAAATAACTTATGTGGACCCCATCTTATGCATGCACAGTAGGCCCATTTTATCATTGCTGCTAGTCCAGACAGTAAGTCATGTACTTATTTTTTTCAAAGTATGTGCAACTGGAGTCAATTACTAGTAATCTTAACAGGAGGGGGGAAATCTCAAATACCAGTAATTCACTTATCACTACTTTTCAAAAATCCATGACCCAGACTGCAGTGTGTTCTTCCAAAGACTGGCTGGTTCATACAGTGGAGTTATGATGTGATGATGACTTTATCTTTCTACCAGTGGGAGGAGGCCAGGACATAGCCTTATCCCATTCCTAATGTGAAAACCTTCCAAATGTACAAATCCATATTCACAGTCACTTGCACAAAGCTACCATTGCAGTAAATGATTTGCTAACTGTAGGTATATGTGAATTTTTTGGCACATACAGAGGAACTGCACCGCTAATATTAGACAACATTTATGGGGTATCATGTGACACTAAAGTTGTCATCTTTCCCAGCTTGCAGTAATTCTAAGAGGATTAAAATAAATAGTGTCTTTCACTCTTTTCAACATTCACGGTCAGAAACTCTTTATGCACGGGGATGCACTGTGGAAAGAAAAATCCAAGCTTCTCAGCAGAAATGACTGAATACTTCAGTGCTTGGGTGTTAGATGGTGCAAGATTGACTTGAGACTTTCTCTCTTTTTCTCTCATGGGTATTGTCTTTCAGGTCGGGATCAGGAGACAGAGTGTGGTCGCCAACTGTTAGCGAAGACGGCAAGACAAGCCCTTACACGGAGCCTGACTCACAGGTAACCACTGTTTACTCTGGATTTACCGAAGCACAAGTCACAGGCGTTTCTTTGGATTTCAATTCACACCCACTGGGATGCTGTCAGGACTGATCTGCCTGAATTTTCTCATGCTGCCAATGTGGAGTGTGTTAGCCCTGGGTTTAAAAATGCTAAAATAAAAAATACTCAAAAGCCCACAAATGAGAGAAAAAACTTAATCAGTGAAGTCAAATGGTGAAGCCATAAGTTGACTCTTGGACCTCCCATTTGTATGACTGTCTTTCTCTGGCCCAGTGGTGAGACAGTCAAGTCCCATACATCTGAAGCCCCCCAAAAAAACACATGCATGTGTGTTCATCAAATAGAGTTGCAAAGTGTTTTCCCCCATTTCAGTTTCCCATGGTAGACAGGTCTAAATACTACAATACCCATTAGCCTTGGCTCTTGAAAAGAAGCCAGTCATTGGCACAGCTCAGAATGGTAGTCAAAATGTTTTTTGAATTTGTGAACAAAACCCAGTCGTTGAATTCGTACAAAACCAGCACAGAATCTAAAAGTGAGCTGCAGATTGTGTTGTATTGTTTCTTATACCTTCACCTTTTTATCAAAGAAGCAGGCATTTTCTAACACAGCTGTATATTGTTTGACTGATGACTCCAAGGGGAGAGTTTCATAACCATCATCTTCCATCCATCATAGCCATATCCAAGTCGCAGAAGTGCTCCAACTGTGAGTCATGTAACACTGTCTGTGGGAAAAATGAATGGGACTTTTACTATGTCCCAAAAGGTTCAGGATATCCACCAATTAGAGTTCCACTAAGGATACAATGGAAGTTAATAGACTTTCATTAGTATTTAGCTTATTCATTGTTCAGTAGCTCTAAAGTTAGGGTTAGGGTTAGGGTTAAGTCTACCAGTTGCCTTCACAGACTGCTGGTGGTGATTCACCAGCTCATTTTTCTGGTCTGATTTATGTCAAACTGCTTTAGACTGCGACCTAGTACTTTGAAATCTACTTCTTTGAATTAGGGTCTTTTCACTACTTGCCACTTCAGCCACAAGAGAGGATTTGGACAGATTTGGGACCATAACTTAAAAAGAACAGTTTGGTGGGTGTGAGACCTAAGTCTTCTCAGTCTGTTTATATCATAAACAGAATCCATGGAGACAGGCACTCGATCCGTAAATTGCATGTACACTATCATTCACATGATTATAAGTGAGATAATGCATCCTACTGTTCGCTGGAATGGTTTTGAAATAGTATCTTGATTGTTCTCCAATCGTACGAGCTGCCAAACGGATATTCAAGTCATGATGAACTCTAGCGGATGATCTTTTCCAAGTTTTTTCCAATGCTGGCAGGCCAACAGGTTTCTGAGCAGGGAAGAGAATGGGAGGTGTGTGCTCGCTCGCACATATGCTCTGACTATGATGAGTGTGTGTGTGGTTGTAACAGACAGACAATGAGCATATTGTGGCTCAGACATGTGAGAGATGTCCATTCGTCAAGTATTGTGTTGTGGCGGTTTGCAGGGTCGGGACTGATCTGTGCATCCCCCAGCCCTTGCTGAGGCAGGGTATTCTTGTCTAAAAAGGGCGGAACAGTCGCACAAAGACCTGAAGTGAAATCTATCCATCCACTCATCAATGGGAGTTTTTAACGCCTTACAGGAAAGTATTGTTGTCAGTGGCAGAGACAAAAGTGAAAGAGGCTTTAACATATGTAATTAATCAGGGCTGTCTGTGGTCATGGGATCAGAATTCTCATAACTGTTGGGCAGCTTCCCAGGGGACTTTTACTCTGAAATGACCAGTGAGTAAATTGAACAGTTGTGCTGCCGTATTTTTGGTTTTATGAATGTGTCATAAACTCAAATGAATCTTAAGTGTTAGATGCATTTTTGTGTGTTTTATATCATTTCCTCTTATTTCTGATCAGGTATCCATTAAAAATATGCAAGAGCAAACCTCAAACAAAGTTAAATCACCGTTTAACTTCAAAAAGTTGATGATCGCAGCCTACCCTGTCATCCTCTGGGAAGTGACCACAGTACAAGAATGCAGTATAAATTCATATCCTGCCTTTTATGTCCAGCAAATGAGCAGAGCAGTCTCCATCTCACAACCTCAGCACCGGCTTGGGTCTTGCTTTGATTAACACTAGGAAATACCAAACCTGAGAGAGAAGAACCATCAGCTACAACAGTTTATACAAACACCGACATGCATGACAGGACGGCTTTGCGTGTGGGTAATATGAGAGCAGCCAATCCACCTCTCTCTCGTGCTCTTTTCTCTCCAAGTCTCCCTTCTCTATATCTCTGTAACATCTTATCCAGTTCTTCCTCTCTCCCTCACTGAGGTCTAAAAATGCTCCCCAGTGTCTCATTTAATGAAGTGAACCTGGACGCCTGGAAACCACTAAGTCAGGGCCACTTTAGCTTCACGCTCAGGTGAATTCTTCTTTGCATGAAAAGAGGAAACATCCGCTCCCCGGGGTCACATAAGAAGACAGAGGCTCTCTCTTTCTTTGTTTCCTGCTGTAGTCAGATACAGCTTGAAGGGCTTTGCTGACACATAACAATGTCAATTGTTCCTCGGACACATTGGAAACAATAAATGCACCAGGGAGACTCTAACACCAGCTGAACCAAATCCAGACTGAACTATACGCTACACAGTTCCTCCAGCAATGAGCCAGTTTGGACAGCATGAGCAAAAATGAACTGGATCAAATCACTGGATGAGGATGACAGCACAATTTCAGATCGTGCTGGCAAAGATCTGAAGCATGTCTGTCTTCTGGAACTCACCTACTGCTATGTGGCATGACCTGCAACATTAGGAGTCATGCTGAAGTAGTACGCTTTGTCTAACAGGGTGAGAACTGAAACCCAAAGGGGCGCACCAGGACATTTCGGCTTATGTATAAACAAATTCCTCTGGAAATGACCACACATTTTTCCAGCCTGCATAGGCATTCATTGGTGTTTTTGGAACACAGATTTAGTCAGTTAACAAAGAATATTGCAAAAGAAGCATCATAAGGCTGGCTTCATTGGAAATTCCAGTCTTACTTGTGGGAATTAGCTACTGGGCAGGAAGTGACACATGGAAGCTATGAGGTGTTTCCTTTCACCTTGGGAACACGGGATATTCTCATAAAAGTCAATGATGAAATGTTGTATTTTTGGATATGTAGGTGCCTGATTTGATACTGTTGATGTGACTGTTTTCGCAAAAGACTTTTGGAGTGTTTCTTTTATCTGTTTAGGGAGTTTGGCGGGACTGTGTTATGTGTTACCAAGGAAATGTTCTCATGTCTTGGCAATATTGTCCACAGACTCGCGGATGTAATACACAACTTCCTGAAATAGAAATTATTTGATAAAGAGGGGTGGCAGGGATGAGATCATGACAAGGTGTCATAAATAGAACAGTGTGAAGTGCATGTATAGCTCTGACAACCAAATTTTTACTTAAGCTCCACTGTGTAGTTCAGGGAAGACATATCAGTTGTAATCAGATGCTTTGCACAGTTCCCAAATTTCATGCAAAAGAGTAGGGTGCACTTGAGAAAGAGGATGTAAAGGCAACATCAAGCGAAATTAGTAGCTTTTTGAACTGAAGATCCCACTGCTGGAAAATGAAAGGCACAACCTACAGCATTGGTTCTTTTTTTTCATTTCCAACTTTGGACACCAAAAAAAAAAACAATTATCCTATGTGTATACTGACCATTAACCATTAACTGTATTGGGAAACCAGTAACAGAGGCCTGTAAAGCTGAAGTCTTTGGATATCTTCAGTCATCCAGGTAATGGTTATCCAAGAAGGGTTAAATCAATGGCAACTGGACTTGTAGATGTTTCACCTCTAGTCCAAGAGGGTTCTTCACTTCTGACTGACTGAGGGAAGACCACCACCACAGCCACCCTTTTTCCCTTCAGAAGCCTGTCCATCTTGTGCATCACTGTTTTTCAGTCTAGAAAAGCCTTGCTATGCTGAATCTTGATAACCTACACCAACATCAGAGCACTCTTGATTGGATGTTTGCTCCCTTAAGAATCTGATTCACTCAACATTTCACCCCTTGGTTATGCTTACGTCAAGTATCGACTATATGACTAGTGGTCTTAGAAAATATTACTTAAACAAATTAAAGCGCAATTCCAGTATTTCTTGGACTTTATTTGGTTTGAGGAAGGTTTGCTGATAGGTCTGAGTGCAATGGCACATAAATCTGACCCTTTTTTCCAATGAGAAAGACAGTTTTAGAGAGAAAATGCCTCTCTGGCTTGTAAATGGTTATCTCATCTTACATCTGCGTTTTAGCCTTTTGGTTGTCAGTTTTACTCTTGGAACAGTTTTATGCACCAGTAAAGTAATACCACCAGTTACTGACATTTCAGGTTTTTCAAAATTCTTTCCATTGAATTACACAGTGGCAGCTTCAAGTAGGTGGGAATTGCCTATTGGTCAGTGTTAAAGTCAAAGAGTATTTTTTTGGCAAGTGGTATCAGAATGCCATTCCTGGCGGCCACCCTGTTATTAAAGTGATAGCTATTGTGGCCGAGCACTATGGCCCTGTGGAAAGAATGAGGCTCCACAATGCGGAAGCTGAGAGAGAGGTCTGGATCACACGTCACCGAGGCTTCCAGTCTCGGCCCCAGGAGCTGGCAGCTGAAGGCGAATTCTCCAAGCTAACATTAATAGGAGCTGACAGACAGAGTCCTTGCATGACTTACAGACACAGTAATTCCTTTACTGCTTGGAATTGAATTTTGCTTCTGAAAAAAAAAGAAAAAGAAAATGTGTGCATGATATGAATTTATTTTAGGAGTGGAATACAGCAATTGCTTTCAAATATCTGTCATTAAGAATCATTTGCCTTTTAAAAACACAAGATAGTAATAAGTTAAAAACTTATGGGAGCTCGAGAGTTGTAAACTTAATTTGTCAAAGATGCATATTTACACTAAGGAATAATAAATAGTAAACCAGACCAGTCAGATTTTGTGCAAAAACCAGATTAACATTTATATCATAGAGACCCTGAACAGGCCTTAACAATGTGGGGCTATTAAAGGGTTTAGAGTATTCTCATAGGTTGCCAAAATATGTTTACTGGGTCCACTGCTACTTAATCCCCTGCCAGGAAATCTCAGACCAGTAGAGCATTGCTGGAAAGTCTTTTTTAGCAGCTCCACATTCATTCACACAGCAGGTCTTTCAGATCACAGACCTGTGACCCCACTTATTTGGTTGTTTGTGTTCACTAATCAGGCAGTAATCCCAGAAATGTCCAAATCTGTCTTTGGCTTTTTCCAAACGGAGCCTTCCTCGCTCTGTTTGTGCTGTCAGCGTGCTGGGGAGTGGATGGGGTCACAGAGAGCAGAGACTGCAGGGGTAAAAAGGTCTAGGGAGGCTGCAGCCATCCAGGCTCATTCAGATTTAGAACCGCCTTTTCTGGACAGGTTTTTCCAAGGATTAAAGAAAGATTTCAGTTTTTAACCATCATCCACCTGTGTTGCAGTGGTAGCAGGCTAAGTGACACAGAACAACAAAGAACTGTATATAAACTGGCTTTTATCTTAATAGTTTTGGTCAACCTTGTTACCAGCTAAATGGAGAATTGAATTTATTGAAAAGTGGTCAAGTTTGAAAATAGTTACTAAAACAACTTTGCCACAAAAACTGCTCCACAAAAGACACATAGTTTTTAAACAGTTAGGAGACAGGAGTTTATGGTATAAATATATCTTTTGAATAAACTGAAATTATTGGCCTGTTAGCAACCAAGCAACCAAGGTAACTGCTTGTTAACTGACAACTTGAACATTAAAATAAAAATTGTACCATCATCAAAAAATAATGGGACATTTTCCTACCAACTAGCTAAATCATGCGCAGTCAGCTATGGCAGCTCATCTTTTGCTCTACCTCATACTAAGAAGGTAGTTAGCTTACTTTTACCCAGGTGGCTTTTCCTCAACATATATTTAGTCCAATTTAGCTGTAATTTAATGTTGTAATTGGCCACATCACAACACATTAAATTCAAACCATTGGTGACTTGGCAAAATCTGTATGGAAGAAAAAGTTTAATAGCTTTATTTAAAGTGGAAGTTGATCAAATACAACATATTTTCATGCATTAGAACCCTGGATTCAGCTGCTATATTAATCTTCCCCAGAGCAGCCCCCCCTCCCACCTCCATCTCATGCTCTCAGCCACCTCCTCTCCAGCCCGTCTGTCTCTCCTCCCAGCGAGGCACCCAGGGCCAGGCCCGGGGAGCCATAAAGGGCTGGTTTGTGTTTGGTTAGTGGTGCAGAGCACCATGTGAAAAGCTTAATTTCGAAGGTCCAGAGGGATTAAACCATGCAGGAGGCACAGGAGAAGGAGGTGGTGTGCATGTGTGTGTGTGTGTGTGTGTGTGTGTGTGTTATCATGTATTTGTGTATGTTTGAAGCAAGCAGGTCTCGGTCCTCAGTTAAAAACAGGCATATGATTTCAATTAGGGTCCACCACCTTTTTCTCCTCCTCAGCCCCTCCTCCGCTCGTCTACCCTTCTCTGACCAAACTGTGGTTGCGGACTGAGGTACCAGAGCTGAAACTGCAGTCTTCTCCCATTCAAGCCCTTATTAATCAGGTTGACTTTTAGTCAGGTTGATAAATGGGGGAACTTGGTTCTTCTTGGCTGAGAGCACCTCAGTTCAATATAACACAGTTTATGAGCACAGACAGAGGTAAATATTCATGCAAAAATAAACTTTTGTTCTCTTTATCTGTATTTCTTTGTGTTTTTCTTTCCCTCTTTGGCCTTATGCACCCATATTGTACATACTTGGTCAGCCATCCTGAACCATTAGCCATGCTTGGTTACCACTGTAAAACAGGCCAGTGAAATCAGATGGCAGCCTGAATTTATGAGTATGCAGCGCTATATGCTGGTCCTCATAAATACTCCTGTTACTGCTTTTTGGTTCTCTTTCTCCATCTTTTTCTGTCTTTTTTCCCCCATTTCAACGTCTCTCTTCCTCCGAGCCAGGAGGAATGCAGTCAAGATTTGGGAGAAAATGAAAGAGTAGCCATTCTCAAGAGACAGAAATTAGGAAATAGATGATCTCACAGATGGCCTTTTTCAACAGTCTTGTTATGTTGAGTTTCTGTTGGAGATAGGCTGAGGCTGCTCATATTAATTTTAAACTGTTTGGACTGCATTGGGAAAACAAGATAAGGTTTCCAGGGGAATTGGGGTGATTCGGCATCCAGCAGATTATCGTGACTGTCACCTTAACACAAAATCTCCATTAAACCTATATGCGGCCCAGGTAAAATAAATCTTTTTAACGAGATGGTTACTCACAGCTGATTTTTGTAATAAAAAGAAACCGAGCCACCATTACCTTTAGTGCAACTTGAAAGCACTTACAGGTCCTGAATGTTACCAAACTGGCATTTTTATAAGGCGAGCACCAGATGTGCTGCCTTATAAATCTGCCATCCACCCGAAAGCAAATATCTGGGCAACAGACATGCAAGGCCAGAGAGGACAGAGTGCTATGAGAAAGAAAGACAAAATGAATGGTTGGGGGGGGTGTCACACTATCTCAGGCAGGAGTGTGAGTTTGGTCAGAGATTCGGGAGTGTCAGTGCCAGTAGCTGCTAATGTAGCTTTGAGCCTCTACCCTCAAGCAGAGCTCACTTCTAACTCCGTGCTTTCATATTGTTATTTTTTATTTACAAATCTGTAGTGTTCACCTCCAATTCTACCAATTTGTCAAAAGAATACAGATCTTTTTGCGCTTTAAAAGAGAGTGTTCTGTGTTGCTCAGATTGTTCGACCATGTGTAACAAACTTGTGATCTTGGGCTATGCAGATAAAACTAACTTGATTTCTTCACCAGGGTCATTTCCTCTCCAGTCACTAAAACAAGATCAGAATGTGTTTTTTTTTTCCTTGTCCTTTATTTCTCTGTTAAATATATCACCACATATGTTAGCGTGTGATCACTTGTCCTCCTTCTTATGTCATGTTTGTACAGATTAGGAGTCATAAATGTAATGTCTTTACCGTCAAGCCACTACAGGAGCATGTAACATAATACACTCTCAGGGATTTTCCTCCACTCACCTCCTTTATTCTCTGAAAACAGGCATGAATACGCTTGTCTGACGGCGATACAGTCATTGTACTGATTGTTATCTGCCGATTTAGCCCTTGTCTAAAAATGAGAAATGAATTATGGATTTTCATTAAGACTTAAAAAGGCGTGTAGGAACAGTGATTTGTTCTGAGGAAGCTCACCTTTCCAGTTCTGGGTGCAATCTCAGGAAATTGAAAGAGGGAAGATGAATTGAAGGTGAAATAAAAGATGGATAGGTTCAAAAGGGCACTAAAGAAAGCAGGCAGCCAGTCATTTCATCAGAGATTAAAATGGATTCTTATGTTTTTTATGGAGGTAGGAGGGAAGTGTTTTGAACGGTGAGTTGGGAAAGCAAGTAGTGAGATAATCATTCAAGTGGGTATCCAGAGGTCCAGAGACACGGGATGTACAAGTCAGCACAGGGCCTTTGCATAGTCAGTATTATTAATCAGATGTCAAATGTTGTTCCATGCAAACTCAGTTTGTTTCACAAAATGTGATAGTTGAGGGAATTTTTAATCAAAATCACATGAGGTCCACCATCTGTGCAAATAGGGCTAAAGATAACAAGTAGGATCTGGTTTGGCCTGTTTGGTCCTGTGGTGAGGACCAGGCTTCAGAGTGTCTGGTTTACTTGGAGAGGAAGCCGCAGAGAGCTGGGTGTTTTCTGACATCCTGCCCAAACGGGGTTTGGCTCTCTGCGAGTTAAGCTGCACTGAGCGCCGACTCCCCCGGCCTGCTTCTCCGAACTTTAACCATCAGTGGCTATCTGCTGGCTTTTCCTTCCAAGGCTTTCTGGATTCATCCATCTTCGCCGCCCAAGGTTTTTTTTTTAAGGGGGGGGTAGAGTAGGAAGAGGTGGTTTTAAATTTCTTGAAAGTCATCCGTCTTAACTGCAGGAGGCAGGGCAATGACAGGGCACTTTTCAAATGTTCAAGATGTGGGCTCGTTGGTGGAGATGAAGAGGAGGTCTCCACTCTCCAGCATGCTTGAAAAGTTCTGATTATAGAAAGCTTGTGTGTGTGTGTGTGTCCGGGTACGTGTGTGTGTGAGTGTGTGTGTGTGTGTGGTCTAGGCGAGGGCTGAGGACAGGACGACATCCAGCAGACCCATCTGTTGAAATGACGGGGGTCCTGTCTGGAGAGGCTGTGAACCTCCATCCCCCCTGTGGTTAAGGCACTTTAAACTAGCCCAAAACACACAGGCACCCACCCCCTCCACACACATACATACACTCACACACACACATGCATGCACACACACTCATTCCAGTGGCTCCTAGTTACAACAGTCTGACCGAGAATGACTCCATTCTCATCCTGCTGCGCTGCCTCACTTGTAAACAAGTCACTTCGTTTCAGCTGAAATGTTTATAGTCTAAACTATGATCGTGAGCAGCCCTGTTTCATCATCCAAAACCACCGGCTATCTCTAAAAATTCAAAGTGCAAAAACACTATCAGTGGTGGTGACATCATTGCAAGCCGTGCAATAAAACTTTATCTGTAAAGTTTGGTCTCGGAGACAAGACGAGCTGCGCTGGCACTTAGTGTTATCGCTGGAGTTTGCTGATAGCCGTGGCAAACACTGAGCTGCTCGATGATGTCACCCCTGAGTTTTTGCAAATGCACGACTAGGGCGTCGACCTCAGAATAAACACTGAGTATACAGTGGTGCACTGTAAGTGTAGGTGTCTGTGCATCTGTCCTGCATTAGTCCAGCAGATTCTTCTAAACACTTCCAGCAGAGCAGCTATGTGGCAAGAATCTAGAGAGGGTCCGCTACGGCACGTCAGAAAGATAATAATTTAATCTTGTTCGGTGTATCAGCTCTGTCAGCTTCTATAAACTATTCAATTCATAGAAGAGGCAGCCAGGAGGGGAAAAAAACAAAACATTTTTTCAGTATTTACACCGCACAAGTTAATTTGTTTTGACAGAAACATCTGCAGGAAATCTAATGCAAGCTCCTTCTTAATAAGCCTTACTATTAAAGAGGGAAAAGTAGAAATGAAGTGGAAAAGAGCTTTTTCTTGCAAACTTCACTGCTGCAAAGCCTCATTTGGGAACAACCACTCTTTCTGCCTCTGAAGAATTGTGGTTTTCTGGTCAGAGTCACCACTGGGCTTGTTTTCCTGAACCAAAACGTAATGGCGTATTCTGTTATAAATCTGTTGCCCTTTTATTATTTCTCCTAACATTAGTAAGTCTTCCTCCAATGTGACAGGCTTCATCTGTTTCACCTTCGCATCTCTGTTTCTCTAATATTAAGCCATAAAATCTGGGATTTTCCTGTCCTGTTATGCTGTCTTTTATTTCTTCCTGTTTTTTTAATGCATCCTTTTTTTGCCCCCTTCTTTCTTTTCAGAATTTCCGTCCCATCACCAGCGGATATGGCGGTTACAGCCGTAAACCTTCCTACACCCCCGAGCCCCAGTCTCCACAGCCCGCCCAGCCTGCCCAGCCCGCTCACCTGAATAACGGACACTCCAGACCCAACAACGGTCATAGCTACGGATACGGAAACGGAACCGGGCACGCTCAGTACAACAATCCGGCGGGACTTTACGGCGGCAGCAACGGAGACAGGTCTCTGCCGAGCAAGATGGGGGGCCTCAGCATCAGTGCCACACACAGGTGAGACAGTGAAACTGCGTGTCATATAGGTGTGAACATTGAGTATGACGTAAACAAATGGTTTTGACAGGATAAGTGGATGAGTTGTCATTTTGTAGGAAAATCAGGAAATGTATTGGTGTTTCTACTGATCAACTTCAAAAAACCAATACAAATTGGATTGGATAAAAAGAAACAGTAGCAACACAATGCTGGTAAAAATATAGTTTGCTGCTCTTACATCCTGCAGTTAAAAATCTGTAAATACAGAAAACAGTGAACCTTATCTTTGCAGTGGTCGTTAAAAGCAGGAACTGTTGAAGTGTATCGACTTTCAAAATATCCCTCTGTGAGTTTTCCCAGACCAGCACCATTACTGTTAGAAAACCACACAAGGAAATAGTAGTTAATCTCAGCTGACTGCCTCTAACATCAGCTGTCCTTTTGTTAAAGCTTCACCAGGTATATTTTCATGTAAGAAATACACCTACAGTAAATTTTAATATTCCACTGATGCTTGTGTATACGTGCTGGCTCCTGTGAAGACACTCGATGACAGATGCGCACACACAGGAATGGACGCATACGTACTTGGGATGTCCCTTGACACACCTGCGCAGAGCAGCCATGTCAGCTGGAAAAGCCATTTGTTGTTGTGCATCCCCTCAAGTGTGCAATAAAGTTGTGTGTTTAGTCTCCCAGTGAACATCCTCTCCAGCAGTTCCTCTGGACTGGACTGTTAATCCTGACCAGGCCCACACACACACACACACACACACAGACAAGGACACATTTAAACACCATCTTAACACCACTCATCTCCTGTCTTTCTTCCCCTCTGTCTCTCACTCAGTCTCGCTTTCACTAACTCTGCCTTTCTCTCTCCAGGACACTCATTCATACACAAAATACACACACACACACACACATACACACTCAGGCTACAAGTGAAGCGCTTCCTTCGTACTCCTGGCAGGGAGTCTGGAGACAAACACGCAGTTAAGTGTGTCAGGATTTGAGCACATCTGTCAGCAGCCCTGCTCATCTCCCACAGGTTTGAATGTATCGAATGAGCGTGATCCATCCTGTGAGGCTTGGGAGTAACTTGATGGATGGGTGAACATGCAGAACCGTGGCGCAGAGCTGTTGTGATTAAGACTTCATGCTTGTGGAATCACATGTAGAGTGTAAAGTACACACCTCTGTTTTCCCCTCTGCACATCCATCTTTGTGCTGTCTCGGGTAATGGACAACTCTATAGGATGCGCTCCACACAGTCTGTTTAGAGAAAGGAAAATGTTCTTTTTCTTCCATAGCTTTTTCAGCTGCCTTTCTGGCAAGTTTTCCTTTCTTTCTTTGGTGGTCTGGCAACTGTCATCTGTTCTTTTATCTTTTTGTTTAGGCTATTTCAGATCCTTCCATTCCTTCCTTCACATCATGACACCACCTGGTAAAAATATGTACTGGCCAACTTGAGACAAAATCACATCACCCCAATGTTGTCTTGACCGATAACTAAGGGATTACTAAAGGATTCTCATTGCCAGTCATCTAGTCATCGTTAATCAGATTGCATTGCAAAAAATCTTGCCTCTCTTGTCTCCCTCAGCCCAGAGCCTCCCATACACTCCCCTGTGGGTCGTAATGGTTTCGACACGCAGTCAGACGTCTATAAGATGCTGCAGGACTACGAGGAGCCTGTCTCTGAACCCAAGCAGTCTGGCTCCTTCAAATATCTCCAGGGAATCCTGGAGGCTGAGGATGGAGGTAGGGATCTCTGTGGTTTGGGTGCTTACATTAAGACTGGAGTGGGAAAAAAAAACAAAAAAAAAAACATGTGGTTCCACTGCAACCTACACATGCACATCATGCTACTTTTCTCATGAACAGGGTAGCTGCCACAGCTGATGGGTATATAGAGGCAAAAGCTAGAATTTAAATAAAAATCAGTCAAATCACTTTGACTGATCTCATTTCAATATTTGTAATATTACTAGCAGTACTTGTCATGTAATTGTATACAGAGCATGAGTTTGAGGCTTTTTTAATCTGCCATGTACAAAAACATATTTTATATCTCAGACTATACTGGTTTGGTCATGACAATATTTTGAGGTGATCTGTTGTCACACTAATAAGTGATTAAATGAGTGTGCATGTCAAGTTGACATAATTACACTAGCTGGCCAAAAGTAGATGATTGTAAGGCTGTAAATTGAATACCACCATGTTCTGTTGACTGAGAGCTGTGCAAGGCTGCTCTTGTCACTGACTGGCCTGAGTGGTGCCTGCATAAACTAAGCAAGAGAAACTGATCACATCAGCAACAAAATCATGTCCTCAAAGATTATATCTTTTTTATTCTGCAATAATATAATGTCAGCTGGTGACACACAGATACACTTGACTACACCACTGAATATTAGATGACAAACACTGCTAAGAAGGCATGAGATAGTTACAATGTGGTAAGTGTTTTGTAAAGTCATACTGTTTATATTTGTATATGGTGGAAATTTCTGAGTAAATATTTCCTCCTATGCTGATGAGGCCAACTCCAGCCAAAGGAACATCTTGCTCTCTGACTCTCTGACTGTTTTCAACTCCTCTGTCTAACTGGCATAGTTTTCCTTTTATAGAAAGACACAGACAGGGAGGATAGGGGATAAGAGAGGAAGAGTGAGAGCAGGAGAGAGAGAGAGAGAGAGTCAGAATGAGAGAAAACAAGAGACAGAAGGAGCAGAAGAAAGATGAAGTGCTTTAAATAGCTCACGCACGGATGAAGAACAGGGGAGGGAAGTTTTGCTAAGGCAATTTACTGCAAAAACAACTTCACAAAGGACAATAAAGTGAGAAATATGGTTTTCCCGTCTGCCTTCTGACCGCTTAGCATTCCAGCTTTTGAGGAGGAGTCATGTGATGCTGACAGCAGCAGAGGAGGGATAATCCCCGGAACTAAAACCTTCTCTTCAGGTTCCTTGTTTATCTCCAAAGCAGGGCAAAAGTTGTGAAAGTATTAATTATAAGCCAAGTGTTGGTATGTTAAAGTGGAAATAGCACGGACCTCAGAGAAGTGGGCTTATGACCTGTTAGCATGGGTAGTCAATGATTGATGTGTTTTTTTCTCAAATTCAGCAACCAGGGCGTCCTTGAGAAAAGTCCTTTAACTCTTGTTACTATTACTGGAGTGTTACCAGCTGTGAATGTATGAATCTGCAGTGTCACGGTCAGTATGTATGCTCAGTAACAATTTCCATAGGTAAATAATTGTCTTAATGTCTAGTGATCTATGTATTCTGTCATATTATCATTATCTATGTGAACTCTAAATTCACCCCTGTCCAAAGATTTAGCAATGGCTTTTATAGGCTCTGAGAGAGTTTACATACTCTGGTTTGACTGATGTGGGTTTTGGATGCCGGTGCTGGTACAGATGTTTTTGTTAGAGAACCTAATGATGGCTAATACTTGGTAGTAACTTGGATATTTTCAAGCAACAAAACAACAAAAGCTCGTAGTTAATGTGTCCTCCTGGGGCCCATTTCACAAAATTTGCAGCATGCGAGCAGCAGCTTTCACCTTGAGATCATTTTCTCTCACTTTAATTTTTACACCAAACTTGCAACCCGTGCATGAACATGGGAGAGGACTGTAGGACTGTAGAATTTGATGGAAGAGAATGCTGGCACCATTTCGATGTGAACAGAGCTCACAAATCACTTTTGTGAATCAGGCACCTGATATTTTGAGAAAATAAACCTATGCCTCTTCTCTAAAACCCAGTATAATAGCACAAGAATACTGTATATGTATGTATCACATCCTTGGCATCTGTGATGTAACCCTGACATATTTAATAGTTAGTATAATTTTCCTATCAAACATCAACAGACAGTTTATATTGGGAATGATATATTTCTCTATTAAAGAAACAGATAAAAATGTTGATTCTCGAAATTCTGACCTTTGACCAATACATATGATAATGCCATTCATATGGAAAAGCCTCAGTTTCTCACGTTTTAGTAAGAAGCAGTGACTGTAGAATATAACTACCCCCAGGCAAGAGTGAAAACTTCCCTCTCGGTTATCACACCTCTGGGTCGGCCTTTGATGTGAGAACCGACAGGATAATCCACAGCACAAGGAACAGCGCTGACTGCTCCTGCAGCGAGGCCTGGAGCGCCGCCAGACTGTTTCAAACTTAATTCAGCACTTCGTATTACACTGAAAGTGAAGCGAGAGGGGGAGAGTTGAAGAAAAAGACAGATGCTAACGACAGACAAAGGGGGTTGGAGGCAGAGAGAGTAAGTGGCACTGCTGATGGAGTAAAGAGATTAAAAGGAGACTGTGTTTGTCTGCTGTCAGTGCTCTTTCAGCTGTGGATACTGGCAGGCTGATTGACAGGCTAAGTCAGTGATGAAACGAACTTGACGTAACTTGGGTTTACATAGGGATTATTTAAAAAGCTACCTATCTCTGTGTTTACGTTTGCCCCTGTCGCTTAATCTGTGAAACCCTGCCACAGATTTTGCCGCAGTCCGTCACCCGGTCATTGCTTTTTAACTGCACAAAAAAGAAGAAACAAGTCAAATTAATAGCTGAACAAATTTGACACTCAGGTTAAAAATAAAAATCATTCTGTTTTTAAATGCATACCTTGCTGTCAGGCTTTTAAATCACCGTAGTTGGTCCCCTTTTGAAGGAGTCCCCTGTAGGGGCCATGTTGACTTTCAGGGGCTTTTAAAGTTAAAGCAAACAACAGTGTCAGTTTACCCAGAATTCCACAGACTACACCAGGATTGGATAGGCATGTGGATAGAAGAGGGGTGGAGTGACTGTTGAATACTGGTGTTAAGTTGGGGGTGTGTAAAACAATATCACCCAAGGTGGATAGATTATAGAAGGTTGTATGTAAAAATAGTTTCATTTTGAATGTGAAGGCTTGAGATTGCTCCATTGCAGGTGATACTTCATATTTTCCACCTTCATTAATGAAAATTTAAGATGAATCTGAGGGGAATACAGACTTGAGACAACATGATGAGGGAGTATGTGTTTCTTTAATAGTTGGAAAAAGAAATAAACACAGTGCCAGTAACCTATCTGAAACCTCATACCTTCCCAAACTCCACGGTTATTTGTCTAAGGAAAGTTCTGAAAATTATCGTATTTTCTGCCTTTCGTTGTTTATTTCCAGATAAATTACTTCCCATCAGCTGCTGGGGGGTATTTTTTCAGGAGGGAAGCAGGCTGTGTCCTTTCACAGAACAAGACCTCTGTGAATTAAGACATCCATCAGCACCTCTGCTGTGCAGAGGAGGAAATGTTACACTTTCAAAGTATAACACTTGTCTGATTATTGATTGCTTCCTGGATTATGAAATGTAAACTTGAAATTCTCACATATTAGGTCAGTCTGTCACGAGAACCATATGGGAAGTTAAGTGGATTTATTCCAATGGACCCGCTTAAATTTGTCTATAGTCTAGATAGTATAGATAGGTAAAGTGACGGAGACAAACGTCACACTACGTTCTCCTTTAAAGCCACCACAGTGAAATTTGATTCTGGATGTGAAGTTTTAAGGAAAGGTTTCTAGGAAAAGGAGAGGGAACATTCCATTCTGATAGTTATTCCAGGGGGATCGAGACAGACCTAAAAAGATACAAGATTTAAAGCCCTGGTAGGATTTCTGGTCCAGTGGGAGTAAACATGCGACTCCAGTGGTGAGGAGCTTAACCCTTCATCTGTCTGATGGCACAGGGGACCTGTCCTTTGGAAACCACTTTAGGCCTGCAGCAAGACATTATTTCAATTCTTTATTCAATATTCTTTCATATTCTTTAATATTTGCTCTCTCTATGCAGTACTAAAAAGTTAGCGCCTAATCCCTAAGGTTGTGTCTTTGCTGTATTTGTCTAGATCCTTGCCTAGTTTAAAGTTTAAAGTAGTTTTAACTGCAACAAAGAAACATTTGGTTTTACTTCATGATAATTTATTGGCAGTGATTTAAACAACTATCATGTCAGCACTTTCGATCATACTGTATTTCCCAATATTTTTCTTTGTTTCATGATAATGTTTTTTCTGGATGCACATGTAGCCCCAGATATTATAAGTGTATCTTTCCAACACATTTCAACTGATCATTGTGCCCATTTTCCAATTGTATTTCTTGTCATATTATCTTAATAAAATACTTATAAAACTCTTGCATGAACTGAAACCTGCAGTACACATGGCCAGGAACAAATCAAGGGTTTTTTTCCTGACTTCCTTGAAAAGTTGTAGATAAAAACAATATCCCACAACAGCTGTATAAACTTATATTATTGCAGCTGTTTATTTATCTTGTATTGTGATTCGCTTTGCCTTAAACTCCCTCGGGCTTCACACTCTTGCACTTGACAGGCTTGAGTCAGATGGGGGCTAACATGAGTCTGTGACCGTTTTACAATATGTCTGGTTGATATTAGTCACAGTACAGGCCACACTTTGCGCCGTGAATGTTGCAAACTGCCAACTTGTCCCTGTCTGTCAAATAAAATATGGTGTCTGTCTACATTTGGCAACAAAATATACAGGTCCTGAGTTAGCCTGGCTATTTAAAAATGTAGAACAAGACTTAACAAGTGCTCATTCACCCCGCTTTTTTCTTTTTTCTCATTCCTGACTGTGGTCTGAAGACTTTTATTAGTCAACGTTCCCCTCTGTGAAAAAGTCACAAGAGCGCTGCACAGAAAAGATTTTCCATTAGAGTGCATCATTCTGTAATAGAGAGACATTAATCCCAGGAATAACATACCCGGCTAATGTCAGCTCTTAAACACACCATGGAGCAGTCAGGGGCCAACTGTTACTGAGACTCGAAAGTCCTTTGAGTCGGGTGCCAGATGCAAGGTAATTAGACTGTGGTTAGTGGCAGTGATAGGTGGCCTGTTGGCCTGAATAGCCTCTCCTGGCACGTCATCAGTGAAGGGGAAGTCGTATACTGTAGTTCACAGCCGTGTCCCGCTGATCCACCCTGGTACACTTGGAGCCACTGGAGTAGCTCCAGATATCAAGTATTGAGCATGGTCCTTTCATGCATTCCAGTCAGGCGTGACTAAATACTTGATGGCTGGAGACGATTACTCTTAATAAAAAATGCTATGCATGGGAAGGCAGCGACCATCATTACCAGCCTCAGTCAGATGTGTGATGCTGTGCAACATAATTTATTTCTTGTAAATGTTTTTTTTTCTCATGTAGTTACAAAAAGTTTTGTTCTCAACAGTTTCTTTTGGCAAAAAACTGAAATATCTGTCTTAAATTTGAAAGAAAATCTCTTAGAGGTGTTGTCAGTTTTTCCAGTAAGATGTATATCAGGCAACCCCATGTCGTTCACAGGTATCGTGTGATTGTAGCATATTGGTGTGATGTTTAAAGCTGGACTCTGTAACATGCCAGGTTTTTAGCCTGTTTGGGAAGGCTAAGGAAATGCCACTACAGACTCTGACACTTGAACAAAGTGTACATGGAGGAGTGAGAAACACAGGGAGGTCAAAGAGAGGAGAGAGCAAGACAAAGAAAAAGAAAAATATTCCATTCCCATGATTTAACACTGAAAGCTAATTCTGTTGCCAAAACAACACTTAAAGATGCCCTGTTGAACACGTTCAGTCAATGAGCCATTACTACATGTTGCAACTGGGTTGTATTTCATGGAATATGAAAATGATCACATGGAGAAAAATGCAATGGAGAGGCTGAGGAAGTGGACAAGCGCCAACTTCCTGTTTGTGATAACAGGAGAAATAGGTTACACTAACATAATCAGTGGCAGAAGATAGAGGCCAGTTTTCTTGAGCATGACGAGCAATTTTTGGTAGATGGTGACATTGAGGATCCCAGTGTTTGTCATCATATTGATAGGTTTTTGTTTGCTTGATATGGTTGTGAGAGTATTTCCAGGTGGTTTCCATTATGTTCTGTGTGGTTGCCAGGTTGCTTGCTAAGCAGTTACACTACAAAATACTGTAGTCCAAGTCTCACAAAGACGTGCAAATATGATGAAGTTATAGTGCTTCAAAGAGAAGTAGGTCTGAGCACTCCTCCAAACTCAACTCTGCACTCAGTCACCAGTTTATGGGTACATCTAGTTACAACACCCCTGCAAAATATCAGACTGGTAGCCAGAGCTTCTATTAAAAAATGCCACTCCATTTACACCCTCACACATTTACACACCTCTCTGTATATTGCAATACAGTTCAACAGCAGCTCAAACTACATTCCACAAAATGATCATGAAGTTACATTAACACCTCTCTAAAACAATTTCAATACAAACTGAACATTATAACCATCGTGAAGGTTGCAGTTATTACAGGACTGTTAATAATAATAAATCACGCTTTATCATAAATCATGTGAAGACTGTGTGATTGACGGCCACCAAAAGTAGAAACACAGATGTCCTCAAGGAGCTGCATGCTTTGATTTGCTGTAATGTTTATGTTGTGCCAAAACTGTTTGAAAAATAGAATAATGAAAAACAGTGACAGATAATATGCATAATAAAAGTAGTGTGTGTTGTCCAGTGAGCACACTAGACTGTAGCAATACCCCATATGGATACCTGCACCGTGCCTTTACACCAGCAGGTTAACACACATCTGTAAGGAGGATCAGAGATAGTGAGAAATAGCTCAGTGGGGAACAGACATTGACCAATGATGCCGCCTTTGAAGGTGCTATGAGAAATATTTATCCAACTTTGTATCACTTACCAGCATGCTACATACCTGAGACTCTCTGTGCTCTATTCTCTATTCTACCTGGAACTCAAACGGGGATTTCCGACTGGCTTTTTCCCCTGAAATACCAGATAGGTAGTACCTAGAACTGCATGGCAATGAAAACATACACACACACACATGCACACACGTGTCCAAACAAGCTTGTTTGTATTTATAGTATGCATGCTAATTTTTAAGATCTGGCCAGTGTCCAAAGTTCCCATATTTACTCTCTGGTTATTTTGTCATTTCCAGGTGTGTCACCAACAGAGAGGATGAGAAACTTAAAGTCTCCAGTCAGATCTCCAATCCCCAAACTGGGAAGCCCCATCCCCAGCCCCATGTCTGGTCTTCAGAAGCTACCCCAGTGCACACGCTGCTGTAATGGCATTGTGTAAGTATTGTGCAGATCCTAGTTTCATGTTTTTAATATTAAGACGTGGACTGCCATCATAAGATTTGTGTGACGAGCGCTCAGTATGTAAAATATTTTGAAGTCTCCATTTATTTTTCATTTCAAAACTAAGTTTGAATGCCATTTTTTCATTTTTTCAATCTTAATTTCCCTGAGGGAGTCATCCCAAGGGATCAATAAAGTCTGTCTAAGTCTGTCTAAGTCTAATCTGTGTGAAACTGAATGGTATAAAAATTATGGTCGCTGTGGTCTACAATTACAGACTACTGAAGATACAGTGAATATGATCGTGAAAATATGAATGACTTATCCTCAGAGATGCTGTTAAAGCTATTTTAATCGCCATCTGGTGAGGATATTCCTCGTGTTTGTTTAAACATGCCGTTGTGGTCATTAAGTTAAACCATTTGAACAACATGAGGTGACTCAAGGTTCTTCCCCTGACTCAGAAACAAAGAGGTTAACTCGCGCAGGTCGACCTGCACCAACAGGCCCTTCGCTTACACTCAGAAATATCTATTCCCATTTATCATTTTAATGATTAAACCAAGCCGTCCTCCACACCCTTTCCCACGCACCCACACTGTATACACATATTACAACCTGCACATAGGCACATACACAGACACTTGCGCTAAGCGTTTCTGCACATGCACACACCTTTGTGCCAAAGTAACCACATGCACCGGTAATCCCCCCACCTCACCCCCCAACCCCCCCTCCATAAAAGCAGCTGCAGGTAAGCAGTGATGTCATCGGCTTACTTTACTCACGAACAAGAGCGCATTGTAGGAGCTTGCATGTCATTATAAGGCTGTTAGGGACCAGGGAGCATTTTACAGCTTTTTAAACAAGTATAGAGCACTGTGTCAAAAGTTTATTCTGCAAGTGGTGTGGTTAGATGGGGAAAGCGGTTAAAAAAAGAAGCGGGCTTATGACTGAACGGTCGCTGGCCCGAGTCCCCAGTCCAGAAAGGAAAATCTTACAGAGGAGCGGTGAATGAACAACGCCCTTAACAACCGTGTGACTGAGTAAAGCAGTGAACTTTCTAAATGAACTAGTGTTGATCAGTGGCCAGCCAGCAGAGTAGACATGTACTATTCAGCTCCCACGTGTGACAGTATGGACCTTTTCTGAAAACTTTCCCGAAATACAACACATGACGAAATACATTCAGATGCTTGCTTGGTTGCAGTTGCTACAAAGTCTGGTAATTGTTGATTTGCATAGATAACAGGGAGTTCAATAAACAAATGTGAGTCAGCCATAAGCAATTCATCTTAACTTATTTCCTTTTAAAGTGCTCTGTCCTCTGCAGTGATGCAGACGCATGCACTCGACCTTTTAAGGCACTCAGCATTTCGCTGTTTGCTCGTCAGTGCATCCATTTTCATCTGTCTCTGCAGTGCAACCCTATGATGTTGCACTATTTTTGCATTGCTTTTCCCATACACTACATATAAGGCTGTGTCCTTCCAGTACACACAAAAATACAAGATTCAGATTCAGTCCAGCAGAACACGTACAAAAAAGGGACAGGGAACTAGTTATAAGATAAGTCTTAGGAGAGTGGCTCTTATGGATGAACAAGAAACATAAACACACACACTGTTCAAGAGGATCATGCTGTCAAAAGATACAGCATGGGAAGTAAAGATAATGTCTCATTCAGTGCGTGGAATATTTTAATTTTTCAGTTGTTGTCACCAGGGAGAGTTGTTGCTCATTAGCTTTACTGTATATCAAGATGGTGGACCAGATGTAACTGAGTTAGTTAAATATTGGTCTCTAGCTTATGAATAAGCTAATCCAGGCAGTGTCTAGGATCCTAGAGTAAAAGCTAAAAACATACTGTATACATCATTACTTTACTGATTTCCCTCATATCGTATCACTTGTATTTCATTGTGCAATCATCTGCACCTGTGCTGCATCTCCATGTTTTCTAAATTACCTAGCCTACATATAGTACATGTACCATGACTTTAAAGTCTCTTGTAACACTCTCGTCTCCCTTCATGTCTTCATCCAGTGGCACCATCGTGAAGGCCAGGGACAAGCTCTACCACCCCGAGTGCTTCATGTGCGACGACTGCGGCGTCAACCTCAAGCAGAGAGGCTACTTTTTCATCGAGGACAATCTGTACTGTGAGACCCACGCCAAGGCACGCGTCCAGCCCCCGGAGGGCTACGACGTCGTCGCGGTGTACCCCAACTCCAAGGTGGAGCTGGTCTGAGACGGAGATGGAGCTGGTCATACTGTAATATTACTGGGAAACCAAAATATGGGAGAACGGGGCTACTGAGTATCCTAGCATAGATTTATCAGGCTCTGTCAAGCAGGAATGTCGATCTTGGATCAGCTTTTGTCTTTGGGAGAGTCCTGTGAAATTTGTGTTTCAGTGATCCGATATCAGCCTTTCTACACAGACAGACCTGATAAATGCCATGTATATTGAGCATATTGAGAATAAGGCAGGGGTCTGAGGAGTATCCCAAAACTCCAATCCATTAAAAAGCCGACATTGTATGCTATGTCCCAATCTGACAGCCTTCATCTCACAATCAGCGCATTTACATTGAATCTCAGATACAAAACAACCAGTCATACTGTCCACATCACAAGCACAGCATATTACCAGAGCAATAAACAAGACAAATGCAGAAATGTTAAAAAAAAAAAAAAAAAAAAAAGTCAGAGGAAAATGGAATGAGATGCTCAGGCAGTTTGAGATGACTACACCAGCAGCCAGTTATTTGTTTTTATAACAATCCTCACATCAGTTTATCACCAGCATCATATCCAGTGTACCATGACAACCCTCACTTAAGCCTTAACTGTAGAATGCTAATGTGTGTGTGATATGTGTTACCATAAGAGATGTTTGAGCTGATTGGTTTGTTTGCTGTGATGAAGCGTGCAGAGGAGTTGGGAGGGGGGGGGGTTCTGCCTTCGGACTAATTTTGCATTTAGCCATTATAACGCCTGTTTCCCCAGCAGCACACTCCACTAGAAAAATGTCTGTGTTTTGCAAAGTCATCTAAGGTGTAGTGATATATTGTTGTGAGTTTTGGTTTTTGGGTTTAAAGGTTTCTGTGTCTTTTTAACTATGTTACAGTTACACATTATACTCCTGTTGCGGATAGACTTTTGCATTTGTAATTTACACGTTAAGCAGTTTACTTCTATGTTGCAAAAGTGGGGAACATCTCTCTTTGATTGCCACTTTTTATGCTCACTTTTCAGTTATAAGAAACAATAAACAGTAAGTCATTATTAGCGCATCGGGTACAGGTGTAATTGTGAGTGTCTGGAATGTGCGTCCGTATGCTTTGGGGTGTGGGTTTACTGAACTATAACCTATAGTGGAAGCCTCCATATGTGGCTATGCAAGCACCACCTTCTGATATGTAAACAAAACCCTGCAGGAGACGCCCTCAAAGCTCTGTGAGAAACTCTAGAACTTCAGTCTCAAGAATTTCTCCCAGATCTGATCACAACAACCTCAATTTATATTCTGTAAAATGATGCTTTAACAGTGAAGTAACTTAGTCCAGTGCAGAGAATGAATGCAGTGATGATATTTTGAGCAAAGTAGATAAAAGCGCTTCTGGCTCATGCACCTGACTGAGAGAGGAATTCAAGTTCACGCGGACGAGTTCACTGGGTGTGTTTATTAAAAACACTGCAGGTTAACACCGGTGCACTCTCTGGCCCTCGTGTTAACCTTTAAAAAATGCTCATGTGCATTCGAGACAAGAGATATGACCGTAGAAAACTGTTAGAAACTCATAAACTGGGACTCCACAGCCTAAAACATGTGGGAGTAATATTCACTTTGTTTTGATTTTTGGACCCGCTACATAGATTCATTACAGTTCCTCTTTGGAAGACGGAAAAAGACAGAAGTTGGAAGTATGCATAGTTTCCTTCCCTTCCTACTATGAATTCAGATTCCTGGTCACAGCCAAGTACATGAAACAAATGAAATATATTTCCACATTTCCTCTGAGAGAGTTGGAGGGGGGGTTGCTGAGGAAGAGAAATGAGGGGACGGCATGTGTTTTCTTCTCTTGACAGTCTTCCTGCGAGGAGAAAGAAACGTGCCATTATGACTGCAATATGTGGCCATCTTTCTTGGCTTATTGTGAATAGTGAAGTAAACTGGGTGGAGAGGAGTGATTTTATTCTTAATTTTAAAAAATGTCTCTAACAAAACTACTTCTGTCATTTGAAATGAGAATGAGAAAATTAATTTTGCCGTGCTGATATCCATCTTTTTTTTTTTTTCTTCTAAGTTTCAACAATGTTGCGTAGCCACTGGTATGCCATCTATACTAGTTATCTTGTAAATTATGTGAAAGTTATATTGCTACCACATTGTCTCTTTGGTATTGTACATATTTGTTTTATCGTGATTGCTTAAACATATATATAACATGTCACTCACATGCCTTTGCATAGCCTGTGTCTTTAAATGATTTCTTTGACACAAATCCTCTTCTTGTTTTTAACTTATTGTTCTACCAGCACATGTTTTTGTTCTGGATATTTGCTTTTTTTTTCTAGGATCTAAATAAAATGAGAAGTGCATTACCATGACTTGATCTCGATGTTCACTGGTCTTGACTGCTGGATATCCCTGCAAAAAAAATGTTCAAGAGCTGCACTGTGAAAAACACAAGGGGGTTTCTTCTGAACAGATATTGTAAGACCACCAAGCTGCAGTGTGTGTCTCACAACCTAAATCCTTAGACATCCCCTTCAGAGAGGCCTTAAATCTGAGCATAAAATTGTCAGGACACAGAACTTGGTCTGATGGTTTCATAGTTCTGTGTCTCATACAACTTTTATAGCCCACCAGAGGAAGTGTTTTTTTTTTGTTCAGGGTGTGAGGTAATACACACAAAGTCTGACTCTGTTCATAATGGGAGCCTGTTTCTAGGTAAATTCTGTGTAAATGAAACCAGGAGTGGGTCTTAATTAAGAACAGTTAATCTTTGTTTTAAAAGTGTCACTGCTCATTCAGATTCATTTGGTTATTCATTCATTCTCTGCCTAACTTTTCCAAGGTCACTTGTCATTTCAGACCTAGCCACACCCACCTAACCCCAGCCCCTCCCACCTTCCAGTGACCTGATTCCCCCACGCCCACCTGCTCACCTGATCCCCATTCTCTCATTAGCTCTCTATATACTTCCACATGAATGCTGCCAGATTGTCTTATTTGTCGTCTTTTGTGCTCACCTGCCAGGTCTAGATCCTCTGCATGTTACTGGTCTTTGCTTTTTGCTTGCTCGTTTTTGGCTTTTCACCCCCTGTCAAGCCACTACCTGCCCTTGCCTGCATTAGCTTTTAATAGGGTTGAATTGAGTCAACACCGCTTTCTGACACATCTTACATTATTTTAGTAGTAAATTCTTGACTGTGAAGTCCTGGTTAGATGAATTTTATCTGTCTGTTTCAGTCCACACTTGTAAGAGTATCTGCGTACAGCACTGACCTAATGATAAACCTGCAGGTAATCGTGAAAAGACCAAAATTATAGCAATCAGGAGTCAGAGAAAAACATGTCTAGGCTTTCCCCTTTATGACAGTCATGCACATCTGAGCTACACAGAAATGAAATGACACATTTTCTTCGAAAAGTAAAGCAAAACACTGTAAAAGAGTCACGCAAACAAGTTTTCATCTGGATTATGAGTGGATTGTTCCTGTCAGTAACTACTTGTCCAGTTAGTGGCCCCCCGTTGGTCATTATGAAATGCTGCAGTTCATATCCATACATCAGTGCTGACAGACAGCATTCATTTAAAATTCAAACCTGCTTTGTTTATTTAAGTCCTCATTTAGTCCTATACTAACTCTAACTAATCTTTCTTCGGGAAATCAGAGCATTCATTTATGTAAGGCTGAATTCAGGGTGACACAAACCATATCTGAACAAGCTAATGTGTTAGGTGTAAACAAGCACCTTAGCCTAGAAGCAGACTTAGTGCCTGTCTGGGAAATGGGCCAGTAGTGCTGGAGTATTCACAGTACTTTTTAGCGATGCTTTATAGCGCTGCAAATGTGTTGATGTTCATCACGTTTCTGGCTTTTGGTGTTTCTGTATGGAGCATCGGCGGCAGAGCAGAGTGGCAAATCTGTAATACACACAGTCACAGCGCATGGCACAGATTTAAGGGAATTCTTGTAATCAAAACCAGGAGGCAAGAAGTCACTTCATACCCCATTAAATGACTTTGCGCCTTCAGTAATGGCTCATTCAACACCCACGGCGAATGTGTGCCGATTTTAAGTGAGCCGTGAGAGAAATGAGGTGGAGATAAATAGACAGGCCTCATGAAAAGAAGACAGGAGAGAGAGAAGTAAAGAAAGAGCTAGTGTCTGGACCAAGGTTAGTTAATCTTCTGAAGGGTTTTGTGTAATCAGCATTTGCATATGGGAAACATTTACTAATGTTTCCCACATGCATGACACTCATAGTGTGCTGTCAGTCCCAAACTTAACTTAATATAGTTAAGTTATTTTTAAGAAAGAAAGTTCCTACATGAGCTGCCTGCTCATGTAGGAACTTTCTGTAGGCAAAATTCAGTTGACTCAAGTTGTATGTTTGTGTCTGAGAGAGGGTCCTCATAATGTTACTGCAAAGGGAATTTTCTTCATATTCCAAGAAACAGAGGTCAACATACCTTAGACACACACCCAAGTGAGAAAAAAATCCTGTAAAGGGCACACCATCCATTGTACTTAAGTTTACTTTTGTGATGTAAATACCAAAATGACCTCAAATCGGCTGTGGGAGAACTTCACTTCGCAGTGAAATGGAAGCAAAACAGAGGCAACGGGAGATACCAAGAGGGAAACTGAGGCTTTTGCTACATGGAAAGAATTCATCCTCTCTCACATCTATAAACACTTAGTCCACTCTAAAGATAAACATTTCAAGTTGCACAGGAACAGAGCTCGCTTTGCTCTGCAGGCTGCAGCATCGCCACTTAACCAACTGGTGCAGTGTGCATCACGTGTGAACACTGACTAAGCAGTTTCTTTCAGCTTACTTCAGAATCTGCCAGCATAGCTAACCAGAGACAAATTCTTCACATTGGCCTGTATGGAGAAAACAAATAGAATAACTGTACTGCTTGGTCTTTCTTTCAAACGTCAGTTAGCCAAGCTTACAACTACAGAACACATTGAGTTCATACAACAAATCAGATCAGACTCAGTACCTTTATAGTGCAGAAATACCTTATCAAATACAAGATATATTCTTTGTCAGTCCAATTTCTCCACTTTATATTTCAGCAGTGTTCATGAGTTCTACTTAGAAGGGCGTCAAGATGGAGGTAATAAGTCCAAAACCTTACAGCACTGTGTGTTTGGTTAAGAGGCTTGTTCTTTTTCTGCGTTCCCTTTGGTAAGAATGCTGACTCTGTGTAGGCTGCTCCAGGGCTTGATATGGGTGACTGACAGCTCTGTCTTGCTGATACAGCTAACCATCATGTGTGATCCAAGCTGCCATTCCTCATTCTCATCACATTTTCTCCCACTGTCTCTCACTCTCTTTCATCTCCTCTTCTGCCCCAACTTTTATTGCAGTAATGTCTCACTGGCTGACTATTTCATAAAAAAAAAAAAAAAACTGTTTGCAAATCAGAAACTATAGCAACACCTTACCTGATTTGGATTTAAAGACAACAAAACCTGATCTCCCTATTTTCTCTCTTTTATCTGTGCTCCTCCCTCCCATCTTAATGGTTCATACTGTTCATTCCATGTTTGTGACGCCATACGGTACCAACCTGTTGCCTGCGACGGCCTTGATTTGTTGAGTCTTACTGGATGAGTGCCGGTTATACCTGGGAGTAAGAGTGTGTATATACAGCAGAGCAACATTCTAGCCATTCCTCCACGGATATAAATTGAAAACATGTACCATAACTCAGACGAACCTTATAAGCAACACACGAAACCCTGATTTATTACAGTAAAGGTTCTTAAAGGGTATAATATGGAGCTCTGTCAGAAGAGTGTTTGGTTGATGATGAAAGAGTCTGGAGATAATCTTCTGTTTAGCTTTATAATAACACTGGCGGTTTAGTGTACATCAAAGGGCCAACAACTTTGTAACCGAGTTCCATTCTAATGGCTGTGGTGTAACTGAAGCAATAATACAAGTAATTTAGTTTTGATGGCCATGTATGTCACAAAGAAATGCCATGCATCTCACGCAAGACAGTAAAAATCATGATCTTTATGTCGCCATGAAACAGGGAGAGACCATGGGGTGTGTAACATTTCTGGATTTGTCTATCTGTGATTCGTAATCACACTGTTATGGATCAAAGTAATACTGATTCCCCTCAAATGTGACAAACACATATATCTCACAAATGTCCAGTTGGACTTAAGGATGAACTCATTTGAATTTGGTGGTCAAAGGTCAAAGGTCAAGGTCAATGTGAGCTCACAAAACATGTCTTGTGCCATAACTCAAGAATCCATATACTAATTATGACAAAATATACTTAAAACCTCTCATTAAATTAACATCTTCACTAAATATATTATATGAGTCTGGACAGACAACTTGACTGCTTGGCGGAGGTATACAACTGAGAGGTGTTAATTCTAGTGACAAATTTACTGTGTTTCTGTAGCTTTCAGAAGTTTGAAGTGAAATCTGCCACTTAAAATTGATTTGTGATGGAAAAGCAGCAGTTAAAGTTTCCATGTCTCTCCAGATTGTTTGCACACACAAGTAACCTAGAAACATTGTAGGAATGTGGCATCTTTTATTCACACTTGAACCATGTGAAATGCTACTAGGGCCTACAATAGGCTGATTGCAAGAGTGACTTGAGACTTGAGAGAGTGACTCCTTGATTCTGGCTTCTTTCATTCAAAAATTTGGCAGAGCTTTTATAGACTAAAGTCTGAAAAGTTTGTCTATATTTATGGTTGCACTTATGTGTGTATTCTTGTGTTTCTTTAATGAGGACAGCATCTGCACACAAGGATGAAAAGGTGCACAATTTGTGTAAGTAGAGTCGCCTCATGGTTTGTTTGCAAGGATTTTTGCTTATATTACTGAAAGCCCCCTTGATCCTCCTTAATGCTTTGGCTGGCCCTGTGAAGGGATGAAGCTCTGATTGAGCTTCACTTTGATTCTCATTAAAAGGGGATTTGGAAAGAAACAGTCACTGATCTTGAGACACCCGCAGGATGATCTCAGAGTTGCTCAGCCCTCAGATGAGCAGTAAATTCTAGTGAGGGAAATCAACAGGTGGTCCTCGTGAAGAGGTTGGTGGAAAGAAAATGGCACTGATGCTGCCAGAATGAGAGGTTCACTGTTCTTGGGGTGAGTTTGTGTGTAAAAACAGTACAAGAAATACAGTCCTCCCTAAAATTGATAAAGGAAAGAAGCAAGTGGAAACAAGTGAGGGGTCTGACTGGCAGTTTTACCTTCATCTGTGGTGGCCCATATTGATTTCTTGCCCAGTGCCTGCAAATTTACAGCCACTGTGTTCAAAGGGTTTTACCACATCATAACCTAATTCAGCTTGAGCTATTGTCCACTGAGAAGGTTATATTTCCAGTCCGTTTGTTTGTCTGATTTACCAGGATATCTTAAAACTGTTTTGACAGAATCAATAAAAAGTGAGGGAATGTAAGATCACGGGCCAAAAAACAAGAAATTCAGTTTTGAGCACTTTTATTATTTTTTCATTGAATAAAAAAGTTATTTGGCACATGTATTGTACGGGCATCTATCGCTATTTTGATGCTCATCCAATTGCAGATTAAACATATCAAAATATTTCCTGCTATTATAATAAAGTGATGACACATTTGTGTTATTTGTGCAGCCTTGACAGAGGAGTAGTTATTAGTTTAGGTCAGCTGCCTAACCTTATCAAGTTAAAAAAGCCTGACCCCATCCTGAACTCAGACTGCTTACACTGAACCGTCAGTTTCACATGGCAGCAGAACAAAATGGCAAGTCCACTTTGACTAGAACTATATATTTGAGTAGAACTATATTGTGCATGGAAATCATCTCAACAACAACTGTCATTTACGTTTCAAAGTTCATGCTAAAGATGTATAGACAAGAAATGACTTTAAGTGAGCTGGCACTGGAAAAGAATTACAACGTCAGTCTTTTATAGTCTCATTTTACAGTCAATATTTATTTGTGATGGAATTGTTAATGTTGTACAGAACATACATTACAGTACACGTGCTGTGATGCAGAGAATGAATCCACTCTGAGGTCTTTTGTTTACTGTAAAGAGTGTAAATGGTCAAAGTGGCCAACATCCAGTCACCAAGAGGAGTTCGCTACAGAATCTATTGTTTTCAGACATATGCAACACATCTCTGCCCTCTCAAGTCTGTTTAAATTAAAGTGGATATAAAAACTAAACAGATGGCTCACGGTTTACAGACATTTCTGCTTTCACCAAAACCTGGCTCTGGATGCGGTGAATTGAACAGAAAGTGATGAGGCAATGGATGGATTTCTTCCTTAAAAGAGACTAGCAGGGATAGCAGGATTATCTTGTCAGTCTGAATATATCAATGATTTCTGATATGTGTTTCTGTAATTCAATACATGACAAAATCATGCTTTTTGAAGCCACAACTGTGAAAATGAATGAATACACCACTACTCTACTAAACTTTAAGAAATGAAAGCATAAGGACTTAAACACATATTTTCTTAATTTTGAAACCAAAATTAAAGGTTGTCCATTAATAAACTGTGCTGGTATACTGAGGATTTGAGCCTTCAACAGTACAGTAAATTAAATAATGGACTAGATGGACCTCTGCACCCCTACAGTGAGCCAGAGACATTAAAAAGAAACCTGGTTCTGGTCAGAGCTCATAATTTAGGACATTAAGGCAAAGTTAGAGAGATAGGGACAGGAAACAGGAAAGACCAGTTAAGCTGAACCAATCACAACAAGCCAAACAAAACAGTAAACAGATGTCGTCAAAATCTCTTGTCCTTTTTCTGTCTACCTGACATTGCCATTGGACATTCTCTGTCTGTGCTTTCTTTTTAATGACACAACTGAAGCACACACATTCCCACACTTTCTTTCTTTACATACCCCCTCTTTACCCCAACAATGTCCCAACAAGAAGCAGCTACATGTTTCAGCCGATACCATAGTGACTGTATGAAAAGTTCCTCAGCAGTTGGCACTATAGGACAAATACTGCAAGATACAAGTGCCAGCTCCTTCTCCTTTTGTCTTCTCTCTCTCTCCCCGTTGTGCCTTTTATCCTTCCCAGACATCTTTGACTGAGTGAAAAAGGCCTTCGTTTCTCCAAACAACTCAGTCTGGACCTCATGAAGCTAAGGACTGGAGATACAATCGTCTGAGGAGCTAAGTATAGAGCAGGGAGAGCCATAATTCTATCAGAGAGACAGAAAGAGGTGGGTCCGGCCTGTCCACTGGAGTTATTTGTATTGCTGGATTTGGCCATGCAGCATGAATCACACAAACACTGAGAGCTGGGGCAGTATTCATCTCTGAACTTATTATGCTGGCGTGAATAATGTGGAATCTCCACGTGTATGTTTGCACTCTTATCTTTTGAAGTTCTTCATATCTTTCAGGTTTTATGACGAGAGATCTGTTAACAGTTTTTAACCCCAGACCTCATTAGAACAGCTTTATTGATGGCTTTCAAAACATAGCTTAAATTCACCACAACAGAGCAGTCATGCAGTTCTTCAAAAACCATGATATATGTGCTTTTAAAGTGGCTAAAATCAATATTTTTATAAAAACAATATATCAAATGACAATGTGAAAATAATATGTGAATACAGAAGGGGTTGGAGACTTATCACCTGAATATGCAGTTCCCCTCAGCTTTGTCAGTGGGTTTTAGCTCATTGTTTATCTCTCCTGGCACAACTTTACTGTTGTGGTTCACCCTCACTGCTTGCATGGTGTCGTTTTCAGCTGCAGCATGCAGCTGTTTTCAGTGAAAAAGCTATAAAACACCCCTGTATACTACCTTCCCATTACCAAACAGCAGACAGACAAAGTTAGTGACTAGAACAGCTAGCAAGTTGGTAGAGACCAAAAACAGAGCTAAAAGACAATAAACGTTGGACTTACATTTGCCCAGTGGCTAGAAACACAACCTCAAATGTAACTGCTAGATATATAAAAAGAAAAAAAAAAGAAAAATAAAAATAAAGAGTTTCATAAATAAAGAAGACTCAGAGAGAAATGTCTCCATGTGTTACAGATAAAGAGTAATAAACTATGCTTTCTTTCAGCTTTAATTAGCTTTATTTCTACAGGGTGGATTTACACCAGAAGCAGGAGGTTGTGCAAAATAAGTCCAATAAGTTTTCAAAGTCACCAACCACAATGTGAACAGTTCATAAAAATGAAGTATGCTGAGAACACCAGAACTATCTGCTCACACACACTCAGTTTACAGTTATCCACCCCTGTGTAAATGACAGGGATTGTGTAATTATAGTTGTGTTAATATGACATAATGTTCAATCCATCCACAGATGTGCGGGGGTTTTCTGAAGACTGCCTGGATGAAACCATGCAGCTACACCATGTCACCAGCAAACATGAGCTCATCTCCACATTCAGACTCATGACTCAAATTTGGAGCTTAAAATTCGGTTCATGTGCACTTGAGGGTGAAGATTTTGTGTTCTTTTTCCAATTCACCACATTAAATTGAGATTTGCAGCTGGGAAACTCCATTAACCTTCTTGGAGTGAAAAGTAGGTGAGCCTCGTGCACCACTAAGGCCCTGATTGTGTCCCATAGCTTGTCAAACACAAGAAAGCGTATCAAATTAACTTTAAAGTGCTTTCTCATGACGTTATGATCTTAAACAAATACGAGGATTTATTTGCAAATGTTTTTGACCCATGTGTGTTACCTTTGGGTAAAAAGCCTCAGGTTTTCTAAACGAAACAGTAAAACACACCAGTTTTTCCAAGTATCATTGAGTTCTCATTGTAGGTTGTGCCCCGAGGAGCTGGAAGCCACACAGCCAATAGAATTTCATTAATATTGATTAGTTTCAGGGCAGAGGTTTAATGTTACCTCATCCAAATATTATTTCAGAGGCCATCCCACCCCACCAAGAAAAATATCTTCGAGGAAGCACAGTACGTGAATTTTCTCTGGTGACATTGCACAAAGGTACCGCTGGGTTCAGTGTTGAAATCATGCTGAAAGCAGGTTCATAAGGGTTCATAAGAACAACTTAAAATGTCAGACTGTGGGTCTTGTCAAAACTACGCTAAGATAAGGATAAGATAAAGAGTAATACAGCAGGTTAGGCAGGGACAAGAGCTCACAAGTAATGATGGGTTAAGTAGTACGCAACTTTATCTTCTTTATCTTCATATGAAATACCTTTGAGATGAAAACACTAAATAAACATCACACAGAGACAGAAACTGTGTGACAACGTGATGTCAGATACAAAAAAGACATTACAAGACTGTGCATGTGAAATTCTTAAATAACATAATAATAATAACAGCTGTAATGAATTTGGACATATTACAACAACATATATGTATTTACATATATATTTAGACAGTACAGTACAAACATCATTCTGGTGTGAACTTTCTGTTTCAGTCAGCTCGTCAAACCCTAGGCCGTAAATGTAGATGAATGGGAGCAAGATCTGTGGTCCAGATGCACCGGCTCACTTTGCTGATTGATGCCCTGAAGAAGAAGAACAGAAAGTCTCAGTGTGATCCTGTCTTTCTCCCTCAAGTCATATTCACTTCAAAAGGTGATTTATCAGTAAAATACAGCACTTTACAGAGCCAAAGGGAAGATGATATGCATAGGTTTTCTTGAACTAGTTTCAGTGATTGAGTAAAGTGCTATCCGTGAAAGCAAGCAGATGAGCACTTTTGCAAGCCCTTGCAGGGACAGAGACGAAGATGCCAAATGTGTCAGCTAAGAAGCTTATCCCTCTGTCTCTCGTCCTATCTGTCCACCCTCTCTCTCTCTCTCTCTCTCTCTCTCACACACACACATACATACTCATATAAAGAATACAGATATTCCACACAAACCTTCCCTGCATTTTCACATGCACACAAACTGATTCAAGATTGCCATTCAATTTTCACCTGGTGGTGCAGGTGTTCTGTTCTCCTCAGTGCGACCATGGATAATTCAGGTTCATAAATTCAGCTTTCTGTCAGCACGCCTCTCTGCCACATGGACATGCTGTATCTGTTACCAGTCTACATCTTGCTTAGGACTGACACAGGATGATGTGACCAGGAATTGTACACTGTTCCTGAAAGCAGAACTGAAAATAAAAAATAATGATAACTAGACTAGTATCAATCATATTTTACTGTCAAGAGCAAAATACTGACCTTCACAATCAGTTCAAGCTTTTATGAGTAAGTCTTGACCTTTTTGTAAGTACAAAACGGCAGAAACAACAAATGCTTTAACCTTTTTTGATCATCTAAACTGGTTTTCATGTGCAGACAAACTACTACTACTACTACCTCACAGTTGTATGCCTCTGCCAGTTGTGGGAAATTCACAAAATCCACAATCTCCCCTTCTGTTCCCAAGATATGGTATTGAATACTGGCCAGAAAACATAATGATCTCACAGTGAAGTTGACCTTTGAACCTTTGGATAGAAAATTTCATCACTTCATCATTTTATTATTATTACTGTGAGACATTTGTGTGAAATGTTGTCATAATTAGTACGTGAATTACTGAGTAATAATTCAAGGTGTTTTTGTGATGTTGCAGTGACCATGACCTTTGACCCTTGACCACCAAACTCTAATCACCACCAAGAGGAGGCTTGTGGACAGACAGATGGATAGACAACCCGAAAACATGATGCTTCCAGTCACAGCTATTGGCAGTGCAGAGGTGTGGACATCACTGTTTGCTATGACTTCACAACAAGCCTCAGAGGTTTTTACATGCAGTGGGTCATCAGTGAGAGAGAAGTACAAAAACTAATAATGTTGGGACTGTCTGACAGGCCATCCAGTTTACTAAATCCCACTGATTTTGGCCCCATTACTGGCAATTAGAGTGTAATTGTTATACCATCACATTTTTCATCCACAATCATCCAGTGTAGCTTTGCCTCAACTATGAGAAAATATGTCAAACAGCGAAATAAAAACAGTTCTTTGTGTTGGCTTGGCCATTGAAAAGCAGAACATTTTCCACAGCTGCAACAAAACAACCAGAACAACAATGTGAAGCCCATAATGGGGCAGAAAAATGCTTCAAATAGCCCAAAAATGGGTGTTACGATTGCCCAGCACAAGCCAAGTATCTTGGTCTATGCTATTATATAGTAAGTGAGCATGTTGTTAGTTCAAATTAGATAATGCAGCATGAAAATAGCTCTACTGAAGCCTGTGGCTGTTGGAAGCAATGCAGTGGTGCATGGATTTGAGTGATCAGCTCCATCCAAAACAGGACTTTTGCTATACTCTAATGCTAAGCCCAGACATTCCCATGTAATATCACTAGCCAGTATTTATAAGAGTTTCTAGGAAAATGACAATATAACTCCACCAAGTTAGAGCCCAGAAGTCCTTAAGGTCTATTCTTGACTTTATTTACTGGTTTATCATGACCAAAATATAAAACAGCTCACGACCACAGCTCACACAAAAGCATACAACAGCATTTTTATGAAGAAAAACACAAATGGGCTGCTGTTGTAAATTTGTTTAACTTATAGTTTAATCTGAGTGGCATTAACCTCCTCCTTTACAAATAAGCACATAAAGTTAAGTAAATCTGGGGCAAATGTATCCATGTAAATTACCTCACCACCTTTGCTGTTGTTTAATGGGTGAGTCAGGCCTGTATAGTGTCCCGTCATACAACTGACACAGCAGCTTAGTACAGTAGGCCCCATAGACAGAAGCCAGTGAGCTGCCTGCCTGCCAAATGAGCACTTGTTTGCTTGGCATTACCATGGTTTCCATGGGCAGAGGCTTAAAAGAGGTGCATCTGAAAGAGTGACTGTATGTTTTTCTTGAAAATTCTGACCTTGCATGTGTACTTATCTATATACATGAACATGTCATGTATATATTTGGGCATTTGCATGGGGCTCATGAATGCATTTTTTGCATGTGCACATTGGAGCTAGTGTGGGCTTGTCTAAATCACTATTCCATTTGGCCTGCTAAGCTACATAATGTTTCATTCCTCTCATGCACCATAAGACCATTCGGGATGTGAATTCACTCACTGGCTTGTTACTCTGAAATCCCAATGACACAATACTTTCCGGCAGTTTCAGTTTGTGCATTAAAGTGGTTCCCTTTTTGGACAGAGATTACACTGGACCTATTGTGTCCTGCACTGACATGAATGCTTACTTGACCATTTTATTCATTTGCAATTCAGGCTGGGTAATGACCATGAAAAGTTAGAATGGGTAGCAAAGCTTTGAGGCTTAAAAAGAAAATTATAAAACAGTGTTTTTGACAAACGATATTCATTTCACGATTCATTTATGTTTATTTCATTCAAGGCCAGTAGTGACTCCAAGGTTGTTTATATCATGTATTTTATTAAATTAAGTACTTACAGACATTTCCCCTTCTAAGTGCCACTTTGCTGGGTGTGTCAGGGTGTTCACCTACTTCACTGACCGAGGAGCCTTTGTTGGGAGATAAGAGCCTTCATTGTCTGAGTGACCCTGGGAGTTTGACTGAGACCATGTTAGCTACTTGCACATTCCAAACATGAATAATGCCACAATTAATAACAATGTTCACAAACCTTGACCCCCTTTATCTTATTTCCAGCTGAGAAGAAACTAATAGCTACTGTGTTCCAAGTTGAAAGCAAGAGGAAGGCTGGGACAGGTTTAGCCTGTTTTGATTGGTGGAGAAGTTTCCGATAAGGAAGACGGACGGCATGAGGAAACTTTTTGCCACAACCTTGGCTCATGGAGTACACATTGTTGGAGAAGACATGTGAAGAAAGAATCCGATGGTATCTGGTGACCAAATGCTGCACCTTGACCTCTGATGTCATTAATGCAGGATGGCCAATCAGCAGGCTGGCTTTGTTGAGAGGTTGCCATGAAAACAAAACAACAAGGACCCTGACAAGTAACATCTCCTGCTGTAATGACACTGAAGGAAGGTTAACCAGTGCATCCACTATTTTTTCAGAGGCAGCCAGAAAATATGATGTTGGTGAATATTTCTCCCTTTATCATTCAGGCTGTTTTATGAGTTTAATGTAAGAGACTTAATCTATCATGCTAGAAATATTATTATGACAGTCCTGGAGCAGGTCTTAACAAATGAGGCTTTGTGAGATGAGTGAGTGAGAATTATTTTATAATGCAGTTTATTGGGTTTCAGTACATCTCTCTCCATCCACCATCTCACTCAAGTTTAGTGTTTTCCTTTGATTCTTCTTTCTGCGCAAAATGCAGCATACATGGTCATTACAACTAAGAGAATAAATGGAGTGCAACATTGCAAATGGAGTGCAGTGGTGCAGTTCAGCTCCAGCTTTAGATGAAGCTATGCTGGTTAGCTTCAGTTGTGCATGACACAATGAAGTTAAATGCCACGAGGCATTTGGCTGCAGTCTGCGGTGCACTTTAGCGTCAGCTTTTCCAGCATCCAGCATTCACATCAAATTTCCTTCGAAATTTGTTTTCTATTATTTATTTATTTATTTCTGCAGTATAAATTAAATGCAATCTGTTGCGCGTGACACAGTTAGAAGCAGTTACATATTCTCGCGAGATTTTGGGGATTGCCCAGTGACGCGCCTCTTTTGCCAGACTTGACGGGTGTGTTTCGTTTTTTCTCTGTCGTTCATAATGTAGTCTTCTCTGACTGTTAGGTCTAAAATAGATTAGTGGTGCTAAACTGTTTCATGTTATAGTGTAACGACGTGTGATGTGTAGTCTTCAGGGATAATCACTGAACAACTAGCTTAACCCCGTTGACCACGAGCGGCACTTTAGAAGTGACGTCCCCACAATTTAAAAACCCGGATGTAGAGGGTGGCGAGGCAGTCAATTAAGAAACCGCTACATTAGTGTGATAGCCTGGAGCTACCCGAAGGGCTGTTCTCTCGTGGTAGACGCCAGCCTTTTCCCTGCCAATTTTTGTCCACTGAGTTACATAACGTCTTCCCACCAAACTCCTGGTAAGAAATGCTAGACTAAATGTTTCTGGAAATAGTAACTGACTGTGACTACTGAAGTCGAAATTGTAATTCCTTATGCTAGTTTACGTTGCTTGTTGTTGAAAAACTAATGACGTGTATGCTAACTTAATTAGCATGCTACCAAGTTCACTGACAAACACTATAGCAGATAGCTAGCTAGTTGAGTCCCAACTGCATAGCTACTAATATTAACCATGGTTTGTGTGTGTAGTGTGATGTTCAAAGTGAGGAATTATGACAACGTGTCTACTATAATCACTGGGTTGTGTTGATGAATACTCTTAACACAGCAGGAGAAGCACAGGTGTAATTAATTAGCCTTACATGGCCGCCAAGGCAAGACCCTTGTTTTGTGCATGCTGGTTCACTGACATGTCTCACTGAGACAAATAAAGTCATTAGATACACCTGTTAAAAAGGCCGTTTATCCCACAATGAAATGCATTACATGCACAATGAAAATTAGGATGCTACTCACAGCTGACAAAAACAGTAGGATGTTATCTTTCAGCTCAGAAAAAAATAATCAGAATTTGCAAAGACATGTTTACAGCTCTGTATAAAGTAAAAATTTCAGCATTAATATATCAGTTGTAGTTTGACTGATTACCTCACTGGTCTGTAAAGGCTAATTATTTTAATCTAGGTTGACAGAAAAAAATGTTAATTATTTAAAGAGAGAGAGAGTTCAGCATTTAAATAATTAAATTCTGTTACTGCATATTTAAACATTCTCTGTGTGTTCCCATATACACAAAATATGTACATAACTGACAGTAGGTACACAGTCTTGCAGCATGTGACCATACATCAGTGCCATTTTACATGTTTTAAGTAGTGAACTCTCTACATTTGTGCTCAGTTTTGTTTATTTTATGGAACTTAAACACAAAATGTGGATTTTGTCAATAATAGCTGCTGAAATGACCAAAAATGAAAACAAATGACTTTCATTAAAGAGTTTATTAAAACCTTTACATATTTTTTAAATGGAAGAGTTACCTACATCAAGAAATTGGAATACTATTCATTCACCTAACCTGACTAACTGAATGTGGGTTAGTATATTAATGCTTGGATTGTATTCCACTCTCTTCTCTGGCTGAGTGCCAGGCCTATACAGTAAAATCCTGAGCCTGAATGCAGGATAAAAGCTGCAGCTGTGGAAGCAGCAGGCAGTCAGACAAAAGTAAATGGAGTCATTCTCTAAATCAAGGCCATCTCATTGGACTGCTGCAGTTGTAACCCAATTATTCCCAGGCCACATGTTCTCAAAGCAGGGGTGTCAGGCTTTGGGGGGTGGGGTGGGGCCTCCTCCTTTCTCCTGCAGTCACCCCGTAAAAACACAGAACGGGAGAGAGGGAGGGTGGCATGGAGAGAAAGTACGGGAAGTAATAAGTGTTATTCCTTATGACCTAAGTGCTAAGTCAGTTTCAAATGTTGTGGCTATGGGTGATGGTTGGCATATGTTGTGGTATGGTGCTTATGCAAAGGCAGATGCTGAACTGAAGATTGTGGTATGTAGTGGAGATCCCCATTTGGAAATACAGTCACAGATATGACAGCAGACCTATGAGAGATAGGGAGAGATGATGGGATGGATGGGGGTAGGAATGAAAGACATTGGTCCTAGCTGAAGGTTTATGCTGTTTGTTCTTTATATTTTATTTTATGTTGGAATTTGAATACAATTACCAGAATTTGGAAACTTTAGTAACACAGTCTTAAATAACAGTTCTCATAAGGTAAATCCATATAAAAGAATTGTGGGACAATGTGATGTGTAAAACAAGCTGCCTCCACAGTGTACTGATCATGATAAAGAGAAGGGAAATGTAAAAAGCACACTTGGAAAGACAGTGGAAATGAAAACTTGTCAGTGACCAACTAAAAGAGATTGCAGACTTAACATAGGCTGACTGCTCCTGGGGAGTACAAGGACATTGTTGAAACTGCACTGTATGGTGGGGAGTAATTAATGATGTGAGAGTGAGTAGTTTTTATAGTGAACCACTCAAAGTTAACAGTCATCACCCATTACACTCTGTTAAACCTCCCTCATCCTCACCCTCTCTCCTCCTCAGTTACCCCTTCTGCCCAAAGAGTGACAGACACTTTCTTCTGTGCAGCTCAGCAAAAATGGGATTTCCTGACAGCTCAAATGTGGTGAGTTATTTATTCTAGTGACAATTAACATGATCACTTGTCATTGTTTGATATAAGGAAGTTGACAATGAAGATGTTGCCTACATAACTAATGAAAAGAGAACTTGAACTCACAGTAACTGGATGTTCTAATGAAAAAAGAACTGTAATGAGTAGGGCTTTATATACACCAGACATTTTCAAGTCAGCTCTTCAATTGAGCTGTCATTAAAAAATTACAACATATCTACGATATTAAAACATATTCTCAAAGTCATTATGTTTCTACTAAATGATTAAATAAGATGACAATGAGGCTTTAAAACATACAATTTTCAACATCGAACATGTACCTAAACAAATTGAAAAGACTGAACAATACCAAGCATTTTTGTGCCTTCTTATTGTGAAGTATAGAATATATAGAATAAAGTCTAAGTCTAAATCACATTATATAGCACATACACAAAATCAGCTGTCTGAATACTGACAGATAACAACTGTTAAAGGCATTGTACCTCTCAAAAGCTTTTTTCCATACACATTTAAGATGACAACTTGGAATGCTTAATTTCTTTAATCCTCTGCATATTAATTTGAACATGAGTATGTTGCTGTAGTTGTTTAAGAGAATCAGTGTTGTTTTCATCTTGGCCACAATCCAAATTTGAACTGGTTCAGTGGGCTTTGAAAGATCTTTTCAGGCTTAAGGTTTGGACAGGACCATGCAGTCATTGTATTAAATGTAGTGCTTTCAAATCAGGAACAGCAGTGTATTAGCATGTTGTTGTCACCCTGTGGTCAAAGGAGGAAAACTGTTCAGTTGTGCAGCATGGCTTTTTGGACAAAGTAGAGGAAAAAAAAAAAGGTAAGGAAAAAAAGTGTCCTTTAAAGCATTCTTGGAAGTTCCAATGCTCCGTTGGTGAACAGTACCCTATAGAACACATGCAGGTCTGCAATTTATTGCAGCCTAGGTGGTTAAAGGGACTCTAAAAGGATTTGATAGAAAAGGAGGACATGATTATCTTGAGCAGTTGGGGATTTAAAGTTATCAGCCATGTTCAAATGAGCAAGAAGTTACCAGATATAACCTGGTCATAGTGATCGTCTTTCTTGACCATTATCTGGTTACCTGTGATGGCCTTTGTCTCCATCATGTGGTTAATGATGATCACTACATTTCATTACATTACTTGCTGTGGGTGGAGAGACACACATACATACACATATGAATACGGTTCACCAAAGGATAGTTTTTGCTAAAGCTGTGACGATTATGTGGAATCATCATGATTATGGGAGTTATGTTTTTACTACTGTAATAAATAAATCAAATTAACATAAACTTTTTTGCTCTTTTGTTTTATCCTGCTCATTGCTTTCAAAATGGGATTGTCCCTTTTCTGGCTGTGGAAGACTAACTTATAACTATGGCAGTTATACCCAGGGCACACTGCCGGTGCGTGGGGGTCTTGGTTGTCATTCAGTGCCCATGTGAGCAGGTTGCGCAGTCACATAGCCCACATGAGATGTGAGTTTCACATATAGCTCAAGCCTCACTCTGCTGGTATAGACACAATTGCGTGCAAGCAGCAGCAGTAGCTGCCATGCAGGCGCTAGGCAGGCAGTGTGTTCAGGGCGTTATAGGGTGCTACTTGGCTGTTGTGTTGTGTGGTGTGGTGTGATAAGAATCAAGAAAGTGGTTATTTGTCATCTACATCTTTCCAGTGAACAAAGATTGAAGAAAAGATGTACTAAGATAAGCAGCTATTTATAAAATTAAAAACTTACTGAGCATCTAGTGTGACTCTGATAAAGAGTGCTGATATAAAATTCATTATATATTGTCAGATTTCTGAATTATTATTGAAAATACGAGCTGTCATTGTGTGGATTAGTTTAACCTAATGACTTTCTACTATAAATAAAGATAACATAATGGCAATTTACATAAAAAGTATAGTACTGATGCAGTTTCTTTTATTGCATGACTATTCTCTACTTTATAATCTAGTTGTGAATACTTTGGCTTCATCTTGTGTTGGAAAAAAAGAAGAGGTACCTGAGAGAACAGTACACAATCTCTGAATGTCACCAGTGAGCCACACTTTTATTGTTTAGTCACTGACAAAGTACTAATTTCAAACACACTTTTTTCCTTTTAGGAAAACACAGATAGGAAACCAAATCTCATTTTGAAAACATTTTTATGAATCACATCAATATGTTTATCATAAAATACGTATATAAGTCTTTATGACAATTATGGTGGCTTTGGAAAGTATTCAGACCCCTTCACTACTTTAAATTGATAAGGTTGCCATTTTTGCCAATTAGTCGTTAAGCCACAATGATAAAGTGAAAGCTTTTGCAAAAACATGTCAGGGTCATAACTTAGTAAAGTACAGAGACATAGAGTATATCATTCTCACTGCCATCAATCATGAATGAAGGTCTGTAAATCTGATTTGAAATTCTAAGAAAAAGCTGCTTCTTACAACTAGTTGCCTGAGAATAATCACATTAAGTTTTCTTGAGTATCAGTGTAACTCATTGTTGGTTGTCTGTACATCAAGGGCTATGCTGCAGACAGGAACAGCAAATAATATAAGAGGAACAGTGTCAGACTTTGAAAACCTCAGGTTTGGTAGGGTAAGGTTAGGGTAAAGGCCAAGGCATGGTCATGAATAGCATTATAATGAGGAAATTAACATGCATTTTGATGTGAGCTGGGTCTGGCTTCTCTTGTATGCTTGATCACTCTAACATCTGAGTAGATAATTTCATCTTCAGCATTACCTGAAAGGAGAAAATAAAAATATTTGACAGATAATAATATCTAGCACAATGAACATAGTGTTGTGTGGTAGTCTTTTCAATTCAGTTAGCGCTTTCAGCTGTCCTACCACAGAACAGCAACATAAATGGCAAAGTAGACTTTTATGCTTTGCAGAATTATTTTCAGGAATGTCAAGTATATTGTACGTTTCACATACTGAGGGCAGATGAAAACATGGGAACTGGGAGAACGTCTTTCTCTTACCTTCATTAACAGTCAAAGGTCTTGTATCCCTCTTCAGAAATTTTATACCAAGACACGCAGCTAAAAGTAGAAGCAGGGTGGCAGCACTTGGTATCACAGCCACAGCCACAAGAGTGGGGTGTGAAATGGAACCTAGAAATACATGCATTCACACAAATTAGATATTAAGATGATGTAGATCTGCTGATATGTCATTCTCAGGGCTACCAAGATCATTCTGAAAGACAAACCACAGACCAAAACCCTAGAGGTGCTCTTGGTATTTATAAAACTTGCAGGGAACTTTATTTTCTTTTATTATTTAATAAGTCTGTTTAAAAAGTGACATAGCAATGAGGAGATTAGAACAACCAAGGAATTAAATAAAAGTAGAATTTCATCATTTCATAAAATACTCTACCTTCACAGCTTGTAAGGTGGATAACTGTTTCTTCTCTGCTGACATTGTTTTGAACACTGCACATCAAGTTTCCAGTCAGTTGACCATGTAAGTTGATGGCAACATTTGGAGCACTGGTATTGTGTTGTTTATCTGTGCTACCAGCTCTGGTTTGCATCAGTAAGTTACTGTCCAAAGTCAAAATGAATTCTACTCCTTCTCCCTCAGAGGAGCAGCTGACTGACATCTGTTCTGGTGACAAACACATCTGAGACACAACTGGCTTAGACACTGATGCTGGAAGACAAAAAATATAGTCACATACACATGCAGCACCAAACGCAACATAATATCCACCGACAACTCTGTCAAATATATTTTTGTTTCTGTGTATATACGTGTGTGTGTGTGTGTGTGTGTGTGTGTGAGATTTCAATTCCTATTTCCATTCTAGAGAACATTTTCAGGTCTAAGAAACTCCGTTAAGAACACTTTTTAAAAAAAAAAGTTATATAGCATATTTAGTATTTTAAACCAAAAGTTTCTTAGACCTCAAAATGTTACTTTTTTTGAAATTTTTTTTTACAACTACTACTACATTTCACAACTACTTTGAACATATATGTTTCAGATGAAGAACATAATTTTAAATGTTTTCCCTTTTTCAATCTTACCTTGTATTTCTAGATGGATGTTAATTTTGTGCTCAAGTAAACCATTAGGAAGTGAATATATTTCCAACATGTAATCTCCAGAGTCGTTCTTTGTCATCTTGTCAAGCTGTAATGTTCCATTTGCGAATACTGCACAATCATTGTATTTGCTGTGAATAACAGCTGTATTACTGTCATTGTTTTTAACGTTTAAAATAATAGAATTATTTCTTTTTAGAGTGATCTTTTTATTCGTAGGAAAAAGTAGGTAAAAAATCAGTGGCTTCCCAAGTGCTCCAAAACACTGCTGAGCTCCAGTAGATTCAGATAAATTGCATTCCTTTGCCCCTGATTAAAAAAGAAAAAGAAAAAAGAAAAATACTCATCAGAACATTTTTTTAGTAGCTGGCTTGTAACATTTCATTTCAGTAGAAAAAAAGAAAAACTTAAAACAAATACAAATATCTCTTTACTACTATACATGACTATTTTTCTGTGGTGCTGATCAGCAGCTATTCACTTGCAATGCAAAACCATACATTTGCTCCAAGATTTTTGTTTTTAACCAATTTGTAACTGCAATTTAATGTTAATAATTTTATTATGTAGTTAGTGACATGATAACTTACATCAATTAGTATGTGATTTAGTATCTGCTTTTAATGACTAAAAGTATTATAATAAATCTTTAGTGAAACTGAGTGATGCAGTTAATAAGACCACTACCCTGCACTAGTTTGCATTAAATAACCAGGTTTCTGTAATTTTGGTTTCGTCAGTTTGTTAATTGACATAATAAGTCATCATAACTTATAGTGTGATATAGTTGCTGTTTTGACTGAAGTAAATATGAATTCAATATTTTACTGTTAAATCTTTGCAATTTTGGTCTGTACGCAAATACCATTAACTACACAATTTGTAATTGTTGAAATGTACCTTTTGCCAGGGCTGTTGTCGCCAGAGCTGTGACGATTATGTAGGTGAAAATCATTTTCTGTTGTAACACAATCAAATTCTGCTTAAAACATGGTAAATATATTCCACGGTAAAAGTAAACAAACAAACTAAATAAATCAAAAGTTGGTTGCTTCCGTAAGTGACCTTTTCTAGTGGACTATGAAAACATAAATAAACATTTCGTTTGGGGGGTATGTCTGCATTATCTACATTAAAAGACAGTTTACACAGTATTTTGATTATATATATATATATATATATATATATATATATATACACACACACACACACAAATTACCACTCACCGCCTTTGTAGTAGGATGTCTTCTTTGTGGTTCATTCACCAGCTTGTGAAATTTCCACTGACAGCAGGGTGATTTATTTCTGGTGTTTTGGTCTTGCTTTGTGGAGAGAATTGAGGAAGCAGTTCTTTGCACTCAGCTACCTGCTACTGAAGAACTAAACTTATTTGTAATTAATTGTGCTCATTTTGATGACAAGTTACTGAGCTTCATGTTGTATTCAGATAAAAAACTATTCGTATTAATTATAATATGGTTTATCAAACTCAAACCATTGAATATTGATAGTATTTGGTGCAGAAAGCAGGTATTTTCTGCTATGTTTGATTTCACATAATGCATTGTATGAGCTGCTTGTGTAACATTTACCTGTCTAAGTTTTTAAATGCCGTTACAATGTATGCAGCTAATTGCTGTGTGTGTAGAGGGGCACGCACACAGAGTTGAGGCTCGCATGAAACAAGAGGTGGGGAGAGAACTGCGACCGTAAATGACAATGGAACATGACTGACTGCAGTCAGCACAGATACCATACAGTGGAAAGATGCCATACAGTGTGCATGAGACACACAGTGGTGGACAAAGTCTTTGCTTTGAGGAATAAGGAAGCAGAGTGTAAGGAGATTGAAGTGTACACAAGTCTGTTATGTGTAGTTGTTGGGAGAGAGTTTTGAATGAATGTGCAGTCTTGCAGACCACGGACACATACCTGAGCTTCATGTAGTATCTGGATAAAAAATGCTGATATTAACTATAATATGGTTTCTCAAACTCAAACAACGAACAGCTGTGAAAATGAACTGCATTGAAAAAGTCAGTGCAAGAGATGGCACAGAAGAATATGATCTAACAAGATGTCCTACAAGACAGTGGAAGATAAAGTGAAGCTGTGGTCATTAAGTCCTAGCTAAAAGGAATGCGGAAACAGTGTAGTGAGAGATGGAAGTGTGCATAACTGTAAATTGATGGGAGAGATCTTCAAATGAATTCACGATGTCCCAGCCACATGACAGAAGTTATCATTGACTGCAGACCAGGGATACCTGAAAATACATCCAGTTATCTGTTGCTGTCACAGAAAGGATTCTCTGATTTTGCATGAAGCCATGCATGATGCCAACTTTGCATTTGTAGTCTCTTTTTTAAAAGAATGTAATACAAAATGTAGTTGTGCACTTGATGTACTGTAGCTGTTGTGGTGTCATGCAACCAGTGTAGTGTGTTAATAATGTTATAAAAATTCTCAAATATAAATTACCTCTATGGCACCACCTAGTGTCAATTTTTACCTTGAATACTGTCAACAGCTCCACCTCCTTTTATTTCCCAACCATAGTCTGCTTCCTGTTGGAAACTAACAGGAAGTACCACCATAGACTTTATAACCTCATGTGATATGTTCTGTTAAAAACCACACCTTGTTTTCTGTTGTTGGTGTCACTGCTCAGCTGCAGTGTATACATGTTTATTCAAAATGAGAGAAGAAAAGATCAAAGAGAGTTGGAAAGGTTGAGCGAGAGATATAGTTACGCTGCTGCTTTATTTATTTTAGTCAATATCAATAGTCAGTCACCAATAACAGTGTCATATCTCCCCTTCAAACTCTCACAGAAGAAACTCACTTTACTCCTGATGTAAACGTTAAAAAGACCAACTTGTTGATTGAACCTACAGTTGAACTCTGCAGAATTTGATTTAGAATCTTCCTGCCAGCATGTAGATCCAGGCAACATTAAAAAAGCTGTGTGGAATCATTGATGCGTGTGATACTTATGACAATAGAAACTGTAAAACCTTAACTTTTGAGCATTAAAGCTCACAGCACTCAACTGGGCACAGTGGCCATTTTAAAGTTGACCCATGTAGACTGTTACAGTTACACCAAACTCTTCTATGAGTGGAGTTAAATGAACTTTAACATAATGTGATTGTTGAGTTGAAACATTGTTGAGCACCAGTCTAGTATGGTGCACATAAACAACCACAGTAAACTGGAGAAAGTTACCACAGATTGACTAATTCAGTTTTTTAATTGCATGATCATTATCTAGCTACATAATCTAGTTGGCTCCATGTTGTGTTCAAAAATGATCCCTGCATTATCACTTGTACTTCAAGTTCTCAGGTAGTACCTGAGACTAGTGGTACCTGTACCTGCAAGAACAGTACACAATCTCTAGATGTCACCCATGAGCTAAACATTTATTGTTTAGTCCACTGATCAAGTACTAACTACAAACCAAAGTCCAGTTTAAAGCAGAAGACGTTCCTCTTTTTCCTCTATAATATGGTAGAAATCAAAAAAAGTCTTATGTTTTTCTGTCTATTTAATTTTGGCTTAATGGTTTATAGTATGGGGAAATATAGACCGGAAACAAAATCCAAGTGTGAAAATGTATTTATGAATCATATCAATATGCTTATTTGAAAATACTAAAAGTTACTAAAAAACTATGTTTTATGACAGACACAGCGGCTTCAGAACATATTCAGACCCCCTCACTTTATTCACACTTTGTTTCCATAGATTTTAGTTTGTCAAAAATGGCAATTTTATCAACTCAATCAGACTACACTCATTAACCCGTAATGACAAAGTCACAATATGTTTTTACAAATCTTTGCAAATTTATTAAAACTGCAAAAGCAATCAAGCTATTAATTCAGTACTTTGTAGGAGCCCCTTCGGCAGCAATTACATCCTTGAGTCTGGAATGAGAATGGGGATGAGAGATGATGTGCCTTTCTAAACTATGTCCGATCAGTTCGTTTGCCACAGACGGATGATGGAATCCAATCAATTTCTAGACACATGTCAGGCAAAATTAAAGCAAACAGGATGCTTTTGACCATGAGTTTGAGCTCTATAGCAGAAGATGTGATTAGTTGTAATGTGAATGTCAAATTTCAGTTTTTGATTTTTAATAAATCTTAGAAAATTCTAAAAACATATTGTTGCTTGCTTGCATTATGAGTTGTTGATGCGCCAGAAAAGCTGTTTTATCTGTTTAAATAAATCTACATCACAGTGATGTATGTAAAAAGCAAAGGGGTCTGAATACTTTATAAAGCCATATACGTTTATCGAAAGTTTACACAAATAAAAGGCTACTTTTTAAAAGTGATTACAAGATTGGTTTAAAAAGTACGTTCTCACAAATCATATCCATTATTTAAACATATTTTACTGTAAAAAATATGATAACGCATATCCAATCGTACAAACATTGCATACAACTATGGGTGAATGGGGGAATTTAGCAGAAGTTATTTCTTCATGAATACTGAGCAACATCCTGAAGAAATTGTCTGGGTATTTTTACACAGTCAATGATCCTCTCATGTCTTGAAATCTCCAGTGAGATCAGTGTAAGGCCATGGCCGGTTCATCATGATGTTGGAGAAAATCATGTTGCATTCAGATCTGAATTGGGTCTGGTCTGGTTTGTGTTCTGCCTCAGTGAAACATCTCAGTCAACAATCGAATCTGCACAATTATAGGAGATAAGAAACATCAGAGTCAAAATACATCTGACATTGATAACTCTTCACAACAATATCATGTTTTTCTTTGTTTTCATCAAAGGATGTTATTTGTGCTTATTCATATGAGAGTTTTCAGAACAGTTCTGCTTTGGTTTGCTTTACTGCAGAATGGTAATATGACTTTTGACAAAATCCAGTTGTAAATTGTGTTCTTTTTGATGTTCTACCAATTTCAAGCAATGCATGTCTGAATCTCAATGGTAAATTAAAATGAATGCAATGCAGGAGATCTGCAAACAAAACTGTAAGGATCCTGTGATTTTTAAATGATGTTATGGATTGTCAGGTATGGTTTAGTTTATTATAGTAAATGGACTTAAATCTGACAGACAGAATGAACATGAAGACATGGAAAAAACATCTTTTCTTACCTTAATTAACAGTCTTAGATCTTGTTTTCTTGTGAACATAGTGGATAACAAGACACAGAGCCAAAAGAAGCAGACTGACAACACCAGCTCTCACAGCCACAGCAGCCACGATTACTACATGAAAGTGAAAAGTGGGGGCTTGAGTAAACAAATGCCAATCAGATATTATGGTGATATATGGTGACCTCCAGCTGGCGGAACAGCTTCGGTGTGCTGTGACATTGATTGTACATGTCTCTGAAACTCTGTAACACCATTTTCTTAAGATATTCCCTAATTTGGTGTCTTGCTGTTGGTGGTGGACAGTGATGTCTAACACATCAGCCCAAAATCTCCTGTAGACGTTTAATTCAGTTGAGATCTGGTGACTGAGATGGCCATAGCATATGTTTCACTTAATTTTCATTAACTAATTTTCATGACTAAAAATAGGATTGAATTATCTCATAAAATACTCTACCTTCACAGCTTGTAAGGTGGATAACTGTTTCTTCTCTGCTGACATTGTTTTGAACACTGCACATCAAGTTTCCAGTCAGTTGACCATGTAAGTTGATGGCAACATTTGGAGCACTGGTTTTGTGTTGTTTATCTGTACTACCAGCTCTGGTTTGCATCAGTAAGATACTGTCCAAAGTCAAAATGAACTCTGTTCCTTCTCCCTCAGAGGAGCAGCTGATTGACATCTGTTCTGGTGACAAACACATCTGAGACACAATTGGCTCAGACACAGGAACTGGAGGATAGAGAAATAATATAGTCATATACATAGGCAGCACTAAATGCAAGATAATTTTCACAGCCAGACTGAGATTGTAAAATTTAGCAGATACTTGTAATTTTGAATGTATAATTTAGAGCATTCTACAATGGGGGAAAAAGGCAACTCACCACTTGAACCTAGAATTTATGCAAATGGTAATGAGAGGTGTATATGGCAGTGAAGGTTAGCAGCCAACCCAGTGACTAGTATGGAATGCGTGAACCCATATGGATAACAGGGCAGTTGTCACAGTGCTCAGGAAATTACCCAGACCCAGAGTCACCCCACAGTGCCCAGAACCTCCAGGTGACACAAGCCTTGCCAGGTTATATCTCCCCAGGCTTACAAGGAGAAAGAGTGGCTCTTGGCTGGATGGAGCTCCAGGAGGTGGGCAAGCAGAACAAGAAATGGTGTGGATTCCAAAGGAGGAAGAGTTGAAGAACCTTCATCCGTTTGCTGCTCAGTGTTTAGGGAAAGGCATTAGGCATTGTATCTGACAGACCACCTCCTGAGGAACTGCTACAGTAATACCTTGCTCCAGAAAGGAGAGGTCCAAGATATTGGGGAACATACAGGTATGGTCACACAAGTGATTAGGGAAGCCTGTCAGAACAAGGGAGACCTGGTGGTGCTGTTGCTGTACCTCTCCATGGAGCCATACCTCACAAGCTGGTCAAAAAGGCATTGAACTAGTACCATATCTGATGGAAGTACAGGGGTTGCCTGGGTAGCAGCACTACACCTTGCTACAACAAGGTGCAGTGAAAGGACAGGAAATTGCTGATCCAGTATGAGGTGCAGCATCAGTCAAGAGGGAGCAAGCCAGTAGGATGATTAGAATGTAGCAGTAGGGAGCCTTGACAAAATGGCAGCAGGTGGTGTGGTGTGGAGTGCTAAGTCTCGTGGGACTGACTTTAGAAAGCTGTACGTTCTACCAAGCCCAGTTAACTTGTTCTGATGAATGAAGGCAGAGCTTTCACCAGCTTTGCCCCTCTGCACCTGGAGAGAGGGAAAATGGAGCACATCCTCAGAAGCTGTTCTGAAGCCCTGGTTGAGGGATGGTGCCATGACTAGCTTGGTCAACCCTGGCTGAGCTGGGTTAGGATGTCTGACCGTTAAAAGACCCGAAACACCTGCTGACCTCAGGAAAGTTTAGAATCTTAACTTTTTATTCCTAGTTTTAGCCATACAGCATAGTCTCACATCTGCATTGGTGTTAAACATTTTTCAGTCCTTACCTTGTATTTCTAGATGAATGCTGATTTTGTGCAAGGATAAACCATCAGTAAGTGAATATGTTTCCAACAGGTAATCTCCAGCGTCCCTCTTTGTCACCTTGTCAAGCTTGAATGTTCCATTTGAAAAAACTACAGAGCGCTCTCTGTCTTTGCTGTTGATAACTGTATTATTGACTACTTTTAAAATCTCATCAGTGTTCTTTTTTAAAATTATTTGAACATTTGTACTCATGGGCATGTAAAAAATCAGTGGCCTCCCCAGTGCTCCAGAACACTCCTGAGCTTCAGTTGGTTTAGTAAAATTGCATTCCTTTGCCCCTGGTAGAAACAAAAATAAAATAATAATCAAAACATTTTCTAGTAACTGACATCTAACATTTCATCATCAGAAAGAAACCTTGATCATATCCACTTAAATGTAAGGGAAGTATCTCTTAACCACCATACTTGGTCATTTTCTTGTGTTTTTGTAAGTATTTACCAACCATGTAAAACAATACCCTTGCTCTGGCCAGGTTTTTACCTAAAGACAGATAACAAATTAAAGGTAAACCTAAATAGTCTTAGTGAGGCTTTGGGCCACCATGTGCTACCAGAACAGCATCAGTGTGCCAAAGTCTCTGGAACTCTGCTGGAGGGATGGAACACCATTCTTCCAAAGGATTTTCCCTCATTCAGTGTTTTGGTGATTATAGTGGAAAGCGCTGTCTAATGCATTAGTCCAAAATCTTGTGTTCAGTTAATCTAACCATTCAGTGGCCCCTCATGCCGTGCATGGAGGTATTTGCATTTGTTATTTTTCTCCGAACATTTACTCAGGTTCTTCCTTTAATTTGTCAGCTGTCTGTGTTTCACACTGCAGTCATGTCTATCAGTCTATCATGTAGTTATCGACATAATAACTTGTGTCCATTACAAGAGCAAATGACTCACAAAAACTTAAAGTGGGATATAATAGCTGAGTGGTACTCTCAATGACACAGCTACCCTGCACTATTTTACAATAAATACTCAAGTTTCTGTAAATTTGGTTTAATTGATTTGCTAATTGACATAATAGTCATCAACATAACACATAGTGTCATATAATTGCTGTTTTGAATGAATGTGTTGAGGTGTACCTTTTGCCAGAGCTGTTGTTGCCAGAGTTGAGATGATCATGTAGATGAAACTCATTTTCTGTTGTAACGCAATCAAATTACACTTAAAACATGGTAAATATATTCCACAGTAAAAGTAAACAAAATTCGACAAATTAAAAGTTGGGAGCTTTCGTAAGTGACCTTTTCTAGTGGACAGTGAAGTTGTTTTTGGTTAGAATTATTTAAGATTTAAAAGCTACTACTTACTGGGATGTCCTCTTTGACTGGCTCTTTGGCTTGTGAACTGACAGGGTGATGTATTTCTGGTGTTTTGGTTAGTTTGCTGTGTGACAAGAATCGAGGAAGTGGTTGCCTTAAGCTAAGTACCACCAAACCCTGGAAATTATCATCCTATTTGTAATTTTGTATTGTACTCATTTTGAGTAAGTCATTGAGCTTCATGTAGTATTCAGATAAAACATGCAGATATTACCTATAATGGTAATATAACATATAATATGGTTTCTCAAACTCAAACAATTGGAACAATGGTAGTATTTGGTGCAGAAATAATTATCTGCTGAGTTTTTCAATGCTGTTGCAAGTTATGCAAGCTATGGCAAAGAACAGGATGTCCCATGAGACAGTGGAAGACAAAGTGAAGCTGTGGTTATTAAGTCCTAGTTTAAGGAATAAGGAAACAGTGTAGTGAGAAGATGGAAACGTACATAACTGTAAACTGGTGTTGGGAGAGAGTTTCAAATGAATTTGCGATGTCACAGCCACATGACAGAAGTTGTCAAATGGTAAGAATTGGGACAGTTACACATGTTGTTTGTGCTTTAGCACATTCAATTTGAAATAAAATAGTGGCTACTACAAAGTGCCAAGTCTTAGCTTTCATTTGAGTAGACTTACATCAGTATAGAAAAAACTGAGTGGGAGATAAAGCCCAAATGTGGAAAATCCTTTGCGGTCAATGACTGGCTGAAGTCTTTGACCCATTCACATCACTGGGCACTTTGTATCTTCCCTTGTTATGCTCTCCAAGGTCTCCACTGCTTTAGCTTTTGCTTGTTACGGGGTCTCTTTGCCCTCAGTCTAGTCTTCAGTGAGTGGAAGACAGCTTAATCAGAATGAGGTCAAGTAATCATGTGTTCAGATTCAGCCAAATGCATCAAAACTCAAAGTCCATGTGTATGCCTGCCAATGTGCCAGTTCCATTGGCTGCCACACATGCTGAAGCCATAACAGAGCACCAAGTTGACAGATGGAGCATTGGAGGTTGATTTTTCTTTCATCGGTCCATAAAACTTTGTTTCAGACCTCTACTGGTTTCATTGTATATGTACTTGTGAACTGCAGCTAGGCATTTATAAGCTGCTTATAAGGCTTGCTGTGGGTTGAAATGTTGAGGTGAATCCTTCGAGGTTATTGTCGTGAAGTCTTCTCTTCATTGTTGACAAAGAAACATATGCCTACACAGAGCATTTTTTACTTTCTGCTTGCTTTGCAGTTATAAAGGGGTTTTGTTTTCACCCTGGTAATGTTTTCTGGTCATCGACAAGTTCATTATGTTTTAGCTTTTCCCCTTTTGTACCTCCTTCTTCTTTTTCTTCTTTTTTTAAATAATGTATTCAGCTTTTGTTTTTGGCTGATCAACTACCTTTATCTCTCTCACAGATTTAAAAAAAAAGACATAATTAGACTTATTATGACCTTCACTTGTATGGTCACTTCATTACTCCTCTTGACAGACAACAACTTCAAATCAATCTAAATGGCAGTTCTCAACTGTCAGTACTGAGCTTGTGCATGAGCTTATGTTGAAATGGCACACAGCTGCCCAAGAAACATTAAGTTATCAAGTGTCCAGTTACTTTTGAACCCTTGCAGTGATGTAAACATCAAACTCATATTAAAGCTGAAATGTGGCACTTATTATCCATTATTTTGTTTCAGTTGAATGTGCTTAGGGCTTTTTTACACTGCCACTCTTTTTATTTACATTTTAATGTCAGCACCAGTAGACTTAGAATTAGTAGACTCATTTAAAACTGTCACTGACAGCTATTGAAGTAGGATGTGTTCTTTGTGGCTTATTGACTGGCCTGTGAATTTTCTGCTGATAAGAGAGTGGTGTATTTCTGGTTGTCATGTCACATTACAGGCAGAATTGAGGAAGTGGTGAGTTCTGTTCACCTAAGCACCACTTAAGTATTCATCTGATGGCCTTATTTTGTAAATATAAATCTATCAGGCTTCTGACACTTGAACATCAACTGCAATTATTGTGTGTGTTCTTTGCCATCTTTAAACAAGAATTGTTGTGTACTCTGGGAGAGTGTTTTAATGTTTGAATTCTACAGGCAAAGTGCATAGACTGTAGTGAACAAATCAGATCACTTTGAAATCTTATCCACTCTAAAAGATCAAACACCTAATGACATTTTTGCCTTATTTTATCATAAAGTCAGAACTGGAAGAGTTGTTTCATTTGACTGCAGTGCTATGCATGGAGTCAGCATGGATACAGGGGCTTACTTTTGTTGTAGTTGCCAAGATGTAAGATTTAAGTCAATTGGTATACACACCGATAGATGTTGATGGAAGTCAGCTGTCTATAAGGAAACAAAGAGACACATGACACACAGACAAACACAAGGTGAGGGTGTACATGCAGCCTGTGGTGGTGAGAAAACAGGAAGCATGTATGCAGTGTGACAAATATAGTTGTTTTGAGTGAGTTATAATAACTGTGTAGTCAGTATTTGTCAATAGTTCAGCCAGCAAAATCTGTGTGTGAATTCATCTTATTATAATCCCTTTATATGTGGATATAGTTTTTGTGGCAGAGTGGCAACCATGCAGCATGTGAAATGGATGTGAAATTGTAAAAACTTGCACCAGACACTATCCCTTATCCTACTTGAGTTTGCACAATCCCAGCCACTAAATTATGTTTATATGTTACTAATTCACTTTCCTCATATTTTGTATGTAAATGTGATTATTGCCTGGATTGTATTTCCTCTCAGTGTTTCGTGTACTGCATGGACATAGAACACATTGTAGCTCATGTTTCATGTCACATTTATGCATATTTAATTGCGATCAGATTATTAACCTTACCTTAACCAAGTATTTTGTGTGCCATAATTTAACCTTGAAAAAGTTCAATCATGGTTTTGTTGCTATGAGTGGGTATTATAGGAATATATATATATATATATATATATATATATATATATATATATATATATATATATATAATATGATATGATGTCTGTGCACATTTTGCCAGTATGTTCAATATCAACATTTTACGACTTGGCAAATGTTGTTTAAATAACATCTTGTCATTATTTTAATAGACTGTATGATCTGTATTGTAAGTATTTGATGTTGCAGATTAGTAGGACAAAGACCTATTTTCTAAGAAGCGAGGTTGGTTTGCAGGCCTGACTATAAATACATTCACATAATTGAGTAGCGTGTCAGTCACAAACCGCATTTTTTCCTTTCAATGTGTTTGACTGCAGAGAAAGAATATGAGATCAAAGACAACAACAGACGTAGAAAATGGAGTGATCATACTGTGGTAGACTGATGTGTTCGGTAGTAGAATCAACATAGTGAAGACTGACAAATTAAGCCTCCAGTTTAGCCTTGACTTGATGCTCGATGTATAGATATGTTTAATTACTATGGGTTTCATATTAAAAAACTGCTTGGAAACGCTCTAAGGAGAGACACAGCTCATCTCTGTGATGAAAACATAGCACTGCATTTAAAATAAATAAATAAAAACAGTAGCTGCATTGGTGTGGTTGTGTGGCTACAGATACCCATGAATAGATGAAATCCCTTCTAAGAACACCAGTGTGATGAATGATTTATCTATGCCAAAACACAGTGGTTTGTAATACCATGAAACTCTATTAACAAACTTATCCCGGCTACATTAAAAGAACAGCACCAATGTACATTTGCCCAAACTTGATTTCTGACATGATATTTCAGTTGGGGCGGAAACTGTGCTATCCATCAATCCAGTGTTTACAGTAAACAACCATACTAAAATTTAAAATAATGATGGACTAAATGTAGATTAAATGTGTATTGCTTGAATCATGAATGAGGAGAGGAATTCTAGCCTCATCTTGTGGTCAGAAATAATCACTACATTGCTTGCAATTTGCACCAGTTTCTCTCTGTTAGTAACTGCAAGAACAGTGTGTGTCCTCCAGGTGCCACTCATGAGTAACACTTGTGATCGATAAATTATTGATCAGTTGCTGATTACAAACCATATTTCAGTATAAAACAAAGGACTACATGTTTACCAGTTGCATAGAAACCTTCTTTTCATTCTCTTTGGCATTGGTGAAAACAAAAGTTATCAGTGTATGTTTATTTGAAAAACACAAGTAAAAAAAGGATAAAACACTTAAAAATGTTGCAATACAACACAATTAAAAGGAAAGTAACAGAAGAGAAAAACACAAAAAAATCACCTTTTCATGCCACACTGACAATGATCATGTTTTCGATTCAAGGGTTAGTTATGAGGTTTTTCAGCAAGGTTACAGTTAAAACAATGGTAGATGCCTAATAATGACTTAGGAGAAAATAATTGTGCTTATGTGAACTGGATCAGGTTTTCTTCATATCTCTTATAACTCTGACATCTGTGTAGACAATTTCATCTTCACAGTGACCTAGAAAAATTTAAAACAGTCATGACGTGAACTGTATTTTTGAAGAAGTAACCTGTGACAGAGATGATATATTTTTTTAAACCATTCTTAAACGACTTAAAACAACAAAATTATTTGGTCACTACCTTGAATTAAAAGGAAAAATTGTGTAACTATATTATATATTAACTTCACTTAGTATGACAGGTAGAACATCTTTCACTTACTCCCATTAATAGTCGTGGGTCCAGTTGTAGATCTTGATTTCCTATGATGATTTCTTATGCCAAACCATAAAGCTACAAGAAGAAGGAGAATGACAGCACTAGCTATCACAGCCACAGTCACAACGGGGATGGGAGAAGAAAGATCTAGGAAACACAAATATCAAACCAAATTAGATATCATGATGTCCTCTTTTGTCTTCTACCAGATGCATGACATATAGTGATATTTACAGAGGCAGTGGATGTGATAGATTATCAAAAACAAAATCACAGGACCAGTGGCTGAGATTCTAGTCTGTTATTTTTCATGTACAAGATTTCAGATTTCAGTATCAGAGGGAAGAATAATAATTTAATCATGTTTACTTGTATAAAAATGTGACACTGCAGCAAAGAGTTAATATTACAAAATGAGAACAACTGTCCTTTAAACACTGTACCTTTGCAGCTTTTCAGGTGAATAACTGTTTGATCCCTGCTGACATTGTTCTGAACATTACACATCAAGTTTCCAGTCAGCTGACCATGTAAACTGATGGTAATGTTTGAAATGCTGGATTTGTTTTGTTCAGCTGTACTCCCAGTCAGTGACTGCATGTCTGCTGGAGACAGACTGTGGTCTCTGGAACGTATCAGTAACTGTCCGTCCAAAGTCAAAATGAACTCTACTCCTTCTCCGTCAGAGGAGCAGCTGACTGACATCTGCTCTGGTGACAGACATGTCTGAGACACATCTGGCTTTGACGCTGGAACTGGAAGACAAACAAAAACAAAAACAGTAAATACATGATTTAATGCAAAGTGCTACTGCCAACTCTGTAAATTAAGGAGCCGTGATATCAATTCTAATTTCTATCTCTCCTGTTTTTTTAAAAAAAAAAGAGAGAGAAAAAAGAAAAGAAAAAAAAACTTTGAGGCCTAACATAATTCAGAGTTGTATTGTAACTATGTAAACTTTTTCATTATAAAGATTACTTTGAGTTATTAGATAATTTTGTTATGTTAAAGGGGTATCTTTGTATCTGAGGCCGTGGAATTAAATGTAGTTATGCAAAAAAAAAAAAAAAAAAGCAATATGGTTTTACCCAAACTCAAATGGGTGACACACTCTTTTGGAATCTTATGTATCAGACATGTATAATGGTGGCCCACCATAAGTCAGAGGTAGATGATGATGTTAAACAGATAAATAATGGCCCATAAAATAGCTCTGCTTTGGCCGGCTTGCCTTTATCCCATGGTTTTCATCAGCACGTTTAAACAAAAATCCAGCCGTTATTTTTCTGTCTGCTTTATTCTGTTAGTTCAGTGGCTTAAGACACAAATCAGCAGGGCCTGTCTCTTTACTGTGCTGTCTAATAAATGCAAACTGCTCCTGAAAAATAATGAACGTTTTGTCAAGTTTAAACTAATAATGTATTACAGAATGTAAGACATTTTAACCTTTATGTATGTATATACATACCTTTTTACATTAGTATTTATTATATATTTGCTATATATACACATTTGAAACTGTAAAAAAAATATTTAGAGGAAAGAAAATTATTTCAGATACTAACAGGTTAGCTATATAGTCTCTGTGAAGTGTTGTTCTTGAACACAATTTTTGTTTCAAAATGATGATTTTATTTATTTATTTATTTATTTATTTTACCTACCTCGTATTTCTAGATGAACATTAATTTTTTTCACTAAAGTGCCATTAGATCCAAATTCTTCCAACATGTAATCTCCAGAGTGTCTCTTCATTGCATTACCAAGGTTCAATGTTCCAGGGGTGACGTTTTCTGACTGATTCACATATTCCTTGTTCAGACTCACTATCTGATTTTTGTCTACTTTTAAAATCATATATTTGTCATCCTTTGTCAACTTCATATTTGTATCAGCTGTAGTTGGCAGATGAAAAAGCAGTGGCTGCCCCACTGCTCCAAAACACTGCTGATCACCAGTGGGTTCAGAGAAACTGCATTCAAAAGACCCTAAAAAACAAAGGGAAAAAAAAGAAATGTTTAAAGTAAAATCCAAATAAAAACCATGTCACCATTTTATTATTTCATTATACTTTTATTTTTATACTTTCCTGGGGAAATTATACTTTTACTCTAAATAAACATTAAATATATTTTTAGTTGCTTTTCTAAATTTAGTGATTTTCTTTGTAAACTTCTGCCTCACTTAAAAATTAAGAACTTTTTAAACTGAATTATTGTCTGTTTACTGCGGTAACATACATTTACATTGAAATGTACCTTTTCCCAGAGCTGTAGTTGTAAGAGCGGTGATGATCAGGTTGATGAAAATCATTGTTTGCCTGTTGTAACACATCAAAGGTCATTTTAAATTTAACATTTTATTTATGTTAGATTTTTTCCACATACTGCAGAATGCATACATTCAAGTTAAGTTGTTAGTTTGAAGTCATTTTTTGAACTTAAAAATTAAGCTTGAAAAACATGAATGGCTTGTATGCATGATCTGGTTTCACAATCAGATAGTTAAAGACATGGGATAAGAATTTATACCCTATTAGGTTTAATAACCTCCAACTATGTAAAATATAAAATCATGGGACAATAAACCACAATGTTTCTCTTCACTTTAACTAATCTGCTTCAAATTCAAACTGTCACTCACCACATTCACAATGGTATGATGTCGTCTTCCTGATTGCTTAAAGCTGACCTGTGAATTTTCCACTGACAGAAGGCTGGTGTATGCTCTTCTTGTCTTTTTGTCATCTTGTTGCGTGATATGAATCAAGGAAGCGGTGGATGTGTTGTCACCCACTACTTGACAGTGAACAAAGTACTAAGATTCACTGTTTTCACAGCTATAAAATCACTGAACATCTTACATCTGACTATACTCAGATAAAATCTGATGACATATAGAAATGTATTATCAGCTGCTGTAAAACAGATATAGTCTCCAAACATAGTGACAAATGTTACTCTCTTTTCTTGGTTGTTCATACTGTAACAACAGAAAATATGATTCATTTTTACATAACTGTATTTGCACGGATCTGGTGGAACTCAAATCACCATGAAAAATTTAGCATTTTAACAACTATTTCATGTGACTGACTTTTTCTTATATTATCTGTGATCATTCTCCATTTACCTGTAAATTCACCCAATAATCTTACAATAACACTAAACCCATATAGTATGGCATAACCCTACAATAAAATGTTTATAACACATTATAATGGAGTTATAAGAAGATATATTGACTTGCATATGTTTATTACTGTACTGTATCTTCAAAAAATTACAGCTGTGTTAAATCAGTATAAGTATCAGCTCAGAAGACATCAGTGCAGTTATACACTGTTGGAGAGAGTGAATGCACACCAGATATTTTACTAAGTGTAATAGATAATAGTACACAATGTATTTTTACTTTGTACATTTCTATAAGGGTTTGCATGTGTAGTAAGTGACTATGTTATTCATGGATGCTTAGCAAGTAAACTGTGTCTAAAACTATGGCATATCTAAACTTTATAGAATCACGCAAATGGCTTAATGACATTTTTCCCATTTCTGATCTGATCAAATAACTTAATGCCATTTTTTCCAAATTGCTTCCTTTTTTACACTAGCGTCTTACTCTTCTCTGTGTGGTGACATACTTCAACAGAGCACTGAAATCTGAATGAGAAACAAAGTTCTCAGAAGAGAGAGGGCTTTACTCTGAGGTGTGACTTCTCATTTCAGCTGCAGATGTAACAGCCGAAAAGCCTCCAGGTGTGAATCTTTCTTCTTGGGCATTTATCAAATTGGTGCTAAACTATACAGCATGAATTTTAAGGGGATCCACTTTTGATTTTTCTTGTGCTGATGGTACCAGTTTCTCTGATAAATACTATTTGAAGGACACTTCTTATCAACCTGTTTCTAATCTTATAACATTTATTTAAGTGCAGAATATTTGTTCATTAAGGCATGGGTGCAGTGTGCAATCAGAGGGAAGAAGTTGTGCTCCATACTTTAAAAACAAAAATGATCCAGCACCCATGCATGGTGTTGTATTTTTGTGAAGGAAACATGAGAGAATAAACACTTCCTGCCTCTTGAAGTACTTTATAGCCAAACTTTTTATTTAAAGAACATATACTACATGTCACTGAGAAATATCTACATCACTGAACGCTCTCACAGGCAACAGAGGTAAAGCGAAATTAAAGCACGGGTGAGACTGACAGTTAAAAACCACAGCTTTTTCTCTTTCTGTTGCTGCCACAGCTTGTACTGTCGCTGTGGCAGCTTGAAGCTTTTAGGCCCTGGAGAGACTCGCTGTCTCTGCTGGAAACACAGATAGACATAGCTGCTTTTACTTGATGCGACTGTCTGATTAGTTTGCTTTCAACATCACATAAAAGCAGGCAAGGTTGAAGCTAAAAAGTTGTGTTTATGACATGCTGATGAGTTTCCGATAATCTTTTGATTGAATGTTACAGTGGTTAATCAAAGGCTGCACAAACACCGTATCAGGCATTCATTTTTTGAGGGGCGACTTTTTTTTTTTTACTTTATTTGGATAGGACAGTGGCGAGGAGACACAGGAATGTCATGCACTAAGGGTCCGGACGGACTGGGAGTCGATCTGGGGCACTTGGGCCCATGTGGTATGTGCCCCAACCATTTGACTATTGGGGTGCCCACGTATCAGGCATTGATTAACAGCAGGAGGGGGAGGTATTTTAGCATACTTTTTCAACATAGAATTATTTTATTTTAAGAAATACATTCTCATTAGAAAAACAACATTGCAACAATATTGTATATTCAGAGCAGACAAAGAGGGTTGCCTTTCAAATCAGCAACTTGAGACAATTCTTCAATAGTGCATAGGAAGTGCTTTTTCACAGGTTGACTCACACCTCAAGGTGTAGGTGTGTACTTAGTATTACTTAGAAAACAGTGAAAGCATGATTGTTTATTGCAAGATGTTTCTTTTCATGTGTGTGTATGCTTTTCTGAGTAGTTAGGTGTTTAATTTCAACAGCAACTCTCCTTTACTCTCCCTCCCTGAACAGTGTGTGTTTCTGGCTGGCCAGAAAATGTAATCCCCGTGGTGGACCTTTTGCTACAGTATCCTGCCTTATTTTTTCAAAAACTTTCCCTAGTTTCAGCTTCTAAATTAAAATGATTTGCTACTTTTCTAGGTCTTACGTGATATTAAACTGAATATCTTTGAGTTTTGGACTGTGGGTCAAACAAGATGTTTGACGACGTCAGCACACATGTTCTACTCTGACCTTCTCCTTAGGTTTTACTTGGACGTACGTCTTCAGTCATCAACCCAGGGTCCTAGAGTGTTTAAATCATCAGACACCCTCATCTAGGCAAACTAGCCGGGGATAATCAGTCCCTGACTTAAATGCAAGTGATGCACTAATCCATGGATTCCTGGGTGAGTTCATGCTCCCCTATGCAATTTTTTGTCTGCTCACATCTTTCTAATGACTTTACATGCAGTCTTGTTTCACCTAAAACATGCTCTCCATTCTGTCTGAACACACAGTTACAGAGAGGCACTAGTAATGTTTATTACCAACAGTAGCAGTAGTGACAGAGAGAGGGAGAGTTTTGAGATTGTCAGCGTTAGAGAACATGTATAGCTGAAGTTCTATATGAAAAAGCTGACGAAGAAAGAATGAAAGAGGGAATAAAAATTAAGTGTTACATCCATAAGTTAAACTTTACAATGACACACAAGTGGCTTCAGATAAACAATCTGATGAATCTATAGGTGTCAGTTAACTGTGTTGGAGTAAAAAGTACAATATTTTTCTCTAAATGTAGTTGCACAAGTAGAAGACCAATACCTCAAACGTGTACTTGAGTAGTGTTGTGACTGTCCAGTTATGTGTGGGGATGTTTGGCCCCACCTTCTGGTCAAATAATTATCACTATAATATTTGCTGCTCAGACTTGAATCTCAGTTACTACATGTTCTCTGCACTGTTACTGAGGCGGTTAAATGTTAAGAGACTTCTGTTCCCTCTCAGTGTTGTGTCATACCAACCTAACTTTTAAAATGTTAAATGTCACAATGGTTTGATAAGCACTTCTAAGAGGAGGTGAAATTGACAAAAAATGTTATCTGACCTGACTTCAGTGATATTCAATTTTATTTAAACACATTTGCATGGAACATGAGTTGTATGGTGAAAAAGAGACAGGAAACAACTCAACGCTAAGATGAAAAGGGAAATCTGTTGATCTTGATCATAAGCACAAGTAATTATCTCAATAGATGTTTATTAAAAAAAAAAAAAGATTAAAAATACACAATGCCAGACACAACTACAAAGCAAATCATTAAAAATAGCACTGTCTCGTTTGGGAAGCAAATACATGAGGGCTCAAAAAACAGATTACATGATTTAAAAATTGTAGCTGAAAATGTACCTATATTTCAGGGGCAGCAGGGGGCATATTTTTTAACAGGTCTATAGCAACAGAATATTTATATGAAGATTATGCTAGCTGCTTCTTGTTGTATACAACAGTTGAATAGAGAATAGCATCTTTGGAAATACCTGGAAAAGTTAAAAGAAAGTTCAGAATTATTTCTAAAAATAATATTACTACAGCACATCTTCATGTGATTACGGACGTTCTCAAATGCAACATTAGATGCTCCGGTTGTTGACAAGTGGCTTTTCCTTATGAGATTTTGTAACAGAGATGCCCAAGATTCTGGCACACATTGAAACCTGCTGTTGCTTGTTCCTACTATCAGTTATGAAATTTGTGAAAATGATGAGGCTAAATTTCAATTAGATTAACTGAACATAAACTGGAGATTTATTTATAATATTACAATTTAATGAGACAAATGGTGCAGTGTTTGCGGCGTTTCAAACTATTTATTAAAAATGACAATTTTTGAGACACTTAACGTGTAATGGATGAATTTAGAGAAAATTTTGAAGGAAAGGAAAAAAAGAATGATGGACCTTTACAAAACAAAACTTAACTGTGTTTTTCCCATATTCAGAGAACTTTCTCACATACTCAATACATACTCAAAATATTATGCTATTTTTAAACCACCTCAACCCATAACAATCAGTTGAACTAACAACTATACAAAAACGCAGAGCCAAGATAAGTAGGATGATAGCTAGCTATTATAGAAAATAGATGTTCTTACCTTCATTAACAGCCATCGGTCTTGTTTTGTTATGTAATTGGAAGATACCAAGACACAGAGCCAAAAGTAGTAGAATGATAACAGCAGTTCTCACAGCCACAGCCTCAACAGGCAAGTGAACAAAAGCTAGAAAACACAAAAATATCAGACCAAATTAGATACTGTGATGATCTAGACAATTATTTGTATTTATTTTCAGAGGTACTTTTTTTTAAACAAATAGTTCTTTTTCATTCTTATATCTTAGGTCATCTGCTGTTGTAGTTAATATCTAATTAACAATTATTTGGCATACCCTAAGTGAGAATACATAGGAAACAAAAATAGTCTCCAAAAAATAAAAATAAAAAGAAATTGTGAGAGCATTTCTTCTAAAAACTCTAAAAACTGATGTGTCCCATCTAGACAGAGAGTTAGCAAAATACCCTGTGTGGAGAAATTCAGGTTTGTCTTTGATTTTTCACAGCGCAAGTCAAAAAAGGCAAGCATGAGACTAACTGCAGGTCTTGTACAGTGGTTGTAGTACTGTCATCATCATCATCATATTGGACTGAGGTTGTTGTCACATTCCTGGGTTGTGACCCAAAGAATGAGAAAACATAACTGGAAATGAGCTTTTTCAAGTGGGGGGCTAACATCTCCTATTATAAAAGAATGAAGACTACAATACCATGCGGAGGGACCTGTAAGTTACACAACTGCTACTCTACATGAGAGCAACTACTTTGGGTGGTGCCACTGTTATTGCTTTATTTCACAGTTGAATTTATTACATGTTGTATTTGCAGTATTTCCACAAACTTTTAATTGTTTGTACCACATTTACCTGTAAAGAATAATGAAATATTAACAAATAATATAAAAAATACTATATACTATATACCATATATTTCTAAACTTATTAAACTGAAACTTTACAAATTTAGATTAAGATGAAAAAAATTTTGAAAATCCTGATTAGATTATATAGGTTGCACAGTTCATTTGCAAATGTTAACATACTACTGCAATTTCTGATGCTGACAATTTCTCATATTTAAGCTATCTTTATTTTTTTTTAGGTTAAAGATACTACATAGGCATAGATGTATTTAATTTTCTTTTCAATTAACATTAATACTAAATAAGCACAATTCTTCATATTTTATTTTGCATGTACGTTTGGTAATTTAAAATGTTTGCTCTTAGCAATACAATAGAAATATCCTTTCATCCAAAACTGGTATTCAACACAGTTCTTTCTTTCTGTCTTTCTGCAAAACATTTCTAGAATTTTTACCTACCTTGTATTTTTAGATGAACATTAATTTTTTTCACTAAAGTGCCATTAGATCCAAATTCTTCCAACATGTAATCTCCAGAGTGTCTCTTCATTGCATTACCAAGGTTCAATGTTCCAGGGGTGACGTTTTCTGACTGATTCACATATTCCTTGTTCAGACTCACTATCTGATTTTTGTTTACTTTTAAAATCAGATATTTGTCATCCTTTGTCAACTTCATATTTGTATCAGCTGTAGTTGGCAGATGAAAAAGCAGTGGCTGCCCCACTGCTCCAAAACACTGCTGATCACCAGTGGGTTCAGAGAAACTGCATTCAAAAGACCCTAAAAACCAAAGGAAAAAAGAAAGCAAAAGAAAAAAAGCATTTCATTTCAGTAGGGAAAAGAAAATAGTACTATACAAGATCATTTCACTATTTTATTATATCATTACAATTTCCTTCAGGTTAAATCTATTTTTAACCCCCTTTTTTAGGTTAGTAATTGTCTTGAACTTTCCCGAACAATACTGAACAATTATCTGCACACCATGCTGTTTATTGCAGTAATATACTTTTACACTGAAATATACCTTTTCCCAGAGCTGTAGTTGCCAGAGCGGTGATGATCAAGTAGATGGAAATCATTGTTTATCTGTTTTAACACATAAATCATAAGTAATTTAAATTTATTACATTTATTCATATTTGATTTTATTCATATACTGTACATTTAACCTTAGTTGTTAGTTTGAAGTTTTAAAAAATTACATTTTTAAAAACAAAAATTAAATTTGAACAATATGAATAGCAGGTGTGGATTATTGTATTTCATAATCAGACAGTTTCTGAAAAAGGATAAGAATCTATACGCTCTCAGGTTTTATAAACTCAAACTATGTAAATTATAAATTCATGGTAAAAAAACTAGTATAACTTTGACTAATCTACTTCAAATTCAGAACTGTCACTCACCACATTCACAAAGGTGTGATGTTGTCTTTGTGGCTGTTTAAAGCCGACCTGTGAATTGTCCACTGACAGTTGGCTCGTTTATACTCTGCTTTTGTTTTTTGGTCCTCTTGTTGTGTGAAACAATTAACGGAAGCAGTTGTTGTGTTGTCGCCCACTACTTGCAAATGAACAAAGTACTAAGATTCATTGTTTTTGCGGTTATAAACTCACTGAACATCTTACTGTCCATTGACAGTACTCAGATAAAATCTGACATAAATTATGGTTTCTCAGACTTGAAACTATGACTAATGTGTATTTAATGTTGCCTCTAGTTTGTTGAACATTTCTTTTCTGAATCATCATGCGTTGTGTGAGATGTTCCCGTTATTATGTAGATGGCTACATTTACCTCTGTCACTTCATAAGTGCAATACAACATCAGTGTGAGCTATGGCTAAGAAATAATTATGTACCAACTGCTATAGAATAAATTCTTCAGGCTGTTGTTAGCCATTACTTTCTCACAGGCAAAAACTGAACCATGTGCGTGACTGTCAGTTAAAAACCACAGCTTTTTTCTTCCTCTGTCATAGCCACATTGCCTGGTTTGACACTCTCACAGCCCAAGTACAGACTGGCCTCATCTCTGCTTTCCACATACCTAAACATAACTGTGTAGAGTTATATTTGTTCATATGAATTAATAAAAATTTGCCATGTACTTTAAACAGCACCCAAGTACAGTACATGATTAAGGCAGCCAATGTAGCATTTTCAGATAACCTTTTAATCTGCTGCAGAAACAGATGACCAGAGCCAGTAACATTAATTACACACGCTTTTCCAACCTAGGTTTATTTTACTTTTAGACATTAAAGCAATGTTAGACTTCAAACATTTCTTCGGTAGGTTTAATGTCTGTGTTCATATCTTTGTGGGTGGAAAGTACTTTCAGTTCTAATTCTGTATACGAACAAAGTGTATATAAAGTGTATTTGCCAGTTCACGCTTGACTTCAGCTTCTAAAAATCTTTTTTTTTTTTTAATGTACATAACAAACCATTACAGTCATAATTCACAAGGTCCTCTTGCATCAGTTATGCTAAACAAAAACTAGCCTGTTAACAATTATCTCTCTGTGTGGTGGTAAGAAAGCAACATGCTATTTATTAACTATTCATGTCTTACTCATCTGAAAGCAGACCATTTTTTCAGAATTTACAGTAGCTCTGCTCATTGTACAATGACTTGGAGCAACCAATTATAGATTTATAAAATTATAATAGGTGTTTTTTGTTTGTTTGTTTCTTTAAGCACACAATTGTAAAACATTTCTCACAGATGAACTCTGTACAGGTCTCCTTAAGCACTACAAGTGAGTGCTGGTCAGTTGAGTTCCCTGATTGTTTGAGTTTGTGTTTTTCTTGATGGACCATACTGCACCCCTGTCACAAACATTATTCTCTGGAAACATGCTATTAGTTGTGTTGTCTCTGTTGTTTTCCTCATTATATTGTAGATCACAACATCTAGGTTTTCTAAGTTGTTTTTGTATGTGACAGCTCTCATCAGTCTCGTGTTCTTCCCCATTCTGTGTCCCCTTCTCCCTTGTTTTTCTCCCAGGGTTTACAGTAATGGCCTCCAGTGTTACTGGGCCACGCTTTCCCTTGCAACTTGAACCTAGAAGAAAAACACCAAGGAGGGGTAAGAATTTCACAAAAAGAAACAAGGAAATGGTAAATCAGTGTCATAATGCCAACAGTAGGAAGTAAAATGGTTCAGTTTGTATTATAGTACTGGCTGGGATATTCACCTCTCCCTTGCCTGCACCACAGGGTCACCCTGGTGATAAGGTTATCAAGGGGCTGCAGTGAGGTCATCCAAACAGGGAGGAAGTCCCAGTTCTGCAGTCTAAGTGGCAAAAAGTCAGGTCTGCGCACCTGCAGCATGTTCACTGTTACAACAGATATAATCACCATAATGACTGGCACACCAATCCCAGTCATCACCTTCCAGCCAGCCATGGAGAGGGCAAACACGAGGGATGGGAGCAACAGGAAGCAGAGGAGGAGATACAAAACTGCAAACCAGCGATACCTGTGCATGTGTGAGTTATGTTAGTTTATCCGCTCTCCATTTTACTGACAGTAAAACATTTTTTTCCAATTATAAGATATTTTGATTTCTCTTGAATGTCCAGCTACTGTCCTAACCCATTTAGTTTTTTGTTAGTAAAAACAGAAACTTGCTTCTCATACCTAGCAGTGCAGTTGCCAAGGGCACAGGCCATACGTATGGGTAAGCGGGTGACTGGTATGGGATACCACAGCAGGATACCAAGAAGGTTAAAGAAAAAATGACATAAAGCAACCTGAAACAAACACAGAGTTGAGGATAAAAGATGCTGGCAAAAGAGTGACACAAAAGTAACGCTACAGATGTTAAAATCAAATAAAACAAATTCGGAAATGCAACAAAAACCCATCTGAGAAGCTGAAAACACCAAATATCTGGTATTCAGTCAGTGTATCCTGTCAGATCTAGTTTCAAAACTTTAAAAGCACAGATATTCAGTGTTCTCGCCAACTGAAAAAAACTTAACTTGTGGTTTAACTTGGGTGTAACTCAATGGTTGGCATTGTTATGTGGTTAATAAAGGCCAGGTGCTTTCTATGTAGCTTCTGTGATGTTGCAAGATGTTTTCTCCGTGTCATCTGTTATCGTGTCTATATGTTTTTGCTGGGTAGTTGTGATGTTTTGAGAGTTTTGGCATGGCTATATGGTTGCTATGGTGTTCTGATTAGTTTGACTGCCAGGAAGGTACAAAATGCTATGTATGTGGCTAATGGAGATTGGGATATTCACTGCTTTTACATAACTGAGTGGTTGTCAGGTGGTATCTGTGTGGTACTTAGGGTATCAGTTAGTTGTTTGGAATAGTTACTATGGTGATTGTGTGTTTCCTCCAGTTACCAGGAGGAGTGCTGTATGTTTGTTTAATATACCCCAGAAATGTATTTACACTAACAATACTAGTCATACTTTAGGTCTAGCAGCAGTACTGTTGGTCTTAGTGATGGCAGTTTACATTTGATATGTGTGGGCGGGTCAAGCTGACAGTGATACATACGCAGAGAAAAAGAAAGAGAGACAGAGACAAACAAAGATAGAAAAACTTGAGAGAGACACAATGAACAACTGTTTGTGACAGTTTTAGCACCACAGAGAGAAACATTAGGAGAAATTTAGCTCTAATATTTCAGCAGATTTGTAAGACTGGCAAATAGAAATAGAGACTGGTTTTGAATATGTTTGATGTTTTTGCTCTCCAGTGAACAGACATATTAATGACAGGGGCAATAACTGAAGAACTTTTTTTTCTTTTCTCCCCCCTGTATATGTGTATGTGTATACCTGTGTGGCAGCTGCCAGCTTATCTCCTGGACTAGCCAGGGCTGCCAGGGTAGCTGTGGTAGTGGTTCCAAGGTTGGACCCCAGGGTCAAAGGGTAAGCCCTCTCAATACTGATTACACCAATCCCTGAGGGTTCACAGTATGATTAACAACAGATACAATAGCTCTAGTTCTTCATTTAACAAAATCTACACTTTTGTTAATACAAAACAAGAGAACAAGTGACAAGCTAAACACAAAAAAGATTAAAAAAAAAATGTATGAGATAAAACACAGTAATAAGTAATAGACCTACTGAAAGGTCAAAGTAGGACTTACAGGAATTGTTAATGGGAACTGAACAAATCTCCTACTCATGCTTAACCATGATCTGGCTTGTCTTGTTAATGCTGAACTGTAAAAACACTGAGGAGGTAATTTATTAACTGATGACATGGATAGCAAAAGAGAAGTTTCCACTTACAAATGGCTTATTTCATGCAAAATATGTAATAAATAACATAGCAAATATATTGTGCAATTGCAGGCATTTAGGAAATCACAATTATAAATCAGTGTATAGTTTAGTTTGCAAGACATGAAAACCACTTATACCCTTTGTTTGTCTGTGTATGTATTACCTATCAGAGGAGTGATGGCAGAGGTGAAGACAGAACTGCTCTGAACCAAAAAGGTCATGCCTGCTCCCACAAGTAGAGCAAGATAACCTGCCAGCCAGGTAAAAGGGTAAGGGAAATCTACAGGACATGACAAGACAGGAGAGGAAGGGGAATCCTCAAAAAGTGAGCAATGTGTCCTCCTAAAATTAAGATTAAAATCTAAGATAAATTCTAGGTTGGGAAAACTGGAAAAGCTATAGGTTTAGCTGTAATACATTTAGTATTAATGCTGTAATATGCTTATAATACCTGTGTTAATGACTTTATTAATAGCACTGGCCACCTGGCCTTTAAGCAAGGAGTTGAGCAGTTTAACCAGCAATATGAGACAGCTGCACAGCACCAACAGGGAGCAAGCCAAGAGGATCAGACCTATGGCCAAGTCTGACAAAATGCAGTCCACAAAGAGATGCCTGCCTGAGCAGAGAGACAGAGACGTGATATAATGAAGGTCTGGTGTAGAAAATAAGTTTGTTTGAGTAAGAAACTACCAAGATGTAAAGGAAGGAAAGAATTCAGCTGCTCTCTGGGAATGACTACCAACATTTCAAACTTAGTAATCAGTCTGTTTTACTTGTGGTGCATGTTGATGATTGATGCACAAGTTAAGTCTAATCATTGAAACACTAAAGTAGAACGAAAAGTGTACAAGAGGAGAGACGTTATTCTGTAGCCATCTTAAATACTTAAAATCACAGAAATACAAAAAGAGAGACAAAGTTGCGTACATTTTTGTGTATGTTCTGAAAGGTTGTGTATTCCCCAGGATGTTTCATTGTCCTGTCAGCAATGATGAAAAGGTAGAGTGCAGACAAAGTGATGGTGAGAGTCTCAAAATGTATCACATTCAGTATGCTTTGGGTTTTGTGCATTCATATATGAGCAACACCATGTTGCAGATACATACATGCAGAAAGCATGATGTGCATAACCAATCTGATGTCCTGATTGTTTTGTTTTTAATCAGGACAGAGTCTTTTAGCACTAAACTGTAATTTCATTAAGATGGGATGCATTTTATTGCACCCATACCTCCATGGTGGTGGTTTGACACCACTGCTTCACCAGACTCTTGTTCCTCACACTCTGGTCTCCTGTAGCGATGGCTGTAATGACTGACCGATCCAGCTACAGAGAGAGAGAGAGAATCATGTTATTGCATTATTATCATGATGTGTTAGAATTACACTTTATTGCTGTCATCAGTAGTCTACAGAGTGGTTACACATTAACCTTGGGGATGCGAATATTACCTGCCAGCTCTTTGTAAATGTGTTATTCTCTGTTTGATAGCCGACCCCTAAGTTTGAGCCAAAATAATTTCTTATCACCATATCATACTATAAAATACTAGACCTTTGTATTCCTTAATGAGGTGGACACCATGTCACAATGTCTAACTGTGAGAGGTTTACCTGAAAGGCTCCAAAGCTGCCTCTTTCTGCTTTCTGACATTTTTTTTTTAATCTTAAGCCTGTGAGCATGTTTGCTTTGTTCACACGTCTGTGATTGATGTATATGCAAAATCTATTTAACAGTTGATGTTCTCTCTACTTTTAGTATAAATGGAGGATGTAAGCTGATGCTTTTTATTAAGTGTTTGGCACTATTTTTTTTAGCAAATCTGCACAGTATCCATTCTGCTGTATCATGCTTCCTATAGACTGTTCTCACAAGTTGTGTTTCCCAGGTGTCTGCTCCTTACTGTCTTTGCTTCTGTAGCTATCTTGAATTGTGAAAAAAAATCCTTTGTATATATTCATATACAGACACAGTACCTGGATAATCATTTTAGTAAGTGGCTCAGTGAGGACTTTCAGAAGTTCAGGAGCTTCTTCTCCACTACTGAACTGTAGTGTGTCAACCACAGCCTGTGACAGATGCCTCAGTAGACCACTCACAGCTTCCAGAGGGAGAAGCACCAGAACTGATAACCAATTAAAACAGTCATGGACTGTAGCTCCAGCAAATGCTCTGGAATAAACACAATTTCAGATATAATTTTCAAATAAACATACTTAGAATTATACTGTATACACAACTTGCACATAGCTGTACCTTTCAAACTCCTCTCTCTCCCCAGCCTGCATTAGAGCAACAATCGTATTGGTGACTGATGTTCCGATGTTGGAGCCCATGATGATAGGTATGGCTGAATGAACATCCAGCACTACACAGAAAGAAATGATTAGACAAAATCTGCATATATAAAATTAAGATGAATTAGCTGATTAGAAGTCTGTGGTATTTCATTGGGCAGGTCTTGTCATAGTGCAGGCATTAGACATTTATATATATTAGCTTTAAGTAACATTGTAGGATTGTTAAAACCTTAACTCACAACCCGAAGAGACAAGGCTGACTATGATGGATGTAGAGGTGGAGGAGCTCTGCACTAACACTGTCACCAGTATCCCCACCACCAGCCCAGCCACTGGGTTAGACAGGATGGCATTTTCCTGGAAGATATCCCCTGCTACCCTGCCTGGAAGGGAGAGACCGATAAAGACAGACAGACTGGAGGACTGCTTTAAAATACAAAGTCAAGCTGTGCATACAGTATATGGTACAAGAGTAACTAAAACAGACAATTAGATGTCAGTGCTTACCTCCAGCTAGTTGAAAGGCAGAGCTTAAAACGTCAAGGGAGCACACAAAAAAGTACAGAAGCAAAAAGAGGAAGGGGATTTTGCAGAGAGCAGATAAAACTGTTTTCACCTGCTCTGATCTCAGCTGAGTTTCCATTGTCTGGCTCTGGAAGGCATCAGTCATGGGTAATTGAAGCAGAATTTGTAGTACTTAGTGCTTGTGGTAATGGTAGTAATAGGAGTTGTAACTGTAGTTGTAGCTCAAGTGATAGTATTAATAGAAGTTCCACTCCTAAACAATTACAGTAACAGAACTATATACTAATGTATTGTATATCATTGTAACAGAGAGCAGAGATTTATTTTAATATTACAAAAAAATCAGCCTAACAATATTATGATCAAAACTACTACAACAAATTAACTACAGAACAAAAATTACCGTGTCACAGTGTCGCTTCATATAGTTTGTTCAAATGTTATTTTAACATACCTTGGGTTTTGATGAAATGGTGCGCCTGCTTCAGAAGGTGAATACTAACTTAGATTGCAGTTGATAGGTAAGAAATAAAGAAACAAAAAGAAATACACTAATTCTATATGGTAAAAAGGGGGAAAAGAGACAGAATTAGACATGAGAAGATGTGAAAGAGAGTGAGGAAATGAAAGGGAGGCGCTACTGTGTAGTGTAGATTAACTCTCATCAGTGGAGCATGGATGATTGATTGTATAATGGAGAGCTAAGACTCTTCCTCATTCTTTCTTTCTTCCAATCCTTTTTGTCTTCATCCCGAAACTGTTACTGATTAGACAAATACAGAACTGAAAAAATATGTAATATCATCAAACGATGGCTCATAGCTTAAGGCAGAGTGGTCTCCAAAAAAACAATAACGCTGCTATATACAGATATTGTTAAAATAAAGTCAACCGAAATATGGAGGAGTAAAGCAGCAACATCTAGTGGTGGACCTAAACTGGTTGCATTCACAGTTGTTGACAGTTGTATCATTACTACCACATAACAGTGCTTCATTAAGTTTTTGTTTTTCCACACATTTGGGAATTCTGTTTGTGGTATTATGCATGAATATTTTCATGTTCTCAATAGAAGTTATTGACCCAGTTCACATGAAGACATTGACAGTACCTCCTCTGACTATTGCAATTGTTTATAAATTTGGAATTGTGAAAGGTTGTATCTTTTCCAGTGACAGAGAGCTACATTAAAGCTGAAATTACACATTAAATAACTTTTAAACCTATGCAGATCTCAACCGTGGTTTTGCAAAAGTGTGCACTAATGAACTGCAATAGATTATCAAGGATGTTGTGTTGAGATAAAAGAACAGTCTTTGTCTTTACAGATGCAGAAATGCACTAACAACCCAACAGTGTGCCCACAGAGGTGAAATTCCTTTAACATCTCTGCGGTCAACGGAACTCTGAACTTTTTTTGTTTGATTGATTTAAGCTTTGGAATCGTGGCAATGATTACATTTCCTTTTCAGCTTTTGCCATCAGTGCACACAGCAAGAGAAAATAGTCCAGGATGTGTTTCATTTGTCTTTGTAGCCATAAAAAGATTGTCTGAGATAACAGCCTAGTACATGAGGCATTGTGCACAGTTAAAGACTGGAGATAAGAGACATTCACAGTAAGACAGGAGAGCTGCTGAAAATTTTTTGGGCTATGAAGCATTATGAAGAAACCATAGCTTTCCTCGGTCAGTGGGGACGTTTCCAGCAGATTGTTTTCTTCCTGCTCTGTTGCAGCACTATTCCCAATGGGACTGGAGTTTTATCCATCATCTTTGTGGCCGACATTCCCAGTCACCACTGCATGATTCCTGAGGTTAACCTAACTCGAGAATGGCTCAGTGCGATCATCCCAGTAAAGGTAAATCAACACACAACTTGGGACGAATACAGTGCATTGCCTTCTCCTGAAAGTTGAAATCATACAAAATTATTAGAAAATTTCCTTAAGGTTAATTTTTTGCTCCCAGTGAATTTGTACTGACATTATCATTCTGTATAGTACTGTGTTATTATTCCTATACTATTAGTACCACATATAAGAGTATCTTAATTTTTTTTTTCACAACGGGTAACACCCAAGGTTACAATCATGTCACATGTTGAGCTGATTGTCAAAATATTTCATAACTAAATGTTGGTTTTATGCCACAGCGCTGGTGAGAGCCAGAGGTATTATGTTCTCGGGTTGTCTGCCCATCCTTCTGTGTACCTCATTCTTGTGAATGCAATACCTCAGTAATGCCTTGATGGAATTTCTTCAAGATCACTTACCTCACCTAACATGTTTTTGGCCTCTTCAGTGTAATATCTCAAGACCGGCTTGAGTGAATTTCTTCAGATTTTGCACAAATGTTCACTTGGACTCAAAGATCACCGGGTTAGATCAAGTGGCAAAAGTGGTCAAAGGTCAAGGTCACTGAATACTCAGAGGGATTTTCATTACACCTGGTGCAAATGTTCGCCTGGACTCAAGGAGGAACTGAATAGGACTTAGTATTAAAGGTCAAGGTCACTGAGACTACAGAAACATGTTTTTGGCCATAAATTAAGAATATAACACGTTAATTACTGCAACTGGACTGGTTGGCAGAGGCATATAACCGCGAGGTGGGAATTCTAGTTGTGTTCTTATCAAATTAAATTGCTGTGACCAATAAAGTTTGTGTTGCTGTGACTGTGAGGTGGTGAATGGGAAAGAGGAGCTGAGCAGGTGCAGCAGATACAGGCTGGACGTGGTCAGGAATCTCTCCGCTCAGGGATACATTCCTGGCAGGGACGTCAACCTCACTGACCTGGAGCAGGAGGACTGTGTGGACGGATGGATCTACAGTAAAGACATCTACCAGTCTACTATAGTCTCTGAGGTGAGTGAGTGTGCTTGTTTGCATTCATCAAATAGTTGTGATAAGGATCATAACATTAACACAGATTCCCTCTTCCCGCAAGATTTTTGAGATTTATGACTGTTCTTTAATTTTCTCTAAATGTGTGTTTAATGGATTCATATTTCAGTTTGACCTGGTATGCAGTGAGCATTGGAAGCAGCCGTTCACCTCCACAATTTACTTCCTGGGAGTTCTTGTTGGATCTTTCTTCTCAGGGCAGCTCTCAGACAGGTACTGAGAGCAAAACTCAGTGTGATGCATTGTGTATATGTAGAGCTTCAAAGCATCTAATTAACTCATAACTCACTTATATTTCTTTTAAATTTGTCTAAACTATATCAATAATGAGGAACCAGTGCCTTTTTATTTTCAGTATACTGTATTGGACTGAAGCACTTAACATCTTAAATATGGTATATAGACAAGTAGAAATATTTATATAGAAGTAATTCAAATAATTTGCTCCTATTTTAATGTTGATCTTCTCATTACAGATATGGAAGGAAGCCTGTATTCTTCACAACCATGGCACTTCAGACTATGTTTACCTTTTGCCAAATCTTCTCTCCTTCATGGATGGTGTTCTCCATACTCCTCTTCTTTGGTGGTTTGGGACAGATAGGCAACTACATAGCTGCTTATGTGCTGGGTAAATAGTAACTCCTCTTGCTGTAACCATTGGCACAACACTGTATGCTCTACATTTATCTGAAAAACTTTTGATTCATTCTTGTCCCTCTCTTTGTATCGCTCTCTCTACAGGAACAGAGATCTTGACTGGCAATGTACGTGTCCTGTTCTCATCACTGGGTGTGTGTCTGTGCTATGCCATCGGCTACATGTTTCTGCCTCTCTTTGCTTACTTCTTAAGGGACTGGAGGTCTCTCCTGTTGGCTGTGTCTCTGCCTGGCCTGCTCTATATCCCTATGTGGTGGTGGGTTGTACTCATTCACATTGCTCATGGTAGAATTCCAGCTACAGTAGCATTTTGTTTTTGTTACTGATGGAGATTTTTTTTTTATCTCTATTATCTCTGTTATTGTTTTTGTGAGAACATGTGAAAAATGCTCTTAAGTTGAAACCAGAGAAACAGTATTTATGTGGATAGGCTGCTACAAAAGCTGTTACAAATTTGTTATAATGGAACCTCTTTCTACTGAGAAATTTCAAAGCTTAAATGTGTCTTTTTAGGTAATAACATTAGGATGCAGGAAAGTCAGACATTTGAAATGAACAAATGGGTGATGAGTCTCACATTTTCTTTATCAGTATACCTTTTAATATTCAATAGTTTTGTTTTCTTGTACTGTTTATATCTGTGTTGTTTGTCGTTTAATATTTGCTTCTGCTTTTTACCTGTACCTTTCTGCCTCTGTGTTGAATACTGAGACAGGTTCATCCCTGAGTCTCCTCGATGGTTGCTCTCTCAGGGAAGGGAGGATGAGGCTGAAGCCATAGTGAGAGATGCTGCTAAAAAGAACAAAGTTGAGACTCCACAGGTCATTTTTGAAGATTACAGTGTAAGTTGGCATATAGGACCAAAACTAAATGCACAAAAACAAAAACATCCTGTGTAAAGGTGCATTTATCAGAGAAATCAAGTAGTTAGCTTCTAAAGTTACAGTCTTTTTAGTGCAAAATTCCCTCTTTGGGTTACTGTTCCTCCACTGCAGTTCAGCAAGAGTGCATGTTAGGATGGAATCTCATCATCAGGATGGAATCAGGCAAATGACTATTGTTTTAAGACAGACTTGGAAAAAACCTTTCAGTTAACAACCTTGTTACAGTTAACTGACCTCAGTTTTGTGTCTTCCAGGCTGATGAGAAAAAGATGCTGTCTAAAAATGAAGAACACCACACTGTCTTTGACCTGATGAGAACCAGCAACATTAGAGCCACAACACTTATTCTATGCCTCGTGTGGTGAGTCTGAGAACTTAGACAGAATTATGCGTATATATATGGCCAAATGCATGTGGACTCTTGAACTTTACATCCATATTTGCTGGTTGAATATCTAATTCCAAAACCACAACCATTAATCTGCTCCTAAAACACAGGAATTTGGAACCAAGATGTAGGGGTATTTGCTCCCACTAAGCCAAGTAAACATTAGTTATGTCAGTCATTGATGTTGGGTTAACATGTGTTATGTAATGTTTGGTGATTAAGGGTGTCCTCATTTTAACTCTGAGCACACTACCCATGCTGTGACATCTGTTGTTTATCTGTTTACTACTGTAGGAATTAACTTAGACACAGCTCTCACATGGTTGTCAATCTGATCCACTGTGTCTGACTTATGTCCCATCCTCCACATCTCTGTCATCTGTATCTTTGCCTTGTCTAGGTTCACTTTTGGTATTGGCTATTACGGCCTGTCCCTGAACACAGTACAACTCACTGCTGACCCCTATATCAGTTGTTTCATCTCAGCAGCTGTAGAGGTACCAGCTTACGTGTCAAGCTGGCTTCTGCTACAATACTTTCCACGACGACTGTCTGTCAGTTGTACAATGCTCCTGGGAGGAGTGTCCCTGTACTTCATTCAGCTGGTGCCTCAAAGTAAGTAGTTTACTGGATTATCTGGTGCTAAATGTAGAATTGCCTTAGAGGATGCAGATTTCCTTGGTCTACTGTTAAAAATATCACAATATGAACATGCATACAACATATTCCTGGTGGTTGATATATTTTGTTTGATCCATCTACTTATCTGTCTGTCTAGTTAAATAGCATTTGTTTCTTGCTATCCTGTTTATTGTTTTATTTCACATTAACTTATACAAAGTACTCGTCTGTTACCAGTCTCTGTAGGCATAGTGATGATGGCATCCATAGTGAATGGAGTTGATCCCCACTCCTCTTATCTAAAGAGTTCTTTTAGGTTGTTAGTAGAGGTTGCTCTCATGCTCTCAGCATCTTGGTTTAAAAAAGTCTTAAGAGGAAAGAAACTTTAAGTGCACTGTAAGATGAGATCCTTTGTGAATACACCCCATAGATTGCAAACAGAGCTGTTATCTAACCTACTGAGGGTGTGTTACAGAACCATATAAACTGATCTATGAAAAAAGAAAAGAAGAAATCCTGTACAGTGGTTTGCATTTGTAAAGCGTCACCTAACCTATCAACAAAATCTAAATGAACCCTTATATAATCTTGTTTTCAATGATTGGGTTCATCCTAGTAAAAGTGAAGAGAAATTTGATCAAGGGCAAGGACATTTCTGAAGACATTTATTTATTTACTGACACTGAAGGTAATCTTAGCTCTGTTTAAATGCTTCTACACTCTCTTGGTGGCTTGTAGAGCCAATGGAAAGCGGAAAGTTCAGACATTATAACAAGAGCTAGTGGTTTGGTAAATCTGACAGTCTGACATTTTCAAATAGTCATGAATCCCTCTGTTCTGTTTTAATTTTGTTTTACTCTATCTCCTTCAGCTTTAACAGAGTTGTCTGTTGCCCTGGAGATGCTGGGTAAATTTGGCTTTTGTACCAGTACAGCCATGCTGTTTGCCTACACAACAGAGCTTTACCCAACAGTGCTCAGGAGCACAGCAGCAGGCACATGCTCAACATTCTCCAGAGTGGGCAGCTGCATTGCACCTTTTGTGTTACAGCTCAGTGAGTAAACTAGTCTCAATTTTGGTTTTACCAGTTTTTGATTTACCCTGTAAGTTCTTCCCACATCGTATAGTATATACATGCAGTACAGGTATGCCAGACAGGATTCTAGGACAAGATTCATCTTAATTCACCCTTCCCCCTCTTACAGGTATATATTTTAAGTACCTGCCTTATATTATACTGGGTACTCTGGGTGTTGCGTCTGCCATTACTACCCTCTTCCTTCCAGAGAGCTTTGGACGACCTCTACCTGAAACTATTCAACAGATGCATATGAGAGAAAGGTGAGGTGTTTAGGGAATGATTAACTGAATGATAAAATAATTACAACTGTTAGTAAAACTATAACAGAATATGTTTATTATACTATCTTCATCATCATCCTTTCAAGCACAAGTGGATGTTCATAATAGTGACATCAGTAATTGCTATAAATATAGCTGCCTGTCAGAGATTAAGACTTTGATCGTTGTAGACGTAGTCATAACAGTCTATGCAGAATGCTAAATCTAATAATGTTTTGTTTGTTTTCTTTCTGTGTAACAGGCTGAATTGTCCCTGCATCACTCAAAAAGAAACAACAAAACCTGTGGTGGTTTTGTCAAGTCAACTGTGATTATTTTATACATGATTTAATTTAATGTTGTTAATGCATATTGAAATTGAATATCATTTTTAATGTCATGATATTCCAAGTTATTTAAAAAAATCATTACATTAACATTACAACAACATTACTCCTCAACTTATCTTCACAAATTATTTTAAATAAAATAAACTCTATTTAAATAGTAATAATACAAATCTGGAGTACAATGACATGGTGTAGTATAAATGATAGAAAATTAAAGCAATTACTGTAAACAATGTAAATAATAGTTTTCCTTAAAGGAGCCATGCATACGTTTTGCTGTAGCTACATAGCCTATGCTAGCATAAACAGCTGTTTACTTACCAGTCTAGAAGAAACATTGCGAGTTCAGCATCAGACTTCATTCCTTTACTCACTGAGAGCTGTCTCCACTGGTTTTTGAAGTGAAAAATCCAGTGTGTCACACTTAATTAACATCTGTACACTTAAATTCAAAAATCTGGCAAACATGAAATTTGCTCAGTGGGAAGTAAAACATCTGCATTCAGCTGTTTGAATGTACATGGATATAAATATCGAAATGTGAATGCTAAATAAATCTGTGTCAACAAGAATCACCGAGTCCTGAGAACTTTGATTCTTTTCAAAGGGAGAAAGTTTGGTTTAGAACTGAACCAGTGAGCTGATTAATTTTTTTAAACTAACACAGCAGTATTCTAGCAGCTTCTGTGTTCCCCTTGATAAAATTCCTGCACTGTGCTGATCTCTGTACATAGACATTATTGTATCAACAGAACAAATATCCTTAATACATTCATTTTAAAAAGTTGCAGGGTTTATATATTAATATAGTTCACACATATTTTAATTTCGATTTTTTTTTTCAACTGCAAGTTTATAGTTTTCTATTTTAAGTGTTTTGTTTGTTTGTTTTTTTACTTAACAGACACACACACACACACACATATATATATATATATTTTTTTTTTTTTTTCTAACAACAAAATCATAATTTCTCTGTCTATGCTTGACACTTCAGTTGGCAGTGTAAAAGTCTGTTTCCCATGCCAATTAAGTCCCTTTGAATTGGATTCAAAACCACAAGAGAGGCACAAATTACGTAATGGATAATGCACTCTTTTTTTAATGCAGCCAGCACACCTGGAGTGCTTGTTTCACCTTGGGGCGGTTGCTGCGTGGCAGATAGGCAAGAAGTTTTTAGCTCCGCTTCCGCTGTTTTGTTTTTTTAAAGACATAGTATAGCGTGCAGGGTACACGGCTGCAGTACACAGTTGATGGGAGATGGTGGATACAGAAGTAATCTTAGAAAGGAGAGGAAACGTTGACTATGAGGGCTTCTGCTGACGCTATGGCTTTTCTAGGTCAGTGGGGACGTTTCCAGCAGGTTGTCTTCTTCCTGCTCTGTGCCAGCATCGTGCCCAATGCATTCGGCGCGTTCACCCTCATCTTCGTGACGGATATACCGAGTCACCACTGCCTCGTGCCTGACGTCAACCTCACAGAGGACTGGCGTAAAACTCCATCCCGGTAAAGGTGAGTATTGGTTAAATGTCACTAATATCATTAATGAAGTTTGTGTTGCTTTGTTTGTGAGGTGGTGAATGGGAAAGAGGAGCTGAGCAGGTGCAGCAGATACAGGCTGGACGTGGTCAGAAATCTCTCCGCTCAAGGGATACATTCCTGGCAGGGACGTCAACCTCACTGACCTGGAGCAGGAGGACTGTGTGGACGGGTGGCACTATAACAGAGACATCTACCAGTCCACTATAGTCTCTGAGGTAAGTGTGTGAGACCAAGACTGCGAATGGGCTTGTCGCCCTAATCTCTCGCTACTGCCCCTGCACACTTTCTCATCTTCCTCCTCCTCAGTCTTCATACCTCATCTCTCCTGACTGTTTGTTTGTCTCGCAGCCTTTGCTGTTTTCTGTTGATGGTTAAGGTGTGTCAGTGCCAACCTGCTGGTTCTGCATGGGCACAATATCAGCCCTCTCCCTGCCTTTCTCTGTTTTTTTATTTGCACTTCTCCAGTTTGCCCATTTACGGCGTGCCCTTTCCCTGCAGCATTTGGAACTGTGAGTTTGTTCAGTGCTTAGTGAACGTTTGTTTTTTTTTTTGTGATGCACCAATGCCAAATGCCAAAGATTTGGTAGTAAAAACAGGCTGTGGCTTGAAGCAGTGTGCCAATGTTCATGTGTGCCAATATTAGCTTTCTGCGCAACAGAAGAGACTCACCCTTGGATAATCTGTTTAATGTGTTGTAGCTTGGCTTGGCTTTGTAGTCCTGCCTTCCACCTCAGCATGATTCAGTCAGGCATTTCTGTCTCCATATTTGCTTATATTTCTGCCATATGATTTGTATTTACATGGAAACAAGAGCATGTAAATCCAGTGTCTCTGTCATTGCATGATGTAGCCCCAACATTTACTATCTGGATGAGTAGTTTCAGGAATGTCACATACACTATGTAATATATACCAGACAACATAAAAGAAGTCCCGCAACTTCTTATGTAACAAAATACATAATCTCACATCTGTAAGACACTAATGTCTGATGGCACAAATACAGTGCCATTAAAGCAATCATTTCCTGTGTGGACAAATTAGCTGGCTTACTGAGACAAATAAAACTCAATCGACAATTTCCATTTCCAAATCAGGGACTCTGGTAACTTAACATTTAACAGTGCTGCAAAATTCAGTCAGTTCCTCCAGATAAGCCTGACTAAATACCAGCACACAGACTTTGCTTCCCCACTGTAGGTTAGTTGTTTATAGTCTCAGACTGGATCCAGGCATGATGGAGCACACATATTTGGTATGTAAGCAGAGAGTCTGTGCATCCCACATACACTCAAGATGGTGTCTTTAGGCTGAGAAAGTCAGAAAGTACTGGGAGGTGGACTAATACATTGTTAGTTTTGGTAATTTGATGCCATGTGTTGACAATATGACAGATATAGAAAAATGTTGCCCTCTTTCTTGAAGCATAATCAGACCAGAGCAGGTACACCTGAAGAGACAGGACATTAGAATAAGTCCCATGTAAAACCAGCAATGGACAGCACCTATCAAATGTATTAAATCAATACCATTAATATTGATATCTTCTTGCCTGTGTATTTCATGGCTTAACCGTTAATGTATGGATATTCCAGTGTGACCTGGTGTGCACTGAGCAGTGGAAGCAGCCGTTCACCTCCACAGTTTACTTCGTGGGAGTTCTGCTCGGATCCTTCTTCTCAGGACAGCTCTCAGACAGGTACTGAAAACACCAGCTCCATGTGATATACCCAGAACACTCCACCACTCATTTAAGCTCATGCTGTACCCACAACTTTTAAAAGGATTTGTTCATTTGATACTTACAGCGTGATTTTATACAGAAACAAAGTGCTTTTAAAAAGAAAATGGCGAGCTACATGTATCCTTTATATGTATAGTCAAGAATTCAGTAATACACAGTTTGGAGATTATGTTATGTTGCCTCTTGTGTTGTTGTGCTCATTCCTGGTGCAGATGTAACAGACCTATTCCTGAGGGAGGTTCTGTAGTGCGGTGTCACATTTTATAATGTTGCCTTAAGCAATGTTCTTTTTATAAGCACTACACAACACAATAATATAATAGATAACGTTTATTATCTTGTGTGCACAAGATTAAAGAATATCATCGTCCAGGACTTTGTGGTTTCTGTGATTTAGCACTCTCAAAGAGGTGATTCTGCACTGTGGGTGCAGAATCAAGACTTGCACTTGGAAATAAACCACCACAATACAGTACTTATTTAGACTACTGTATAAGACTTGGTGGACATTTTTTATTTAAATAACTTAGAAGATAATTCAAAATGTTTGCACATCTACTGATCAGATCTCCGACCTTGTAAGTGTAGAGTAAAATGATGTAATAATGTATTTTGGTGATGATTTCATCTCCTTTGTACTTTGTGCCACAGGTTTGGAAGGAAACCTGTTCTTTTTGCAACCATGGCAGTGCAGACTGTTTTTACCTTTGCTCAAGTCTTCTCTCCTTCATGGATCATATTCACCATCCTCCTCTTCATCAGCGGTTTGGGGCAGATATCTAACTTTGTAGCTGCTTTAGTGCTGGGTAAATATAAACATCTCATTCTGTAAATACTGCCATAATAGCTTTACACATTGTCAAGTTTAGTGCAAATAAAAAGGTGTGTTAAACACACTGTACATGCCTACTGGCTCTCTTCATTGTTCACCACATATCTATCTCTTTGTATCTCTTTCTCTCTCTGTGCAGGAGCAGAGATCTTGACTGGCGATGTGCGAGTCCTTTACTCATCTATAGGCACATGTTTAGGCTATGCTGTTGGCTACATGGTCCTCCCTCTCTTCGCTTACTTTATAAGGGAGTGGAGATCTCTTCTGTTGGCTTTGTCTCTGCCTGGCCTGGCCTATGTCCTGCTCTGGTGGTAAGTTGCACTCACTACAGGAAGGCTATGTTTACCTTACCGTAAATGATCATAAATTGTATGCTTATTCTTCCATGAGACTATTTGTGTAGTTCTAAAAAAAAAACCTGAATCACTTATTTTGTAGAAAATACACAGAACTGCATACAAAGAAATTAGAAAAGTGAAGACTTGTGTTAAGAATAGTAGACCAACTTGCAGACTTACTACATAACTGACCGTAACAATATTTTCTGAAATAAAAAAAGACATAGATCAGAACCAACAGTCTGAGCCCTTAGTCTTGTTTTAAAAGTCAGTTTCAGGGGTTACACACTTCCTGTCTGGATGTTAAGGATGAGCAGACCAAAGCTTACAATTCAAAGGCTGTATTTGTTCTACATCCTCTCATCTCTTAGTAAGAGTTTTACAAAAAAGTGATCCCTCTGAAACAAACATAAGTCTAAGATGACTGCATGGCCCTGTAATCTACATGCATGTATAAGACATTTTGACTTGATCTTATGATTTTAGATTCGTTCATTTTGAAAAAGGACCCACTGTGATCATTATTCATGATAAAACTGTTTCCCAGAATAAGCATTATAACTTATATGCACCCTCTTTGTTGCTTTGTCTTTTGATCCAGACTGAACTTTCTGTGTGTCTCCGTGTTGTGTACCGAGGCAGGTTCATGCCTGAGTCTCCCCGGTAGCTGCTCTCTCAGGGAAGAGTGGAGGAGGCTGAAGCCATAGTGAGAAAGGCCACTAAGTGGAACAAAGTTCAGGCTCCTGGGGTTATCTTTGAAGATTACAGTGTGAGTTGAATTTGACTTAAACCAAGTCCCTCAACAAAAGAAAAGTGAAAAAAACACACAGTTGACAAAGATTATTATGAAAAGGACCCTGAATGAACATGACTTGAACAAATGCTTGAATACAATGTCCCTATAAACTGTATCTTAGATTATCACTGTCGGGTGTGTTGCGTTTAGTATAAACAAATCACCAAGGACGGACTGTAATAAATTATTCTAGTCTATTCAAAAGCAAATTCCTTTATCTTGCAGATTAATGAGACAAAGACACATTTGAAGGAACTCCACAGTGTCTTCGATCTGCTGAGGATGAGCAGCATCAGAATCACAACCCTCCTTCTCTGCTTTTTATCGTAAGTATAAACAGTCTTAGCACTTCAATCACTGTAAACTCACAATGAGGTTTTTTTACAAAATTTTAATTTAATTACATTTTTTTAAATGACTTAATCACGGCCATGGTTTGCCAATACACTTAAATCACGTGTCATTAACTGCTGTTTGTATGTAAATTTCTATTCAAACATCTCTGCATCTTCAACTTGCCCAGGTTCACAATGACTGCTGGATACTTTGGCCTGTCCTTCAGCACATCCCAACTCCACACTGACCTGTACATCAGCTGTTTCATCTCAAACAGCATCTACCAATCCACTATAGTGTCTGAGGTAAGTGTCTGTTGGTCTAGTTTAAGCTCTAGTATAGAGATAGCATCAGTAGGAACTGATTAATGTAACAAATGATCATAACATTGACATGGACTCCCCATAGTTCATGTATTCTATTGTAATTGTTCTTGCATGAATATTCCAGTTTGACCTGGTGTGCAGTGAGCAGTGGAAGCAGCCGTTCACTTCAACAATTTACTTCCTAGGAGTTCTTGTTGGAAACACCAATACACAGTGCTGAGAAAAACTCCTTTTTTTATTTACCTTGATTAACTTGTTGGTATTAAATTATAATTTGTTTTGAATGATATAGAACAAAATATAAATTTATATTTTTCTCTTGTTATACTTTGGTTTTTAATTTCTTATTTCTGTGATGTGAACTTTCATTTGTGACATTGTTAGCATGATTGTTTCAATTGTTAAGCAAGTTGCAAGGTCTGTATTTTGTGTTGCTGATATCTAACAAGTGCCCAATAAAACTGAAACTCTTTATTACCTGTGTAATCTTTAACCCGACAGTGACAATAAAAAAAGACTGAGAATTCAACTTATTCTGTGGCATTTGTCTGAGCAGAAACACATTTCTATTACAGATACGACTCACTGTATTAGAAATGTCAAATGTTAATTTAAATATTGCAGTTGTTTGTTGTTATAGTTTTGCATGCCTGGCAGCTATGGATATATTATTATTCACTGTCTAGGGCACAGTAGTAAACAATACTCATAAATTGCTGTGTCAAGAATATTTTTTCAAGGAGGCAGGACAAGGCTGATTAAATCAAGATTGTGCAAGGCACAGGTAGGGAATTTGAGACTATGAAGGATTATGATGACACCACAGCGTTCTTGCATCAGTGGGGACATTTTCAGCAGGTTGTCTTTTTCCTGCTCTGTGCCAGCATCTTTCCCAATGGATTCGGTGCTTTCTCTTTGGTATTCTTGACTGACGTTCCCAATCACTTCTGTCTGGTTCCTGAGGTTAACTTGACCCAAGACTGGCATGAAGCAATTATCCCAGTTGAGGTAAACAAGATTCAGGAAGGTAGAGTTGCAGCTTTGCTTGTTTTCTGAATATGAGCTTTATCATCATCATTGACTTTGTCAGGGGTTTTTTTGTGATGTTACTGCCGTTTTTACTACTATTTTAATGTTTTGATTGTTTATATATTTTTTCTGCATTTGCTGTATAAGGTTGGCCGCTCATACTGTCCCTGATAAAGTCATATGACCACATTTCAGGTTTATACGTAAAGCTATAGAGAGGTACAGGTACTGTGAGGAATGGTGTCCTATCCTAATAACACTGATAAAGTTTGTGTTGCTGTGACTGTGAGGTGGTGAATGGGAAAGAGGAGCTGAGCAGATGCAGCAGATACAGGCTGGACGTGGTCAGAAATCTCTCCGCTCAGGGATACATTCCTGGCAGGGACGTCAACCTCACTGACCTGGAGCAGGAGGACTGTGTGGACGGATGGATCTACAGCAAAGACATCTACCAATCCACTATAGTGTCTGAGGTAAGTGTCTGTTGGTCTAGTTTAAGCTCTAGTATAGAGATAGCATCAGTAGGAACTGATTAATGTAACAAATGATCATAACATTGACATGGACTCCCCATAGTTCACGTATTCTATTGTAATTGTTCTTGCATGAATATTCCAGTTTGACCTGGTGTGCAGTGAGCAGTGGAAGCAGCCGTTCACTTCAACAATTTACTTCCTAGGAGTTCTTGTTGGATCCTTCTTGTCAGGACAGCTCTCTGACAGGTATGAAAACACCAATACACAGTGCTGAGAAAAACTCCTTTTTTTTATTTACCTTGATTAACTTGTTGGTATTAAATTATAATTTGTTTTGAATGATATAGAACAAAATATAAATTTATATTTTTCTCTTGTTATACTTTGGTTTTTAATTTCTTATTTCTGTGATGTGAACTTTCATTTGTGACATTGTTAGCATAGGTAATGCTACATTACATATTGTTATGGCCTTTTTATTTTTATTTGTTCTCATTTTATCTTCTGACTTTTCTCTAGATTTGGAAGAAAGCCTGTTCTGTTTGCAACCATGGCAGTTCAGACAATTTTTACTTTTGCTGAAATCTTCTCACCTTCTTGGACCGTGTTCTCCATCCTCCTCTTCATCAGTGGTTTGGGACAGATCTCCAACTATGTGTCTGCCTTTGTACTGGGTAAATGCTGCAGCAGTATTTTTTCCACATTAGTGATATTGAGTAAGAGACAATTATATATCCTCTGATATTACCTTTTGTACTCCTTTCCCTTTTTGTGCAGGCACTGAGATCTTCACTGGAAATACGCGGGTCCTGTTCTCGTCTATGGGTGTATGTCTTGGCTTTGCCTTTGGCTACATGATACTGCCTCTCTTCGCTTACTTTTTAAGGGACTGGAGATCCCTCCTGTTAGCTTTGTCTCTGCCTGGCTTGCTCTACCTGCCCCTCTGGTGGTAGGTTGCACTCATTACAACAAAATGTATTCATAGTGAGTTCACCTCACCATGCACTACAAATATCATGATTTCACTCTAAGATAATCATTTATCTCCATCTTTGTTGTATTTTTAAACCCCTCTGATTCAGCCTGAACATCTCTGTATCTGTGTTGAATACTGAGGCAGGTTCATTCCAGAGTCTCCTCGATGGTTGCTCTCTCAGGGAAGAGTGGAGGAGGCTGAAGCCATAGTGAGAGATGCTGCTAAGAAGAACAAAGTTGAAGTGCCTCAAGTCCTCTTTGATGATTACAGTGTACATGTAAGTTGGCTTTGGCTTAAATCATGCACTACCCAACACAGGGACAAATGTGTGTGAGGAATGTGAATGTCTATACCTGTCTATTTCCTGGCATTAAACAATCCTACTCAACATTTAGTAGGATTCATCTTTTGTGGAGCATATATGTCACAATGTGCACAATTTCATGGCAGCCCACCCAGCAGTTGTTGAGTTATCGTGGCATAGCATGCCTAAAACTCAACAAATACCTGGTGAGACTGGGGTTTGGTATTTTTCAGGCTGGTAAGATAGAGACACACCCTCAGGAGCATCACAATGTCTTCAACCTGCTGAGGACCAGTAACATCAGATATACAACTGTCATTCTGTGCATGGTGTGGTGAGTATCCAGTCTGAGCATGTCAATTACCATTCACAGGCAACTAGATTTTTGGCATTATTACATAGATTTTAGTCCTGTGTAGCTGCACACATACTGTGGAGAGCAAGCCACTTCAGACCTTCTTCCAGCACTTGTTTAAATTCATATCCTGGAAAATTTAATTCTTGAAATATAATATCCTTCAACACTCACTTTTTAATCACTGGCATGTATCTATGTATTTCAGCTAAAACCCTCTCAACCATTTGTTGTTTTTTTTCTTTCAGATTTTTGTTTTTTGTCACATTGCACTCTAAGCTGCCCTGTCATGATGGCAGTGAAGTGTTAATAAGCATCCAAAATCTAACATTCTTGGTTTCCCGCTGCTCTGTCTTTCCAGGTTCACTCTGAGCACCGGCTACTTTGGCCTATCCCTAAACACATCCCGACTCCATGCTAACCCCTATATAAGCTGCTTCATCTCAGCAGCTGTAGAGGTGCCTGCATATATTTCCAGCTGGCTGGCCCTGCGTTATCTTCCTCGACGACTCTCTGTCATCTGTATCTTGCTCTTTGGAGCAGTGTCACTGTATTTCATTCAACTGGTGCCTCAAAGTAAGCATCAAAATTGCAATAGATTGAGGTTTCTCAGATGTGAACATTTTTGCTGCCAGAATAATGTCTTGTCATCAAATAACAATTTAGATGTGTTGCACAAGATGCTGATAGAGTGGCACCACATGTTTCAGATGGCAGATAGTACTTCAAAGCTACACATCTGCACATCTCTACAAGCTGTATATGTAATGCTAGACTCATTCCTTGTAAGACTACATTTCAGTCAATCAGTTATTATTACCAGTGACATCTCGCTCAAAGCTGGCAGAACTTTGCAAGTTAACAGGGCAAAACAGAAATTCACAAAAACAGGTTTTCTAATTCAAACAGGTACGTACATCTCTTCCCTGATTTTCCTGTTGAATTCCTGGAACTGTACTTGTAAAAACACAAACTGGCAGCATATGACACTTACATGAGCCTAAACAATTAAAATGTTTGTTATCACAATATTGCCTGTATCCCAAAAATATCTTTACGCCTTTTGGTCCAAGGAAAAAAAGGTTTAAAAAAGTCTCCAAATACCATGCATTTATCAAGTGCTATGTATCACGCAGAGACAGAATTGTGTTTCTATTCTCTTTAATTTCTTATCCTTCAGGTTTATCAGCTCTGTCTGTTGTACTGGAGATGTTGGGTAAATTTGGTATTACCACTGGTACAGCCCTGATGTTTGCCTACACTGCAGAGCTTTACCCAACTGTGCTCAGGAACACAGCAGCGGGCACGTGTACAACTGTTTCGAGAATTGGCAGCTGCATCTCACCTTTTTTGTTGCAGCTGAGTGAGTAAACTAGACCTCAGTATTTATTGTACACATTTGTTCAATCTGGATATATCTCAGAGCATTTACATATATTTATTTATAGTGTAGATGATCAATATATATATACTCTCCCATCCTAATTTAATCTTCTCCTTGTACAGGTGTTTACTTTAAGTACCTGCCATACATTACACTGGGGACTCTGGCTGTTGTGTCTGCCTTTGCTACCCTCTTCCTCCCAGAGAGTTTTGGGCAACCTCTACCTCAAACTGTTCAGCAGATGCATCAGAGAGAAAGGTGAGATGCCTACAGAATACATAGATTCTTTTAAGCTTCTCCCATGTCAATCTTTTTATAATATACAAATGAATATACATTATTAATTCATGTATTTAAAAGCTCTCGTGTGGATTTGAAACTTTCTGACTTTGGATGTTTTAAAATATCAACTACGTAGCAAAACATCTGTACTTATTCAGTTGTCAAAGCCAAATGTCGAGTTTTAATTTAAGGAGCTTTACACATCACTATCATTAGTGTATAATGATAGTGTGACATATAGTGTCCTGGTCCTTTCTCTCTGGAGGATCCAGGTTCTCGAGAGCATTTAGTCCCATAGTAAAAAAGTGGTGGATTTTAAGTAGTTCAAAAGAGTTCTGGGGTCATGCTGAAGAAGGAATAAAATTAGTAGTATGTGCAAGGTGTTTCAGACAAGAAAACAGCCACAAAAACATAAACTGTCACAGATTATTCTTTTAATATAAAAATCAAAACCAATGTCCTCATTGTCGTCATGACTATGTTTGTTTATCTTTTGTCCCAACAGGATGAAGTGCCCATTCATCACTAGAAAGGAGTGCTCAAAACCTGTGGTGCTTTTTGAAAGTCAACTCTGATTGTCTAAGACATTATGTACATGAATGAGATTATAAGAAAAACAATTACAAATATTCTTATCATGTATTATTGCCACTGTTTGCTGTTTTTACTATTCCAAGTTGACTTAATCCTATAGCTCATTGTTGTGCTGTACTTTTTTTGTTGCATTGTGAAGGTGATTTTAAGGTCTTTAGTACAAGTAAGGTCTCAAAGCAATAGTTCATAGTCTGTATTAAGGGTAGCTGTGAAGACAATACTAAGAGTCAAGCTGGCCCAGTTCCCACTGGCAGTTGCCATAGCAAATGGTTGCAGTAAAGACCCTACTCTTGTAAAAGATGATGTTAAACCAAGCATTTCATCGAGGGAGTAAACAGTCATAATACTGACATACATACCTTGGGGACATTTGGGGACATTAGCATTGCATGAAATATACAACATGACTTAGGATAACGTGGTTTAATGCTTAGGATTTCGTACCCAATAGAATCTTCTCACAAGCATGGAAGGCCTTGTGGTCTCATGAATAATAACCTTCAGTATTGGGTGGCATTGCACTTTAACTTGTATTGCTGATCTCTGTTCACTTCGATCAAGCTACAATAAATGTGTCTCTTGAAACTTCCTCCATCACGACACAACCAGCTCGTCATCACAAATTGGCATCAAAAACAGGATCCCAAGAGAACTATGGCTAAGTGAAGGGTAAGTGCAAAGTTTCTTTTATGTTTGACTGGATTGTAAAGAAACTGTATTGTTTATGCAGTTTGACTGTGAACACCTAAGGCCTGGATGAGACCAGGGTTTGGTGTCTGAGGAGTGTCGACCACCCTGCAAATGCAACAGACCCCCTTTCAGATTGGTCTACTCTTTGCATGTTGTGTTCAATCGCAAATATGTGTACAAAATATTTATTAGAAATGTTTATATGCACGTGTTAATGTTAAACAAAAGTTGCCGTTGAATATCTATAAAACTCTAAATGTGGCTACTGGCTCTGATTTACTTGTTGTCAGAGCATTAGAAAGTTTCTTCTGTGTATATTATTAATTTTGTTGTCTGTTTTCCACCTAGAGGCACCATTATATTCTGTCATCTTCCTCTATCGTGTTGCAGTCACATAATTTCACACATCCTGTGACAAAATAATTATAGCTACATATGACAAATGTCCATTCAGCAGATTTGTGCACATGAGACTTGATGTTTGTCCAGTTATCCCCCTCAAGCTGGATATCAGTGCTGCTCCCTGTTTAAGGGAGAACCCGAAGACTTAGTTTCACCTGTGTTTTCCTCTTCTTCCGTTTGTGTGACTGTATAAAGCGTCTTCTGACAGCACCTAGAGTTAAAAAAAAAAAAAAACACACAGTTACAGTAATGATTCACAGACAAAGAGTAGTGCAGAGCATTTTTTGTAAAATGTACCTGATGCCCCCTCCAGTGGGACCCAGTGCACACACACTCACCCTTCCTAAAACAACTCACACAGTTTTGCTCAGATTGTCCTGAGTCATGTCGGCTGACTGACCTGTGAAGCTCACAGTGTGACAGTGATAGCAGTTTTATCTAGATGGAGATACCGTGTAGGTTGTATGGAATTGGGTGAGTGCAGGAAATGCTGTTCACCAAGTTAATTAAATCTGATCTGAATTTGAATCATATACTTCACACGATGAGTTAACTATTTATACTTGACCCATATGCTGCTGTTTTTACTGAATTGTATATTTGTAAAGACAAGACAAGCATTATAATGTCTTAGTCTGTTCAAAGAATTAATTCATTTCTTTTGAACAGACTCATTCAAGTCAAGATTGAAGGTTGATGTCACTGTCATCTGTAAAGTGTACAGATATAAGAGTGGTATCAATCTTCTCACTAAACTCTGTGGAAAAAGTGTATTTCACAAAATGTCAAACTCTTCTAGGTGGCTTTGTCTCCTTCTGGTTAAACATACAGTAATGGCTGTAGTGGGTACATTTTTAACATGAATAGAAAAATAAAACTGTCAAAACCAAGACTACTTCAAGCTTAACATTAACTAATGCCCAATCCAAATCTGTAATAACCCTAGCCCCTTGGAAACGCTGCTACAGGGAGGTGTAGTCTTACCCAGGGAAGCGTTGCATGTGAGCGATGGTCTCGGGCAGAGGCATTCCATAGCTCTCAGGCAGCAGGAGACTCAGCAACCCGGACAGAGCTGTAAGACTTCCCACAAGGATGTAAGGCAGTGAAATAGAATAGCTTCCTGTGGCAACACATCAGAGGAAGAGGCAGTGAAAAACAACCTTAGCTTCAACGGTACCACAGAGCAGTTAAAGAGACAAAAGGTGGATTTTAAGTATCTTTCAATAAATCTTCACAGAAACTTTTGTAGCTGACTTCCAAACCAGACTGGTCTATCCAATCTGAGTGCTAATTAAGCCTGCTTTTATGTTTTTGTTCTAGTGATTGTCGTTTGATTTTGTGAAGGGACCAGCTTCTTGTTAGCCTCTTGTTTAAATAGTTTTTGTCCAAGCCAGTTGGGAAAAGGACTGCTTTTCTTGGCAATGCATCTAAATAATTCCCTCCACTTCCATATATTAAAAACTATAACTGTAACTGGTGAATGCTGAGGATTGGACAATTTAGACCCAAACAACAAAGAGGCATCATTTTGGAAAGGGAGATTGAGATAGAGAAAAGAAAACACAAGTATATATGAACTGAAAATAAGTTAAGCAGAACTGACAACAAAGCAGGTGACGTCTCTTAAATAGTCATGAATGAGCATCTGTTTTGCTTTTTCATGCTTGTGCAAAAACTAAAAGATAATAAAACTTAGATATTTAGGATGCCTTCCTAAATACTAGTCAGCTAGCACATACCCCATAGTGATCATCAGGCAGCTGAGTGATGGAACAAACTGCCTTACTTTTGGCAGAGGTAAGAGCATCCTTACTTAAGTAAATAAAGTATGGGGCAATGATGCTTCCTATTCTGGAGGCCATAGAGCAGGCGCCGACAGCTGTATTCCTCAGTACAGTCGGGTAGAGTTCAGCTGAGTAGGCATATACGATTGCAAATGCTGTTGTCACTGCAAACTTCCCTGCCATCTCCAGTGTTATGGCTAGAGAGATGAGGTCTGGAAGGAATAAAGCATTTAATGTTCAAGGTTACATGTGAGTCTTTAATTAAATAAGTTGACAATTCTAACTGTTTCTACTTAGATTAAAATGAGCACATCTCAGGTTCAGTGTGTACCTGCATGTCTGTATCTGCTTGCATGTGAGCAAACTGGAGCCTCTCACTATATACTGATAAAATTATGATATGAAACAATCTCTCATAAAAGAGCAAATAAGAGAAATAATCAGAAATCAAAGCTTAGGTTAAGATGTTGTCCATTGAAATTTCATACTTGCTGGTATGAGCAGCATGAGTAGTAGAAACAGTCCTCCCATGAAGAGGGACAAGGAGAGGCTCAGTCGTCTGGAACACCAGCGAAACAAAACCCATGATAAAGTGTAGGCTGGCATCTCGACCACAGCTGACAGGAAACAGTTGAAGTACGCGTCACCATGAAGGTTCCCCGTATTCAGGGAAAGCACAAAGTAGGCGATAGTCAGAGTGTTCCTGTGGGGATAATTGTTCGTCATAAATAACATACTAGGAGATGTTTATTACCTAGTACAGGAAATGGCATAACACTACAGTAAACTACACGAAACTGTTTTTGACCGTCATCTGTTAAATGCTGTGGTAAATGTACAGTATGTGAACAAATGAAATTAAGGTGAATCAAAAGCTGCAGAGGAACAGAGGGAAAGACTTTCTCAACTAGCCACTTGTTGACTCTTTAGCTGAGTGGTGTAGATCACAAATACAGAATATGGTGATTAATTAAGACTGGATCTGCCCTCCCTTGTAGCAGGAGAACAGAACTGAACAGAGAGGCCTGATGGGATGGTCACAGCAAACCCAATGAGGATGCAGTCACAACAGCAGTCAACAAAACACCAGCTCCAGTAAGTATAAACAATATTTTTACAATACCAGTGGATCAAATGACTAATTTGTAATGTGAAAGGAGCTGCTTGTAATGAAAAACCTTCAGAAAATTATTAGCCAACTGCTGTTTCCCTCTGCTCTGCAGAGCTTAATTGGCTCTTGTAACTCATTGTTTCTGTTCTCTGGTGTACATCTTAGTTAGTGAACAGTAAACAGACTGCATTCATCAGGTGGATGCAAACAGGATTTTAGATTAATGCTAAGGTTGCTACACATTTGCTAGATATGTAAATAGTCAACCATTTGCTTACAGATTTTCCATTTGAACTTAAAAGGTAACATGTTGTTGTTGTATTTACAGTTTCTACTGCTGACAAGTGGCCAATAAATCTGTTACTGTAGGTTGTAGGTATTGTAAGGTTAAAAAAAAGTAACAGCATATACAATGGGCAATTGCAATATTGCAGACAGGAGACACTGAAGAAAACTGAAAATAAAAAAGAAAGGTTTCAAGTGTCCTAATGACAAACTAAGGAAGAGGAAGAGTTTTTGGTAAATATTGATCCCCAGACACCAAGGTAGCAGAGGAGCTATAAAGTTTGTGAGTCCCTCAATAGCAGCAAAACATGACATGCAACTTAGAGCTTATCCACCTGCTATGGTTAGCATGACGTAAGACTAAGTGGAACTGTTTCCAAATCAAAGAAAAGTCAAGCTGCATCTGTTGTCAGACTCAGCAAGGAAGAGAGCACAGGAAGAATAACAGACATACTGTGCAGTTACATAAAACCTGATTTTGATCTTAGTTGCAGGCTTCACAGCACCTGACAGGTCGTTATTTGTTGTTAGTGAAATGGGCTGACATGTGATCGAAGTGATGCATGAACAGGCTGAGACTGTGTGTGTGTATGAGAGTGCTTGTGTGTGTGTGTGTGTAGCTGTGCATGCAGGGTCACTGTACTGAATGTGGGGGTCAGATGGGACAGCAGGGACTCACCAGACCAGCCACAGCGTGACAGAAATCCAGCGGATGTTTGGAGAACGTAGTAGGTCACAGATGTTGTGGGCTGTCCCCTTCTCAGGCTGAAGTTCTATCTGTGGGGCAGCAGAGCACGTGGAACAACAAGCACTTAATAAGCAGAGGCACCAGTCTGGAAATAATTTCATTAGAGGCAACACTGGGCATGCATGGCCACTTGCTGAGTGAACACATGCATGTGCACAAGTTCATACATACAGTAACCTAAACATGGGGATCAGAAATTATGCCCTTGTACTACTAGCATCTCTAAGTTATGTTTTCTAAACCATTTGTCATTCAAAGTGATATTGATTTAACTACTGGCACTTTTTAACCCATGCAGAGGGTCCACTGTCTGTTTCCAAGGTGGACAGTGGGGGGTAACATGCATCTACACAGAGGAAAGGTCATTAATGTGGTGGTTTTGTTTTTCTGGGACAAAGTTCACAGTTCAGAGGTTGGATTTGGGTGTGGCCAGCTTGTTGGAAGAATGAAATGTGCAGAGAAATAGCTGCATTTTTACAGTTAATTAAAAACAGTTAGCTCCTTTGGTGGAACAGCCACATCCAGTGGCTCAACATATAGCTTCTTTATCACACTGACAGACATTACAGTCTCCCTATAACACCTAAACTTCTACAATAAAAAGCAAAAGCACTTTTACAGCAGTAAATACACATCTGACAAAAAACATAAAAAAAACAAACTTAAATTATGTCATAAGAGTTGGGGTTGAAGTTTGGACATTTTGGCAAACTACTCCAGTAACAGAAGGGAATCCCATGAGTAAATCTTGGTAAACACCTCTGTCTGCTGCAATCTAGATTAGCGTTCACTCGTGCAGAACAGTAAATGATTATATCACACTGAGCAGTGAACCCAACAAGGTTCACGCTGTCCATCTCAGAAGTAAATGTGCCAAGGCATGCTGACCCACAGCAAACCAGTATGAGAAGGGAAATGAGTAGAAACTGGTTAATGGTTCAGGTGCAGGGGTTACAGATGTAGTGTGTATTTAAGAATAGAAGGCTAAATTCACTTTGGTGATCACCTCTGATGTGATAATTTTCCCTTTTCGTCTGCATTTTGTGTAGTGACAGTCCATAAGACAGATTTGGGTCTGTATTTTTGTGATTTAGGTACCTTAACTTATGCAGGTCTTCAAGCAGGTGTGATCTAATTTTCAAGAGGAGAAACAGTAACTTTAAAGCTAAAATCATGTTTACAAGAGAGAGTTGCACACTTGCTTTTGTAAAGATATGTTAAAAGAACTGTATGTCATACAGTGTAAAATACAGATGCTACTGTGATAATTTAAACTGAGAAACAGTCACTTGAAGCTATCTAAAAACTCCCCACCCCCATCCCTCATGTTCAACAACTTGTACTGACTTCCAACATTCTAAACCTGTTGTACGTCTGGTCACCCCAGCATCCAGGACAGAGGTCAGTGCCCAGCGCCTTGGTGTTTTTTGCACTCACATCATCCAGTTTTCCAGTGAGATCTCACCTGGGAAGGAATAAAGATGACCGGTGGTGCCTCGATTTTGTTCCTCTTAGCAGCAGCTCTCACTATGGCCTCAGCCTCTTCTATTCTTCCCTGAGACAGAAGCCACCGAGGAGATTCTGGTACGTACCTACCTCATTACACAACAGAGTGGACAGTCAGAGAGAGAGCTTCAACCCCTTGGAGGAGGGGAAAACATTCTATACAGCAAATATACAACTGAGGCTTAAGAGTAAAACCTACCCAACACTAGCCTTCAACTAATCAGTTATTCAATTAACTGTTTGAGCTCTAAAATCGTGCAAAAAACTTTTTAAACATGTCAAAGGCATCCCTACAAATCTAATAAGAACCACAAGAGATGGGAATAATCAACATATGTGAACACTCCCCTAGCACCTCTACAGGCCCTCTATACATCAGTCAGCAGTACAGAAAAGCATTATCAGTTGACCTACACAGACACACACACAAGCAAACACACACACCTACCTACCACCAGACAGGCACACAAAGGAAGCCAAGCAGGGTGAGGGCGAGGAGAAGCATCCTCCAATCTCTGATGAAGAAAGCAAACAGCGGCAGCAGCATGTAGCCTGCACCAAAGAACAGACTCACGCCCGCAGTGGAAAAAATTGTCCGCACGCTTGGTCCAAAAATCTCTGCTCCTAAAAAAAAATAAGAACAATTTTTGAAAATGAGAGAAATGTATTGCATTAGCGTTTGATTGTTAGCGGCTAAATAATTCAGAGAGTCAGTGAGAAGGGGGATATGAAAGTACCTAACACAAACGCAGCCACATAATTGGAGATTTGTCCCACCCCGACCACAAAGTACAGGGCGCAGAACACGGCCCAGGATTGAGAAAAGATCTCGAAGAATGTGAACAGTATCTGGACTGCTATGGTAACAACCAGCACTGTTTTCCTCCCATACCTGAAAAGGACATAAAACACAGGTAAGTCACCAAATTAGCATTCTGTGTAGATGTGTATATGTGTAGTCTTGCAAATCTTTGAACATTGTGTGCTACCGCTTGAGTTTGACATTTTGATTTTACACATTACATATTGTATCTTTTAAGGCAGACTATGAATCCCTTAATGTGTGAAACTGTGCTTCTGCTTTCACCTATATATTGACTTGTACATTAAGAGAAAGCCTTTCTAATCTATCTAGAGGGCGTGGTGAATTTGAGCACTGATTAGCCTACCACATGTATGGCCTTTTGTTTTGTCAGAAAATTACTGCTGGCACAGGGATGTGTTTAGTGACATGTCCATACTGACATCTTTTGTCCATCACCTGTCAGAGAGCTGTCCTGAAATGAAGGAGCCAGTGAGAACGCCACAGAAGAAGACAGAGGAAGTCAACGGGTTCTTCCACCTGTTATCACACACCAGGTCCCACTGCAAGACACACACACACACACACACACACACACACACACACACATTCACATGCAGAACAGATCAGAGTACATCGAGTACAGTACAGTACAGTACATCAAGTGCCAAATCCTTAAGTTGTGATTCTTAAAACAAGTCTGTTGACACAGTGCTGTATCACTTCATAAGGTTTAAACATAATGTTGATATATGTTGGAACATAATGATAAAAGATATTATTATTATTATGTTGTAACATGTATTGATGGGAGGTGGACGACAAAACACCTATATCAGCAGACACAAGGTAAAACAAAATGTATTTCTGTCCCATACATGTTTCTAATGGTTGATTGATTGATCTCCAAATGTAGTTTATTTTTGTTGCTTTTGTTTGTATTTTGTGTCTATTCTGTTGTCAAGATGTAATGTAGATTTTGTAGTTGAGGAAAATCGCAGTGGGTGATTAAAACTCATTCATCTCTGCCTCAGCCAGCTCATAACATCTGACAATTTTAAAGGGACTTTTTTTTTTAGTGTTTTTAAGTTCCAGCCAGATAAGTTAAAATTAATTCTCGAATGACGCAGCTGCAGCTTCTTCTACATTTGAGACCTGCGCGGGTTCACAAACCTCAGATACGATAGTAGCAATGTAAACGCTGCGGTCATATTCCCACCCGTCCAAGCAGCCTTCTCTCGGCACATTAGACAGATTAACATCAACGCCGGGCAGTAGACCTGTCTCCGAGAAACTCCGCATGTCATTAAGTTTGTATCTGGAGCACTTGCTGGGCACCAACGCGCCGCTGTGGTTGTCCACCTCCAGTGGGATGCTGCTGTTCCTCCACGCGGCGGTGAGGTTGACGTGCTCGGGGATGAGGCAGCGGTGGGACGGCGTGTCAGCGAGAAACACGATGGCCAGGGCGGTGAAACCGTTGGGTACGGTGCTCAGGCAGAGCAGGAAAAACACCTGCTGCTGGAAAGGTCCCCATTCTCCGAGGAAGGCGGTGGCAGCTTCGTAGTCGGTCATCCTGTCTGGGAACGCTCCAGGCGCACAGAGTGGGTTAGAGTTAACGAGAGACACGAATGAAGGACTTTGCAGTGGGCATTTCTAAAGTAGTGGTTTTGTTTCAGCTACTAAACCATCCCACCCACCACCCGCTGTATTAATTTGGCTGTGGTTTCTCTGTGGTCTATCACTCCCAAGATGATTACCTGGCCTGTTGCGACAGTTCACTTTAACAGATACACGGCAGGTATTACAGTTGACACTGCAATAAACTGCCATACAATAATATATGGTGTTAATGTTTCATTTTACTGTATCAGTACTGCAGTAAAACAGGCCTGAACTGTTTTAGTTGGCATAGTTGAGAAACCAAAGGCTTATTTTCCATGTCAGTCAAATTATAATATCATATATATATATATATATATATATATATATATATATATATATATATATATATATAATATTACTATCTGTATTATTTGTATGGTCAAAAATAGTAGGCCTACCAGCCAGACACCAGCCACATTAGGCTAATCTAGTGTAAGAACACATTTATTTATTCCATATTAGTGTGAGGAAAGCATGCTACATAGCCTTTCACATCTTAACCCTGTCATCAATTCCTTATATAAAAATGAGATGAAAAAAAATCAAATGTAGAAATCACATTACCTCATAGATGGGGCATAAAGGTGAAGTAGTCATGATGTATCCATCATTCCATGTCTGCTTATAATTTCCAGCATTGATCTCTTTAAGACAAATGTGCGCATGGAAGCAACACCACTGTTCTTCCATATTTTCCAAAATCTTCATAGTAAAAAGTAAATATAAATTAGATCAAATTAGGTTGCATAGCTTCTTATGAACTGCTATGAGATAATTAATCGATCGTCAGTGTTATATAGTTAAACCAATGAGTGACATTACCATGTAGAAACATGTTTTTATCCAGACAGTTGTATCAAAAATCAAAACACAAAGTAACTGCATTGATGAAGTCCATTGTTAAAGGGCAATCAGGAGAAAGTCACTGTGGCAGGCACAACCTCTCTCTCCTACGCTACCATATTAATATACAGTTCAACATTTCTTATTTTTTACTTGCCTATGACTATCTCTATTGTTTGTTTCAGAGTCAGATTATAAAGTACTGTCCTTTGTTACAACTCCTTAAAGATCTTCCATCTCCCTTCACCAGAGCAGCAGACACTCTCATTGGCCTGTCCAGTGCCTCTCTACCTCACACATGTGTGACAGGAAAGGGTCATGTCCTTAAACACTGTAATCATTTCCTCAACAACTGTTTATAACACTTCAGAACCATGGTAGACAAATGGCACCCTGTGGGCCGAATCTGGCCGTCCAAAAATATATTTGGCTGAGGTCTTCCAAAGTGCTTATATGAGTTTTCTCCACACATGCACCTTAATACTGCCCCATCATGAAGAGATACAGCTTGAGCCTATTTCAGATGAATTGGATCATCTAAGTGGAACAACCCTTATACCACAGGACAAAGAGTTGTTATTGTTCATCAGTAACTCAGAGTGTAAGCAGTTCATATAAGAGTGCCAGTTTAGTGTCTCAAGTCATTTCACCGTCAATTCAATGTTATTCCAAAAGAAGATAAAGTGTGTCTATGGTAAATGATTATTTCCAGTAGATGATTTTGCCTCCATAATCTGAAATAAAAGAAAACTATATAATAATATGATGTAATTAAAAAAAAAAAAAAAAAAAAAAAAAAAAAAATATATATATATATATATATATATATATATATATATATATATATATATTTTTTTTTTTTTTTTTTTTTTTTTTTTTTTTTTTTTTTTTTTTACGATACAAGACAAAACATCATCCAAGAAGAGCAACTGGACTTGGTGGACTTGGACTTTACTAAAAGATATTTCATCTCTCATCCAAGAGGCTGCTTTGATAGAAGCCCAAAGTCCAACTGCCCTTGATTTAGCACCTCAAGAATAACCATGATGTGGATGACTGAGAATCTTCACAGACATCAAGACTACTCACTAAAACAATGCCCCAACTACGGCCACACAAAACAAAGAAACTACCATACAGAAACCCTTCATATTTAAATGCCTGTGCTGATGGCACTCATGTGCTCTTACATGTCACATGCAGGAAATCACTTTCACACACTCTCAATAAATCCTTTAATTAACTGTGTAAACCGTGACCTCCTCAGTTGTCGGAAATAAGATATTCTGTCTCCTACACTGTGTGCACAGGAACTTAAACAGTCAGTTATTTGCGACCAGACTTTTTACTTTTTATCTACCTTCAGTGTTATAGAATGACAGCTGCAGTGTGTAGAGGACTTGTCGAATCAGAGCTGTGGGACAGTAAGTAAGTGGTGAAAATAGAGGAACATTTTTGCATTACTTACCATTTTCCTGCAACAAATTAGCATTAAGGTCAGATAAATGTGTCTCTATTTGAAGATCTGAGTCGGTTCCCTATACAAGTAAGCATTTGCCTTACTCTTAAGCAACACATTTCCATTTTTATGCATGTAGAAATCTGCTCTTAATTTGGTTCAGAGGTAAACTGATGTTCAGTAGTTACGTGATTACCATAATGTGGTTAGAATAAGTCATTTAAGCTCATCATGCACTCATGAGAAACCTGGCTCAGATACAGTAACATATTTACTCCAATAATAAACCTACAGCAGCATGTGAGCATCTTCACTTTTGGTTTCTACCACAGAACAAGCAGCCAGGTCTTTTCATACTTTTATGGCAGTAGCTCATTCAGTCTGCCGTTTGATCAGTTGTTTCTGAGAGCCAGTGGGTGTCCTCAGGGATAAAAAAAAAAACACACAGATGACAATGGTCTAATCTTGTCACATATTGTTGTCCTCATTCACCACTCTCTGGACACAAAAGATCACAGCCTTGCAGAGGGAGAATACACATTTACACAGTGTAACTCAGCTGAAAGATTCATGATTATCTTAATGAAAGGAAGTTCATGCAAGTGCTGATTAAACTGATCAATAGTATCATGAGGGGCAGAGTAGTGAGGGGAATAGGGCCCCTATTGTGTCATTAAACATTTGCTTTTATCTTTTGAAATTTGATATTATTAGCATTATACGTTGGTATAATAAATAGTTTGACAGTCTATTTTTGTATCTAAAACAATATTGATAATTGATAATAAAACATAGTTCCAGTGAAGTCTTATTCACATGTCTTTTATTGTGAAATACAGCAACATAATGAAAGCTTCACATAGTAATAACAGTATGTTGAGAAAAGAGGACTGAAATATGTTGAGATCACAAATGGCACAAATGGCACATTTTTAAATGCAATGCATTGCACTGATTACCTTAATAAGCACTACAGATGTATCTCTTTGCTTTTTCATCAGTTATTTATACAGCTGTGACATAGATGTGTTAAAACAGAAAGGGATCCAACTGAGGCTACATTTGTACAGGGCTCAGATTTTGATGCTACTCCACCACAGAGGAGGAATTCCCACATGTATTGTCTAGCACACATAACCAAAATCTATAGGAACTATGTGATTATTGGTGTACACAATAAGCATGCAGGGATCATTTTTGGTGACAGACTGAAAATCTATTTATGTAAATTTGAATATAGTTTTTGTATTCAGGACATTTTAGCAGGTTTTTCTAGTTTTAGTTAAATTAACATATTCATTATAGAATGTAAAGCAAACATACAGAATTGTTAACAATTTCTGCTTTCCTCTGCAGTCAGGCAGTGTTAAAATAGTTCAGTTGGAGTCTTAATGCTACTAAGCAACATTTAGAGTACAGGCACGTGCACTTCTTTGGGGTATTTAAAAGTGTGGAATGCTGTTTAGAGAAAATACTACTTTGACCACAGTGGTGCGGGGGCTGGGTGAGTAGACTGGCCACTCTGAAGCTTTTGATCATTTTACTTTTAGCTGATAAAATCAAATCAGTGAGTGAGAGATTTCCCATTCACTAAGCTCAGATAAATAGTTTTCCTGTCTGCTCATAAATTGAGAGATGGTGTATCCAATAGTCTTACTGTAAGTCACTCTTGGATGGAAAAGTTGCTTGCTGGAAAGGAGGCTTATACTTTCAGGGCTAGAAGCTGAAGTTTTTGAATTCTGACTCCGTCCCACTGAGGGACCAGCTCGCTCTGCCCCATACAGAGCTCAACCCTACCACTCTGGTGCTAAGCTGAAGACTTTAAGAGGGATACAACGTCTCATAATCTGAAGAATTTCAGAGCATTGTTTCCTCCCTCAAGAGCAGGCAGGTATTTTTCTAAGAATGGGAGACTATGATGAAGACACTGCATTCCTTGGACAGACTGGTCCCTACTTCTGGACCACATTCTTTCTCCTAAACACAGTCTTTGTCTCCACTGGATTCAATGGACTTTACATCGTCTTTGTTGGAGCGACTCCCAAACACCACTGTCTCATTCCAGACGTCAACTTAACCGAGGAGTGGAGAAATGCCATCATTCCCTTTACGATAGTGGACGGTGAAGAGGTACAGAGCCAGTGCAGCAGATATAGGCTGGATGTGGTTAGAAACCTTTCTGCTGAAGGATATATTCCTGGAAGGGATGTCAACCTCACTAACCTGGAGCAGGAGAGATGTTTGGATGGATGGAACTACAGCAAAGAAATCTACCAATCCAACATAGTCACTGAGGTCAGTATGAATCTACATGTTTGTTTTCTTCATAAGGTGTTAGTCATGAAAGGTTTTAGTTGGCTCTTCTCTTTTGTTTGAAATATTTGTGTCTTTTCACAGTGGGACCTTGTTTGTGACGACCAGTGGAAAGTTCCCTTTGCATCCTCAACTCTTTTTGTGGGATACCTTGTTGGATCCTTGATCTCAGGACAGCTCTCTGACAGGTATGTCATCCTTAATTAATGTGTAATTCCCTAAAATGCACCCTATATTGTTACATTCCAGTATGAAACTGAGACTTTCAGTCATTTACATATGTGTGTTATTTTACCTAAGATGTTTTTATTATTCAATAAATGTTGGTCAAAGTTGAAGGAGTTTTAAGAAAATGTTCAGAAAATAGAAAATTACTGACTGACTTATATGAAGATTGTAGTTTAATAAGTAAGCTTAACACACTGAAGTGAATGTTACTGGAGACTTAGACCTGATTAGCTGTCATTAGAATAACAACAGCGCCATCTACTGTTGAGGTTGACTTACTCCAAGAGAGAATTTGTTTTCACAAAGTCTCCTACATTTAAATCACTGCCATTCTTACAGTGTTGGTACACAGATATGCCTCTGTCTTTGGGGAGTGGTCTGGGCGTGACAGAAGGATTAGTTTATCAAGACCCTAAAGGCAAATACCTGAAGTAATAATGGTGGGGGATGGTGCTAAAATGTGTAGCCAGATGACAGGACTTCCTCTAACTTCTCCTAAATGTCTTCTAAAATTATATATATATACGTATATACCTGTACATATTATAAGACAAGTATAATAAAAGTTTAAAATTGTGGCCACTGTGGTCATGTTCTTACCAGTACTGTAAGTGATTTTTGTGATAGTTATATGTTTTAATTTAGAATTTAATTGCTCCTAAATACTTACTTATTTAAGCACTGTCTTGGGTTGTACTGGTTGTCCTCTCTGCCCCTAGAAACCTGCCGCAAAATAGCTTGATGTATAAGACAAGCAGCTGTTTGAGGTACTAAATTAAGTGGTCAGTGGTTAATAGTTGCTGAACCTGCTAGGTGTGGTTTTTGTAGGTCTTTGTGGGGTATTTGATATTAGTTGTTTTAAGGGCTCAGCTCTGACGGATGTCAGTGTCATGTAGCTTGGTTTGCAGAAAAGCATGTGGCTCAGGACACAGCTGTGAGGAACCCTTGCGTGTTTAACTTTGTCTCTTTTGCAGCTGTGAAAACTGCACTCAATGGATGAGGAATGGGATACGAGGGGCTTTGAACTTTAGAGCTTTTTTAAGCATTGTGTCATATTAGGGGAATATAAGGATTAAAATAAAGCTATTAAAGAGCATCCCTGCATGTTGCCATCAGTTCAGGACAGTGTGTTAATATATCTCAATCAGGTCAATTTACAACAGTCCTCATGTTGTGTAATTATGTTAAAATGCTCATTAAATTAGTCCCTCTCATGATTCCTTCCCGACATCAAGCAACAAATCCGTATGTAGTGTTTAAGGAAAAATGGTGGACAGGCCAAGGGCGCAATATCTTATGATGGTATTATACAAGGAAGCAATATTTAATTTTATTGTGGAACAGCATGGACATAATCACCATTACTGTTACACAGAGCATTTCACCATTTGAACTGCATGGTAGATTATGGTAGAGGTAATTGAGATTTGCAGGTATGCATTTGTGTTTAGCAAATTTCAGTAAGTCACAGCTGTACCTGATTGAAAATCATGTGACATCATATCAGCATTTTTCCTGGCTGTTGCAACTGCCTAGTTTCAAAACAGTTTCAAGCAGCTTCCCATTCACTGCAAGGAGGAAATGACAAAAATAGAAACTGGTTGCTTACAGCCAAGTTTTACCAACAAAAACAAAAAACAAAAACAGTACCCTGTATTAGAAATGACTAGCTGAAAGCTACTGCTCAGCAGCCACTTGGTATCTTTCCTGCTGACGTCCTGCCAGGTTTGTGCTACAGAGGTCTCCATTTGTTGCTTGTTTGGTGGGCTTCTTGCCTTCAATCCGGTCTTTAGCAAGTGAAACAAACACACACAAACATTAAGCTGGACCCAGATCAGGACACCTGTTGAGAGCATTCCTTGGTTTGACTATAAAAACTCCTCAGTTGTTGTTTATAACCGCTGCCCAGCTGCATTGTCCTTAAATGTTTTATTATAAAAGGAGACAAAGCAAACACAAACATGCCGCTGTCATCATATTTTCATCATGTCTGTGAATCACTGTTAATGTCTTTTTTTTTTCATTCAGGTTTGGGAGGAAAAAGGTTGTTTTCATCTCTCTTGGGGCCCAGTGTTTCTCAGTTCTGCTTCAGTCCTTCTCTCATTCATGGAGGATGTTCTGTATCATGTTCCTGTTTGTTGGAGCCTCTCAGATATCCATCTATATTTCTGCATTTGTACTAGGTATGAACCGTAAAATACTTATAAAATATTTTGTCTCTTGGACACAAATAGATGTGAACAGGTGGATAGTTTGACTTTCATCATCTTCTGGGTTACCTCAATTTTATCTTGAGCAGGAACGGAGGTGTTGAGTAAGACTATGCGAGTGCTCTTCACAACTCTTGGGGCCTTCCTTTTCTATTGCATCGGGTACATGACACTACCTTGGATTGCATATGGCATCAGAGAATGGAGAACTCTGCTTGCCGTTCTGGCCACAACTGCCGTGGTCTACATCCCTCTGTGGTGGTATTTCACTCTTGATTGATTTCCACATGTTGTGTATTAATATTATGTGCTGATAGTCAGCATCCATGGTTCAACAGAAGAAAAAGACAACCTATTCTGAAATTTTGCATACTTGAAACAAACCCTAAAATTACCATGCAGGTTCATCCCAGAGTCTCCTCGGTGGTTGATAACTCAGGGAAGAGTAGAGGAGGCTGAGGCCATAGTGAGAGATGCTGCAAGGAAAAATAACGTTGAAGCTCCATCTGTAATTTTTAAAGAAACTGAGGTGAGATTCACATATTGTTATTAATATTGCAGTCATACATTTGTGGCAAACCTTTTGGTCAACGGTGAGTTTTTTCAGATATGGGAACACTAAATACAGAGTCGTCACATGTGACTTTGATATTTTATTGATTTAGCCTTCCCTGCAACTGGTATTTCCTCTTGCGAGCTGAGTCGAGGTTTCCTCATCCAGTTCATGTACTATGCTAGTTGTTATGTGTTTCTCTAGTCTGAGTAAAAGCTGGTTCAAAAGTACAGTAAAGTTTTCAACATTTCTCTGTTACGTTACCCCATACCACTACAAGTACAAGTACTGTTACAAAGAAAAACATTATTCCTGTCTCTTAACATTTTACTTGTAATTTATTTCTTGACCTTGAAGCCTTTTGGTAGTATTGGAATTATACATGATCACAGGCATGGATAATGCACTATACCCTATACCCATTCAAGTCTGCATCAGTTGTTCCTAAATTGAATTTGAATTTGATATATTCTGTGTGCAACTCCGAAAAATGTAACCACATGAAGTCACTTGCTTTCTTTGGTTTTAGCTACAGTCGATGCCTCCAAGCAGGACGTATACTATGCTTGATGTTCTGAAATCTAAGAACATCAGATGCATTACACTGATGTGTCTCCTTTTGTGGTGAGTGGTTGTGTTTTTGTCTTCATTTTTCTCTAAGTAATGGTTATTCTCATATAGCAAACCTTTGTTTGGCTGTCGATTTATGTGCATATGTATGTGTTGTATTTTGACAGGTCATCAAGACACCCATCAAATTTACAATGATAACTCTCTTAACGTTCCCTTTTTAATACAAATATCATTCCTCTTTTTTTTCAGGATGGCAATAAACATTGGGTATTTTGGTTTATCCCTGAACACCTCCAACCTGAGCGGAAATCCCTTCATGAACTGTTTTTTATCAGCAACTTCCGAGGTCCCTGCTTATGTTGTTTCTACTTGGCTGCTTAAGAAATGTCCACGAAGAGCACTTCTGTCGTCGTTCCTCGTCATTGGAGGAGGAGTTCTTCTGCTCATCCAATTCATCCCTGATAGTAAGGCTTACATCGTAACTCCTTATATCCTCCTTTTCTAGACAAGTGGTCACTACAGCTGTTGGCGATGAGTGTTCTCATTTACATTCACAGTTGGAAAAAAAAAGAGTTCATAGCGATGTCATTTTTCAATATTTTGAGCGCTACAAATGAAACATCAAGTGTATTTCTAATGGAGGCACAAATTTTAGAGTCAGTTATCTCAAAATTTGGGCAAATTACATTAAAACATCTGCACAGATTGATTGATGAAATGTACTGGTATATATATTCTTGTGATATTGCAACTAAATTTCAGTATTTTTGCTAAACATTAAAAATACACTCTACACCCTTGTGACCTTTGTCAAGTCCTACACTTCCTTTCTTTCTTACTTATCAGTTCTTCATTTATAGCTGGTCACCATGTCCCTGGACAGACATTTCTAAGAAATAGTCTTCATGTAACAGCGTGTTAGTTGTAAATCTGTAAACGAAAACCAATTATGGGTTGTTTTGTAACAATATGTTAAGTATTGCATATGTTGTTTATTGCGCAATTCAGGTCTATGCATTGAGTACATTGCACTGTGTCAACTAAAGCAGTTTTCATGTCCAGTCTGGTAATGATTGAATTTTCTATACTTAACCAGTTCAAAGTGTATTTGAAAGCATGTGCAGTGTACTGCAGCAGCAACATTAAAGTGACGACACACATTAATGCATCATTAAGTGTAATACGCAGATTCCGATGTATAGCATAGTATACTTATAGTTTGATTAGTTTGATGCTAATATTTTTGTGCTTTTACTTATATTATGAATGCATTACTTTTCCTTGGAATAATTCTACACTGTGGTATTGCAACTTTTACTTGCAGCAAGTAAGAGATGTGAGCATGTCTTCCACCACTGAACATGTATTTTTCAAGATAATAAAGAAGTCACGTGCCCTTGATTGTAACTTCCACTGTCCTATCAATATATTTGTAGGAAATCGGTTCAAGAAGGTCTTCTTTTAGTACAAAACATGAGTGTATTTTTGCTAAATTTGGACAATCTATTAAGAAATCACTTCTAATATCTATTCTCTCACCTCCTCAGCCCTTCAGAATGTTGCTCTGGCTCTGGAAATGACTGGGAAGTTTGGCTTCACCATAGCCTTCAGCATCGTCTACATCTACACCGCTGAGATTTATCCCACTGTACTCAGGAACGTCGGCATGGGAATGTGTTCTTCTGCTGCACGCATTGGCAGTATCACAGCTCCTTATGTCATCTATTTAGGTAAGAAGATGATGAGTACAGTATCTCACAAAGATACTGCATATTCCCTGCATTGATATACAGAATATTGATATACAGGAGCAAAAAAAGTCTGCACTAGATGATATCATTGATCTTATGTTCAGTTCAATGATCAGTGTTCAAATATAACAAATGTTTTGTCTACGTTCAAGTAATATTTTTTTCATTTTCTAATGTAGAATTTTGCTTCTTTGTTATTTACAGGCACTTATAATAAGGTTCTGCCTTACATTCTCATGGGAAGTCTCACAATAGCCTCCTCTGTGGTTAACTTCTTCCTGCCAGAGACCCTCAGTAAAGATCTTCCAGAGACAGTGGAGCAGATGCAGGAATGTCAGGGGTGGGTGCATTTTCAGACATACAGCACATAGTAAACAGACAATAATATTCCACTTAACATCTGCTATCTTAAATATGTGATAACATACAGCACAATGACAGAAAAGAAGGCAAGTAGAACATGTCAGCAGATGTTTATATTTCTGTGGTATCTGTTTTGCTCATTTGCCATGTTTAAAATCCATTTCCTTCTATTACAGGTTGTGCCATGGACCCAAAAAGAGGAAATATATAGAAAATGGAGGAAGTGTGAACCCACCTGTACAACATGAGGACAAATCTGATGTGCACCCATAGTTTCCTTGATGGATTTTCTTTAGTTTTGAGAAAGAAAGAAAGAAAGAAAGAAAGAAAGAAAGAATGAATCTGAAAATGCACAGTGGGGATTCATAGGTCAATTTCCAAGAACTGTTTTTTTTATCATTATTATTTTTTTACTCCGTTGGTTCTTGTCAATTCAAGAACAATTTTTAGAAATGTTGCAAAGAAAAATTGTACATCTTTAAATTTTTGTATGAAAATTGAAACACTTGTATATCAGATCAGTCTCTAATATTTTTGTCACACAATACATGTAATTAAAAAATGAACATATGAACCCTTCTAATACACAGTACACAGAGTTTTCATCTTTTAACCAAAAAAGAAAAGAAAAGAAAAGCAGCTCCTAAATTAAAATGTAGTTGTTGATCTGAGCAAAAAGAGCAATAGTTCATTTTGGCTAGTATATGACAAAACAATGTTAAGCTCATGTTTGTCTACTAAATATAAGAATAAAAGGCTACAGCCAGCAGCTGGTTAGCTTAGCTTAGCACAAAGACTGGAAACAGGTGGAAACAACTAGCCTGGCTTTGTCCAATGGTGACAAATTCTACTTACCAGCATCTCTGAAGCTCACCAATTAACACATTATATTGCATTTGTTTTACAATTAAAGACCGTACATAAAATACAATTTTCCTGATGTCACCTAGGAGAAGTGTACAGATGAGTCCAGATCTAAACACTGCCGTTGGTGCTCCAGTGTTGGTGATTTGCAACCACTCACTTGACAGAGAAAAGTGTCCCTCCATTCTGCAGAGGCATACTGGCCTTAATGAACCTGAAATGCCTCAGAAAGTGGTGTCAGTAATGTTGAATTCAACCCTAATATTACCACATGTAAATGCTGTAGGTCAAGATTTTATTGATTATTTTTTGTTGAAACTGCATTAAGTACTGAATGAAATTCCTGGGCGGCTCTGGGGCAGGACTTTGGTCACCAGTGAAAGTTTATGGTGGACCTCATATGAGCATGAAGGGAAGGAAACGAGTTAAAGCTTTCTTTCTTCTTTATCTTTAAACCAATGGCAATAAATGTCACTGGGAATGATGATAGGCTCCATAAATGTTCTACCTGCTTGAAAATGATTGACTCCCTTTTCAAGGATTCCTCAAATCATTGCATCATATTTTATATAGTGAATAAATGTTTTTATTACTTTAGTTTAAGAGAAGACATCTAAATCATATGTTTTTAAAAGCATTTTGTAGCACAGCAAACAAATTTTACATGACCACCAGTGGTATTAAGCTTTTTTTCATTGCACCTCATGTGACTTAGTAACCTCCCAGATCAAGTGCAGCTGACATATAAAATGCCAACACCTGCCACAGAGCATTAGAGCTCACTCTCTCTTGTGCCGGTCAGTACTGACGAAGTGTCTGCTCGTCTTTTTTGTCCTCTTGCTTAACTATCAAGGATTTTGCTGAAATAATGGCCAGTTTAAAAATTAGAGACTATGACAGTATCACATCTTTTCTTGGATCTTGGGGACCTTTTCAGCGAAGGATTTTTTTAGCACTGGCTGTCAGCATCCTCCCCAACGGTTTTGTTGGCATCTATATAGTATTTGTAGGTGATACCCCACCCCATGAGTGCTATATCCCTGAAAACTATAGCATCAGTGAGATGTGGAGAAATGTGACGATCCCACTGGAAACAGTTAATGGCATTGTAAAGAGCAGCTCTTGCTCAAGGCTCAACCTGGAAATTGTCAGGAACTATTCTCAGAATGAAATCATCCCAAATGTGGATGTGAATGTGAGTGAAATTCCTTTGGAGAGTTGTCTGGATGGGTGGACATACAGCAAAGAAATCTACCAGTCAACTATTGTCACAGAGGTGAGCAAGAAGTCATCAACTACCTTACCTTTGAAGATTTTATTAAGGTATCCAGATAGAAATGGTATTTAGTAGCTTTTTGTAACATTTAGTTTTAAAGGAACTAAACACTGATATAATGAAATATAAAAATAGGGCGAACTTACAGTTTTGCCTATGATATAATAATCACTTTAATCAATTAGTATTTTGATTATTTTGAAAGGAGGAAATCCCAAAAAGTGAAAGGCAGTAATGGAAAATTGGTCAGGCGTTTTTTTGTTTGTTTGTTTGTTTGTTTGTTTTTTACAGAGACAGGCACTGACTTCAGCGTACTATCTGTGCAAACTCCAAACTGAGTTAACCCTTGCATTGTCCCCTGGGTCAAAGTGACCTGGTGGCCAATAATGTGCCTTTGTGTGTGTGTGTGTGTGTGTGTGTGTGTGTTGTAGGATTTGTTGTTGTGCATGACATTCGTGATTCTGAAGCAGTTATCTTTTGTTTTTGAATAATAATAATAAGAAAAAAGTATATGGGATACAGAGGGCAACGGGAGGGTTAACTATGATAGATACTTTAGTTGCAGTGGCACTAAGCAGGGTCAAAGGCCAAACTTGTAATTCCTTAGGTTAATCATACACAGTTAGTCCTAAGTATTCCCAGTATTTTCCCATTAGTATAACAAAAACTAGTGACTACCAACACATCGCTGACAGTGAGCTGAATTTAGTCACCAGGAGCCAGTTTTGACAGCTTTTTAATTTCACACAGTTAGCTAACATAAGTGTTTCATAAGTCCAAATTCATAAACCATAAAATTAAAACAAGTAACACCACAAAAAACTAGTTCTTACCAAGAGAAGTTGTTTCTAAATGTTAACAGGCAGTAACTGCCAGTTAGGTGTAACTTTGACAAAGCAAACAAGTAGCCCAACCATTTAGAGTGAGGAGTAGAAGGAGTAACATACATCTGACATGACACTGGATTAAAATGCGGTTTACTAATGATGTAATGATGAAACTGTGAAGATTTAAAATATTTTTTAGATTATGCTCCCCTTAAGCCAGTAATGACCAAATAACATTGGTTTGGTTAACATAATCAGTTATTTCCCTCACATTCTAACTGCACTGATTGATTTTGCAGTGGGACTTGGTATGTGAGAATGGATACAAAATTCCGCTGTGCACATCTATCCATTACATTGGAGTGCTGGTGGGAGCACTTCTCTCAGGCCAGATGTCTGACAGGTCTGCGCTGCAATTTTCTCTTTTTAATACAGAAAAAAGATACAGAAAAATATTGTAATTCACTTTTTTATTATGTAATTCACTAGTTTTTTAACAATAAAGTGCATTTCCTACACAGGTATGGAAGGAAACCAGCACTCTTTACTATGATGGTTCTCCAGACTGTGGCCATCACAGCGCAGATATTCTCCCCGAATTGGGAGGTTTTCAGCTTCATTTTCTTCTTTGTGGGTGCTGGGGGATACTCCAACTATGTCATCGCATTTGTGCTTGGTATGTCCTCCATTAAGGATGCAGTATTTGCTATTGCTTGATGTGTTTGTAGGTATTTCATGTTGTAATGACCCATCTGACCAGGTGGGTGAAACTAGTACGTAATTCTGCTCCGACAAAGACTCTGGTTGAAAACTTTTTCAACTAAGCACCCACCCATACTTAGGACTGGCATCAATAATTTTACCGAACATCTGAATGACATTTTGCTGACGCTAAATATTTGACAAATATTGACAAACTCCCCTTTCATTTATTACACCTACAGGTACAGAAATTCTATGCCCAAAAGCCAGAGTGGTCTTCTGCTCCCTTGGGGTTTTTATGGGTTCAGCTGTGGGGTACATGGCAATGCCTGCTGTGGCCTACTTCCTCCGTGACTGGAGGATGCTGATGATTCCCATGGCTGCCTGTGGCCTGATCTACGTCCCTCTGTGGTGGTAAGAATATTCATATATTGTGTTTCAGCTTGCCCACTGATACAGCAACTCAGGGAAAAATGTCTGAGTGGGTAAATTCTTTGTTTTTCACTTGGTTGGCTAGAAATATTATCACCAGTTAATTTGGAGTCAGTCTATGTGAAAGGGTAAGAGGTGTGGACTGATATACAGGGATACTGATAAGATACGTATTCAGTTTTTAACAAACTAATTTCACAACACAGCAGAGAGCTGCAGGGGCTGAATGATGGTGATTTCTTCAAGTTAAAGATTAAAGTTTAGATGGGGTGATGGCTGCAGACAGTTCTACTGTGAGTAATCAACCAATAAAGCTTTTTGTCTACTGTGATGATGTATAAAAACAATTATACTGTAAGGGAACTTGGAGTTTATATTTAGGTTGCACCGTTTAACACTGTCTTATTCACTGCACAGAGGACAATCCTTCCCTTAGAAAAGCTTAGAGCAGCTGCTCTGCAATGCTCTTTGTCAGAAGTGGGGAAATGAGCAAAACATGGATTTGCCAAACCCAATCAGTCAGTCATCTTTATGGGAAAACAAAATGTGTTAAACAAAATATACAACAAAATATGTTTTAAAACACCTCTAGTGTAACATAAACTTCACCTTTGTGGGGCTTGTCCAAGTTTGTTTTATGACTTCAGATTTCATAAGGTGCAGTTGCAGCTGGTGTTTTCTGCTCCTAGTAATGAGCCCAGTATGGCTTGGCACACCAGAATGAGGCAGCTCATATGGACAAGCTGTGCAAAGATGATATGGTTGGTTTGGTGACTGCACTTCGGGTTGGATGAAAAAGCTAATTTGATAGCTTCCTCCCTTTTGAATTCCAGGTCTTCTAAAGGTCAGCAATGTCAAAGCTGGACAGCAGAAGAAATTTGCTATTCTAAGTTCATGAAAGTTAAATTCTGCTTGAAAGTGCTTTTTTGATGCTGTGTCAGGCATTCAGATGTTTTGCTGGTGTGACCAGACCTCTATATTTCAACTCTCCAGGTTAGTTCCAGAGTCTCCCCGCTGGCTGCTGGCTCAGGGACACGTGAAGGAGGCTGAGGCCATACTGAGAGATGCTGCCAAGGAAAATAATATAGAGGCTCCACAGGCCATTTTTACACAGGCTGAGGTAAATTTATCAGCAAATTTATGATTTTATGTTTAAGATGATAGACATATATGCCTCATTCATAGCATTGTACCTGTGATCTCTTGGCTCAGTGTTGCAGGTTAGCCTGTTTTCTTAGGTGCCTCTTTATACCACATGTCCAAACAGTCTGTATAGCTATGGCTCATGTTTCATTTACATGGATTGTGGATTGGACCTTCCAGGCTTAATTACTGCAACAATTTTCTTTTGTGTCTCCCAGGCTGAAGATGCATTGGCTATGAAAGAAAAGAAATACAACATTTTGGTCATCCTGCGCAGCTGCAATGTATTCTCTATTACATTACTGTGTTCATTTCTGTGGTACGCCTACAGTTTCCTCAAGCATTAAAAGCAAAAAACAATAAAACTTTTATTGACAGCCCATGCCCAGATCAAAGTCAAAAACTGCTGGTTATACAAGATAATCATTACACTGGCTTTTGGTTCAGCATTTTGTGTTTCTTCATCTCATGTTTTCAAGTCATTGTTCTGAATGTCTCTGCAGGATCATTATCACCATCAGTTACTTCGCTTTAATCCTCAATACATCAAACCTGCATGGAGACCCTTACCTGAACTGCTTCTTCTCTGCTTTGACTGAGGTGCCAGCTTACATAGTTGCCCTATTCCTGCTCCAGCACTGCTCCAGGCACTTCTGCCAATCCTCTTCACTCTTCCTTGGAGGCATTATGATCCTCTGTGTTCATCTCATTCCAATAGGTAATGCTCAAATCTTTAGCTCCTGAAGCAGGTTGATGAGCAAGGAAACTCAACAATCAGTAGATCAGTTGATGCAGGTGAACAAATAAGTTAATAATATGGTGGATATATTAACAGCAACAACAAAACTGTTGAATTATGTCACCAAAAACGTAACAAGACTAAAGAGTCTGTTGACTGACCAACCAAGATTCCTATCAGTAGAGCCATGCCACTATTGTGGCTAAGAATATAGCAGGCCAATTTTCATTCAATTTTAAATGTTTAAATTTTCATATCAAGGAACAAATTCTTTATTGTACTTATTTTTTTGCACGCAACTCATAAATAGTTATATTTATTTATTTATTTATTTTTTCCTTAGGTTTACCAGGTGTGGCTGTGTTTCTTGAGATGCTGGGGAAGTTTGGCATCACATCTGCATTTTGTATTGTGTATAGCATCACATCAGAGCTCTTCCCCACTGTTATTAGAAATTCAGCAATGGGGTGTTGCTCCATGGCTGCTCGTATTGGAACAATCATCTCCCCTTTTATCATTTACCTGGGTAAGTGCAGTCAGTTTTCTATTTTGAGCATGTGCTGGGGCTGTTTCTCTGGCCCAAATAGTAGCAGATGTAATTATTTCTGGGGTATAGTGGTGCATTGATTACTCAGCTAATTGATTAGTTGACTGCCAGAAATTTAATCAACACCTGCTTTAATAATCCATTAATCGTTACTGTTATTTTCCAAGCAAAAATAGTTTCAGCCTCTCAAATGTGGCAGTGTGATGCTTTTTTGATTTTTAATTGAATATCATATGTAACTAATTTAAAAAATGATTGGCAGATTAAGTAATAATGACAATAATAGTTACTTCAGTAATAAGTTCCTGGGTAAGATCTTTATCTGAAAATGTGGTTTCCCACAAAATGACTAGGTTTCTAATTTCTGTCAATAATCATCTGTACATGAAGTAGGGGGTAACAGTGCTTTTTATCAAAATTGTACCGACACATGTTTGGATCTGAAAAGTGACTCGCTTTCTTTGGACTCACTTTTTCTTAGGACAATACTACAAGGCACTGCCATACATATTAATGGGATGTTTAGCCATTTGTGGTGCCATCTCATGTCTCCTGCTGCCGGAAACTTTTGGGAAGGCCTTGCCAGAGACCATATCACAGATGCAGCAGATATGGAGGTGAGTTCATACACTCAACGTATTGTACGTTTACTGGCCACAGCATTTCACTATCTGCACAGATGGAACTACTGCAATGGTCACAGCTTTAGGTTTAACTCAGCTTTCAGCTACTGCATCCAAAGTGTTCTTCCACTACAGTATGATCATTTTTACATTGTATTCCGTATCATTATTAGGTCACTGGAAATAAATGCAAATAAATATTGAATATTATATATAATATTGCAGATAGTTTTAATTATTTGCACAGCTTGGGTTAACTTGAATGAACTGAGAACAGACACAAAAGTTCATTAGTTACTATTTAACTTTTAAGTTTTCTATTCTTATCTTACAGTGTCTCTTTTGGTGAACTTTGTTTTGGGGTTGTTTTATACTGTCACAAAGAAAACTATATTTGACCGATGAGCTTTGATGTCACTCTTCACCATTACACTGTTTCTAAATATTAATCTCAATTTTTGAACAGATGGAGAGGGAAAAAAGCAAAAGAAGCTGAAAATGGAGAAAGCACAGCTGAATACCAGAGTAAAGAATCCAAGCTATAAGTTGTTGTGAATTTTGTTTGTTTGTATTGTGTTTAGTTGAATGGTCATACACTGCAACTACACATAAAGTGACTAATTTATCTATATTGTAATTGTACTTGTAACCTTTTTAACTTATTGTAAAGCACATACAGTCATTCAGTTTTAAAAATTTATTAATAAATAAAATTTTAACTGTAGACTTTATTAGTACTGTGGCATATTTTTTGGTTGAGGGACTTTAAGTGTGTGCATTCTACCAAAAATAATAAATCAAGTGTAAATAAAGGGACATAAAGAGAACATAATCTGTACAGATTAGAAAAACAAGGGAACAATTACATTATATACATTATATAGTATACAGGTGATTGCAATCAGTAGGTTTGCATCTGATACTTATTGACATGACTGATGTTTAAGGTCTTTCTTGGCTACGAATGACTCGTCATGACATCTGTTTCTATGGTGATGTTGATTACCCAGTTCAGTGAATTGAATAGCGCCTATAGATCACCCTGTTTAGTTGTTGGCATGTATGTTTTCTCTTGAAACAGATGTAAATACCAACTGTTAAGACAGAAGACTGATTAAGTGAAAACCAACAAAAATTAGGCTGCAGTGATTTACATGTATTTACTCATATTAATATAAATAGGCAGGTGTCTTCTGTCATGAAACTGCCTTTTAACACCTGTCTAGAATCGCTTAATCCATCAAAGTATCTTGATGCTAAGTCTGATATAATGCGCACGATTTTTGTTGTTGGGATGTAACTGCTCATTCAAATCGAAAATCTAAATAGCCATCTGTTAAAAGACCAGAGAGCCTCATTTGTAAACTTGTGTTAAACTGAAACCAAATAAAACACCTCATAATATAAAAAATCTTTACTAATGGCAAGTGAAAATGACCAGAAACTACGTAACCTGCAGAAACAAAGCCACTGAGCCTGTCTGCCTGGCAAGTAGCAGTAAACAGGCCTGCTTTCATTTTTACATTCATTTTTAACTTCAAAATGGTCCTTGTTCTCTTCTCAAATGTATATGTATGCCTTGAACGTTGGAGGGGAAGCACTGAAGTATATACTGTAGGCCCGTCATCTGTTTCCGTGGAAAGTCCACTCCGTGTTTTCACTTTCAGTTTAAGTCAGCATTTTAAAGGGACCTTTTAAAATGTGGATATGCGAATTAGTTTTTTAGATAAAATGAGTGAGAACCATTACGTCTTTGTAAATAACACGCAGTTGCTGATTCCATTTTGAAGTGAAGGAGCTGTAGGGAAACTGATCTCAGCTCTGTTGGAACAGACAGCAGCAGCTGTGAATGGGAGTTGCTTGGCACTGTTGCTGATTTTGACTGAAGGGCTCACCGAAGTAAAAGTGAAACTACAGAGTGCGCTGACACGCAGGCCAGCCGTTTGTTTCTTTGTTCGGTTTATCAAACATTAAAATAATTTGTGGACGGATTATCTTTATATAGTTTAATCTCCATATGGAATAATGTGGTGGAAGCATAATGTAAGGTAAGTTTTCTCTTTATTGTGGATTGTAGATTTACAGCCCTGGATGGAGATGATGTTTCGGAAACTAATAACCTCATGAAATGTGATTTTTGAAATACAATTCAACACTTTATTGGTCTATAATTACGCTTTTAAGTTTTTTTTCGCAGCAAGAGGTACTGTAGGCCTACAATTGGCAAATCATATGCTGTCTCTTTTTTTCCTCTATTCCTCGTTACATCTTGCCCTTTTATTCGTCAGCCTTCCTTCAAATAGCCTATACATCGATCGATACACTGAAACCGCTAACCGGTTTTAATAGTGTGGCCCGGTCGGTGTATATATTGTATATATGCTGCTCGGGGGCATAAAAACATTTGATACGGTATGGGAAATTAACTGAACAGATTTCCCTACTCAGTCTTTGGAAAATCGTGAGAATCTTCGAACGCGAAACAACCTAAATAACAACATGAGCTTACAACAGTGTCATAAATGTGATATTAACCATTGGGAGTGAGTTGCATATAGCCCAGTCTGTGTTCACATGTTTTTTAAAAAGGCCATTCTTGTTTGTTAACGGTGCACCGTTGACCAAATTTTGTATAATAGCTGTATCCTAAATAGCCGCCAGATGTCGCCAAAAGCGCCCACAATATGGGTAACGTGATCCCTTTACTAGTGACGTGGCATGTATACAAAGTGATTGTTCATAATCATTATTTTTTTTTTATAATTATTTATTTTATTTTATTTTATTTTTTTTTAAAGCTAGCTTTAAGCTACTTTTTAAAATTTAATTGATAAGTGTATCCCTACCAGAAGAGTAAGATTTTTTGGAAAATAAATAATATTTAAGTGCTGTTGCAATTGATGCTTCTCTTCAACTACATTTCAGGGGAATATATATATATTTATTTTATATTGTACTACATTTTATTGATGTCTATGGTTACCAGTTAGATTTTACACCAGAAACACGATAAGGCTGATGATGAAGCTCTGGGCATTTTTTCCACCACTTATTCAAAAGATAAAATTATCCCATAAAAAATCAGTGCTTAAACTTTTCAGTGTCACAGTAAACTGTGGTCTACAATATGAAAATACCCCACTACAATTATTTTCTATTTTGAATATTTCACTCACACGGTGTATATTATCAGCAAAATGGTCCAAATGTATTCAAAACAAAAGTGCTCATAATTCATAAAATGGTTGTTTGAGTATTGCACTGATACATTTTTACAGTTTTACTGGGTCTTAATTACTAATACATTAATATGCAAGTAATATTTTACTGTTGTAGTTTGTCAATGTGGAGATAATTTAAACTAGTTTATATGTTATTGTGTGATCTAATTTATGACAGTGCATCATATTTAATAAACTACTCTTGTTGTAAAATCCCAATCTGTAAAGTAACTGAAGCTGTCACATAAATGTGGTGCAGTAAAAATTACAAAATTTGCCTTTACCTGCTAGTGAAGTAGAAGTATTATGTCGCAGAAAATTGAAGTACTAAGCAAAGAGCAAGTACCTCAAATTTGCACTTGAGTGTGCTTAAGTATAGTAATTGAGTAAATGTACTTCATTACATGAAACAGCTGATGATAAAGTAGTCAAACTTAGAGCCATTTGGACCAGCTACAACAATAAAATACAATTTACATCTTAGCACTTCAATGATTTAACAATCTGGCAGTGACCAAGCTTCCAAATGAATATTTTATGCTTGACACTTCTTCTTTCATTTAAGTTAATATTTTAAATACGTTTTCTTTCACTTACTCCTTATGAAGGTTAAACTGAAGTTGGTGTGAACATCAAAAATCATGTTTTATGAGTGAACACCAGATGTCACCATTAGTCCAGATTTAGATAAACTCTGTATTGTGAATAACCACTAGATGGCAGCAAAGACCATAATATAGTCAACAGACTTGAACCTCTTATCTGATGCCTATGCTCTGTAATGCTTGTGGGAAAAGGAAGTAATTGTGCTTTCGGTGTTAATGACTCACTGGGTACTTGCCTTGTTTGTTATTTGCTCACTCTAAACTCAGCTTGCCCATGCATTTCTGAAATTTGCAAGTGAGTGTATGTAGAGAGGAGTAGACCAGTGTAGACAGCTCATCATAGAGATATTATAATTTCCTTTTATCACAATCACCCTGCAGAGCTGTTGAATTAGGGTCCTGCAGTAAAAACCGGAAATGAATCTTCTAATCTTGAGCAGTGATATTTGACCTACTTTGAACCCAAGGAGCCTTTACATAACAGCATTACAGGAACCTTTGAGCAGTGCAAACAAGTAGTCACAGTAGCAGTAGCAGTAGCAAAGATATCACAAACTTAGACAGACTTCCCGATTCCAACACCTGGCAAAGCTTTTCCACAGTGAAACCTCCAAAAAAATGACCAAAAGATATGTGATGTGGCATCAAAGTTTCAGCTCCAGTAGGCTTGTGTTAGTGTGTTTGTGTGTCTGTCTGTCACGGTATACAAATGCTTGAGCCTAAGGTATGCCTTTGTCTGGTTTCCATGGAGTCTTAGTGTCTCTCTTATCAGTTATGATCACTTACTGGAAGAGATCTAACGATGGCAAATCATATAGATAACAAGCTGCCACCAATTCACACAGATGGCTGGGAATAAGAGACACGCACAGTTCACTGTTGAGTTTCAGGTCATCAGAAGGAGGTTAGGAGTTTTTTTTAATGTGATGGGACACCTTAACTCAAGGGTACACCATGGTGCAGGCCATGAGTTTACATGAGTTTACATCCTTGCAATATCACAAACTGAGTTCACGGATGGTATTTCCCTTGAAGTACGAAGACAAACCTGTCTTTTTTTTCTATTCTTCTTCCTTTTTTTTGTGGTCGAGACTTAACCACGCTAACGCATATTATCTGATTACCTTTAATGATGTGCATTGGCATTTTTGGGTACTGTGTGAGTGAAGAATGGTAAATACCAAGACTCTTATGATCAAAAAGCCAAACCCTGAGCATAAAACAAAAGGCATATTTCATATAGCTTGTTGAGTCTTAGTTTTATAGAATGATCTTTCAGTGCTGTTGTGATATGATGGCTTGCCCTAAAACATGAGACAAGCACCATAACACATTAAAAAAGTATTATTTTTTTTTTAGTGCACATGGGTAATTAGGAGGTAATATGGCTTATGTGCCTGACAACTTATCTAGCACTTTGCAAGCTGTCGTGACACTGTGAACTCTACCCATCTGGCACTGATCTGAACCACATCTGACAGACAAGCCCCTATCTAGTCCAGTCTTTTCATTCACGAAATAAGCAGTTAATGTAGTAGAACCTAGCTGAATCAGTGCCCTGAAGGAAAAGTAACACTTAAAAGAAAAACATAATAACACTTGCAGGTGATTTATTTATTTATTTTCCATGAATACTGCCACTGTAAAGTCTAGTGCCAAAATGTTCCTGAGCAGCACAGCCAGGATGAGACTGAGAGGAGATATAGAGGCTATAAAATGCAGAATTGGATTTCCTAACTGTAGACAGGTTTCTCAGAAATGCCTTAGCACTCCCACTGTGACAAGCGACACCTGCTGGTCAGATTTTGGAACTGCATTCCAAGGCTTTCTTTCAAGTCACGTGATTTAGAAGAAATCGAGCCTTTGGCTTATAGCAGCTCACAATAAAGTACAGAGCCCTGCAGAGAGACTGTGAAGCTCTTGACTCAGCTTTTTTTTTTTTTTTTTTTTTTTATTGCATCATGTGTTTGTGGCGTTTTATTTCTCTTATCTGAAGACTGCAGAGTTAAGAATTGGCTCTAAGTGGGACAGGTATGAGATTATCTCAGTCCTGAAATTTCATCCTGCATGCATCCCTATTGATCAAACATGGGCGTTTCGGTTGTAGCTTCAACATGAGACAATAGTGTTATCATTTTGGGGGGTATTTTTACATTGAGGTGCCTTTATTAGGGCTCTGTTTATCACATGAAAAATTAGAGCTGGTCACCCAGAGTTTTTTCATGTAAAAATCTTGCATCAAGACCTGAAATAGAAAAGTCTGGTCGCTATTGAACTATTATATGCTTGTAGTAAAAAAAAACAAAACAAAAAAAAAAAACACACAAAACCTGGAAGGTGTTGTATTACGACACTGACAAGCCACATTACAGCTTGTGGTAGACAGAGTGTCTAACCTGTTCAGTCAGAAACTGGCAGTGTGTTTTCTAGTAAGGTGAGGTAAGGTGAGGACTTCAGCAGCTACTAGACAGAGAGGGCTAACACTGAAGATACACAGTAAGAAATAATTTAAGGGGGAGTACAACTGGGGTAGTTCTCAGTTCTCTTGGCAACTAGCCTGTGGTTAAGATTAGCAGCCAAAGTAAAAACACCTTGAAGCACAAAGCAAACCACACAAATGAACACTTTATTAGCACAAATGCGTAAAAATCTGTGGTATGTTTTTGATCAGGTCTCGCAGCCTGCGTATTTAGCCTCACTACTCTTTGTTTTCTTCCTGTTTATTTTGCTTTTGTTGTTGTTGCTATGACTTCTCACTTCAGCTCACCTGTGGCCACACCCACCGCAGATGGTGCGGGAGCACAAAGACATTTCAGCTGAAAGGTCATTTCAAACAAACAGGGCACTGACTTGTTGACATCCTGATATTAGAATCAGATTTAATATAGTGAACACAGGGATAGATGTTGCACATTGGCTTAAACATATCACATACTTGCCTGAGGCATTCACTTGGAGGTTTTAGTGAGTTTCCTGTCTCATAGGACAAAGAGTGTATCAACAGACTGCACACTGCATTGTTGCAAAATGGCTTTAGTTAATTCCTTGAGTGCTGTTTACAGTGCTGCTAGCTGTGCTGCGGATCTGCTTACTCAGATAAACATCCTCACTTTGACATACTGTGACACATATACTTACAAACTGACACATGTATTTGTTGTTGTTATGGTGAACCCCTGTTAAAAACTGTTAGCTGAGGGATAATATAATCTTCCAGGAGGACAGAAGAAAAGTTTCAACCCTTTATAAATTCCTTTCCTAACGTCACTGCAGAGGCTGAGGAATCCCTGTTGAGTAGCCAAGACTAATACAGGTTCTCTGGGCATTATAGGTGGATGTGTCAGTTCTCTTTGCTGATCAACAAGCATCCTCATGTTCTCCAGTCATGTTTTATAAAGGAATTTATAGACCCGTATGACACAGTCTTGTTGGAATATATTCTCAGGAAGCCACACCCTCGGTTTAAGTGACACAAGACTGAAAACATCTGAAGACAAAAGCTGTGCTGATGCTGCTGGCTAGGGGTTATTATTTAAAATAGCCAGCACATTACTACAGAATGAGGGCACCAGTGATAACACATTGCCACTGTAAAAAGGATAATCCTGTATTAAGTAAATACACAAAATAAAACGTCCGCACAACACAGCTTTCTTATGAAAAATAACCACATGGCTCATTTCAGCAAGTTTTAGTGACAAAGTCCTCTAGTGACTGTAATTGCAACTCTAAGTTACCATCATCTTTCCTAACCCTGACCAAGTTGTGTTTGAGCCTAAACCTGACCCAACTTTAACCATAGCAGTGTTACATCACAAAAGAAAATTGTTTCCAGAGCAGAGCCAATTCCTGAGTAACTAGTTCTCTTTTGTTGTGTGAACAAAGAAAAAGAGACTAGGCAAGCAAATGTATTGACTCCTTTGGGGTCAACAAGACTTCCGTAATTCGTGATTTATGGCAAACATTTCGCCAGACCACTATTGTTTAAGTGAGAAGTGTGACTACGCAAGATAAAGAACCTATGCATGTTTTCCAGGAAGGAATATGCACTGACACTTGACTCAAAAATGATGAAATACATTCAGATATTCACACTAAGAAGGAAAGACACCAAAATGGCAGTTATACGTTTAAGCTGAAGGCAGTTAAGCACAACAGGCATACAGGGAAGAGAAGACATTCATAAAAGATTAGATGATATGGTTGTCAGTGTATTTATTATGGAGTGATGTGTCAGGTATTCACTTGAGAGGTCTACTGGTTGTTATTCGACCATAAATGATGAAAATTTGCGTGCCTGGTAGACCTAGGTCTGTTTTGCTTTTTGGTGTGGTGGCATGGGCGTTGTGCCATCCCGCCAGGGTACGGCATCCACCCCCTCAGTGTGTGTGTGTGTGTGTGTGTGTGGGTCTAAGTAAGAGAGAGAGAGAGAGAGAGAGGGCTCCGGTCTTTCCAGTAAATCAACAGACTCTAGAAAACGGTCGTCTTCTTCTGTTTTTACTCTAATTTTGCACAGACTTACCCATACCAGCCCACACACACACACATGCACAAGTCATGCAAAGCTGTATGACCAACTTGCAAGCCTTGTCCCACAAGGCTCTGGTCTTTCCAGAAAGTCAGCTGACTTTTTGTCTCCTCTCTCTCTCTCACTCTCTGCCTGTTTGTTTTTCTCTCTCACCCACACCTACAATTCTCTCCCACTTCCATTCACCCACACACACACACAGATGTGCATTCATATCTTTGGATTTTTGGCAAACAGGCCTGTTTACAAAAGTATCACAGTCAAACAAAATTTGGTAACATTAAACACAAAAGTTGAATTAGGTCTCTGTCCACTTGCCTGGTTGTATTTTGCACCAATGATCTAGTATAGTATTCAGATCCTTAGTAAAAATAACAACACCGCAGTATAAAAATAATTAAAATAATTAAATTTGTGCAATGCTACTTTAGTTAAAACAATAATTAAATAAATAAATAAGTTGTATATGTACAATGCATTTTAAGTACTATAAGTAAAAGTACTCAGCTGCAAACAATTGGTCCCTGTGAGTGTTAATGGATTATTATTTCAGATGAATCAATGTATAAATAGCATTTTACTGTTGGTTTTAGTTGAGGTGGACCTAATGGTAATAATTTTATGTCAGCTAGTGTGATCTGGAGCAGTGTATCATGTTTTGAGATGACGTGTTTTGTGTGTAAAATCTTAATCTGAAAAGTATCTAACAACCATAGCTGTCAAATGACAAACTGTCAAAGTATGATCTTCCCCTGAGAACTGTAGTGGAGTAGAGGTTGGAGTAGAGGTATAAAGTTGCATAAAATGCTATTAGTGAGGACCATGTACCTCAAATTTATACTTAAGTACAACATTTAGTAGATGTATATTGTTACACTCTACATCTGCTCTCCAAGTGTTCTTTACAAGGCATTTCACTCAGAGGAATGTATCAGTTTCTGCTTCTATGGTGTTATCCATTTCTATTTTTACTTACCTATTGTTGTCATCCACTACATTACCTGTAAATGTTTGATACTGTGTAATGCCAGCTTTCCCTTTCATTAAATACTTGTAGTGCAGTCAAACAGCCAAGTGTTCAGACACACAGAGATCAAACCTCTGTTCTTGTTCAACTATTTTTAATGAAAATGCTTTATTTTGTAACAGTTTCAGAAACATCCCTGACAGAGCGGTGAAACACTTTTAAAACACAGAGATCAGGATTATGGACTGCACTGTCATGGTGTTTTCCAATATGAACTGACATCTAGCAAGCAGCAGCACGAACACACGCCATAATGTGGTTTTGTTATCTTATTTTGGATGGTGTACAGCTGAATCCTCACTCAACCTTGACCTGGGCATCATCCAACTGCACTAAGCCTCACAGTTCCTTCTAGGTAAACCATTTGTCACCTCATCATCACTGTGACAACACTTATTTTGTAACAGTAGTGAATACGAAACAGGACAGTAATAACAGTCAACAATAACAGAAGCCTTATTTAATTCAGAATATGCCATTTTCAGATTTGTGCATGTCAGAGACAGACTTTGATTGTAGACACTGTAATAATTAATTTTATTTGTGTAGCACTTTTCTCAAGTGTTTTAACAAAAGACACAAAAGAATAATAAAATTCTACAGTGAAAAAAGTAAAACCAGGTCAAGTAGATGAGATGGTAAATAAAATGTAAATATTTTCTAGGAGATAATACATGTTAATTCAGAAAGGTGTGTGAAGAGAAGTGGCAGCGCCAATTGTGAACAGTTCGTCATTCCGCGCTATTACAGCACCTGTCAGCCGCAGCCGCAAATCTAGACAAATGTAGACCTGCATGAAGAGCTTTTCCTGCTGATCTAAGTGTCTGTACTTATTCGTTTGGGTTTGGAGCTAACCCATTTCATGTCTTATATGTGATTAATAGAAGGTTTAACTGTATTCTTGAGGGAATGGGAGGTCACTGAAGTGATGGTAAAATTAAGGTAATATGTCCTGTTTTATGGTTCTACTGGACTAACTGTATTCATTTTTTTACTTTTTCTTTTTTTTTTTTTCTTTTTGCATTTTATTGAGTGCTGAATGCAGAGCGTTTCAATGATCCAGATGGGATTAAATAAAGGAAAAGTAATTTTCTGTAGGTCAGCAACATACAGAAGTCATCTGACTTTAGAGATGCCTCTCAGCTGACAAAAAACAGAACTGAAAAATCCCTTGTATTTGGTTGTCAAAGTTCAGATTTGAATCGAAAATTACTCCTAAATCTCTGGTAAATATATATTTTCTTATTATTTTTGATTGAATAAATATAAGTGGAAACAGCTCTTCAACTGATTCCATGTGTACATAAGCATTAGTAACCTTTAAATACAATAATGTGCAAGCCCAAACTTGACCCATCTATCCAAAACAATTCGAATATGCAAACCATATCAACATTCAGTGCTGGCACCACTTAATATTTGTTACATGTTAAATTTTGCAAAGCAGAGGTGGGTTTTATTCAGCCAGTGAACCCAATTTCCAACAGGTACCTGCACTTTCTTTATCAGTGCATCCTGCTGTTTTGTTTAGATGACAGAAGTGACCTAGTAGTTCAGACGAACAAAATGAGGAGTCATGTTGATCGTCTCAATGAGGCATAAGTTTTAAAGTTTTAATGCCTTTTGATTCTTGGAAATCAGTTTATTCAATGTAGGTAAACTCCGTACCACCTCTTTTCAATTTACAAAACAAAGATGAAACGCACAAAGAAATGAATACACTGCAGTTTTTGCAGAAAGGTTTAACATTTTGATATCTTAATAACTGCAAAATGCCTTAACTAACACTGCAAGTCTAGATGACCCAACCCTGCTTTTTCTCTTATCCTACTGTCTTTACAATCAACGTATCTGACCAAATCATGGTGGTGAAATTAAATGTTAAACTTTAACCTCAAGTGAGCAGCTTTGTCCAATTTTGATGAACACCTGCCGAGGTGATACAGCTCTGATTTCTTCCACAGCGTGGTAACCTGCAAGTTCACACCGTCCCTTTTTTGTTTTGAACCATTAAAGATCACCCGGCTGTTTACAGTAAATCAGCACACTAATCTCCACTATTAGTTTCACTCTCTCTCTCTCTTTCTCTCTCTCCCTCTCTCCTTCTCCCTACCTCTGTCTGATTCACACCCACAAACATTCACATAAAAACAAGTAAGTTCATTAACATGCATGAATTAAATCAATCTCAGTGAAAGTGGTTTTCATTCCCCCACATGTAATCAGATGCAATTATTCATGTATAGATGAATGATTAAGTTTTAATTATACAACAGTTGGTATCAGTTTGTGTAGTCATGGTTACTCATTGAGATTAATTGATCTCATAAATAGCTTAGTGATTACAGGTGACTTGCAGTGATAAAGTACTTGGACCATTGCACAGTATTAAAACATGCATTTACTCTAATGTCAAAAGTAAATATGCTTCAGTGCAATAACAAAACTCAGAATTTAGCAAACTTTTTTTTTTTTTTTTTTGCCAGATGTTGAAATCATTCTACTTCCTGTCATTGTGTTCAGCTATCTCAGAATGAAAGTGAGCAACTTTTGCAAAGTATGCACACAGTTCAGAGAGGATACAGAGGTACAGAGGGTCCGTCAATAGGAGACTACAGTTCTTCCATATTGCCCTTACCTCAGTTATCGTCAACTGCTCTGGATAAGCATGTCCTCTGCTGTTAATTCAGTCTCAAATGACACGTAAAATGATATATATATATATATATATATATATAAAGTCATTCCAGATCCTGTCTTTCACTTGGCTTTCTAACAAAATCAATGTTCTCCACATGACATGACTTCTTTGGGAGACCTCCAACAACTCGACAACTCCAGCTGTGATTGTTCATAGTTTTCGGGTGTGTGATGATGAGTGTACTGCAGTAAGCCATCGTTGCCTTGCGGTTTGAGTCATTATGAAACTAATGAGTAACTGCTGAAAATTATTTTTATTTTGGTGGTTTTTATTTGCTGAGTTTGCTGTTATTAAGTTGGGAGTTAATCCATAAGTATTTTCAAAGATGGCCACAGGCGATCTGAGGTGCCAGTCGCTTAGAATCAGACAAAACTCACTTCAATATTACAATATGAATTTTAACTTGTTTTGCTACACTTTAACTACAAATGACAACCCCCAAGAAATCCTTTCTTTTCAAGGTTGATGCAAAATAGAATCTACATGTAAAGATGTGGATCAACCTGCAGGAACTAGTCAAAATATAATACTAAGTTACACAGTAATCATGGATCAGGTGTTACTTGAAATAATTACTGGTCACATTAATAACTCAGCTCATAAATGTCAGTCATTATGATTTTTACGATGCGATGATGCTGTGCACACGACCTGCTTCTATTAATGCTGTTAGTATGTGTTGCATTTATACAGCAGAGGACGTTAAATCTTAACACTGACGGAAAATCACACAAGAGGACATCTCCAAACCTGAAAATCCACCTCCTGTGGTTCATTGTCTGGTTTTGTGTTTGGCTCATCCTTCCATGTTGAGGCTGCATGTCTAATATTAATTAAACCAGGAACGTTGCGTGTTGTGGCATAGACAGAATAGTAGCACGCCCATGTTTGTTCAGATTTTATTATTCTTTATTTTTTTAATGAGGGATTTACTTGTGTTGGTGCGTGTTATTTAATTCAAATAATACAACACATCAGTCAAGTAATATTTTCAATATCAAAAGTTAAAGTAGTTATTATTTCCACCATGAGTTACATATAATCACAAAGGGCTATTATATTATTGGATTGTTATTAATAATGCTTTAGAAAATAAACAGCCTTTAAATGCTGTTGCTGGGTGAAAGAGGAATACTTTAAACTACTTTATAAATGTTGAGTATTTAATAATAATACAACATGTTTTATAAACAAAATCACATGTTTTGTGTGTGAAATCTAAATCTGCAAAGTAAATGTAGTTAGTGTAGTGGAGTAACAAGATTTGACTCATAATTGTAGTGGAGTAGAAGTATAAAGTAGCATGAAATGGAAATACTCAAGTAAAGTTTTACTCCAGTACCATGCTGACACCTGGATAAGCATATATACCTCTATTCTTTCCAGACCAATCCTTCGCGTGTGGGTGATCATATAAAGCAAAATGTGGCTTTTTTTTTCTTCACATGTTTAGAAAAGGGTGTTGGTTGAATATTTGATGGTGCTAAGTGTGCCTTAGCTGGAACATGTAGTTGTTAATGCTCCATTTATTGCGACGTGAACAGTGGATGTACTGTATTTCACCCTACTCTGCAAACACTTTGGAGTGTGTATTGTTTAACCAGATACATACTGTAAATGTCTACCGTGTGGACACACTCATTTGAGTCACAGAGATAATTTCAGCAATCGGGTTCAAGAATTGTGACAGAAAGTGAATAATAATTAGATGCCTTGAGCTATTGAGTTTGTTTACAAAATAATTACAACAGTTTAACTGACAGACTGGGTTTTAGATGAAAGATAGTTTCCTCTCATGGACATAATATGTAGAGATGGCTGTTTTTCTGGTACTGAATGATGTAACCTCCTGTCAGATAGTGTCAAACAAAGAACAAACCCATTTGACCTGCCATGACAGCATTGAGTGTTGAGCTTGGAGGAATCTTATTACTTTACACATGTTGATTAAAAAGGCTAAAAGGCTGCAGAAACAATACAGCACCTCACCTGGTGTTGTCATATTATTGATATAATCATCTATAACTCTAAATCAGACTCTTCTCTTTCACTTTGTTTGTTTTTCCACTTTATTACTCTGGTCATCTCTTTATTTTATGTCATAGTATTTTTGAAAGTCTTTGTTGTAACTCTGAGTCAGAAATATAACAAGAATTTCTGATGGCTGCCTTATCTCCCGCTCGGTGAAAAGAACTACAAAAGTGTTAATCAAACTAGTGGCAAAATTGCCAGCAGTTACAGCTTAGTCTCAGCTAATTGAGCACGCTCAGCACACCTTTTATTTGTATCTGCTTTCATTTCTGAACAAACTGCTACAAATATGTACAATGTACAATTAACAGCTAATCAGCCATCTTAGAATAATGGAATAACAAGTTTTTCTGTTCTTCTCATACATAAACAAGGAATTAATTTATAAATAAATTCTATGAGAAATTATGTGTTAGATAGCTGTCAAATATAGTGCATATTTGTAAGCTCCAAAGCTCATTTTCCTCCCAGACTCCACATGATCCACATTCCAAAACTGGCCCAAATTTGGGAGTAAAATTCATGTGGGCCGTTTCTTAACACAGACAATACTGACTCCACTGTTTCTGAGATGTTTTGGACCCTCTCAGGGGTGCACTGTGGAATCTAGTAGACAACAGTGCATTTGAAAATGTATTTGACATTGTCTTACATTTTTAAGTGACGATTTGCGTTCAGTCCAGGTGTGCCTGAAGCAGTTTATTGAAACTCTGTCAGTTTCTTTTTTACACATTGCTCATTTTTCTCAATGATATCATGACATGGGTGGCATTACATGAGTATAGTGCACTTGAAAAAGTGGGCATCAGTCCAAAGACCACCTCAGTTATATTACTTTAGTGAGGCTCCTTAAGCGATCCAAACCTCCGTGAGATCAAAAACAAGAAAATGTAAATATGTAATACGTGTTTCATGTATTGTAGCAATGAGCACAAAGAGTTATAAAGTTTAGAAAACCAAGGATATAAAATACTAAGTTTGAAGTTGCACTCATACTCAGCTGTTTGTGTGTGTTTTGTATTAGTCATGCTACAAAGTCCTACGTGCATATACACAGGTTGAAGAAGACTTGTTTTAGGAAGACCTATTGCTCTTGACTAAGTTTTGTTTCTATCTAACCAGCATCTGTTGTCATTATGCCAAGACAAACACACTCAGATGTCTTTATCTTTGTGAAGAAAGGTACTGACAGATGGATGTAGATGGACGTAAGCATGTAGACACGTATGTGCAGTACCATACTAATCCCAAAGTGGAAAAGCAGGAAGCATTGCTAAGACCTCTCATAGGTCATAGAGGTCACAGATCATCAACCTCTGTGCAGTTTTGTCATGAACACAATAACATTTATGCTTTATTCATCCCCAAGAGTAAGTTTTTTTTTCTTTTATTTCCTTCCTCACCCCAGGACTATTACAATTTATCATAGACTACCAGTGATCATCCAGCTTATCTGCCAACTCCTTTGTTCCTGTGCAATAAACTTGCTAAATTAGCACATGTAATTTTTTACACATCTTCATTTTTAATACTTTTTAAAAATTATTTTCAGCAACTAGTATTTTTGAGATTGTTTCGTTTTTTCTTCTTGCGCTTTGTACTGGAGATATTTCAGGTAATATTTATGTACTTGCTTGTTACTGTGTTTGTTCTTTCTGTACTCCTGTGTTCCTGTCTTTTGTTGTCGTCACCTGACTGCGAGCCAAGTGTCCCATCTGGGATAAATGATTGAACTGAATGACTGAAGGCAACTTTGCCTAACTGACAGAGCTGTCTTTTTTTCTCTTTTAGTCATACATTAATCAATTACTCTCCACCAAACTTGGTTCTTAAGAAGTTGGAAGAGACTTATAAATCCTACCATTACACAACCCATGTCATTTTTTGGGGAGTTTTGAGGAAGCTGAGCACATCAGTCTCTAATCAATACTAAATAAGATACTGTGCTATAAACTAATGAAATTGAACAGGTCTTATAGTGCATGTATGAAGCCCTATTATCACTTTGTTTAGTGCACCTTAAAAGAATCTTTTTTTTAGGTTTAGTTCCTCTTTCACCCAAGTTTGTGACTCTGGGATTCTGTAAAAAAGAATTGTAGTCTCCAAACTGAAACTGCTGTACATAAATGGTGACACCTGAGTATTTTTTTCAGACTCACTAATCTACAGAAGACATGATGTTGTATGGGCTGTGTAGCACTCCCCGTGCTGCCCTGTTTTGCAATCCACCAAGTGCAGGACCTGTAACACAGGAGTATGGGCTCCTGAGGGGATCCCAACTGTGGTTTAAGTAACGAAAGTACTTTGTTTAGGGAAAGACTATGGTAGTTTTGGTTAAATGTTAATAAATGTGTCTCAAGTCAAATTTGATAGGTGAAGGTGCCCCTTTAACATATAAACATTGGATGTGACTCTAAACAACAGGCTTTGGAACACTAAAATAAAAAATATCAATGTAATTTGCAAAATTAAAACATTTGACCCCCTCTCAAAGACATGTTTGAATTTACAAAGACATTACTTACATACTCACACATATTGACTGGCATAGAAGTGTTTGTGTGGAATCATCTAAAACTCAGGATTGCCTTAAATGTAAATTTTATCACAACAAAATGAAGTCTGGATTTTTTTTTAAAAACTGGAATTTTGACACAAGATTCCTGACTGCAGTACAGGTGCTGTGCAATGAAAGTATGAACTACTGTTAAATTGACAGTGATATCAGTCAGCATCACGAGAGAGAAAAACCTAGGGAAATACCGTGGCGGCTTGGTGTGTATGTATCTGTGAAAGCATTGGGGGAAGTAACCATGCTTGTACAATTCTGTCATTTCACAACTGTTAAACACAGTAAGAGCTCTGGTGGGTTGTCAGTCTAAAGTGACTCAGTGTGTAGTGCGATTAAAGTGAGCAGGAGTCAAGTGAATTGTTTATACATCTCAGTGGAAAGCACCAGAGATATCTCTCTCTGTTTCCCCTCTGCACCACAAACACACACATGCACACACACACACACACACACACACACACACACACACACACACAGTGTTCCCCTCCCTCCGTCTTTCCTCCGACAGTTTTCTTTTGTGGTTTTTACAAGCTAGGTGTGTTTTTGCGGCCATCTCATCTAAGCACGGGATAGTGAGGAACAGTTATGAGTGCCACACCTTCCTGAGACATAATGTGATGTCTGTTCTTTTTAACTTCAGATAGAGAGATTTAAAGGATTCTTACCAACAAGCCCCATGAAAAGACCAAAACCACCAATCCAACCAAAAAATGTTGTCTGTGTAGCCAAAGCCTGATATATCTTATTTCTCTGGGCCACAGATTACTGTCCAGAAACATTAGCAGAAATACTGACTGCAATTTATTTTAAGTTAAACCCACATACATTTTGCTGCTACTGTAAATACTCCTGTGAACTAAATGTGTATTTAACCATGAGTTAGCACACATTTAGTTCAACCACTGAAAACAAATATATAGAAACAAATATATATAATATATATATAATAAGTGATTCTCTTGAACATAGACAAGGTAAAGAACTGAACTGCCTTTACTATAATACCTAATAATATGACAACAGGCAGTAATGGACTGCACAGGCATGTAGCAGGAATACTAGAGTGATCATTTCTATGCTGTAGTAGTTTAAATACACATATAAATACACACAGCCAAACAAAACTCTTACATTCATAGAATTTGGTTTTCATATTATTTATATCCATAAATCTTTATTTTAAATTTTACTGGAGATACTAAACATTTCAGGTTGAATTTTGGGGTAATGTTTATAAAATGCAACCCTGTCCCTTAACATTTTTAATATAACTACTATACTTATTTGTTATACCCAAATACGTTATAGTGAGAAACATAGTTCTTGGATGTCCAGAAAAAAATCCTTTCGATAAAATGATGTAGCTTGATTGTAGTTTGAATATTTAATTTAATGTAAAAAATCAAATACAGTGGCTTCAAAAAGGAGCTGGAATATTAATAGAGAATATTGTATGTATGTGATACTGTCAGACAGTGGAATATCATGATTCTTCCAAACTTAAAACTGTAAATTAAATAGATTTTGCCCACACCAACACTTTCTGCCACAGTGAGCTGGTATTAACAGCTGCAGAGCCAGACACACCCAACACAGCTATCTGTCACCAACACCATCATTAGTTTTCTGCCTCTAGACCAAGCTATGTGGCATATGTTGGCGGTTTCAGTGTTTTCTTGTGAAGAAGAAAAAAGTCAGTTAAGGCACTTCCTATGAGGCATTTTCCACTTCCTACTTTACTGATCTTTGTTTGCATGGTCAACTGTGCTGCTGCAGAAGATATATGCCCTTGTTCTTCAGAAAAGGGATAAAATAAATAAAACAGTCACAGAGCAAGTAAAGTTCATATAGGTGACCAAATCTATCAAAGGAACTACACATATTACTAATAACACACACATATTAACATAACAATAGACTTACAACACACCATAGACACATATGAAATCATCTTATTTACATATGTATCTTGTTTTTAATTTTTACTTTACCATGAGCACATTGTTTTGGTTAAGACTGAAAAACTACTGAAACCAAGTTTTTGATGTAGCCCTGAACATTTGTTGTTTTTTGTCGGGGGGTGGGGGGTGGGGGGGGGTGGGGGTTGTGCCATGATCTTGAGGAAATTAAACAATTTTGTTATGGAGGAAATCACAGTTAAGTTAGAGTTGAACCTGACCTTGAACTTGAACTTCATTATACTGCATATACTAGTCCAGATTCAGTTGCTTTAGTGTTTGTGTTGTGATTGGATATGTCAGTGGTGAAGTATAAAATGGGAAAATTAAACTTTTGAGTGCTTAGTCATCAACAAAACCCCTTCATTTAATCAATACGAAAACCAGGATTTAGACGTATTTTCACATACTTACTTATTATGTCATATAGTTCCTGGAGTTTCAGTTGCGTGTTGAGTTTGACTGTGAATTTATTTGAATAAACAATGAATTTTTTCGCAGCCATCGTCCTTGATGTAGAGTCAGCCACTAGTTGACAAAGAAGCAGGAACGCTGTTATGTTGTGTGTGTTTTTCCCCCTTGTTTAACTTTATCATAATCACCAGTTCACGTCACCTGGTCTGAGTTTACTATACAGAAACCTCATTACCTTTATTTACATCAAATATCATGGGTAATGGGTTCAGAAATTGTTAAAGTTTTATTTTATATCTGATTTAGCCAAATTTCAAAGTTGACTTCACTTGTTTTTCTTGATTCACTAATGAACTCTGATGCATAATTATACACATCATTACAGTACAACTGATGCATCATCACTTTCCATGTGCACTTTGATCAAATTGTGATCATACTGATTTCACCATCGATACCACACATTGAACCATAAGTGTATGAACCCCATAAATGTCAAAGATCAATCCTAAAGGTTGAATTTAGGGAAGGCAGGGCAAACCAGTAAAATATTTACTGACTCCCACTGATGCTATAATACGGGTACAGTGGAAATAAGAATGTGGATAACATGGGAATAACAACTGGGCAATTTAGAGGGAAAAATAAATTATAGTTACCTACTTATGGGGTATAAAACTGAGAAACAAAACTGGACTAAAAATAATGTAAACACTAATATTGGGGGGAACTAATTAAGTAATTATGGTAGAGCATATTTCACAATGTTTTACAATATGCTCCCAAAACTGTGACAGCTATACTTCATCATTACCATGGTAGAGAGGAGGGTAGAAAGTTTGGACTAAAGAGGGACATGTGATTCTTTTATGGATTACAGCAATGAGACGTGATAGGTTACATGCTCATTGCCAGCATACGTTTTTTGGCTTGACCACAGTGCTGTTCCTGTAAAATAATGGAGGCGGTATAATAATAATAAAAAAATGCTTTTACCCTTTGCTCTTGGCAGTTAAAAAAATAGCTCCAACAGGAATCTGGTATCTATCAGACAAAAATTATTACAAAAGGATAGGGTTTTTTTGTTTCGTTTTTTTGATGTGAAGTAAAGGCTGTAATTCACACGCAGATCTTTTAAAAATTCCAGTGTTATATTAAGTGCCCTTCTCCCCTATAACTGCCATGACTCTATCCTTGACCTCTGACTGTTTGTTATGAAGTTATAAAGTTTATGTTGGTGCCATTATTTTCTTGATTTGGTTATTGCTGGTAATACCTTTGCTCTGTGCAGCAGCTGAATGCAACAAATACAAAATTTGCTCTCAAATTTGTCCTTCCACTCCTTAAATCCTTGTTTTGGTTGATTTAAATCAACACATCCAAAATACCAGTGTTTTTCCCTCTTTGGGTTTTTTTATTAGAACCTTAGAACTTCCTTAAAGATCTGACACATGGTTTAACATGACTCATACATATATATAGTAACAGGAAATAATGAGAATGTTTTTTTTTTTTTGTTTGATTACTTGTCACAGGTGAGACTTACCTGAAAGAAAATTAAAGTGCTACTGTCATAGGAGATGTGTGCTTCAAAATTAAATATGTGCAATATGATAAGCCAGAAATTTGTTTAATCCTAAATTATTTGTTCTCCTTTCTGATAGGGTCACAATCTGCAAAGGATCAGAAGTGGCCCTGGTGCCCTCCACCTCTGTCTGCAACAGGAGCAGGAAGAAAACAGCATGATGGAGGTCTGTCTGTAAAGGAACTATGTCTGAAACAAAGATGGAGACACTGAGAACTGCAGAAATATACTAAATATGGACATACAGTAAAAATGAGGTCTGTAGTCAGTACATATAGTATAATCTTTCACATCTGCTTTTTAATGGTTTTATCAGTTTGTCCAGTCTAGAGTTTACGGACGTCAGGAGATGAGCTCGTAAGCTGTCAGTTAATATGTATCATCATGACTTTATTGTTGTTTTAATATTTAAAAAGTCTTATCACAAACCTTCATGGTAATACAGTATATATGTTCACTTGACCATTGCTGACCTGGTATTTTTATAGCATTCGATAGTAGTAGGAAAAAAAACTGATATCATAAACTGAACAAAAGGGGTTATTCATGTGCAGTTGTCTTATCAAATGTTTAACGTACAGCATCCTGGTATCAGCCAGACCTGTGTATGATTAGTTAATAATTGATTTGTTGTTCATTTGCTTCTCCACAAAAGTACTTTTAAGCTCATCAGTACAAACATCAAATAACTTGATCACAAAGGTTCCATAATATTAACTTGCACATAATAAATTACAATAAGAAATGAATTGTGTTGTGTGCGAATTTATTTTATTATTTTTTTATGTGATAAGTTTCATCATCGTAAATCTGCACTCTTCCCGTGTTTGTGAGTGATTTTAAAAAAAGAAGCTATCAATTAGATGATCCCTTCTGACTAATATATCATTGAGTGAGGTCAGGTCATTTTTACCCATAACATATTTTAAAAAAGCAAATGAAAGGCAAATTTGGTGTGAGTGTCGGCACATCTGTGTATCAGTCTATCAAACTGGTTTGACAGATTTTATAGCAGGTGGTTCGTGGCATCAACAGCCATATCCTTTTTTTTTCCAGCTCAAAAGAGTGAGGAACAACTATTCAAGCCACTACATTCAGTGGTTTTTGATACGCCCATTAAAGAGCAGTTTGGAGCTTTATTAATCTTTAGTAAGCATTTCAAGTGGTCAAGGTAATTTTTGCCTTAAAATCATTCTAGTCAATCCCTTGACATCTATCTGATAGTTTTTTGTTATTGTTTGACACAAGCTGGTCTAAAGAAACATTTTATAATTAAAAGCTGTTGATGACTTTATGTTGTTGACACTGGTGGAAGAAGTAAAAAGTTTTAAACCACACTGTAAAAATACTCCAAAAACTCAAAACTTACAGTACACCTGTGAGTATTACTGTTATCATGGCTGTACTAGTATATACTGAGGTCATGTCCTCTGTATTATTCCAGGGAACTGGGAATTTGAAGCAACCTGTGTGGAGCAGCTTTAACTTTTTTTCTATCTACAATCTTAATTTGTTAAGTAACTACAACTCTCAGATAAATGTGGTGGTAGGATGACATAAAGTTAAAAAAAAATAAAATAAAATACAAGTTGAAAAATACAAGTACCTAAAATCTCTACTGAACTATTATCAGCTGTCACTTTACAAACTTACTATTTTGCACCAACATTTGTAATCACACTGTATATGAGACAGAGATATCTTTATCTATACTGGCAACAATTTCAGTGGACCAGTAAGGAGTGCAGCTGCAAAACAGCTCTTTGTGTTTTGGACAAAAGGCAGCAGCTGCAAACTGTGGTGTTTTTCCAAACTACTCAACTTGAAGGCTACAGTGTTAAAACCAAATAATCCAGCTTTTATTAGAAGCATCAAGTTATTGCCCTGGTTTACCTTTTTTTTCTGAGTGTTGTTAAAGCGCATTCTGAAAAATATGGGCTATCATTTTATCAAGATGACACAGAGAGGGCAGTGTGAGGAAAAGTGAGTTCACCAAAAAAAAAAAAAATTTAAAAAACACAAATTTATATCTGTACACAATGAATATGATACAGCGATGAAAATTACTCCACAGTGACACAAGCTTTCCCACAACAATGAATAACTGGCATAAGATCTTGTGTATTGATAAATGTCACACTTATTTTTATTTATGTTCTTATTTTCTCTAATTAATATTGATTAGATAATATATTTGAGATCAAGATCTCTTGTACAAGAGAGACAGAGGAAGAAATGTATTTTTTTAACTATAGAAATAAACACACAACAAATATAGCCAGTTACATACAAGCATATAAAAACAGAGCAGCACTGGAACCTGCTCCTGACTCAGGCTAAGGTTAAAGAGGAACTGTAGGGGAGGTGGAGGTGGTGGTGTTTTGGGATAGTAGTAGTAGTAGTAGTAGTAGTAGTAGTAGTAAATGGCTGGGGGAGGTGTGAGAGGTAATCAGCTGTGGTGGCAAGGAGGGTGTGGGGTCTGTGCAGCTGGTGGAGGAGGTGGGGTATGACAAGTTAGTAATGGTGGTGTTTTTTTGGAATGGGGATTGACAGGTAGTAATCACTGGGAAAGTGCGAGAGGTTGTCAGATGTGTGGTGACAGGGAGGGTGTGGGCTCTGTGTGGGAGCGGTGAGGTATGAGAGAGATCACAAAGTCTCTGGTGCTCTTTCTAATACCAACCACACATCATTCATGCTGTTTTTCCAGCTTCGCTCAATCTCACTCTTAGTTCCCTCTGCATGCCCCTCAGTAGGTTTCTGGCGGGGGGGTAGTGGAAGTGAAGACATGCTTCACGTCTGTATACACTAAATCAAAAGTTTTATCTTCTGTGGTAGGGTAGGTGACGAAGTGGTAAAAAGTTAGTGTGACATACAGAGAGGTGTGGTTGAAGTCCCTAGGAGTACAACGAAATGCATTTCATTTTGAGTTTGCATGCCACGTCAGCAGCAGCAGCTGATGGCAGGATGTAAACAGCAACAACAAGGGCACATGTGAGCTCTCTTGGCGGGTAGTATGTACGCACATTTAACCCATATCCATATTAGGGCAAATAAGCCACTAGAGCTGCGCTGTCTCGAAACAAGGATGTTGAGGTCCTTTGCAGTTCAAGTGTACATAAAAAAAAACAAAAAAACAGAATCAACAGCTCCTGAATCAGAAAATTTTACAGGAAATATGTGGTTTACCCTCAAAAAGCTTCACTTGCCCAATGTGAAGTCATGTGATATATTGTAAAGTGTATCTACAAGTCCCACACAACACTTAATCCAGTCTTTTAAATAGTTTGTTTGAACAGCATAAAAACCCTTCATAGCCTGGTTATCATCACATTTTCACCTTTAAAGTGGATTCACACACTACACCACATCACAACACCTGGACGAACCTGAAAAGATTCACACAATGACTGAGGAGGATCCCATCGCTCTGCCATAAAATCACCTCTTAATGCTATTTATTGTTATTCATGCTGGTTCTTCCTGATAGTGAGTAACGTCCACGTGCATGGCGCATTGCAATAACATCATGCAGATACAGGTCAGGAGCTACAGTTAATGTTCACATCAAACGTCAGAATGGAGGAAAGTGTGATCTCAGTGACTTTGATCCTGTCATGATTGTTGGTGCCAGACTGGCTGGTTTCAGTATTTGTGAAGCTGCTGATCCTCTGAGATTTTCACACACAACAGTCTGTAGAGTTTACTGAGAATGGTGCCAAAAACATCCAGTGAGCAGCAGTTCTGCAGGCCGAAATGCCTAGCTGATGAGGGAAATTGTGATGGTGTGATGGTGTAGGAAATGTTTTGGTGTTACACTTTGTGATCCTTAATACCAGCCAATCATGGTGTGACTGCCGCAGTCTGAGTATTGTCACTGAGCATATTCATTCATTTATGGTCTCAATTTACCATCTTCTAATGTCTACGTCTGGCATGATACTACACCATGTCACCAAGCAAAAATCAGCTCAAACTGGTTTCATGAACATTGCAATGAGTCCAGTTGACTTCAGTGGCCTCCCAAGTCATCAGATCTGAATCCAGTAGAACATCTTTGGGATGTGGTAGAATAGGAGCTTCACAACATGAATGTGCGACTGTCAAATCTGCAGAAATGATGTGTTGAATCCAGGCCACAAAGAACTGAGGCTGTTTTGAGAGCAAAGGGAGGAACTTCCCAGTATTAGTATGGTGCCCTAATTAAGTCTTTGGTGAGACAGTGTCAACATATGTTGTGCAGTGACGCTGTTTCCTCAAAATCTATGGGGATTATAGGGGAACCCCAGACAAGGAAGAAAATAATGTGATGTCACTACCTACTTTAAAATAAAAATGTATTCAATAATTAAAAACAATAATAATACCATAGTCTAATCAATGACAGTATGTATTCTAGTAATGGCCCTTATACAGAATAACTCATATTTTCTGAAATTAGTAATTAACCTACTCTTTTATTAGTATTAATGACTGTGATGATCTCATATGATTTTTTGCAAGAGACCCTTAATTTACCACTGGAGGGATACAGTTGTTGGTTGATTCAGTGGTCATTTTTAATTGCAGAGCAGCACCTCAAGCCATCACAGTGTTAATAATGAGTCATATTCATTCACATTTTAAAATAGATTTTTTATTTTATAAAAACACACATTAACAACTATTTACAATAAACCATTACATGAACAAATACACACTTTCAGATTATGAAGTACAACTTTCACCAGAAGTTAACAGGTTGTGAGTTTGAGAAAGTAATTTGACAAATTTGAAGGTAATCCCTTTAACTAAAATTCACTTAAATTCATAACGGAAAAAAATGGTATGTTATGATTATTTGACACTATACATTAACTATCTGACAAATGTTAAGTGCACTGGATGAGAGCCTATTTGCATTTTGAGGTTGGGTATTGGCTACCTTGTATGTACTCATAGCTGTGTATGGTCATCTAAATGCCTGAGCAAAACAGATTTCTGTCCTATTACAGCTCAACATCACAAAAAACTGAGCACCACAATGCCTTGAACCAGCCAAAAACATAGATAATGAACAGCAAGTCTGTTAACAGCAGTACACTTCATATCTTCTCTTCATAACTTCACATAAAGGTTGAGGGAGATGGGGAAAGCTCACCGAACTGGTGCACTAAGCACGTAGCACGTGAGCTGGGGGTTGGGGGTGATGTTTTAGCTTAAAGTGTAGACCATGTCTAACACAGGTTGGAGGGGATGGTGGGTGATTCGGCTGAGAAAATGGAAGAAGATGTTGGGCCAGGAAGAGCTTTTTTAAAGTCCAAAGTGTCAAAGCAATGTCCTGTCCTGTCCTGAGGAGCTCAGAGCATGGGAGGGTAAAAGGGTTTCCAGAGGTTGTCTGTGTGGCTTGTGAAGTCTGAGACCAGAGTTGTGTACTGTGGCAGTTCATCTAGTTCGTCGGCTGTAAAACAAACAGAAGAAATGCAAGGTCAGGATACTGAAGGAGAATGCAAATGTAAAACTACCAGCAGAAATATAGGATCCAGTGTTTTAAGTCACAATATTTGATTTTTGACTGAACAAGAGAACAGTGAGACTACTACTAATACTTTTCTACAATTTACTAAACTTTAAGATGTAATGAAAACTGCTATAAAGGAAAGCTAACTCAAGTCAGACTTTTAATATCTTTCTAACCACCAGTTAGTACACTTATTACATGCGTTGACAGAAGATTCACACTAATTTGCATACTAATTTCAACTAAATTGCCAGCATGGAGTGTAATGTTCAAGCAACAGACGGATGGTCATATCATATCATATGAACCTGATGTCACAATCTTGAGGGGTTATTTTGCAGATGGATTTAGAGACAGTTGTCCATCTGAGCCATCAACTAGTAATTTACCTGAGGAAGAGTCACTCCACTGGCTCCCTGGACTGGTGCATGCTTCATTGCTCAGGAACCCCGTGCCGTCTAAACTGCTTGACAGCCAGTGTGTTTCTTTCTCCAGTTGCTGGCAAATCTGAAAGAGCAACACTGGACTAAGTATGGCTAATGTTTTGCGAAAATTCACTTTTCTCACACCAGTCTTTAACAATCAATCTTAAGAGTTTTTGAGCATTATTCAATGAGCTCAACAGGCAGAATAAGACAAACATGGGTATTCCTGTCAATGAAAAACGCATGCTATCAAGAGTAGGAGCCAAAATCCAAGCTTACCTCAATAATGTCGTCGTACTCTAGAAGATCACATCAGAGAGAGAGGGAGAGAAAAAGGAGGGGATATGAGTATGGCGCTGTGATAATGTTCTATCCATTTGAATTGATCTCATTTTGCCTAGGCTAATTCTAAACCATTTATTAGCAAGTGTGGCATATGTGTTGTGGTCTTACCAGGGCTGTGATCCGGTGAAACTTCAAATCTCTGGCAGAAGGCTGAAAAGTTGTCATTCTCAATCTCCACCGACGAAGAATAGTCAGGAACATCGGAATAAGCAATCAAGGGGAAATCTGTGAGGACGGCAAACAGCAGCAGTAAATACACTTGCTCCAGTTTTTTGTGGTAAATTCAAGGAAACCTTCACTACACCGTCAGTTTGAACTGAGTGCCACAGGAAATTACAGCGTTATCAAGTTTACACTTGACCTACTCCCACTACTTCCTCACCTTGCTGATCTGTGTGCACCGTGCTGTCGACTCTGTTTTCCTGAGTAGACAGGATCTCCTCTGACAGTGTGGACTGAGTATCACTGGAGTCTGTGTCTTCCTCCATCTTTACCACTGGGCCCTGCAGATGCAATTAACAGGCAAGTTCAGTGAGGCGCAGGATATTCCCATCATTAAAATGCAATTATCTACATCAATGTGAGCGTGGCATAATTTGAATAGTCCTCTGACTATATAAAAAAGTGCAATATCTGCTGTATTTACCTTGTTCCTTTGCTTTGCCTCCTTTGCTTTGCTTCGTTTATCTGTGCAGATAAAAAAAAACATTTTGGTCACTTGACATCCAACAGCTCAGAGTGTAAATGTAGAACAAACTGACTGAAAGAGAAAAAAAACTCAGCAGCCAATAGGTGCTGCACACCACTGCTTATTCATGTTTTTTTTAGTGTTTGCTCACTTCCTGTCACTTGTCTCACCTCTAGATTTTGGGGTGGCAGGCAGCATCCTGAAGACGCGCATGGCTTGGTGGCCCTTGTTGATGCTCCTGTCTTTCACCTCTTCGATGTCGGGCAGTGAGTTCATCGCACAGCGGAAGTTGGCTTTCCATGTCTTGGGGTCAGAGGTCTGGCCCTCCACGTATTTCCCTACAGAATTCATTTTGTTTAGTTCAGGTTTGCACTTTTTTCACCCAAAACAAAGAATCATTTTCTGCTCTCTTCTTTGCAGCTGTGTGTTCACGCTTGCTCACCTGTGTGGATGGCCCACTGCTTGAACAGGCACGCGTCCTTGTCCATCTCCCAGCCGTGCCGAGCTGCGTGCTTCCAGGGAATCGAGAACATGGTCTTATCCTGGAAAATACAAAAAGGACGCACTTAGTTGGGACCAGGGTGGGCACACATTCAGCATAGAATAAATTAAGTTGTGAGTGCATATCTTCAAATGCACATTGCATATTGCAAGAGGTTGCCAATCAGCCTGAGCGTCTAACTCGCAGGCTGCTGTTATCAGTTTTTTACTGCATAGCAGGGTTGCGGTAGACAGAGAGGAAAAAAACACACACACCAAACAACCTTTTACTACCTTACTAAGAGTAAAATGCAAATCTTAAAGTGTTTAGAAAGGGATCATCTAAACATTAAAGAAAAGAGATGTGCAGTCTTGCAGAAACCATTTCTCTCTCTATTTAGTGAGGATGAGCTCCACTCCTTCAACAAATACTTTTCAAAATGTCTATTCTTGTACTTATTTCAATATACTAACCGGACATGTTTTGTGTTTTTTTTAAGCAAATACCATTTACATGACCCAATCTAATGTATTGCAGGGAGGGCCTCTTACCTTGTCCACCCAAGCCAATCCAGAGATGGTGTTAGAGTCGATCATCCTCTCCAGCCACGGCCTCATCCTCATCCTTGACACGGGCATGTTTGCCTAAAATATGCAGCAGCAGAAGGAGAGAGAGAGAGAGAAGTCTTTAGATAAAACAAGGAATGCTGTGTGTGATATACAGTTGTGAGAGCGAATGAACTAACGCATCTGCCTCGGTTTAGATTTACTGCAGCCTGCTGGCTGAGCGAGGAGGGCGAGAGTTCACGGCCAGGGCAGGCAGTAGAGCAGGAGAGGGGGGCGAGGCGGGGGGGCGTTAACGTGTAGGAGTAATCGCAACTTATGAAGCTCACAATAGGGCATTTCCTGACTAGATTTTTTTGGGGGGGTGGGGGGAGGCTGCATTTAAAAAAAAGTTTCAACTTTACGTGGACTCATTCTGCAGTCCAAAAGTTAAACCTAAATCGTCGCGCAACTTGATTTTGTCCGGACAAAAGGCTTTTAGAGACGTGCGCCAAATGACCCCCTGTGAGCGGAGAAGGCGCACACCTCCTCCTGCAATGCTGCATGCATATAATAATATTTTTTTTTTTTAAAAGTCGCCTCGTCCATTGTTTAATCAACCCCTGTCAGTAACTAAGAGTTAAAATGCAGAAAAGTTACCATCCGCAAAATTAAAAGCATCACTGCATGGGACATGAACTTTATCGCACTGTGCATGGATTCAAGAGTTATTCGAAATTAAATAAAATAAAAATAAAATAAAACAGTTCCTGGTAATAAAAATATTGAAATATGAGCCATTTCATGCAAGCAGAAGTATTACATTAATATCAGATCACTTACAGGTTTTGCTTGTTGTATGATCCGTAAGAGAAAAATGCAGAAAAATAATCCGAGTGGATTAAGTTTGTTCCAGAGAAGCTTCTCTTCGTCTTTGAGTTATCCACTTAGAGACCTTTCTTAGACAGAAGCGAACACTGTCACTGTGCGATAACTGGTAGATTTCTGTTTTTATAGGCAGGCGCGGGTTTTCCCCGGGTCGAAAAGAAGACGAGCCCACTGTAAAAAATGTCCACAAAGAAAACACTGCAGGTTTCATGTCGACTTACAATTAAGTTTTTCCAAGGAGCATTTGAAAAGATATTCATCATATGGCAATATATTTCCAAGTTTCTACCACTACAAGTTCATTCATGACGTTCATTTTTTAATTGAAGTTTGCATACTGTGAGTAGAGGTAGAAAAGGCAGATTACTGCAGGAAACAACCAAATAATTCCTCTTAAATCAGCACAGTAAACATTTATCAACCAAGGACACCGACACTGTAACCAACTGAGCTCCTGTCTGCATATTTACAGATCATGCCCCTCTGTTTAAAGGGAAAAAAGTGATTTGAAGACTCAATAATTGATCAAATTACCTCAAGATGGGTTCCTTCTTTTTACAGTGTGGCGCATGCGCAGGCTGAACCCACCTTACAGCAGTAGATCGGTTTCCGAGAAATCACGCTGTTGAGAGCAAGGAGGAAGTTAATAACAACACTGGTTGATTGGGGCGGCTTACTGCACGTAGACTCAACCGGCCCTCATACATGAATGACCCGGGTTCCTTCATATATTTAGCACGTGGCAGTTATGCACACTGTGCAGGTGGACTGCTTATTGCACACGTATAAATGTCTGCAGGTAACGCCACACGTTGCAGAGTTAACCGCGATAGTTACAGTAAGTAGAATGACAAACTAAAGCATGACAGGCTGTGCTTTTATTATTGTATGCTGTGCATCATATACATTCATTAATTATAGTTTGTTACAACTGTAGACATTAATGAGGCTGTCAACTTTATTTTGTAGTTGCAGTGATAGAATCACTGTGACATCAATCTGGAGATTGAGCAAAATGTACTTTATTATGATACAAATATGAAAACTATCACAATAAACTTCAAGAGCATGATTCCCCTAAACACACACGCACGCACACACTCACGCGCATTCATCCACCAGATGCCAAGTTCATCATCAATCCCACAGCCTGGCATGATAAACATGTGTATGGGACCAGCCCTTTAGTATAAACAGCAGCCCAACTGAGAAGTCAGGCATTTACAAGAAATGATGTAGTAATTTTTTGTCGCCGGTGGGGGCAGTGTGGTTTCAGGCTTGCTCCTCATGTACTGATTAGAATGTGGGCCATGCGTGCTGGGTGACGCTCTGAGGCAACTAAGGGACACCGGTCAAAGGAGCAGTTGTAAACAACGCGGAAGCAGCAGCAGCAGCAGCAGCAGAGACAGCAGTGTGACATGATGCAAAGGTTTTTACACACGTTTGTGCCAATAACTCACGAAGAGCTCATGGAATGTAGAAAACAAAGCAATGCGTGTACAAATCCGCGAGGCAATGAATGAAAATGACAGGATACGACCCATATTAAACTTTTCATTGCACATTATTGGCCTGTATATTTTGGATTTCGGGGTCTTTTCACCGATTGCAGCTGAACAACACTTAATAAATCCCGCAGGTCATATTATGTAATTGCACGGGAGTGCACATGGCTCGCTTTCTTCACGGGGAATCTGGGAAACCCCACACGAGTCTTGTCGCGGCTACCGGTGCTGTCCATTTAGGGACTTACCGCGTGGTGCGTTTAGCGCGCTTGCGTGATGCGAGGCTCGAGCATTCCGCCACGCGAACGCGCGCGTATGAGAGGGAATGGCAGGGAGTTTTCCAGTGGAGTTTACACCGACATTAAATCGGTGGGATTTCCCAATGATGGCTGAGACCTGGATTCGTGGGGGAAAGTCTTCCCGATTTTCCCGACCTCATAGTTCTTTGTCTGAACACTAACAGCTGTCAGACTCCCAGCTAATGATAATGATATGATAACGGTGTGAGAGAAGTGTGTGAATTATAGGAAATCAGTGACTGAGGCAACACAGTTGTGACTGTGCAGGAGTTCTTCTTAGTTTAGACTCTAACTGTGGATTGTTTTTTTAAAGGCGTTTACTTTTTTTGTGTGCCTTGTGGTTCTGAAGGTTCATAAGATAATTAATGGGATAGCAGAGATGTAACAACACATCTCTTCTGAACAAAACTGTGCCCATTTGTCTGCCTTTTCTCTCATAATTCATGCTCTATGGCCAAGTACTTGATAGTTTTTTGCCCTTTAAAATATTCAAACAAAACAATCTGGTACATCACAAGTGGACACCACTTCATTTTAAGGGAACATGAGCCAAAAAGGTTGAAAATCAGTGTACTACAGGAGGATTAGAGCTACTCAAGACTAGCATGTAATTCATTTAATACAGCTGAATTAAAAAAAACAAAACAAAAAACAAATCTTCAACAGTATCTAGCAACCTGAATGTCATATTTTTACAACTATTCTCATGGACAGATTATGAGACAATAGGCCCTTGCACACAAATATGTAAAAAGTCCCTCACCCCTCTTATATAGGAGCAAAACCAATTTCCTTGCTGTTTTGTATCTCTGTTTACTCATTTTGTGTGTCTTTGCGGTTGCTTTGAGTCTATTTTTTTACCGTTTGGTGTGTCCTTGTAGTCATTTGATTGACTTTCCGACACAAGCTATAAACAGTCACTTCCTTGCCCCTGAGCCTGTGCCATCTATGACTATATCCTCTATAACAGCACAGTGACAGACAACCAACCTGCTCACCATTCCCATGGTTCAACCATAAATCTACTCTATTTACTAGCTCACCTAATCCCGGGATATACTGCAGTCTAACACCAGTGATTGTTTACTTGGCACTGTCCTTGGCAAACTGCATCTATGGTGTTTTCAACCCCACAGTGACAAATTCCTTCACAGTTTTTGCCACACTCTGTGAATACACTGAGGGTAATTCTGATTATTTAGGCCACCTGCAAGGATAAGACAGTAATTTGAGGCTTTGGCATGAGGCAAGCTGCTTGAGCATCCAATCTCCCCCTGGACCATCTGCTTTGACAGCTCACTGACACTGGATCAAGTCAAAGCCCTTGTTAGTTAGCCAACAATTACACTGCAACCTCGTACAGGGTGGGGGAGTGGGTGAGTGGGAGCATGCTGATCAGAAGATCTATGCTATGTTCGGGGGAATATTTTGTTCAGTTGTGACACATTTGTGTTACATATTTTGGGCATGTGTCACTGATTGTAGCACAGACATTTCAATTAAGTTTTATATCTCTGGACACAGGCTCAACCCACTGAGTATTTTTTTAACCTGTTTTTTGTTGAGCTGTCATTCGCTCACGCTTCCTTTTATGCTGCTGGCTGTGGGGTGTCGATGCTTTTCAAATTAAATTTGTCATTTCTCATTTTTGTCATCAAACACTCCTAAGAATCACCTGCCTCATCTACATGACTTACAGCTGTTTGCTAAGGTGTACAGGTAATGATTTAACTCATGGGTTTGTAATAATTTCCTGATCACTGCCAAGAAGTTCTGGAAAAAATATGAAATCTGGTTCTAATTATGGTTAAAAAAAAAAAAAAGAAAAAAAAAAAGAAAAAAAAACTAGGAATGTCCTTGAAAGACAAGCTTTATTTGCTGTATTATTGGGAACTAGATTCTCAGTATAGGCTGATATGTATGCTTGCTTGACACATTTTACATTGCTGCATGTCCAGCTGACCTGCTTTGCACTGATTAATAGACTCTCTAAGTTAGGCTGGCAATTAATTGGAATTAATTTAATGGAAGTGTATGTTAACTGTAGTTATAGTAGTGCCTGTTTTCCCTATAATTAGTACTAAATCCATAGCTCAAAACAAAACTTATTGGGAAGTATTGAAAAAACACCCATTGTCTGTGTAAAAGACATAAAATGTGACCAAATGAGAAGAGAAGAATCAGTCCTCTCATGTATCAAAGTCCATTGTCTCATAGTTTTAAGTTCTGTAAGCATTTCCTGAACTTTGAAATATTTTTTTTCTTTTTTTTTTTTCCCCTTGAGTTTCGGTTTCCTTGTTACTCCAGTGGAGGTAGTGGATGAGAGCCAGAGAGGGAGGGTGAAAAGAGGTGGGTGAGGGAAGGAGGTGGAGGAGGCAAGTTGAGGGAAAAATAAACAGTTGAGGTGACAGAGAGGGCCTGTCAGTTTATTTTTTTGTGCAGACATGAGTGAACATGTCAGTTTTTGGTGAATGAGATAGACTTCAGCTCTCAAGCTGATCAGACATAAACTGCATAATCTCCTCTGGTTTTACCCAAACTGGCCTCCTGGTGGAACAGTTTCCCCTTGTGGTTTGAAAGTGTAGCACTCCCATCGGCTGAACACGAGTATTGTTTGTGACAACCACAACACAATAACACAATGCTCCATCCTGTGTATGCTCATCAAAAGCAGACCTAGAGGATTAAACATTAGCAAGTAATAAACAGCAGTGTGAAAAGTGCTGAAATCATTTGATTAATATGAGTAAACATACTCCATCCTCAGTAAAAGGTCTGCATTTTAAAACTTAAGGCAAGTTTTAGAAACTAAGAAGTTTTAAAAGTGAACCTACTAATTCTGCAACTGTAGCTGGTCAAGTTGTAATATTCAGTCTGGCAGTTAAGTCTAGTGCTTCCTAACTTCAGAATCTGGCCCCTTCAACAGATCAGAGGAGGTGTGAGATATAAATGGGAGGCGGGCAAAGAAAAAGCAAAGTTCTGTCACATACATTTAGGACAATTTTTTTTCAGATTTTTCCAGTCTTTGCCCTTGAATTATTGAATTTGGGCCTCAAGCAGTTTAAATGAAACCACCCAAGATGGCAAATCACTGTTCTTGCACTAACCTCTCAAGTAATGACAAGGGGTTTTTTTATGAGCTTATCATTTCTTTGAGTTTTTTTTTTTTTTTTTTTTTTAGGTCGCCTTAAATCACTGAAGTTACATTGTGTAACAGTATCACATTTGATTGGTGCATTCAAAGGAATTTAATTAGCTCCCTGAGTTGGTATGAAAACATGGTTAATCATTACGTTACCCGCCCTGGGAGACAGTCACTGGGTCAAAGTGTTGTCATGCTTGTGTTGTCTGTATCTTATCTTCAGAGTTGTAAAAACATCTCAAACATATGGTAGCATAAAAAATCAGAGGCATACAGGAATGTGTTTGTTTTTCCTTCACATAAAAATACAACCTATAAATGTTCATTCCTTTTACAGTCATGCCAGCATCATCATTTTATCTTAATCTCTTACCCTCAGCTGGTTTTTACATAGATACAGTAGGTTTTTTTTTGTTTTGTTTTTCTTTTGTTTTGTTTTTTTTTGCAGGATATTTGCCCTCTCAGCACTATTGGAAATCTTTTTATCCTCTCAGCTGATTTTATGATGCCATTTGTCTTCACATTCTCTCCTCCAGTCATGCATTTAAATTGTTTTTCCAAATATCCTTTACTTTCTGTTTGATTGCTTATATACTTTGTGAGCTTGTAAATAGAAGCATCAGTATTTTAACGTCATCATTTGGTACCTCCATTCTTTGTCTGTCAGTCGGTTCACCACTGTAATCCACTTTGGGTAATAAGCTCAATAACTGTTTTATGTATTGGCATGAAATTTTCTGCAGACATTCATGGTGCCCAGAGGATGAAGCCTAATGTCTTTGGTGATCCTCTGATATTTCCTGTGGTGCTACCATGGGGCTGACATTAATGATTATTGGTGAAATATCATCAAATTTGGAATGGATTGCTATAAAATTTGGTGTAGACACTGAGAAGTTAAATTAATTACAATATTTATTTTACTTGCCCCATATCAAAGACATGTTTTATGCAAGAAAATGACATTTTGACCCGAAAACATGAGGAATCCCCAATTTATGGCCATCCTGTCAGAAAAAGGACATGCAAACTTAATCGCTGTTATTTATCCCTTTTGACCCCTGACCTTTATCCCAACCTCCCATATCTGTGAAAATGTGATAACATTTGAGATTTTTACAGTGTAATGTCTTACACACTGAGTAGGGCTTTTTTTGCTCAGCAGATTTTTTTTCTCTTGTGTACTTTGATCACCTTGCAAAATAAATAAACTAAATGATCGAGTTCAGTGCCTTTCAGCTCCTCACCTAAAACCCCTCACATTTACTCTCTCTCCGGTGTCCCGCTGGCAGACCACAGGTAAGTTAGTTAAGATTTACATCTCACACTGAGATTAAAAGTTGTTCCCAGTTTGTAATTTGTAATTGCTTGAATTTCTGTTTGACCACTCTGACTTCTTGCTCCATCAATGAACATTTTGACCATCTGTCTCGGTGTGCGGGGTCAGGCTTTGCCTCTCGTCTTGTCTCTTTTCTCTTCAGTGGAAACAGAGGAGAAGAAGAAGAAGGAGAGCGGGGAGTTGGAGAGTGGCACTGCTGCAAGTGACAAATTAAACGTTGTGAGAAGTACCCCATTTAAGGTCAGTCACATGACATACACACAATAAGACAGTTAACATGTTGATCACTACTAGAGACGCAGTTTTAATTAATAGCTAGGACAAATATAAGATAGATATGTCTTACGGCATGTTTTAAATATTAAGTATTCATACAGATCTGCTTGTTGTTGCACCTGAGGCATTAAAATATTGGGGTTTTTTTTAAATTACTGGATGACATTTTGTTTATTAATTTCACAGACAGAAGGATCACATAATAGTAAGAGCCAGTTCACACCAAAATCACTAGTGCTGCAGGCACCTATCAGTCTGAAGGTGCTTGAGATAACAGGATGAAAAATGTACTCACAGTAAAAGTAACCACAGAAGTACCAGAGAGCCACACGGTGATTTCCCTGCTGCTTCCCACCTAAATATGCGGTAATTTTAAACTGCATTTATGTGTCTTCATGTGTCTCATCCATGTTGTCACTACCCTCCAATGCCTCAGTCACTCTAGCAGCCTTTCTCAAGGTTACTTTAGTTCACTGGGAGTGTCTTCTTGTACCACGTGACCGTGATGCAAAGTTACTCTGTGTCACTCAGCTGCAGGGACGTGTAGGCTGCATGGTGTGATGCACCAAAGGTCCTCTTGAAATAAATCAATATCTAAAAAAAACAAACTACGAATTTACCAAAAGATGTGTTTGACCTACTGTCAGTTTAGCTGTTTAGCTGCATGTTTATAATCTGAAAAATATACACGTGAAAGCCTAAATTCTATCATGAATTTAAGGCACAACTTTCATGATTATTTCACAATAAATATGAGAAATAAGAGAGGACTAGGTCTGTAGAATAGCATCCAGAATACACATTTTATCCCCAATAACCTTGCCGTAAATCGCATCTCCCATTCGACCTACAAGCCCTTTAATTTCAGCAGGGGTGTCTGCCATTGCGCATCAGCCAACTAGGGTGAAGGTGGAACGTCCACCAGGAGGAAGGATGCTTCAGTAGGCCGCCGAGGGTCTTGTTTCTTCAGTCAACACATTCCGTTTTTTCAGGCGAAAGCTGCACAGTTTAAACCTCCTCCCCCTCTTCCCCACAGCTGGACCCCGCCATCCCCCAGCTCGGGCTCTCCCACTGTGGTACGTCTCAGATATATTGTCGCCCCCCCACCCTCCTCCTCCTTAATCTCACAGATTGTCGGCGACTTGCTGCAGTCGATGCTGCAGTTCTGAGCCGCTCCTGCACCGGAGGGACAGCTGACTCAATGAGAAAGACATGCTCGCATTCGTTCTGGTCTCTGGGTCGCTCTGGATTATTTTAGGTGAGTTGCTGGAATTTGTTTATTTGTTTATTTCATTCATTCAAATGCTTTAGCATCGCTGTTGCTCGGGCTAAAGGCGATGCACCTGTCTCGCATTGTGTGTCATCCATTGCCGGCTTTTTCATTTTTCAAGGGCTGTGGTGTTTTCCCCCTCTCACTTCGTCGAGTGTTTAATCGCTGTTGCTGCAGTCGACGCTTTTTTTTATTGCCCGAGCCGTAATGACGCCGGTGACATTTTTAAAAAAAAAATTTCACCTCAAGACTACACGTGCAGCTAAATGGGCTCCACCTCGACGGGGAGCGTGTAACATCCCCGGTGTGTGCGGGCTGCAGCCTCAGCCACAGCGGTTGAATTTCTACATTAGAGCTCGTGGGGGAGGTTTTGGGGTGGCAACACCGAGGGATGCTTTCAGGTTGGATTTACCTCTAATCAGGTAGTGGACAGGCTGCCATGCGGCTCAATTGCATGTGGGTCACATTCTGCAGATCAGTGATTGGATTCTCTCTCTCGGTGAATGTGTGTTTTTACGTTGAAAATCCGACCGTTAAACAGTGGATTGTTTTCACTAAAAGACAGATTAGATGAAAACGTGTGCATTTGAGGCCGGCCTGATGCTAAGGTCGTGTGACATTGTGCGTAGAAACCGGACATACGTCACTTAAAACCCCTATTAGCGCACATCTCTCAGGGCATTCTGCCTCCCTCAAAAACCTCTTCTCGTTTCTACCTAAAAGGAAGCTGCACAAATATTCACCGTCTGTGTTTTTATTTAAAAATGTAACACATCAGTAGGACCAGGAAGCCGGTTGTGAAACTCAGCGTTTTTTGTGTCTGTGATGTGCCCTCCGCCATGCCTCGGTGATGGAAGGAGGGAGGATGATGAGGAAGGATGAGGAAGGATGACGCGCTTCGAATGGGCGCAGCCGATTGGACGGAGCTGTCCAGGGGAGAGGGGGTGCTGAAATCCTGCGGCCTACCGGCAAACTAGAGAGCACAGCGTGCTCCGCTGTAACCGACACCACCATCACCACTACTACCTCCACCCAGCCCCCACCACCACCCTCCATCCCACTTTACTTAGCTATTTATCCAAACGGATCCTTTTCAGCCTGTGTTGTGCAGTAGTTAATGTTAAATACCAGATGAGAGGCGTTGCAAGGCGAAATAGCCAGATGGATTGCTTTTATGAGACGTGTCATGATAGAAACTGTTTTTTTTAATGGGTCATGGTGGCAGATTACTACATTTTAAAGGTGAATACTCCTTGGTTTAATCGTTTAAAAGAGCATAGGTTTGAGCAGCAGCTGCACCGCATGGTTGCTAAGTGACGAACAAACCACTAACAGTTGGGGTTTTGGTTGGCGCATTAATATTAAAATTTGCCGTTACAGGGTTGCAGGTGTTGCATATTTAATAACTGCTGCGGCCAATCAGAACTGAGGCCCAAAAACTGTTTAAAACAGACCGAATTGTTCGGCTGGAAAATATACACTACAGTGAAGCCAGAAAGGGCCCCTTGGGGAGATCCGTGACACCTTTAACCCGGCATCACATCCCAGCACCCTGCTGCTCCTCAGTATAAATAATTCATTTTAATCACCATCTAGTGCAGCTCTACACAGTGTGTAAACCTATTCTTTTCCCATCCTCAATATTTAATTAAAGTGATGCTGGTGCCTTTGCCCAGCCCTTTGGCAAAAAACCAACCAACCAATGTCACTTTACTATTCAAATATAGTAGAGGAATAATGACTGTATCTGTATGACTCTTAAGTACGACCTGTTGCCTGCAACTTTTTGGCTGCCACTGTGTTTTAATTGAACGGGAACTGTAACAAGAGTGAAGGTGGGAGGGAGAGGGATTGTGAAAATGTTTGCGCAGTGTGACAGGATAAATGTTGAGTGTTAAGTCTTTCCTGCTGCACAATGAATGTCTGGCACGTTCGGCAAATGCAGTAAGCTGTATTTAGGTAGAACTCACATGTCACAGTGGTTATTAAAATCGACTTTACATACGCATTGCATCTAATTCTCAGCCCTGATGTAATCAGCGGTAAGGAGCCGATCTGGGCGCTCTCAGATACACAGGGCTGGTTTCCCTCTCTGAGTGGCTTATTGCTGTCTCAGCATTCAGTGCATCCTCTTCCTCATATTGTGGGATGCTGGGCAGTAATGGTCCAGCCTAAAGTGCTGAACCAGGTCTGTCTGCCTCTTACGTACCCAAGCAGTCCTCTTATAGATTGGTCTTCCAAGTAATGTGCATTGTTGTCCTTGTTTGCTTTATAGTCCTGCTCCTTTTGGATGAAATCCTTCAGTCACGATGGGGTTTGAAGTTTTTTACACAAGCCTGCTGATAAAAGGCCCTCATAAAAATGGAAAAAAAAACCTCAAAAGCCCAATCTTTAATTATAATTCAGTGGAGAAAGAAATATTGCACCCGGAAGCAGTGAGATGTGGCCTTTAGCCTGGTGGCTTCCAGCCTTTTTTCATTCATATCCTTTAAAATGAGGCAATGCCAACAAAGAAGACCCATGACAGGATGCACATGCACAGTGTTGAACAATTTAACTAAAGTGGTTTTCCTTTTCAAATGGAATTTTCAGTATTGCACAATCAAAGGGAAAAAGGTCAGATATTTGTGATATGTAATGTATTGTCTTTCCTTTGTCTACCCGTAAAATGATCCCATAACCCTGAAAAAATTGTGTTGTGGAACCTGCCTTCCCTCTCACTTTGACAGTCAAATCAATCTGTCAGCAGCCTCACTTAGTGTTAAGGTGTATGATTTGTTTAGATGTGCAAATATTGACAGTGTGCGTACAGAACATTGTGTGTCATCGTGCCAGCAGCATGGGTATCTTTATCGTTTGGTGAAGATGAGGATGGCATGTTTAGGTGGGGACTGAGAGGGAAAGAGAGAGAGAGAGAGAGAGAGAGAGTGGTGGAGGGAGGAAGGGAGGGGCGGGTGTGGGTGTGGTTGAGAGGGAGAGCGCGCAGCGTCTGTCGAGCTGAGGGTGGTGTGATACGGAGGCCAGCCGGGCCCAAACTAGGCCAAAACGCTTCTCGCTGCCTTCCTCTTGCTTGCCTCAGCTTAATCTGGCCGGTGGCAATGGGAAGGTAATCACTAGTTTGCACAGGGCAATGTGATATCCGCCCAGGGCCCCTTGACACACTACGCACAGACATATACACACATATACACAGACACTGAGCACATCTCACCGGCTGCCTGACTGCCTCCGACGCCTTTGTAAGTGCCGCTGCCTAGACCACAGCTGCTTTAACCCTTCTGCAGTGCAGTTAGTCAGTTGCCTGATTTGATTTTTCTTTTGCTTGCTCTGTATGTCTCCTTTCAATGTTACTTCAGTGCTGCATTTTTAATTTTATTTGTAGCAATTCCTCCTGCTCAACTCCCTCTGCAGCTTGTATCATTTTCCAATTTATTTTATGAATGATAATTACCTGTTGTGCTGCATCTCAGTTAAGCACGATGAAGGCCTGTTTTATGTGCATGGGATGTTACAGTGTCTGTACAGTTGTCCCTCAGTGACAGTGACAGGAAGAAGTAGTGGTTTTGACTCCTGGAGGTCCTGTGGGTCTGGGTAGAGGAGTGGGACAGAGAGAGATAAGGCAGTGTGGTTTAAAAGATAGTGAGGTGCTGTGCAGGCATGATTAAGCATTAATGGTTTAAAATAGAAAGGCAAGAAAAGAAACAAAGCTGCAATGCACTGATGTGAGTGAAGCGGTAAAACACTATACAAAAAAAAAGCATTTAAAGAATAAAAGAAAGCCGAGCAGGATGTCTTTAAATAGAATGCAGTAGTGAGGTTACTACTGGTCATCCATCTCTGTGCTAATAGGCTGTAATCTCCCCACGCTGGACTTTAATCATTAGTGACGGCCCTCGGATGTTCAGATGGGGCGGGACTTGAGGGTTGCGTTTCCTCCACTTTAAGCCTCAGAGGTCACAGGAAGTCTAGCTGGGCCCATTCATAACCCCTTACCCCTGCATAGCTTGCAGTGCTCACACTGCACCAAAATCTTTTTCTAAGTGGAGACAGAGTCCTCACGTACAGGTGAATTAAAATCACAGAGGAGGAGCTGGGTTCCACGATTCAATATTTTGGCTGACTTTACTCACGTTATTGTTTAAATGGACTGAATAACAAGCAGCGTTGCCTTGGGACGCCTTCAAATTTATGGCAGTGCGTTCCTCCAACCTTTCACAACTCCTCAGGGAAGCGACTATTCAGAGGCGCTCTAAACGAGCCATTTGTGGGAATGTTAATGTGACGTGTGTAAAGTCGGTCAAATTCCCTGAATACTGCCGCTTCATGAGCACATTTTGCCTTTTATGTGAGTGGATGCAGCTGGAAATGTATTATTGCTCCTTGTAATTCATCTTCAAGTCAAGTTTCATTCATACTGAAATTAATTTGGTGGACATTGTACACCTCAGTATATCCAAGCGCATATTCAGGCTTTTGTGTGAGCTGATAGATTTCAAGATGTTCAGACTCATACATTGTAGCTGAACTCATCTATGTTAACCATCTTTTGGGTGGGTATTTAAAGCTGTAAAGATTTCACTTCCTTTTTTCTCAACCACTTTATAGTTCAAATATTTACCTGGACTTAAACATAAAGGCCTATATCCTATACCCAGATATCCTTTAGCACAAGAGTATAAGAGTTTATTTTTTTAACCCAGCTGTTCATACACAGTATGTACACTTAATGTTTTGTAATAGATACGATACAGTTTGTTTTATGTCCCCCCACCAGTGCATTGTTTGACTGTTCACATCTGTCAAGCTTTCCAGCCAAGTGTATGTCAACTGATGTTCCCTCTAAACGCTGCATCAAAATTTTATTAGGTTTTCATTCATCTGTGTTTCCTACATTTTCACTGACTCCTGATTCTGTCTTGTTACATAAATTAGGCTTCTCACTGTCGTGATAGAACTCACTTCAGGTTAGGTTTCGATGTCAGCTGGTACTGATCACGTCTCTCTGATACGATATGTTGTGACTGTGTATCTTAAGTGAAATCTTGGGAAATCATAGGCAAAAAAACATTTTATAGACTCAACTGCCTTTGAAAAGAGGAGTTGGCAGATGTATTTGAGAGAGGGCTTTGGCAGTTTATGCAGCAGTTCTTCACTTACAGTAAACTTCTAGATTACACTGAAGGACTGGGGTCTATTGGTAGTTAGAGAGCTTGTCCTGTAAACTGTAGGACTGCATCTTGAGTCCACATCAACAATCCCTCATCCTTGAGCAAGATGCCAGCCCTAACTGCACATTCATTTGCAAAGCCCATCAGCTAAATGCCTGAGCTGTAAACGCAACAGAATGTCCGCTGCAGGAACGATGAAGATAACTCAATCTTCATGGCGTGATGTGCTCTTCATTTCACAAAATTAAACTCCGAGGTCTTCGGGTTCACATGCTGATAAAGGTCACTGTTGTTGCTGATGGGGATACTGCTGCCCTGCTGTCCCTCTGTCACACCAGCTGAAGCAACAATCTTTGTAGGAGGCAACGGGGATGGACTTCAAGACCTGTGTGTGTCCCTGGGGTGAGTTATTTAGGTCACTACAGTGCAGAGAGTTGAACACCAGACAGCCATAGGCCGTAGTGCAGAGGAGGTGGAACCAGCTGGGAAAATGACCCTGTTTATCCAAAAGTATTGTGCAAATAATTATGCAAATTTAAGCACGCAGCCTCATCTCAGCTACTGACCAGATCTCAGATAGTGCACTTTATTTTGTCCTCTTAGTGAGAAATCTGTTCTATCAAAAAAAGACAACTTGTCTGTAAGGAACACACTCTCATTCCCAAGTCATCACATATGGATGCTTGGCTTTCAGGCGTGCAGGGTAGACTGAGAGACTTCCAGTGCTCTCTCTGCTGGGTTGAAAGTTGATGCATGAGTCAAGCAAACGGTTTGCTTTACATGGAGCAAGAGCGCATTATGGTTTTGAAGTCGCTGTGAACCTTTTCTGTGTTAAACCACACCACAGTCTCTCCCTAACCTTAACCAAGTGCTATGAGTGCGTAATCATAACCATAAAAAGCTAAATAATGCTGTAGCGTACCCTGCACGCTGAAAAATGAGGCTAAAATGGTACCCAGTGTGTTAAAAAGGGACTCCAATAGGTCTTGACCAAGCATATATGTGATGAGGTGGGAGTGAGAACGTGTAGCATAACATGACTGTGAACATAGACATGGCCTTCAGGGGGCTGGAGGTTTGTGGACAGTGTGCAGTGAGTTCACCTTAGAGTCACTTTGAGTGAAAGATACCAGTTGTCAGTTAAATTATAGAGAAGAAAAAGACTGCAGTTCTTAGAGGAAACTGTTGAATCTGACAGGTTTTTCGTCACGTTACAGCGTTTTGTGTCCAGAAATATATACTTTAAAAGAGAGCTAATTGATTCTTAAAACCTTTCACTGCTTCACACTCAGCACTCAACCCTGCTCTGTCTCTCTACAGTCTGACATCATGTTTCAAGTTTTAAGAGGCAACATTTTCAGTGAAGAGTACAGTTGGAAGTTTAAGTGAGTCATCAGAGGTTGGCGTTCAGGTCACGATCTGTGCAGGTCAGATTCTGCTCTCTACATTTTCTTTTCTGTTTTGTTCTTGTGTTTTATATTTTACATTATAAGGAAACTTTTTTCCCCTTATCAGCAGTCAGATAGGAAAATACAGAGAGCAGAACAAAGACATCAAAAGAACAATGGCGGGCAGTTGGATGTTTGCATCTCTCCCGGAGGCCAATTAGGTGTCTGGCAGGCTACGAGTCTCCTGCTGCTGTCGCGCTATTTCCGGGGCAGGGAGATGTGGCGTGCTGGCATGTCTGTACTGTAGCAGTCGCTGGGTCTTTTAACCCTGGAGGCTCCACATGAGAGCCTGTTCCTCTGCAAGCAGGTGCCAGTAGCGGGTGTCCAATTATGAGTCAGCAGATGTGGATCATTTGCAAAGTACGTGTTTTGTGCCCATATCAGTCCTGCATGTAGCATCGCTTTGCAGCGGTCAGCAACAAAGAAGTGGGTTTTTGTAAGAATATGAGATCTTGTAGGATCATTTTACACATTATGTACACTTACAGAACAGCAGGATTCTCTCCGGTTGCTCCACAGCAGACACTAGAGCAAATAACATCAGTAAAATTCAACATAAAACTTAATGTCAGTGACTCTAAGAACCAGATCAGCAGCTTTGTTTGTGTATACACAACCACTTCAAGTCAAAAAAAGAATCATTTTTTCCATCTCCAACATCAGTCAGGAACTTCAGGTTTATCATTTTTTTTCCAGCAGAGCTGTCAGTTTTTGTCAGCTGTGAGTTGACTTTATTGCTTTTGCATTGATGTGACTTGTATTTCTAGTACTATGTCTGGGCTGTTTGTTTAAAACAATACTCCTATATTAATGTTCACTGTCAGGTCTTCCCCATCTACCACCACTTTTAAATCCTGCCTTTTTACAATTGTTTTTCAGTCCCTTTGATTATTACTTTAACAAAAAGACTGCTTTAATTTTGTGTGTTAAAGTTGTTTATCTGCCTCATCACAACATGATAAATGAATGCAAAATCAGCATCTAGCCTCATAGTAGTAGTATTGTTAGTATTATCACTACCACTACATTTGCCTCCAGCACTCCCTGGCCCATCCCTTTATTCTCATGTTCTCATCCTCTGTCTCTGAGATGGAGTGTGTGTCCGTGTATGTGTGTGTGTGTGTTTATGTGCGGTAATGTTTTAGTAACCAGCTGCACTCTCTCCCTCTCAATAGCCTCCTCTATTCCAGCTATATCTTCCGCAGCAGTGTCAGTGGGTTATGGAGTCTGTCTATATTTAGAGCTGGTTGAGCACCGTTCCCCCTCCTCTGCCTCTTTTCAAACGCCAACTAATCCACCGTGGTTCGGTCATCGCTGCAGCCAGGCCACGTTTAGCCACTGAGAACAACACAGAGCACACGCAGCGAGATGTGTTTATGTCGTCTAACCTAAACAGCCCGCTCCTGATCTAAATGCTCTTGCGGCGATGCAGAGAGGTTTAGAGGGAACATTCGGACTTTGATGACAGAATCAGTCGAGCGTGCAGGCAAACAAGCAGACAAAGCAAGTAAATAAACATATCATCTGTCATGGTCAGTCAGTGACAACGTACTCTGTGCCTTCAAGTATAATCTCAGTTTGGGCCAGTGCTGTGGCTATGGTCTTTGACCAACATTTACAATGTCAGAGAACAGAACAAACATCAGTGTCAAAATGTGTTGCTCATCCAGGTTTGATCAAAATTGCACCAGGTGTATCTGAAATATTTTGACCTTAATTTACAGCATCCTCATTTAGCCATTCAGTGCTCTCTGTAGGGACATCTGTGTGTGTGTGTGGCAAAATTTGGACTTGACTATCTTACTAGTTGTCTGCTGTTAAACATAAAAGCTTCAAAATAATCTCAGAGGTGATCGTCATAAAGACTGAACACATTTATCATCCGGTAGTGCACCCAACGTTTATAATCAGGTCACTGGTGAGATGAAGTGCACAGTTGTAGATGAGGTCAGAGTTATGGTTTGATATCAAAGGAAGTAAGCATGGTGGTTTTTGTTGATGTTGGCCTGTGTTTGATAACAGGTTTGTTTGTTGACATGGAAATCATCTTGTCTGCGTGTGTTGTGGTGTGCTGCCCAGCTGGCCGGTGCTTTTGCCATCGATCGTCCCATCAGAACTGTTCAGATACAACAGCAGCACTGGAATATGGAACAATACAATATGGACTGTAGGATATGTACTGTAATGTGGAAAATAAAGCGTATGCTGTGGTAACGTTCGTTGGCTCCGTGCAAATCAATCCAATCTGAATGTCACGTCAAAGCAGCTCAACCACATTGAGCTCATCCGTAAGGAATTTCTTCATTACAGCAACACAGTCAGAAATTGATTAACTTTTTTCATTCTCACTGCTGTTTTTTTCAGTTTTTATTGTATAAAAGCTACTGCATTCATCAAATTCTTCTTTTAAAGGAGTAGTTCAAGATTTTTGGAAAAATTCTCTCATTAGTTTTCTATCCAAGAGTTAGTCAAGAAGATCATTATCAGTCTTTATTAAAGGGTAATGGTTTGGCATTTTGGGAAATATGCTAATTTTCACTCTAGTGGACAGTTAAATGAGAGGATTGATACCACTCTAATGTCTACGACGATGTTTACTGCGACTCAAAATGGGGAATGGGGATCAAATGTTAACAAAACCCACCTACTATCACCTCAAAAGCTCACCAGTGGTTTGTTTAATATGCAGAAAAACTGACATGTTAAAACATGTGTTTTATCATTTGTCTTTGACTATTTCTTGGCTTTGAGCAGTTTCCAGGCAACCAGTGGATCAGCCACAACATTAAACCCCTCTGCATAACATTGTGTAGGTCCCCCATGTGCCGCCGAAACAGCTCTGGCACAGACATTGGCAGCATATCCTCTGGGTCCTGTGGGTTGCTGGGTGGGACCTCCATAGATCTGGCTTGTTCTGGCGCATCCCACTGATGCTGGAACAGATTGGGATCTGGGGGAATTTGGAGGCCAAGTCAACACCTTGGGCTCTTTGTCACATTCCTTGAACCATTTCTGAGCTTGAGCTCTGACTTTTTGCAGTGTTGTGGTGAGGCGCCCTGTCCCGGCTTGGTCTACAACAATGTGTAGGGGGTGGTACATGTCAAGTAACATCTAGACGAATGCCAGGACTCACAGATTCCCAGCAGTGTGACTAGATTATCAGTGTTACTCACTTCTCCTGAGAAAGGATCAGTGTATAACATGTTAACAGAGTCAGGCTGTTTTCAGTCATGTTAAACTAAGCTAACTCATCTAACTTGTTGCCTGAAAGTGAATAAGCATAATTCCCGAAATATCAAACTATTCCTCTAAGCACAGTGCTGGAGTCAGGATGTGGTCACCTCTGTTCAACCTGAAGAACATGCCTTTCATTACCACTAAAGCTAACTGATCAACATGTTGTATCTTTTTTATTTAACGTGTGCATAAACAGAATTGTTCCTCATCGACCATATCTTGCAATCCAAACTAAAATTTCTCAAGAGTTTCTACTTGAAGTTGTGCCAGATTGTGTTTTCCATTCATGGTAATTAAATCTAATTGTTGGACAGAGTCCAGCTGTGCTCAGTGGGCAACTCTGTGTGTACTCAACAGAGCAGGACATTTGCTCCCGGAATTAAGTCTGACATTGTAACTGCTTTAGCTTCCATACAGATGCCAACTAAAAGTTTTGTTTAGTTCAGAAACATTAAGTGGTTTCTAGTATTTACTCTCATGTTCAACATTTCCCAGCACTCAAGTTGCTCTAATTCCCCAATACGATTACCAGAACAGCAGTGAAAAAAAGAGGGGACAATAGAAAAAGAGGAAATATCTGATCGATACAATAAAAAATAAAAAGAAGCAGGGAGTCCTGCAGTGTTAAAGGCACAGTACCGTTTTTAGACACATCAGAGGGGATTTGTCATATTGTGGTTTCTCAGTTCCAGGTGATAGTTTCTGTATTAACTGAAAGTTGAGTTGAGTTGACTCAAGCCCATTGGAGCACGAGTAGGTTTGGGGAAAGCTACATCAGGGAATTCACTGTACAGTAGATGAAGGTACTGTGCTTTTGACTCGAAACAAAGCAGAGGAAGAGATGAGCAATAGTTGTGTCACCGTATGTAAATGCACCATCATGTGTCCACTTTACAAAATGACTGTAGAAGATGACCACTGATGTGCTGATAACGCGTGTGTATTTGTGTATGTGGATTTTTGTGGTGGTGTCATCTAGAAACTAAACTGAGCATCAGGGGGAAAAACGTGTGTGCTGCTACTCATGAATATCAAAAGGTTTAAGTCCATAAAGCTACAGTATCTGGTGACTTTGTTTTGATGAAATATAACATATTTTACCAGCATTGTAGTTGAGTCATTCAGGATGTAAAGAAGCACACAACTTTGAAACAACTAGAAACATTTGACCATGTTAGGTCAAAACATTTTGGAGGGGTCTGCTCTCTTGACTCCAGACCAAGATAATGTCAGGCATATGCAGCCAAGATCAGCAGGCCCACTTCAAATTTCCACGCTGACCAAAAAAAAAAACAATTTATTCCCTGTCCAAAAAGGGGATGCAATGTGAAAAAATGTGACAAAAAGTAAATGTTTCAGTTCATCACCAGCACAACTTACACTGTTAACTCAACCCATTTATACATCGCCTTCATTAGATCTAGAAAGTCAGAAAGAGTCTGTGTTTTTTGTCTTGTTGCGTGAATTGCTCTTGCATTACTTTTTTTTTTTTTTAGTTTTGAAACTCATGCATCTGGCTTTGTGAAACCTGCTCTCACCCCCACACTGCAGGTTCATATGATTCAGCTTCCCCTTTAGTAAAGTAGTAGTGAAGAAAATAGTGCGTGTCCTCAAAATAACAGGTGAATGAGGAAGTCAACGTTCCCACAGCCTCAGATATTTATATCAGCCTCTCTCTATTGGTGTCTGTAGCTCTGCGCATGTGCTTGTGTGTTAGAGAGAGAGAGAGAAAGAGAGTGAGAGAGAGAGAGTGAGCAGACAGGAAGTGATTCTGATTGGCAGTGAACTGCAGCAGTGCCCCAAGGCCATTCGTTTTGGTCAGGTGGTGTGCTGTCTCTGACTCATTTCCCCCGGGGGAGGGAAGGAAACCCTCCAGTCAGCTCTGCAGTCAGCCTCCCCTTCGGTTGAATTATGCATGTCACGGCGTGTGTGTGTGTGTGTGTGAGAGAGAGAAAAGCGGAGGCTGAGCTTTAGTGAGCAGCGTGTGTGTGTTTTATCTAGTTCTATCTGTCATTTGCAGTGTTACAGTAAGAGCAGGAATGCGCGGGAACACCCCTCATTCACTCTTTTTTTGAAACATAAATGATGTGTTTAAGGTCAGATGGGTGGAGGAGCAACTGTGAGAATTTGTAGGAGGGTCTAGTTTTGCTCAAATGCATGTTAGATATGTGTTTGCAGCTGGGCAGGCCTGTTCACACACACTTAATGTGGAAGTGGTAGTGAGCGTTCTTTACCACTTCCTGCACAACACTTTTTTTTCATTGCCCTCAAATGTCAGATGTCATGAGGTAAAGTGTGCTTGTGATGTCCGACCATACCTTTATGTTTTTTGAAACATTTAAAATCTTTCATCATGTCCTTTGCAGCAGAAGTGGTTCTAACATCTAAAAGTATTAAGAGTGCATTGCTGGAAGAGAAAAAAAAACACATTATATGGAGGAAGAGGAGAGTTTGATTTAGATTCAGGGTTTATTGGCTGTGACAGTTTTTTATACCAGGAATTGTGGGCTGTTTGTCACATTTTCACATTTTTCATTTTGCATACCGCTGCAGTCCAGTGTCAGGTGCCAGACTGTGGTTTTGTCTGTTTCAGTCCCAATTCTTCTTCTTCTTTTTCTTCTTCTTCTTTGTCTTTGAAGCCCCAAAACACAACTGTGAGGACACTGGATGTGTGGTTTTCTTGGAAACTGTAAGATTACTGACCAGACGGCATAGTTTGCATTCTGTGGTTTTTAATATCATCCGCTCGCAGAATTGAATGAATTTAGGATTGAATCCCTGGAGAGATAATGAACGTGTATTTTCAGATTATTTCTATTCTTCAACAGTAGAAGATCACATCACAGCAGTTATTTAAACACCTCCCCAAGGCGCCCCTGATTTAGCTCAATAAGGTATTGATTAGATATTGACTGATCATGCCAAGATGTATAAAAGCTGTGATTAAAAGCGACAATTATTCCTCCATGTATTGATTTTTAAGCTCCCCCTAAGAAATTACAGTAAATGTTCTGAGGATGGTTTTGTTAATGAGGCTGAAATATTTAAATGTTTTACATGGTCACATACACATACATGACACATAGAGGCTTCTTCAGTTCTGACTGGCTGGTGGGGAGCCCCAGGTATTTAACCCAAAATAAATCCTTATTAGAGCAGAAGCAGCCTCTTTCATGAAAGGTTAAACATCTTTAAGTATTAGTACAACTAAATCCAGTTGCCCTTGATTCAACCTTGCCAGGATAACCATAGACATCTAACCAAATGACTGTCCATCTTCACCTGCAGAGCTGAGTTCCACCCTGATGGAGAAGATGCAGGCCCAGGAGATGATGAGCGGCCTGAGGATACCGGAGATGGACGACATTGGCCAGTTCTTCCGCTCCCTGCCAACGTCCACGCTGGTGGGCATTGGCGCTCTGACCGCCGTGCTGGCGTACTGGCTGGCCACCAGACCCCGCCCCATCAAGCCACCCTGCAGCCTGCTGCACCAGTCTGAGGAGGTGCCGGTAAGATGAAGCACACACACACACACACACACACACAGTTTTGTCTCCATGACTTCAGGGGACGTTACATAGTTTTACATTAATTTCCTAGAGACTTACCCTAACCCTAACCATAACCACCACTTGCCTAACCCTAACCCTTAACCTAACCTTAACCTAAACCTAAACCTTACCCTAACCTCAAAACATGTCTTCACCGTAAAATGTAAAGATTGACCTCAGCGGAACTTGCTTTTAAGAGGACAAGTCTCGATAATGTGAACAGATGTAGGGCTCCACAACACGAGGAATACCTAGAGTCCCGCTTTTTTCAAGTTGATGTTTGATTTACTCACTAAACTCTGTCTAAACAGCACTCTCTTACTGTCAAGCCACCAAAATCCAGATGAGAGAGGCTCTGAGTTAATAATAAAAAATGCTGATACCCTCATTTAGGTCACCTTTAATTGTTATCATGCACTCAGAGCAATAAGCTACATGAGCAGGAGTGCTTTGGGGTTTTGTTTTTTTTTTTTTTTTTGTGTGTGTGTGTGTGTATCCTGGATTTTACCTGTCAGGCTACAGGCTGTTCTAAAGTACTGGTGGAACTTGTTAGGACAATATATCAGCCTAGAGGAAGACCTGCAGACACCACCATGACGTATTTCTTTTTTCTTTTTCTTTTGATTTACAGGTGACAGTGTGTAATTACAGCATTCTCATAAAGCAATCCTATTATTGTTTATCAATCAAAGATCAGGCATATTTTTTTAAGTTGTTTTTTTTTTGTTTTTTTTTACAAAACCTATGTACTTGACACACCCAGACATGTGTGTGTGAGAAAGTGACAGCCACAAAGACAAGAAAAGAAAAAAACTAAAACACACATGCAAGCCTGCTTATCTGTGTGACCTCTGAACTCTGCATCGCTGAGCCAGCAATGGTTCATAACATGGCCTCGATTCAGCCTCTCTCCTGGTTTACCTTAACCACCATCCCGACCAAACCAAACTCATGTGCTTGTTTTCACACATACGCACCACAACCCTGTGCCTTCCTAACGACAGGTAAGGCCGGCAGCATTTGTAGTCAATGTGAAACTCCTTTGAAAGGCTTTTTGTGGCCATGAGGGGATTTTTTTTTCTTAGTAAAGGTGTATGAAATAGTGATGTGGACTGTCTGTACTGAATGGGATGAGTGTGTATCTGACAAGTACAGACTGTACTACAATACAAACACTGGCATGCATGTTAAGACACACACACACACTCAGGATTTGTGGTCAGTGATGTGTTATGAGTTTCCTTACATGCCAGGCTACAAATCATTTCAGCCTAAATGACTCATTTAAACAAAGGAATGTGCTTCAACTTTTCTTTGTCTTCATGAGAATTAGCTCTAATCACTTGGAATGCATCAGCAGTATACAGACGGGGGAGCGAAAACAAAACTCTGTTCAACTGAGAAGCTCAGATGTTTTTTAGATGCATTTCTGAGATGACAAAAGAGATGGATTATTATTCAAAGAACAAGATAAACAATTTTCTACATAGTCTCCCTCAGGCTTTAGTATCTATTAAACACAGCCTTTATGATGGAGAAGAATTGGATCTTGTTTTTTTCCTCCAAATTTAGTTTTTCATTTTGATACCAACACCTCCAGAGTCTAGAGAAAGTTGTGAAAATGATTTATGGTGTTACACCATGTCTTTGTCTCTCTCTCTTTCTCTCTTTGCATCAGCATGAAGACGGAGGTCGCAGGTCCATGATGGGCGACAGGTCCAAGCTGCTGACTCATTATCATGACGACGCCAGGACCATGTACGAGGTCTTCCAGAGAGGCCTCCACATATCTGGTGGGTAGATTGTGACAGACAGATGTCCCCACTCTTAATCATGCAGATACACCTGCTGTCTTTTCCAACTAGTCTGATCCACCAGACGTTGGCAGCTTTACACTATACACTACACTTTCATAAGTGTCCAGGCAAAAATAGATAGATGTCACATGCCAATTAAAAATGAGATAATAATAGAATATATGAAGATAGTAATCAAGACTCAACAAAGCCAATGTAAGATACACACACACAATGAGGTACGAATTTGTAGATACAAATAGACATACACTATACAGTTGTACACACAATAGACACACACACACACACACACACACACACACACACACACACACATGCTATTATTCATAGACACAAATATGGAAACAAACACACTCATTTGCAGGGCATGAGGTCACGTCCACCTCACTTTGTAAAATCATATTTGTGTCTCCGATTATGAAACAATGGTTTGGGAGTTTGTAGTTCTAAAATGCTAATGTGAGTAACAACTACAGCTCTCATGAGTCTCAGCCATAGGGGTACTCACAAGACCTCATGGGAGTATTCAGCCTTGAGGAAACATAGCTCTCCCTGTTTTACCTTGAGTAAAATGACAATGTGCTTACAGTGTGTTAGACGTATTAACAAAAGACTACAGACACACACAGAAACACACACACTGTAATCCTGTACGTTTGTTTTCCTGGTGGACCATATTACACACATTGCAGACAGAGATAGCTTATAGTCTGACAAACCTGTGGTCTGACCATAAAACCTCCAATCATATTGCTGCTGCTGGATGTAAAAGGAGTCATCTGGTTGCCAAGGTGATGGCCATCGTTGCTAACGGTAACAGTGTCAGGGCTCGCAGCCAGGGAGTTTAAGTGACTAAGTGACTGACTCACAATGCAGAGATATTTCTGCCTAATAGTGCTCCAGCCACACCTGCTCTGGCCATTAAACGATCCCTTCCTAACATTCCTCCAGTGTCCCTGATGGGAGACAAAATCCAGAGACTTCAGCAGTTTGAGTTAGTCAAATGAATTGGATACCCTTCAAAATGACAGTGTTTTTAGTATAAGATCCCCTCCTTTTGGTGACATAGAGATTTCTCTGATCTGTTTGCTGTCATCTTCGCATTTAAGACTCAGGGCTGTTAACAGTGTTTTGATCATATATTTTAAAGTGTGGTACTTTATTGACTGTCATATAAGTTTTACGATATATTTATAAACAATTTCTTTCAGACGCTAAAACTTGCCTAATGTCTCACTGTGTCTCCAACAGGTGATGGACCTTGCTTAGGCTCGCGGCTTCCTAACCAGCCTTACAAATGGATGTCCTACAGAGAGGTTAGTGCCACTCAGGCGACATCTTATCTTCTCCTTATCTCCTTGTAACAACAACAGGTGCAGTCCTAGCTGAGAGTAGAATGAACCTTACAAGAGGAGTAACCTCTAAAAAGAGATGTGGAGCATGTGAAAACTACTACAGACGAGAGCTTCTTAATACCTTCTAGACTGGCAACAGAGCAAAATATGACTTTTGTATTTGTGAATTACTTTAAGATCTCTCTCATTGACATTATATATCATTACTTTGTCATAAACATCGTTATCAGTCATCGTTATCGCTGTGATAACGTTTGATGAGCTGTAAATTAACCTGTACAGCCCATTTAGGAAGCTGTGTAAGTCAGCACTGTCACAACTATTGTTGTGTAGTTTGCAGCTTGTGAGGCTTTGTGGCATCCAGTCTTCCTAGCAACTAAACCACAGAGAACTGCAGTCTGCAAAAATGAACATATATGGATATATGTTGAGAAGTCATAGACATGTAGGTTGTCAGATCACTGTCTTCCTACATGGCTACTGTCATAAATCAATTGCCTTTCTCTGCTGTACCAATAGTCATGACACATGAAAGCTGCATTGCTGCTTTGCAGAGGTGCTTTTGTTGGCTTTGTTACAGCTAATAACAGCCTCTCCTAAATATGATAGAAACAATCTAAAAATACAAATATGACTATGTTAGAAAGAGCTGAAATACACACACATTAATGGCAGCGGTCAATCCTTAGCTGGCCAACAATACCCAACACTTAATTTTCAAGTGCCTTAATTAGTCTATAAACTGACCATTTCTTAGTGTAATGGCTTCTGGAATAAAACCAAAGTTGCTTCTATTTGTTTTACAGACAGGCAGTAAAACCGATCCCTGATGGCATCAGCTCAGAGTATCATAGAGGACACGTATGGGGTCAATGATAATCTATTACTCTCTTTCTCTCTCTCTCTCTCTCTCTCTCTCTATATATATATATATATATATATATATATATATATATATATATGTCTTTCTCTCTCTCTCTCTCTCTCTCTATAGAGAGAGAGAGATCTTTTTTAAAAAAGGGAGGGATAAAACATCAATATTTGTTGACCTCCTCCAAAAGAGTTCGTAGGCAGTACAGACACTGCTGACGTTACTGCGTTACTGAAATGTAATATCAATCACTTGTGTTGGGAAATGTGATCTTTTGGAAAATGATCAGCTCCCTATTACTATTGGTCACTACTCAGTGTTGATGGCCAGTTCTGTATATTTGAAAATGAAATCTAAATGTGTCATCTTTAATATTAACCACACACTCCTGCTCATGTGTAATATAGAATGCTGGCTGATTTCAGCTGTAGCACCAGGGAGGAATCAGTTGACCTTGGGACATTTCTATCAGAGCTGGCACACATGGGATTGTTAATGTTTCTCCTATGTGTCAGTCTGTTTCTCAGGCTGACTATTAAGGCAATTGTGGACATCAGCCAACATTTATCTGCCTTTATAAATAAATTGTTCTGTGTTGATGTGTTGTTTCATTTGTTTATTTGTTTTCCAACATCTGGTGGAGTGTATGTTAATATGTTAATATGTAAGTAATCTCTGACAGCTCCTACAGCAGCTGAAAACTTCCCATGTCCTTTTAAGCAGTTTCAGGTTCCAAAAAATCTCTGAGCATGGGAGATAACCTGACATGTTTTGGAGAGTCATCACAGGAGCGATGGTGGTTGACAGGAAATTTTATTTAGTGAGGTGGAAATATACTGCAAAGCAAACCTTAAGGCTGTACCAGAAGTGGATTACGCCACCTTCAACATTTATCAATGACATCATGTTTTTGTTGTACAAGAGATGGTGGGTGGAAGGGTTTTTTTTTTTCCTTTCTTTTTCCCAGGAAAGCCATATTATGTCTGGACTTGTTTATAGTCCTATTCAGGGAGAAGACATCTCTCTCTGTAATTTAAACAATACGCCATTTATCCACAATTCAGATTGGAAAATAATGTGCAAGGCTTTCACCAGAAAAACATTAACATGTGAAAGTCATTATGCAACTTTCTTTGCTGTCTAAGCATGGTAATATAAACTGTTTTCTCCAATGTCTGATGTCATAATCACGGTAACTTGAGAAATGAGATTTCAACAATTCAACGGTTTACATATTAGACAACTGTGCATTCTTCTCAGGATGAAACTGTGGATGTTTCCAAAATGAGCTTAAAATTGGTCAGATGACCTTTGTTATTGTGTTTTATAGCTGAAGCATGGTGAAAAATAAACCCCATACTATGACAAAGATGGATTTCCCTTTTTTTACAAGTTTCACTCTATTCACCAAAATTACAAAATAACATCGGACTCACTAAGCAACTCACTGATCACTAAGAAAAATTCCTGCCCTTTGCTGTATATTTCCCATGAAACTGACTTTAATGTCACATTATGTGCCTCATTTTCTTGGAAAACTCACTCAGTATTTTTTTGGTTTTGTTCCACCTGGTCCCTTCAGCCGCTGTTCCATCTTCCCACTCTCCGTAGGTGACGGCCCGGGCCGAGCACCTAGGTTCAGGCCTGCTGCACCAAGGCTGCCAGCCCAATCCTAACCAGTTCATAGGAGTGTTCGCCCAGAACAGGCCAGAGGTGAGTGTCACTCTTTGCCTCGTTCTGGCTCTCTAACTTTCTCACGTTCTGCTTCTCCCTATCACAACATTATGTTCAGACAGGGTAAACCATTTTACAGATGGCTTCGTTCATGCCGACCATTGATGTAAACAAACACACACACACTCAAAAACTGCACACACTGTTCTACTCATGGATCCTCTCATGTTTGAACAGATTAGCCTTGGAAAATGAATGTGTCTAAATTACCAATGGATGAATGTACTCTAACCTCTGACCCTTGACCCCTGACTGTGTGTGATCACAGTGGATCATCTCAGAGCTAGCTTGCTACACCTACTCCATGGTGGTGGTTCCTCTATATGACACTCTGGGCCCAGATGCCATACGGTTCATCATCAATACTGGTAAGAAAACACACAGAGTCACTCAGGAGAATTGAATATGAGATGCAAATACAACCAACAATTCTCACCTCATTGATGGAATAAACCTTCATCTAAATAACTTTAGTGAAACCATAGCATCATGAGACAGTTAAGGGTTTTTACTCACTTCAAATTCAGTGTTTTGAAACAGCTCATATCTGTGTGACTGATTCTGTAGCTTTTAGCAGTGGAACTCCACTCACTGATGACTGAAAACATCATTGTCAGTTTCATACACAGTCTGTTACTTCCTGGTTAAAAGCTTGTTTAAAGACTGCAAAAGCCACAGAAACCTAATGATGTGAGAACTTTATTGCAAATGGGATGCTGCTGAGCTGTTTGCTTATATAGGTCTACTTTTGTGCTGAATCGCAATCACATTTGTGTGAACTAAAAATGGACTGAGTTTATGTCTGAACTGAAGATAGTCATAACATCACAGCAGCATGACCTGCAAATCTTATCAAATTTCAATTGAATCCCCCAACCCACGTCTGGGTCTTTTTTTTTTTTTTGTCTTGTTTCTTTTTTTTGTTTGTTTCCTATTCTGCTGATAATCACACAAGGGTGCGTGTGCTCTTGCGTGCTTGTGTCATTCCAGCTGACATCTCCACGGTCATCTGCGACAAAGTAGAGAAAGCTCAGGTGCTTCTGGACAATGTGGAGCGAAAGGAGACTCCGGGCCTGCAGAGAATCGTCCTGATGGACGCCTTCGACTCTGCCCTCGTGGAGCGCGGCAGGGACTGCAGTGTCCATGTGCAGGCCATACAGGAAGTCGAGGTGTGACATAGGGGGACAAAAAATCTCTGCAAAGCTATAAAGGGTCTGTTAGGGGAATTGGCTGCGTGCAAGTCATGCAAACTATATCATAAGAAATATATATGAAATGATTACAGTCAGCTGGCCCCATCATGGAAACGAGAAAATACTCAAAGTAGTTAAAGTTAGTTTTTAAGAGCATCTCTGACACCTGCTATGCTAGTCAGATTTATTCACCAGGTTTGCTAGACTCTAGCTTCATCTAAATACAAACACAATGAGTCATACTTAGAATTATTTAAATCCTCTTAAATGTTGTTACATGTCAATAAATCCAATCAGGTTTTCTTGCTAGCTCTCTATAGACTATTCAAGGGGAAGTGGGCAAAAGTAATCAAGCAACTGTTGCTGAATTTGCTCAATAACACTGTACTGTATGTAAGGAATGAATAAAACTAGTGCTGGCGAGAGCTATTTCGTGTCATAACCAGTGACATGCAGCAACGCCATACTGTCATAACCAATGACATGCAGCAATGCCATACTTTTCGTAACAGTCGTGAGACTCAACTATGCACACGCTGAAATTCCCTGAACAGCCAGTCATAACAAACTCATGGGTGGATTCAGTCAACACACAATCAAAAATTTGTGTTGCTTCTTAGGCATGTTAGATAAGGTCTTTATCTACTCAAGTCTACAGAATCTGACAAATGTGGCCTTTCATAATCACAAAGCCACACACAGACAGCACATACTACGTTGAAATAGACCCCTATGTCTAATTTGGGCATTTACAGTAATTTCACTGCTATTTTCATTCCCATATCCAGATCCAGACGATCATAGCAGTTTGTGATAGATGTATATTTCTTTTCTTGTCCTTCTTTCTGTTGGAACACATTACAAAACATTTTGTGTACTTGAATAAAACATACAAGGGATTTATAGCACTATGAGGACATCCTAGTGAGTTGTAGAATTAAAACAAGCACAGGAAGGTAGCAGGAAGTCACATGTTCGTGTCACATGATCAACTCATTGTGGAACTGTACCAGTGTGATAGACACCTGGCTTAAAATAAACAAAAGGAGTTCTTGTAAATGCTGTTGAGCTCAATCTACACTGAGATCATTTCATACTTCTAGAGATGGCTTTCTAAGTACATTTGCTTTCCACCAAGACAGAACCACAAATGTTTGGTAAACAGATGAGGACAAATCACACATGTTCTGGTCAAGACTGACCCACATGTTATAGTCCTTGATTTAGAAAAGTAACTGGCAGACATCAGAAGACACTCACTGTTCAAGGAGTCATAGGAAATAACACTAAAGCTATATCCAGTAATGTTATTTATGCATGTCAAGTATCAAGTCCACTAGTAATAGTTTCTTCCATCTCGTTTTTTCTCACAGGCTCTGGGCAGAGAGCACTACAGAAAACCTATAGTAAGTACTAAGCCACAGTTCCACCATACTCTGGGAAAGATGTACTGTGCAGCACTTTTAGTCATGCTAACAGCATGATGCAGTGTTGCAGCATTTTGTGCAGACATTCATGTTCCCCAGAAGATCATACTTTTTGTTTAATACCAATTAGGAAATGTTACCATGCTAACATGCTAAGCTAAGATAGTGAACATCAGCATGTAAAAACTGCCGTTGTAAACATCCTGACATCAGTATTTAGCTCAAAGCAAAGCTGTGCCGACAGTAATAACAACCTCACACACCCTTTAGGCTGTAGACACTTAGTCTTGTTTTAAGCATAAATGATGACGAGTTATTTCTTTATGGTGTAAATATGAAGTCAGTTAATTGAATGACATATGTAACTGAACTTGTTGAGAGCCTGACAAGTGATTAATGTAACAACCTGCAACATTATGAATAAGCAACAAAATAGCAAATAGTGTTGCAGTAAGCTTTCACAATTGTTTTTCAGTCCAAAAAATTTCCTGACAGATCTCACATGGCTTCATTCACATCTTTCCTGGTTTTACAGGTTAAACGCTCCCACTTCAGCCACAATGCTCTGGCTATTGGATATCAGCCAGCTATGCGAGTGTTTACTCTGTTGAAAACCAGAGAGAGATTTACTGTGAATAGAATGTACATTGAATGCACATGCTGAATGCATGATGAAATAGGCTTGATGACAGCTTATTGGCAACCTACACATGAATGGGACATGTATTACTGTTGTGATGATAAAGAAGCGGGACTGAGCCAAAAAATTATGAATGCAGCTCAGCACATCCAATAGTCCTCACTCTGTAATGACACGTGTTTGTGCAGCCTGCATTTGAGGAAAGTACAAAGTTCAAAGTAGAGTTTCATTCAGTGATTAAGTTACATGTCTTCTAACATAATTTTTTTTCTCCACAGCCACCAGCACCAGACGACCTGTCCATTGTGTGTTTCACCAGTGGAACCACAGGTATTAATTGTATAAATAAGTGAATAGCATATTTCATTTGTGTTTGGTGCTGAGAGATTACAAGAACATGAGTGAAGCATCTAAGTGGCTAACAGTGCTAGTTTTGAATAGCTGTTATTTTGCAGCCTGCTAACAGCAGGGCCAATCACACATCAGACATGACACACTAAAAAAATAATACATAACAATGGGTTTGGTATTTAAAAATACACATTTACGATACAAATAGTTACTTTTTCCTTCTGTTAATTTGCCTCTCCATAAGGATCCCCATGCAAAAAAAAAAAATTCCCATGATGCACCATACCAAACCAAGGAACACTGAATGCCTTACTATAATTATATGTTGTGTATGTATCATGTGTTTGTGATGTATTAACTACTGCACTTACAAAAGGATGAGTTAATTTAACTGAAACTGCTCCCTTAAATTCTTGTCTAACAGTAAGGAACTCTGACTCACAATGTTTTTTGTTCTCTAAGATGTTTATGTATTTACAAGGCAGGTTATAAAACAGACTTAACCAGTGTTAGTGCAGAGAGCAAACATGCAGACAGGTCACTTTGCATTTAACTATTTCAAAATGACATGAATGAATGACTGAATCAGCCAGTTACATTACGCATAATCTTTGATTAAACACTCGCTCTACATTTAATTAACAGGTCAGACAGGACAACCTGCTGACACACCTGCTCTAGTCATAAAATGTTTAGTAAAATTCCTTTTCAGGTCAATGGAACAACACTATTTTCAAAGCAGAAGTCGATCAGATGCGGCACAAACATTTCTCATCTTGCTTCATAAGATTCTCACGACTTTTGAGTTAAAAAATTCAAAGCGACAACACTCTGCTGGCTCGCAAGCAGTCGTATACTGTCTGTCTCTCTGATAACACAGTGGTGTGGCTGCAGACTCAGTCACCAGCCCTTTGCTTTTCAAGATGTTGATGCCATGTGACTCAGTGGATACAGCATGTCACAAACACCGCCAGGTTCAGGTGGTGTGCCAGTTCAAACTGGGATCACCCATGCTGAAAATAAAAGCACTCATGACGTCTGACTGTAGATTAAACTTTTGATTAATGATAATGATAAAGACAAGTGGGGTGTCATATATTTGAAATATTAAAGATTAAGATAAATCATTCTGTAGCTGAATGCTATGACTGCTAAAGCAATGAATACTGTAAATGTTGAGTCATTTTTGTTAGATATGTCAAACAGAAAATGTTACTGAAATTCAGTCATTGGTTATGTCTGTGTAATACAGTCTAATTATCTTTGAAATTCTACATTGAAATTTGTATTTCCAATAGGACAGCTCCTTCATTATTCCGGGAAATACTCTACTCTCCAAAGAGAGACAAGCAGATGTAAGCATTTCCTGTAAATGAATCCAGTTTCATCACAACAGCAGAGTAACCCAATAGCAAGAGGAGAATTTACACTCTCCCTCTTCTCGTTACATGTAGTCAGTGTTCACTCTGGATTCCCCTGCATGTTCTGACATGTTGAGAGACTGCCACATTCATGAAAGTGAGGAAGAGACTTCTGCCTTTTCCTATCCCACAATAACATGACAACAACCGCTGAAACCAACTGATGGGGGAACAAAAAGCCAGGTCATGTGAGGACTGGCTGAGTGTCAGTTTACAAATGACACCAGTTGCAAGCTCAGAGTCCACTGGTGTGCTGAAAACACTGCCACCTGGTGGCATTGAGAAAGACGTGCTGCCACTCCAGCACAGGGTTAAGTTTCCTTTCCTCGCCTCTGCATTTCCAGAGAATTCCCTCAGTCTTTATTGCAACATCTATTCAGCTCTCAATCTACCAGATTGTTCACAGCTGTGTGAGTCAGATGGCATGAGTAGAAAGAGGAACCCACTTTATTTTAGAGTCATTGCTTCATATAAACGACTGTAGGTCTGTACAAGTGACTGAGGAATGACATTACAGTAACTGGGGACAGCAATTGGCATTTTAGTCTCTTATAGGAACTACCAGGCACTCTTTTGTTTTCACAGGGAAGGAAGAATTTTAAGTTGTGACATCATAGACTCCTAATTTTCCATTTAATAAAATAATGGTGGCACATGGCAAATGGTAATTTGAGTAAAATATTTAAATCTATATGTACAGATTTTAGAGGCAAAGTAACCTGAAAAAAATCAATATTCACAAATTTTGATATCTCATGATTAAACTAGTGATTAGAGATGAGTGTCTTATATTTTAAAAACTAGTCTTTTCAGGCACACATCACACTCTATTATGAGTGTGTACAGGTAACACAAGCAGGCTTCAAATGTGCAGGTGAGACAAGTATTAAACAAGGTGAGACAATCTGGATCACTGGCAACACAAAAGCCCCTTTGTTAGTACAAATGATCTCTCTTTTCCAAGACATGTCAGAAAAATTCTGAGGAAATTCTGCTGAGGTGTGTCTTTCCAGGTCATATTCCTTTTGTCAACCCCTCCAGTTGATTTTTTGTCTTTTCTGTCTGCAGGAAACCCAAAAGGAGTCATGCTAACCCATGGGAACGTGGTGGCTGATTTCTCAGGCTTCCTCAAAGTAACAGATGTAAGTGATAAATGTTACGGTCCCCTCAAATCATCAAGGTTTTGGGATGATTTCATGACATGGTCTGACTTTGTTCAGTGATTCATCAGTCTGGAGTTATTTTCCTTGCATTGCTGTCCATGCAACTTTGAGTTTTGATTACATTGCTGTGTTGCGAAATCGTTTTTAGCGCCACCTGACTGATTCCTATCCCTCTGTCTCCTGCAGAAAGTCATTTTCCCCAACCAAGATGATTGCCTCATTTCCTTCCTGCCACTGGCTCACATGTTTGAGAGACTTATCGAGGTGAGTGGGCTGAACTGAGGTCTGTTACCTCAGGAATGAGATAATTACAGCGTGTGTTTATGATTTTCTAAATGTTAGGATAGTAGTGGGGTCAGAGGAAGGATTTGATGTATGACATCAGGGAAGGTGGGTGTTAATTTGAGATTATCTCGTGTGTAGGAGGGACAAGGAGGTGGGGAGAGGTATTTTTTTCCCCCGCTTTCCCTTTCTTTTTTTTTTTAATGGTTTTTGCTTTCCAGCTCTGAGGAAAAATGCCATGTGCATGTTACATAATTTCCTAGTCTACAGAAGCACACGCACACACACACACACACACACACACACACACACACACACACACACACACTAAAGTACATGCAGATGTCTGAGAACTTTCAGTCTATATGCACAACATGTTACTGAGAGAAATCAGTTTAAGGCAGTAAATCAGAGAGCATGCATTTACATACACTGCAGGGACTCATTTACTGTAAAACCTGTGTAAAACCTGTGTTTACCTACAGCTGGTCACTAATTAGATTTCTCCTCCAGTACACCTCTTACCATATTTGGGATTGAAACTGGCATATGTAAGTGTGTTTGTGTGTAAGTGTGATGCTGCAGCCTGAAGAATTAAGTTTTTGTTGAAACGCATTCATCATGTGTCCTTACAGTGTGAATTTTACAAAGAGTCTACTGTCAAACTGTGGAAAACAACTTGGCTTATTTGAGTTTCAGTATTACTCAGAGTCTGGCCTCAATTATGGAATTCACAGAGAGAAAAGTTGGAGTATTTCTGTTCATCCCAGAGCACTGCTGCCACAGGGATACTTTACATCAGAGGATTTTCCCTGTCCCTCTGCCCTGCCAAGGTCAAACATTCCTCCGAGATGCAGGAAAACACACACACATGCGCAGCAGTATGCAGATCAAACAAAGACATAAATAGGTTGCATCATTATTTACGAGCCCCTTTGCGTTCATGTCATCTGTCAAAACCACAGCATACACCTCAATAGCAGCACTGCTGTTCAGTGTTCAACTGTTCTAGCTTTTTTTGTGTGTTCACCTTGTAGTAGCCATGTCACTACCTCCAGCTAAAAGCAAAAGAATAGTTAACAGTACAACATTATGTAAGTTTAAATGTTTATTCTTAAACAAATCTTCATATACTGTTGGCTCTTTAGCATCAGTTTCTCATCTCTTGCAAGCTTTCGTTTCCCAACAGAAGTTTCCATCAGGTTTTGACTGACTGTCGACAACAAATAGGACAGTTAACGGCAAGAGGAGGTTGTTTTAACTCAGTATCTGTGAAGCTAAACCTGTCAATCAAGGGCTTTTCATTACTGATTCCAGATCTGTCACAGAACATGACATTAAACATTAAACCACTTAAAGAGGATGTAGTGAGGCTGCATTTTTGTCTCCTTAAATGACCATAAGCTTTGCTGAACCTTTATAATAGTCCTTCAGTCTTAGGTATTATCATTCCATTAACTGGGTCATTAAGGGTGTATGTTTATGTGTGGTCCTGTGTGTGTGTATGTGTGTGTGGCCATTCGGGTTGCATCAGGCTGAACCAGCCTGATTTGTTTTCCTGCAGCGTGCAGTAGCGTTGTCAGCGGCGTGAGACTCAGACGCAGGAAACCACCTAACTCCCCCACAAAGCAGCACATCAGGTCAAACAACAAGAAGCAAGTTCAAGAGTCTCGCACATGCACACAAACGCACCACACTCCATGTCTAATACTGGTGGTGTCTCGATCAAAATGGAAAAATGAGGGTGGACCCTCTGCTTCTCTGTGTCCCCAGATGGCCTCAGAAACAGGAAGCAATTTTTCACAGCTGCTTGACAGCAAAAGGATGTGTGCTGGGTTGATCCTCAGTCAGTCTGTGGAAGTGTCACAATCTGCAAGGCGTGTGAACATAACACAAACTAATCATACAGCAACTCTAATTTAAATACCCTCCTTGTCAGTTTTGTACTACAATATTGATTTGAGTCAGAATGGTTAAACTGTGATCAGTAGCACCAGAAGCAGGAGCAGTCAGAAGTTTCAGTGATGATAAGTAGATCATTACTGGATAATGAGTCACTTCTGCTGCTGCTAACTTGAGTTCATCCTCTCGGAGTGTAGAATGTTCTTTATTGTTTCCATTTGAGGCCACATTTCACTTCTTTTGTTGTTTTTTGTTTTTTTTTTTTGTTTGTTTGTTTGTTTTTTACTTCTTCTTCACCCCATACGAGTGGGAAAACACAGCAGTGTTTTTCTCCACTACATTTATCTAACAGTTCCTAGATCAGATTAAGACTTTACATTAACAAAAATGTATTGTTAAAGATTTTGATGTCTTACATAAAAAGGAGGTGGGTAATAATGGTGAAATTATCCAATATTTCACCCCAAAAAATCAAAGATTAGAGAAAAGGAAACAAATCTCCTCCATTATTCATCTCATAACCCCCTAGATTTATTTTGTGAACCTCTGAAGGCGGCCAAATCCCTTTACTTTTACCTGTAATGGAAAATCTGTACATTGTTGTTCTGGTACTTTTACTTAAGTATAAATGATCAGTACTTCTTCCGTCACTGATAGTAACAATGAATGACTTTCAAACACTAGTATTTCTATCTTATCACATTTAAAGTAAGATAAAGTGTGTAGATCCTAATGTGCATGTGCATAAGCTCCTCTCTATTTTAACAACCACTGACCTAGCATTTTCCAGTGCACCCATGCATATTCAGACATTAACACAGAAGTTCCTCTTTTTGCTGAATGACATAGGACATGTCATGAGTGTGGGAATGAGAACCCTAACCTTTTACGACAAGTATGATGACTGATACATAAACTGGTACTTCACATGAATGCCCAACAAGTGCTTGCAAGCTATTAGTAATGGTAATAGAGTACAGTAAGTACACAGTAATTTATCTATTTGTAATATATCTCTTATCCCGTGTAGCACAGTTAACTGTGAGGTGTTGTTACAGCCACACAGCACTTGGTAACCACAATATTACGTTTATAGATTATTATAGATGTATTATTACATGTATATTATAAAAATAAAGATTTATTTTCTCTCCTATTAATTTCCATTAATTGCTGGTAATTATCTGATCTTTGAGTGTCTAATGTAATAGATCTATGTAATATACCAAATAGCTTTAAGGTTTGTTTTTGTGTTATGTGTCTGTCTCTGCAGTCTGTGGTGTACTGCCATGGAGGACGGATCGGGTTCTATCAGGGTGACATCCGCCTCCTCCCAGATGACATGAAGGCCCTGCGGCCAACCATTTTCCCTGTTGTGCCTCGACTGCTCAACCGCATGTACGATAAGGTGAGATGAACAGATATAGACAAGGCTCTCAAAGAAACTGGAAGCAATTTAGCTTATTAAGTGATTGTGATTTTCTCCAGAAAAAAAACATCAGCTGTGAAATTGGCACTGTTCATGGTTGTGACTCCCACACTGACAGGGATTTGTGGTTTGAAATTCAGTTGAAATTGGTTAGCCCTATGTTTATGAGTCATGTAAAGATCTTGGCCATCCAGCACTGTAGCAGCTGGAAAGAGAGGGGACTGTCCCTGATCAATCCTATCCCAAAAAATGAGTGTTTTGTCTTTGTCTCTTCTGCAGATCTTTAGCCAGGCTAACAGCCCGTTGAAGCGTTGGCTGCTCAACTTTGCTGCCAAGAGAAAAGGTGCTGAGGTCAGCAGCGGGATCATTCGCAGTGACAGTATCTGGGACAAAATCTTTTTCAGTAAGATTCAGGTAAACAGTGTTTCCACTCCCTGAACTATACGTGGGACCATCACATCATACACTCCTGTTGCTCAGTGCATTTCAGAAATCCACATAACACAGTCAGGTCAAAGTCAGACTTTCCCATTGTGTTTTTCACCCAAAGTACCACCACTGCTTGTTTATTTCAATGCATTTCTAAAGAAAGTTCTTTCATAATACCCTAAGAGTGGTAGAATGTCACATCAGTTTGATACTCTTCCTTTGTGCATCAGCAAGTAGTTGCAAGTAAGTAAGTAAGTAAGTAAGTTCAAAAACATAAAGCAATTAAACTATCAGCAGTGTATAGTATTTTTATAGTCAGATTTTAGTCTTTAAAATCCAATTTAAACACACAAGTAGCTATCATAATTGCCTATATTAACCCTCTAGTGTGTTTCATTATGTTGTTAAACCTCTCATAATAATCTCCCAAGTGACCTCTATGTAGTTATACTTAAAGCCCCTGAAAACATAGTTTCAAATCTTAAGTATTTCATAACATTAAACACTGGTGGCTAAACTTAACTCGGTTAATCTGCTTCATCAGGACTGTGTGGGTGTGTTTGTTTAGATTTCACTGGCAAATGAGGCTACCAACTGTCATCAAACTCTGATTCAAATGTTACTAAATCCTGTTTGGTATCCGGGGGTACGAGACACATCCTTTCTCTAATTGAGTGAAGCCACTTCAAAACAGTGAGAAGAGCTCAGAGAGAGAGAGAAAAAACCACTGAAATCTGTCTTGAAAAATAACCTCCAATGCTTATAGTGAAAAAAAGGGTTTTTTATGGCCTTTAAAGTTCATTCTTTCCAATCCAATATCAACATCAATAAATTTGTTTGTTATCAGTGTTATTATCATTATCATTAGAATTATTACTTTAAGAAAACAGAAATTAAGACCTCACTGTATTAATAATGTGTTTCTCCTTTGAACAGGCCAGCCTGGGAGGAAGGTTGAGGATGATTATAACAGGAGCGGCTCCTACCTCGCCCAGTGTCCTGGGATTCCTCAGAGCAGCTCTGGGATGCCAGGTAAAGCAAACACACACACATTTGTCTACACTTCTGTTCTGGTAAGGAACCTCATTTGCATAATGAATTCTCAAGGCCCTAGACCTAATTATCATAAACATTTGCCTAACCCTTACCCCATCTTTAATCTAAGCCTAGGTCTAACCTGTAAGTGGCTATAATCAATATTTTTATGTAACAATTTACCAAATGATAATGACAAAACAATACGAAAGGGTTCACTTGTGGTGCTGAATCTAAGCTGGACTATTTACAGGGCTTTATAGCGGCTTTCAGTTCATTGCTCATCACAACTCATCACAGCTGTAAACTATTAAGACACCCTGCACACCACCTGCACGGCAGCAAATAGCAGACAGACAAAGTCAACATAACATAAGGGAATATTTACCAACTAAAGTGCCAGAAATTTCCCTCAGGAGTTGGACCAAAGTGTCGAGAAACATGACTTAATGAATGATAGTGTTGCTCTGTTACTTCTGTATGTGTAAATATGCAGCTGTTTGCTAACAAGTTCACCTTGTCAATTTTAAAGATGATGATATGTCATTATTGTAACCTATTCCCACTGCCCCCAAGTGGCCACCGCCCTCCTCTCAACATTGTATGTGTCTGTGCATAGGTGTACGAAGCGTACGGCCAGACAGAGTGCACAGCTGGCTGCACCTTCACCACACCTGGAGACTGGACCCCAGGTGAGCCAACGTTTATGCAACAGACCTAGAAAAGAAACACGGATCCTTATCTCTCCCCAACTCAGTTAACATGTTTACTTGACCGAAGGTTCAGTTCAAAGGTCTAAAAATGATGTGGTTGAGTCATGATTTTAAGGAGTAAACAACTCCCACGCTGGGAATAGTGTTTAATTGAGGTCACTGTGTCTCTAATCTTGATGAGTGAATTCTGTTGTCACCACTGCTGCCTAAATCAACCTGCCATCAAAATGTTTCTGATGACGGTGTTAGAAACTGCACTGTGCAGCTCAGATAATGATATGACCGATGAACAGTTTATAGAATGCAATAGACTGCAATAGACGGGGGTGCGTGTCGTTAGATTAAGGAAAGAAAAAGGGAGAGGCCTGGAAGGGAGACAGAGGAAAAAGTTGTTTGGCCACATTATTAACAGTCATAATGTCTGTGTAGGTGATTTCCAAAATCAACATTCAAGTGCAAAAATGAATTTTCTGTCATAACTACCTGTATTTACTGCTGTGTTAAACCTCTTGGCACTGATGGTTATTTTCCATGTGATCTCTATGAAAACAGTCATCAAATGATATATTTATAGATAAAGTTAAACCAACATAAGGTGGCGCATTTTCATAGTATCTTTTTCAGAGTAATGACATTTGTCTTTTGAGGGTGAAAACTAAAACTAACTAAAACAGATAACGATAATTCTAAGGTTCATGTATTAAACTTCTGATTATTATATTAAATGTTTTCTGAATTTCTTCCAAAATCAGAGGTCTGTATGAAAATGCCAAATCTAGAATATTCTCAGGGTTATCCCTATAGCAAATAGTTTAGAGTTCAGAGAGGTGACTTTTGCAGTTAAAAAAACACATTCATATATGTATATATATTAATCAACATACATGCCGGGGCTTTCATTCGAAGTCGGCTTTGGCTGTGGCTGGTTGACCGCTCACACACGAGTAACACTAAATGTAGAGGTAAGATGGAAAAATACCACCTCAACATCAGCTCATAGCTGAATGCTGTTCCGCGGAGCCCGATGGAACATGCCATCACCTGCTCGCTTACATTAGTTTAAAATGTGTAGACAGAGCTTTAACAAAAATTTGTGTTGTATAAAAAAGGCTCAGTAGGTAAACCACATTGAGGAGCTTGATCTTTTATTAAATTCACCAAAATAAAGAACAAGGTGGGTCAGGATTTTAATTATTGTGAAAGTCAAGATACAGATTGTGTACACTGGGATACGGAGGAATCTCTTTGAGTTATGTTTGTCAGTTATAGACATTTTTATTAAGGGTTTTATGCTGTACTTAAAACAGCATAAAAAAGCATGTCAGCTTTAGCGTTTTCAGAATCTGATTATTAGTTGTAGTGTAATTAATGTCTTGTTAATCCTTTACATAGATCATGCGCAGAAGATTGCACTGACATATAGGCTAACTCACTGGCATGTATCTTATAGTATAAAACAGCTACTGCATACACATTTTAATTTATTTATATCTGAATCGGGAAAAGAATAAGAAATATATGGACTGCACATAAAATTTAATCTCAAGCTCAGGTACAGTTCAGCCACTGATAATTAACTTGTGCTGTGGTAAAACTTTGCTAATGTAAAAATCAAAGTCTCCTCATTTACAATGTGCTCAGCATAAAGGTAATGGACTTTAATGGAGGCACTGAGACAACATTGTAGGATGTGAGCTTTCTCAAGTGATTCTAGAAGAGGGCAGTAGTAAACCAGGTTTCTTTGAAATTGACTTAAGGAGCATGAATGCTGAAAACAGCAAACATTAATCCTCTTCATCTTTTTCATCTTCATCTAACCCAACACTGAGAAAGAAATGGAACGATGTTATATGTTGTGTAACTGCATATCACACTAACAACTTATGTGGTAAGCCTACATGGTATGTGTCCCAGCCTGTTCTGCTACTTGCAGTAGCGGCAGTAATTAAAAGACTATCACCCTAGGTAATACTCACCATGTGGACTCACATCAAAATGCAATCTAGCATCACCCCCTGCTGCTCAGTTCTGGTATTTCATGAGATATCTGCATTATTTTGGAGAAAAGATGCTGATTGATCTTGCTTCCTTCTTTTCCTTTAGTTTTCACTGACATGTTGAGAGTCATTTTGATGAATGTAACCATATGTGTTATCTGAATTTTAGGAAACTCCCTCAGTTGGCAGTATTAGCACTGAAATAATCAACAGAGAGTTACACTGTAAAAACTGTGAGGAAAAACTGAAGAAAACTTATTTTAGCCAGTCTCTTATTTTTCTTGTTCTGACCAATAGGTCACGTCGGGGCTCCGCTGCCATGCAACCTCATTAAACTGGTGGATGTTCCTGAGAAGAACTACTTTGCCTCTAAGGGAGAGGGAGAGGTAAGAGAGGGACATACACAATGTACATGAGTATGTGTATGTATTCGCCACAGTATCCACACATATCAGAGAGCTAAGTTTAAGCACATTTAAAATCGTACAATGCCACTTGACTTGGAGAAACCAGGCCAGATATAAGATTACACTAACCTCTAACATTTACCACTTCTCTAATCTTTCATCTAGGTTTGTGTGAAGGGACCAAACGTGTTCAAGGGCTACCTCAAAGACCCAGAGAGGACGGCCGAGACGCTGGATGCAGACGGCTGGCTCCACACCGGAGATATTGGGAAATGGTTACCTGTACGTACATGCAGCTTACATTAGACTCCAGTATTTAGTCACAGTAATCAAGTATTTTATGTTACACAATAATGCGTTGTGTTTACATGAGGACCTTTCATCTTCTTTTCTTCCTTTCTTCTCCTGTAGAATGGCACCCTGAAGATCATTGATAGGAAGAAGCATATCTTCAAGTTGGCACAGGGCGAGTACATCTCCCCTGAGAAGATCGAAAATATCTACATCAGGAGTGAACCTGTGGCACAGCTCTATGTTCATGGAGACAGTCTGCAGGTAAAGGCAAAAACAGACTCACACACATACACTTTAATGTCCCATAGACTAATATGGAGTGGGTCTTCTGCTCAGATTCTTAGTTAAACAAAATATAAGATTGAATTAGTAGACAATCTTTTGACTTTCTCCCCCCTTATGTTTGCGTTTGCTCTTTCCAGTCCTGTTTGGTGGGAATTGTGGTTCCTGACCCTGAAGTCATGCCTGAATGGGCCAAGAAGAAACGCATTTTAGGTACCTACAAGGACCTCTGTAAAAACACGGTAAGTGACACATGGCTCAAACCCACGCTAGATGTAATCAACCTTCAGATAACATTGTTTATGATGGATGCAAATACTGAAGAGCTTTAATGAAGATAACTTTCTTCTTTTGTCAACAGGAACTAAAGAAGGCAATCCTTGAAGATTTGGTGCGTCTGGGCAAAGCCAGTGGCCTCCACTCTTTTGAGCAGGTAAGCAGACAAAAATATGTAAAATATAAAGATATTTGGTTTGCCTTTTATTGCAGTAGTATTTTCCTCAGTGTCTTTACAAAATATGAACAATATCTTCAACAATATCTGTCGTAAGGCTAGAGTATGACTGTATGAATGGTATGAATATATCTTTGTAGAGTCCTAGAATTATTAACAGATCACTCCTGTTGAGCTAATTAGTAGCCAACAGTAAAATGTACCGCGGTTATACTTAATTACATTGTAAATGTCTTCATCTTTATAAATATGATATATTTTATTATAAAGATTAATCCAACAGACAAAACAAAATCATCCAAGCAGAGGTAAGTTACTGACATTGGTGCTTACTTCCTTGGGTAAGTAAGTGTGACCCAAAAATATTTATTACAGGTTTTACACTAATGCTTTTGTTTCCTAAAACAATATTGTCTGACATTACACTAACCAGGGATTCGAAAGCTGCCAGCTAACTTGAGGGAGACTGTCAAGAGTCTTGGTCTCATTCATCTTTTCAATTCTTTTCCATTTTTGCATTAAGGTGAAGAACATCTACATTCACAATGAGATGTTCTCCATTGAAAACGGGCTCCTGACTCCAACACTGAAGGCTAAGAGACCGGAGCTGAAGGAGTTCTTCAAGGAGAAGATTGACCAGCTCTACAGCAGCATCTCCATGTGAAGGCCGGCAGACCTCATTGTCCCCTAAGCATCTTAATACTAAGATCTGCTTTGACCGTTGACCTGCAGTGGTCAAAGATGCGACACCTTAGACTTAACATGCTTTGGGAAAACAAGCCAAATCTGGCTCTACTGTGGAAGATTTAAATGCCTAAATAAAAATAAATCAAAAAAAGAAATAAAGTGAAATACAATGCACATTGTCATATGTATTTCCTTTTTATGTATACATTTACTGTGTCATAATTAAATGACAACATATGTTAAAAGGGCAGTTATTTAGCTTTTAGTCTTTAATAACTGTTAATTGTTTTTCATTGTGACATGAATATTCCATGCCACATTAAAAACAAATAACATCAACAAAGGTGTTGCATTTTTGTTGCACTACTCCATTTCAGTATTGTCCAACAGAAAGCAGCATCGACAATGCTAAATCCAAAACATTGTCATTAGGTTTCATTTGAGGGGGCAAGGGGTCTTTGTATTTTCTAAAATAGAGACACTTCACTGATGCCAAAATGAAAAACAATCAGCCATAAGATCACAAATTTAGAGATGGAGCTTGTCTGCATTGGCACATTCACTGATGATAGCCCTTCACATTAGAACAGTTTCCAGTGAGTTAGCCAGCTGTTGTGATGCTACTATTGACTGTACATTTAGTTACATTTATGATTATCTGTAGTTTTAAGGGATGGATTGTACTGCAGGAAGTTGTACAAACTTGGCACAATTATCCATATGTGTTGACAGCTCATTAGGGTTAGTTAGCTAGGGTTCACTTACAGAAAACACTGATTGGTTTAACGGAGGAGGATATGCTAACACTAATGGCTGTCTACAAGATAAATAACTTGAATTGCCTTAAGGGCTGAATGTGAGACTACAGGGTGGATGTATTTTGCAGTGCATTACTTTATTACTACCAACAATCAGCTGTTAATGTTGCTTTTGTTCTACAAAGACAAAAATTTTTACATTTTTGAAAATGTCTTTAAGAAGACCTTTTGTACCTGCAAGTTTGTTTTTTTTTAAAATCTTATTTGCAAAAACTTTTAGACCTATCACTTTCATCAGCAGTAGTGACGTTATGTCTAATTCCAGTGATAATAAGCCCATCGTCAAGCTGTGTTGGCTGTTTTTCATTTTGGCATTGACAATGTGTTTTAAATGTTAAATCTTTTTTTAGGAAAAAAATGGCTTGCATTGGCTGGACAACACTGAACAAGACAAAAAGTTAAGTGATTGTCCTTTTAACATGTTTTTCTTCCGATTATGACATAGTAAATGCGTAATACACAATGTGTAATGTTTTTCACATTCTTGGTTATATTTGTTTTCATTTAGTCATGTTTAATCTTCCATACACTGCTACCTGCTATCCACCCAAACAAACCATCAAATGCCCTGTCCCCAGCAGCAGAAACTCATCAGCACTTTTACGTTACACAAAGTCCATTCCTACTTCCTTTCACTCTTGCTTCTCTTCTCTCCTCCATCAATTTAAACCTACCAGCCAAACAGAACCAAAATCCACAGTTGTATGACAGCAAGCGTGATGTCTTTGTGTATAGTGTAGCTCAAGGGGATATCTACTGTAGATGTGTGACAATACTGACACCTTGTGGGACAGCCAAGGACTTATCCAAAGTGGAAAACAGTAGGACTGACACAACAAGGACTGAAGTTATGTTTAAACCCAGACATCATGCAATTAGACCAAAATCCTCCTGATTGAGATCAGAATTAAATTAATAAGGTAAAGAGAGTAGCAGCTGGACTGTTGTCCACACTGTTTCATGTGGAGCATCTCAATGTTTGAGCCACATCCAATTTCATGTATTCAGTCATTCATTAAGTCATCTCTATATGGCTGTGATCAGCAGTTTAGTATGCATGCTCCTTGTTTATATGAAGGACTGGCCCACTGAAACAGTCATTGAAGTTCAGACTGCACAGTTGATAAATTCACAACTTTCTTTTCATCCATCTTTGCACAAAGAGTATGTCAGGTAAAAGAAAACAAAAAGAAATAATGCAAAACCAGGGCACAGGGCAATGCATGCAGTTTGCCCTGCAGTGCTGGGACCGTTAGCATTTGACTTGAAAAAGGCAAAGTAATTCTTTGTGGCCATTAATAGCAGGTTGTATACAGCTGCCCACAGCCACTGCTGCTAGTGCAAGGCTTTGTAATGTAGGCAAAGCTGATGAATTCCACTCACTGAAGGTAAATAGAAAAAAACATCAACTTTTAAACAAAAGAAACAATTTTTTTGAAGGGGTTTACACATAGAAGTAATGTATAGGCTTTTTAAGTTGATTACCGTCCCAAAGCATAAACAATGTGGATGTACATAAATGAGGACAGCTAGATGTAAGCATATTTATTAAATCAATGGTTTGAATGGATTTTTTTTCTCTCTTTTTGCGTGTAGTGAGATGAATTGTACTTATTTATTTATCTATTCTGCTGTAAAATGGAATCAGCACCATATCCTTGTAATGATTGAGTGCAGCAATAGGGATGAGGGATGATGGGGAATAGGACAAGGGCAATGAAATAAAAGATATTCTGGAATGATTTTAAACTAGAGTCTTTTTTCTTTCTTTGTGCTTTATTCAAGGGTATTAACACACAGGTTTTATTTCTAAAGCTTCCCTGAAAGTACTGGTATGCTTTTCTGTCTGTCTTGATGCCGGTATGAAAAACAAAATGGACAACCCAGCAATGCCATGATGTAAAGATGCATGTGCAGTTAGGACAGTCACATGAAAAGAAATGGTCAGTTTACCTTGTGTATAGACTGATACATGCACTTGCACTTTTGACTCAACTTTTTACCATATGTGCCTTAGTGGAGTTAGACGTTGTTGGTCAACCATAGACCAGCTATTGCAATACATCCTTGTATATTTGATCTTTGTATTTTTATCTGTACTTTAGTTTGCAAATTCGCTTAGTTGTAGTTACTAAGTGTGACCACTGGAGGCCAGTGAACACTCTTGACTGACTACACAACATCTGTCAAATTCATGGGTTTATCAGAGCTCATATGAAGCTTCACAAGCATCGAAGTCAACAGTTGTAGCATACCAAAATTTACGTCAAAAACGTTCAAAATAAAAAAAACAGATAACTTGTGCATTAAATGTATGGCTTCCCATACAAATTTAAATCGTCATCAGCAGGTGATTGACAGACGGAATCTGCAGGTGTGCTCGGTTGCTAGGAGCCAAACAGAGACCGGAGACGAGGGTTGGCATGTAGTCAGTTTACCGATTATTTTACGATAGCGATTTTTACATGGCACGTTTTTGCACCACATAGATTTAGTTTGGTCTGGAAATCAATTTTATGCGATAATGGGCCGAAACAAGTGGCGAGTGAGTCATGACGGTGGATTAAACAACAAACGAGATACACCTGTGAAAGCAATGCGGAGCAGACGTTGCAGTAAGAAACACGCTAGTTTTAGCGTCCATTGGAATACGGGAACATACTTCTTTAAAGTGCACATACCATATCGTAAAATGACCTCCTGTTGGTCAGCATGCACTTCTGTTTCTCAATTCAAACTCTTCAGACTAAACCTACTTCAATGAAGTCAGTGCTTTAGGAGGAATTGATCTCAAATAATCATTTAAGATAAAGAACGGGTCAAAAAGGCATTAGCTGAATCTAGCTATTCTCTGCCACCCTGCTTCTAAACTTCCAGAGCACAGAAAACCTCTGCCCAGCAAACAGTATGAGGCATTACCAGAGGAACCTGAGGTGGAGATGACTGTCGGTACTGTCAAACCAACCAGTCCAGCGTGGGTGAGTGTGCTAGTTAGGAGATTGCTGTAACAAACTGTTATCTTCAGAGTATTCTCTTCAGAATCACAGTGCTGGCATAATCGTTTCTCCCTCTATGGAAATGCTGGATATGGCAAGAAGGGCCATGGCCCAGTAGCAGCATGAGAGGCCCTGGGGCATAAGAATTTGTTATTGGGCCCCTATCAACCCCCGCTATACTATATTTCATTATTTCCCCAGGAACTTAGAATCCAACTAGTACTTTTGAGCTGAAATGATTTGTTGATTGATTATTTATTTGACTGACAGATTGACATTGTTGGTTTCAGACTTATGGCTCTCCTATGACAAAATAATACCACCTTACCTTTACCCTTCTGTGTGTTAATTTCTCAACACAGAGGAAAAAAGAAAGAAAAGAAATTTGACAACATGTAACTTTCAAACAGATGAAACAATGACAAAATGACCATAGACAGGCCATAGAGCAGTAATGTAGCCAAATCCAGTCGTTATGTTTTAGCTTTTATGTGGATTATGTGGATAGCTGTTTTACACAGATCCTTCCTTGGATGCTAGAATGTTAATTTCAAGTTGTTTGGCAAGGTGTCTCAAGCTTTTATTTTTTTCTTTACTGTCTCCTCCTTTTCCAGGCTTATCCCTTACATGGACAGACTAGCTTTAAACCTGTCCACCACAAATCTGTGTTACACTTGAACAACCCTGCATGTACTGGAAACTCCAGACTCAAAGCCGTCTCACCTGCTGCTCCAACTGTTAAACAATATGGCTTCCGAACGTCACCAACATGGCACCCAACCGTTCAGATGTCCCCTGACCCAGAGGCTTTTAAAAGTGGTGAAGTGCTAGTTAAAGAAAAAAGGCTAAAGTTGGCAGTGACGCCAGAAGGCATCACATTTTCTAGCATGGAGACAAACACAACTTTTGACTTTAATCATGACGATGAGGAAGACTGTTACTCTGCCTCTTCATCTTCCAGCCTGCCTTCCCCGGAGATCTTCAGAAAAGAGAACTATGGTGTGTGTGCGTGCGTCCATGTGTGACAGTGTGAACGTGCACATGCACTTTTATACATGCACAACCAAATTACAAGGTTACTCAGTTCTTGTCATGCTGTGTCTTCTTTTCTCTTCACAGCAGAAACATTGACTTCCTCCGTAAAGGAGGAGCTGCTGGGTCTCCATCTTCACATAAAAAACTCCACTTTGCTGGATGCGAGTCACGCTGAGACCATCCACATGCACCATTCGCCGAACCTTTCTACTATCATTGGTAAGTGTGAGAAAATCACACACATTACTTGTTGTTTATCAAGAAATTTGTGTAGTGCATTTAATGTCATAGGATATTGAGACCCCCTTCCAATAATGATTTGAAATTCAAATAACTTCAAAGTTTTTATTTGAGGAATAACTAAAAGTATGATAATGCCAGTAATTCAAATATTAAATCATGTGTTGTAGTTGGTCAGTTGTGACCTAAAGTGCATTCTGAGATATGCATATAGTAAAATAATCTTTTAACAATCAAAAAGCTTGCAGTGTTACAGTATATTTTGAGTGAGTTTCATGATGCTTGAGCCTTTCACAGTTGTTAAACTCCCATTCAAAAATACCCATGAAAAAAACATTGACATTTTTTAGAGACAAACTGTTCTAATTCTAACAACCGACAAACTGATTAGGATCTAATATGTATGTATGGTATGTATCCTAAACAGCCAGCAGTTGTCTGAAGAGAATCAAACCTCTGTTTGCAGGTGCCTCCACAATTCTTGCTGAGAGGACCTGTGAGATCAGGTGAGTTTGTCTTTCTTTTGGCAAAGTCACTTAATATGCAAGATATGATAGAAGGGTTGTCCATAATCTTATGATATGAGTGCTGATACTAGACAGGTGTAGTGTAGGACACTGATTTCCGTTACCAAAACTGGTTCAGTGACTGTCTTTTCTCTTCGAAGCAACCACGGAGGACCTGAAGCTGAGACTAAAATACAGACCGACTCATTTAAATCAGGTAAAGAGTCTCATTTCATGAGCTCATCAAGCTGTGTACTCTAATAATAAACCAAATAATCTTAGTTCAAACCATACATTACTGTAGGCTTATTTTTAGGAGAGTTTATTGCATAAAACATAAATTCTGTACAATGAACCATAATCAGTAATTTTCTGTCTTTAGATCCTCAAACTGTAGACAATCAGGCACAAGCATTCAAGTTTAAAACCCCAGCAAAAGTAAGAAAGTCACCTGGCTATCTTTTACATGTAATCTAAAACATGATGTCTATGTATTTTATTTTTGGATTAAAAAATAAGAGGAATTGTGGCCATGGTCAAATATAATTTTACTCCCTCAGCTCACCAACAAAAGACCTATTTTGTGCAAGAAGAAGGTATCTTTCAAAACCCCCATTGCTGCTGAGACTTTTGAAGCAAAACACAGCCCAGCCACCAAATTAACCATTCGTGATGCCAGTGAGTCAGTCCAGACATCCAGCTCGGCCGAGCAGATGACATCTGTTGCAGTGACATCCAGAGCGGGTGAGATAAATTCTGAAGATGACACACCATGTGTAAGGGTGATGCTAAAAAGGCCTGTAAAAAGCAGCCCGGAGAAAGCCAAGTTCTTTGACTTCCTCTGTGATAATGAAAGGGATGTGTTCTTTCAGAGGATGAGAGAAAGGTGTGTCAAACTGAGAAGCATGCCTTTATTTCCTCTCACAGCTGCTCAGCACGTGGAAGCTTCTGTTCTGTGAGGTTGTGAAGCCAAAATATCTTATGTAAACATGTGGCCTTTCTCCCATAATGCAGATTAATGAGGTCTGTATGTGAAATGTCCTGTAAGAGTAATCTGTGAGTACTTAAAAACAGCTGAACTAAGATGATTAAATTAGCATTCAAATGTGTTATTTTGAAATTATAATTCAAAGGAACACATACACAGGCCTCGCTATTTCCTTGTGCATTTATTTTGAGTATACCTGATCAAAAGTGTGTTGCGCAATGTGACCACTAGATGTCAGACCTGTATTCTGTTAAAAAGAGAAGGATGGTTATCCTCTTTCCTTGTCCTGCCAGTGACTGTCTTTCAGACTTATATATGTATGTGTTGTTTGTGATCTTTATCTGCACTGTTATTGACGCTTTTGGCAGTATGTGTCCATGCCATAGGAGCTTTGTCTAACTCTTTTGAGTAAGCCACATGTAAAGTTGAAATGTAAATTTGTTATAGGTATCTGTGTGTAATTTTCTGTTTGTAAGTCGTTTCTCTCTGGAAAAATTACATATTTCTAAGCCTCACTAAAAATATATAAACTGAAGGGATGTATAATACATATAAATAAATAAGTCCTGTTGAATACCCCTCTGTGTTTATTGCAACAAAATAATAGTTTTTGCATTTAACTCTCTTCTCATGTAGGTGTTGCGGGGATCTATGACAATATCCTGCAAGCAGCCAAGCAATATCACTTGTGTGATTTTTTTTTCTGTGAATAAATTCCGTGCTGTCACGATTCCCGACAAAACATCAACACAGCGAATCCAATGACCACGTGGTACCGGGCCAAAAATACCAGCCAATCAGGTATTTTGTAGTAACAGCAGCGTCCGATCAGCCAATCAGAAAAATGTAGTGGGTTACCAAGCAGCTCCTGTGACTAATGCCTGTCATATGACTGTGACATCCATGGAGACAGTTACAAGGAACAAGATTTGCTCCTGGATTTGAAAAGAAAAGAGACCTTCTGTACCGAATTTATTTTGGTACAAAATGCCTCCGACTCTCTTCCAGAAACTTTTCAACAAGAGAAATGCGTTTTCGTCGCCGCCCCCGAGATGTAGCAAAGAGGACCCAGCTTTCAGGTAGCTATGTAGTGTGAGTGTATGTGTGTATCTTTGTGGTTTGTGTGTAACGTTGTACGTGAGTGCGCTAACGTTTATTTATTACTTTCGACATGGTGTCCCGCAGCGCACGAGTTTTGGCGTGGTGAATATTTTGAACTCGGAGACACGTCAACTAATCGACGGTGTATAGTTTTTTTTAAATTTGACATGAACGTAGCAAAGTGCAGACAGACGTGGGAGACGTGTTGTGCCTATTGCTGAGGTGGTTAGCTAACATGCTAATGCTAGCTACCAGACGTTAGTGGGGCTGCTGCAACACGCTGTCTCTTGGTGTGGGACTCGGCTTACCTCATTACCTAGCACTTTTTGCTCGCTTACACAAGTATTCCCGCTCATGTGCCGTTCATAATAAACAGCTAGCAAGTTCATAATAAACGCTTCTTCCCCTCCTGAAGCTAATTGATGTTATGGTTTAGAAGTTGGAGAAGCAGTGTCCTGCTTTCTCCTTTGTCTCCCCCGTGTCGTCCCCCCCCTTTGTGTTTCTTCGGTAACATCAGCCAAGCCTGCATGGTGGCAAGAAAAAAAACGAGGTGGCCGTGACAGTACAGCCACGCTCTTTTGTCGCTTATCGTGAGCTATAGCCCCGATAACTTAGAGCAAAGTACAAGTGGCTTCTCTCAGTCATGCCGACGGTACTGTACTCTGCCAATGCCGTCAGACGGCAGAGCGGGAGGACACTGTGTGCTCTATGTTGGCGCACATGTGATCACTTCAGTCGGCCACTGATGACAGACAAGATCCAGGGCAAACCGTGCTTCAGGCTCCGCAGACAGACTGGGCTGGGATGCACAATGTAAAAAAAGAAAGTAAAAGAAAAGAAGAAAGGGAAGAAAGAAAAAAATGCTTGTGTTCAAAGCGTCCGATACGGATGCTTCTCGTTTTGTAGAAATGCCACCATATGTCCAGTTTACACCAGTAATGCCTAGCACAAAAACGAAAGATATTATGTCCCGATTTAATACTGGACACTATATCGGGGCGGACCAGACACATACAACCATATAGCCAGTTTACACCAGGAATGCTTGAAACAAATGCAAGGTAGTCTGTCCTGATAATATTATTTAACATTGCAGTGTTTGATCACTGCAACACAGTTTCAAACGACTGTGCTCTTTGATTTTTATCCTCTTAGGTCTGTTTGTACAAAATGTGTGATACTGTGTTGCATCAGGCAAAAAAATGTATAATCATTCCAATAGCAGTGATATAATGTAAAGGAGCCTTTGCCAAATAATGACATGATTGGCATGATATTTGTGCATCCATAGCAGGGGGTGCTGCCTGTTTTAAAATGGACTCAATTAAATAAAGATGATCTATCTTAGGAACTAAATCCATGCAGTCAAAGCATGGCACACAGTGGCACTAGAAGCAGTATAAGTGACTGTTGTTGAAATACCCAAGGGTTAAATTCAACCTGAGTGAGCAATGCATCATTGAGCTGGCTAGTAGGATACTCTATACTCCCTGAGTTGATTTGCAGTTTCCCTGTGTATGTTCCTAGTATACACATTTTGGGTTGGGGTCAGGTCTGCCACCAAGGGTCTCTTTTTAGTTTTAAATACACTTGCATTGGAAAATGTTGCTCTAGGCCTGCCAGCCATGGTACATATTTATATATATATCAGTGGAGCTGAAAGCTCACCTCCTTGCAGTGTTACTTGCACTTTGGCCCCTGTCTGTGCCAGAGCACGTTCCATGGCCATAAAGGTGCCCTGCGCCCAGTGATATATGCTGTGAGTGTGTGTGTGTGGCTGGCTGGCTTCAGTCCGAGAGCAAACAGGCAGGCAGCAGGCGTTTCTGTTAACTTGGTGGTCAGCTGTGTTCTTCATACCTCTGGCATAAGCTTCTCATTCATCAGGCATGAATGCCCTGGGGAGTGCTGAACTGTGAGGAGACAAAGACAAGGAGAAGTAGAGACTGATGCAGAGGACACTTGGCTGGTAGCAGGATTAGGCTAGCACACATACTTTGGGTTAGTCAGGATTGAGAATGGGAGAAAATGGTGAATAAGAGTGGCTCTTTTAAAAGAGAAGAAGAGAGCATCTGATAGATGGCGCAAAAGATGAGAGAGGCTGAGTGGGTCCAGACAGAGGAAAATAATTGGATGGGGATTATAGAATTTTAATAAGGCCTTGGATGATGGCAGAGGAGAAAATAATATAAACATAGGGCAGAGGTAGTATGGAGTTGAGCAGACAAACTTAGAGGATGGACAGAGGAGAGGATAAGGCATGACTGGAGACAACTAACAGAGGTGGACTGCGAAGATGAGGATGTTCACAATATGCTGAGCCTCAGCTAAAAATCAGTGTTTTAAAAACTGCAGCTGACCTACCGCTCTTGTATTTGTTTGTTCTCAGGATTGCTTATGTAAGAGAGCAGATATTATGGATCGAGCTGGCTTGGTACATTGTTGGAGTCCCTTTAAACTAAGACACTCACTTGAACACCTCTTGCAGCTTGTCCCAGAATAATGCTGTCCTTCATGAAAATAATAGAAAAATACCCACACACTGGAATCAGTACTCCCTTAAGCTTTTATTATCACCCAAACACCATTCTTCAACAAATACTTAGTAATGAAAATATGTTGCTCTTTACTTTTAGCATGACTTTTGGGTTAACTACATCTGACCTCTTCAAAAAGCTCAGGTTAGATTTCATATTCGAACTAGACCAGTATATAGTTTAGTATGTCTAATATATTTAGGGAGCCATTATTATAAACTAATGATCACTTTCTACTGATAGACTAGAGCTTGTTTGTATTGGGGGTGATCAAAATAAATAATTATATTTTTAATACTTTTCAGCCCCTGAGCTGAAAATTCAGATTATATTAAATTGACTGAGTATTGCAAAAGATTAACGTACTGATGTATACAAAGCATAAGAAATGATTAATTATTGTTTTTTATGCACACAAATATCAGTGTAAGTAGCAACCCAAAATATCCAGTAAGAGTAGAGTTTTATCTAGTACTGTATTAAACTGTCAGCACTTACTAAGCAAAAGCCTTGCAGGTGAAAGTTGGAAAAAAAAGAAAAAAAAAAATGCATAATGCATTTCCCAAAGCTCTGTTACAGAACAGCTCTGTGCCATCCAGAATACCACATAGGGCAGCAGGTTGGCTGACCCTGTCAGGAAAGCCTAAAAAGTCTCTCCTGTTTCCCTGGCTGCAGCACCTGACCAGGGACAGCATACTGTACATTACACTGTGAGCTCCTGGCTCATCCTGTAGCCAGTCAGAGGACTGATCATCAGCCAATAGCTTTGTCCTCCCCACCCACACCCAGGCTGCTTTTTCTGGCTACCCCTTGCCACTGCTGCCTGCTGAGGAAACTTCCTTCTTGACCTGGGTCATGGAGCTCAATATAGCTGTGTTTGAGATACAAAAACAAGGGAGTGTGTGTAAGTGAGAGAGAGGATAGGATGGGTGTGGACAGCTTTGTTGTTTATACACACAATTTTATAAGACCTCAAAACCCAAATCAGATATGTTTAACAAGGGGAAAAGTGATGTCTTAAAGCAAACAATTTTTCAGAAGTTTTATACAAATCAGGTGATGTCGATTAACTTGTACTGAATATTAATTTCACCCCTAATGTTATTAGAAAAACATTTGACTTTGCTGTAAAATGTATAAATTGTTTGAACAAGATTACGGTCTTGCTTATTGTGAAACAATGCCAGCTATTAGCATTTACCTGATTGTTTTTCTTGGTGCACATTGACTGGAATAAAACTGAAACCATGTGTGAAATTTAAAATGTAATATAGCCTCCTCCCAGAGTCCACCTCCACCTGTGAAAATGTATGACATTTCATATTGCATTTTAAACCATCAGATATATTTATTTATACGCTTTTTTCCTTGGTAGTTTACAGGAGAAGTAGTGTCTCAGGTTCCTGATTGGCTTGGCGTTCTTCCTCCACTGCGTACTTTCATAACTCAGTGTGTCATGTGAGGCTTTCATCAATCTCAGGCTGTCATGTCTGTGGGGCGATCACATGGCTGCGTTCTCAGTCGCTGGAATAAACCCTGCGAGTCTGATAAGTAGGGAGAGGTGTGTGTGTCTGCTTGCCTCACGCTTTGACTCTTGTTACTTGTGCATATTTAAAGCATTTTAGCATCATGTATTCATGGATATATTATAGCTTTGCATTGCAAAGCTGCTTGTTCCTGTGTAAAAGTGTGCGTGTGTGAATGCTGCAGATCTGCCAGGGTTCTGTAAAGACAGCGGCTGTCATCAGGTTCCTATCAGGGCTATTTTAAGTGACCACACTCAGGCTTCTCAGAATTGCAGGGTCATGGTAAAGATATAGTTTTACGTAAAAGCTACACACACATCACACACTCACAGCAGCATTCTGGTGAGTGCTAGTATGTCAGCTTAACATCTAGTTAGACCTGTGTGTCCCGAACTTTGTGAGGGCATCTATTCAAGCGCTGCCCACATTACAAACACTGCAGTATAGTGAGCTCTTTTAGGTGGTCTAATTGTTTGTTGTCAATAATTGGTTGGTTGTTAGGTGTCTGTAGATTATAGTAAACTACCATATGAAAATATGGCAAACTATGAAATTGTAGAATTGGCAAAACAAATGAAATGTCAAGTCTGCATTTTCCAACACCTTTTTGCAGCTGTCCACATCTCCCAAAATCGCAATAATCACTAAGTGTTTGTTAGTGATGAGTTTCCAGTTTCACAGCTAATGCCGATACATGATACAAGGACAGTAGGGCCTCGCAAACAGTGCAGAAGATGCAGTGCAAAACATACTATGGACATCAGTCCGTGTTACTACTCTTCTAGAGATGTAAGCATTTAAAGACTTTAAAAATTGTATTCAGTTAAATACACCCAATTTATTTAACATCCAATGGAGGCTTGTGTTCTCCTTCCTACTGTGTCCACTGTTTGTCTACAGTTGGATATACCGCTTACTCTGGAATCGCACTGTTCTTAAGAACAAATAGGCATGATGTACCTTTTTACATAAACAGTTTACTTTAGACTGAGGCATATTAGAAAGAAGCAAGTGCAAAAGGTGGTTTCTCTCTTTTTTTCATACTGATTTATTGATTATTTTAATGATGAAGTTGAGCCGTTTATTGAGTGTCCAAAAAACAATTTTAATCTGTTGATTCATGAAGCGATGTTTCTGGGTTGTCCTGGCCTCTGGAGTGATGTTAAACCCTCAATATTTGGCATATTAGGGGCACTGAAATTTAAAAGAAACATGTAAGGTTGTAATTTGACAATGCCTTTTCCCAAGATGAGCCTCAAGGTACTAGTTTTCTTATTTTATTGAAATGGCTGCATTGTAGAATGTTGTCTACATTTACCTCACCAAAGGGGATTATTCCTAATTTTTGTTTTAACTTTTGCCTCAGTGTTAATGTCTTACTCCATTTATTTGTTTTTACTTGGGTCACCTATTCTAAAAAACACATGTTGTCAAAGCATGGTGTTCCTTACAACTCTGTTGAGAAAATCACAAAATCTTATCAGCAGGCATGTCCACAGATAACCAGCATTGTGATTAGTTCGTCCGCTGGGATCCTCAAACCAAAAAGTTAAAACTGTCACAACACCTAATTAGCCTACTTTCAGTCTCTAAATGAGAGAGGGAGAAAGAGAGAGAAATGACAGGGATGGAGGTGGGGGGTGGTTTCAAAGAGAGGCAGGATGTGACTGACAGTGTAATCATTTTGCTTTAAGGCTGAGCAATTAATCATGTATATCATATGACACTTCCTATCCGGTTGATAACTAAATGGGGCAGAGAGGAATACTGTAATACTTAGTCGCAGTAGTCTCATACGTTATGGCGGCAAATCTGCTTTCTACCTCGAAAGCTAAATTGACCATACGCCCTGATTTCTCCATAGCTTCCACCACTACTGTTAAGCTTCGTAACTCGTTCATGTGATTCTTTGTGAGACACAGTCATGTACTCATTACTCTCATCACTCCCTCTTTGTCATGTGTGGCTGATTCAGAAGTTGTGACACAGCACAGGAATAATCCATAGTGTACACATAGTCATTAGATGATACACACACACACACACACACACACACACACACACACACACACACACACACACACAGAGTGTAAAAACAAACAGAGAGTTCTCAATAGCAAAACTTTATTTTTTTAGAGAATATACACTCTTGGTTCTTATTTATTTATCTCTGTGATATTTAATAACATTTGTTTTTGCCTGTTGTCTACAGCCTGTGTGCCTTTGACTCATTTTTTACTCTGAAACTGTACAAATGGATTCCCTCTGATTTCAGCCACTGGGTATATGAGTCAACCAGTCGGTGTTTGAATGTATTGTAGCTGTAAGCACAGTAACCACTGCGCAATGCCGCATCTTCTTCCACTCAGCATCATGTGACTGCTGGAATGCAGAAGTTCTTAATGCAACATGGCCAGCAGAGAAACCAGCAGGTATGCAGGTAGTCAGGTGCTTTCAGACCATGTGGGCCAGCTCCTTGAGAGAGTAGAACTTAGTCATAGCTAAACAATTGTTTGTTCAGGGAAGTGCAGCACTTGTGTCGATGTGACGAGTTATGCACTGTATTGTGTTTCACCCTGTAGAAAGTGGGACTCGGCCTCTCCAGTGGCAAAGCAGTGGTCCCTCTATAAGGTGTTCATTTTCAGTCCATATAGCATTACACAGATGCACTGGTCTCTAAATGGAAGGTTTCAAATATGACAAGCAGGCAGATCTGGAGAAGTATTAAGATATCTGTACATTTCCGAGAGTGTACATGCAGAAGGCACCCATATAAGGCTAAAGATATCTAGATCCAGATGTGATTACTGCATTTTTGTATCACTCTAGTGATGCATATCTAGTAGTAGTAGTTCTCTACAACATGGGAAAGTAGCATCACAGCAGAGAAAGAGCTGCAGCATGTAATTAGCAACACAGCTTGTACATGTGTATTAAACAAATACAGCAAGCACTTTGTCAGGATGCAGGGACTGGTGCGAGACACGTGGCTAAATACACAATTGGTACGCAATCAGTTTTAGTGTTGAGATATCGGTTTGGCAGTGCTGTGCTGTGTTCACTCAGGACAGGTCACGTCGACAGTCATCATCACCTACAGAGCAGGCTGCCCTTATGGAAAACTCATCACTTCATCTAGATTGTTCTTGTTGTGGTTTGTTAGATTACAGGTTTCTCACAGTGTCAGGTTTTAGTATTTACTCCTGATCTTACTATCTTTCTGCTGTCTTTCTCCACTACATTAGCATTTTCACTGTAAATTAAATTTGATTAGACAAAGCAGCAGTAAAAGAGGCACTTAAGTCCTAACTACCCTAAACTGGTGCAAAGCTCTTAAAAGTTAAATGTCATAATGCAGATAACCTAGAAAAGCATGTCAGTAAGAAATCCTTGATGACCGGTTTCTTAGTGTAGTAATGTAGTAACTTATATAGGCCAAACTTTGTTTATGACAGTGTGGAACATCGCCTCTTGTCTGCAGCACAAATGTCACAGAAATGTCTTTAAAAAGACTGTGTCATAGCTGGAGGACAAGCTGCTGGACCTAACAGAATCCTCTGTCACACACACAGCCCGGAAGAACGTCACACAACATGGACAGAGGGGGAATATTTATGTAACTGTCTCTCTGTCTCTAGCAAACACTAACGCACACACATGCGCGCACACATGCACAGACATTTTAGTAGCAGTGGAGAGAGAGGGCGAGGTCTCTCTGAGGTCAGTAAGTAGGCTGGTGTCAGACTCACTGCAGTCAAGGAAGCTTGATTGCTTTGTTGTGACCTTTATCAGTTTACACCTCAGCCAGGAGGAGCTATATTGCTTTGCCCCAGTGTTGGAGTTTTTCGTATCACTTTCAGATTAAATTGTTTTTCTAATTTCTTCTGTGAAATTTTATTTTATTTTTTTCAAGGTATGTAGCTCCCATTAGTAAGCAGTTGATTATCCCAGCACACTGTTTTTGGGTGTACTCTTACCATTCCCCAAAAGCTAAATTTTCTTTTGTTTTGTTGTTAAGGTGTTGTGGGTGTTAGTAGCAGACATGCGTTTTCTGGAGAAGCCACTCAAGTCCAGATATGTAAAATGTAACTGCACTTAGAGTAGGATTTATATGAGCTACAGTTGTCAACTTCTTGATAGAATTAGATACCGAAATATTTATATCTTAAAATATTCCTACAGTTGACTCTAGTCCCAGGGATGTTGTTGAGGTAATTCATTAAGCTTGGTCTGATGAGATTTATATAATTGGCATGTTTAGATATCTATGAAGAGCAAATTTATATATGTCTCCTCATTTCCAGGGAATGGCTCAAGATGGGAATGTTTAAGCAGTGGTATCAAAAAATTAATCAGTTCCAAGCCAGTCTGCAAATCTTAGTATCACTGCATAATGTTTGAAAAATAGTTAAGATGTGAAATACTCCATTTCTGTTTTGCTCATTATTTAAAATTTTGAAGATAGTATAACTTATTTCCAGGCCCTCTAGGTACCATTTAAATGATGCAGCATAACATTTTAAATTTAGCCACAGTGACTAGAGTTCACAATCTTACATGAAAACACAGATTACATGATGAGAAGAAAAAATGGCAGCGTTATGCCCATTTTGTGGCATATCCATTAAGTTTCAGTTCTTCCCACTAATTTACAGTTCACTTTCCTTTCTGCTATAGACTTCAGTAAGCTGTTCCTTGTCACAAAAGTAACCTCTCTCCATTTATCTGCAAAGGAAGACTTAAAAAGAAAGATCTGGGAAGTGTTAACTTAAAAGAGTCTGATTTCTAAGCTATTTCTTTTCCTGCTCTTTCTTCTAAGACTTCTTTGTCAAGAGGATGAATTGTACATTCAGGCCTATGTGTTTAAAATTTGAAAGAAAGAAAGATAGAAAGAAGGGGAAGAGGGACCACAAGGGAGAGAGGAACAAAAAGAGCGGGATTAAGAAACAACACAAACAAATCCCCCACTGTCGCCCTCTTATCACAGTGCTTTCTGGCAGTCAGCAGTCCAGGCTCGCTGCTGTTGCTGCTGCCTCTGTACTGTCCAGCACACACAGTGCTCCTGCGATCACCTGACAGTCTCATGTTGTTGTGTGAATTTAGTTCACCGCTATTCTTAGACCCTGCTTTGGCTGAGAGAGGAGAGAAGAGAGGAATAGAGAGAGAGGGAGAGGGCTGGGGAAAGACTGGCAGACTCGCAATGATGCCCAGGTAGGAGTCGGCAATATACCAGGCTTATGTGCATCCGAGTGGGCATGGTAGTGTTAGTTAAAGGACGTTAGAGAACAGTGTTAGTGTTGTTGTTTCCTTTTAGTTTTGTCTTGTGCCAAAGTGTTGGCAACCTGCGGCTATTTCCAGCTGGATAGCACTGCCAGTTTGAAGTAGCAAGGCAGTAGTTTTTAGCGTCAGTCGTTGAGGTGATGACCAGGATTGATTCTGTCATTTGTGGTCATGTTACATAATGTGGATTAATGGGTTTGTGGTGAAACATGCCTTTTGTTTTTAGATAAGAGAGAAAAAAAACAGTACGTGTTTGGGTGGAGTTTTAGTTCAAACAGATTTGTTGTTTTACTTGTCTGTGATCTCTGATCTGATAACATTTGTTAAGGAAGATGATCATTTTAAAGGAGTTGTGGCTGTGCTTGTTGTCTACTTCACATTTTAAACTATAATCAAAATAAATCTGTTGCTAGGGTTTTCCTTTAGTGATCAACAAGTTGTTCAAGGAATTAAATACCTGTATGTGCGTGTGTGAGGATTTTTTGAGTCCTTTTTAGTTCAGACAATTGAGGTCAAAGCAGTACAAGTATGTAACAGTCATGAAGTCATGTGCTGCTTTTATGAATGACTCCCCTCTCTCCTCTGTCAGCGCTGTGACTGTCACAAGCTCACTGATGGGATACTTCCTCCTTCGCTCCCATTCTGCCTTGTCTTTCTTTCAGATGCTTTTCTGTCTTTGTCAGATGTTTTTGTGTTTGCGGTTCTGTTTTCTGTGACCTTTTCTCTCATTACCTCTGCTTGATTCTGGTTTGCTCTCCATCGTCCTTTAACATTAGCTGCATTTTCTCATTTGTCATACTTATTTTCTTATGTTGCACTCAGCTTTTTATTTCTGTTATTTCACTGCTGGTGTTGCTGTGAACCTAGTCTCTTTTTTTGGTTTTGGTTCTTTTTCTTTTCCATACCCTTTCTTTTGGAAATATTTTTCACTCTTGAGTTTGCTGTTGCTTATAAAAGGGCTTTGTCTTTTTGCTATCTTTCTTTCTTTCTGTCCTGTGCTTATTCCTTCTCCCTTGCATCTCTCGCTCTTTCTTTTCTCTCTGTTATGTTTAAAACAAAGGGAGCAGTGAGCTTGGTGTCAAATTATACAGATCCCTTCTGGGCCGATCGGTAAACAACACATTATTTTATTTTTGAAATTGTTTCACCCATGTCTGGCTAGAATGTGAGCTGAATTTTGTTCTTTACAATTTGTATTAGAACATCAAATACTGGCTTTAAACCTGTCGAACTTAGGAAGGGTTAAAACAGTACTGTGCTAAAACAACTAATAATAGTTGTAAAAGGGGCACATCAGAGATTATTACTCCAAGGACCTTTATTTCTAGTAGTGTCAACCCAATCATACAATGATACGATGAAATCTGAACACATTAAAAGCAACAGCAAAGTCAGATTCATAAATAAACCACACATGAAAGGCAGTAGTCCTATTGCAAGGAGGCATGTCACCGAGTAAAACGACCACCTGATGTGTAATCTTACACACAAGCCTGTGAGCTGAATACTGACCCATCCCCATACAATGTAGTTTGCCTTAATTATGTAGGCCAGGCAGGCATTACGTCATCCATTTAACACTCAAACTGGGTAAGAGGTTGGGTCTTTTCTCGGACAGGAGTCAAAATCTGAAGATATTCTTATTTTCTGTAAATTTAACCCTAACTTCCGTTAAAGCGTAGTCTTAATAGAAGAGCAGAAGAACAAGAATAGAGCAGAGTTCACCAGCAGAGTAATATCTGATTCAAGCTTAATCCATGTCCAGACAAGAGTTGAAAACCCAGGTTGGATGATTATATGTTGAGTGATTAGATTAATCACCAAAGCAGTAAGACAGTCACAGTCTTGTCAGTGATGCATCATTAAATGACTGCCAGCAGCCTGACCATCAGCTTGTGTTCACATAACTGTAGTCCCAGTGAAATATAAGTGCAATGATTAGTTGATTAATGGATTAGTTAATTAAAATGAATGAATTGGAAACTATTATAATTTTAGTCATTTTTAAAGCAAGAATGCCACACATTTGTTGGTGCAAGATTGCAAAATCTTGTGATGGCTGTTTTTCTCTGCTTTCTGACTGAACAAATAATCTGATTCATTGAAAGAGTAATGAGCTGATTTATTGATGTTGAAAATAATCATTATTTACAGCCCCACAATGACATGTAAAACCCCAAGTAGGGACAAAATTAAATGTCACAGACTGTTTTAAAATCACAACTAGGGCAAGAGACTGCTGGAAGTTTCTCAGACTAATGACTCCTCTAAACAACCTGTGGCTAGAATACAAATGACCTTTGAACTATGCAGGAGGAACCAGCATGACAAGACTCACCAGTGTTCTGAATCATAAACCTCAGTGTCAAACAAATGGTGCAGTGTCTTTTGGTTGGTTTGTGAGAACTTGTTACATACCTAAGAGGTCAGTAATCGTTGGTCTAGCTCCACAAGGACCTATCGGAGCCTCCTGAACAGATGGAGCCGGTCTGAATATACTTGAGAGGGACAGAGGTGTCTGTCTGCTAAGATGATGAGAGTGGTGTTATCCTGCAGTTTTAGTGTTTGCTTGGCCTCAGGGCAACACTTACACCTCTTCTTCTTTTCTGTTTTTTGATGCCAAAAGCCAGCTGTTGATAGTATTTTCACCATTCACAGGAATCCTTCCTCCTTCCTTCATGTTTTAATGTTATGGCCTCTACTGTAAAGTAACCTGCCAAACATTTTAAACTTATATTTGCTAAAGGTTGATTTATCTAAACATACAATTTTAAAAATAGACATTTATCTGTACTTTTTGACTGAAAATTGCTTTAACAAAACACAAAGTAGGTAGCGTACGTTTTAGCAGTTCACACACATGCAGACACACAAAACTGGGGGAACAACTGTGTAGCAGCATGCATGCAGTGAAATGTGGCTCCTCCCATTGAATGCCCACAAAGTCTAAAAGTCTGATTTAAATTCAGATGGTGGTTTTGGTCCATACTTGTAGGCAGCGCTTCTGGTAAGTAGAAAGAAAGTAAGCTACAGTAGTTAATGCTGGAGATGTTTCCATGCAGAAATGGTCAGGCAGCTCACTGTACAACCCATGTGAGCCCCATAAAGATACTCCTGTATTTCTGCCTCTTGAGGCCCCATCTGACAAATGACTTTGGTTTGTCAACTTAACACTAAGGCTGCAGTGTATGAGACTCTCCCCCTCTGCTCCCTTGCAAGACTGAAGCATTTTGCACTCAAGAATGCTGGTCATACTTTGACACCTGTGTTTTGTAAATAGTAGCTCACATTCATGGGAATGTACACATAGACTTTCTCTCTCACGCACACACCACATACTGACACACAGGTATTCCCTGCCCTGTCAAGTCTCACTGACCAACAATTGACATGCTGCTTTTAAATGCGGGATTGTGGACTTAACTGTTCCTTTTCCACTCCTTCCCACCCAACTTATTTACTATAAATGCTTGTGTTTAGGGACTCTCCCTGCTCCCCAATAAAAGGCTATATATAGGTACAGCAATGTATCCATCTGCTCAACCCATCTATCCGGTAGATCAGACAGAAATCCTCGACTGTCTATCTGTCCGTCCAATCCCCTGTCAACTTTATAGCCCCTACTAAATCAGCCAGGGGACAGAGTTTCCCCAAAAGCAGAGGGCACTGCCAGAGTCCAGTGACGGGCCTACTAATACCCAGTGGATGGATGCAGATGTAGATTTGCAACCACTTCACTCACCCATTTCTTGATGAACGTTATTAATGAGATGAGCTGTATGAAACCACAGGTTACCCAGCAACAGGCATGGATCTGAGGCTGCCAGTGAAAATGGCTTTACTGTTACTTAACTGTTGTCCGGTGTTTCCTGCCAGGGTAAATGTACCGCTATGAAAGTCTGTAACAGTTTAAAATCTTACCAGGAATGAAAAGAAATGGTCATACCTGTCAGTAGTTAATAAATAATGTACTGTTCTAGAAATCAGTAAATCTAAGGGACACAAATATTTTTTGACAGATATTTAAACTTCAATAAACAATTCAACGTCTGTATGTCGGTGTTCATCTGTAAGTCAAAAAGATCATGAGAGCAGCCTCAGTGGGGGCAGTGGATGATATAGTTGCTGCTAATGCTACAATCACAGCAGTAGCTGAAAGGTCATTGACTTGAGGAAAGTATTAATGATGACTCAACTTATCCAGTGGAGCTGCAGACTGGTTATACTGGGTGACTGTCACTGTAAGAATGTAAAGCAGGCAGGGCCAAGGAACAATACCTGTAAAGCACAGGCAAATATTCCCTGAATTAGTAAAGAAAACGTCTTTGATTAAATTTCTTGGCTATCACAGATAAAAGCAACTGGGTGAATGTCTGAAGTGGCTGCATGTTATCTGGGTACACTACAAATCTGTGGTGGTAGGCGGGTGTTAGGTTGTCATGGCATATCGTCGCGGCTCCCCACTGGTTGAGGTACGAGATGGATGAATGGCAGCTATGGCATGGTCTATTGGCTCTGCACTGCACAGGAGGGATGACAGCTTGAAAAGAGTTGATATACAAGCTTGCAAGTACATCATCTATACTTTTTTCCTTCTGCTTATTGTCAGTTTTCTGCTCATATGGGTATCTGGCAGACACTGGCTAGTTATAAAACTGCCTGTGGCTCAAATATGCATCATATAAATAAAACAAAATGAGTTACTCTACAAAATATCAGAGTTTTAGAAATGTCCCAAATCACAAGTAGTTTTAATCAACAGGTTTTTTTTTATTGTGATTAGCCAAGTTGCCTCAGAGGGCATCATGATCAGTTGCCTGAACCACTTCAACTAGCTCTTTTTGACACGAAGGAGTTCCCTCCAGGTGTATGAGCTGCTTACCCTATCTCTCAGGGTCAGGTAGCTGTCCTATTCGTGTAATGGAAGCTGGATGGCAGGCAAAGGTTGGACCCTTGGCATGGTGACCCCTGGCATCATGGGCAGTTATCAGTTGATAAATGAAAAGTGTGCGCGAATGGACAGAGTTGTATTGTTGCTCTGTTACATTCAGAACCACGCTGTACCAGATTGTTTTGGGAAGTGTTTTGTTATTGAAGCATGACCTCATTGTCTCTAATGTGCAAATTCCCTGGAAGAAAAACTCTGAGAAATGTGTGGAAGATGTGTAAAGAGTATGCGAGATGTTTCTTTTCTTACAGCTTGCTGCTGTATCAGTTTATCAATACTATTTGCATCACTTTCTCTGCCACCTTCCTTCCTCCTATCCATCCCTCACTCTCTCCCTCTTTTGATCCCTCTCTCCTCTGTCTACTATCCCTTCCATTTAGCTGGCCGCTTCCCCAGCTGGAGCCCAGTCAGATCAGGCTGATAGTGTACCAAGACTGCGAGAGGCGCGGCAGAAATGTCCTCTTCGACTCCAATGCCAAAAAGAGGGGCACAGAGGAAACCCCCATCACCGTGAGTCACATGTCTGTTTTGTGTGTGTGTGTGTGTGTGTGTGTATACGTGCTGTTATTTGGAAGCCGATCCTTGTTTTTGTAGGTCGTAATGAAAATAAAAGACACTGTTCCAAGTTTTGCTGTTATTCCAAGGATCAGCTGATGCAGTGGAGGAGCTGCAGGTGCTATTTAAAAGTCAGCAACTTTAAAAAGTTTCCTTAATAGGAAATAAGATGTGAAAATGAGTTTCATTTGAAAAGTTTTAAAGTCTTAAATATGTTAGTCTGTAATCTGCATAAACTTTGACCTCCAAAGCTCATAGACAGTCATAGATAGATGAGCAAAGATAAGAGCAGGGAGACGGACACAAGCACAGAGGCGTGACATTCAACAGAAGTCATGTGAGTCATAATGTACAGAGGACACAAGTTGCACCTTATCCCACTTAACCTGCAGGACACCTTACTGCCCCATAGTGAACGGCACCTGACTGAGGGATTAAACATGGGCAGGGAATGATTCCTGTCGGGCCGTCCTGTTTGTTGGTGTGATTTTATTTTTTTTACTGAATTAGACATTTATACAATTATTATTCTTTTTTTTTTAAATTATGAATTATACTTTTCAGAATTGCAGAGGGGCACAAATGCTGGAAAAGACATTTTGAATTAGACATTTTATTCAACTTTTTTAAGCAAATGAAAACTGGGTTACCCACCAGCAGTATGAGTGCTTTTAAATATTTTGGTTTAAAGAATTCTGTCTGTGCAGTTTCTAAAACAATAGGGATAGTTTCCTTTTGACTCACTGGATGCTTAAAAACTTGTGATCAATTTTCCAAGGCAAGGCAGTCCTCAATGTAGATACTATTCTAGTTCTGATAAAGAGGTAGTCAATTTGTATGTGTCATTGAGTGCATGAGACGAAACAATCTCCTCGGCAGCACTGGTAAATTGTCAACACACCCATTCCAGCCAGTGTGACGTGATGATAAAAACAGTTTTACTACAGCATTGCAGTCTAACCAGGGTGTGAACAACAATAGCCATCATGTGAATTATGTGTTTTGACTACCAATCTTGTGTGTATGGCCTCTCCCATACAATCCCCGCCAGCTGATATTTCCAACACACAGGTGGCACACGGTCACCACACTTTTTTTTTTTTTTTTTAATTTGGAATAACATGCCTAATATTTTCATAGCTCTGCTGTGTGTTCCTGTCTGACCCTGACCGGTTTGTTCTGGTGCTCTTATCTCCAATAATAATAGCCTCAGCTGACAGCCCATGTGTAAGCAGCATTCTTTCATCCTCACATGACAGCCGTGTCACTCGCTGTCTGTCTTTCTCTTTCTCTCTCTCATCTGTCTTCGTCTGTCTCTGGTCTGGTCTCACCCTCTCCGGATTTTCCTGATTCTGTATCAACCTTCTCTTAATCTGCTCTCCTCTGCTGTCTGCCTCTCTCTAACCCTTATGTCTTCCTGTCTCTCCTAAATCTGTCTCTCTATAATGTCCTGATTACTGTCATCTGCTTCTATACATTAACTTGGTTATCTTAATCTCTCCTACATTATCTCTGTAATCTTTTAGAAATCACTCTCTACCACTCTTTGTCTTTACTTGCCCAGCTTTCAGTCTACACCTAACTCTTTTATCTCAAGTATCCAATCCTCTCTTTCTCTTGTTAATCTCTCTACCCCTCTCCAGTCTTACTCTTGATTACTGTCCAAATCTTTGCATGTTCAACCTTTCTTTGTTTTTTGTTTCTATTTTTTCTACTCCACCTCTCTTCTTTGTGTCTTTTAATGTCTCTGAAGCTTCTTCCTCAACATTTCCCCATCTCTCCTGTCTGTCTTTCTTTCTCATCTGTCTGCTTCACATAACATTTTACTTCCTCTTTGGCCTTTTTCTACTGCCGTCTGTCTGTCCAATCCATTTCATTATCTTGTCATCAACCTTGCCATCACTCAATAACACACATACACATGCCCACCTCCTGCTGCTCTACTGTATATGACCCTGACATTGGAAATGGATGGTCTGTTTGCTCAACTTTCTCAACTCATACACGTGGATTTACTTAAGCACTACTTTTGGATAGGACTGGTGCCAGATATAGAACTGCAATGAGAAGAGTTATGCAGTGTGTGGTTGTGTTTCTTATACAGTTACATTTGTTTAAAGTGAGATCTTTAAAAAATGCAGTAACAGGAGTGAATGCAGTATGTGTTGCCTGGAGTATTGTCAATATTTTTGGTCCATTCTGCATTGTTAGGGCTTTGCCAGCTACTGTGTGACTTCTATCACATGATGGCTGTTTTTTGTTTGCTTTTTTTGTCAACTCAAAGAAATTTATTTTAGAGAGATCAACAGCAGGAACAAGCAAAGCACAGAGGGGGAAGAGAATGAGGAATAGAGAAGCAAAGATCGTGCAGAGATGGGATGGTTGAGAGTTGAGAATAAAGGAAAGAAGAAAGGGAGGGTGAAGATTCAAGGCAAGAATAAAATGTAGGTAAAGAGGGTTAGAGAAGGAGTCAAATCTGCTCAAAGAAAGAAGTAGATGTGCTAAAGGAGAGAAAGAAAGCTGCAGGAATTAGAGAAGGATGAAGATCGAGAGAGAGAGAGAGAGAGAGAGAGAGAGAGAGAGAGAGAGAGAGGAAGGGACAGGGAGGGAGGGAGGGAATGATTGCAGTGCTGCTCGCTCACGAGTTCCCGAAAGAGTCATATGACTGGCAGTCACATGCTGCTGGCCTCTGTGTACACACTTCACACTGCACTGCAGCGGACACACACACACACACCCATGTACACACTCAAATGCACGTCTGTTCCTAATCATTGTGGCTTTATTAGCATGTGTGTGTGAGTGTATTATGAAATCAGTCATAATATTAATGAGAGAGAGCAGATAATGTTGCATACACGTCTACAGTGTCTGCAGATGTACTTTAGAGGGACAAAACAAAGCAACAATGATCTTTCTTCCTTGCTTCCTGTTTTCCTTCCCTCCTTGTCTCATTCTGTTTTTCTTTGTCGCCCTCTAATTTCCCCTCTCTGTCTCTGTCTGTTCCTTTCTCTTAACAGTATCAGCAACAGTGGTTTCAAGTGAGACATTACCAGAGTGTAGCTGAATAGCACACACACACTCACGCCCTCCCCCTCCCCTTCCCACCCTCCCAAATGCATTCCTCTTCAATAGGCTGCCAAGTTAAGAAGGCACATGACACAGGCTGATTGAGCTCACATTTTAGTTAGTTGTTTACACAAATGTCTCTGGATGGTTTTTAACTTGGAACAGTGCAATTCAGTTTATGGTTTTCTATTTAGAAGTTTACTTCATATGTGAACCTTTGACTTTTTATTATGGGACTGATTAAAATGTCAAGGTATCAAAGTGAAATGAGACTGAAAATTTGACTTTTTATCTGTGTTTCTCGCATTATGTTTATAGTAGACACCATAACTGACATTCCTCTGCAGTAAAATCTTCTGGACTGTTTTTATCTCTTCCAATGTGTAAGGGCTGTTCCCAAAATGTCTGCATCTGTCTTTGTGATATCACCGTCACAGAATAGCTAAAGGCTGCAGCTCATTTGTTTTCTTACTTGTTGCAGCTTTGTTGTTAAGTTCCAAGTTACTTACAAGGGTTAGAGGTTAGTACCAACCAAAAATCAACTTGAAAAGTTTAGCCATTGCTGCTGAGTGTACTGATTGAGCCACCTGCAGAGTGAAATGAGTCTTTGGCCTATAAAGTTGCATTTTCGGATTTTTACCCCGCAGAGTACGGAGGGCCAGGTGAAGATGTTTGGGAAATGCTGCCAACTCCGTCCCACAGGTGGCAGCAGCAGTTCCCTGGACAGCTCCTCCTCTTGCACCTCTGAAACCAGGGAAACCAAGGAGCAGGGTCTCCGCTTCCAGGTAACACACAGACATGCGTGCAAAATTTCTCTGCAGCTGTATGTATACCCACACAGTTCTGTAAGTAGGTATACATACATAACATTCGTATACTTTCTATACATGCAAATGACATGTGCGCACAATTCCAGATCCAGTAAAAGTAATCTTGTTAGTCAGGAGTTTATTGCTCTTCAAGTAAAATTCTTAAAAATTTGTGATACTCCTCTCCTCTCTTCCCCAGGGTTCGAGGTGTTCGTCCGATGTGGTAATGCTGGGGGAAATGATGTTTGGCTCTGTGGCCATGAGCTATAAAGGCTCCACGCTAAAAATCCACCAGATCAGGTAAGAAGAACAGTGATGGCTAGCTTTCCTTCTCATAGCTGATAATGACGTAAGATGAAAACACATCCACAGAGCGTGACTTTTTTGCCATTTAGTATGGAGATGTAACATCTATTGTGGAGTTTTTTGGATTTGCTTTGACATTTTGCATGGCTTTTAGTACTGAATTGTGGGATTTTAAAAAAAAATATTTGTATTACTGAACAATCAAAGTGAGGAAAGAAGGAGAGACAAGAGAAACCAGATAGGAAAGGAGAAGTTGTGAACTGATGCAGCAGCAGAAGAGACAAATGACATTAGATGTGAAAGACACCAGACATGCATAAGCACATGAGCTGATCACACATGCTGATGATCTTTGTCCCTGTGCTATCATCATATCAGATCACCACCTCAGCTGATGCTGAGTAAGGTCTTCACAGCCAGGACTGGGGGGAGTGTGTACGGCAGCCTCAACACGTAAGCATGCACACACACACACACACACACACACACACCCACACACCCACACACCAACACACACTCTTCTCGCTCTGATTCCTATGGCAACTTGTTCCATATATCAGCACATGCAGATACACTCTCATCTCATCTCTCTCCCTCCATCTCTCCATCTGTCTTAGTTATGGTCTATGTTCCCTGTGTTTATATCAACCAGGGATGTTAATGTCTTCTGTATTTAGTTGAACGCTTTCTCCTCTACAGTCTTATGCATACTGTAAGTTTTAACTGAAGACCATTTTGACAGTAAAGTAAAAAACTGTCATTTTGTGGATACATGGTATAAAATCATCCACATAAACTAACTTTTATTCCTGGCTTTCTTTTTCATCTCGTGCAGGTTACAGGACAGTCTGGAGTTCATTGGACAGGACAGCAACACCCTAAAGCCTGATCAAAACACCGGGCCCAGCAGTCTCTTAGGGAACATAGGTAACCATGGCAACCCAGTGCCACACCAAAACCTTGTTTAGCCACTAATGACAAACCTCCTGTTTCCTTTTAATTCACTTGTAAGTAGAAAGTGGATGAAATGTTTGTATTCCTTTTGGTCAAGCTCGCTGTAGTTACTTTAGTCTTGAATTTGTTGAACATATCTGACTGCGCATTAAGTCTGATGTACATTTGATTATGGCAAAGATATTTTCATATAATCTAATGGAAATCAGTAAGATCAATATTTATCTCTCCACTTCAGAATAAGAAAGTAATGGGGGAATATTTGACTAAATGGGATATTGTCAGTATTTACAGCCTAAGTGCAGGCAATTGCCGAGTGCAATTTTGCCTTTTGTTTAGTCTATTTCACAGTTAAAGTGCTGTTCTAGAACCGTGAGGAAGCAGCAGATTTTGTTTTTCTCTTTCCTACCCTTTAACATTCCTGTTTGAATACAAACCAGACTGGAAAGACTGCCAACAGCTCTCCCTTACTGCTACCCTACATTACCCTCATGAGCAGTTGAAAAACTTTGAAACCGGCCTTGCAATCACAAGTTTTCTCAGCAAATTTGCAGAATCTGCTTTTGTCCTATCAAACACTCATAGCAGTATATATCTGCTGTTACTCACGTGGTCCCTCCCTGAAGCTCATGATGGTTCTGCTTGTTACAGGTTGTGAAACTCTGGTATCTGTTTTTGACATACAAGTCTGGTTTTTCAAGTCTGAAATGTTTCCATTAGAAAGACAGATATAAAGACCTGTTGACAGTTTCTATCCTTTTTGTGCATTTTCTCTGTCATCCTCACAGAAAACACAAAAAAAAACCTGCCTGTGCACATCAGAGATGTATAGCCCATCATCATTTATTTGTTTAGCTGTGTTTTCTGTGAGTGATATCAGCCTTCCTGTTTGTCTGTCTTACTGGCTGACTGACCTACCAGATGACGGGGGTTATTTCACTCTAGACTAAAATCTCCTATAACTCAGTTATTTTAGATGGCCAGATGAAAGGAGGCTGCCAGTTTTCCTCCTTAGTCATTCACTAACCGTGGTTCATGTTTTTTGTCCTTTCCCCCCTCTTCCTTCCTTTCTTCTTTTCCATGTTTTTGTTTGTGCTGCGCAGGATTTTCTCAGCTCTGCAGCCCTCGCCGGGCCTTCTCTGAACAGGGCCCTCTGCGCCTCATCAAGAGCGCATCTTTTTTTTCAGGTTGGCGCTTAAAACTGGCCATGACTGACGTGCGCCAGTTGCATGCACATGTGTAGGCTGTAGTTGCAGTAGTAGTGGCTGTACAGGCCTTCACTCTAAGCAGCTGCATGCCTATGTGGTGGTTTTTGCACTGGAAGTGGTAGCAGTAGTTATAGCATGCAATGCTGCATCATGCCTGCATATAACTTGGGTCAGATAGTAGCTGCAGATATAATGTTTGATATGTTGTGCAGAACCAGGATAACGTCCTCCCTTTATTAAGTTCATTTGGGCTTGTGAGAATATTTGGATTCAAATCAAGGTGACACCAAATAATTGTGAAAATGCAGTGTTCTGTTCTAGTCCAAAACACCCTCCATCTTTAAATTTACAAATGCTTGTAGACATGTAGACAAACTGCCGCCTTGTCAAAGAGAGCATATACTTCAGCTTTCAACACCCTTGTTTCCTTTGTTTTGCTAATGGCAGAGTCGAATAAGACAACCTCACCCATCAGCCATAAGGTTTTCTCAAATAAATCATTAAATATATCCATCAGTACTATCTGACCCAGGCCTGCAGGTGTATTATGCACGCAAAAATGGTGTGCATGGGCGATCACTGGTGTTGGTGGCTGTAGTTCTTCACTCTCACACTTTCACTAACTTGTAGTCTTTGACAGTGTTTCTGATACTTGGGCAATGATTTTAGGCTTCATGTGTATTTTAAGCATCAACTACAGTGTAACAACACCCCCAGAATTCTACCAATATGCTATTTAATGGACTTTTGTAGCAGGCATGCACTCACACATATAGTACCATGGAGCCCACATCCATACAGTAACACACAGTTATACAGTCTGCCCCTCCACCTGAACAGCTGGTGATGAAATGCCTTGTTCAAGGGCACCTTGGCAGTAGTTGTTGAGGAAAAAAATACTTACTATTCTGCTATTCTATTCTGCTGAACTTGTGTCAGCCTTTATTACTGGCATTTAAACCTGTACAATTTCAGTCACAGTCCCACTTCCTAAAATGTGCAGTATCCTCTATGTATCACTGCCATTGACTGTGAAACATGCTTCAAATAGGGGTTCTCTACAGAAGAGTACCCAGTATTTTTTTCATACCAATATACCCACTGTACAACTGCTTGTTTTAAACCTTGCCCATGTATCATCGCTGTAAAGAAATGGACTGGATTCTTGCCCAGTGAGCTCTTTGATCAGCTTGGTGTTTTCTAGCAAGAAGAGTAAGTACTGATTCAGTTTTTTTCCATCTGTATGCATTTACTAGACAGACCAAATCGTTTAAGCAAAGTCTTTAAAGCATGTGCTTACTTAGATACACTAAAATAGCAACTTTAAGTGCAACAGTAGAATAATGTAGCACATTCAGCTCATCATTCATTATATGCTCGTACTGATCAGAGAGCTCCTTTGCCAAAAGTATTCAGTGGTTACTCCTCCATCCCTTTCACTGAGGGTAAAACCTCTGCCCTTGCTGTAGTAAAGTGGTGGTGAGTTTTATAAAGAGAGCCTCTCACTGTGCCATGATGCCTATCCACAGTTCTGTTTAGGGCACCCTTAGGTTGGCATGGCATTTAGCTCTGTCAGTTATGCAATGTTGGTATGTTCATAAAGCACATTGTGCTACAGGAGTGCAGATACACACACAAACGCTCAAGATTGTTTTGCCAAAAAAGCTCACGTTGACATGCTCATTAATCATCTCAACCAGAACAATGCTTTCAACTGCACATTCAAATGCTGCATTTGTGGTTTTCTCACCTCTGCTGTGAGAATCATTGACATTTTTCCCACTTTACCCCAAAGTGTTGACGAGATGAACATAGAGAACAAGCAAACAGGCTCAGCGACATCCATACCACATCCACATGTGGATGTAGAAAGTTGTATCACAGCAGTTCCTGTAGATAGTTACAGTGCGTGAGTCAGTGAGCAGTAGTCTATTTCAACAGTGGTGGGGTTTTGCCTTATTTGTTTTGCTTGTGACACTTCCTGTTTTTGGTGTTACAAAACAAAAGGGTGCACTAACAATGTGAAAATTAATCAGTAACAGCCAGTGTTCTGAGTCTTTATTGTGGTGACCTCACTTGTAGGAGTTGTGTGATTCATAGTCTAATGATGCTATAGTTGTTCTGAGTAAGCCACCAGGCCTTGGGTATTTTATTTTTACTGCTACATTAAACAGCCAGACATTTTCAACTTTATCTGTACTATATGGCCTATGTGAACAATTACACATGATGTAGTAGTCATTGGCCAAGCAGTAGCAAGAAAAACCCTACAGTTTTCTTCCTCGATACAAGTCCCACTATAGTATGTTTTTTTTTTTTTTTTTTTTTTTGAGACAAAATGAGATTTTCTTGTTATAGCTTGGCCAGACATGGATGCCGGAGATCTGAGGCATCCAAAAACATTAGCATTTGTATTTGTGTGTGTTTGTGGTGGTGATAAGAACATCCTCAGCATGCCCGGTGCTCCATTTTGCTGATCTCACTGGTTGTTTTTTTTTTTTGTCTATCATCCCTCTCATTTCCTTCTCTATATTTTTTGCTTTCTTACTTTCTCCTTACCTAACTCCTCTTTTCCCTTTTTCCTCAATTTCTTTACTCTCTCTGTATGTCACCCATCTGCCTCTGTCCTCTCTCCAAACATCTTTAATTTACCTCTAACCCCTCATTTTCTCCATCCATCTTCTGCCTTTCTTCCTCCAGGCCACAGTCACCCAATGGACATGCCTGGCCGAGGGCTGTACGATGAGAGGGACAGTGGTATCGCCAGATCAGGTAGGTTAATAAGACTAGCAGCCAAAGCCTGGATTGACCTACACTCAACGCAGCTTTCACTCCTACATCTGAGCTTTGAATTGGGTTTACATTTATTCTTGTCAAGAACAAAGAGGTCAAGGAACAGAGAAGATCAAGTGTAAGCCAGGAAATTATTGGACTGCTACAATTCAGAAACTTTGTGTCACCTTGTTTTCACCTCAGACACACACTGTAGGCTCCCACAAATGTTTCTGAACTCCGGTTCCCATTGTCTGGATTGCCCAAAACATGAGCGATGCAGTTGATGAGTTTATTTTTTTTTTCAAGCTCTGCCTGTGTGAAAGTGGTTGACCTGACCTCGAGAGCGTGGACAGTTACACAAGCACTGGTTACTTTAACCGGTGGTGCTTAAGCTGCCACTTAACTCATGTGGTATGCAGATGCAGATGCACATGCATACAGGTTTCCATCCATTAAAAATGACCCAAAGGCGCGCCCACTCCTTACTGATTGGTATGTGTATGTATACCTTACATCTGTGAGAAAGAAGATGACACAAGGGTGCTGGAAGACAGTGTGGAGGTGTTTACATGGCCTGTAGTGTCCGGAATATCTTGTGCAATGGAAACTGACCCCTGTCCACCCCCCCACCCCCCTCTGCCCCCTAACCCCCTTCTACAAACACCACCATGCCCCACGGGCATGACTGGTATGAGGGGAATTGCGCTTTCTGCTCAATCCGGGGTCACATGCAGAGGGTTAAATATAGCAGCTTTAAAAAAACCTGTTACTTTAAAATGAGCTTCTAATTCAAGCCTCGTCCTCTCATTTCCACTCTCTCCACCGTGGTTGGGCTGGAGAGCTCTTTATCTAACTCTGACACACACGCGCACATTTCTACATGTCCCTCTGTATCACACAATCTCTTTCTGCCTACCCGACTATCCTTTTACTACAGTTGTCTTACTTCAACTCCCTAGCACAGTTTTAGTTTTTTCACACACACATTCTCATTCATTCAGTCCATGAAGTTACAGTATCCCTCTTAGTCTCTTCACACATACACACACACACACACACACAGATCGCACACAGTTTAAATGGTTCATGTGACTATTGATCAGTGCCTGCTGCCTAGGCTGTAAATAACCCTGTGATAAAGGCATTCTGTGTGTGTGTGTGTGTGTGTGGGTTGTCATTACCATGCCAGCCTGGTGTAAAGCCAGGTTGTCCAATAACTGTAGCATGTGACTGTTAGCACACTAGCTGATATTAGATCTCATATGAAAGGTATCCAGTAAATAGGGGCTTAAGGGAAAAGAGGAAAGAGGGGTGTGTGTGTGGGGGGTGGGGTGGGGGTTTAGATATCCATGTTTTGTGTGCTGTGTTCGTTTGGCTTTCTTCAAGTTGTTTACTTTGTCTTACTAAGAACAGTTATTGTCCTCTAGATCTCGGTCTAGCTCTGTGTGTTACTGTGTGTGTGTGTGTGTGTGTGTGTGTGTGTGTATGTGTATGTACGATGTGTTGGTTCAGAATGAATAACCCTACGCACTTGTTGTCTGACTCACTCTTGTCCTTTTTCTCCTCTGTCACTCACCACTCCTTCCATCTGTTCCCTGGTCTCCTCTCTGTTCTCTCTCCCCTCACTCCTGCTTCCTTGATTTCTTTAACTGTTCTCTCTACTTGTCACTCCTCCCCTTTTCTCCATCCCTCCTTCTCTCCCTTTAGCTTCTCTGAGCAGCCTGTTGATCACTCCCTTCCCGTCCCCTGGCTCCTCCTTGACCAGCAGCTGTGCGTCCAGCTACCAGCGCCGATGGCTCCGCAGCCAAACCACCAGCCTGGAGAATGGTGTTTTCCCCCGATGGTGAGACAAATACAATCATACATGTACACCCAATTGTGCAAAAACACTTTACATAAATGTACTTGCATATTAATGGAAACAAACTTAGACAAAGAATAGAAAGAAACTTACTCTACAGAAAGACAAGTGCTATTTTCTCTGACTGTCCCACATCCCTAAGATATTTAGTTTACTATAATATATTTTAAAAAAAACACACACACATACAAGTACATAAGCTCTTCTTCACACCCTCTCAGTCTCTACCCAATCATCAGTCCTCCTTCGTTTTTTCTTTCCCATTCAGGGCCTCAATCAGTCTTTTGTAGTTTATCCTGTTAGGACTTCCTCAGAATCCAGCAGGCAGCTGGGAAAATGACACACACTTCTGTTATGTGCTAATAACTGCTCACACACACACACACATACACAACACACACAGTGCTTTGGCTAGACAGGATGCTGTGTTGGCCTGTCACTGTAAATGCAGCTGTCAGCCTCTGAGTGCTCTAATCTTCCAGGCGCTCCAGTTCAGCAGCACCAAAGCATCTTGTTTACCAGCTGCAACAGTAAAAAAAAGCCTAGGATTAAGAGTCTCTTTACATGTTTCCTTTGCTTGACGCATGTGCTCAGGTATTTTCTCTTCCCAACTGTTGAAACATGTAAAAATATCTGTTGGATGAAGAATATTTACTGGTTTTAATTAATTCCCAGCAAAAATGGAAAAGGACACATAGAAAAGGAGACCTTAAGCAGTATTCCAACTTCTTAATAATAATATAATAATAATAATAATAATATAATAGGTGAGACATAACTTTATTGGGCTTCACAGGAAAATAGATTTGTCCTAGAAAAAGTACAACAATTCAGATTTCTATGTCAAGTGCTTGGAGGTTACGCACACATTTCATCCTGTGGAGGTTGTATCAGATCAGTCTCTGTTCTGAGGTTAACCCCCTGTGTACCCTGTCCTGATCAGGTCAGTGGAGGAGAGCTTCAACATGTCTGATGAAAGCGGGGGACCGAGCCTTGGCGTAGCTCGTAAGAAGAAGATCGCCATCGGGGTCATCTTCATGCTGTCCCCAAATCCTGAGGAGAACAACCGCTTCCAGGATTTCTTTTTCTCCCACTTCCCTCTCTTTGAAAGCCACATGAACAAACTCAAGAGCGCCATTGAACAGGTGAATTGATATGTTTGACCACGATTATAGACAACTACATGTTGAGTTGAACCCCCCACACCCCCCCCCCGGATTTCCCTTTCATGTTTCTTTTCCTGATGTCAACATGAGGATTTTAACTTACTCTAAAATCAGTCCACGTGATGTGTCCGAGGTTTGTGGAGATAGGCCTGTCAGTACAATCTGTTTAGCAGTGAGATATGATTAGAACCTAAAAGCAAACTTTATACCCTTTGTAATGAGCAGAGTTGCTGTCAGATTGACCGCTCAATGGTCATACCTTGTATAACTGGGGTTCTGTTGTTGGCACCGTCAGTGCTCTGGATTACTTCCAGTTTTACCCTCCATCTTCCCTTTTACCCCCTGCCTTGTCCTCTCCCTCACAAATTCCTTGCTCCACCTTTCCTGTAACTTTGTTTGTCAGCTTCAGTCCCAATTATCTCAAAGCGTGTGTGTGTGTTGTGTCACTCTCAAGGCCATGAAGATGAGTCGGCGGTCAGCTGATGCCAGCCAGAGGGCCTTGGCTTACAGTCGAATGGTGGATGGGCTCAACGAGTTCAGGTTGGGCAACAACTCATATTGATTCACTAAGACAAAATTGTGCATATTTATTTTTTCACTTCGCAACATGCCAACATTTTAGGGAGTGTTTTTGCCTTTAATGGGGGATATTATATACTTAATAAATTTATAATTGTATAACTGACATTATCCCTGTAATATAGCATAAAATAGACAATATGTTTTACATGGGACAAAAACAAAATCACTCAGTTTTCTTAAATCAGGGTGTTTAGTGTCCTTTAACTGCATGTTTATCAACAAAATCTCAGTGGCAGTTCACCAATTCAAACATCTAGGTTTCATTCCGTTTCTATGTACTGTAGCTAAACATTCATTCTCTCATCTGGTCCACATCATGGAGAGACTCTGGAAAAATGATCTACAGTATCTGTGATCACTATCTGCAACATGAAATCTGACACAAGAGAACGCTCTGCAGTGTGCATCATTCATGGTATCAGTATCAGTCCTCACTGCAGATCATGAGACATTGGAAAACTGTGTGGTTGACAAGATTTTGGAGACAGTGAGGGAGTGTATGCAGGATTTAGTGCTGGAAAGACAGGTGTGATAGAATGAAAAAGGGAGGTAAAAGACATGTAAACTGTTGCTCTGCCCCAAAGACAAGAAGCTGTTGGTGCATAGGCATGACACTTCACACATCACACACTGTAGAGTAGTGTGTAAAGTAGTGTTTGTCAGAATTACAGTACTGACAGTTTCTTCTAGTGAAACATACTGTTGATCCAGGCCCTGTTCTTGTTGGTGAAGTAACACAGTCTTAAAGTAGGTCACCAAGTGCCCATACATATCCTGTGTTACTCATGTAATGGCACTTACATTTAGGCAGCTTTAATGACCTGAGAAGTATTTTTCACATGCCTTTCATTCCAAGTGTGCATTGTTAAGCTTGTGCCAGAGTTAATCAAGCAGGCAGAAAACTGTGATTTGCATTTGTGTACGGCAGCCTGCAGACAAAAGAAGCATCTTGTCTACCATAAATCTATCCCAAAAAATAATATAACCAACTGAATCAAATGCTTATTGTCAGTTTTTCGTTGCTGAAATCATAAAGGAGCAAGACATAGGACTATTAGAAAAGGCTACATGACAACTGTCAGGTGTCTGTGTAACAACGTGAATTTGTGGGATCTGAATGTAACAGAGAGGTGAGGCGACATGATTTTGTAATTCTGCTCTAGTTACAGATGGAGTGTGCTAAGGTGTCGCAGCAGTCAATAATTAATGAATACTCGTCGTGGTTGATGTGTGAGGATAGCGTGATGCTAACAGTTTCTGCCTCTCCTTATATGTTCATTTTTTTGTTCCTTTAAGTGAGTACGAAAAAGAACTAATGATTTGCATATTAAGCTGAGTAAGAGATGTTGAAATACTTTGGGTAAAAGAAAGGAGGAACACACTGTTCCCTACCTGTCTTGAGCAAACCATTAAGATTGCATTATGACTACAGTGTATGCTGGGAGGTCTTGCTTTTTAAGGCTTTGGTTGTGTTTATTGATCAGAGGTTCAGCAGCTACCAGTTAAAACTCAACTCTGCACAGCAACTACCTCATGTAAAGAGGATGCTTTATTTCAGCTTTTTAGAAACACCAGTACCAAGAATGATTTAATCTTTATGTGCTGACATGGAATATGAAATCATAAATTTGTGCTGCTTAGATTATAGGTGAGACATGCTTGTCAGCACTGTATGACTGCTTGGTACACACACACACACACACACACACACACACACACACACACACACACTCAAAACACACAAACCTATTTAATGTGCGTGCATGCATGCCTTTCTCCACCACTACTTTCACTTGCCACTCACAAACTGGCAGGCAGTTCCCTGTCTGAGGTCCCCTCGTTGCTGCAGTCATATGCCTGTTGGCAGCTGGCCACAGCAACCCAAGCCTCCTGAGTGGCAACCCTATCTACCTCAGGCACTGGCCATGAGCACCAGAATAGTAAATAATATGTGAGTGCCAGCAGGAGGAACGCTATTGCCCTGGACAAACAAAATATCTGTAAAATCTCACCTTCAGACAGCAGCTAAATATAAGTGTAGCCACCTTTGCCATTAAAGGGTTTTGACTTCATGGAACATTACAGAAGGAAACTGGAATAAATGCCTTTGCCCACTGCTGATGCTGCTTTGACGTAGTCAGAGGGTGGGCACGCACACATAGTTGTGCATGCTGGCAAAGATAAGCTGCGCTGTTAGCAGAGGCTTGTGTACATAAAAGTGACACCAGCCTATATTGGGGTTATGTAAAGGTTTGCAGCTAGAGTACAGGCGGGGGGCACTGAGTAAAGCAAAGCACTGAACACACCAGGGTTGTCTAATTACCATTGGATAAAAGTATGCACCAAATGGCAGCCATCAGAAACCAAAACAGTGGCATTCTGCAGCCTGGTAATTGCTAGTAATTTAAATCTGTCCCCTCAGCCTGTCACATCATTTTAATTTTACATCACAGGCACGCTCTTTAAAGTTCACCTGAACAGCTGCTGCAGAAAGACTGAGACCAGATCTCCTACTTATCTAGCTCTGGCTCAGCCTCAGACCTCTGGCTGCCCAGTTGGGGGGCTTTTAGTAGATGAATGTACACCAGACATAGCAGGGGTCAAGTGGGGCTTAAAAAGGCCACAGAGATGTCAACCTGTTTATAACACAGGGATGACTAAAGCATTATTAGGTCATTTGATGCTGCTGTCCAAATGACAGATCATCTCTGCTGCCTTGCTGACAATGATGTGTAAAGAGAGTTGGAGACATGTTTCATATGTGTTGAGTTACAAGTGACATTAATTCCATTCTGGTTTACCCCTGCTGGACCCTGCTATGGCCACTCAGTACTGTGATTATTAATTATTCATCTGTGTAATTGATTCATGTCAAGATTTTGATCAGTCAAACTCAGGTGATCTCACAATCTTGATCATTCAATGCGAAAGTTTTGTTGAAGTCTGCGTTAAGTTTCTTAAGCAGTGGTGCATTTAAGAAGACTCGTTGTTGTAGAACGATTCACTTCTTGGACAGAGAAAGAAAACCTCAGGCCATCACCTAAAATTCAACATTTAACCAAACTAAAGATTGATTTCCACAGTCAGCAAACGTTCTTGTTATTAAATGACAATCAATCAACAGATTTTCTGAAGGACCGGTGTTGTATTTTACCACAATGAACTACAGGACAGGTTTAGGCTTACAACATAAGAACTGCTTGCAACAACTTTATCGTAATACAGTTGAATTCATTTGTTCTTCTTTTTACACTGAGCAGATAATTTCTTATAAACCCATAAACAAAGTGTTCCTGTTCCTGTTTAGCAAAATACACTTCTGTAAAATAGCTTGATCACAGGAATATTGGAGTTCTAGCAAGGGTCACTTTGACTGTGTGACACCTGTTTTTTCTCTCAGCATGCATCTCCCCTGTCACTGGGTTTTTTATAGGTCAAAGAGGTTGTAAGTTTACTGCAGAATTAACCTTGTTTACAGCCTGAGATGTCCTGTAGTTTCCAGTAAGACTAAATCAAGCTTGGAACAGCACAGAGTTTTTATTTGTTATCAGTAGGACCTACAAAGTCTTGTGACAGATCACCTGAGGTGATAGCAGCTGGTTACTTTACTGCAAAGTTAGCCTGACTGTGCTTTTGTATTAAATGTCTTTGCAGAAGATTGCACTTGTTATACTGATTCATTCACATGTTTGCAAGGAATAAGCGAAAGCAGATGCAGCACCTCATGCTCTAATAAAAACTGCCTCCTCTTTTTGTACTATCTGCACAGTTTTGCATTTTTAGACCCAGAATCCAGCAGCTGCAGTGCATACTTCAACTCTGACTAAAAACGCCTGATTCTCTACATTCCTCAGGCTGCAGAGATTCCCCTCTGCCCATGTGTCAAAGCTTGGCCCCAGGCCGAGACATGCTCACCAACACGCCCCACGTTCCATGGAAACTCCAGTCCTTCTCAATGGACAAATGCCCAAGCCGAGCCACATACAGAAAGATATACACACACACTATACAGAGCAAGAGACAAGGTTGTGTGTGTGTGTGTAACAGTCCGACGAACTTGCGCACATTCTCTCTCACACACACACACACACACACACACACACACACACCCCCAGGGTCTCCCATGGCCTCAGTGCAGACAGCAAAGCTCTGTGAACTGAGATCTCTTTTGTTTACCCCGCGAGACAATAACGTGTCTGTTCTATCTCTGTCTGTTTTCTCTCTTTTCCCCTCCTTTCCTTTCATTTGCTCTCTCCATGCCCTCTCCTTCTTTCATCCCTCCCTCCCTCGCCGTACCTCATCTCCAGGATGACCATCTGTGACCTCTACACCATGCCCCGGGTGGCCGAGCCCGTCTGGTTGACCATGATGTCTGGAGCGTCGGAGAAGAACCAGCTCTGTGGTCAATTCATGAGGGAGCTCTCCCTGCTGATGGAGCAGGCCTCCAAGAACCAGTTGAGTGTCTGCTTGTACTCATACCTGGTCCGCCATCAGTCACCAAATTTCTAAAAATGTCATATCTTGGACTGATACGAAGGGAACTACGTGAAAATGCATTTTCAAACACGTTTCTGTCATATTACGTACTGGTTTTCAGCAGTTGTATGGATACAGCAAACCCACCAATGGTGGAAACACTGATGCAAAGAGGGAAAGACAAGCACATTAGCATTCAGACATGAAAAAATGTTACACATGCATGGTCTTACCACATTTGTGTTGGCTTGTACTTCCTGGACAGGCTTGTCAACAGAGAAACACATGCTGATTCACACACACTATTCATTTTCTCTCCCACATACACATTCTATGTACTATCTTTCCCTTTCTTACAGTTAAACACACACGCAGTGTGAGTGTTTCACCCTCTTTGCATTTATTTGTCTGCCTCAGAGGGAGCTGTGAATGAGAAGATCCCTGCCAGCCTCTAATTACTTATTGTTGCAGTTACAAAGCCATGTCAAACCACTGCTGATTGTACATATATGAATTGGTAGCAAGGCCTTTATTGAACATTGTACCCATATTCAGTACAGTAAATTTAAGTAGCATTCAGTACACTGGACTGAATTGTTGATCTAAAGTCCAGCAGTATTTTTTTTAAAGATGTGTGCGGTTTTCTAATCTTGATCTCTGGTTTATGCAGTAGAGATTAATCCTATTTCTTCTGCATGTCGAAAGCTTTTGTGCATTTGTAAATACTTGGGCTGCAACTTACAACAATACAACCTTGTGTATACAGGGCAATAAAAGCAAAGGTGAAAACATAAAATAAAACTTTGTTTGCAAATAAAGGATTAGGATAGAATTGAATAGGGGTGAAAAAGGGCTTCAAAACATTACATTAAAGCATTACATAAAATATAAGTTAATGGTCAATGACGGACTGCGTGATCCAGCTTGAATTCTAAGCTACGTTTGCTGCTACAGTGGTGTGAATTGTGATTCTGTCACTAGCAGTAAGTAGCTGTTCTGAGAAATACAAAAACTGTGTTTAACATAGGCGACCATATCCAGCATGCCTTGACAGTCAAAAGAAAGAGTGGAAAATCAAACACGAGCAACAGAGAATTTATGTGAAAAGATCACAGTTCCCACCTACACAGTTTTGAAATTTAAAAAAAGTACAAACAGGGATTGAAAATTATCATTAAAAATTATGTATTTTTAAACCATAGCATATTATATGGTCCAGTGTGAATCTCTATGAACCTGGAACTTTCTCTTGTTCTCTAAATCCCTGTACACTCTCTACATGTTGACCATTAATAGAAACTGCGTCTCCTAGGCAACAATCAGTGTTTCTCTTTCAGCATCACTTCTTAGCTGAAGTCACTGTTTCCACCACCATTGGTTAGGATGATACCACACAACAACTTTTATGTGCTGTTGACTCTCGAATTGAACGTCGGGTCTCCCTGGTAACTGCTGGGGTTACTTATGTCTATCAGTATTCCCATGACTGATGGTTTTGATGACTGCCACAGCCACTGCTGTGTTCTAGCACGTGATTGAACTTGACTATCATGACAGTCTTGAGTCATGAGACAGGAAAGGAAGTAGACGCTTGTGGTCAGGGAAGAGAAGTGAGTCATGCTAATACAGTGTGTGTGTATGTGCATGTCTGTATGTGTGTGTTGGATGTGTGTATGTGGTGTCCAGTTCTGTCCAAAGATTTCCGTGTAGTAAGAGAACATCTGACCTAATGAAACAAGGTCAGGGGGAGGAAACTGAGAAACCAAGTCATTGCTGATAGATAGCAACCAGCTAGGAAGTAAAATTTTGAACTTGAATTTCTGCTGACCAACCCTTGTCTTATATTCCAGATTTCTCCCTGCCTTATTGACAGCCATCCTGACCAATCACCTGGCCTGGGTCCCCACCGTCATGCCCAATGGGCAGCCTCCAATTAAGATCTTCCTCGAGAAACACTCCTCCCAGAGTGTTGACATGCTGGCAAAGACGCACCCCTATAACCCACTCTGGGCACAGCTAGGTGAGAGTCAAACAAAAGCATAGATACACACAGAGTGTACCTTTTGTATTCTGTCAAAGCACCTGGCTGGAGGGGAAGTAAAATATAACACCTGTGTTTTATCTTCAACTTGGCTGAAGCTAGAACACATCCTAACCTGCCAGCGTTAATCGTAACAGCCTAAAGACAAGTTAGGACTAGGCTATCCTCTCTACATGCAATGTCATTAAATCTTCAGTCTGTGTTAGCTCATTGTGCGCATGTTGGTGTAATAGGTATCATGCAATTCCTGTTTAGATATAAATCCTGCCTGTAGTAGCATTTCACATGCAATTAGAGATTTTAGGTGTAATAAATGTGCAATTTTATAATTAAGATGCAGTAACAATGTGAGAATTGGATATTAATTTGATGTTTTTCCCCATTGATGATGTTTAACTGTCTTGGTATATTCCTGGTGAATGAGAAGTTGAAATATCATGTTTTTTTTGCAGTGGAGAACATTGCATTAGTGGAAACCTATGGATAGATTTCTATGAAAAATTGTTGCATATATCAAGTCACGATCTCCCATAAATACACAGTCATCTTAAAGAGTATGTCGGGCAGTTTGAACTTTCACCTCCAGTGACATGAATTTAAGAAAGTTAAGTGAGTCAATGGTGACACCTAGTGGTCATAGCCCAGAACTGCAGAGGAGAACATTGATTTGTCATATGAAAAAGAATATAACAAAGAGATAAAGAAATGTGCAGGTGATAACATTGTAAAAAGATGAGATAAGTATATTTAACTGATTATTGTTTAAATATGACGATATTGCTCCAGGAAAGAGTATAATTTTGTTTTTTCTTTCCCAGTCGTATCTAAATATCCAACATTGATCATCATACCGTAATTTCCAGACTATAAGCCGCTACTTTTTTCACACGCTTTGAAACTTGCGGCTTAAACAGTGATGCGGCTAATTTCTAGATTTTTACGGGCTGACGAACTTCATGCCGCAAAAGCATTTAGACACGTGTGGCTTATAGACAAGCGTGGCCTGTATATGTACTTTTTTTTTTTCTTTTTAAATTTAGTGCATGCGGCTTATAGTCAGGTGCGCTCAATAGTCTGGAAATTACGGTAAGTCTTGCCTCACAGAGATCTGAAAAATACAAAACTTTGCAGACTTAAAATATGACTGAATATTAACATGTTTATTTCCTGATATTATAGTATAATCACCAGTGTGTTGTGTTGTATCAATTGACAAACTAAATAAATACCTGTTCAAAAAACTAAATGCAACTATAGACCTGTTCACTGATGCTAATGATCATTTTTTCTTTCTGTCACTGTGTGTAGGAGACCTGTATGGGGCCATTGGGTCACCAGTGCGACTGTCGAGGACAGTGGTAGTGGGCCGCAGACAAGAACTAGTCCAGAGGCTCCTCTATGTCCTCACCTACTTCATCCGCTGCTCTGAGCTGCTGGAGACCCACATGCTGGACAGTGCTGAGGATGAGGCCATCGTCATGCCCGGTTCCCTCATCACCACCTCTCTGAGGAAAGGTGAGGTGGAGGAGTCGGACTACGTCCTAGTTACTGTCCATAAACCCAGCGGGGACTACTTGTCCCAAGGGGCCCATGCCCAACAGGCTGAGGCAGAGGACAGTAGTTACCCTTCAGACAACAGCCTCCAGAGCAGCACATATACAGACGCTGAGGTGGAGCACGGTGCCGGGGATACGCCCAAGGAGGAAGATGAGGATGAAGAAGACGAGGAGGACAGCAGTGAGAGTCAAGGGTCCAGGAGCAGTGTGCTTCAGACGGGACACAGTCAGACCATAATTCCCGTCATCAGGACTGCAGAAGCAGCTGAACCTGGGGAGCTACACAGGGAGTCCAGCAGCCCGCTGGGCACAGAGCCCCGACTGGAAACAGTGCTGCGCGTCGGCTCGGCCTCCCCTAGGGAGCAGGTCTGTGTGGTGGATACAGAGACCAAGGGTGACCTGAAACTTATTGTTCCATCCATACCCACAACACTTGCATCAAGTCCATCTCCACCTCCTACCACGGAGTGTAAAAATTCTGGGGCGGAGGCAGGGTTGGATGCAGGGATGGGCAACCAGGCCACCAAAGTGCTGGCTTCCCGGCCTTTGGGAAACCCTCTAGAGAAGAAGCCTCCGGATAAGAACCTGCCTGCTGCAATGCCAGTGCCAGTGATACCAGGAAACACCATGATGGGGCCCATGGCTTTGACTCTAACAGAAGAGGAGGAGCCAGCAACAAAAGTCACTTTCCTCATTGGAGACTCCATGTCTCCGGAGTCAGACACAGAGAGCCGCAGAAGGAGGGTGGAGGAGGAGTTCAAAAAGCACAAGAAACACCTCAAGGACAAACCTCACCAGCAGGCACTGCTGCATCAGCAACTACAACATCATCAAGGACAACATTATCAACAGCAACCACAGCAGCTGCAGAGAGGAGCAGATTCAAAGACCAGCAACAGCAGTGCATCAGAGGACCAAACCAAACAGACCAAGGTGGCTCCAGCCCTGCAGCGGGTGTCCAGTAAGATGCCCCACTGGACCCAAAACTGTATGGATCATTTTGATGAGTATTTCAGCCCAGAGAACCCCGTGGAGACAAGGACAATAGACGATGTGGCCGAACGACAGGAGGCCAACACCACAGACAGTATGCACAAAGACTTGCTGGACCCCTCGGGAGTCCCCCTGGGCACCTTGGAAGGTCACAGCTTTCAGAGTGCAGTCGGGAGTCCGGGTTTGGGTCTCTGTTTAGGTTCAGGTAGTGGAGAGGTGGGGTCCAGCAGGATGGGAAACACTTTGTTGGATGTCCAGAGGAGATGCAGGTGTGAGTCCACAGACTCCTGCGACACCTGCTGCTGTAGGAGCTGTTCTGCTGAGCAGGACAAGGGTCTCATGTTGTCAGTCCCCGTCCCCCAGGATGGAAGCAGCAACAGCAAAGAGGACCAAAAGCGCAAGGCGGTTCCTGTCAACGACTTTGAGATACCACGCAACGAGAGCTCAGACAGCGCGTTGGGAGACAGTGAGAGCGAGGAGACAGAAGACTGGCAGGAGGAAGTGCTGGTGCCCTTCCCTGGGTGAGTAGAGAAGCTGCATTGGTAAAAAGTGTAATTCTGTATTATTATTCAGTGCTTTGGTAATAACCAGCAACCACAGTAATAACAATTACAGCGAATAAATGATCTTCATCATTTTGAAAACAGAAAGATAAAAACCTCATACTGTATTTTTGATTTACAGGTCAAAGTTGGTGGAGAACTTCTCAAAGCCAAGCATAGCCAATTTTGGCCGGTCTCTGTTTGGAGGCTACTGCCCCACCTATGTGCCAGACTTTGTACTGCATGGGATGCCCAGCGACGAGAAGCTACGGCAGAGCCTCATGGCTGAACTAACCCATGCTGTTCAGGTAAAGGAATGAAGTATTTGGTCCTTGTTTTTGGGGAACTCTACCTTTTCATTGCAATATAGAATTTTTAATAGAAAACAAAACTTTGTAAAGTGATAGGACAATAGAATTATATCATTATGAGACAAGACCACTGAAAGTTGACCACTGATAATATTGCATTACTGCTCAGCCCTAATACAAATGCTGGTGTACAGAAACTTATATTCTTTATTTTACTTTTAACGAAGTAAATGACAGAATGAGGAGTTGGAGATTTATTACATGCATTGACATGTAAGAAATCTGTGTTTTACTGTGGTAAAGTGTTTCATTGGTTTAATTGACTGTTGTTGTCCTCCTTAGCATCCAGTATTGGATGAGCCCATAGCAGAGGCTGTCTGCATTGTAGCAGACACAGACAAGTGGACAGTGCAGGTGGCCAGCAGTCAGAGACGAGCCACAGACGTCAACAAGCTGGGGAAGGAAGTCCTGGTGTCCAGCCTGGTTTCCAGCTTATTGCAGTCCACTCACCAGCTCTACAAACTCAACCTCTCACCCAATTTTGTATGTGACATGTCTCAGTGTTTGTACTGTAATGTGATACAGAGAAAGTTACTGTTTTAACCACTGATTATTTGTCTGTATATAAAATAATGTCTTTAATTCTCCTGCTTTGCTAACTGTGTCCCTGTTTCTTCTCCTCCTCAGTGTATTATGCACCTTGAGGACCGCCTGCAGGAAATCTACTTCAAGAGTAAGATGCTTGCTGAGTATTTGAAGGGCCAGACAAGAGTCCATGTGAAAGAGCTTGGCATGGTCTTAGGGTAAGCAGTCAATCTTTTTTTCAGTCGACTCCACATGAATAGAACAAGAAGCTGCAGCTGTGTTCAAAAATAAAATGAGCTCCAAAAACGTGTACAGCTGAAATATAAATAAATTTGCCAGGCAAATCTGTAGACTAGTTAGTAGTGAATGCAGTACAGATCTGTAGCTGTATCTGTGCTGCAAAAAATAATGTCACACATTAACTTTTTAGATGGTAAACAAAGGCCACATTCAGTGCAAAGTAAAGTCACAGTGGCCATTGCACCACCACAGAAGAGTGGTATTGAAATTATTTTATCTCACTTTAATTCTTGCACCTTTGCAGAATTGAGTCCAGTGACCTTCCCCTGTTAGCCGCAGTGGCCAGCACTCACTCCCCCTACGTGGCTCAGATCCTGCTATGAGACTGTGAAGACACAAAGGTCCCCAAGCAGCCTGAGGAAACCAGTCAGACCCAGGTGGTGGTGGTGGTGTTGTTGCTGGTGCATCTCTGGTCCTCCGAAAACGGCCCGTCCATGCTCTACAGCTGACCCCCTCACCTCCCACCACCCCACACACACAGTATGTCCTGTGCACCCTGGGCTCAGTGGGATCTTTGCCCTGTTCCCTGAGGGGTGCGTGACTTTTACGGACCACAGCCAGCCCCCCCCTCACTACCACTGCTCCTGAATTTGGTGCAATACCCATGTTGCACCACAGGGGGGGGGGCTAGAGACCACAGTCCAATAGTTGGGAATGAGGCTCTGTGGATGACTGAAGCATCCCTGAAATGACCTTCTCCTGTTGATTGAATGTTTCTTTTAAAACAGGACTCTTTTATTTTTAATTTTTTGGACACAAAAGCCAAAGACTTTATTCATTTTCCCAGTTGAGAATGAAACTTTAGATATCTACAGCACATTAACAATGAATTTTGTTTCTTCAACTGCTTTTTTTTTTTTTTTGTTTTTTTTTTTTTGTTTGTTTGTTTGTTTGTTTTCTGTACAATCTTAAACCCAGTCGTGCAAAGTGACGGACTACATGTTTAAAGGAAACAGTTGGATATTTTTAAACTTTTGAGGTAAATATCATTGAGAACATCATCAATCTCATGCCAATTATGTTATGTTGTTTATCTTCATGTTTTTGTTTACAAGCCAAATTTCCCTGAGGTATCTCAACAAATCTGACAAATTTAAAACAAATTTCTGTCAAATTGCAATGCACACCTGACCTTAAAGCCTTTTTTTTTTGGCAGAGGTGGTAATCGATGCACACCGTGATTTTTAGTTCTACAAACTGGTTTTGAAATGGCTAAAAGTGGCTTTGACATTCTTATCATAGGTACAGCACTACCTCAGATCTTCATATGGGCAGTGGGTGACACACTCATTTCCAGCTGCCCCATAGAAAACCCTGAGGTAAACTTTTTAAGCTATTTTAATCAGAGGAATGTCAGCGTAAACTGTGTGCAGACTCTTATGCTGTGTTCTTTGAAAAAAAGGGAAGGCTGTTTAATTCTTTAGGATGATCGTTACAAAAGAAAATGGAAGAAAAACATATTTTTTTGCGTCAGAATGTGATCAAGAAGGGTTCCTTTCTACTGTGGAAAAGCTAAAACATACACCATCTATGTATATTTTAAAACTAAATGCTGAAATATTTTCACACTTTTATAGCTTCGCCACCTTTGTACGATGTTTACGGCTTTGATGTTTGCTGCAGAGAGAGGAGAGAGGAGGAACACAGTAAGCCTTATAGTGGATATGTATGTATCAGTTAACACTACTGTATTTTCAGACATGTTTCTATGACAGTTATACTCGCAAACACACACAACATACAAAACTATAGTAGCACACTTTTAGCTTTTTTTCCTTTTAATTTTCCACGACATTGACAGATAAATGATTTTGGCTGTTAAGCCATTAACCCAGGGTGTGATTTGCCGCAGTGTAGAAGTGAGCTTGTGCTTTGTATTCAGATTCTCTCCAGGGCATAAAGTGTAACCTGCAGGGGGGGCAATAGGGCATTATTTTGTTATTCTCAGTATTATTATTTTTTGTCATCTGTTGACAGCATTGGAAATGAATCCATATTTTCCTAATTTGATTGCACACAAATTGGATTATTTATAATAATGAGCAGAGAGAACTCCTGAGTTTCACAGATAAACTCATGTCCATATTGTGCTTTACCACAGCACCTCTGTGCTACCATTTAAGATGACAAATCCCCAGTTTCTACAAATGCTACTTAAAGATTGAAATGTGGCCCAGGTTTGTGTGCTTGTAACACACAAACTTGTTTATGGGCTTTATGTTCTAGTTGTAGTGTTGACAATGGCTTCTGTTGCCTGAAGAAGCAGGAATAACTGGCAGTGTAACCCTAAGAACTGGACAGTGTTTGTTTCTACAAGGTCAAATCGCACCCTGAACAACCCAAGTCTTAATGGAGAAGTGGCATGAAGGAATCGCAGACTTCTGGAGAGCTCATTTTTGCTGGTAAAATTGATATATACATGCTTGTTACTGTATTGAAGATGCTCAGCTATATCAGCCTACATTTTGTACAACCCAGCCATTATGTTTAAAAGGTATGAATTTATATCTGCTTTTCTCCCTTTTTGTATATGAATAAATTATTTAGTTGCTCTCGGTATGTGTAACGGTTCGTGTAAACTGTACATACTCAGTTTATTTCATTGTATTTGTACAGAACATCTTTTAAGAATTGTCTCCTCAAATTATTTTTTCCCAATTTTATGGGAATGTTGTGCAATAAAGATGCCGATGTTGAGAATTTCTGCATCTCTGGAAATGTTTTATGTCACAGAATCAAAGGGAATAGAGCAGGGAAAAAAAATCCTGGAAAAGTTAAATGTTGGATGTGTGAGTTTAAAATTGTCCTCCCAAAACTGAAAACCAGAGATCCAAGAGCTATAATTCAGATCCAGGAATTCACAAGGAGAGGGAAAAAAACCTGACAGTGTGTACACACAGTGGTATTACCACATATTGCTGTTTAGAAGATATTGCATTAAAGCAATGTTACAAACAAGCTTTCTGTGAAACCACAGGCCTGCCTCTGATTCAGTGGAGCAGCTCCGAGGCTTTTGTGTCTTCACATCTCAGATTAGCAGCTGTGGTTTTTTTCTCTCTTTTCCCACAGACGCTGAATAAACTATCTCAAGATTGTATAATTGTCACATGTGAACTGGTTTTAGATTTGCGGGTAAACCCAGTTGGGAAGTTTTATTTTCCCTTCCCTTTACCTCCAAAACAATTAATTTTCATGTTTTCATTTTGTATGCAGAGTAATTTGCCTACTATAATTTACCCATTGCTATAAAATTGCCTTTTTTAAAGACTGGAAAGTAGCTATAAATTAGAGCAAAGTCTATACAAGAATAGCACTTTTGTTTAGATTGGAGGTGGTCTGACTTCTAGTGCTCACCATCTGGATCACACATTTTATCCACCTTTGAATTTACCACCCTGAAAACTGTCCGTGACTCCACCCCGCTCCACCTACCCGCGGCACAGGAGGCAAGGCGAAACGAGCGCACACAACGCAGTTATGCAATAAAGAAAGGAGTGTCCTGGTTGAAAGCAAACACACTGGCAGCAAACATGAACGTGTCTCCTGTCAGTGAGATCATCACTGTAATCCCACTTTTTTTCCACGCGAGTAGTTATTTTAGGAGGCGATCACAAAAACATATGGCACAAAAAAGCAACTGATGGTCAAGTGAAGCTTTTCATCCAAATTTAAAAGTAAAGGTGCGTTGAGCAGCTGTAATTTTCCAACTGATGCTTTTACAGTACAAGTTTAACTGTTAAACAAAAAGTCAAAATGACTGCGTCAGGTTGGATTTTCCACTGAAGCAGAGGACGAGGATGTCTTAAATGCTCAACAATAACCTAATTACTCCGCATTTTAAGTGGCAACCGCTCATAGTTGTATGGAAGTGTCAGAAGTCAGAGGGAGGATCTATGAGGCATTTAAATACTCCTTTCGAAGCTCGTACACTTTAGCTTCTAAACTAATAGACGCTGCATGCAATGCTATAAAGCGAGAATATGCCATTTAAGATAAAGAAAACAACACACAACACGTTTTTTTTAATGGCAAACAAACATTCGAAAACATACCCGTGCACAGTTCACAACATGCAGGAGGCTTGCAGCTACGGCCTAACTGGTTTGGTGTGACCACTAGCTCATGCTGGCAAATATTAGCAAATGTTGACAAACCTTTGACAGATATTGCCTTCTTACTGACATTAGCCAAAGTTTTCATCCAAATTTAACACACATTTTGACAGATTTTTGAGAAAATCTGTGTTTCCATCTGCTACCAACATTAAAATATTGAGAATTGATTTATGGAAATAAATGTGCTTATTAATCAGGAAGCACTGGAGTAAGAAATTGCTCCTGGGATCCTGCTACTCTACACACCAAATATATTTAGGAATATGTGCTGTATAAGCATTATAAACTAAATGAATTTAAATGACTGTGAAAGACCTTGGAAATAAAGAGGGAAAAGTGTTTTCAACACATTATCTTCATCTGTGAATTGAGGGACAAATTAAAATTATATGAAATTACAGCATGAGACTCCATATGCTTATGAAGACTAAACAATAATAGCTAAAGTGGACCTCAGATTAAAATTGTTTTGTCAAACTAAAATAGTTAAGGTATTAAAACTAGATTTGGACACAGGAACCTTCAACAAATTATCAAAACCCAAGTGAACCCCAGCTTCTCACTAACCAGTTATCTATGCACACTCCCAAGCACTACCACTTCGATGTTCATGTGTCCCTCCTGTCATAAATTCTCGTATTCCCGACGGTATTTGAACGCAGCACCATCTCTGTGCAGACAGATGTCGTCAACTCTTTACACTCAGATCTGGTGGAGGAGGGATCTAAATCTGAACTCCTGGATCTGACTGACGGTAGCTACCGAGTTGGATATTTCCTTTAACCAAAGATGTACAGAATTCAAGACAGAAGGTCCCATAGATTTAACTTTCTGTCACACTCTTTTTCGGACGCGCAGTAGTTGAAAGTGAAGTTTTTTCCCCCTCTCCCTCTCCTGGAGGGGAAGGAGCTCCCTGGTCGGTCCGTTTTGGAGTAAACTCCATCCATGCTCGGCTCAGCGAGGACGAGATCTACGGGGATGTGATTTTGTTCCGCCCGGGTCGGCTAAAAGAACAGCTAGGAGAAGTGAGATTACCTATAGAGGAAGTAAAAGCCCCGAGGTGGATTTGAGCCGAAGTTATGAAAATGACCGGAGCCATGGAAACTTCTTTCAAACTGGCTTTGAAGAAACCGCCTTCGCTGCGGACGGCAGAGGTAAACAAAACTATCGTTTCTTTAATTAGCAGCGCCTTGCTAATGTTAGCCAAAATCAAACTGTTGCTTCACTTCGCTGTAGGAAAACTCTACTCAGCTGTCAGTGGGGTCTCATTAGGACTCTTCAGTGCAGTCACATGCTAAGTAGTACATACTGTACATGACTTTACTGTCTGTAACACTGAATAAGCCTTGGTAGAGCCCTTGGCTGTCTGTTCGATGCAGAAATGGCTCACAAATAGAAAAGTTTAGGGTCAAACAAAATCATACAGGACAAAATGTATCAGAGGCTTCAGTGGTGCCCAGACCGGGGTGCGTGAACTGTACTGGGTCCCCATCAAATTTCCTTTCAGGGAAGTTTTATAGTCTTTATTCATGAGAGAGAGAGAGAACAAACTCTTGTATAAACTTTGGGATTTAAGCCATGACATGGTTAACAGTTTGGGAAAACCCTCTCTCACTGCACTGCATTCTGGGCCTGCAAATCCAGCCTTACCAAATACAACATCACGTCACAGCTTCCCATCAGAGGGCTTATGCCTAAGCCCAGGAGATAGTTTGTGTAAACTCACATTTTGAACGAGGCCAGTTACATTTAACCACTGCTGCTCTCACATCCCTCCCCTCCCCTCCCCTCCCCTCCCCTCCTCTCCTCTCCTCTCCTCTCCTCTACTCTACCTCCTCCCTACATGAAGCTGTGGAAACACAGCTGGCTTGTCATTGCTTTAGTTACACTCGCTGCCCAAAAATAGCTCACGCCATACTCCCTTCCATGTTCAGCTGCTGGTAATAGTTTTGAAGTGCAAGCACTTTTCAAAGCACCATCAGAGTACAAAAAAAGAAAGAAAAAAAAAAATTAAAAACCAGCCTAGCCTTCAGCTTTTCAGCTTTGCATGACACTTTTGAATAGGCCCCTTTTTATGGCTCTGATCCTCTGTTTGTTTGTAGGTGCATGAGAGGTTGAAAGCCTCTTTCACACCTTCATAGAGGGCTGTTGTGCACACTTGAATAAGCCATATAAACTGTGTTTAGTCCACAAATAATATGACACAGTCACAGCAGTGAAGTGGATGTATGATGCGGTTATCAACTGCATGATAGCTCATGCTTTGATAAAGTATCCAAATTTAGCCTTATCCTCCTGAATTCAGTGGTAAAAAAAAAAAAAGCTCTTTGTGCTGCCACCTTTTTCATGGATCCTGTACACTCCCTGTTTCTTCCTCAAAATGTAAAATAGCGTTAATATACGGAGATGAAATGTTTCACTGCAATTATTCATGATTCATGAGGACATTAACAGCGGTAATGTAGCTCTAACATTAGGTAGCTGACCATCATGTACAGACAGACAAAATTATTGAACCTCTCCCCAGTGATAAATCACACCCTCAGACAACAAAGCACCAAGCAGTTGCTCAATAGATAAAAAACTGACTCATCGTTTTACCTTGATGTGAGATGAATAAAATGACAAGATGCAAATTCTCCCCAAATCTTTTAAGAACCTCACGGACCTGACACATATGAGGCTGCTAAAAGATATCCTTGAAGTTTTAGTGTTTAAATTCTCTATTAATAGATGTGAGCTGTTGGCTTCACGTCACAGTGTTTGAGAATGTATGAGTGTAGGTGTAGACTTCTTCTCCCTGTTATGTCTTGTGGCCTCCAGATACAGATTTGAGTGCTGACTGCTCTGCTCAGTCCTTTTAGAGGTGAATGGAGTGTTACAGTCCACAGGGTTTGCTTCTCAAACTGACCTTTAAGGACTTTTTGTAGCAAAAAGTGGAAAGTAGCAGGGATGAGTCAAGTTGGCACTGTACTCCAAATGGAACTGAAATTGGAAAAGGAATAGCTTGACATTTTGGGAAATATATATAACTGCTGTATTAATATTCCAGCAAGTCAAATGCAGTAAAGATTTTGGTCAAACCAGGTGAATTGTTTTCACAGTCGCTGGTTGAGACTGTCAGCTAAATTTCTTGGATGGGAAAGTTTTAGACGAGCTCTAGGTGCGTCTGTCTCCCATGCAGATGTTTGGCTCAGTGGATAATCTCTCCCACCGCAGGTTTCATGCCCCGTCAACCTCTCCCAGCTTCTTGGGTTTTCCGTCCGGCTCTTCCCTCCCCTGCCCACCTCAGTGCCATTCAGACGCCCTGATGGGTAACAGGCAACAAATCACGGCGGGTGATTTATGGTGGTTTTGGCGGGCCACCGGTACATATCGGACATTTATGGGAATTCCAACCGTCAAAAAGCCACAGGCTCCCTTGGGAAATAGCAAGTGAGGGAGAGAAAGAGAAACACAGACTTAAGTGGTGACTTCTTTGCTTTCTAAGCAACCAGTTGAGCTGCTATGACGAGAGCAAGAGCGGGAGACGGAGACCAGAGTGAAAAATGTTTCAAAAGTGGCTGCATGTGTCTCAGCAAAAGTTACCGAAGAGGATGGTTTGCTGAGCGCTGACACAGCTCGACTGATTACAGCCAGAGGACTGTACACTGTTGGTATGTTTTTTTCACAGTCTGTGCCAGTTGCCCAGCTTGCCCGTCTTCTTGGTGCCATCTGTACACAGTCAGCACAGAGGTGTGAGGGTTTGCAGTTTCCCTCCCTTTGGAGACCTTTGGCTTGCATTAATTCTCGATATGATGAGCAGCTGCCACACACTTGATTCATTATTATTAATTAACACATAATTTGGTTTCGTCAAACTGTGTCTAATTTTATCAGCACTTCATTGTGAGTTGTTCAGGGAGTTCATGTGTGTTCATGTGTGTGTTACAGTCAAAGAGTCAGTTTTTCACACCTGTATGAGGAATTGAAAGACTGTGTCAGGAAATACTCCCAGGAACCTGTTGCCACGCCAACCTAGTGTATATTTTCTTCTTCTAGATTGGAATAATGACTGTATTTGCATCATTAAAATTCTACTTGTATACAGTATACACTCCAAAATGATTTGGCTAAACCTTAGTTTTACTTGACAGCTGTGTTCCTCAATTCAGAAATAGTGAGGTAAGACAGTAAAATACCTCCTCTGTGGTTTGAATGTGAAATTGAAGCCTTCTGGTTTGAGGTGTTTCACTCTTGCATTGACTGGTTGAGAAAGAAGATGTAGGTCACAGAGGACTGTGGGAAACAACAAGAAGTTGACCTGCATGTGTGTGTTTTTGCATGCCTGTTTGGGTGTAGCTGGATGCTTATGTATAAAACGTTTATGCTTGTATGTATGTTTAATGAAGAACTCAGTCTGCTTGTCTCTTGCTTCCTCTCCTTCTCGCTTCACATTACTTCACCTGTCTCCAGTGTTGCCCAGGGCATCATTGTGTGTTGTTAGTACAGGATGCCTTAAATACCCCCCCACTGCAATTTATGCCAGCAATGTGCACAACAGCAGGACCTGTGTACTTCATAGGGTGGAAATGGAGACACAGAGTACTACCTGAGACTAGTGATTATAAAGGTATTTTCAACCGTGGCATCTGATTGGTCACAGATACATTCCAGCAAATTTCCATAAAACACAGCTAGCTGTAGCTGCTGGCTATATCGACTGTATGATGAATACAATTGTCATCGTCACAATACTAGCTTTAGTTTAGCTTAGTTCAGAGCAGTGTATGGCTGCAGCTAACGTTTGTTTGATGAAAAGTGCCAACTGCAATTTTCCAAAACGTCTTCAAATGGCTTTTTTTAGTCAGACAAATGGAATAAAACCCCATAATATTTAGTTTACTGTCACACAGCGCTGCCATGGGGACAGTGTATTTTAAAATCATATTTGTTGGACTGTGTTTGGAGGATTAAACAGTTAACTGGAGACAAACCTGCTGAGTGGAAGTTTTCTACAGTGTCCCACACATAAATCACTCTTTAAGGGGAGGAAAATAGAAATGCTTTATTTGGGGAGCCAGTGAAGACCATGCTGAATCGTGATGTTTTCAACAGCATATTGTGAGTGCAAAATTACTTGTCAAAAACTTTGAGCAAAGTTAAGTGTTTATCTAACACTCGGATTGTTCCACCAAAATAATTTTTGTAATTCTTGGAATGCTATTTAAGGATGACAGTTCCAGTTTGACTTTATCATCCGGTCTAATGTGATGGATGTTAGCCAGACATTTTACCAAATAATACTTAAACCAGTGGCTCCCCAATTAGGAGAGAAATGATCTAAAAGGAGACAGAAAATGCTTTGGAGCCACTGACCTAAGCAGACACTGCTACATATGAATACTGAAATACGGTTATCATCATGCATGTTTTTCAGTATTGTCCTGCCCTCATTTCAGGACCATTGTCAACATAATTGATTTACAGAAAAGTTTCCTACTACATTTGTACGTATTCTTGCAGTGCACATGCGTTTCAACTGTTGTAAAACAGTATAAATACAAAGAAATGCAGCAGCTATCAGAGCTATAATTTTACGTGTAAATACTTTCAATTGTGAAACTACTGCTTTTTTAAAATGTGACCAAACATGCGTGTTCACACAAAGCCCAAGTGAGAACCAGTTAGACACCAGTGTCGTCTTGACGGAGGCCTGAGGGCTCATCTTCGAAGTCTGGTGTAGCTTCAAGGTGACTGTCTCTTATTAAAAGGAGACGCATGAATGCACTGATCAGCCTGTAAAATTAGTCCTTTATATGTCTCTGTCTGTGGCTTCTTAGTGTTGGTAGCATTGGTTGGTCGAGTGTATGTAACCAAAACCTCATTTTAAATGACATACAGTATATGATATTTTCAGTGAGCCTATAAACAATATTTCCTCCCCTGTGAATATTGTTTTGGCCTGTGTGCTTTGACATCAGTTTGCTCAAGGATGACTGTATCAGGATATTTAATGTTTGTTGTGACATGTTAAAGCAGTCAGAGTTTTGTTATTCTTTGTTTCTTATCTGGATAACACCCTGAGGACAGATTCATTTAAGTGGGTAACACAGAAGTAGCATTTTAGACGATAAATTAATCCTCCAAAGTGGTGACAGTAGTGTTGTTGGCTCTTGTAAAAATATAAGGAGTCTAAAGCTTAGTTTTAGTGTGCAACACAACAGGCAAAGACTATCTACTTGAGTCAAAAGAGTTTCTCAGCGTATGGTTAGTGTTTTCTGTTTGTTTCTCACCTTGTTGGAGGACCTTTGGGTTAGGTGGTTGCTGATGTGAAAATGACATGGTGACACTTCCTGTCACAGTTTTAACCACATTACACAGTTGGTAACTGACTTGTTAGACAAACATCTTGTCAGCGCAGTGGTAGAACAGAATACAAGGAGCAGGTTGGTAGTGACACATTTAGAAAGCTGGAGCATTTATGTTCAAATAAGAGAAAGGAGCTGTAGGGAATAAAATTGAAAAACAAATCCTTGCATACAAGTTATTTAAAAATGACTGATGAGAAGTGATAGGAGACAGAAATAGGGTTATAACCTGAGAATGGGAGAAGGCTGCAACATAGGATGCATGGGAGAGAGATGCTCTCATAGTTAAGAAAGATCTAGCAAGGAAAGGAGGCTATCGCCTAATCGAAGAAATGGCAGGAAGGAAGAGAGATGAGGGAAAGCGTGAGAGAGAGATTGTGGCAGGTAATCAGGAAAGATGGCTGAGAAAGAGGTGGGCGGGGGGAAGATATGGATGTTTAAATTGAGAAAGCCGGAGAGTCAGCACAGAAAGAGAGATAGCTTCACAAAATCAAAAGCTGGGCTGAGAGAGTGAGATGAGAGCACTGCAGAGTCCGTTCAATAACTTCAAATGAAACTTGAGAGAGTTGGCAGAAGGCAGAAGCAATAGAGAGTGGGAGTGAGAGGTTGTACTTATTTTATGAGGTGAAAGAGTGAGTTTGAGAGATGCTGGAGAGCTATGCAGCCTTAGATTCATTACATGTCCTAGAGCACCTGTGAGTGTGTGTGAGATGTTGTAAATGTAAGTTTCTTACAGTGCAGAAGAAGACAATAATAATAATGATAAAAAAACAAACTAGAACCTACTATAACCCTATAACCTATTTAAAAAAACTATTTGCTATTTTGATGCTACAGAAAGAAAGCTATTTTTTACCTGAAGCCCCGTCCCATTTACCAGAAGCAATTCACACCTTGATGGGTGAGCGGTAGGCACACACGAAGATGAGTCAATTTCACTCGGTGTGGCACGTCACAGGATGCAGTTTGTTTATTTGTGGGCAAATACGTGTTCAGAAACCACATCAGAGTGGTAAGAATGGAAATCTCAAGAAGAAGAGGGGACTTTTTAACTGGAAATAGAAAAATAGAAAATGAGAAATGACCCAGGAAGCCCAGTTTAAATTACACATCCATGAATTTTCACCAAGTGAAAATAAATAAAGTAGTCTATTGATCTAGCATTGCACCCTAAAGCACTGTCAAGCTCACAATGAACAACAGCTGCAGCAGAGATGAGGAGTGGGCTACAGAGGTCTGCCCAGATTTTTTCTTTCAGGAACATGGAGTCTTCAGACCCAACTGATGCTGCCTCATGTGACATCACCTGAGGTAATTTATCAGGTGTCATGCTGCCCACAAAAGGATATAGCTTTTTTCACATAGCCAGTAGTGCTCCACTAAACCTGTAAACAGACTTATGCATGACGTTGGTGGAGTTCCCCTTCTGAAATGATGCATGGCATGATTCTATAACTCACACACAATGATTTTACTGTTTCTTTTGTTGACAGTTGTAAGCTAAAGAATAGCATAATGCTGCTCTTTTTTAGAAAGTAATCCACCAGAAAAGGGAGCTTACTTGTATGTGATTGGCAGATTCAGTGTTTTGCCAGATGTCGCCGCATTTTTTTGTAGCAGAAGTTGAGCCAGGTTCAACTTTTTTGCCAGGGCCCTGTGCAGCAGGGTCAGCTCTGCCCAAACCAGTTTGAAATGAGTGACGACGGTGCGATTTTTGATGTTGTACTGATGCTGGTCTGAACATGGCCTTTTTGAAGATGTGGTTGTGATGCTATGTATTGAATGTGTGCCTATTTTCAAGCCCTTACAACATATAATATTCATGATCAAGTAAGCAACAATCAAAGTCATGTCTACAGACCACTGAGTTTGTTTGAGATTTGACAGAACACAGTGTGTTCAAGCTGGATCCTGTTACTCACAGTACAAAGCTGTTTAAGAAAATATGATTTTGTGGCCTTTAAGTGATTTTTGAAAGTGTACATCCAAGGTGAAAACCCTGTGTTACCTTAAAATATAGTTGTTTTTCAACCACTGTGGACTGCCAACATTCGTGGGTGTATTTATGGACATTTTTGGCACATTTGGCTTGCGACAGAAAACAGGAGAAATATCTGCAAACGTCCTCGAACTGAGGCTGAGTTTTCCCAGCCAAGGTTCAATAAATCCGGCATGACGTAAATGCAGCACAACTTCACACACACCTACAACACACACTCAAAACACTCATGCACTTGCCAGTAACAACATCAACAAATGCGAATGTGCCAACAAACTCCAGGGTTGAGAGAGAGTCTGAAATTAAAAAGGATACAGAGGAGTCTGTGTGTGAAACAGACAGAGAGAGGGGCACCGTGGAAGACAGTGTGTTTCTGTGTGTGTTTGTGTTTAAATGGGTGAATAAACACAGCCTTCCCCTGACCCAGGCCACTGAAAGCTCTCCTTGTGGGGCCAATAAAGGCCCCTCCTAACTGAACTGAAGGGCCTGTGGACTGGAAGGCAGACAGATGCTAAAAAACTGGAATGACTCAAGTTTTAGTGAGCAAGTTCTTGGTCGTCTCTGCTCTATGGTTTGTGGTTGTTGGTTTCAGAGATCTGTAACACCAATTCCCCACTATGTATATTTCAGCTGCCTGGTGAAGCCTGAGAAACAGCACAAGGGCGACATAACACTATTTTAAAAACACACCGTAACCTATTAAATATAACAATTTATCACATGGAGAATTAAGAAAGACAGGACTTTTTGTGTGCTATTTGAAACATTGAAGGCTACATTAGCACTTTTTTGCAAATCAAGCAGTATTTTTTAAGTTGATTTTAATGCACTGTTTGGCAGGTCAGTCCTGCTTTATATGGGATACCTAAGAGAGAATATTACGTGCAGCACAGTGATTCAGCAGTAGCACTAATTTATTTATTATTAAACTGGTAACTATTGAGCTTATGCAATCATGGCAATGATGTGAGTGTTTCAGATGGGAAAGACTGGCTGGATTAGTGCATCTGTAGAACAACAGGGTGTTGTTGGATTTAACTTATCAATAATTTAACTAGTTTAAACAGTTAGTCCATTCATTGATTTGATTTCAGGCATGCTAGCAATATTGGTAGCAACATTGCTAGCCCTGCTAGCTTTTTTCTGTTGATGTTACATGTCTTGATGTCTACTGGTTGGACTGGCACAAAATTTTGTACATACATTCATGGTTCCTAGAGGATGTATCCTAATGACTTTGGTCCCCGAATGTTTTCAGTAGGGCCACCATTTGGTTCATGTTTTATGTTTTTAGGTGAAAAGGTTTGAGAACTATTAGATGCATGGCCAATTTTGTACAGCCATTCATATCTTTCTCAGGTTAAATTGTAATAATTTTAATAATAATAATAATAATACTAATATTAATATCTTGGGTCTTTCACAAGACCCAAGGATGCTTTACAAAGACAATGTCCAAACAAAACAAACAAAATAAGACTAAGACGAACTGCCAAAGGCCTGGGTGAAGAGCAGACTTAAAAGTGACCAAGTGATTCCTTTATCATTTCAAGTAGCGATATCATCAGGTCAAAATTTCAGTTTGTCCAATACTTTATACACAACTACTGACATTCCCATCAGCCTCAGCTGTGCTTTGTGGTTAGTGCTAATATGAAAATTCTAAACTAAGAGAGTGATATGATAAACATTATACTTGCTCAGCATTAGCATGTTAACATTTTCACATGGAGCCTCTAGCATGGCTGCAGACCAGGTCTTGTATAGCTGTTCAGGCAAAATAATTTGGAATACTCCACCTTGGGCTTCACTGCGTTTGTGTGTTTTTTCTATCACATAATAGATAAAGCAATAAACCGGTTCATCGGAAATAGATAGATTAATCAATCATGAAATTAACCATTAGTTGTGGCTCCACCAACTTTGGATGTATTTACTTAGTTAATCCTTGTAATCCTAGGTAATTTGGCTGTAGCCTGTTTTCACTGCCTTAATCATGCTGGAACCCACACTGTTTACTTAACACATTTAATTCTGAGCTTGTCAGTGAAACAGCACCACTTGCAATGGCAAGTGTCTTAATAGCTTGGCTTTTAGAAACCTGTTTTGAAGTCCCTCATTCACACAGCGGACCACAACAACAGCCGGGCTTTGTCTCGCTGGGTATTGTTTGAATGTAAACACGTCAGCTTTTCCTGTGGGTACCACCAACCTCACAGCCCAGCAGCCCAGGGCTCTCAGTGCACGCGCATGTTTGCCTGCGCGTGAATGTGCAAACATTGCAGTGTGTCAGTGCTACTGTGCGCGCTTATGTGTGTAAGAGGTGGGAAGTGTAGCTACATTCCACGTTGGACAGCAGGCGTGAACAGGCAGATATTGTCGGCTCTGACCTTGTTTCGTTTGTAGGGAATGCAGGCTGAAGCTACAGGTGGGCTCACCTTGCATAGCTTAGTCAAGCAGTGACAGGGTTACCTTGACATTTTGACTGTTGACAGTATCACTTGTCTAATGAGATGCTGCACAAATTGTTTAAGTAGTAGAGTCTTTGACTGGACAGTGTATTGAATTGAACAGACGTCCTTTTTTATTCACTGTTACACAATCTCTAGGAATATTTACACTTTCCTCCTGGTGAGTGCAGTTATCCAGAGTGACTTGCCTTGAGTGCAACGACAGCGTCATTTCTATAGATTAGCAGTTACATAAAACCAGCATTAAGGACTTCAAATGTCAGATGTGTAATTCCCTGCCAGTGGTCCTGTGACTATGGAGTGGGCATGTGTTGGAGTAGGAAGTAATTGAAATCAAGTGAGAGGAAGATGAGTGTCAGGTTGTGATCTGCTAAAATAAATCAGATGAATTATGTGGTCTGTCAAATTTCCAGAAAATAGGACAAGGGCCTATTGAGGATGGCATATTTAGATTACTTATTAAGAATGAGCAACAATTAAAATGAACCAGGAACCATTGCTAAAATACTGATTGATTAGTATTGAAGTCAGTGATTAATTTCCAGTCAATTGACTAATTGTTATAGCACTAGCAGGGTGTGGTACCAGGCTCTTTACTATTTTGGTTCTCTTTCTCTCTGAGCAGAAGTAGGCCAAGATGCAGCCTGTATAGGAACCTGTTGCCACAGTACTCTCATTAAAGCAGTTTTATGACCTTGCAAAACTGGTCTGGAATGTGTGTCAGAAAAGGAAAGCAGCGGATACTTCCAGCTGTGTGTCTGTGTGTGAGTGGGCTGTATTGATTGAGCTTGAAGTGCATTAATGTCAAGATTTGAATGTTTGTCTGTAATGTAACAGGTTAAGGCTGGATGATAATGGAAAATAGCACATAATCATCATATTATTAGCTATAATCCTTTTTTGTGTATAAATAATAACACTGATTTGCAACCATATAATGTCATTAAATATAAACATATTGTCCAGCGCCGCTGCTTTAGATATCAACATAATTAGGGCTGTAACCAAGGATTATTTTCATCATCAATTAACCTTGTATGTTGTGAAAGTGACAGCTACGGGTGTAGTTTAAAAGTGGAGAGAGGGTAGGGATGCAAACCCTCTGCAGAACACTACAAGGTCACAAATAACCTCCTGACCGTCAAGCCTACAGAGACGTGGCTGATGTCAGCAGCTGTGGGATTCCTTCCAGTAGATTCTGCAGGAAAACCTTGTAGGCTGTATTCTGAAAGGCCTGATATCATGGTGTGCAGAAATGATCCCATCTCCCCCTTAATTCAGAATGGCACTGCTAAAGGAACTGGATGAGATTTCCCCATTTATTTCAAAGAAATTTTGATTTACAGCACATTTACAACTCCCTTTCCGCTGTCAGCAATAAGTTGGCTATAATCCACAGATAGTGTTACACTGCCCTTGTCATCAATAAAGGTCCATTTGGGAATGGGTCTTTGTAATTATCTTCCTGAATTCAGCTGTGGTTGTTACTTTTAAGCTGGGCCGACACTGTATGGTTTCAGCCAATTTTCAGCCCCAGCCTGGTTGTTCCAGACTACTTTTACAATCTGGCCAAATTTCTGCCGATCAGCCGTCGTTTTACATGCAGTTTGATGTGCCTGATGCCATATCTGGCTCTCAGACATTTGCTTGGATTTCTGGCTCGTCAGAAGTCTTGGTCAGGTGTCAGTAATGCTGCCTTTGGCTGAAACTAAATGTCACAGACTTGCATACTTAACAGGCACACTTAAAATGCAAAGTAGCTGTTCCAGTGTGTTACACCTGTGGCTTCTTGCCCTTGGAGTTTTGTCCTTCAGGATTTTGAACACTTTTCTTTTTTTGCCACAGAAATAAAACATGTTTCCTGTGGTTCAGTAGAGAACAGGCAGTATGTGGGTTTCAAAGATCCTACCCTTTTAAGTCCCTCAGGGACTGGGCTGAAGTCAACAGCAGCAGCATTCCTCACGGTAGCCAAGCTGCTAATACATGAGGGAACACTACCTGGAAAAAGAACTGATGTGCTTTTTTATTTTAAACTTGTAGCTGCCGCTCTATTTTACCTGCAACAAGAAAAAATATCAAGAACAGGGCAAGGTTACTGTACAAGTTCTCTCCAGAGATCTGAGCCATTGACATTGACTTATGCGGTCTGCTAAGATGAGTCAGGACTTTGAAGACTAAAGATTAAAACAGCTCCATTGTTTCTGTCTGCGTGGCTATTATACATCATTTCATCTGTATGTGTAACTGGTCTATGAATTGCTTGAGTTTTATAAAGTGGTGGTACACAGCTCTTTTCTGATTTGTTCTATTTTTAATTCAGTCTGTATACTGTGTTTGGAGATTGACTTGTCTTGGGAGATTTGCATTTTCTTTATAAGCAGTCACTAGACATTAGGAGTATTTATCCACATATTTCACTCTACCATTACACTGTGTCTTAAGACTTTGCCACAAACCAGCATGGACAAATGTGTTTTGAATGTTTCATGTGACAAGAAATGACTAATCAACTTTTGTGTTTGTAGTGCAGAAAATATTGCAAATAGATGAGCCAGCCTTCTTCATGCCACTGTGAATCTTTTAAAGTCTTGTTACATGTTCAGATTTACGGAAATACAATCAGAACATGTCTGCTTAAAAAGTTACAGCTGGTAATGTAGCATTTGTGCTGCCATTGTCAGTCTAAGGTCTTTATCAGAGGATTATCCTGATGGAGACACTACTCCTGACTTGACCGGTCAATGTGACAAAAATTGCTTTTACTTGCTTTGAGTCTTCTTGTTTTTATAGGTTTTTGGAGCCCTGCCTGTCACATGTTTTTCATGGTGTTTTTGGAAGCCACTTTGTAATTCTTGGCAGAGTGCACAGGTAGAAGGTTATATAAAGAAGCACACCTGCTACACATCCTTCAAGACTTGTATATATTCTTTAACCTTTTCAGCCTGGGACCATAAAAATGTATTCTTGCCATGGGATTCCGGCTCAGTTACTGTTATTCTTGTATGTGGCTGCACATCATTAGCAGCCATGACCTGTATCAGACCTCGATCCACAGTAAAAGAGAAACTTTCTTAGGGGGTTAAATAGGATGGCCTTGCAGGAGCCCAGAAACCTTGTGTGTATAACCACAAAAAGCTTTTTGAGCAGGGAAGCTCAAGTTTAGGTAAATTAAAAGGAACACTAAAGTAATTTGAACACAACACATATAATGTAAAAGCACAGCTTTGTGTACTCCTCCAATTTTATTTATTAGCTTAATTTATTTACTAGCTGAGGTCAGTAGGTCAATACAGTCCAAATATATATATTTAAGGAGCCCACAGTTCTGATGAATCAAATTCCCTGGGTTTTTAGTCTTAACTCTTGATAATTATTACCTAGGGAGTCTTTCCCCCCAAAACTTTAACTGTGATTGTTGCTTATTTAATGAATACTGTATTTAATGTCATGGAGAAATACTTAAGATTTCAATCAAAATTTTCAGGAGCCATGAGATTTTTTGCATTAAATCACAGGTAAATAGATAACTAAATGGAAAAAAGTTCTTCTCGTGTCTTCTAGTAAAGGGATATGTATGGTAGAGTGGGTAATGGATACCAGTTTTCTCATCTGTGGTTGTTCTGCGTTGTACCAAGTCTGCCACTTCCCCACTATTTTCATAGGTTCCAAGTCTTGGTCCACAGTTTGTTTTTTTCCCATTCCAAAAATTAGGTCTGGTTCATCAAACAAAGAAAGTGTATCCTGGGTTTATGAATCCATCAGTAACTAGTGGATCACAGAAAGACAACTTCCTACCTCAACTAGCTGAGGTTTTGACAGTCTGCATCCACTGTCTCATCACATCCATTTGAAACTGACTGGCTGCCAGCTGCTCCTATTGAGTTCAGAGCGCTGACAGAAACAGTGTGTTGTGGGAGGCCCCATGTTTGGCAGATCCCACTGTGGAAACACTGAGTCACTGTCCACATCATAACACAAACCGCGGGCTACTGACTGCGTCTGCCCTCCGCTTCCCATCCAGCCCTCTGCCCCTGCACCTCTCCGCTCTCTAAACAGAACCAGGGTGCTTGTTTTAGCAGCTATTACACAGCCTTTTCAATCAAAAAAGGGAAAGAACAACATTACATTTGTGTTTTAATGTTTTACGTTTCCTTACTTTTTATATTGTTAGTTGCAGTATTAATGAGAAAGTTAATTGTAAGAGTCCATATTGGCTTTACTTTTTGTCCTTGGGTCTCTTAAAGTTGTACAGAACAAGTACTAGTATTGTTTAAACACACTTATGCAAGCATGCAGCTATGATTTTCTAAGTCTTGAATACATTAGAGGAATATTTTGTCTTTCCTAAATGTTTTTTTTTGTGGTTGACTATCCTGATACCATTTCTGTCTGAGCACGTGCCTCACACATGCTCAGTACAGCAGCTCATCTGTTATTTGAATATTAAAAAGCAGAGACACACTAATCTATAGCAGGTGGAGCCAGCCTTGGATCTGCAGATAAGGAATCATAACACAGCGTTTTGTGAAGTGAAAGCGAGGCATTTGCTACAAGGGCTTGTACAGAAAACATTCCCGTCTGAGAGACTGACAGCAAGCCAACTTGCCTTCCCTTTCTCAGACGCTTTACAAGAATGAAGCCGGGCTGGAAATGACGGATACAGCTTTCTTCCACCTCGTCATAACTCAGTCCTAGTGTGCTTGTTCACACAGTTGTCATAAACCTGCTCAGAATTAGATCTACAGCACAAATGGATTGAATGTGTGGGAATGTGCACTGCTTTCATTTGTTTAGGGATGTTTTGAACAATTAGTGACCTATTTATGTACTTTCATGTTACAGGAATATAAACTTTTATATCAGTATTTAATTACAGTATCAGCAAGTCTTTGCAGTAACCAGTCCTCCACTAAATGCTCATGTGACCTGTATGGAATTCAGCAGAATTTACCTGGAGGCCAGCAATGTGATTGAGCAACATATGGTTAACCAGAGCGGGAATACACAACATAGTTTGTGTAGATATAGATCCCTGAAGCATCAGTGGTTTTGCTTACAAAGGCGTATGAGTAGTACAAGTTGTACAAACTGTACAAGCTGATGATAAAATTCATGCAAACATGATGTCAGAAAGCAACATGAACCAGCAGTGGGAGCACAGTCAGCTTGATTGTTGAACCATCCATTTTTTGACTCACACTTTTTAACACTTTTACTCAATCCCATGTGTGAGAAGGCACCTATTTTGCTCAAGTGCTGACTTACTCAATTTATGAATCACTCGTTTCCTCACTCATTGGTTCTTTGACTTCCTTTGCATGCTCAGTTGCTCTTTAACTCACTCACATTTTCACTCTTGCAGTCTTTTTCAATTTTCTTGTTTCTTTTTTTTAGATTCATTCATGCATTCAGCACTTTTTAACTATTTTTAAACCCTCACTCGCTCACTTGTGTCCTTTTTTTTGTGTCACAAATTCATTCACCCATTCACTTATTTTGCTTCTTGTTGACACTCTCGCTCACATCTTTCTTGTCAGCCTTATTCTTGCATAAAGCACTCAGCTCAGTCATTCTTCAGATCACTTGTTTGCTTGTTTGGTCAACTCCTTTGCTGACAAGTTTGAAAAGAATGCAGGGTGCTCACCTCTGGTATGCTGGGAATGTGACAGCCGGATTCCCTGAACTTCCCGCCTGCCTCACCAACACGATTGTATTGAACAGTGAATGAGGAATCCAAACATGGTGGCCCATTCATGGCCAAGAAAAGCTGCTCAACCAGAGCAGAAGCTGGAAAGTTTCACCCACGACATACGTTGGCACCCAAATGCACATTTTTGAAAATTATATTGTATCCTTATGTGGCTCTTGGTGTCTTTTAAGAGAATTGAACCTAATGGTTCAAACTGAGATAATAAGAGTAACTTTTAAAGTTTTACAGCCATGTACTATATTTTTGACATGACTGTGTGTGGGGATCTTTAGCATAAAAAAGACTGTTAAGGGGAGAGGGAAGGTGTCAGAAGTTGAACAGCTGCCTAAAGAAGAGATTGAGATGAGTTTATTGAAAAACCTGCTCATCTTACTTTGGAGCTGAGGCAATGCAGACACATAAGTGGCTTTGTTAAAGCTATTACATTAGTCATGGAATTTTTTTCTTCTTACACCTGAACATAGATGGCCTAGCCTTCAGTACATTGTGCCTTCACTACATGTGTAGGTGCAGTAAAGGTTGAAAACAGCAGTCGGCCTTTGAGATTTTTACTGGAAGCAATTGTGGACCTGTGGACACAAATTGGGTAATACATTTACAAGATTACATTGTAAATGTATTACCTTTGACCAAAGGTATGGTAAAAATTAATGAATATAATACTACAGTGTGTTCATAATAGTAGTTTCATTGTCCCTTATAAACAAAGTATTTTCAGTTAATTGACAAAAGAATAAGTGGAAAATGTTTTGATAATGGATTCATTCATTTTATAAAACGGAAAAGAGGAATTCCAAGATTCTCTGGCTCCAGCTTCTCAAATGTATATATTTTTTGGTTCCTTAAGGCTTCTCTGGTCACAAACTGAAATCTTTGGGTTATAGACCATTGGATAGAGAAAACAAGACATTTTAGATGAAATGTAATCAAGAGAAAAATTTAATTGATGATTAGAATAACCACAGTAAACACAGATATAGAGTCCACAATGGAGTAAAAGTAAACTGAGTGAAATATACTACAGCTTAACAATTAATCAAGAATGTAATGTACTAGCAATAATATGATTAAGTAATATAATTTTCATGGCTAAGGTTTTGTCCTTCAGGTTGTACTGCTGTACATGCTGCTGTTATCTCTCCACTGTTGGCTTACCCTTCGACACAGTCAACCATTATCAAATACGTCTGTCAGATCAAATCGCAGCCTTTCATTCCATTCTTATCATACAGTTGTGTAGTTTGAACCATAAGTGACACATTTACGTAAGACCAGTGTGTGAAAATTTGTATCCATTACACTCAATCAGTCGCACGGTACTCAAGTTTTCAACGTATTCAAAGTCCTGTCATTAATTAGTTTAATCATGCAATGTTTAATTCATAAGCAGATTTGAAAACTTCTCTCAAACTATGTAAATGTCTCTCCTTTAATTCGTTTCTAGGGCCTTACGTAACAGCCAAATAATTACAATAATAGCACTCTAGATTTGCTCTTTTTCATCTTAATTGTAGCTCTAGGATGGTTGCAAAAAACTGCTGTCCTTGTCTTGAATGGATTAAGCTTTTATTCATGAAAAGCTTGTCTGTCTAAATTGTGCTGGTGACTGAACTGATTCACTGTCAGTGATAAAGCAAATGCTGATTCCCACCCTCCTCCTGTCATTCATTAGCAATTAATTCCCCTGACAGTGCTTTCCCCCATGATGACCAGGTCAGAGACCATGACCTGAAAAGTGACTTTGTCTGCTTCCAGTTGGAGGTCCAGGTGCCCACCCTTTCCACTTCATTGATAAGGGTCAGATCAGGCTCAATGGCATGGTTCAGAGTGTGTTTAGTAGAAAGATTATGGTGGGCTGTGCTTCATGAGAGGAGGTCCATTGACTCAGCAACTGGGAGCAGACAGAGCAGTTAAGTAGGCATGTCAGAGGACCAGACAGAGGCAGATTGATCTCTCCATATGGAAGCAACTTCCACACACACATCCTTTGAGACCGTTAAAGTGAGGTTACACTTTAGTGTTGTCAGTGATCACTTACAGTATGTGCCCTTAACAAAAAAATGTGATGACTATGCACTGATACATGCTGTAACATGCATTTGAAGTTAAATTTTTTTCTGTGGAAACTACATTCTTATACGCATTTGCATTCAGGCATTCTCATATATTCTCCATATTCTGTTATGCCTGTTTTCTCACATCACATGCGAATGCTTAGGGCTAATCAAACCAAGCTGATTGAATTTTACTTGTTTACCAAGAAGTAAACATTGGATCTACTGATTTTTCTTACAGTCTGCCAAATCATCTGTTAAAATGCATGTCTTGCTCGGGGTCACTAGCAGAAATTTGACTTTACATCAGCGGCTTTGAACTTAAAAATGCTAATCAGTGCTGATTAGGTCCTTAAATTGCCTTATGTTCTTACATAATAGCAGCTATTATAGCTACAGCATGTAGAAGACTTGTTGACAGCAAAGGAAGAGAGATAGCAAAGAGATAGGTTAATGGTGTGAACTGACAGGGGTGGTCTATCTGATCTCTAGCTAGAGTTGTGTGCAGGTCTTGTGTGCAAAGTCATGTGCCTACTTTGGAAAGATTTTCTCACAAATATAAAATAGCTAATCTGACAATGTAAATAGACAAGTACAGAATACAGCATGGAAGCCCACCAACACAAAACATATTTTAGTTTCAGTACACACCTTACAGTCAACCACTGTTACCACTGTGGCATCTCAAATTAGCTCATATTCCTTAGTGGTTAGCAGATCAACTTCACTTTTTCCCAATATCAACCAGATGAACATGTCGGGTAAACTCAAAACTCCCTCTCTCAGCTGAACTTGATAACAGTCCAAACAGTTATAATTGAGAACATAATGCGATGCTCTGTAAAAGCAGGCATTGTGGAGGAAGGATGTTGGGTCTTTCTATTTGGTCTCACAATGAGGTCATAATGTTTCTATAGTGCAATGTCCTTCCCCAAATCACTGGAGGTTTTTTAAGCAGCTCCGTTTTGTTAGTTTTTGCCTTATTTAATTAACTACTCGCCACTAGCTTGCCAGGCTCATGCAGCACATTTGTTAGGCTGTTTCTGTCCCACTTGAATTTTGTCTTTTGTCAAAGTTTGCCAGAAAATAGAACAGCCAGGGAAACACTGCCTTTGTGTAAACTTAACTGTTGTGCTCTTAAGCGAGGCAGTTAACTGTCAGTTCCACCAGTTGGTCTTCTCAGTAGCCAAAAGTAGAAACCTGGTGTTTTGACATGTGTAAATTATTAATATATGCTTAATATACTAGCTTTAGTTTTGCTTTAAATGCTTTTGGATTCTGTGTGTTTCTGTCTTGTCTTTGTCTTGTTGGCTGCACTGAGCCCAGTTGTACCATGGTTAGATTTGTTTTTGACTGGGGTGGTCTGGATTGCATTAGCCTCTTACATTCGCCTGGCTTTTAAGGCAGAAACTATATTTGTCCAAGGGCTGAGAAAGTTTCAAGTCCCTAGAGCTGAGTAAGTGAGAGAAATGTTTTTTTCGCCAGCTTCTATGGCTTAATCTGCAGTTGGTGAGCTCAGTCAAATAGTCTTCTTTCCAGTCAGTCCTCTGTTAACTGGCAATTACTTTGGGTTATGTCTACACAGATAAGAAACCATTCACTGGCAGGGATTTGTGGTGTGTGTGTGTGTGTGTGTCAGTGTAAGGTAGCTGGAGGTCTGGCTGTGTATCTTAGTTGATAAAATGGCCTGTTTGCTTCCGCTGTTGTGATTCAGCATGACACACCATGGCATTTTCCATGCAAATATATTGAAATTATATGTGAAGGTTATACCCACATGTTCATGCGCAAGGCTGTGGTGGTTGTCAGGGGCAACAACCAAAAAAAATGGACTTGGATAAGAATGTTCATCTGATCTGATTAAATATAAGTTTGCTGAAATGTATTTTAACTACATAGTTTTTGCTTTTATACTTTTTATGACTTTTTAAAATTTCAACTTTATGCACTCAGTTACTTTTTTCTGCATCTAAGAAACTTCTATATTTTAGTTTAGCATCTGTACTGAACTGTTTCTATTCTACAGCTCAACTGCTTACAATCTGCACTAATTCCCTCATCAGCCTCTGTTCCCTCCCACCCCTAACATAAATGGTGGCTTTTAGGTCTATCTCTCCACTTATAGCAAACCTTTTAAGGATGATTGCTCTTTTTTCATCTATCCAAGAATAATGAAGCATACATGTGAGTACCATTTCTTTAGTGTTAAATTTCGCTGATGTTTGCTCTACTCTCACCAGAGAAACCATGCATTCCAGGTTCACCTGGTCGGTATGTGACCTGGAGGCTTCAGAAACATCTGAGGCTCGCATGAACCAAAACCAAACAAAAACAGAATTAATTCTCCAGGTCCCAGAGGCTAGCTAAAACTAGAGAGCCCATCTGTGAGACACTTGGTGCTTTTTTGTCTTCGCAGTCTCATACAGTCTCTTATGCAAAATCCAGAATAGTTTGAAAGCATGGAGCTAAGCTGTGCGGTTCTGTTTTTGATTTATGGCGCTGCAGTGAGAGTGTGAGAAGCAGAGCAGAGCTGCCTGTCTCAACAGATTGGTGAACGAGATCTGCTATCTGTTCCATATCTTGGCTATCTCGACAGCCCCTGTGGCTATAACACTGTGCATAGGACAGCTATGCGCGCCAGGCCAAGTGGGTGCATGCATCAGTTAACTTTAATTTGACTCCCGTGGAGAACCGGAGCTGCTATGTTCATTTACATGCTTCTTCATGTTTGTGTTTGGCACATTTCTGTTTGTGTGCCTGCCTAATCTTAGCGACCTGCCCTCAAACTTTGCCTGTCAGCTCTGTCTAGCAGGAACCTGCAGTAGCCGAGTTCAGCCCAGCACTGTGCTTTCGCTCTCTTAACATCTGCTGCTTTGAGACAGACGTAAACCTCTGCTGCTGAGGCCAACAGAGATGCAGAGGGGTAATGGGGGAGAAGTTAAGAGAAGCTGAGGTATGAAAGACAAATGAGTTTTAAAACCACAGGTGATGAAAAGCTTGGTAGCTAAGTGTTGAACTCTCAAAAGTTATAGCCTGAATAATTAAAATTAACTATGGAATAATGTTAACAGCTGAGTAAATGAGAGCATGTAACAAAGGTGCAGACTGTACTCTTGTCAACCAAGGGAAATGATAGATGGGTGCAAAATGAGTTGGTAATGAGAGGGAGCAGGAGGGAGTGGAAAGCACATAGAAAACTGCTGAAGATGTCTTTGAAATGTGTGAAACCCAGCAGCTAGTTAGGACAGGAAATACAGTGTAATTAGTGCAAAATTACAACAGCTTCAAAGCATTTTTATATTCATGGAACATAATAAGCAGCCATAAAAACAACAACATTTAATTTCCTTATTTGTCAAAATCCAATAGCGAGGCTGATATTGATGGCGGGCTACATCACTGTGACTTTTGCAAGTGGTGATATAGATTTTTTTTTCATCAATAAAACATTTTGAAAATAGCATTTTGTTCCTGCAATGTAGCCTTTAGCCAAAAGTCATTGAATAAGATGCACTGAGTGTGATGGCTTAAACCCACTTCATGTCTTTAGCCAGTATTTGATTGTGCAGTGGAAAAATGTTGCACCTCAACCCATCCACTTGTGAAATAGTGTACATTACAAAAAAAAACAACAGTAAGAAAGATATCATAAAATGTAAATGCATAACAGTCTGTGATGCCCCTTTTCTCACTGCCACAGAAAGTTTACTGCAGACAAGAAAGAAAGAAAGAAAGGAAGAAACTTCCTGTGCCTACCTCATTCATTTCAGAAAAAAAAAAAAAACTTAAGTTAAGATCAGATTTTCCATTTCTGTGTGTGGCAGTGTTTTTGTGCGTATGTGTGTGGCTGTTTGGTTTGGCTAGCGGAAAGATGGCAGCTGGTGTGGTGCTTTTTGGGCCAGACTCGTTCTTCACCCTCCTCTAGTAGGAGTAAAGAAGGAGCAGACGTTCCCAGTATAAAGTCAGAAATGACAGTACAAAGTGATAAAAATTTGCTATGCTGCACAGTTGGCAAGAGGAAACGATTCATCTGAAAAAGTTATTTCTACTTATTTCTAATCAACCATCTTCTAAAGAGCTATCATGGACTATTCGTCTTCTATTTAGCCATCTTAGAGGCTGCTGTTTTCTTGAACTCCACATGCTTTGCTGGTGATTAAACAAGCATATACTGTAACTGTAGTTTTCCAGTTAATATACAAGTCTGAGTCAAGTACAAGTTTCTCTTCTCTGGTCAGGACTGACGCCTCCCCCTGCACTCACTCCCTCCTTCCCACTGTTTCCATAACCTGCTCCACTGCCAGCACCACGACTGTCGTCACTGGGCATTTTTATGAACCCAACTCTTCAGTTTTCATAGTGCATAAACTCTCACTTGCACTGTGTTTGTTTTCAGCTTTTTTTTTTTTTTGCTTAACAGACATTTTACCAGTATTACCCATGTGGGTAGAACGATTTGCCGAATTATCAGATTCTCAAGCGTTTGATTCTGCGGGATCATATTTGTCTGTGTGTGTGTGTGTGTGTGTGTGTGTGTGTGTGTGTGTGTGTGTGTGTGTGTGTGTGTGTGGAGGGGGTCTTTGAAGCTTTTTGTGTGAGCGCTTTCAAGCCCCTCTCTCCGACCTGGGTTTCTGAAAATAGCTCCTTTGTTGAGTAGAGAAGAGGCTGAGCTGGGAGCAAAAAGAGGGGATTTAAGGTTTAAGTGCTGCAAGTGTACTTGAAACCTCACACTGATGCTGACGGTGATATGGCTGTACTGCACAGTGGAGCAGGGCATTGTCAGTGAGCGTCAGTGTTAGAAGGATCACGAGCCTGCCTGGAGTTATGATACCAAGGGATCATAGCCAACGCTATTCGCCCTCTGCTTTAAACCATTAAGCTTTAGGAATATTAATGTTATATTGTGCTTGATGTTAAGCTTTTGCTTGAGCCTTTAAGTGTCTGGTAAGGAGATTATGCAGACACAGCTATGTACACACTGAGCGATGAGTATATTTGTTTCTCCTTTGGTATTTCATTTGACCCCATGATTATGATGTTTTATCAAGAAATAAATGTGCAGTTTCACAAGTAGCTTTCCAAGTACAAATAAGAGGCATTACAGCTTACCACTACAATATAGTAAACATAGTCAGGCTTTAGCTTTGATTAGCAAATATTTCCACATTGGCACACTTGATACTGACACTGATATGATTTTTGTGTGTTGAAAGATTCAAAGAGGCTCCAAAATCTAGTCAGATCCTAAAATCTTTGGGTGAAACCTATTGTGTAGAGGAGAAAGTCTCTAATATGTATCATGTTCTTTACATATTGGCAGGCATCCCTAAGATAGCATATTGTATACCATGTGTAAAAGTGGGAATAGGCATTAATTTGTCAATGATGTGTTGATTTATGTTACAGCTTTCACCACTCAACCAAAAACGTCAAACTCTCTTGTCATTAACTTGATGACATGGTGTATGAAACTGGTGGAATGCAGGCCCTTCAATTGCTTGTCACGACTTTGCTTTAAGAGATAATTCCCACTACCCCACCCACCCCGCACATTTATAGTACAGCAGAGAGCCCTCACGCTGAATCCCCATCTCATGCAACTTCTGACAATCTGACATTTTCCATTGAGGCCTACTTGTAGTCCCTGACTCCATTTCTGAGAATGAAACCGAACATCTCCACTAATGGTGGCTTACCACGCTGCACTTTATAGAGTCTGTTTCAAATTGGACTGAGTATTGGCCCTATGGTTTACAGGCTGAGTACATGCAAGTTTTGTGGGAGGCTGGGACTTCACTGGTGTCCCGCAGAGATACTTGACGTAACATTTTCTGTTTCAAGCATGCTGGGTTGTGTGGTTTTATGTATGGACCATGTCAACATATTTCAACATTTACAAGCTGCATGGCTGTCATACCAGACTTTATAGTTCTAATGTTTAACCTAGCTCCAATATTGTTTAATCCATGATTTCCACTTATAACTTAATTGTAATTATTTTCTTTTCTTTGTAGTTATTTTCATAGTATATTATATTTCTGTGTTACTCCTCATCCTCACACCACAACTTTTCTTACAAAACTTTGTCTTTAGGACTTTTCTAAATCTTAGAATATATGCACTGCACACTAAAGCATTTTGTTCCCTGGCTTTTAGCCTTTTTATGCTCTAGCCCAGTACAATGTTGACACAGTGGTTTGGGTAGTCAGTAGTCAATGTAATGTAAATGTTAAAGGCTGGTTATGCAGGCAGGATGTTAGCCAAGCTGTTTGTTCTGCCGACTTGAATGGTTGTGTTGTATCGTCCGTCTACAATATCCTCTCTGTGTTCAGCGAAACACCGACTGACATACTGTACATTCTGGTGGAGGTGGGAGTGGGTTGAGGGGTGACTGAACTCTGAACAAAGGCTGGCTCAGCTGGAGATGAGACCCAGTTCCTCCTGAAAAGTCATTTTCACAAAGATTCAGCGGAAGAATTTTGAACTCTAAGTTCCGAATGTTCTCCTTGCTGCAACCGGGTTCATGACTCGGTGTACACAAAAATTTAAAAAGCAGAGCTTCCAGAGTTGGGATTGCAGTTTTTGCACAACAGTAGCTAGCGTATCTCTTACTAATGTAGGAGTGCCTCAGCATATCAAGAACTCTGTGTTAATAGGCTGTCTCACGAAGGGAAAGGGAGAAATGTGGTGGGTGGGACAACAGCCTCTGTACTGCTTCAACTTGCTTTTGTATGACTGGTCCAAGTTCTGTGCTGCCACAGCTTGTTGATGTATGAGTAACAGGCATACTTTAACAAGTTGAATGACAAAATGTCAGTATCCTGCCTGGCTAAGGAGTGCTAGAAACAAACACACAAAAACGTCTTTAACTGTAAACTGTGAACAAAATAGCTTCACCAAATTAAGATAATTAGATTCAAGGTCTGTGTTTGGGTCACTTGACAGCTCTGACACAGACAGCAGACTGGTTTTATATCCCTTTTCTACTATAGTTATGTACTGTACAGTCAGTAGCAACACAAATTTCAAGTATTTTTTTTTGCTACTGACATTTTTTCCCAAAGTGGTCTTGCTGTCTGGATAGATACTGCCCTACTGTAGAATTTAACTAAACTATATATAGATTATTTTAATGTGTCAGTAGGCAGAAGTATAGTTGTTTTTGGACCAAGTCTCATTCAGCACAGTGAGCGATGTTTCTGCCAGGAGGTGGCAGCAGTACTGTAGCTACCTCAGTCACCCACATGTCATCAGTCAGCGCACACACCAGGACAAGCACAGCAAGCCCAGTGCATCACTGATCAGCTCGGTAGATCAGCCTCATTTGTCTTACTTTTACTCTGATAGACGGATTTTTTTTAGATAGTTCAGGAGTCTCTGCAGTTAGTAGCAAACCCTGCTTCTTCAAAATGAAGAAAGTGTTCTCTTGATGGACAAACATGCTATTCAATCCTGCCTATGTGCTTTAAAACATTCAGCGATTTAGGAACAGAAGCACCCTCAATTACAACTGGGGTTGAAACCGCTACCAAATGTAAGACCCCAAAATCATTTCATCCTCAAAAAGGAAAATAATCTGGCATCATTGGCCCTATGAGACAAGTTTAAATCATATGCAGTGGCCTCAGCTGGTGATGAGCTGGATTGGATGAGTGTATGTCTCTCCTGAGATTGTGACGTCCTAATCAGAAATGGGGTCATCAGGGCACCACATGAGCCTCCAGGGACGTCTGGGCCAAAGGTCAGAAGTCATTGTGGAGGGTTGCTCCACTGCTCTGTGTGGTCTGTAGGGGAGACAGGACAATAAGACAACAATACATGGCACGTGGGCATTAGGTTGATGATGTGAAGGATGTGGCTTTGATAGTTGTACATGAAAACCATCTAATGATAGACATGCAAAGGATTTGGCTCTGTGATGTATCAAATTAGGTGAATCAGAGATGTTCTGTTACTACTATTGAGACAAAGCAGACCTTGTTAGAAACAGTGCAGTTAGGACCATCAATCAAATCATGGGCTAATCACTGTTGGATTAAAAAAGAGGAATTACTGTCTTGGCCAGATTTTATTACATTGGGCTCAGGTTTTTTCTTTTGGATTGGAGGGTGGAGGCACCAATACATCAAAATACAGGGATTTCTTCCCCTTTGTAGACAACCAAAAACCAAACCATAGCCACCACACCCTCAGTTCACATCCAAGCAGTGTATTTGTGCGTTAAGGGCACAGAAAGAGAGGGAGAGAGATCAGCGTGGGCGTTGAAGTGATCACATTACCATCCTCTGTGAGAGACTACAGACTGAAGTGACAAAGAAGAGCTTCCCTCCTCTGACATCCTGCTATCTGTCTGTCTGGGCCTATTGATGACCTGCTTTGCGCTAATCAATACATGAAATAGGGACAGTTGGCTTCATGGGTGTGTTAGTAGTAGTAGTATCACTACATGACTGGGTTTAGGGTCATGTGGTAAAGTAGTGTATCTGTAAATGGTGTCACTGTGCAGGTTGAGCTATCTGGGGGCTATCCCAAAACCTTTTGGTGCCACTGTTGTTGCACATCCCCTTACCACAGATCAGTAACACAGCTTATGTGGCATGCAGTATTTCAGTTCAGATGGATTCACCTCACCATGATCAAGATCAGCATTAAAGCTGGTTCCTGCTCCTCAAATATTAGAATTTGCTGCTTTATATATTTGGGTTTTGGACTGACTGAAATAAAATGAGAAATTTGAAGACATTATTTTAGCCTCAAGGAAATTGTTTATACCATTTTCTGAAATGTAATAAATTGAAAATATAATCCATGGACTGATCGATAATGATATTTTAAGTGATAGCCCATACAGAACAATTGATTAAAGATCTGCTCCAGACATGTTTTAAGACATAAAGTATTCCCATTTGACTATTTTGTTTCTGTTAAGGGTCTCCCATTAAAAACGTTAAATTGTTTAGTTTGAAATTCTCATAATGACATTCACTCCCTCTCCCTCATTAAATCCAGAATATTTCCTACTCCGGATTCTTTGTTTTAATCTTTGAAACTTTTTTTGTTTCAAAAGTTTAACTACTTCACTGAAAAGTCAATTCTCAGTATATGTGCACTGCAAATACTCTGCACATAGACCACACATGCACAGTGAAGGTTAAACATCCAAGTCTAGAAATAATAACACACAATTTTAGGGGAGGCTTTAAGAAAGCATAGCTGTATATATAGATCTGTGTTTTAACTTATTATTTCTATGTTTCAAGGGTTGGCTTGCCTCCAATGAGCCGATATATAAAAAAATGTGTTGCGACCACATAATACATAGGGCCTCTGGTGAAATAATTCTCTTGGTAGTACTGTGTCTTTTTGAATCAGGCAGAGCAGTTAATGTAATCCAGGAACACGCTAACAAGCAGGGGTGAGGTGGGTATTGGGGCTGTCTCGTCTCATCTGAAGCCCCTGCGCTAGCTAGTTGCCTCAGGCCTGACATACGCACGCTTACAGTGCATACACACGCACATGCACACATGCGCGCTCAGCAACATGACAGGAGCGCTTACTGCAGCAGTTTGTCGTGCTTGCTAACCCAGTTAACTGTGATTTGGAGTCAATACAGTCGTACTTCCTCACCGCTGTGAACCAGGCTTTTCCATGCCTGCTCCCTGCTCACTGTCTCTCTGCCTCAGGATCAGTAAATGGAGGTTACAACTCCCCCTGTAAGGCGGCCGGCCAGGTCAAGCTCTCTGTCTTTTAGCATTTAGCTCTTATTTAAATGGCTGAGAGCCCAGAGTTCAGTGTCTTAAGGGCTTGTGGGAAAATAAGTAGATTCCAGAGTCATATTTTTATACTGAGAAGCCTGAAATGGGATAAAAGCAGGAAACACTGGTGAGCCTTATGGCACTGTGCATTATGACCGTGCTGAAACCATGGTGAGGAAGATCATCCAAGTCATAACATATCATGGAAATTCCTCGGATACTGATACCTGGTTTCAGCCAAAGGATCTCCCCAAATTGGGCAAGGTAACCATAACAAACTTGAGAAATTTCCAACCTATTAGTCACAGCTCATTCACAAGCAGCAGAGGAACCAGACACTATAAATAAGTCTATTAAATTTCTTTCTGACACTGGCAACTAGACAGCACTCAGGTAGAACAGTAATGCCATACAGTGTATGCATACTGTAAACCTGGCAGGCTGGAATTCACCTGATAAATTTTATCATCTCATCTCTAATGTTTAATCCTTTCCTCCCTCTCTTGTTTCTGTCTTTCTCTCTTGGTATTTTCCTCTGTCTGACTGCTCTCTGTTCACACCCTCCTTTCCTTCTTTCTCACTCCTCTTCTTCTCGTTTACTTTCTCTCTCCTCCTTCTCTTCCTCCTCTTCCCCCTCCCAACCCCTTCCTTCCTGTGTCAGACAGAGCCAACAACACATCAGGGGTGTGTTGGTCCATTGCATTAAAGGCTCCCTAGTCCCCAGTGTTGATCTCTGCTTCCGCTGGCTCCCACTGCTTGACTCAGTTTACCAGTACACACATGCCATGTTCACACACGCACACACGGCAGAAACTGTGTTTTCACAGAAGCATACTCCTCTTTCTTTTGTTCTCTTTCTACCTCTGCTGCATCACTATTATACTACTGTATTACTTTGCAGTAGTTCTTATATTTTGTTAAATTTTATTAATTTCTTAATTCTTTCATCAAAAAGAAATGTCTGAAAACATAAATATCATTTGTAGGGGAAATATGTCTACTGTTACCTGTTTAAACATATGATCCATAATTTCCTACTTAATGAAATTTCTCTATATTTGTGTGTATCTTTTGAGGGGTTTAATTTGTATTTGCTGGAAATTCTTACAAAGCCTCAAGCTACACACCCTCAAAGTGCACATAAAACTTTTGTCTGGCTCTCAGTATTTGTATGAAATGTTTGATGGCAATTTTCTGACAGAAAAACAAATCCTCAGTCCACTTAAGCTGTATGTAAACAAAACCAGTGGCGAGGAAATGGTGCTTCAGCAAAGGCAATGCACTGCAAATATGAATTTGGCCTCTAGGGCTTTTTGTGATTTATTAGTTTCAGATTAGGCATCGTAGCTGCTCCAGTTTTTTTGTGTGTTTTTGCTAAACTGCAGCTGTGCCTTGGCTTTATCCTAAAGAGGGATGATTGTTAGGGTTTTTTTCTCAAGTTATTTATCAGAAATTTTAAAGTCTGGTGCAGCTTCTAGCCGGCCAATGGACACTTGCCTTTTTTGTTTAAATGTTTCATCAAATGTGTCATTTGGCTAGGTTTAGCTGACCATTTCAATCATACAGAAATTATATAAATACATGATACTGAACCTGCACATTGGCTGCTGCAGTATGACAGAGAGAAACAAACATGTTGATGATCTGGTTTCAAACTAACAGTGCACAGACTGTGCTTTAAAGGGAGAGTTTGACATTTTGCTAACTATGGTTATTTAGTTTTCTTGGGAGACAATTAGAGCAGGAGATTGATACCACTGTTGTATCTGTATGCTACGTATGAAGCTACAACTTAGCTTGGCTTAGCTAGCCTGGCCATGTTCAAAGGCCAGAACCAGTTGCCGGGGAACCAGTGGAAATTACTATTAATGATCATAACCCTATTTAAAATGGTGAATTGTCATTTTCACACCTTGGTTTTTGTTTGGATTAAACAAACAAAACCAAATGTATTTCCCCTGCTTTCTATGTTTATGCTAAGCTGATTTAGCGGTCTGCTGGTGATAGCGTTACATTCACTGTATACGTGATGGGTGGTACTGTATCAATCCTCACATCTAACTTTTGGCAAAAAAGTAGATCATCTTATTTCTCCAAATGTTGAACCATTCCTTTAACCTGCTGATTTACTATGAACCTGTATACATTGCAGTTTTGAAATATTCTATGTATTCTGTAGAGTAACTTAGGCTGGAATAGAAAATGGAGCAGATCTCCAAAAGGAAATAAGCCATGTGTCCATCTCTGTTCTCTGTAATGAATTAGCCTGTGTCTGTCTGTATGTGTCTTTGTGTGCGAGAGCATGTGTGTGCACACAACCAGCCAGCCATGCAGTCCACCTGTTAAAAGTAGCTGCCCTGTACCCATTCTGTTTGCTTGATCCTACAAATGCTTATATGAAGCTGTTCTCTTCACATACACACTCTGTCAGCCTCTTAATGTTTTGACAGCTGGCCCTGATAGAGGACTATTTTAAGGCCGTGGGTGGATATATCTGTGTATGTCTCGCTGCTGTCATGTGCGCAGATAAGTGGTATGCCTGCCTGTCTGGTTTGAGGGTGTCAATTTGATAGTCAGTGTTTGGCATAGTCCAAGTGGCTTCTGTCAGAGTACACAAGCTCTGGATGTGATTTACACGGCGCTGAGACATTCCACACACTCTAAACAATGAGCTAATCTTTTAAAAGCTTTGACTTTTTAAACACTGAGCACACTCAGCAATTTCCAGATTTTACAAAGTTGTGTGTTAATATATATTGTTTCAAAAGGCAGTAAATGTTGTTTTTGACATAGCTTCCTACCAGTAGCACTTGTGTGTATGTTAGGCATTCACCGATCCAATCTGCCCCATGCAGTGATACTGACAAGCAGACCAGGGTATTGATGAGATGTGACTGTTTCTTACTATAGACATATTCTTTATCAGTTTTTTTATTGTTTCCATTGTACAATATAGTATATTGTTTAAAGGGAACTGGTGTCTGATTAGTACTCAGCAGTGGGGGAGTAAAAGTCAGATTGTTGCATTCCTAGTCTTAGGATGTGAGCGATTTTCACAGGAGATGTTGACCTGCTTAGTAATGTTGATTTCATTGTCTTTCTTTTCTGCAGGACCTGCACACCATCTACTGCCACCTCTACCACATGGACGTCCTCTCTCACCTTAGGGAACACCAGCTAAGGTAAGTCATCCCTGGTATTGACTGATGAGTCAATCACAGTATCAGTGTACTAGATTCACTTTAGAGTAGCCTATAGGCCTCCTTTCTGCATGAATTGTTATATGTGGCACACCCAACCCAAACAGGTTTAAGAGTGCTTTGAATTTTACAAATGCCTTTTGCCCCGGGTTGGCTTTTCCACCTTGGCTTTAGCATTCACAGGACATTCAGGCTCAGGTAGTTATCAGACATTCATACCAAGCATGTTTGAAATGTTCTGCTTGAAGCCAGGAACGTGGTATTTGCTAGATTGAATCAGTAGAGCAGGTTTTAACAATGACATTTGAACAGGAGTGTTCATGTCCTGACAGACAATGGTGTAGATTATAATCTGAACCATTTACAAGAAATCTTTACATAATGGAGGTTTTCAGTGACACATGTAGACAGATACAGACATCTGATAGATAGCAGTTTCTCACACTTGGTAACTGAGCGGTAAAATAAGCCAAACGTCACAGTATTCCATGGCATTTGATTTGTGTTTACAAACCCTCGTTCTTTTGTAATTGGGCTCAACTGACCACATGCAAAATCCAGGTGCAGCTCAGACCAAAGAAAATGAAATGTTGGTTGGAATTGCAGCCAGAGACTGAGTCTTGGGTCACCTTAACACTCTGAGCTGACAGACAGTAATGATGGTGTCTAAAATGGGAGAGTTAGGTGCTTTCTGAGAGAAAGTCTGGGATGGATATGTGATGGATTGTCAGAGTCAGGGAGATGAATGAGGGACGTTTTTGGAGAGAAAAAAATTAACATCTTTGTCTTTCCCACTCAGGTCGATGTGTACCTCGGCTAGGTACGAGAGCCACGAGGCTAACCATGTCCTGTTCTAGTAAGTACAAGCACCTCATACTGTGCAGGAAGTGCTCTGCTGTGTTTTTGTCAAAATATCTGCAGAAGAAAGATTGTTTTATTCATATTATATTCTAAATTTTCATTCCCAGTATTAACCCAGTTGAAATTCCATCAACATAGTTAAGTAAGACTTTGCATCACAATACATTCATTTTGCAGACACTAAGGGCAGTTAAACTCCATAGCGACAAAGCTAGATGTCATCAAAGACTGGGAGTACATTTCTCATAACCAAACTGTAACAACTGATTCTATTATTTCAACAAAATTAAAAGACCAAAAACAACATGTTAGCGTGTCTCTCAGTACTCCAGCTTCCCCTCTCCCCTCTGTCTGTGACTTTTATTGAGATTTGTTGATGATAAGAGAAAAATAGAGTATTACCAAACCTATCCTTGACAGACACTAAAACGGTGTGAAAATTTTGTTTTGTCAGACTTGTAAATATCCTGAACCTTTGTCTAACCCTGTGACATCCACCTTGCATATGATCATTTCAAGCATCACCTCACTTTTTACTTACTTTGCATCTCATAGATTTTAAAATTCCACAATTGAAAATGTTACAAGGGAAAAAAAAAAATTGGTTTAAGGTTGCTGTTAAATCATCCACATTATATGCTGCTTCTTAAATAAATGTTCAAACTGCCAGGTATTTGTTGCATTTGATATATTTAAGATTCCATTGTCCAGATGTAATGTTGGCATATACACTGATAGCCAGTCAGTGTTCCTTTCTTCCTGTCTATCCCAGGGTGTGAATAAATGAATACTGAGATGGATGAGACAGACAGCAAAAAGAACTCAGTTTAGCATGACATATACTGTGGATTTAGGGTGAAACTAGTCAAGAGGAAGGCGGAGGGATGAAAGAGGAACAAGAGTCCAGTGAAAGAAGGAGAGGTACCGGAGGGCGTTGAAAAGAGGAGAGAGTAGATGACAACATGAAAAAAGAAGATGTGAAGATAGGGGAGGAAGCGGCGGCAAATGAGAGATGTAAGGAGGCATATTAAAGAAGGGGAGAGGATGCAGAGGAGGAGAGAAAACAAAGGGCAAATTTGCTGAGGAAACAAGTAGAGGGAGGAAAGGATAGCAGTGTTGAGAGGGAGGCGAGATGGGAAAATTAAGTGAGGAACTTGAAAAAAGGTAGGAGAGGGATGAAGGCAGCCAGGATGTGGAGGAAGTCTGAGAGATAGAGGGAGGACAGAGACAGATGAAAGGAAGGAGAGAGGAAGAATCCACATCCTATTGATGTATTACGTCCTCACTAGAATCACATTAGACACTCAGTGGTTTAATTTACCATCCAATAAACACACACACACACGCACACACACAGTTTTCTTCTCTTGCATCTCTACCAGGGGCCAGTCTTAAGTACCTTAACCCAGAACAAAGCGCCTGCCATGTCCAATTAGTCAGTTACACACACACACACACACACACACACACACACTCACACTGTACAGACAGCAGATGAAAGCAATCAAGGTCTCTCCAGTGAAACCATAATAGTACTTAATCGTGTTGGCCTCACTTAAACGCAACAATGCAGAAAGAAACAAATCTTTTCTGTTTTTTTTTTTTTGTTCTTCTTTTAAATACGATTATGCTAGAATTTCTGCTCTTCTACACAAAAACATCAGCAACAAACAACAAACAAGATGGCAGAAAGAGTAATGGCATGTGCAATTTCACAGTTATTTTTCCAAATTAATCAACACAATATTCCAGTGTCCAACATACCTTTACATTTCATGTTTTGTGTGATCAACATTTGAACAAAAGCCAAATAAACCCAACAGCTATCAATTTACATTTTTTTTTTTTTACAAACAGAGCAGTTCCTATTGTACAAGATGGATAAAATGTATCACCTCATGTAATATGTACTAGTATTGTGTATTTGCAACAGCAACAGCCAATGTAAAAATTTGAGTTGAGTTGAAATCAGGTTTTTCACACATCATATCAGATCTCCCTAAACCAATTATAGAAGTGGCTGTGTGTGAACTTGTGATTGGAATACTGTGAATGTGGATGCATTTGTCATCTTATAAAATCTGAGTTTGCACAGAAATACCCAGAGAAAGGCCAAGTAATCAGGAAATAAAGAGCTAGTCTTTTTCCTCATAAAGCCACTTTGATTCTCTCTCTCCGCTTTTCTGAACTGCAGACTTATCATTTAAATAGCCACCTACATATGTAATTGCAGGCCTATAATTCAAAAGCTGTTCATTTGTTTCCTGCAAATTAAATCCAGACATGGCATTTGTTTACAGATGTCAAAATGTGCCACTTTGTGGATAAATGACCAACATATTCCATCTAATTAGCAAAGTTTGTGAATATTAATTAACATGTGCAATTATGTCTGCAGTGTGAATAAGCTCTGCCCATATATTTGCATTTAGAAATTATTAGCATACATGTAACTCATGGGAGCCCACTGTTGTTTATCAGGGAAGAAAAGGTGACAACATTACAATCTCTCCACTATGTGCTACTCTTCCCACTATGGTGCATCTCTTATCTTCACACTTCAAACACTCCTCATTTCACTCAGGCCATGTTCCATTTCCTATATTCATATTCATGACCACAGGCAGGGATATGTTCTCACTGGACTGACCTCTTCATGTATGATTGCGTCTTGGCTTGCTGCTGCACCCGGCTTATTATGAAGTAAATTAGACTAGTGTTGGGGGTTAATAGATAAAATGAATACATGAAATAGCATGGACAGTCACATACGTTTGTTTATCTCTTGATAAAAGAATTCCATGTTGCATCTTGTTGTGAATGACAAACCAGATTACGTGACTCCCTCAGCCCTCTTAGCTAGGCTGCTTGTCGTTAATGGATTGTCTCCACCTTGCATTGATGGCACATTATATCATGGCTCTATAGTGCTTGGCATCCTAAGAATACATTTATGCTAATGCAGAATGCATCACTTGGGATTCAAAGCTCGGATGTGCACTTTATATTTCCTTTTAGAGCCCTCACTCTTCAGTTCCTTTTGCATAACTCCTACATTTTTCAAAGACAAAGTGTCACATAAGTAATCCTGGCTTGTATTAAACTGGTCTTTCTAGCCAATTCAGCCATAAATGTATGGATACATTATGTATAGAATAGCCCAAAGTCAACTAATAGAATCAACACAGACATATAACATACAGCAGGACATGTAATAGGAACAGAGTGTCATCAAAAAGCCAGGCTAAGTGGAGCTATGGTGACACCTGAAATGAGGCTGCAGTAGAGGTGTGGAAGGAAAAAAGATTCATTTTAACTTCAGGGGACTTTTAAACTTTCCAATAAGCACTACATAAGTTTGACTGTGAGAGTAATTCAGAGTCATCAGAAATAAAACGGTGGCCCTGTGATGATGCATTATTTGATGTCTGGTTATCCATATCCTCAAAATTAATTTTCTGTCTTGCTGTTATTCTGAGCTGCAAATGTGCAGAATTGCTAAGTGCAGATTTAAACTAAAGGCACCAACGTGGCATTTACTTTAGAATGAATCAAAAAGCACACATGGTAAGGAGGGAGACAAAACCCAGTGACCTTAAAAAAACACGTAAGTGAATCCCCAATCATGAATAATAAAGCAGTACAATAAAATACAAAAAATTGAATATTGAAAGTTCACATCGTCCGTGCTTTCTTACACATGTTGACTGACACTGAGGTGTTATGAAACCTCAGTGTTACACTGTTCCAGTGTTTCACAACTCTCTGTTCTTTCTTCCCACTCCAGCCCAGACAGCATCGCTACCTGTTGGTACATCCTGCTCTCTGGATCAGTCTTCGTCAAGGAGCACATGTACCTGGCAAGATGCTGGTATGTAATAACCATCACCAACACACACACACGCACTCACACTTACACACAGGCAATAGAGTGGGGTGAGACTGGAGGTTTCATATATAGTGAGAGGAGATGGAATTTGCCTGACATTACATGTGATGCTACCTATCTTGACATCTTGTCAGATGGAGTGTGTGTGTGTGTGTGTGTGTGTCTGTATCTGTCTGTCTACGTGTTCATCTGTAACATGATAAGGTAAGCAGCATATCACAGAGCAGGAAGGTATGAAAAGACAGGTTTCACTGATATGTAGGGGAGTGTTGTGTATATTTAGTGTGATGTAGTACCATGTTGGGCTATATATAATAGATTTACAGTCTCACATGAAGTCTCACATCCTTCGCCAGGATTGCTTTTATGTGATACTGCACCTCAAATGCACAGTAAATGTACAGGAATGTGAACCCTGACTTATAAAATCTAAGTAGATGTGTTAGATCTCATCTGTCCTCGCTGCCTGCTGGCTTCACTGGCCAGTTGTCAGTTTATTAGGTACACCTATCTAAAACTAACGCAATCTAATACACTCCTAAACAGTCCTGCAATAAATCCTTCCTTCATGAAGGTTTCAATATTCAGTTTTTGTTGAAACCATCCAACAGGTTTACTTTATAATGATGATAAGACAAGGACAAGCAGCAAATTCTCTACTTTGAGTAAGTTGGGCAATAAATGTGTGGCATTTTAGTTTGACTTAAATGATTAATTGATTATCAAAATAGCTCCTCGAAATTTATAATCAATCAAAATGTGTTGCAACTTGCAAGTGCATGAATGTTGAGTGTTCTAATATTGATCCAGCTTTCAGAGTAGGAAGAAAGAAAGAAAGCTTGTCAATATTGAGAGATGAGATGAAACACTTTTTGTGCATATCTTAGCACTTATTGTTTGGTGAGGGAGGAGCTTAGATTTTCTGGGAGGAGATTCAGCTTCCATATGTTGGGATCTAATAAAGCAATATCAAAAGAAAATATCAGGCCCTCCTCTTGCCTAAACCTACTAGAATGCCAAAAAAAAGCCCATAAAAGCCCATAAAATACCCAGAGATTGTACACCTGTTTAAACACTGGAATTGATTGTAACAGGGGACGCTGTGGCAGAAATCGCTCGAGGTCGGTGCTCGGCGCCAATGTTTATCTTCCCTCTGTTGTTGTAGTTGGTCTGAAACAGAAGCAGCTTTGCCGCATCTATGTCTAAATTAAAAAATTATGACCCCCCACCCCCCGGGCGAGAGCTTCACCTGCTAGAGGGCCTTTGTTGGGAATGACAGCCCAAGTATGGTCTTCATCTCCATCATACATTCACAGGGTTCCTGTCAGTCAGGGAATTTCTGTAAAAGGAAGCAGCTTTAACCTTTCATATCATCTGGGGATGTCAGTGAAAGTCATAGAAAATTATGGTCCAGTGTACAGGAACACATCACATGAATACAGTGCATTTTTCACATCTTTTCACTTGTTTCACATATTCTTAGCATTAGATTGTGTTTTTTTATTTGGTTTTCTTTTTGGTTCTTTTTTAAAAGCTATTCACTGTCTAACAAGTAGTTCTGATGGATTACATTGGCGTCTTAAGAGTTCTTAATTAAGATGCCGGACACCTACCTCCTCTCTCGTTGTAAGTTACCTCTGAAAGTGTCGGCTAAATGGGCAAAACTGAAATGGAGTCTATGAAACCTTAATGCAACAGTTGGTGCAGTTGCTTGTAGTGAAGACCTTTTGGAGGAACAGTTAGATAAAAGTAGGTGGTGTGATGTTAAGGCAGTCAAACCAACAACACACAAAGCACCAACTGACCAACTGCAGCAAAAAGAGTAGTTGGAGTATCAATAACCTCAGGGCAGCTAGGACTGTGTGTGTGTGTGTATGTGTATGCGTTTGCTCATTCCAGTGTGGGTCAGTTGATAACAGAGTGAAGGGCGGGGTGGGGGGAGGGTTGGTGCCCTGCAAAGGACTGGAGGGTGTGTGCCTGTGTGTTGGAGTACTAGTAGCAGCAGGGGGGCTTAGAAGGGGTCACAGAGGGAGCTAATGGTGAGGAGTGTTGTGCATACTGTGTGTGTGTGTGTGTGTGTGTGTGTGTGTGTGTGTGTGTGTGTGTGTGTGTGTGCGCGCAAGTGTGTGGAATGCGGAACCCCTGGCAGAACAGTGGCTGGCCATGTGTTCCTGAGCAGCTTGCCCGCCTGGAGCCCAGAAGCACATCCAGGCAGGAAATGAGCAGGCTACACACACTGACACACACACACACACACACACACACAGACACACACACAGACACACACACACCTCCCTGGAGCCAGCGGACAGACAGACAGAACAGAACAGAGTAGAGCGGGAGGGAACACACACACACTCCTCCCTCAGTTAAAGACAAACCAAAAAGGCTGACAGTCACCTACTTCTGCTTTCTGAGGAAACTTTTTACTTGTTCACACACTCTGGAGTATAAAACACACTTGGATCTAAACCCGGATAACTGGAATATTATACTTTCCCTACTCCTTCTTGTGGATAATATGCTGGATATCATTTCACTCACAAAGAATCCAAAGAAGTGGACCCCCAACATTACTGTTCCTGGTCAGTGATCTTAAAAGTTTTTGTTTGTTTTTCACACTTGTTCCCATCTTCTAGTTCAGAGACAGTTGCTGTAATGTAGCAGCGGCTGTGGGCTAATTCAGCTGAGATTTTTCAAAACTCCCTCGCTCTTTCTCTGTGCATTCTTTAACCCAGTATGCTCCATTTCCTGCCTGCCATCGTTTAACCAACCCAGGAATTCCCCATGGCACTGTGGCAGGATAGCTTTACCACCGCAGAGCCCCGCGGCTCTGAAAAACACACTGCTAGCTTCTGTGTGTTGTCCGTCTTTATCTACACTGATTATCCTAAAGAGAAGCAGACCTCTCTTTCACATTACCAAAAAACACACAAGCCTGAAGTGACTTGGGCTCCTTGTTTGAAGCGTTTGTGCTGGTGAGGTTTGATTTATGGTTGTTGGTGAGCTATTAATGATCTAATGTGCAGTGAAGACTGACAGAAACGGTGAGAGAAAGAGGAAATAATGTGGCTCAAATCCTGATTTGGTTGCACAAGCACAATGTCAAGCACAGATGTTATATATAGTATATGTGCAATATTCTAAATGATGGAGGAAGAATTATCCATATATCTGTGTGTTTACCAAAAGTTTGTTTGAATCTTTCCCTTCCTTAAAGCTCCATGTGTAAAACATTGACAGTGCTGCTCATTTTTCATCTGATTCATCAGCTTTTCTGGGAATGGGCTGCACTACAAGAAAGTAAAGTTTACAGCAAGATTATCTAGAGCATTGTGCAGCAAATGTGCATTCGATCAAGTGTGAACAGTTATCTCTCTCTCTGAGATTGCGGATTATTAAACTCGCTGCACTGGAGTTGAGCAGCAGCTGTTGGTGGCTCTCTGTTTTGCTCTGATATGCTGAGGTTTGAATTAACTTAACTGATCACACAACCGTAATGTTTCTGAATGACCCACTACGTCATTCCCTGGAGTCTGTCTGGCAGTTTTTTTGTGCTTATGTGTGCTGGTGGTCTGTCTGTAGTGCTGACTTCGGCCAACTCTCCAGTCCTTGTGTGTAATGTGTTGTATGTTTGTGTGTGTGTGTGCGCGTGTGTGCGTGTGTGTGTGAGTCAGAGCGGTCAGTGTTAGGCAACCAAGCACTAAATCTGAGAGGAAGGGAGTAAAGTAGAATAGTGCGCCTGTGTTAGATTGTGGTCTGTGGATTTCTTTCTGTACTGTTGGTCATCATTACCATGGAGACATGGGTGCCAAATGGGACTGGTCGTCTGTTTGGGTTTGAATTTTTGACCAAAACTCTCTTAAACCTTGTATTGACTCAAATTACTTGCTCAAAGATTTTCTACACTGTGCAGCCTAACACAGGAGTGTGGAATTAAGAGCAAGCGTACAGTTCGTTTGTGTGTTTTTTTTGCAGACTAAGGCTGCGTTCAGACCATCTTAAGCCCTGCATGAAAAAAACGCATTCATCTAGAATATTTTGTAATATGAATGCTGTTGTTTACCCTGCGATCATCACAAAGGAAGAGAGAATAACTACCACTTTCCACAACTTTACAACTCCAGACAGAGTTGTAAAGTTGTGGAAAGCGGTCGTCTCATAGGATTATAAACCGCTGTGCAGTGTTTTGGCATCTGATACCCCTTAAAACACATGGATTTGTCACTAAAACTGGACTTCCTGGATTACATTACTGTGTACGTCTCACCAGTAGCTGAAGTGCCACATTCCCCTTTGCATTGTTTGAGTGTGAGTGTGTCATTCTGTTCACAAATGGACATGAATGTGATTTTTTTGTGATTTTCAAATGTATGTAAGTTGAATCCAGCTTAGCTTAAATGTCCTGTAACATGCTTTATAAATTGTGGTGCATTATCACACGACTAAAAACAACACTTGTTGACTTACAAATCCAGAGCTTATTTTAAGATTGACATGAACGTTATTCTCATTTTCTTTCAAGCTTTTTTATAGAGATCTTTTCCTATATACTATAGACTATATTAATATTACTATTTTGCATTCATGTTCATATTGCTGGTTTTTCCAGATTTTTTACACCTCAGGGCGTGTGTGTGTGTCTGTGTTTGTGTGTGGCCTTAGTTTCTGCACCGGCTGTCATGGTTTATTGCCCAGGGTGCTGCAGCTGTCACTGGACTGTGGCTGAACCTGTTCTCCCCTCTGCCAGCGACTTGTTTCTGCAGGAAAAGAGGGCAGAGAAATCATCACCTGCTGAAATCTGGTGCAGGCACAGCTTCAGTGCTGTGAGGAGAGCTTCCCCCTCCAAGAAAAGATGACTTTTAGCTCATCCAGCAAAATGTTGCTGTGAGAGTAGCCGATCACTTAAAGTTTTTGTGAACAGGAAAGGGTCCAAGACATAAAAGTTTCAGTGATTTGAAGTGATCTATATGTTGGATGTTCCGTGGGGATGCCAAAGTGGTGGTGTGGTCTTATTAGTTTCCATCATAAGAAAACCTGGATATTTGGCAGAAAAGACAAACTAATAGTCTGGTTTTGAGTTGCCAGTGTAGATAAGTTGGTGTTCTTTTGCTCCATAATTTCAGGAAAACATTAAAATGCGGTTTTCCTGTTCTGTTCTGTTTGTGTGTGCGTGTGTGTGTGTGTGTCATGTACAACGCATTACCCGAACTGATATTCTAAGGAGGACTGAACCTACTCTACTGTTGTGGAAATTTATTTCATGTGGAGATGAAGAGTAATGACTGAAGAACAGCAGTGCAGTGAAATCTCAAGTACAGCAGCGATTTGTCCTGAACTCTGCCAGCGCCATATGGAGGAACTGTTGTGCAGGAGCAGGAGTAAATACATTTGTAGAGCAAACACTCAACACTGCAGCCATGATTTGTGGTTGATGCGTTCATGGGCATGTTTGTTTCATGAGTTCATGAAACTCTAAACCTACTTTTATTTTGCCAGACTGAAGGCTTGGACGCACTGTGTGGTTTTAGAGGTTTGTCTATTTCCTCTGTGAGACACAGATTCACACCAGCTGACAACTGAGAAGTATCAGATCTCAGTTCAGTCAGGGCAAGAGCATCTTTTGGTGGGTACACACACACACACACACACATATGCACTCACATTAGGTTGATTAGGTCAGAGAAAGAGGAAGACAGATAAAGGAGCAAGCATAGGAGTATGAGCTGAGGTGTATTTTATTTTATTTTATTTTATTTATTTATTTATTTTTTGGTCCAACCATACCTACAAACACACACACACATACAGTGCATCCAGTCGGCACATGTCTGCAAACTCTAGTTCTGCTCCTCCTTTATCATTGGCAAACTGTATTTTTCCTTTGTTTGTCTCACACAGTTTGTCTCACCACCCTACACACACACACACACACACACACACACATACACACAGTGAGGAGACAGGCTTGGCAGGCTTTATGCGGCGCTGACAGGGACCATGCGTCTCGCCTCAGTGGAGTGTGGAGAGATCTGTCAGAGTCGGGGCTGACCTCCAGGCAAAGGGCTCCAAGAGAACTCTGAGCCCAGCAGACTGCATTCCTCCCTGGGAAACCGTGCCTTGGTGTCTGCGCTCTGGTGGAGGCTGTTGTATGGATAGTATGGATAGTATATGAAGAATTTTGTTGTATTTGTCTGTTCTCGCTCAGTTGGTTGTTTTTTCTGATCAAACCAGCTCAGAATATTTGAAGAAACTTGATACTTATCCTGGACGAGGAGGCAGACAGACAGATATTACAGGATCCCTGGTGGTGTGAAGCAATTTGGGGAATTTTAACTGGTGGACGTGGCGCTCCAGCCCATGTGTTTGCAAGCATCTTCCTCACTGAAGTGTCATTGACAGATGACAGTAAACCCCTCACAGCTCTAGGAATGCTCTCTGCAGCTGACACTGGCCTCTGACCTCAATGTCGGGAGGCAAGAAAAAGCTGAATTTCCCAGGAGGGGGCAATAAAATATCACGATCATGATTCATTAATTTTGATAAAACAACAAAGAAAAAAAAAAAGCCATGAACACATATTGAAGACATGAATCTTGTGTTAAAACCCCTTTACCTCATTGCAGTTCTTTGAAGTTGAAATGCTTCTTTCTCTGTCAGTGCTATAAATGGCATTGAAATAAGAAAAATCAATAAAAGGGATAATGGCTTTTACTGTCCCTGGATTCACCTGACTGGTGCACTTTATGAAAATGGTCTAATATTTTGTACATTTAGTGAATAATTTAGTTTCCAGTAGAAAATCTGCTGTAATCCTTTTTAGCCTTTATCGTGTTGCCAAAAAAGCTGTAAGGCTTTATCAGCAGGGATGGATGCTGTTGACGTGACCTCTGATTCACCTCATCCAGGGAATCTTGAGTCTGAAGATGTAGATGCATGATGAATCTGAGCTTTCGTGGCGGTGAGGTGTCAAATAAATGAATTCACACCTAGGTTCAGCCTATTCTGCTATAAGTTAGTTAGTTATGTTATTATCCTAACTAACAACAATTTTCTTTGTGTCTGTGACTATTGTCAGACAAAAACAAAAACCACCACAGTTTTCTATCCAGTAGCTCTGGAATATCACTCAAAGCTTTGATTTCACAGGCTCCTCACAGCCGTTTCCTTTTACCATTTCCTAGAAAATCTGTCAGAAGAAACAACAGCTCATCCAATTCAAAAATGTGTGAAAAAAGAAAAAAAAACTAAGGACTTTCATCATGTCTTCCATCATCATAACACATTATGAAGACAGACTTTCATCTGAGCCCTAAATCAAGAGGCTGACATTGTAAGAATAGTGTTTGCGCTGGTGTGAATCTGTGATTAAGGATGTGATGAGATGAAAGTTTGCTTTCTTTCTTCTTTCTTTTTTTTTTTTTTTTGGCTCATAGAGAGGAACAGCCAACAGTAAGAGGAGAAAAAGAAAAGATGAAAGGGAATGTAGAATTATAGAGAAATAAGGGAAGAAAACAGCAAAGCAGAAAATAAAATGCAAAAGCGTTGTGTAGAGTTAGTGTAAAGTGGACGGGACATGGAAAAAGAAGAGAAGAGAGACAGATAGGAGTTGATGAATAAATGAGAGTGAATGCGGTGAGAGACAGAGCTCTAAGGGAAGGATGGCATGGAATGAAGAGAGAAAAAGAAACAGAAAGAGGAAGAAGAGAAAGTATGGGTAAGGAGGCAAATGAAGGTGAAGGGAAAAAAAAAACAACTGTAAACCAGAGGGAGGGAGGGAGCCACCGTGTGAGAGAGACAGTGTGAGAACGTAATCAGAGAGGAGATGTGAGAGTGAAAGTTGGCCCTCTCCTAGCTCAGCACGCTTCCATAATTAAAAACAGCCACTCCCCCGGTCCCTAAACAGTGCTGAGTCGCCACTTTTAGCATGCCAAAGGGTGGGGGTGGGAGGGTGGGACGGGGGGACATGTTTGCAGCCCAGTCTGCTCTCAGGGATCACCGCACACACTGATGGAGCTGTTCAGACGGGGTATCTCTCACACACTCACGTACTTAGACAGTTCATGGGAAACAGAGACATGCATAATTACCATATGCATAAACACAGATGCTCTGACGAGAGGGAGATATTCAAAGGTGCCTTGGAAGGAATGTCTCAAACTTCAAACACTGGTCTGTTCTTTGACATCAAGACATTTTGTTTATATTTAAGCTGTCAGATGTGCATTTATTAAGGTGGCATCACACGGAAATTGACAGAAAAGGAACAGCAGATCAGTTAACACCATCCATCGTGATAACCAATTAGTTTTTGAAGTCTATATTTAAGCATAGATATGGCTTCTTGTATATCAGGATTGGCTGCTTTCTTTATCATATATGATAGTAAATGTGATAAAAAACAAAACAAACAGTTTGAAGACATCACATTATTCATTAATGAAGTTGTAATGGATATTTTTTCACTATTAAATGATAGATTACTAATGAGTTGATTGTTTGACAATGAACATAAAGATTAGTTACAGCTCTAGCAGTAAGTGTTTGCATCATAGTAAAAATGAATTTGTACATCAGCTGCATACAAGCGCTTTGTTTGTGTTTTGAAGAAATCATTAGATTAAAGTCAAACACTTTCTGTGTTTCGACATTACCAGTAAGGAAAGACATCACAATGCACTGCTGCAAATCAGCTTTTCAAAATCTATTTAGAATTCTGCCAAGATGTCTTGCTTCTGTGTGCTTCAGACTGGGGCTTTAAGGAGAAAGGCTGACAGAGAAAAAGAGTTCCTACTGTCAGCAAACACACTCGCAGAGTGCACTGCGATGTCATGCAGATTCTCCATGTGACGAGAAAAGAGCAGGCCGAGCCACATGGTCTCACCACAGAATCAGCTGCTCTCCTCCCGCTTGTCAGAGGACACCCACCCGAATGCGGCTGAACCTGTGAGGCCCGCGGACAAAGACTCACATTGTGCATAGACTTTTTTTTTGGTAACACTGTGGTTTGATGCTGATGTTGGCCAACCAAAACTGGCCCTCGTGAATGAGGCAGCTTGACATTTAGAAGTTCAGTGCGTCCATTTCACCGAGCAGCTATCATGAAGCAGTGAATTTTTTTTTAATCATTTCTGACATCACAAAAGTCACAGGAATTAACTTTATAAATAGATTGATCAAATTGAACAGGTCTTTTCTGACAGTGTATCGTGCTAGTTTTAAAACATAGCACTAGGATGGACATCACACAGAGTTGGTTGAGTCTCTGTGTACAGTTATTTTGAGGTGCCATCCACAGAGCCTTATTGATCTTTAGTCTTTTTCCTTGCTGCGGTTAGACCTTCACCACAAACTAGTGGCCCAGCTGCAGTGCTTTAATACCTGAGCCATGTCAGAGACTGATATACACTAGTGCCCAGTCTTAGGTTTCTGTTGTACATATCCTTGCTTCTCTTACTCTTTACTTGTAGTTGATAAACCTAGTGTCTCTCACTAGGTCTGAAGAAGGAGCCAAATCATTACACTTGTTTATGATTTATTAAAGGAATTGCTTTTATGAAAGTATCTGTTTAGGGCCTTAAAAATGTGTTACCTGCAGCAGTTTAATCGACAATAACTGCCCCTTGAACTTCTTTTAATGGGTTGTTTGCCCAATGTATTTTATATAAGATGAACTGCTGTTGACAGATTTGGGTCTTGGGTGTTTACCCGAGACCAACACTCTGATATGAAGGATCAAAGTTGAATAGTGTTTGCTATACAGTAAATATCAAAAGCGTAAATGCTGGTGTTTGTCTGTGGGTGAGCAAATGTGATCGACTGCATCTGTCTCCACTGTCAGTGAGTGAGGATCATTTTATCTTTGTGTTAGGTTTGTTTCTGTTTTAACCCTTTGTGTGTGTGTGTGTGTGTGTGTGTGTGTGTGTCTGTCTGTGTCTGTGTGCACGCTCTCTCTACAGTTTTGGCAAGCAGCTGGGGGGCAGACGAGGCTGTGAATGCATCACTTTGGAGCCGTCAGAAATGATTGTGGTGAGTAGAAACACTGCCTCTCTCTCTCTCTCTCTCTCTCTCTCTCTCTCTCTCTCTCTCTCCCCCCCCCCCCCCTTTCACTTTCTCCATCTCTTTGACGGCCTCTCTCTGTCTCTGTCTCCCTCCCAATCACATCCCTTTTTATCCTCCCTCCGCTCCTGTCTTTGCCCTTTGATTTTATTCATTTTTCCATCTTTATTTGATGTCTGTGTTACCTTTACCCCCTGTACTCTTCTCTTGCTCGTCCTTTTTCTCCCTTTCTTTCATCTCTCTTCCTCTTCTTCTCTTTCTCCCTCATCTCTGCTATTCCAAGTCTGTGCCCCTACATTTCTGTCCGCAAATTCATATTTAAATGAACTTCATTGGTAGGATATATTGTAAATGGACTGTACTTATATAGCGCTTTTCTAGTCTTTTCGACCACTCAAAGCGCTTTACACTACAGATCACATTCACCCCATTCACACACATTCACACAGCACATATTCTATATTTAATGTGCTTTCTAAACACATTCACACACATTCACACACCGATGTGACACACACATCGGAGGCAATTTGGGGTTCAGTATCTTGCCCAAGGATACTTCGGCATGCAGACTGGAGGAGCCGGGAATCGAACCACCGACCTTCTGATTGGTGGACAACTGCTCTACCTCCTAAGCCACAGCCGCCCCTTGTGTCATTATTCACACCAAGGAAGAGTGGAAAATAAAATCTGAATGCTCAAAATAGAATCAAACGTTTTATACCTTATTAGCAAGAATGATGGTGAACAAATCGTCTGTCGAGATGTCAAAAATTAGTGGTGTCAAAGTGCTCTGGTAGTGCTTTTAACCGTCTGCGGTTTCACTTAGCTATAAAATAAAAAGGGAAAAAAGCTCAACAATAATCTTTAAAAGTAAATAAATAAATAGTGGCACAACACACCGTGTTGAGGATGGTCAAAGTCTGAAAGATGCTAACAGCCAGAGATTATTCTGACCGCTCCCAAGAGCCCGACAGGAGAGTGCATGATTATGTAAATACACAAATGTAGAATTTACATTATGCTTTAATGGAAGTATTGTGCATTTCACTTTTATGATTGAAAAGGATTCAAGGATGAGGATCTTATCTTTGGACTAATCATATTTCATGGAGATATTCCCAGCAGGACCAGTCTGAAAGTGTTTCCCATCTACAAAAATTCAAAACGGCAACATTCATTTACATAAATGAAAATCTAGACTATGTCCTCTGTCTGTGTTTCAAGTCTTGATGAATCATTCTGATTACTGGTGAAATGTTTCCTTAAACTTTTGAGAATATCCAAAATCATTTATTCATAATTAGTTCATCATGCTATATGTTGCGTATATAAATACAGATGTGGTGTGTTTCTGTCTGCTTCCACAAGGTCATAGAACTCACAAGTCTCTCTGTCTCCTCTCTATACGTCCTTCCTGCTCTTCCCTCTCCTGAGTCTCTGTGTCTGATGGACTAGAGGGATCAGATAGGATGAGACAGGATAAGCAGTAAAGTTTCACACAAATAGCAGCAGATAGCACCAGTTCCACTGATTTTATTGAGCAGGGAATAAAAACCAAACCTTGAGCAGATGTGATGTTGATATTTCTTGATAGTTATCTGTACATCATCCTTGACCTGTAACAGTGAGGTCAAAGGACTCTGAGATGCTACAGGAATTCCCCAGAATGTTTTGTGCAGAATTTAAGAAACCCCCATCAGAGATTTCTGTTGCTATGACTGTACAGAATTAGATAACTGCCACTGCTGTAGCCATGGAAACAGTGATGAAACTGTATCGTCCTCAGACAAACTGTCAAACAGAAATGTGCAAGGTCTTAAATGAATGTCATTTTTACCAGGGTTTGTTGCTTTTTGTTGTAACACAATGATGATTTAACCAGTTTCACTCTGAAGTATTTATATTTACTGCTTTAGGTTGTTCCTTACTGGGAAAATCCCCCTAGTTTACAGGAAATCATGTTTCCTCTGCAGCCAGAAAGAATAAAGAATAAAGTTTTCTACCTTGAGCAGAGTAGAAAACTTTTTTTGCACTTTTTATTGTGCAGCATTTGTTTTGTAACCTTTTTCAATATTTAAGTGGTCAAGCAAAGTCATACATTAGTCATACGCAGTGTTTGTTTATGTATGGTGTTAGCTTGGGTTGTTGACTAGAAAGAAAGAAAGAATTAGCAGTTAAGAAATGGAGCACTAGTAGCCTACAGATAAAAGAAACACAAATTAACTACAAATTAACCTCAAATCTGAAAAAAGGTAAACTAAATGAGCAACACTCTCCCCTCTCAACCAGTGGTGCTCTCTGATCAAACAGCCCCAGGAAACAAGGAGCCGCAGCAACCAAACTCAGGAAACCAAAAGTCCCTTACACGCATTGCATAACTGCCTCGTCTAAAAAACCGTGACAGATAAATTAGATTGATAACAGAGCAGTGACAAAGCAACAACTGTGACACAGAATAATCAAGGTCATTGTCATTAACTTGATGAAATTTCTTGCACTCACTCTAACGTGCTTCGCATTCACCCAGTGTGTCTTATTATCTCCTGATCCCTTTTAGACTAGCTGGGAAGTCTATCACATATCTTTGCTGGAACATTAATCCTGAAATTCCCATGCTTGCTTACTGTGCATACTCACATTCAAGCAGCCGTGAGGTTTGTGTTTGACCGGTAAGTAAGTGTCCAGGCTGCAAACTCCACCCCGATAGTTCCAGGGACATCAGAACATCATTTTCGTGGAAAGTTCCTGTAATGAAAAAGGGTTATAATACTGAGGTGCCCTTTCAGCAAGGCACTCAGTCCTTAACTACCCCCGTGGGGCCATTCAGAGGCTATTGCTGCAGGAAAAGGGAGTGGTGGTACTGATGATCTTCCAGGTATGATTGTGTGATAATGTGGGAATGTGAAGTTGGGCATTGTAGAAAAACAACCAGCTCAGTTGACTCAGTTGCCTGGGGAACAAAAGATAAAATCAATTTTCCATCAAAAAAAAAAAGGAAAAGGAAAAAGAAAAAAAAAAAAGCTTGGTTTTTATTGAACTTGCCTCGGTTTATGCTAAACCATCTGCTGTGTGTCATCCTGGAGGAGTAGGCAGAGATGTTGGTGGTGATGGAAGGGGGAAAAAGGAGATAGAGGCAATGTGAATCAGCTGATTGGAGCCTTAGGGAGAACATGAGGTGTTTTCTGTGTCTATGCATATGGACATGTCTGTTCTCATCTGTAAGTATTTGCATTTTTGTCTGAGAACTAGGAAATTAAATTGTGTAGAGGAAGTTGTTGTTAATATCCAGGCATATCCTTGTCCGCCTTTATTGCCTGCAACGCTTCTACCAGCCGCAGCACAGTGGAGCAGGGTGGATCTTGACTGTAGAGCCAGAGTCCTGCTCCAAGTCAGACTTTTCTTTATTGCACAATGACCCTTCAACAAACTATGGTGACTTAGTTGCACAAATACAAACAATAAAGAATAAAATGCTAAACAAATATATAAACACATTAACACAAAAGAACACTCACTCAGTAGTCACTTAACAGTAGCCATCCTTATTTTAACAATCTTCTTATCTTAGCATCTTAGGCTTTATGCAACTGTGTGAATCTATAATGAAAATAATTGCTGCTCCAGCTGTGCAATTTGGCTGTAAATGGCCATTGAGGTCTGAAAATATCAGTATTTAAAGTGACCTGGACTTAAATGTCAAGTTGTGCCAATTTCAAGTCAAGAGATTCACATGCTCATCATCCTGGTGAAGGGGTGATTTCACCATGAATGTTAATCTGATTAAGCGCTGCTTGTCTTCATGTGAATGACTAGTAGAAGCAGATGATCCTCTGGCATCAGTCTGCAGCATGTCTCAGTAAACTGAAATCCCACTCTTTCAAGGCATATAACACAGTCACCATTTAGCCTATATCAAGTGAATTATAGCTTTTATATTTGCTGTCAGTTGAGGATTTCCTGGGAAAATTCTTTTGATGCACAGTAATTGTTGCATGTGAGGATTCAGGCACAAGCAGCACTCAGTGTAGCTGAACAGACAGAGGAAACAGTGGCATGTCTTTTTCCCCCCAAATCGAAGAAAAACATACAAAATGACAAGGAAAGCAGCCTGGAGCGCGAATACACACAAACATGCGTGCACATATACACTCTGAGAATAACGCATAAACACACAAGAGCAGAGGGACTGCGGTCTAGTCACACTGCATTGCAGCCAATCAGCTAATTAGGGCCATGGGAATAGTAGAGGGAGTGTAATCTGCGGCTGTCGTCATGACTCTGGTCACAGGATGGACAGGAGTGACATTCATAGACTGACAGGGCGGGGTTGTTTTTGAGTGTGTGTGTGTGTGTGTGTGTGTGTGTGTGTGTGTGTGTGTGTGTGTGGTGGGAATGGAGGGGAATGAAAGGAAGTAAAGAGGAGGAGTGGAGTGAGAAATGAATGAATAGAGCAAAAAAAAAGAATGTTAGCAGGGGTGATGCACAGTGGCAGGGAAACCATCAGATAGACAGTGAGGAATGTAAACTGACAGATGAACAGACGTGAAGTTAAGCACACACACATATTTAAACGTACAGAGGAAACAGGAAATATAGTCAGATTATAGCCGTGACCATGTCAGAAACATAAAGGCAAGAGTCCTCAGTGGCTGACATTACTGGTGGTCATGGGATAGATGGTTACTTTCAGTCAAACAGCCAGAGAGTCACGTACACGGGGAGACAAAACAATACTTATATGGTCACAGGATAGACATGAAAGTCGGGCACATTTCTAACCTTCCCCCCAAGAATTTCTTGTTTGTTACCTTCAGGCTGTGTGTCTCATGAGGCTCATTAAAATAAGGCAAGATGACACTTTTTGCCACAAGGAGGGATACATCGATTCCAATACTGGCCCCTTTTACAACTGATATTTGGTATTTTATAGCATAACTATCTCTCTAGCAGTTCTTTCAGAGTCCATTACAGCAAAACTACCCACAATTCAATAGTTATATTACAGCAGATTACAGCAGAACTCCCTGACACAAGGTTGTTCCTCCGCCTGTATCAAACCACAGCAGCTTTTGAGTCCCATTTAAGCAGTGACAGAAAATCTTTGGGTCCATCTTCTTCAGTTCTTTTTAAAGCTGTTCTCTGATCGGCGTGCAAGATTGTCTTAACTCCAACTACTCTGTGATGTTTGCCTTTGAGAATCATAATCCCAGCCTTATTATGATTTGGAGTTATCATGAGTTTTTATTTTGTGTGTTACATGTGGGAATACAGTAATGTAGACAACACAAATTTCAGTCCTAGTCTGCATAAACGCAGTAGTCATAACTCCTCATAACTCTTTGTGGCCGATCATAGGGTCTGTATATTTAAGACTTACATGAGGTCTGGGAGGGAAACCATACAATGGTCACGTATAGAAAAAACTGGCAATCGAATACTTATGGTATGACGAAATCTTTCATACCAATGGCATTATCAAGTTCAAAGAGGAGTTGAAAGACGAGGGAAATATTTGAAAGACTTGAAAGATTTCATATCAAAATCTAGCCATTTGAGCTTTCATAATTTCTAAGTGTAAATATGGTCTATAATGTGTCATATTTTTGTACCAGCAGCCCTTTCATTTACATATTTTGAATTTATATTGGTTCCAAGGTCTAGAGAACATCCTAACTGGTCACTGGCCACAGGTCTCACTGGTCTGGATATTATCTTCTATTCAGCCCTACTATTACCTTAATGATGTAACATTTTAAGTGCATTAGTTGTAGTTGTGAATGTTTTTCATGTTTTTTTTTTATTGAAAACACTTAAAAAAAGCACATCAGCAAGAGATTGAAGAGTTTGCAGGATTGTGAAATAGATTTTAGCTAGTCTCCGCTCACTCACTCACTCACTTGATTTCTGACACTAATAATGCACATATAGTACATGAATGAATGCATGGACTCTTGGTGTGCAAAATCAGTGCTTTTGAGCTGTCAGCAAGTATTGCTTAGCTTAGTACATAACTAGACACACAATGGAAAAATGCAGATGATGAGTAAAAGGTAGAAGGCATTCAAGAGCCTTATAACCAACCAGGAAAAGAAAATGATAAAGATAAGAGGCCAGAAAATGAAGATACGTAAGCGAGGAAGACAAACAGAAAGAGGAGTGGCAAGAAGATGCAGCTTAAAAATATTCAAACACCACCAGATGGATCTTGTTAATTCCATTCCTCTGTTGGCTTCTCAGACTGGAAGACACACTGACAGAAACCTAGACAGACTGGAAGGAACAAGCAGTGGTATTCTGACCCCTGCAAACAGACGCATATGGCACACTTGTTAAAAGGCACCAAATTATCCAATCAGACTTCAAAGGATGAAGTTCGCTGCCGAAACTAGGCATCAGCAGCTGATGACAAACCCTTGACAGTCAAGTGAGGAGAGGGGAATTTAGGCTAACACACGATTTACATATTTTGGACCCTGAAAAAAGAAAAAACTACAGAGAAAAGAATAAAAGACAAGTTAAAGCAAAATTTAAAAATGAAAACAACTTAGCAAAGCCAATAAAAACTGTTTTTGAAAAACACTTTAAAAGTTGTGTAATATTAAAACTTTTAAGTATCATCATAATAAGGCTATTTATGCATAGTTTCGTAACATTATGTAATGGAGAAAGAAAACAAATTCCTCTTGCAACAACAGACCGGCACAAAAAAACACTACGGGGAATGAATTGTATGGCCGGAATCTGTGTGCTGCGCTGTTTTTTTTTCTCTGCCTCGTGAGGATATTTGTGTATTTACGGTTTCCTGGAGGAAACTGTGGGCTCAGTGTATGCTCTGTGCGCGTGTCAGACGGCGAGAGAGAACGAGCGAGCAAACATGTGAGTAAGTCTGTGAGTATGCAACGTGTTGAGCAGCTGAACTCTGTCTTGAACCCTCGGGCCCCGAGAAGAGGACAACTCTCGCCAGTTCTGAGACAAAAAGAGAGACAACCTTCATTTTTTCTCCCCTCGTTGTCGCACCGTTTGTTTGTTCGTTTGATTTTGATCTTTCCTTCCTTTTGTTCTGGATGCTTGCCTCACAGGATGTCATGTTTCAGGATCCCTCAGGGTTTTGGACCTTTTCTGAAAAGTTTGGACGCAACACTTGTATTCAGCTTTTGAATAGAAGTGTTTCCCCGCTGTTTTTTTCCTCCCCTCTCGTGGTATTTCCTGCTTTTATGTGTTGCTCTGGTCCTGTCCTTGTGTCAGGATGAGTGTGCTCCGCTGGCACCGGTTGTCTGCACTCTGGAAGAATTGGATGTTCAACCAGGAGCCAGCAGAAGAGCAAGGCCAGATCTCAGAAGCTCCAGGACATGAAGCAGAGCCAGGGAAAAAGGAAGGGAACACATCCAAGGATCACAACTCAGACTTAATGGAGCTTAAGACCCAGAATTTGGATTATGAGAACCAGAAATCAGAAGTAGAGAGCCAGAACTTGGAATTTACAAATCTGAACTCGGGTCCTAAGATCCAAAAGTCCGAACTTCTTAAACGCAGCTGTGAGGACCGGTCTTCCAGCTGTCCCCACGCACCTGAAGGTTGTGGCTGTGAATCCCGTAGAAGCTGCTATTCTGAGGAGGGTGTTGACTGTTTATTGCAGGTGGATAACGGCAGCGAGGGGGACGACGGTTTTCTACAGAGAGAGGGATCCCAGCGGAGGTCCAGGCGGCGCTTCAGGAGGGTCAACCCCAGGGGAGAGCGGGAACTCATCACAGACGGCCAAGAACCCGCCGGCTACAACACGGTAGGAGTAACACCATCACTATCAGCGGAGGCTCACGCTAACCTTCTTTAGTGTTTACGTGTTGAATGTAGTTGTCAGACACTCTTAGATTTATGTGGGACAAGGTTAGAACAGCCTTCATAGTAGGAGCTTAATCAAACACAACTGCCCTTTAACATTACTAAATATGCATAGCCTTCTTCACAAGTCTGTTTTTCTGAAACCTGCTGACACACAATGACTAATGAATTCTTTCAGTCTTAGCAGTGGCACATGACATAAATTGGAAAGTGTCCTCAGCTTCTATCCTCCTACTCTGTCTACAGTATTTAGTACAAGATATTAGATCTGTTCAGACTCATCAAGATTTTGTGTTTTCTGTTACAGTTAAAATGTGAGGAGGAAGTTTAGGTTAAAGAGGTTAAACACCAAAAACATTACCATGTTGCCTACATTTTCATTACAATCAAAAGGGGAATTTCGTAGAAAGACACAATCTAGGTCTCTCATAAGACCACTTGATACTGTGGCAGGACTTTTCCCTAACTTTTCTTGAACAAAGTCTCTGTAAGAAAAGTATTGAAAGTGAGTGAGTGAGAGTGTGTGTGTGTGTGTGTGTGTGTCCTTTTGTCTGAAGTTGAGTTTCCCTCCCTCTGATAGGATCACTGGGGCCAGCAGTGTGTCAGTTACAGCTTTGACTAATCACCAGAAGCCACGCTTTGGCACACACACACGCAAACACTCATGCACACGCGCTCACAGGCTCGCAAACTTTGGCACTTAGCTCACACACACACACACACTTCTTCCCAGCTCATGCAAAGCTCCCTGGGGCATTACAAAGGGGCTTAATGGAGAGCTTAAAGTGTCCTCTGCTGACCCTACCTGCTGCCTCTGTAGTCTCTTGGTGATTGCTCCACATTTTTAAATTACATTTCTAGCCTTCAGCATCGCCGAATCCCACCACATTCTTCTCTGTGACTGTATTTATTATGTAAAGGCTAACCACTCCGATGTGCCAGCGCAGCACTACTCCAAAGAAGCAGGACAAAAAACAAGTGGAACAGTGCAAATGTCCTGGAAATACAGAGAATTACATTAGTCCTGCATTGAATTGGAGCAAGACTTGAGGGCAAGATGAGCAAGGGACACATTTGGCAAAACGAAAATATCCCTAATAGAAGACATCATAGTGCTGTGACATTTATAACACTCATGGTCATTGTTAAGGGACCAAATGGGGCCCTCGACATGCTCACTTTTCTTTTATTAAATGAGAATATAGATTAGAAGATTATGATGTGCTATCGTGTTACCATCCTCACACAGATACAGAGTGTTCACCACCTCCATTATGACTGTGTCTTCTTGCTTTTTCCTCTTTTTTCATGTTACTGCCGGTGCCACATCTTCAGGATTATGTCAACAACCAGGTAGGGGGGAAGCACAGAATTACTTTACATTTATGACTATCTCTGCTCCATCTTGTTGCCTCGCAGTGTTTCCACATCTATTGGGGTTTGTCTGTCAGTGTGTCTGGCATAGCGTTGTGTGAATGTCTGTGTGTGAGTCATGTGTCGATGTGAGGTTCAGGGCACCTGTTGTTTAGAAACAGGCAGCGTTGGGAAAAGCGGGTCATTTTGAGGCTGCCACACACAGGCACGCACTGCTGTCTGCTGACACTGTGGGTGGCAGATAGGAAGGGGGCTAACTGTGGAATAAACAGATGCATGCTGGGAACAGAACAGCAACTGACTTGTTAACAGATGGAAGACAAAACATTTCGTTTTAACTCCTAAACCTTACAAGACAGAGACTGGTTTGAGGCGACCCTTGGCGACATCATGTTCAGGTTCTCCCTCTGTTTTAGATCAGACCATTATTGACTCTTATCCCTGGAAGAGAAAATGAGAATGTGTGATTTTTTTTGTGATTTGATGATTTGTGAGCTATATCGCTGACCATCTGGTGGGTTCTGGTGGTTAGCTGACACATAGTACCAACACTCAGTTTCCCCACATTTTCTGTGTTAGCAGAGGAACATAAAAGAATCCACACATCTGGCTTATGTCTCAATCTGGTGGTAGTTAAATCAAAATAAAACTCAAATCAAGCTTCATTTGTCACATACATTATTATACAAGTACATGTGGTACAAGAGTGTAGAAAATAAAGAATAAACAAGAAAAAGGAAAAGGATGTAACACGCTGCATTCCAAACCTTTCTTTTCACCTTCCTTTGGCGAATAGAGGTTTAAATTTTGTATTTTCCAAACTGCAGTCATGCAGCAATGAAATGGCCTTATAGTAATATAGTAATATGTGGGACTTTTACAATGGCAGCATTTGTTCAAGGCTTATCCTTTGACTATATTTTTGAATCTTAACATACTGAGCTATATCCCTGCAAAAATACTCACTAAGCATTGCTCAAACACATCTCTCTTCAAGTTGAAGCATTATGTCTGCTACTGTGGGGATGATAGTGAGTTTGCTCTCACTAAGTGATTGATTTATTGATAGACTGATCATTTGATCAATTAAATACATTCTCTCTCTGTGATTAATGATCCAACAGGGTGAATACCAGGTTACAACAGCCTTGAAAATGTCATAAAAACCTCCATTGTTTTTCTTTGGGGGTTGCCCATTTGTGATGATATAATGGTAGTGTGGATGTTACACAGACTATAAATGTATATTATACACGCACGCACGCACGCACGCACGCACACTCAAAGAGAGCTGTTTTTCTGGCTGGGGATCAGAGGATGTTGTTTAGAGGCCTTATTGAACCATAATAACATCAGTAATCCATTATCACTGCTCTGTACTAGTGTCTGGTGTCTCTCTCTCTTTCTCTTAATGGCTTGCTCCAGAATGAATGAAGTTCCTGAAGCTATGAATTGAGAGGAGTCCAAAAAATGGTGTATAAAGAGGAGGAAAATATAGCATCTGTTGTGTCTTGAACAGATAATTACAGCTTGACCCACAAATCACACCAGTATTGGCCTACTGGATGTATTTTTCTTAGTTTTCTGAAGCAGAGAAAGACAAACTGATTAGAACAGCCTTTATAATATTATTTTTCTATTTTACTGTCTTTATATTCTGCAGTGACTCTGCTTGTGATTTAGTCTCATTGATCCAGAAACCTGACTCCTCTTTTAGCAGGGCAGTAGACAGAAGATCCTGTGCATTCTCTCACTACCATAACAGACCACTGGGATTCACTAATGACTCAGACTCACACCACACACACACACACACACACACACATTGCAAAGAAACAGAACAGCACACACATGCACACAGAGAAAGTCACTTCATTAAGACATCAGATGCCTCACTGGGTTACTGTCTTTCTCTCACTGCACAGATAGCGAGATAGATGAACCCATCACCTCATTTGCCTTGCAGGGGAAACCTGCTCGAAGGGCTTTTACAGTCGGGCTACTCCGTGGCACCCCAGGATCATTAATTTAACATGACACAGGTTCAGCCATCTGCACAGGGTAGTGAAGTCTGCTCAACGCTTGAATAGAATCAGCAGAGAGTGATGTTATGCTGCCTCTGTGGTCCAAGTTGTGCTAGATTCTGAGTTTAAAAGATAGTTATTTGAGAAACAAGCCAGTAGCACACAAAGTGAGATGTGAATATAGACTCTCAGAAGTTGACACACTTTGGACTCACTTCAAAATAGCGATTTATTTTTAATATTCTTCAGGGTTCATCTGTTGTTTTTGTTGTGAAGCCCTCTTTGTTTAAAGCGGCTAGCTCTGTCTGGGACCTGTTGATGGAAAACATGCAGAGCATGAAGCAGCATCCTCTGTGCTGTTTTGAAGCAACCAAGTGTCGGTGCACACCGGAAACACCATGTCTCTTGCAACGTCTGTGGTTGGCTAACTTCCTGTGTCAGAAGGCAAAAACGTCTGCTTCGTCTTTCTTTCCTTCTTTCTCTCACTTTATAGCTCACCCTGTCTAACCTGGGACACACATGAGTCAAACGTGCAGACCTGCATTAATTATGAAAAGCTTCAACCACCAATGAACCAATCTAATGAAATTCCTTTGGCTAGAGGGGGAGGTTGGTAAAAGCTGTTCAAGAAAATATTTCAGAAACAGCTCTCTCTTTACTGTAGTCATGCCCTGTTTGCCCACTCTGGATTTTAGGTGTGAAGTCACTGAGTAGAAATCTCTGCACACAGGAAGCAACAAATCAGATCTTCACACACTTGTTCCTAAACAGCAATGAGGACGTACCCCAAATGATATATGTTAAAATATGTCTGTTTTCAGTTGTGTAATATACAAAATCATAGCTGATTATTTTAACTTAAACATACAGGATTTACAGTATGTCACACAAAGAAACAGATGCGAGTTAGGTGACACTGCAAAACAGCAGCTGCAGTGGTAGGTTTGTACTAATTTTAAAAACCTGGTGTCACACATTTTGGTTAGTAAGTAGAGTAGCAGCACCACTATCAGAGAAAACAGCTGAGGGCCCTCTAACAGCATGCAGGTTCCCACGCTAAATGCTTACTTGTAGCTTGCTTTTTGCTGGATGTGACCTGTATGTGGAGGAGACATCGTCCATCTGCTGAGGAGGGTTGTATGAAACCTCCAGAGCAGCTGCGGAATGGGCCAGGAGGTTAAATTGGTTTGTCATAAATAAACTTCAATCAATCTGAAGAATCTAGCTACTTTCACATGAAAACTACTGAGTTCATTGTGTGTTTTTTCTATATAAAAGCTTGTATAGTATGTGATGAAGTAATGCTGTATCATGGCGACACTTCAGAACAAAATGGATACTCATAATTCATATGATACCAGTTTCTGTTCAGGGATCCATTAACGATGACTTTACCTAGATGACGTTGTCTGTGTTGGTATCATTTTTGTTAAATTTGATGAGCTTGTGCTCGTCATGCTTTGCCATTACTCAAATAACATCACTGCTTACAATCAGGTTAAGCCTAAGGTTGCATTCATCATGCAGCAGGCAAGTCATAGGTGTGACTCATACAATTGCTTTGTCATAGCAGTGTCAGTCTGGTGTGAAAAGGAGTGACAAAGTAACTCTGCATCATCTTTTATCCTCTGCTCAGGTTTGAAGGTAACGGGTATGGACTGATGGAAAGACTTGCTTGCGTTGTTGCTGTTAAGTCTTGCTCGGCCTCTTTTGCTGCTAAAACTGCTTCCCCTGAGTCTCCTTTAAAATTAAAGAGGCTGGTTAAACAGTGGACATGTCTGGGAAGCCTGCGGAGCACCAGCCACTGTGGTGGATTTGTTGAAAAAGTCAATTTCCTGCACTGATTGTGTTGGAATGAGCTCAGTGGTGCTGGTCAGTTTTATTGAGTTTTGCTTGGCATCGTGAAATAACAGAGTTGTTAACATTCCCGTAATATTCCTGGCTTCATTTTCATTGTCATTAGCGCGTGTGTGAGTGCATGTTTTTAAAAATCCTCTCCTCGGTAAAACTGCAGATGTGCTGTGCGTGTGACTTTTACCCAGTGTTTGGGTGTGTCTGATTTTTTAGCACTTTTTTTTGTACTTCTCAGCTGTGGGTTTAAACATGGATACATACAGTATGAAGTTTTTATCTCTGTCTTGCTCTTCACCTTCCCTGTGCTGTTCTGCAGAGTTGAAGCATTCTGGGCTGTTTATATTTTAAAGCCCCTTGCTGCTTTAATGCACCCAGTCCATTCCCAAGCTCATCTGGTCTCATTCTATCAGAATGCAGGTGGGGCCGGCAAAACCCCAAGGGCCTTAAGCCAGCTCTGCCACTGCTAGACCAAGCAGGGCCCCAGGGAGAGATGGGGAGCCAGGAAGAAGTGGGAAGGAAAAAGAATAAGGAACAAAAATGTGTATGTTTTTACAGTGACTATGAGTCAGTCTGTGGGAGGGTTTGTTTCTGTTAACCAGCAAATTTAACCCATCATTTACCTCATTGAGCATTGTCATAACTGTTGTTATTGTGCCCAGGATGGATGGTGATGTAGTTCTTTAACAGCATTCCACACAAACAATAAGTGTGTTTCCACCCAGCCAATCAATCATGGTGTACATGAATGGCTTCGATGCCTTAATGGCACCCAACTGGAGAATTAGCGCCACAAAACCTAATATTCACATAACAGTGGTGGATGGAAATGCACATTAGCTACATTTCCTTTGCTAGGTTTCTGGAAATTCTGTTAAAATTTGCACTAGATTTGGTTAGAAACTTGAATAATAAATAATGCTTCTCACATGCCACATCATTTCCTTCTCTTTCGCATTTCACCAACTAGTGAAACATGGCAACTACACTGCAAACCAATCATAGAGAACTAAGATGGGGAGAACATTCAGGTGACTCAGCAGCCAAAGGAAGAAAACCATGACTTAGCAATGCTTTATTTTGATCAAATTTTTTTCTTACATCCTTTCCCCTTTTCCTGTTTGTCCTTTCACCATCCAGTGTCTAGTGAAGCAGAGATGCCATGAGAATAACCTTTTAAAAAATCAAAGAGGAGAGGAAGGAGAAGGGCAGAGAGGACAGAATGAAAGCGGATGTGGGTAGAGGAGAGGATGGAAAGAGGAGTGAGGAAGAGAACGGGAGTTAGGAGGCAAAGTTGATAATTGTACCTTTGGACGTGGTGAAGAAAGACAGACTCAAAGTAAGACACAAAGGGGAAGTGGTGGGGAAGGAATGATAAAGAATGAGGGATTAAGACAGGATGGATATATGGCAGTGAGGAGCTTGCGAGGGGATGACTAAGAGTTGGCTGAGGTGGAGAAGAGGAGTTGAAGGTGAAATGAAGAGTGGAGGATAACGGAGGTTGACAGGTGACGAAAAAAATGAGTGGGGCGTGCAGCAGAAGGAGGGTGGGGGGTGGGGTGAGGGCAGAAAGGTGAAGGTTGTGGGAAGGTCAGATCGGGATTTAATGGGCGACAGGAAGGATGGGGTGAGGGAATGGAAGGGTCAATAGGGGTTAAGATGGGAAAGCAAGGGAGGGCTGGCGGAGGATGAGGGAGAGAAGGAATGGATCCAACTAGTGTTAATAGTACCTGCGAGTAAGACGCTGCATTATTTTAAGTTGCTCTGACTATCAGTGAGGTGGACTTAAACGCTTCAAGACAAACTGATATGCCTCTCAAACCTTTTGAAACTTGGTCAACAACAACTTGGTCCAGGGATGAATGGTTGATCCTTTTCCATTCTTTATTCACTCTATTGCAAATTCTTGCTTTACATACGAGTCAGGCTATCAACCAAGCACATGTACTGGTTGCCACTTTGACATAAAAAATTGTATTTCTGGGCTCTAAACAAGTCATAGGGTGGCACTGTGTCCAAACCAGATGCTTCTCTGCAGTCCCATGTCATCCACGTGTGTCTACCACAAGTAGGGCCAAACAAAAAAATAGGGAAGAGCTTTAAATCAGATAACAATCAGGGTAACATCAGGTAACAAAACAAAAAAAAAAAAAAAAAAAAAAAAAAGGACGAAGAAGAAGAAAAAGCAAAAAGGACCACAATATTTTTCATCCAAACAGCTGGCATGGTCTACTACAGCGATCATGTGCCAATCAATGACTTGTTTACTTCCTCAAATTGTGACTCAGGCTCAAAACACTCAGCTGAGTCTTGGGCCATTGCCTTCAAACAGCCAACAAAACCACAGACCACAATCATTCGCTGGTGCTCCAGTCCCACTCCTGGAACTCCTGCTGCTTTCACTGTCCATGCAGAACGCACACACTGAAACACCTTCACAGGTCTGTAAATAATCATGAAAGGCCGTATTCTCACACATGCAGTGACAGGTTTCCTTGAGTTGTTTGTGAATTCTTTAAATAACGTAAAAGAGAGTTTACCAGTAGGCTGTTTTGCGAGCTTTGTTTCTTCATGTCACAGTGAAAATCTGGTCTTGCATTTCATTCTTAAAACTGGCTTATGAAACCTGCAGACATCCTGACAGTGTGCATGTGCATGAGCCTGTGTAGAGTACAGTACATTACGCCGGCCACCGCAGTGTACCAGTGGGGCACTATCTGCGGCTGTTGTTGCTGCTAATTTTAGGGATTACATCAGCAGCACTAAGATGACAACCTTGTTGAACTCCCTCCCTATATTCCTCTCTGCTTCTTCTTCTCTCCTCCTCCTCTTACCTCTGTCTCTTATCCTCCTGTTATCACCCCCCCCGGCTAGCCATCATCTTCCCTGTTTAGAAGCAAATAGACACTTAGTACGTTTATCTCTCTTTTGTCTCATCTTTCTCTTTAATTGTGATGACAAATTGCCCTTTATATGCTTAAGACAACCTGTGACCCTGCTTCATAATTTCCTGAATTTCTCCTCAGTTCACAAACGCACAGTTCAAGCTAAAGGACAGTTACAGTTCACCTTATCTACAGGCCTTTACTCTTCCTCCCTTCCCTCTCCTTCACCTCCCGAAATCCTGCTGGCAGTCCTTTTCCTCCTTTGACAACCCCCCTTTCCTTCTGTTTGTCTAAATTTTTCATCCACCAGTCTACTCCTTCCACTTTTTTTTTCCTCTCGCACGCACGCCACTGACTCACTGTCTCTTCTTATTTGCTTTCGATATGTCTCTCTCCAGTGCTTTGTCCTCTGTGTTATTTCTTACTCTTTATGATGACCCACTCATCTCTATTTAACGTAATCACTGTATTCCCTGGAGTGGGAGGGGATTACATTGAATTAGTTGTCATCAGTTTGTTTGTACATTGTGTGTGTGTGTGTGCTTTGTATTGTGTGCTATCAATTTTATTTATTTATTTATTTTAGAAAATGTGTGGAAATTACACATCATCACATCTCACTGTTTCATTCTGGCAGACCAAAATAAAGATTGTCACCAACTGGCCAAGAGTGTGATTCCAATAAATTGAAGATGGAGCTATTTTGTATGATTTTCACCCTTTTTCACTGCCTCTTCTATATTTTTGCTTCTCTAGCTGTTTTGAGCTTGAATCTCTCTCTCTCTCTCTCTCTCTCTCTCTCTGTCTCTCTCTCTCTCTCTCTCTCTGTGGGGACCAGTCGGAAAGGGAAGGGCTGGTTTAAATGGCAGGAATTCCTGTCTTGTCCTTCAGACAGACACACGCTCACAGAATCACACACAGAGTGTGTACGCACACAAACACATATGATCAGATTGCTTCAGTCATCGTATTCATGTAGTTGTCTCTGTGTGGGCTGCATGTACACATATGTGCCTCTGTTTTTGTGTGAACAGGACTCACTGCTCTTTGTGTGTTCGTCTACTGTACACAGGAAACCAACAAATTATATTTGACTTTGAACAGCAGTACCTCCATATTTGCTGAAAGGGCCTTAACCATTTACTCCCTGATGTGAGAGTCATGTCATTTTTTAAAAACATTTTTGACTTAGACCTTGAATAAAGAGCTTTTTAACTCAAAATAAACATTGTTATGTAGTTTCAAAAAGGATAAAGATGTTTCAAAAGCAGTTCAGTGTAACCCACTGTGCAGGTGTTCTGACATACTTTACAGCAGCACAGTAGTTCTTTAATTCAGATATCATATGCTGTGTTATCAAAACAACACTCGGTGTCAGTTGTAGAGCCAAAGGAATTGGCTTATAAATATTCAACTGACAGAAAATCTGCAACAAATTCAGTGATTCAAAGTAATTTTTTAAGCAAAATTTCCAAAAGTTCCCTGGTACCTGCTTTTAAAAGGAAAAATTTTTGCTGGGATTTTTTTGTCTTGGTCAGACAGAAGAAGGTCTTTGAATGTATCAGCTTTGGCTTTGAAAATTGTGATAGACCTTTTTGACTAGAGAAAAGAGCGCCCAATTCGAATGAGCAACTCTCCATCTCAGCCTGTTGTCTGTATGTGTAAGCATGCTTCCAAACTCCAGTCTCACCTGATGCTGTAAAAAGATGTGTGCTGCCTCAAACAAGCACTGGTTTATATCTCCCCTCATTAGCTGTGTTGTTAAAGAGACGCTGTCAGACTCTGGACTGTCTATGGAAATTAGTCTGTGGCCACCCAGCGGAGAAATATAGGGCTTTAACAAGTCAGCACTTCTCGGTGTGTTTTTGTGTGTGTGCACGCCACATTTGTGTGTTACAGCACTACAGGAGCTTTCGTCAGATGACTCGTTTTAATTAGCCTGGCAGAACTGATTAGCTGTGAGCAGTAGCCACACACATACACACACGCTGTATACAGAATGCAGTTGGCTACTTTGTGCAAGCACGTGAGGGTATACAAAGTGTGTGTGGCGTCCCAGGGGGGCAGTTGTCCCAGTAGCGCCAGGCTGAGTGACAAAAGAGAAACTAGACCCCCCCCCCCCCCAGAAAACCCTGAGCCACGCCACACCTCAGTGAGCAACGCACAAATCACACACCCACACACACAGGATGCTATGTACATGTCTAGTCAGTATAAGCTGACTCGTGTGAGTCTGTCTGTCTGACCGCTTATCATTCGACAGGTCACATTTCCTGTCTTTTGGCGTCTGCCTGAATTTGTCATGTTTCTTCAAAACATTGCAATTTTTCATGCATTTTCTGGTTGCAAGTTCCTCACACACACACACACACACACACACTCACATATTCATGCTTCTCTCCCACGTTTTTCTACTTGATCTCCCTCTCATTTCATCTCTTCATCTTTGATTCTCTGACACAAGTTTTTATTTGTGGCTGTCTCCTCTTTTCTCTCTCAAAAACGCTCACCTGACTTTACCTGGCAAAAGCATGAAAACACAGAGTCTCGCACAGACTGTTCCAGGAAGCGTTTCCTGTGTGACGTGTATCCTGCTCTGTGTTTTGCAGACAGATCCCACATCATCATGTGGTGTTTAGCGAGTTACAGTAAACAGTCCTCTGAGACGATTGATGCAGAAAAGCGCCGTCTTTATTTTTTCAGTTTTAACTGAGAATGAGGTCAGTCACACAAGGCCAGACCGTTGACTCCTCTGAACTCTCATGAGTTCCACATACAACTAAGAAGTGTAAAACCTGTATTTGTCATTTAAGTCTTGACTTTAATTCCTCTAAATCCTCCTCTTAAATGGACATTCTTTTAGATAAATGCTTCTAGACTGCTGCACAACAGAGATGTGTGGAGATATTCTCTTTCTCTTTATCTGGCATTTATTAGTGTCACATTGGCTCTATTATTTCTTTTCTTTTGTCTCTTTTTATCTTTTTATGCTTTCTGTTTTTTGCCTCGGTCTGGCTCATTGTCTGAGATAATTTATTCCGTCTGAGTTATTTTCTTTCACAGACTCACCAGATACCAGACTGACCAGACTCCAGATCCTTGGTCAGGCAGGTGTCATGAAATGCTTTAATTGTATAAATTTTGACAGCACCTTTAGTCATTGTGTTCATTGCTTTGTTCAGTGACGATGCAAAGATGCAGATGCAAAGATGTATGTGGTGATGATAGTTTTGATTGAAAACACATCAGAGCATGTTACACTGTGTAAAACATTGTTTGTTTTTACACTGTATTTTGGAGTTTGGAGGATTTTTTTTTAACTTAAATACATCACTAGCAGTACCACTACCATTTTTTTCTTGAGTTACATGTTCAAAGGACTTTAAAAAAGGATAGACTGAATAATTCATGCACTCCATCAGTCACTGTAAAGAAAAGCAAAACATTCGCTTGTGTGATTAAAGTTTTGGTTGTAAGTTAATTCATGGTTATTAATTAATCAGAGATCCTGTTTGTTGCACTCTAAATATTAAATCAAGAGACCAGCTGATTGTCCAAAACTGGACTGTTGTGCTGTGCAGCTGTGCTGTGCAGCTGTAGGGGTAGATGAAAGTGTTTTTTTTTTTTTTATATTCTGTCTCATAGGTTGCCTTTATTATATTTCTTTGAGCTGTGTGTGAATCTAATGTATCTGCATATGTGTGTGCATGTATGTGTTTAATAGGGCTGGGGCTTTGACAGCAGGTCAAGGAATGATGTATGCACAACTAATATGCAGAAGGGAAGGACTGCAGCTAGTACACACACACACACACACACACACACACACACACACACACACACACACACAGAGCTGTCTAATGACATACTTGCATGCTTATTTTTCACTCTTTTTCCTTTCACATAAATATACAAACACATCTATCTATCTATCTATCTATCTATCTATCTATCTATCTATCTAGTGTACATAACACTCCTCTGAAGGCAGGGCTCCATGTGCTTGCATCTGATTGGCTGTAGAGTAAAAAGATGATGTCATTCCTAGTTGGGAGGTGCGTATTGTTTCACATACACACACATGGGGGAGAGAGAATTGAGGGTAGAGATCCTGGTTCACAGCAGCAAGAAGAACGAGAGTAAAAAATGGGAGCAGGGAGCGAGAAGGAGAAAAAAAGGAAACTAAGCTAAGATGGAGGCTGCAAACATTGGGATTTTAAGTTAGAGGGAGAAAGGGGGAAGAAGACGGACAGTCAGGGGCAGAGGAAAAGCAGAGGCAGCGAGAGGGGCTCACAATATACTGAACGAGACTGAGCGAGGTCAGAAAGAGAGAAATGGAGAGGGTGAGAAAGATGCTCCCCTCTCTGAAGTGTCTGGTAATAGGAGCTGGCATCTCTCCTCTGCTGGAGGAGAATCAGCCGTTCAAACAAGCAGACAGCCTCTATTGTCTCTGCTTTCAGTTCATCCCTCCTCCCTCTCATCTTTGTCTCAGCAGCACAAAAAAGGAATATGAATGTAGAAATTTCATATTGTACTTTAATTTTTCAGATAAATGCCTCTTTTTCCCAGCAAAATTAGTATTTGTAGCCTCAAGGTTTCCTCTTCTAATTAATAAAGTCCAAACGGCCCAGAAAAGGAAAATAAAAATCATTATTTCAAGTCATGGTTTTACTATTTGTTCCCACTGAGTTTCTGCTTCATTTGCTAGCTTTAAAGGGATTGAGATTCCCATTATGCATTAATTAGGTGGTTCTGTAAAAAAACTTTAAGTTGTCAAGGCGAAATATGACTGTTGTTTCAACTGCATTTTAACGCGCAGTGTGACCTGCTTCATACTGAAAGAAAGTCCTTTAAAATGCTTTGAAACATTTAAAAATGGTTGACTTTTCAACCACATTTATCTTTGTTTCCAGTGCTTACAGGGTTTGTGCCTGACACTTTAAACTGACAGTACAAATTGAAAGGGTTGCTATTAGTCAAACTTTCTTGACTGATATCCTACATTTGATGCTTCAACTGAGATAAACCAAAGTAGTTTACAGTAGTTTACAGCTACAGACCGCTCAGCCCTAATGCCTTTATTACCTCAGTATTTTGCTCAGCAGTGTAATATATTAGAGTGATGTGAGTCTGTGATTGTAGTGTGCCTTTCTTATACATCAAATCCTGTCTGCTGTGTCGCAAATCCTCCAGACGGGGGGCTTTTTGGAGGGGGAAAACCCATTATCGCCTCGTGCTATTGTGTCAATGTGCTCACATTTGCCAAAACACCGCCAGCGTCTGTCCTTGTATCTGATAGCGGCTTTGTGATTTATGCTTCACCCCCTTTTTTTGTGTAATTTATGCGGCACGCTCACAAAAGGGGGGGGTTGCCTTGATACACTCAGCTTTATGTTACCAGCAGATCAATAGAGATGCTCCCTCTCTTTCCTCTCTATCTGTCTTTCCCACTCTCTCTCTCTGTCCATCTCTCTTCCTCTCTCTCTCATCCACATCTGCTCAGCAGCCAATCCATCTAATGCAGTTTCCCCCTGCTTGCTCTTGCTTCATCCACACCACCTCCCATCCCTTCTCCCTCTCTATCTCTCTCTCTCTCTCACTCTCGCTGCACAGGTGATGTCATTCTTTTTCAGCTGGATTCTCCTCCCTCCGCCCTCCTCCCTCCTCCCTCGCTCTCACTCTTTCCTCTGTTTCCCATTAGCGGCTGGCTCTCCACAGCGCAGCATCCTATCCACGGTAGCTTCTCTCCGCGGGTGGGAGGGGGAGGAGGAATGCCGGCGTGAGGTGTGAGCGTCAACCAGGGGATGAGAGCTTGAAGCCGGGGTTTACGGGAGTGGGATCGCTGGCTGCTGCCATGGACCGCATGCACCACTGGAGCTCTGTAGAGAGATAAAGAGTTGCAAAGAGGAAACAGGAGTTTGACAGACATAGACAGTGAGTGAGGAAAAGAGCAGAGCTGCAGGCAAACGATACAGGCTTTTTGATAGCTGAGAGGGGGACTGTTTGGATGACTTTAAGCCAGGCAAAAGGCTTCTTCCCAGGGGGCTGCAGATGCACGGAGAAGCTCCTCTTTTTATCCAGCACTGGCTCATTTTCTGAGGAGAGGAACTTCTGCTTCTTTAAAAAAGGAAAGTGCATCTAGAAGAAGACAAAAATGACTGAATGAGTGTTTGCATTTAACTTGAAACAGAAAAAAAATCTGCTAAACTTGGATGTTAAGTTGGATGTCTTTATCTTTTCTACCATTCAGCCTCTTTCTCCTCTGGGATTAGTTTTGAATGTTCTGCAGATTCCCAGTACTCAAGGTTTGTTAGGAGTGTTTTAAGCTTTCCTATTGCAGTTCCTTTAAATGCTTTAGTAGAAGAGAGAAAGCTTGACACATGAATGGATCTGGCATGACTTTAAGTCTCCTTCTGTAGTGACATCTGACAGTCATCCAGCTGATCTTCTGCCTCTTACTGCCAAATCAACTCTGAGGATTTCTAAAAGAAAATCACCTTCTGGACAATTCTCCTATTGCAGCAGAGACATCAGCGTCAGCCCTTGCCCTCCTCTTTTATTTATTTATTTATTTTTTCTTCATCTCTTGGTGAACGAGGGGAAACTTCCCCTCGCTGGTACCCTCCCTCCTGTGGAAATGGCTTTCCTGGTCCGTTGCTATGCCAACTGCTTGCAGCCGTGGTCCTCCAAAGTAAGCGATGTCGTAATCCCTTTTCTGGCCCATGCTTCTGGCTTAGGATACTGCCGCCTCTCTCTCTCTCCTCTCTCTCTCTCTCTCTGTCTGTGTGTGTGTGTGTGTTACAGAGAGATAGAGAGAGGGTGGGGGTGAGAGAAAATGATTTATATGCATATGACGTCTATTTATTGTGTCTGTTTAGAAACACATGCATGCTTTGCTTCCTCCTTTAGATTTAATTTTAACCATTGTATCCTGAATAATACTGATATCCACAACTGCTGGTGCCAAGCCAAAGCCTTTTCCAGTCCCTAAACTGGAAGAGAGCATGAATTTAAACACTAAAAACATCACATGCATAGTATATATTGACTGACCAAAAACATGAGAAGACATGCTAATAACTATGTGTATGAAGTGTGAAATGAAATGAAAGAGAGCTGTATTCCATGCTTCTTCTTGCTTATACAGTGTTAAGTCATGATGAGATAAACCTGAAGGCAGTTTACGTATTTACACTGTGTGGTCACTGAATACCTTTGATGTAGTGAAGACGTAGGAGGTTTTTTTTTTAGCTTTGCACCATTATTTTATTATTCCTAACAGCTGCAACAAGAACGCTCTTCCCTCTCCAGAGGACAAAGTGATTTGATGGTTTCCAAAAATGATATTTGGAAGCCAAAGTGCTATGCCCCTGTGGCTGAGGATGATATTTTTTAGAAATCTTTTTCACTTCTGTTGACAGCATAGCATTAGCAGTTGAGCAAAGATCACCGATGATGGGATGAAAGTTGCGAATAAGGTTGCACTATTTCTAACGCATCTATATGTAGTAATAAAGTTGATAAAGTGACATAATTAGTATCTTTTGGTCATTTTAGCAAAAGTTAGAAAGCACAAATTCCCTGATCTGCACAGTAACATGCTGTCGTTACCATGACAACCAGTGATGTTCATTTTTATTATTTGTATGTTTTTCTTTATCTGTCAGTGTCAATCTATCTGATCTGTCTGTTTCCTCCCAGTAGTCAGCAGTTGACTGGTAATGATGTAGCTGTGTGTATAATTAACAGTTCGATGTCCTAGTTTTAGTTGCTCTGAATAATCTGCCAGAGTTAGCCCAGCCTCTGGTGAACTTCTTGATGATGCAAGGAAAGCAACAACTGCGTATGAAATGCGACTTGTGTTTTTTTATGGATTCTTGTTTTGACATCTGTTCCATTAATCTGCTAATGTTCAAACTTCAGGGAGGAATGATAAAAACATCAGTTGAGTGACAACATGCCAGGACCCCTGCGCTCTGCCAGCTCATTGGTCGTCCTCACAGAAGGACTGTCAGATAGATCCCGATGTGTCTCTTTGGGAGCATCCGTCTGGGTGCTGAAAGCCTCAGAGATGTTTGTCTTCATTATGTGTGTGGGTGTGTGTGTGTGTGTGTGCGCATGTGTACGTGTGCACATGCTTTGGGTAGGATAAGTAATAATTAGGTCCCTGGAGATGACGGGGATAAAGCGAGATGTTCAGTCTAAGATAACACATAAAATCTGTACCACACGCAGTCAAAGAACTTAAATACCTTATTACTCGTCTCTATTGCTCTCCACCTCTTCTGTGATCCAAATTATGCACAAATTACTCACTACTTGCAAGGGGTCTAATGTCACTGACTTTAAGCTCATCAGTGCTGCCATGTAAACACGGTTTAACTGCACTTTTGCCACATTCAGTTTATGTAAGAGACATTTTTAGACAGTAGCCTGCCTGTTATGCCTGCCTCCTGTTTCTTCTGGCATGGTATACCCACGGTTTTACTTTTCACAAATTTTTTTAGGCTGATACTGATATTGATATTTGAGAGATTAAAAAATCCAATAATAATTTTCTTTTCTTTAAGTTAAACACATGCAAAAACTGACATTTTATATAAGTATGACTTAAATTAAAAGCACTGCAACCAAGATACTGTATGTACCAAGTGGGATATCTTACACTTGCCAGTAGGGCTGCAACCAACAATATTTTTCTTTTTAATTGCAAATTAATTGTTCAATCTATAAAATGTCAAAAAAATAATGAAAAGCATCTGTTACATTTCCTTATGCCCAAGTTGATGTTTTCATATCCAGGAGCTTGTTTTGTCTGATTACTAGTCCGGATGCTTGAAGTTGTTCATTAAATCTCACTATTTCATAAGACAAATAAAAAAGTAGCATATCATCACATGTTCACATGTTAAGAAGAAAGAACCAGGAATTGTTTGATATTTTTTTCTGCAAAATAATTTCACGATTAATTAAAATGGTTGCCCATTAATTTTCTGTCAGTCAACTTAATCGATTAATCACCTAATGACCTCTAATGACCTCAAATGTATCATGTTTATGTCTGCAACATACACTGATACTGATATATATTACTCTATTCACAACTGAACATCCTTACCACAACTTTGGCATCCTGTTCCAATCACCTATTGATCATCCGTAGATTAGGTTTTAGTCTAATCACATATTTGCTCATTAACATTTTAGGCATTAATTAAATGCTTAAGCTCCACTTCCCAGAAAGCTTATTTTCTTCCACTGTTGTTTTTGCACTGGCTTAACGTGAACTAGTATATCTGTATGTTATTACTGGCCCATCTATGCTTTATGACTCCACTAGCTAATTTATCCTCAAGTCTGAGCCACTGAGGTTTCATCTAGCACGGCCCGTTTGAAGTCCATAGTTAATTGGACGGCGCCTGTGATGAGCCCACCTTTTGCAAAGGTTAATTAAGTTTCCCTTTTTCTCCCATTAGGTAATGTGTACTGTGTCTGGAGGTACAGTAGCAATTAAAAATGCCGCAGTTGGGCTAGAGGAACGAGAGGGAAAATGGAAGACAAGAGAGGGAGTGAGGGTGGTCTGCGAAGGGATTTAAATTCTCTGGAAAGGCTTTGTGAACTCATTCACACTGGGATCATGAGGAAGGAGGGATGAGGAAAGATGAAGAGCAGTTTTGGAGCATGATTTAAAGTTTGAGAGAGGAAAAAGAAAGGAAGAGAGAGACAGAAAGAAAAATACATCAGCAAGTAAAAGAAAAAGCCTCTGAAGCGTGATTTTTATTCCACAAGAGGTTTTTACAATTTTATCATTGACTGCCTTCTCAGAAAAGCAGCCAATTATTTTCTCCAGAAGTCGGTCTCTTTTGATAGTTTTGGCTGGTCTGCACTTACTAGGATTGGTGATATTCATCTTGAATGATTCACCAGCCGGTGCAGCACCAGTGTAGTTGATGGCACCTTTGCATTGAATATAACTAGAGTTTAATTAGCCTAAATGCTAATGGCTTGAAAATTGAACAGACCGACTTACTATTGGAGCTCAAAAAAGTAGTGAGCAGGGCTTTGTTTGGTTGAAATGAATTACTTAGGTTTATATTTCTCTACAGGGAATCTACAGCTGCCAACAGACTTTTTTTCCATAGCCGTATTTACTACAGACTATGAGAAGAACCCTCTAGGCTGAACTGCTATGGAACATAAACAGTTTATTTTGCTATTTAGGAACCTTTGTTCAGTACTACTGTTCTAAGCTCTTACCAAATAGCAGGCCATACTCTCCTGTTCTACTTCCTGACGTCAGTGGATAGTTATTAAAATATTGACTGTGTGGTTGGAACTTTGGCATCAGATGACAGACAGCAGAAATGTAGGCCAGTGGAGCCGCTCTGTGGGACCAGTAGGGCTTCTTTTTTCGAGGCAGTGAGCGGTTATGAGGCCTAGATTTATTTACATCACCAATAAACAACACAGAGCTTTAAAAAGTGAGGTCTTCTTGGGTTCTCCTCTTAAGAAAGCAGTCAGCCGCTGTCCTTAAGAGGCTTTCAACATCTTGCTTACATTTTCATTGTTTTATTGTGTTGTGTTTATGGGGCAAACTGTCCCCTTAAATCACGTCCTGCTCATCCCAGCAGAACAGAACCCCCCCCGTTTCAAGACTTGTCAAAATGTTCTCCCACCAAACTCTCTGACTCTCTCTCTGCTTTTTTGTGCGTCTCCCATGTTTTCTCTCACTCATTCTTCCTTTATCTCCCTTTTTCTCTTCCCTCTGTTTTTAGTGTGGACTTCCTGCTGTCTTCCTCTTTCCTTCCTTTCTCATCTGTTTTTAGCAAGCGACTCTTGTACCCTTGTTTGCTTCTTCTTCTCTCCATCTCTCCTTCCCCATCTATTATTTAAACATCAATAATGGGACCTGTTGTTGTTTTTGCTAGGCTGATGCTGCTGTTGTTGCTGCCCTGCTGGGCTGTATCCTCACTCATCTGCCACTTCCTGTCTTATAAATCACACCAACTCCTTCTAAAACCATCTGCATCATCACATGTTCCACCTTTGCGCTCTGTTTCTAGACGCAGTTACACCCATTACTTATTACCCTTCCAGATGCCCTATGTTTTCTTTTCACTCCTTTCTCTGTCAGTAGTGCGGTGTAACCATGCTCTTAAAATTGCATCTAAAAGAAACAAGGAACCTTGCAAGATGGTGGCTCCAAATGGCAAAAATAATTGAATGTTTGATCTTTATTTACTCCTACTTTTGTTTAAATGGTAATCCCATTTACTGAGCAGTACTTTTCAACTTTGCCCTCAAGATACAGAGGAAGAAGTGAAACTTAACTCTTGTGGGAAATAAATGTATTGACTTAAGAAGAGTCAAGAATGCAGGTTGCTGCTCAATCTAACTTTTCTGTCTTTGCCACTCAAGGGAAAGACCACTACATGATTTATAGATGTGATTATTTTCCCATGAGTTATTTCTAAGCACATACGTTTTTGCTTGAAAAAAAGAGGAAGTGTTATGCTTTGCTGATAAGAGAATTTGTGCTGCACAACAGCACAAAAGTCAGATTGAAAATAGTTGTTAATAATTCCCCATTCTGCGCTGCAGACTCCCCTGGCAGAGTGCAGCAGGTCCAGACTCAGGTTGACCCAGGCTGCTGCCTTTGCTTCCCTCAGCAATCAATGGACGTCGCTGAACACTGGCATAATCAGTTTGTGTGTGGACCCATGCTGCATTGAATAGTAATGGGGCCGCTGAGGCGTTGGTAGAGGGGAGAGCTACAGTGGGATGATGGATTCAGTGCCAGGGCAGGAAGGGCAAAGGAAAGCAAGGCGGGTCAGACAGATGGACAGGTAGACAGACAAAGCGTCTGGCATATTCAAATAAGTGGCATTCTCTACTCAAAACATTAAAAGTAGTATATAATAATACTAGATGGAACAATTTAAGTCAATGCTTGGTTGACAAGTTTCTTAGGATACAAAATACATTTTGAATAAGGGAAGAAAATTAAAAGTAGAAAAAAACCCTCTTCACTTCTCTAATGATCTCCTGTTTAGTGTTGTCAGACTTCTGTTTAAACAGCTAAATGCAGTATTTGATTCAAGATACTGTTACTGGCCTACCATTCATCATCAGATCAGATAGGATAGATAGCTACATTAAACTGTTGAACCTCTATTGAGTGGAATAAGGAGATTAATTATTCTTCAGTACAGTATATTGACCCCTTTTCTCAGTGCTGTGGCTTCATGCCCAGACAGCGCTTCAAGTCGGAATTAGGTACTGAGCGCCTCGAAGCTCTTCACATTTTTTTCAAGACAATACATGTTAAAATGTCAGTTGAGATAAAGATAACACTTCAAGTAATTACCGTGCTGATTTAAATTCAAAGATGTAATGATAAGATTTTTGGGATTTAATTAAATCCATTGGAAAGAAGAAGAAAGTATGGTTACATCGGTTTCTAATGGTTAGAGAGACTTTTCCTCGTACATCTTGTTCAAATACACATAAAGGCAGCCTCAAAAAAAAAACCTTCCATGCATTTTTACATTTTGTAATCAAAAGTTTAGTAATCATACTATCGAAACTGTCAAAAGAAATGTATTTATATTTTGGTCTTAAACCTGAGGGTATGGATACCAGTGGCCTTTGTAATGGCTATTGCAGACCAAAACAGGACCTGTGACATTCAAATTAGCTGTAACAAAGAAGGTGACATTTGAATACTGACAGGAGCCAGTGCGGTCACTGTAATTGCACCCTGTGTCATCAAGAAGCTGCAAACTGAATGAATAAGCAAAAATAAAATAAATCCTAGTTTATGAGGCACAGTCTTGCTGTGCTGTTGAAATATAAGTGTAAATGTTCCCAGCATCTTTACAATCTTTGATTTATTAGAAAATGCTGTGGTCAACAGGTTGCAGTTGGAGAACCTGTCAATCATAAAATGCACTTTGTAATCCTCTGCATCATCAGATGGAAAGTGCAGACACCATTAAAAGAATATTAGATAGTTGTGCCACGGCTCCCCTGGTACCTAAATATGTTGACAGGATCATTTTTGTGCACTCAGAGGATGACCTTTGCCAGGTGATGTAATGCCACAGCCTCTTCACATTGGCCTTGGCAGATTTACTCTGACCTCAGTCCCACAGACGAGCTGATTGATGAACTGACAGAACTCACGCAGGGTGTCAAGGTAATGTGGCCTTTGAGCCCAGAGAGATGGAGGGTGGGAGGGCAGGGAGGGGGGTTGCAACGCTATCGTTGCCTCCGACCGAGAGGCAACAATAGAGAAAGAAAGAGAAAGGGCTTTTAGCATGCTGTGGGAGGTCTAGGATATCATATGCACAGGAAGTAGGGGTGATAAAGATCGATATGGTTGCATTAGGCCAGGCCATGCCCAACTCACCTCCCATAAGTCATAAATTACTGTTCAATCCTCCTACACAAAAACACAATGTTACAAAATTTTTCTTCCCGTTTTCCAGGATTTCTCATATACAGCGAGGTTCCATTGTATGTCTGGTATAACATCTTGAAAATTAAAACGGAATCATCAAATTTTATCGTCACAATCTAACACAGCCTTGCTGGCTTGCCACTATATGAAACCCTAACTGTGCTATATGTGAATATACAGAAAATATACAGTCTCAAAAAGCATTGTTGCTTCTTGGTGGCATTTTCTGAGATGAGCAACTGTAAGACAATAGCAGACAATCTTCTTTTTCCAAAGGTGTTGCCGTCCAGTTGAATTTCGTTTTAGCTGGATGTTGACTTTGCCAGATATTCATAGAGACAACACATTCACATTCTGTCTTCTTCCTGTTTTGCTAGAGATTTTAGTTGATAACTTGAAATATTCCAAGAGAACTGGACTCTCCATTTGCTTTTGTTACTTCCTAGTGTTTTCAGAAAGTGCCATATTTAGGTGATGTAGGTATGTGGACATACCTTTTATCCATTGCTATTTAGATTGAATAAGCAGGTAACTGCACAATGTCTTACACTTAGGAAACTACAGTACATATTAACACACAAATGTAGATTGTTAAACCTGTGTTTATATAGGAACAGTTGACTAAGCATGATGGCCCTTTTCTACCAACAGCCTGCTACACTTGAATACACTTTCACCCCTGGGATCTGCTCAGTTAGAAGTTGTTGTGGAGCTTTTGCATACTCAGTGTATTGGTCAAAAACACGCTGTTTTCATTCATTTATATTTCCCATATTTTAAGGTGATTTGCCACCACATATGGGCTACAATTCATAGCCAGTCATCTGTCTTAAAAAAGAAAAAAGAAATGTTCAGACATTAACCCTTTATAAATACAAAGTCCAGCCAGTCTCGGCTGATGGACAAAGGCACTTGCTTGGTAGTTTACCACTTTAGCTTTTAATGCAGTAGAAGGGAAAAAAATGCACTATTGTTTGATTGTTTGAATGGGTACAGTGACATAAAAGGGCCAGTTCTGTGTCCTGAATGGTGTAATTACTGTCCATTAGCTATGATAGGCTGAAGTTTAAGAGTGAAAAGCCCACTCAGCCCCTGTATGCATTAACATGCCCAAGCTGGTCAACATTACTGGACTAAATGGCCTGAAAGCGAGGCCGCTCATGTGGAGACACACTCTAGCCTTTGTGCACAAACACACACACACACACACACATGCTCATTGTCCGTACACATATAAACTCATGCATGTGACCCTCCAACCTGACCTCCAGCCTGATGCAATTCAACACCCACAAATGTGCATGTGCACACACACACGTACACACAAGCCAACATTCAGGCCAGAACAATGGGTACAATACAGTATCCATATACATACAGTACATGTGCACATACACACTAATGACTCCCCCCCACTTTGCATATACAGATCACACCCACCAGAGTCAGTCATTAGCTACTACCCCCATTCATACACACACATACTCACACACACACACATACCCTAGTGATGATATTTCAGCCACCCCATAGCCCCCACCCCCTCAATTTCACTTGCTCCCATTATCTCACTGCTATTGATCCACATCCCCTCCTCTGCCTGCACAACCAGAGAGCCTTTACAGGATAATTTTCAAGGGCATGTATAAATTCAAGATGGGATGGATGGGTCATTGCTCCATGGCTGTTTGTGAATTTGTGAGAAAGAGAGAGAAAATAAAGAAGAAAGATAAAGCGAATGTGTTTGAGGCAGACAATGTGTGGCATGCCTGTATGAAAACAAATGTGATCAGGCAGGAAGAATCCTTTTTGGTTATTGTTCGGCATTTCAAAAACACTAAAATCTATTAATTTGCAAATAAATCATTCTTTTTTTAAATGTGCAGACATACATCAAAGTGAAAAACCAGCCTCTAAATCAGTATTCTGTGTCATTTGGACCCTTTGCACATTTCTAACTTGCCTGAATTAGATTTCTGTAACTACTATCACACTTCCCACTTGCATTTTTTTAGAAAGATAGTCAAATTTCTTCTTTCTTTTGGTTCAATTGGAGTTAATAGGCTCTCTCTGTTTTCAGATATTATAAAGCATATTTTAGCATTCAGTTTTTTTGCACTGAATATTCAAGCATATTTATCTCCTTTTGAATACAGATGCACATCTGTAGACTGCCACGTTGAGACATTTTGGCAGCAGCATGGAACATTCACATCAAAACAAGACAAATGATTATAAATCCCGACCATGTTGGAATGAATAGCTTTTTTCCTGCCATATTAGCACCATTTCAGCTCATGTTTAGAAGTTGCTCCGACTTTCTTTTGTCGTCAAGAGCAGTCAGGTAAAATACTAAAATGTCTGATAAACATGCAAGTTCAGGAACAAGGGCGAGGTCAGTGGGTACACACACTTAATTTCCTGTCCCACCAGCGGTACTGATTTTGTACTCAGCTCTGTCTGGACTGAGGTGAGTGGGCCAAATGAATGGAACAGGATCCAATATTAACAAAAACACAGCAGGAGAACCATGGGGTGGGGCTAGCCCCCTCCACCTGGCCGCAGGGTCAACCTGTAAGGGGTGCCAGGGACGCACTGCATTTGTGTGTGTCTGTGTGTGTTTATATGTGTGAAGTAGTGCGGGCTGGGCTGCGGGGCAGGAAGCATCTGTTAACAGAGGGGAGCCAGGAGGTACTAAGGTGTATGTGTCTGTACGTGTGCACGCATGCTTGTTCATTTGCGTTTGTGTGTGTCTGTGCACAACCGCGTGTTTATGTCAGTATTAAAGCCAAGTGTTTAGCCTTCCCTCCTGTATCCGGCAGACCTGGCCGTGGCCCACCTTCCTCAGGGGCCCAGACAGAGACGCCTTGCAGCTTCCTGTAACACACAAACACAGAAACACATACACACACCCAAAAGGCTTGATAGTCAACATGAATCAACTTCTCTTTATTAGAAACCATGCTCACATTAAACTTTTCTGAAAACCAAAAAACATTGTTAACCAACAGATATAGACATAACTCAAAAGATGCATATTTAACCCAGTGAACTCAACCCATCATACAAAACATCTAAATAGCACCAGTAAAGCTGCGCAATCTTTTCAAATATCTGCTCAGCCAGTAGACGTGGGTGTGTTCTATTACTTAACATTAAATCAACCACGTTAAAAATCACGTATTTTATCATAGCACTACCATATTTACATGCTGTTCTCCCAGAGCAGGAGGATAAATTTTGATCATGGCCATGGAAAGAGGATGCTGAATTAGCAGAGGATGTATCTTTTTTTTAACTCACCTTGGGGAAGTAATTGATCTAAGTTTTTTAGTTTAAATCCTACGCCTCCTTCTTTTTTCCTTCATTTTCCTCACCCAGGTGTTAAAGCAAGTAAAGGTGGAGGGCAGACAGCAGAGAGGGGTTGCGGCAGGTTGAATTTCCCTTTCAGAAATATCCAACCATTTGGCAGCGACCGCAGTCTGCTGCCACACAGGCACACACGAACACCATCTCTAGATGCCAACTGGAAGGAATTTCCATTGAAGCCTGGCTGTAATACCTTCAGTCCTCCAGAGAAGAATACTTGACTCTGCAGGGGCGCTGACCCAGACTAATTACCTTCTTCAGTGTGTAAGCCACCAGAAGATTGAATGAGCAGTAAAGACTTGTGTGGGATGAATGAGCGTGCAGCCAATTTACAACCATTACTCACCAAGAAATCCAGACTGGTGGAGTTTATTCTGATGATGGGAGGGAGGGCTGACACATAATTTGTTGTTATTATTACTAACCCAAACATTATGTAATGTCTCGGGTTTGGCACTGCACACCACCAGACAAACAAATAATGACTTGTTTAGGGCTTGAAACACGAAGAATAGAACTTGGAGTTTACTTGGAAATGGTTACCAGTCAGTCATTTTTCTGTGGAAATATACACATTCAGTTCTAGTGAGGTATTTGACTAAGAATACTATAGTTCTGATTCACAGATGACTCAGATTAGCAGATATTTCTGTGATCTCCAAAGTGTTTCATTCCCAAACAGTGACACACTCATGTGGACACAAAGTCACTCTCACACATACGCACAGTCCATTGTTTGAGGGTTAATCCCTGTGTTTGGTAATATAGTAAATGTGTTCAGGATTTTAGAATCCGTGGATGATTCATTTAACATGAAATGAGGGCGAAGAAACACCACGCACATTTGCACACTTTCTCCTTTCCTTTATCCTCTTCACCCTGTGTGTCTCCCTCTCTGCATCTCTCTCCCGCTCTTCGTCATCACTCTCAGGCAACTGGGGCAAAAGTCACAGGCCTTTGGCAGTGCCCGTGACAGTGCCATTCAGCATCCTGTCTGTCACAATACTGGCACAGTAAAGTATGAAAACTGCCAACTAATGGCTGTTTATCCACTGTAGAAGCTTGCCAGCCAATGTCTGTCCAGGCTAAAAACTTGCCAACCAATGATTGCTGAACCTTGTACCTCACAAACCAATACCTGCCAAATCACAAGCTGCAGTTTTTTTTTTCTCCCCTTACTGATATTAAAAAGCATTTCAGAGAGAGTTTTTGAGGAAATGTGTTGCTATGCAGAATCCTCACTTTGTGCTGGCCTTTCTTTCAAGCTGTCCCACTTTCAGGTTCCTACCATTAGTGTCTCATTTTCTCCTTCAAAATATTATTGAGCATATGTTACTGTGGGGAAAGTAATTTTCACACAGTTGAAAAAATGAAGTATGTGGTTTTTGCAACAGTAACAATTGGTATTTTGCAGCTTGACTGTCAGTTGCTGCATAGTCTTGTGTCATACTGAAAACAGTAACTTCACTAAAAATAATAGCTTGCTGCTGTTTCCTTAAACAGAGTGTCATCTTTCCTCAATCTGCGATACATTTACGATGCTGTTTTCTCCCTGTGGAAGGTCTCAGTATTGCAAATCCAAGAAATTAGGGGGCTTGATAAACATATTTTAAAAAAGAACTGTGAAAATCAAAGCAACTTGACCTGTATCCTGAACCACATGTGTAAAATCAGTGGAGTGTCCCTTTAATATCCAAGGATGTTTGCAAAGAGACAGAAATACCACCTTGACTTCAGACTCGGCAGATTGGATGTGCCTCCTGAACAAACTAGTAGGACTCTTCTCAATGCATGATTAAGTCCAATAGGTGTTTATTCCTGTGTGAAAGACGTGTTTATTCCCTTTTCTTGAAAGTGTGTGTGAGTGTGAGAGAGTGAATGCATGTGTTTGAATTCTTGTTTGTGTGTATGCGCATGCTGTTTTCTCTGCTTGACAGTATTTGAGTCCTCATCTCCTCATGTGGTCCCCTGCTGACTCCAACCTCTCTCTCTGTCTCTCTCTCTCCCTCCCTCTCTCCCACCTGCCCCTCTTATCCTTCCTCTCTCTTCCCCTCTCTGCCTCCCTTTCTCTGTGGCATGTCTGCCTTTGCAGTTGTCACCTCCAATTCCAACTTCAATTCATTACATCTCCCCTTGCCCCAGCTGGTACAGACATTCTCTCTCCCTCTCTCTCTCTCTCTTTATTCCTCTCTCTCTCTCTCTCTCTCTCACACACACACACACACACACTGCCGTGGTGCCAGAGATATGGTAGTCTGGACTGAGGTAGAATTGGATTCTTAAGAGAATATTTGAGACTTTTTTATCTTCATCTGCTCCCTTTCTTTCACTTCATCCTCATTCCACCCCACGCAGCTAGTCCTATCTCTATTATATGGTCTACCTCGCTCTGTGCTACTTTTTGCAAACACTCACACACATGAACACACACACACACACACACACACATTCAATTCAGTCAATTCAATCATATGCTGCACTTTGCCTTTCTCACTGTCTCCTCTTATACTCTCTCCTTTTGACTCGCTCTCTCTCTCACAAATATTCACTTCAGGTCCCTGCATTTTCTCTCCATCTCCATCTGTCTCCCTGCACTGTATCTTAATCCAGCCGTCTGTGGACTTGCCAGTAATGGAGTGGAGCATGGCTGTGTGCCGAGTCTATTCAATAAGCTCAGTGTATGTTTTACTGAATGGAGCCCCCTGGATGCATGTAGTTCACATACAGAGTACTCTATCGGTGTGTATAGGTTAGCATGATTTCCTGTTATGTATTTGATTTTGTATGTGTTGTTGTGGGCATTCCTCTGTGCTTAAATGTGAGTGTGTATTTTTTATATGAACATTCAGGCATTTTCCTCTCTGTATTGCTCATGAATTTGTGTGTTTCACAACATTAGGCCAAGCCAGCAGTGGCCTCAGTTGATCAAAGGTTTCTGCAGTGCTACAGGACTAAATCTGGAGCTTCAAAAATTATGTATGTGTGTGTGTCATGCTTCAGATGAGCAGAGCCAGTGTTCTCACCTGGCTAGCCTGATGAGGCCACTTCAGTCATTTCACTCCTCCTTACTCCCTTTGATGCAGAACTGCATGTGGGAGCAGAAATGAAGGCCAATGCAGTGAGGTAAATAAATAAATAAATAAAAATAAATAAAAATTCAGGAACCTAGAACATCTCCAAAAAATAGACAGAAAGCGGTGAAGGCCGAATGATGACTGAATGTAAGACTGAAGTAGTGACAGGGAAACTGGAGAGTGGATGCTTTAATGAGAGAGCAAACTGCTAGACAGAAAGAGACAGGTGACTGTTAATAATCACGACAATCAAGGCGAAGAGGTGAGATGTGTCAGAAAGAGGCAACGCAAAGTGACGCTGCGGCTCAGGAAGGCAGAGAAATGAGAAAACCAGCGGAAGTCACATTCAGACATCAAGTTAAGCGTTACATCAAAGGAAGGATAACTTGTTTGTGCTGCTGTGAGACAGTGAGATTGTTTCTTTGTGCAGAGGTGAACTGCTGCCGTCTGTGGTGTGGTTTCTGGTGCTGAGAGCTAACTCAACACCCAGTGACAGCTGTTAGGAGCAGAGACATATGTTAACAGCAAAGGCTCCTTGTTCTCAATGTGTAACTATTGCTAAACCCACAGTGAGTGAGCTTTAATGGAATTTAGCTTTTTGATGCTAGAAAATAGAAGTGATGATAGAAGTGCTAGAAAATACCTGGCTCTTTTGCAGCAACTTGTCACCTCTCAGTTTCCTGTTATGATGATGATGATGGAGATGTAGTGAGGCTTACTTAACTGTTGCAACATTTGTGAGTCAGTGTGGGTATGACTTAACAGCTAGATACCAAAAATCGTGTTGAAAATGGAAAAAAAAACCCAGCCCACATACATTCTGCGTATTAAAGTATTCAAAAAGTTTAAGACTGAAAATAGCTGGCACACTATTACATGCATATTCTTGTTGTATTTCATAGATGAGAGTGTTGCTTTGCTGTAACTGCTCAGGTCATGTCAAGGCAGTTTGTCACTGCTGACATCTACAGGCTGAGCGTGTTCATGTCCCACCGGTGACCTCACTGTCCATTACCATGGCTGTATTTACTCAGCTGTGGGGTTATGAGTAGTATATAGCTGGTATGTCCAGCTAAGCAGGTTCTAAAACAGGATTTAGCTGTATTAGTCGCTAAACCTCTACAGCATGTGCACATTTTCAGTTGGTAGAAATAAAAGCTGGCAACTCTGTCACTCTTTTTGGGGGTGATTAATGATACTCGATTCTCAGTGTTGTTTAGTGCTAATCCATCTGCACTATCATAGTCCTTTATGGTTATTATAGTAGAATTATTCACTTTTTTGTGTGTTTTTGGTTGGTTGGTTCAGAGATATTCAGGAGATACTTAGTTCTGTCCTAAGCATCTGTGGATTTGGTATCTTTTTGGATTTGTAAACAAAAGGACTCATGACTATATTAATTTCTGCCACTTTGTTGCTGTTGCACACCCTTTACTATGCATGAAACTTAGCTAAGATAAAGATTTATGGAGACAGTTGACAATTCGTCTTTCTCTTAGATACTGTCATTTTGTTTTCTCTTGGCAAATACAGCAACATTGTCGTTGAATATTCATGGTATCTTGTGTCATTGTTTGTTGAAGCCACTTTAATTATTATCCTCATCAGGATTCATCAGCCGCATCACATTTTCTTTAATTACTTAGCTAAGCCATTTGTCCTCCTTATTATTCATTTTAATGTAGTGTTCTCACTCTTTCTTGTCTTCTTTGTTATCTCTTATTTTTTGTCTTGGTTTATGCATCTATGTGCATCTTTTTATCTTTGTTATGCTCCATCTCTGTCGGTGTAACCTCTTAACTTATCCTCTTCTATAAACAGGTCTCTCTCTGATCTCTAGATATCTGTTTGTGTACACATCTGTTTCACTCTGATTAACAGTGGTTTGGTAAAGTCTCAGGTGTTTCCTGTGGGGCAGTCATTAAATGCTGCTTCTGCTAACAAAGCCTCTGCAAAAACAATGTTAGGTCAAAAAACTCTTTACTTATAATTAATGCAAAGCAAAATTCGTTTTCTTTTCAAAACTGATATTGGAACATGCCCTCCACATCTATTCTCTTGTGTTTTGATTGTGTGGCCCCTTAGCCAACTAATTCCAGACTATTATGTTAGACAGACAAGGCCACTGAACATCTTTCAAGTTTCCCAAAACCATTTGGAAACCAATACATCTCTCTACGCACTGACCCACAATGTAGCAAAGATCATCCCGGCACTAAAATGCTTTTGGGAAACCCAGTCTCTCTTGTCTATGTACCCAAATGGTCAGTCTGGGCTTTATAGCACATTTTATCACTGAAGAAATAGGTGAAACAGAGCACTCAGGCCCTCAGCTAGTTAATCTCATTGTTAGAATTGGATGCAATAAGTGAAACAAAGTTAGGTTTTATAGAAGAAGGAAATAGAAGATTTCACCCTAATATGTTTTAACTGGTTTGTTTTGCTTTCATGGGCTTGAGTAGGTCTATGGAAGGATGAATGTAGTCATAAAGTTGAGAGAGCAGCCATTTGAATGTTGTCTTTTTGCTATGAACTATATGACTTAAGAACATGCTCCTGCTATTATTCATCTGGTTCTAACCATAGAGTCTTTATAAAGTCTTAGTGGGTGATTTTATAACTGAACACATACATCTACACACATCATTTAAGACAGCCTTAAAAACACAAACAGTGATGTTGCAAAATTATAATTATATTATAATCTGTATAACTCATGTTGCAGTAAATTACCCAGCCCAGTTGTGTTCTTTTTTTCAGGACATTAGCCAATTATTCATTTATAAGCTGCCAAACTAGGTAACATTTCAATGTTCTTGAGGCCTTTTTCCTTTCGGATTCTCCTCCTCTTTGGCTGCTGCATCTTTTCTAGACTGAACCTTTTCACATGCTTATTATGATGATGATGATAAGTCATTTCTGTGGAGTTAATTAGACTCTGTAAGTGACTGGTGCTGTGGAAGCCCGGTCTGTTTGACTGCGATGGAACATTTACAGCCAGCTTGATCCTCCCATGATTGCGCCCGCTCGTTGACATGATAGAATTGTACAGCTGAAGGGACCTTGCACATTTATATTTAATCTCCTAACTCTCATCCTTAATGCATGAGGAGAACGGGAGATCCCGTCACCACCCCCTCACCCACACCCCCACCCCCTGAACCTCCTCTTGGCTTGGCCCGCTGGGAGAGGGAAAGAGGGGGATTAGAGCAGGATTAAGTCGGTGGTGTGAATAGGAGCCACGAGACCACCACAGTTATTCACTTCCCCCATCACTCCCTCACTCAACTTCCCTCTTCCCTCACTCCCTCTGTCTATTCTTGCCCTATTTCGTTCTGTGGCACCTCCAAAACACAAACACACACATCTCACTTGTTTTGCCATATTTGTGAAGAACTTCTCAGATCTAGCCTAAATCTTATTAGCAACATAAAACCAACAAACTGTGCTTGAGCTAAATAATTAAATTGTATAAGCAGAAATCACAAATGCTCTTCCATTCAGGACTGTCCAACAGCACGAAATCAGAACCATGGGTGACACACTTTGACAGCATGTCTGTGGACAAAATCTACAACAGGACAAAATCTGCAATCTTGATTCTGTTTAATAATGTATTCTCATGTTTATCTCACTTTAACACAAGTCTTAAACAGTCTGAGTTAGACAAATCAAAATTCCCTGTCTGTGTTTTCATGGATAGTATCTTTGCTGAACTGTGATTTATGGATAGCAAGACAAAGGAGGAATTACTAAAATGACGGAAATGTAAATTTCGAAGATACCCACTTGATCTGTCTAACTCCGACTGCCTAAGCCTCACATTAACTTTACCTGAACTTAAGAATTCATTTTAACACATACGGATTTTGTCTCCTATCACTTACACCGAAATTGCTTTAAGAAGGGATCTCCTCTCAGCCAGCGACCGATAATTCAGCTTTCAACTTTATATACATATGGGCGTGAGAGAGTGCTGTTTTAGGATAAACTTAAAAAAATGTGAACCTTTACTTGAACTTTATATTTGAAGAGCTGAGGATAGTTGAGGCTATAACACTTAGACTAGCAAATATTATATCCCAGGTTTAAAAAAACACACTGTTCGCAAGGATATATTAGAAGAGCCTATTTTAAACTCACAGTGTTTGCCTCATGATTTCCAAAATGTCTGTGTCCCAGCTTATTTTATCTTATTTCCCCATACTTCAGTGAATTTAACGAGACAGAGGTCCAACTAACTGATCATATGCCATCTTTTTTTTTTCAGTATCCTCTTTGTGATTTGTGTGTTTTTCATGAATGCTCTCTCCCAAGTCCTGACTGGTTCAGCTGGTTGGCACACCAATTTCTGTCTGTATGTGGATTCTGGTGAATATGTTAAATGGATACAGGGTGGGAGCTTCATCATAACTGGCTTGTAACTGCTCCATCACACAAAAATCAATAAGTATTTACCTGTGATAAAATTAGCAATCACTCTCTGTCCCCCTTCTCGCCTTTTCTGTCTCTTTTCATTACCACAGAAACACAACAAAGTAGTAGTAAAGTAGTAGTCACCAGAAAGCATCAGGAATGAGAGTAGGGAATCCTACTTGTTTAGATGTGTGATTGTGTTTGATTTAGTCAATAACAACAACAGTCAAGGACTAGGTGCTTTGCCTGTGGTTCAATAAGTGAAACACACAATGCATTAGATTGCCATACCTAATGGGAAATAGATTTCACTTAAATACTTCTTCAGTCACAACCTTGAACTAACACCAGAATCATTATGTGTGTGTGTCAGTTGCAGCAACACACTCTGAAATTACAATCAAACTATTTAAATGTTGCTAATAGCACTGCTATCATTGTAACATGCAGCTAACATAAAGAAGCACATAGGAACCCAGAGTGCATTAATATTTAAGAGCAATACTACATTAATGTAGGATGTACTGTATATGATGGGGGGAGAAAGCATCAGATTCATTAATGTTTAATGATTAAAGTTTATAGATGTTAAATATGCTTTAGTTTTGCAGTGATGCATTTTCAGATTTTTTGTGAATAGGGTGTGTATTTGAAACTGTAGAGCTGTTCAGAAAAGGGGTCACTCCCTGAAATGCTTTTCCCTCACCACAGTGTTCAACTCTACATATTATATCTGACATGGATTCCTTCATTTCTGACACAGGAAACATCGTCCTGCACTGTAGAAATAACATAATGAATGTTGAATATACATTTCTGAGTGCAAATGACACTAGTTAATACATTGCCCCATTGGAAAAAAAACAAGCAAACAGTAAATATAGTCCACTATAATGTAAGTAGATAGGTGCACACATTAAGAAGATGTCCAAATAAAAAATTATTATAATGATTATAACAAAACAACCAAATGGCTCAAACCTATCAATATCAATAAATAGTTCAAATGACCACTTGTAATGTAAACTAAATACAAAAATTATGAATGACTTCTAAGCTACATTTAAAGACTTAACTATCCATGATATTCATGACAAGTGAGATGACATCTAATAGAAAAACTCTACACAACTGTGTCCCTAACCGAGTGTACATGAATATATCAAATTGAGTGTTCCCCCTTAATATACCACACATTAAGAACAAGCCACTGAACTTCTTAAAACTCCACCCCTACAATACTGCCTTTTCTCCGTGGGTTTGAGGAAGGGCGGGGGGTCGTACAATACAACAGGCCTATTAGAAGAGAGCACTGAGGGGGCAGCACCCCCAGACTTAACATCTTTAATATTGCATGTTGGCACCATGGTTCCTTGCAGCCTCAGTTAACTCCCAAGCTTCAGTTTGGCTTGGTGTGGCGCTGGTGTTGGCGTTAAAGCGCATGTTTACGTGTGTGTTTGGATGGCCAGCGCTGTCTGATGTGGCGATGGAGGAGGTGTGCTGTAAGTTTGCTCGGTGTCGCAGGAGGACGTCTTCTCTCACTCTGCCCCGATCCAGACTGGTAAGACTTGAGTGGTAGAGATTTGCCTTTATTCTAGAGCAGAGGGAGCACCAACTACATTTATCTACCTGCCCAGGAAACAGAAATTAAATCTTGCTGCCTCTCTTTGCAGTTGCAGCCTTGAGAAGAATACCTCTTTCAGTTATCCCTTCATTCACATCCGTCCATATATGGGTGCAGTAGACCGGTCCCTCTTTCATTGCTTTACGGAAGTGAAAAATCTATATATTATATTGCTAAACCTTTCCAGCCTTATTTTGATGAATAAGGGCATCAACGTGGAGTATCCCCATCCTTTGCTTTATTTAGACTATGTCAGGTTTACAAGTTTTCTTGGAGCTCTCCTTAGAAGATATTTTGTGCATTCTGTACTTGTGTTTTTCTACTGAGGTATACTGTACTTTGTATTTTGGGATTCTATTGTATGTACTTCATGAACATGTAACTCTCTCTGGTGGAGGATGGTGAATTCCTTCTCCAAGAATTAATAAGGGGCCAATTAATCAAATCAGTCTGTTGATTAAGATAAAATAAAGACACTGTATACTGTAAGGTGGCGCAATACAACCAGGATGCACCAGCTTACAGTACATGTGCTCTCTCTTGCAACATCTTTGCAGCAACATACAACTATTAAACAAGACCAAGCTAAAAACTAGACCTTCACAAAATTTAGCCTGATTTGTAAAATTATTATCCAGTCCCACATCCCTAAACTAGTCTTATTGTTGAAACTGGATTTTTAAAATAGTTATGTGTGGTCAGGCTGTTGGTGTGTGCAGTGATTGTAGGTTAAATGGAGGCTAGAGATTTGTGTGATGTTAGTTTAAAGGTCACACATTGTGTCTGTCTCTGTGGAAATGTACAAGTTGTCCTCTTGCATAGTTAAAATTACAGTGCCGCTGTACGCAGCAACTCAGGTTTTTAGAGGTCTGTTGACTGGTTGACTGACAACTTTGTCTCATTCTGAGTCTGAGTTTATTTGAGGATGAGCTCTTAGCAATTTGGATTTTGAAGCATGAGCAATCTTCACAAAAGGTGATAACAAAATAGAAATAAATGGATTTTATTTGTATTGATGCACCAGTTTAGTTTTGTGCAAATCGTCTTCTTATCCTGAAGTAAATAAACCACCATGAACAGATTATCTGAGAGAATTTAGTTTATTTGTGGCCTGCTTGGGTTGCCATAAAGATATTTCTATCCGCAGCTGTCTCTAAATGAGTTTGAGTGTTTCTATATGTTATACATTGTGTGGTGTGAGTGTGTATACAATAGCTGACAATTTAAGCTGTCTGCATATAAAAGACAGGCCAGTCTAATAGGACAGCTACTGACAGGATTTACAGTTTTGTTTTGTCAAGGTAAAATATAAAATCAGCCTCCAACCCTCCACTGTCAGAAATCATATCAACCTCCAGCCCTGGATCATAATTTACAGCTGTCTGAAGTGTCTTCAGCTCCATCCTCTTCATGTTAATTATCTCGGAGTAAAACATGTCAGACAGTGCCAAACCAGCTTTGGCTTTCAGGCTGATGAAACAGCTCTGTGTATGTGTATGTGTGTGTATTTGTGTTCGTAAGCTTGTACAGTATTTTTGCCTCTGTTGGACTCATATTCTCTTTGACTTCTCTCTGCCTCTCCTTCTGTCTCTACTTCCTGTCTGTCTGAACAGCTTCCTGCTGACCTCAATAAGATGCACCTAACAGACCACGCCCACCAGCAGGTGATGCACATGCCTCCCAGCCAGTCAGGATGCAGCATCGCCAGCGACTCGGGGAGCAGCAGCCTGTCAGATATTTATCAGGTTGGAACCAGAACCATTTTTTCTTTCACTTCCAGACTTTGCCATCCTCCTTTCCCTCTCTGTGACGTATTTTAAGCTGGCCTCTTATCCTAAGAAGTTCATTGTTCAACATTAGTATAATCGAAAATATAGAGAATACTGATTGTGGAAGTGTAATGCTCCATTGTTTTTTTAGACTATCCTGCAAAATGATATTATATAATATTGAAAATAAAGCCTTTCTCTTCCCTGCCACCCCTATTACATCACATATAAAGAATAATGAAGCCTGTCCAATCAAGTGACAAACACCTACCTCCTGCAGCCCTTCCATCTCCCACACTGTGACAACATCTGGTCTTTGGCAAAAGTGTCTAACTGATGGTGGATCTTCCCCAGCTTGACTTGCTCCAATTCTGTCTGTCTACCTGTAGCATATCTGTCAGCCTGCTACCCTCCCTCCTTGTATACCTCCCCCCGCCCCTCCAGGCCCGCCCGCCCTTGCTATCTGGCTAATTATTGTGCATCAGTTGTGCATCCTGGTGATCCATCTCCCTCTGTACTTCCTGCTGCGGAGGAAAAGTCACAGGCAGGAAATGAACCTAACCTTTCAAGCTCTGTCTATACCTGTGCTACACGTAAAGAAGTGCAGCTGGGGTTTATAATGATCATTTTGCAGGTAATCTTTCAGTCTGCTTTCTTGAGTAGCATGCAGTGAAGAGTGGCACGGTATTTGGGAGAGTATGACATCAAGTGTACATTAGTTATGCAGTTAATGTTGCACGATTTAGCTTTCACTAAACAGGAACATCCATGAGTGTGGGACTTAATCTCCTCAGCAGAGAATAATTACATCAAGAAACGTCTCATTTTCTCCCATTCAGTTTTATTGCAGTCACTTAGCTTAATGCACAAGGTATTAAATTAAGTAAGTTCAACAGTATTGTCAGACAAGAAGGAATTGTACTTTACTCTCCTTCTGTATCATCTTCACCTTTATGTGACATTTCTGGGCATTCAATAGCTCAGTGTGCTTTGGAATTAAATGCCTCTCTTGAGTGTGGGGTTTTTAAATGGCTGCGAATCAATAATCCATAAAAGGGAACACGACAAGGCTGTCATGTCATCATTTTAATCCCTCAGCTCTCCTAATCGCCGCTCTTTACACAGAAAGTTGTAATAAATCCAAGAACCTTTTCAAAATTACTGTTCAGCCTTAGCTGCACTATATCAGTTTTCTGTTCCTCTACACAGCCTGCATGCCTTATTCTGCATATATGTTGGTTTATGTAGGTGGGAGGAGTTCCTTCTGACGGCAGCTTGTTAGCATTGTTAGCATTCACCACTGGAACCGGTGAGGTCTGTTAGCCACAAACTGCTAATGAGCATGCTGCAAGTTAATGAGCTGGTCTGATAAATGGGCACTGCCGACCGCAAAACTAATGAGTGAATTTGTTTTAGTGAGGCATAATAACAGTGCTAATATCTTGAGTTTTGGAGGTTTAGCATGAAGAACTTTTTCCACCCTTTCTGTTAACTTAGGGGAGAGAAAAACCAGCCATGCCAAGCAAATTGAGGCTAAAGCCTAATTTCAAAATGTATTTTAGGATTATGTCAGGGTATCTACCAAGACTGCAGACATCAATGAACCAGGTGAAGGAGAAAGCACTCTCTGCCTCTGAATTTGGAATATTGGTTGAGGAGAAGACACTTTTGGTACTGCAACAGTGTATTCATCTCATGAAAAGAAAGCAGTAAAGTTAGTGATTGAATGAGTGATGATTTAAAAAAAAATGTATAGCAGGCTTACTTGATAGGTATTACTGTCTGTTTCTCACACTTGTCTGGACCGGCTGTGAGCCATTAAAAGTCAGGAAAAGTACAAACTGTTTCATTGCTGCTCCTTTGCATTGTGTTGTTGTGGAGCTGAACAGAAAAATACTGTAAAATAACTTTAAAAAACTTAAAACAAATATCACTCCTGCTTTCTCCAGGCGTTCAGTTCAACTCTCAGGTGTAATTTCCTCTGCTGCAGTGGTCAGTCAGCAGAGATAAATCATCTGCAGCGGCTATTTGTCTAAATGTCCATTCTCTCCTCCCACATTTTGACCCTTTTAACAGGAACTTTTTGAATGAGCCTAAACACTGAAGATGTTTTGGTGCCACTTTTCTTCTGTTTTACCTGCATAAAGCCGCATTGTGGTCCCTTAATGAGTAAGGATAAAGAAAGGCAGTTTGTCTGTTTAGTGCCTAAAGAAGGTCTGAAAATCCATTGGAAATTCTCCTCATGTCTCAGGAGGTTGTACTGGTGCGTTTAGATGGGATAGAGGAATAGGAATAACTAGCTAGTTAGCTCCAAAGTAATTGTACAAGACCTTATGAATTATGTAGTCGCTTAGTCATTGTTGCCTTTAACTGAAAACTGACTAAAATGACATAAATAAGATATTTTAATCTTCTTATCTCCTGCCCATTCTACTATCTGTCTGTGAGTGTTTGCAGATTGATGTAAGGGCTGACCTGGACCAGACGTTTAACACAGAGACCTGATCTCTTCATCCTGAGATTAGATATTTATCACACGGCTCTGATCCCATCAGTTTGTCGCTGACCCAGCTCTGTGTTTGTTTACAGCTGTCTTAAAGTGCTGACCCCCCCAGTCACTGTGGTCCTCCTCAGCTGTCAATGCAACAGACTGTTTTAGTTGTGGGTTTCTTCCACTCGTTCTCTTTCCCCCCACCACTCCTCTCATAACTTGACTTAACCTACATTTTGTTCACTTTACTGGGTCTCCCCAACTTTTCAGCCCCTTCTGCCTCCTCCTTCTAATGTTCCTCCTAACTGTCCTCCCTCCTTTGCATCCCTCTCCTGTCAGTCACCCTCTCTTCTTTTATTATTCTGTGTCCCTCCCATATCACTCTCTTCCTTTCTTTGCTTTGTCCTCCTTTCTTTCATCTCTCAGCTACTGACTATCCTGAACCTCTGCTCATTCCTCCTTCCGTCTTTTTTTCTTTCTGTCCCTGGTCTTTAAGAAATGTCCTCCTGGCTCAAACTTGTTCTGAGACCAGGGGAATTGGACTGAAAGGGCACATCCTGCATTCTGAATGAGCTGGGCTTTCAGAGGCACTGAAAGGTATTTCAGTGGCAGTGGGTGAAGAGGGGAAAGAGAGTGAGACTATAGTGAGGTGCTATTGCCCCAAGACTGCACCACTGCCTCAATGCCTCAATTTTCCAGCAAAGCTTGAATTGAAGGCTGCTTTTCTGCAAAGATTGAACAACCTCCATAACAGCGTTTATCTGGAAATGTGATGTTTTCTCTCTTGTAATTGGCAACTATAAAAAGCACCACTGCACTTTTGGCCTTTGTCTTGTTCAGCAGACTTTTGGCCCGGTGAGTACATGAGATAAATTTCCTCCAAGAATCAATAAATCAGAGGTGAAGCAAAAGAAAACAAAATTTTTATGTAGAAGTTACTCTCTGGTTCTCTGTACACTGCAGAACAACTTGCAAGACAAGCTGTTGTTGAGGTGTGTGCTTTGAGCGTCTTGTGGGCTAGTTAATAAATATGGAGTATTTATTATTGCATGTGATTCCCCTTGGTTCGGCTTGCAGTTCCAGGCAGAAAAGATGTACATCCTGCTCCACAAAGTTCAATTCATTTAATCAATACAGCTTGTTCTGTGTCTTTTATTATGGTAGTCATTTATCATTGGTGTAATGAGGAAAGAAAAGACATTAGCAAAGAAAATAAAATCAGAATTTACATTTTGTTTTGGACAGGAAATTATTTTTATTTTTCTGAGCTTATCTGTTCTCATCTCTTAGGCCAAATTAAATGTATCTGGTGCAGAACAGGACAGAGCTGAGCAGCTGTGTGTGTTTAAAAGTCCTCTAAATAGCTTGTCCAACCTAATTTATGGAAACAAAAGTGGACCCGTATCTGAGCTTGTGATGGACTCGGCTTAATCCCCTTGCCTCACAGAAACCTATAAAGCCTTTTGGACAGGTACCAAATCTCCAAAGAGCCTGAGAGCTCAATTGAATTGTTTATGGGGGAGTTCATCTTGTTGTGTGCAAGGCAGAAAATTAACTTTTTCCCACCAGCTACAACAGCTAATGTATCCCATTCAAATGAACTTCACTGCATACAGGTACAATTGGCACCTGTGAAGTGGATACTGGTTTTATTCTCAGAATGGCCAAATACTACCGTTTTCTACCGTCTTTTAGCAACAGCTTATAATGACTGTACATACATGAATAATGTACAATGGACATTCTCTGTCTGGCTTCTCAACAAAAATGAATTCATTAAGTTAAATAGATAAATGTAAACAGACAGAGGTTAAAAAAAAAATAAGGCTCAATTTCAGAGAGAATTTGCCGTATTTTCCAGGCTTATACCTCCTTTGAGTTTACAGATGGCCTGCAATGCTGCCATTACCACCGGAGAGCTCCTCTTTTCACCTCTGGGTTGATGGTTCAATTCCCAACTGACCTGAAAGCCCCTATGCCCTTTTAGAACCAGACTCTGCCAGCCATCTGTCTGCCCTGCACAGGGGAAATATGGCAGAATATGAATTATTACTGCTGGATTTAAGTATTTGGCTGTTTTTCCAGTTTGGGACCTGGTGTCTGAGTTTTTAGCTCAGGGTCACAGATACAGCTGCTCATTCCAAGGTTATTCTTCGTGTTTTGTGTGAATGATGCAGTAAATCCTCATAAAATAAAGGGAAACTTACATTTCTTTGACAAAATTTGATGTTACTCGCTCCCTCAAAAGAGTATATACTGTGAAATCTTTAACACTTGACTCCTAACTGACACACTAGTTGTCAGAAACTAAAATTCTAGGGAATACATGATGACTAAAGGGTCATCACTTTGAATTTGGTTACTCAAAATTGCTTTTGTTTTTCTTTGAGTAGGACTAGTTGTTGCTCTTTCTTGTCTTGTGTTCCTTCCATACATCTATAATTATATAGAATTTATCACTTTGAGTGTCTAAACTATATAATAGTATTGGATGCCCTCAAATTTCATTTTAGCATACTTTGAATAAAATTTCTGTCAAGTCCTGTGTGCAGAACAGTGCAGAACTTAAACTAGTGCACTGCAGACCATCTTGTCATGGTGCAGATTATTACTCCAGTATTCATTTCTAGGTCACATTATTGCTGGAATTGAAGCTTCAGATATTTCTTTTTGAAGCAAGATAAACTCTTAGTCAATTTAAACCTAGTATAAAATTATTACATTTCATGAAAATCCATAAGATTCCGTTTTTTTTAATAGATAACACATAAAAAGCTGAATTATTTTTCTTCAGGCGTTGTCATTCAGTCAGTAATTATTCTTCATGGACTTCTCCCGTCCGTTCTGCTGCTGTTTCTTACGAGCCAATGTGCTGCCTTGTCCATTGTCTTTGCTCCAGGCCACAGAGAGTGAGCTTGGAGATGTGGACCTGTCTGGACTTCCAGAGGCTGCTGTGGATAGTGAGGAAGAGGAGGAGGAAGACGAAGACCTGGAGAGAGCTTCGGACACTCTTCTGGGGCGAGATCTAGTCCGAGAGTGTCTGGAAAAAGACCCAGCCGACCGCAACGATGACGACATTGGTCAGTCTAACTCACTGCTCATAATTAAGTCTTCTTCTGTTTGATATGTCTTCATTTGTAAAAGCGCACTTTAATTTGCTTGTTTTCCTGTTTTTTGTTCTTAAATCAGCCAATCAATAGCACACTTTATATGTTGATTAAAACTGACTGAACTGAAACGAAAAGCAGAATTTACATGCACGTCACATCCCTCTTTGGTGGACCTGAGCGTTCTCGGTTTCTATTTTTGGCCTTGATGGTTCACGAGATAAAGCTCTCACAGACACCATCTATCATTCAGTAAGCGCACGCAGGGGAGATACACAAATGCCCCACTCACAGAAAAGACCCCTCACCCCTCTCTAAACACCGGTGCCCTTCCAATGTGTATTTTCAAGCAGGCAATCAGAGAGACGACCTCATTAGCAGGACCCAGTGGGGTCCTGGAGGAGAAGGTGACCACATCAGAGAGCTGAGAGAAGTTGTAAAGGCCTGGCCTGCTGTGTGCCCGCCGGGAGGCTTGGCCTTCCTTGCTCTTGCAGCTCATTCAGAGGAAAGAGTGAGAGAGGAGTTTAGGGGAGGACGTGTCAGACGCAAAGTTCACTTGAGTTCAGTTTTGCTCATTTTTTTTATTCCATTTAATTTCACCAGCTCAGTTTGTGTTTCCCATCTAGAGACTCTCTGAAAGTCCATTATTAAATCTTTGGGCAGAGATACTCTCATATGGTTTCTGAGGAGGTAATACTTTTTTGCCCAGTGCTTCCAAACCTGGAGGCTGGGACCCATCCAAGGGGTTGCCTGATAAATCTGAGGGGTTGTGAGCAATGTTCCCTCTAAGCTGCGCGCCTGCGCAATCGCACACTGTTCCCGCTTTCTCCGTGCACAGCAAAACTATGTAGCGGATAAAATTACAGTGTGCGACAGTGTGCATGTTTGATGTTGCTCACAGTGGTCCAAGGAATTCTCAGGGAGTTTGTGTGTATGCTCAGATACATGAAAAATTAGGGGGAACATTGATTGTGAGATGGGTAAAAGAATAATAAAGCAGAAAAAAAGCATTCAAAATCTTCTATCCTTGGATATTAATTACTGGATAATTGCTCCTATTGGGTCTCTAAAAAGTATCATTTAATAGTCGTTGAGGGAATTATGCATTATTATTATGAATTATAAAGATATTCATACTGACAAAGGTTTCCACATAGACAAACCTTCATTTTAAAGAGTCACAAGCTAGAAAGGTCAGGAAACAGTGCTTTAGTCTTTCTTTAATAGTCATCATCAAAGTATTTATAATAGGATTAACACCTTATAATTGATGTAGATTCCATTACTGCCTGAGCAAAAGCATTGTACTGGAGCATTATTGGTTGATGTTGCCAGTTTCTTGAAGTCAAACAAGAGTCTTTTAGTCTGATGGAAAGTGTTTGTTTCTCCACAGTAACCTCACTTAGTGTCTACTCACAGTCATAGACACATACCAAATTGGATCTAAACTTTGTGATTCAGTGTTTTGTCTTATCTGACAAACTCCCAACCATCTGGTGCTTAAAACTGAAATGCTGAGAATTACTTAAAATAGGATGACTGTTGGAGCCATTTTTTTAAAGACCAAAGGCAAGAAGGAAAGAGATGAGAGAGTGGAAGAGAGGAAATGACAAGAGGCGATAACAGCAGGGGCAATGAAAGGGAGCTACTGAGCCAGCCTGCGTGGTGTGCAGGTTGGAGCTAGGTCACTCTGTTCTCAGCCACGGTGCAGAGGAGGAAGACAGAGGATCATTAGTGAGGGAACGGGATGTGAAACTTTCTCAGTAGGCGTGATGAATCTTTACATTTACTTGCAGTTTTAAAACACCTTAACCACTGATCCAGACCTCTACCTCTCCGCACTTGTGAGATTTAGCATTATTTATGTCATAATAATATTTGTTTTGATTTATCACAGGTTGCTAGAAAACAGATTAAGAAAAGTAGCACACACATATATTGTATATAAGGTGATAAACCGGGATAACAAAACCGGCACTACAATTTTATACAGTTTTATTTTCGTCTTTTTTTGTACTTGAATTTACAGTATACTTATTATTTATGTGAGTAAGGCTTGCTTTCAGAAGGGGCCATCTAAAGTCCATAGTTTGTTTCAGGAGTGCTGATATTTGTCAATGGAAAAATCACTGTATGTGAGTGTTCTACCTACACACATCGGTACATGCTCCTCTCTCCTTTTTTCACCTGCTTTCCTCTCTCCCCTTCTCCCTTTTTGTGCCAAATAGAGCAACTACTGGAGTTTATGCACCAGCTGCCTGCCTTCGCCAACATGACCATGTCTGTGCGGAGGGACTTGTGCAGCGTCATGGTGTTCGAGGTGGTGGAGCAGGCCGGCACAGTCATACTGCATGACAAACAAGAGGTATGAATGGACTAATAACACAAAGGCTTTAAGAAGTTTAAAAAAATATTGCAATGAAAGAAATTGTTATTTTTTCATGTCACCAGTGTCTTTGCCTGCATGTCCCACTTAGATTAATAACTAATGGGGTAATTATGATATGCATAATATGTTTAGTTTTTTTTATTATATCTGCTTGATTAAGGCAATTACACTGAGTTCCCCTGACAATTAAATTAGTGTTTATCTTTATTCATTCAGAAACAAGATGTATCTGCTGGCTTGCTGATTCTTAATTTGGTCGTTAATATAATTACAGTTAAAACATCTTAAATCTGTCTTCCCATAATCTGCAAAACAGAGATGTAATCTTTCAGAAAAACACACAGAAATGCACACAAGCACACAAACATGAAGCTGGTTGTAGTGGGTCAGCATGGTTAAGCATGCAAATGTCGTTAAAATGGAAAATAAAGAAGAGATATGGAGGAAATTGCACACAAAAATGCACACAAGTGCATAGAACCATGCACAGAAATATAAGAGTTCATACAAGTATTGACACATGTTTTCCATTTGCACACACCTCCTCACCATCTTCTAGTCTGTCCAAAGTTAACTCACACACAGAACCTGGTATGTGCAAAGTCACTGCAGAGCAGAAGCTCCGTCATTCACTTGAGCTGCTACACAGCTAATTAATTAAGTTACATGCCTGAGAAACGGGCGCTCTGTCATGGCTGTTTGGTTACACGCAGCAGCATTAGAACCGACAGGGTGATAAATGGCAATGAACTGCCTGCCGCCAAGCTTGGAAGAAAGGATGGGAATCCACATCAATGAGGCAAAACCATACGCACAGACACACACAAGTTTTCACAAAGTATCTGTGAAAAGGTGGCGTGCATTGCAAGCATGCATGCGCCTCCATACTGGCTATGTCAAGTTAAGGTGACGGACAGGTCTCCTCCGCTCCACTGTCTCTCTATGGACTCGTGTTGAAGGTCAAAGAAAAGCACTTGGCTCCTCTCACAAGTGAACACAAATCTGCTAAGTGAGTGAGAGAGGGAAAGGAAAATAAGAAGCTAAAGTGTTCTAACAGAAGTAAAGAGAGAGGACAGAAGTGCGTCTGAGGACAGAATGGGAGAGAAAATGGAAGCCAACAAGGGAACATCAGAGTTATAGTGAAACCAGCAAGTTTCTTGACTCACCATTTAATTTGAAAACTGGGAATTTGACAAATGCTAGTTTACCTACCTTTGCAGGCCTCCATAAATATTAATGACATAAATTCATAGCATATATTCTATGAGAAGCCTTATAGTTATGCAGACGTAATGAAAATAGCCTCTGGAGGACTTTAGTGTACAAAATATTGGAGGTTGATTACCTTACTTCACCTCACTTATTACCATTTCATCACTGCTGAGGACGAAGTAGACTGACAGGCTGACTGGGGGAAAAAACTGAGAAACAAATGGGAGAGAGAACGTCAGAAGCAGTGAGAGAATTGGAGATTTGCTTGGCGAGAAACAGTGAGAAAATGAAAAGGCAATGAAGAGGAAATCTCAGTTATAGTTGCGGAGGGAGCCCAGGGCTCGTTCGCCCTCCACCTCCATCCGCTCACACTCAGGATGAATGGCTTGTTATATTGTGCCTGCCAGCATCTCCTTTTCAAAAGCTGCCACTAGAGACACAATACCTCTTCACCACCGCAGTCATGCCTCACACAAGGCACAGTACGCACACAATACACTAAATGTCAGTTGATAAAATATAGCCATTTTAACAGTCATTCTTGTGCAGCTGTGTAGGTCTGCTGCTTGAATAGTTGCACCACTTCCAAAGCTTTCAAAGATGTATTACATCACACTAATATCCAGTGCGCTCTTTACCCTACCCTGTTAATAAGAGTCGTTTCAACACTACAAGATATTAAATACACATGGATGCACATTATACTGACCTAGCTGTCGAAAAGAGCATAAAAGAAAAACAATAAGATTCTCAAGAGAGCATTAATATTGGCAGTAGAATGTTTGATAATGTATGTTTGATTATTTTTTGGTCATCTCTGTGCACCTGTCTGCAGCTGGACCTCTGGTATGTTATCCTGAATGGGGCGGTTGAGATCAGCCACCCGGAGGGAAGAGTGGAGACTCTTTGCATGGGCAACAGCTTCGGGATCTCGCCCTCTCTGGACAAGCAGTACATGAACGGAGAAGTTCGCACCAAGGGGGACGACTGTCAGGTAAAAAAGACTGACAAGGGTGAAAAAAAGAAAGCATGCGGTAACTGCTAAACTGCAGAAGCTAATGTGCATTTACAGCTTCACTGTATTTGTTAACAAAAGGACCGTGACAACCTGTTGTTGTAGTTCAGAAAAAGACTTTTTATTAGTGACCCATTCCCCTTAAAGACAAACATCTTTGCTTGCACTGACATTTGGTCGACTCCAGTGTGTGTCAGTGTTACCAAAACACTTATGCTTTGATAATTACAGGAAGGATGTGTGCGTGTTTTTTAGTCTTGCCCTGCTTAACCAAATGGTGCAAAGTTTGCCTCCCCGTACAAGAATCGCAAAGTAAAGTCTTGTGTTCATTTCTTCTTTTGACCATGGAGTAGAGCTTTGTAACCACAACTTAATAATGGCACGTCTGAATTTAGAGATTTTCATTCTTGCCTTTCTACCATTTGTTCTAAAAGCTGAAATTTGGAAAATAATGAATGTTTGTTATTAGTCAAGTCACAGGCCTGTTGTACACTGTCATAGAGTATACAGCGTATAGTCTTAGATTGTGTTTAATAGTCTTGGAGGTTTTGCACAGACAACCGGTCTTATTATAGACTGAGATGTGATGCTAATGAGCTCATAAAGGTCAATGAGGCCTAGCGTGTACTTGTGGTAACTCAGTCTCTCTGTCCACACTGCCCAGTTCCTCCATCGCACTCACCATTTCCTGTCTTCAGATGCACAGGAAGTTACAGAGGTAGGGCTTAAGCGAGGCAAATGCAGAAACTGACAATTTAGTCTAGGGAAGCGCAGCAAGCAACAACGCTGTAGGGTAGTGAAGAGTCATGCCTTGGTGCTTTCTCTTCAGTGTGATATAACAGGAGGTTAGTTTAACTCCAGCGTCAAACTGTATTGAAGGATGCCTCTGCGAAATGGCTAGTTGAGAGGATTTTGGACCACTGTAGGTTCTTATATTTAACCTTATTTAATCAAGTTTAATTTGTGGGAGAAATAGTGTTGTTGGACTTTCCTTCCTTCACCCGCCACTCCCTCCCATGCCTCTCTCTACCCACCGTCATGTTTCCTCTGTGCTGTTGCTTGAGTACCCAAATGTGGTGCAGAGCAATGTCGTGCTCTACTACAAGTTCACACGCTGTCCCCATGTCATCCTCGACCAGTTCGTCTGCATCGCTCAGGAGGACTACTGGCGCATCCTCAACCATGTGGAGAAGAACACGCACAAGGTGGAGGAGGAGGGGGAGATTGTGATGGTGAAGGAACACCGCGAGCTTGACCGCAGCGGGACCAGGAAAGGACACATTGTCATCAAGGTCAGTGGTGTTTTTAAAGTGTTGCACTGTTAGATTTTAAGGAATGCTCTGAACCTTCCTCTGAAGTGTGAAGAGGTAAAGGGATGTGGGATGACCTGGAGTTCAAACATAAGGTGGCGAGTTCAACCTTTGTTAACTTGATATAGAAATACATTTAACCTTGTTCAGCGACATAACTTAAGCAAGATGAGACAGGGAAGGACACAAGGAAGATTTAAAGTCCAAGGTTAAGGTTAAGGTGCATGTTAGTAAGCTAATAAGCACGTTTAATCTCACAGTAAGCTTTCTCCAACATGACTATCATCACTGAAATGCGTTGGATTGATGTGAGTACTACCTCATTATGAATCGACCATGCCCTCACATACAGTATCTTGCAAAAACATCAGTGCAGCTGTCCTGTGCTCTTACTTGATCGTCGAGAGGCACCGCCAGCGCTATTAGTGTTTGCTGGAGCATTTTCTTGTACGCTACATTTGCAGTGTGCTCCAAGGCCTTTTGATCCTTTTTCCCGGGCCTCCCTAGGCAGCCAGGTATTGATCGGATAATGGGCCTGAATGATTCTTTTGGCCGCCACTCCAAGGAAGGTCTGTTGGCTCCAAAACACATCCAGCGGAGATGAGTCAATTCACAAGTGTTAGCATTTCCGCTTCTGTTTTCGGCTTTGTTCTTTTTGTGTCAGACACAAAGTGAATGCCTTTCTAGTTTCTGTTCCCTGTCAAATGAATCGTTTCCCCCAGAAAACCTCTGCTCTGGTGACATTAACAAACTCGCTGAAAACAGAAGAGCAGCATTTCTGTGTCTTGAACATTGTGCATCGTCTGCTTATGAATTAATATTCTGCTAGACATAGAAATCAAGACTTTAGTCACAAATATTAAATGTATTCAGTCTCATACAGATCCACAGCAAATACCTCTGCAACAAAAGCTTGAGTGTGCTCTTGTCTAAGAACTGTTCTGTGTGTGTGTGTTTGTGTGTATGTGTGTGCATCTCTGTTTTATTGATGGGTGACTAACACATCAGTTCAATAGTTGCATCTTTACAGTTTATGTCCTTGTCACTTTTATGATTAATGTTGACATAATTTATTCAAATTGGTGTGCGCATGTACTCATAGGCCTGCTGGCTTCACTGTTTGTGTGTGAGGTTGTGCGTGTGTTTGCTTTTGCATGCCTGTGTGTGTGTCTGTATAAATTATGTTTTGCCCTTGTGTGATTTCATCTGTCTTACATGTGCACGTATGAGCTTGCACCGTATGTTTTTCTCCCTGTATCCTTACGTGTGTATGTGTGTATATTTTTCACCCTAGGGAACCCCGGAGCGTCTGATCATGCACCTGGTGGAGGAACCGTCAGTAGTGGACCCCACCTACATCGAAGACTTCCTGCTGACCTACAGGACCTTCCTGTCAAGTCCCATGGAGGTTGGCAAGAAACTGTTGGAGTGGTTCCAAGTGGACAGCCTCCGGGATACGGTGAGTATGTGTGTGTGCGCTTGTGTGGTTTTGTTTTATTATATTGGGGTCCAAAAACCAGGAGCCCACTCTACTTGTGGGGATCAATAGCTTTGTGGGAACCAAAATGCTGGACCCTACAAGTTTAATTGGCTGTTTGAGGTTTGGACTTGGTTTTAGGGTTAGGGGTGCAAGTGCATACATAATGTCAACGAGGTATCTTCGCAAGACAGACGTATGTGTGTGTGGTCAGCTAGTTTTGGTTGTTTCGGATGTGTCTGTAGAGGAAACAAAGCACAAATTTGTGTGTCTGAAGAGTATTAAGGCAAAAGTTTGGAAGTTTGGAGATTCGTATGTGTGTGTATACTTTCAAGTTTGTGTGTGTTGGAGTAAGAGTGGGCGTCAAAGCCCTTGTCAGCACTTCTAATGTTTTGTATTCTTGCATGTTGATGAAAATTCACATGTTGTGCTGCTCACATGCGGATCAATACAAGATTCAGCCAGCTCAGCTGTCCTTGAGCCCAGCGGCGATTTGTCTATGCCTGACACTCCCATTGTCCATAACTGCGTTAACCTAAGATTAGTCTTGTACTGTCAATAGTCTTTATGTGGTTGTCATTCAGGATTATAATCTTAAGATCCATTAAACAGGATCTAATCCTGTACAGAAGGAGCAGGGAGAAAGTAACCGAATATGGAAAGAGAGAAAAAGAGAGGGCATGACAAACCTTAAGAGAGAGTGAAAAGTGGACATTGATTGATGCTCTGTGTTGATGCATCGGTTGGCGCTGTGACCTTTTGCAAAGGTTAGAACAATGTTACCACCAGTGTAAACTTGCAGACATGATTGTTTTACGAATGCTCTTTGCTCTCAATTTTTCTTCTAATTATTGTGGGGCAAAATGAAGCAGTCAACCACTGGTTAAACATTTTCTCTGCTGCCATGCTCATGGTCATTATTAAGCTTCCCAGCTGTGTCTAGATGTTACTAGCTACTACAGAATTTATTTAGTTATTTTCCAAAAAATATAGACAGGTAGAGCTATAATTGGACTCAATGAAAATATAAATCCACCCTTGGGGCTGCATTTCAGTAACAGTTGAATTGTTTGACAGAAATTAAAGATAGGAATAGCTGATTTATGTATATATTCATGAGCTTTAAGAGAACTGCACAAGTCTTCATGTTATCAAGAGTTTAGCTTACTAAAATGTCCTTGAACAATACACAGAATGCTCACCAGTTACTTAAAAATCACCTCTGACCCAACACCTACAGTAGAAACATTCTGCAAGAGCTCTCACCAAATTTCTCCTCAAAACAGGTTATGCTCAATTAGTGCATTGACCTTAGAAGAACTGGAGACTGAAAGTAAACTTTTACAGGAACTGTGTGAAGATAATTTTAAGTTTTCTGTCTCCACCAAATAAAGCTCTCATTGCATCTAACAGGTAACAAGAATAGTGCTGCTGTGGGTCAACAACCACTTCAATGACTTTGAGGGTGACCCAGCTATGACACGCTTTCTCGAGGAGTTTGAGAAACATCTAGAAGTAACAGTAAGTTGAAACATCTTTCTAAACATGGGTTTTTACTGCAGAACATTTTAGTTGTAATTGAGTTAATCTTTTATGTTGTCACTTTTTGGGTTCTCTCAGTACATTATTCATTAACTTCTGTTGTCTGTTTTGCTCCTTCAGTCTCAAGAGCAATAAATTGTTTTGACAAATATTCATTGTAACCCTAGAAAAACCTAAAAAAAGTTTTATTACTCCATTTAAACTTTAATAGCAAAACAGCAGGAAAAAAATGCATGCACTTCATGGCCTGTCAGAATAATAGCTCAGATCAAACAGTTAATTTGTTGTTTGTGCTCTAATACAGAAACAAAACTGATTTCAAATCAGCTTTAAGAAATGACTGCATGATTACATCTGCAAGATGTTCTTGCATCCAAAACTGCATTACACTCCTCCGGAGACAAAACCTGATTTAAATGCAAGACTCCTTGGGTTTAATCATTTTCCCATTTTCCTCCCACCTCAAGAAAATGAAGGGCCATTTGCGGCTGCTGAACATAGCGTGTGCTGCCAAGGCCAAGTGGAGACAGATCACTCTGCAGAAGGCGTCCAGGGAGTCACCGCTCTACTTCAGCGTGCAGGGCGGCAGCGAGAGGGGATTCGGGATCTTTGTGGAGTCGGTGGAGGAAGGGAGCAAGGCGGCAGAGGCCGGACTCAAGCGGGGAGATCAGGTGAGAGGATGTAATGCAGCATTGTGTGGTTTAAAACAGTACGGTACAATGAGATATGAGATATTGCTGTCTGTGCTGTCTTTTTGAAGAATAACACTAGCTCCACTGTTACAATTAGAGTGTCATTGCAAACAATGAGCCATCTTTTGTTTTTGTTTATGTAGTGCATGTTTCAGCCTGAGAAGCCTGAGAAAGAGGTGCCATGGATTGTGATTGTAGGCCAGTGTAGTTAGAATGAGAACCATCAGGGCTCTGCATCTAAAACACTACTCAGATGAATGTGGGATATATTTTATAAAATTAATGTTTTTTAGACATGTTTCAGTTACATTACTGGATACAGACAGAAAAATACATACACTTGACTCATAATATGTAATGTAGTAAACAACACAACAGAAATGTGCGTGCTCATGTGAAATGTTTACAGTTGAGTCATCTTCACAACAGAAGTGCAGATCTTTAATCACATTCTCTTTGAGGTTTTAGGTTGTATCGTCTTGTGATCTGACCAGTCTGTTGGTCAGCATACACTAGTCCAGAGATGTCTCCATTTGTGGCTCAAGTTCACAGGGCACATCCTTGTTTGTATAGGGTCTCACTGTGACCAAAAACCAAGCTATGAAGTCATCAGGGATGGACTTGGTTAACTTTACAATGTTCGTTGTCATTGTGAAGTGAAAGATACTGAGAAATGTTTCAGCCAGCTTTTGGACAAGAAGAGATTTAATCAGCCATCTCTGCAGAACCTTATCAATCGTATTTTTATAGTGGGACTGCTAAATGGTAGCCTCTCCATAGTATGGAGTTTACCAAACACTTATATCAAGGACCCATGAGAGCCTGAGAAAAGATTGTTTGGTCTGATGAGACAAAAATCGCAAAGCTCTGCCTCTACAGCAGGAAAACCAAGTATCCTTCTTCACCTTGCTAATACCACCCCTACTGTGAGTTTTGTTGTTGACTGTATCTTGCAGTACTTCTCTGCAACAGGAACTTGGAATAAGTTCCCTGAATACTGACCAGACTCAGTGAAGTAATGTCTTTAAAGGTGACCTGCTTCATCTTTTAGCACAACAGCAACAACCTGAAGTTCACAAACATTTCAATACTGGAGTGGCTTTTGGAAAAAACTTCAAACTTCATTCAGTGGCTCAGTCAGGAGCTTGAACTAAAAATAGTATGAAACAGCACAGTTCATTAGTCTGGTGCAGCTTGAGAGGAACTGCAGGGAACAATTGGAACAGTTTGACTGCCAAGTCAATTTGACTGCTTCTTTTTCTATATGTTAATTTGTGCAAACTATAGATTCATTTCCTCTAAAGGTGACGTGAAATAATAGTGGTCAAATCATGCTGACCAACGGCCTCACTGCACAGCACGCTTCCCTTTTTATGTTATTTAGACATGATGGAATGCACTTAGTTCACCATTTGCGTTCAGTTACTGCTTACAGTGTAGAAACTTAGTGTCGCGGCAGCAAACCAGAATGTAAAAGATTTACCATGTCTCCCTGTCTGTGTCACTGTGATTCTGTTATTTCAGCCCTGCTATAATTTCGTCATGATATCTCTCTTGTTTCAGATCATGGAGATCAATGGTCAGAACTTTGAGAACATCTCCTTCTCCAAAGCTGTTGATATCTTGAGAAACAACACACACCTCTCTCTCACAGTCAAAACCAACATATTTGGTGAGTGAAGTATTTGTGCTCACAAACTACTGTACGCAGAGTTTCTCGATCCATTTCAGTTCATATAATCATTTGAGTTCAAGACCAGTCCTTCTCTTCCTCCTCCTCCTCTTCCTCTTCATCTTTCTACCACTGTCCATCTAGTCTTCAAAGAGCTCCTGAGCAGGATTGTGCACGAGAAGAAGAATGGGGGTCCTCACATTCCCAAGATCCAGGAGAAAAAAGGCAATCGCTTCTCCATCCCTGACCTCCCTGGAGACATGGAGTTCCCTACAGACCACAAGAGTACCAGGAAAATGAAGGCCAATACTGTGTCAGGTGGACGCAACAAGATCAGGAAGATGCTGGAGAAGACGCGCTTCAGCATACTGCCACCCAAACCATTCAGGTAAGAGGATTTATGTGAACACTGCTGCCTGTATCATTACAGGCAGTGCTTGAATGGGAATAAAGTGGATTAAAAATGATATTCCAATCTAAAATGATTTTTAGAATTATGTCCATACAGATGGGCACGAGATGGTGAATTAAAACAGTGTATCATTAAATCCATTCTGCTGATCAGATGTGGCATGTGGGGTCAGATACTGACACATAAGCACAATATGGCATGAACTGAATGTCACAGAGATTTGTGGAGAGCTTTAAAAGATAAGTAGTGTGAGTTCAAGTGGATTTACATCGATGCCAAAACCACTTAAAAGCAAGTTGGCCACGCCAAAATCCTCTTCGACTGGACCTGTCTACAGTCTCTGCATCGATATTGTAGCACGCTGTGACCATCTGCGGACTGGAAATATTGGAGGTGTGAGCAGAAGCTTCTAGCTCTCAGACTGAACTGAACTGCTCACTGCACCTCACAAAGCAACAAAGGAGCAAATTTCAGCCCTCTCTCATGGCTTGCATGAGCAGGAAATGGAGCAATTTCACCCAACTCTAACTATTATACTTGCCTAAATTTTTTTTGAAAAGTGGTGCTACACATTAATAGGTAACGGTGTGCAAGTCCATCCCAGTTTGAGTTGTTCAGGAGCATTGCTCTTTCTTCGTGGTTTTATGTGAGTACTATTTCACTTCACACACTTTCATGCAAATTACAAAAACACAACTGTCTGCATCATCATCATCATCATCATCACCATCACCATCACCATTGTTGTTGTCATCCATAACTAACCATGGTACTTGCAGCATCTGGAGCAATTGAGAATAATTGTGCAGATGCAGGCTTGCATTCAATATTCCACCCTGATACATACACGTGATTTCATTTCATTATTTCATGCCTCTCCAGGCCTCATTAAACTCCATACTGTGTCAGTGCAAGAGAGAGAAGATGCTGTCAATTACAGAGTGAACTTGCCCACTGTAAACACACACACACAGACACACACAGTCACACAGACACACACACACAGTCACACAGACACACAGACACAGACACTGCCATGCATGTCTATGTCCCCTCACTTTTCTGTCTCGCTGTCTCCACTCTCCCAGTCTCCAGCGCTGCAGTGATTACGTCCACAAAGCCACAGAGTTTGCATGAAAACTGATTGCACCGTGTCTCATAACACAATACGCTATCACACGGCCATTGATCCGACTCAGTGCACAGCTTCCAAAGAGCTCTCTGCTGCGTTCCATTTATCGACCGAACAAGGGCTTTCATTGCTTTTTATTTTGCTGGTTGGCACCATTGAAACCACTCTTTGATGCAAAGGAACTGATGGCTGATTAAAGGGACTGGAGATGAGACAGGGCTGATTTGGGTCAATTGGGATTCATCAGTGCTTCTTGTAGGATGGAAGTTTGAGGGGAGGCAGTGTTGCAAAGTTGTCCAGTGGATGTGTGTGTACAAAAAGGTACGGGCTGTTCTGAGGACAGCATAATTTAAGATACCATGCAGTTTTAAGTACACCCACCCACACACACACACAGGTGTCACTGTCATTTTAAGGGCACATTAGCTCTCACAAGGATGCTACCTGTGACCACCGTTGCTATGGTACAGTCTCTCTCTCACAAAGGCTACTTTTTCAATGCTTCCCCTCACTTCTTAAATCTAGCTTCATCTGGCAAATTAAATTAAGGCACATAACCTTGTTTAACAATTTAAAAACCCATTCAGATGCCTTCGCCCAGCTTACATACATCGGCAAACCCACTGTCTCTGCTGCTGCTTCTCTCTGTTCTTGGCTGACATTGTGCTCCACTTCAGACCAGGATTTTATATGACAAGGACACACTGGCAATAAACAAGTCGTTTTTCTGCCAAATTAAGATGTCCGAGCTCGCGCATCCACCTTTACACACATCCCATATTGACGAACCCATGTGATTTACATTCCACAGATTGGAAAGCAATAGACCGAGGTCTTAGCCTGTAGTCTGTTTGTCTCGGAAGTCTAGGTGATTTAGTGAGATGATGATAAAGCAGCGACCCCACATCCCATGATGTTATTTTTCAACCTCCCTGCTTCTTTGTGATGCACTTAACATGTACGTGCCAAACCCCGATGCATGTCACAATAATTATTGTGATGTCACAATAACCATTGTGACATGCAAGTGTCAAGTGACAAGTGTTTGTGCATCTCAGCATTCACCTTACAAGACGATCACATTTTGCTCCATGATCACTTCACTACAGCTTCACTGCTGCTCCACCCACAAAAAAAATCATCAAAAATCTGCCACTGTCTCTGATATTATGAGGGAAAATACAAGGCACACTAGTTTTTAAGACTTTTTAAGGTCTGTTCGCTGTGGGGGATTGAAAGCTGGTGGACCGAATGCAGAGTCAGGGAGGTGTGACGGATCTGAAAAATTACTCTGTATATGTCCCGATCAATCATCTTACACTCATTATTCACAGCAGATAGAGTCGGATGGATAATAACTGTTAGTTGTAGCTCTAATGGCAATATTACTTTTTTCTTTTAGTTTGTGTAAAAGTCAACAAATTCACATAAACCTGCCGAATCTGCTCCTTAACATTTAAAGACTTTTTCTATGTCCTGGAGGTCAGTAATCCTAATGTGCTCCCTGCTGCTTGCTTACAGATCATCTCATGTATTTTTTGTGAATGAGGTCAAACAGAGTTGAGTTGAGTTGAGTTGGCTCTCCTCAATTGTCCTGCAATTTCCTGTAATGTGTTGTACATAAATTTATGCTGGCACTGTGAAATCGCTCCTGACATTTTTCTTGCTTTATTTATTTTCACAAACCTTCAAAACCAAAGCGTGTCCAATCTTTGCCTGTTGTATATTCTGTCAAACCCATGTGTGTGTTTGTTAGTGTTTTTTGTGTGTGTGTACGTGCGAGAAAAAGAGGCCTTGTCTTTCATACATACATGTATTGTCCCTCTGCTGATTGCAGAATCACTTCAGCAGAGCTCTGCTTCTGTTTTTTTGTTTCGTTTTCTATTTCCTTTCAATGTTGTCCTTCTCCCGTTTGTCTCCACTGCTTCAGGGGCCTGTTTGGGTAAGATCTCTTGCGTAACTCCCCCCACCCCCCAGTCCATCCTCCAACCATTCGATTCTGCACAACACAGCAGGGCAGCGCACACACACTCACTCACACACACATGTATTCATACACTTAACAGCACCGCTGACCTTCAGCAACATGGTTAGGGGACTGAATTCGTATATTTCCAGTTGTTCCTCCTCTTTGTTTTCACATTCAAATTGTCCAATTAAATTTATCTTCTCCCCTTCTTTTTGGACTCTGCCTGAGAAGTTCTGCTATGCAGCCAAATGTATTCTGCAAGGATGTTGCAGAAAATATCCCGAGGCCTCACTTTATTACAGTGTTAAATAGTAGAGAAGAGTGTTATAGTGTTATAGCTACAGATAGCTGTAGTTTTTCAGTGTTTAACTGTCAGCACACCTGGCGTCTAAGTAAATCAGGTGAATACTGTACCTGTATACATAAAGACTGAGAGACTTGAAAAGTTTGCTTCTATGCTTTTCCAATGCTGCACATTTTATCTTTGCCATTTTTAGTGCCATTATTTTCAGTAAACTAGTAAATCTTAAAAACTTCCTCTCATACTCAAGTCATTTGGACTGTGATCAGGTATCATTTGATTTTATTAGACTTGTGATAAAGTCAAGAGCTAACCATGTCAGTCTGTCTGTATCCAGCTCAATTTCACTACTATCCTCTCTCTAAATCTTCATTGTCTGTCTCTCTTCTATCTTCCACCACCTCTATGCATGTTATTTAATCTACCAATTTCTTTCCTTCCCTCTTCTTTTCTTCATCTGCCCGTGTCTGTTTTTACCATCTTTCCATCTTTTTTTCCTCCACCTTTTTCTCTCCTCTCTTTCCTCCATCTTGCCGGCACAACACCTATCGACTGGTGACTCAAAGATTACAGAGGGGTTTGCTACAGCAGCACGCAGCTGTGTTAGTGGAAGCCCTGCATTACTGCACCATGTTTGGTACATACTGTGCAGACACACACACCTAGAGGGAAGCTACAATTAGTATGCAGACGGGACGAGATTAACTCTCTGTCTCAGACACTCCACTGCAGACTGTGTTTCAGATCATATTGCCCCCATTTTTCTTTTTATTTGTTCTTATTATGTATTTATAGTGTATTTACAGTCTGAAATACTTTGAATTTACCAGCTTTAAATTGCTAAAGTCAGTTCTAGGTGCTGTTTAAGCTGTGTAAGGTGTTATCCAACCTTCAGACACCCACATTTGTCATTAGAAGCAGGCCTATTCAAAATCAGTCTGTGGGTTTGTCTCAAAAGAGTTGCCATTTCCACCACATGGATGCAGATTCAGGCATTATAATGAGGCTGTTAATGTAAAGGTTGATGTTTGCATTTCCCTGAGCGGGGCTGAAGAGCCAGGTAGAAAGGCGCCTGTCTCTCAAGCCCAGTTTAGCCTCATAATGTGGCCGACAGCAGGACACACACACGAGCATACAAATGTATTCAGAAACTAAGAGCAGGGACACAATGTAGAAATGAAAACACCTTCAAAGTCATCGGGAAAACATCTGAATGAGCTAAAATACTCATGATTTATTGTTTCTTTTCATATGTGCTCCTCTGTTTGCAGTCTTCTTGTCTGTTAGCTTGTGTGTACCAGTGTCGTTGTCTTGTGTTGTGTATGTGTGTGTTTGTTTGGTGAACTTGTGTGTTTCTATCTGTGAATGCTCCTTATCAGTTCTTGCCATTCGTGAAACCGCCTCATGGATGAATTTCAGCCGTGTCACTGCTGCATATTAAAACACGAATATTGTGATATTGATGTATCGTGTTGCCATTCTGCAAGAGTAGACATTTTGATTAAATCTCCTGATATTTTTTTTTCCTACAGTGATATGAGTTGTGATTTTAATATGTGCTCAAGATGGAGTGAAATGTACTCGTTATAATACCTGTGCTTAAAACTCATAAAACAAGGGGGTAAAAACATTCAGGGACTTTTTTGAAAAATGTCTACTGCTGCAAAATAAAAGTTTAAAAGTTCATTTTGGAATGTTAAGTTTGTCCTTGATGGGGAGAATCAATTAAAAATTCCTGTTTTTTTCCTCTCTCTCTCTCTTTCTTTCTCTCTCTCGTACATAATGTCACACCCTCTTTCTTTTAACACCATACTTCCTTCCCCCACCCCAACATTCTTCTCCTTGTTCCTTTCTACTACTGTCCCTGCTTTCTTCTCCAGTGATGGCGGTATGGGTCAGTCCCAGGACGACAGCATCGTGGGTACCAAGCAGTGTCGTCACAGCGTAGCCATCATGCCCATCCCAGGCAACCTTTCGTCCAGCAGCCCCGACCTGCTGCAGCCGGCCACCAGCGTCCTCGACTTCTCCAATCCTGCAGGTGAGAAAGAAATGTCGACCCGGTGAGGTGGGGAAAATTCTTCCTCTGTAGTTTCGATGTCGATTGGCCCAAGTGAGGTGCTAAAACTACTGGTCGATTTAAAGGATAATTCAGTTTATTGCCACTTGATTTGACCATTATTCAGTATTCAGTAATGATGAATAAACTGCTGAGGTACTGTCAAAACTCTTTTACCACCATTCACACTTAAGCAATCCATCCATTTCCTTTAAGCATCAGTCTTGTGAACACTAGTCCTGTTTCTTTATTTGCATGTCTTATGAAACGCATTTGATGGTTAGTTGGTCAATCTTTCTTAACACATATCTTGGGAAAAACCACAAAAAGCACATTTGTGCAAACAAATTCTGTGTTACAGAGTACCGCCTGAAAGACAAAACCTAAACAACTGTAAGTACTTTGGGCATATTTGGACATCCATTACACCAATTGACAGTTATTCATGACCTTAATGACCTCGGCCATCACTGAGCGTTTCAGGTGTCAGACAGTTCAACACTTCTCTCTTGAAGCAGTTTGTCACGTTTGAATCGAGACCTCAGCCTCGTTGAGCGATGAAAGCCTCTTGCAGAGTGAAGGACTCCCTCGCTCTGAGAGTACTGAGGGAGGCTGTACAGACAGCTTGTCACCCCTTTAGCATAATCACATAGAGCAGCCATATGAGAAGTGCAGTATAGTATGCACTCAGTTGTCTCGAAGACAAACTCTCCGTCTCTCCACTTTTATCTTCCCCTCTCCTTGAAATAGGGGCAAACTCTTCAGAAAGACTTATGCTCACTTGTGCTGACAAAAGGAGCATACATTCACTCACTCAAAGCAAGCAACAGGATGTTTCCAGCAAAGGTGTATGCACTTACACACATACACACCCTGTGGTCTTTCTTTGTGAAGTGTCATTGAAGAATTGTGTCCATCTGACAAGAATTAACCTCTTGGACTATGAGAGTCATTTATTCCTTTCCTGTCAGATGTGTTTCTTAGCCCATAATTATTTAAACTAACATAGAGCATGTGTGTATATCTGTGTGTGTGTGTGTGTGTGTGTGTTCATGGGAATGAAAGACTGAGTGGTGGGGTGGGGGGTGGGGGGCAAGAGGAAGAGAAAGTGGAAAGGTGAGGGGAGTGAGAGAGTGAATATGGACCTGATTTATTCCACCACCCATTTGTCACTGAGCTACACACGCTCAGAGAAACACACACACATACATACACCTCCCTAGTTTGTAGAGCTATACATCACATGTGGTTGTGTTGTACTAGAGAACAAATACACACACACACACACACACACACCCCAACTGGGCCTCATTAATCACCTGCCATTATTTCAAGTTTGCCTTAGTATTCTGGCCTACCACTAGATTTAATAGCAGAGGATAGAAAACCTCCTTTTCCAGGTGCTCCACAGGGCTTGTTACACATCCAAAGGCCTACCTGTAATTACAGTAGCAGATCAGCAGAAGCCCAGATGCATCAAAATCGCCTTTCCGCTGTCATCACTGGGGAGTATGACCAACATGGCTGCCAGTGTTTTTGTGTTAAACTCTTAATGTGTTTGTGTCATAGATTCATTGCCTTGGATTGGTCTTAGTTCTAGATATCACTTTGAACTCTGGGACATTGTGATGTGTGTGTTTCATAGGCCAAACAATGAATCTATTAATAGAAACAACAATCAACTTTGATTAAAAAACAATAATGATAATGAAAATAGTCCTTAGTTGCAGCCCTAATTTTCCTCATATGCAACACTCTTGGTGGTACTAGTACATCCCTGGCTGTGTGTGTGTCTCACATTCACAAACCTGTTTTCGTGTCTTCTCATATGACCACACTCTTAGATCCCCAGTTTTCTCTAATGTCTTGCTTCTCTATTTCTTTGTTTCTTTTTTTCCGTTTCTACCATCTCTCCAGTCCTTTTCCCTCTCTCTATCTTATTATGTCTCTCGCTGTGATTTTAAACAGATGTTCTAGTGTGACATGATGAGTCATACTCCCCTCTGGTTTCCCATGAACAGATTAAGGCTACACTAGAAACTCCACTGGTCTTCCCTCCATGTTTTTTTTTCCTCTTCTGTCATGATGTTTCCGACCGCTATGTCTCCTTTGTACTCCTCCCACACTCCCTCTTACTCTCATATTCACTGTGTTTTCTCTTTCTCCTCTCTGCTTGCCAAGCCCTGGGACTGTACTGTAAGTATAAATACCTTCAGTGCCACTGTTTGATTGTGCTTCAGTAAACATCCCTCCTGAATGCTCCCTCCAACATGTCTTTTTTCTTCTTTGATTCATGAGTGGTTTTCTTTGCCCTCTCTCCATTTGTCATCTCTGAGTCCATGAACTGCATCCTTCAGGCTCTTGGTTTTGGCCTTGTTGTGTGTTTATGCTCCTTCCACTTGTATGTTTGTCCTTTTGAGAAAGTAGGAGTATTAGAGTAATTCCATTTTGGTTGGTTTTCACTTCTTAAGGCATTATTTTGGGACTGAAGTAATCATGTTTACCTTTTCATTTGTAAAAGGAAGATTGAATTATTTTTTCTTTCAAAAATGACATGGTCTCACACAAATCTTAGGCCAGGTGTTCATGAATGAACATACACGAAGACGCCGATAGAGTCTTGGGTTTTCATTTTTTTTAGAGCCCCGGTTTTAACCCTTAGTTACACTACACCACTGTCATCTGAGCACCTCAAACCATGATGCCCTGCCCTCCTCTGCTCTGGGTGCTTGCAGTTGTGATTTATTCCTTCCGATTGTATGATGGAGTGACTGGGAAAAGCTTTGGCAAACAGTGGAAAGGAAGAGGAGGAAGAGACTGAGGCTTGTGGGAAGTGTGTAGCCTCTCTCGGTGCTGTGTTTGCAGAAACTCAAGACTTTTTTTTTCCTCCCCGTGTAGAAATCCTCTTTGGCTTCCGTCCATAAATACATTTTCTGGTGTTGATGAAAATGAGTAATACCTTATTAAAGGTGATAATTGATTGGATGTTTGGCTTGGTCGGCAGTGATCGTCCTCCTGTGTGCGGGTCAGGTCGCTGCTCGTCCAGAGGATTAAACCCCCACCCCCCTCCACCGGATATGATAGCGCGGGCTATTTAGCCGAAAGCTTCCCACACTCTAATCACAAATCACAGCTAATGAGACACAAAGCATTTAGCTTCCACTCAGCCCACCCTTGCCACCACCCTGCTGCACATAAACAAAGAGGAGCTCTGCTGCTGCAGCAACACAGAAAAAAGGGCAGAAAGCTGCACACTTGAAACTCTGATGCAGTCTTTGCATTTTTGATTCTAAGAGTTAATGTCATATACTGCCTTCAGTAATCACTCAGCTGTCATGTTAAGTGCATATGTTATGTGTTTCCAATCAATAATCTCACTGCCCACACAGTCCATAAAGAGGTTATTCATCACCAAGAAAGGATGCCAACATGAAAACATCAATATGTACACATTGTAAGAACCAGTAACTACTAAACAGTAACATTGGGACTCTTCCTTTTGAAGAAAGTGATGCATATTAAGTTAGAAAAATCTTGATTATGAAATTCCTTAAAGTAAATGTGCAAAATTATAAACATTTGCGTGCATATACAAAAAGAATAACAAGGTCTTAAAGAAAGAAAAACTGTCTCAAAAACATCCATTAAATTCACATACAGAGAAGAAACTGAAAGCAGTTGCTCAGTGTGTACAGTCACATCCAGAGTGATGCTACTTCCCTATTAAAAAAATCCTTACTTCTTTCATTCATAAATCACAGATATTGAAAATGAAAGTGGCTCCTCTGAATCTTGTATATACACACACACTGACACAGACATTACAGAGGCAGCTCCTTAAACAAGCAGAGGTGATTGATTATCAGCATTCACTCAGACCTTATTGTTATTGGTTTTGCCTTCAGCAGTTTGTTTGTGCTTATTGTGCTGCTGCTGCTGTAATGATGATAATAAAGTAGCCCCAGCTATTGTCATCTAAAGTCACACACACACACAAAAGACCCAAATTGTCACAGACCGATCAGAGATCCCTGTTAATAAGGGTGAAGGTAATGACTTTGTGTCTGAGCAGGTTTAACCCTTTTCTGTTTGACAAAAATGAGGAAGCAAGTGTGTGTGTGTGTGTGTGTGTGTGTGCGCGCGCACATGTGTGAGTTTCATGAACAAACTCATCAGTCAAACACACCTTTTATTTATTTCCAGATGCCACCTTTTCTTTGTGATCTCCCTCTATCTTCAGTATACATGATTTAACCAAACCACGCTACACACAAACACACACACTGCAGGTGTATGACAACTTCATCTGCTCTGTTGGACTCCCTCTCCTCTTGTCACCGTGCAGTGCTCATAACTCACTGTTTTAAAGCTCTTTGGCTGCCTGTGGCTAATGGGCCGTACCCTCTTCCTTACTCAAACACAGAGATCTTTAATGCAGGATTCACTCAGGGGGAACATTTCCATTATTTAACACACGGTGCACTGTGTGTCACATGCATCTGCTACAACACCAGCTACCCTGGGTATATAGATATATAAAACATATATACTGTATATAGTCACCGGTAACATTTAAGCTTTTATTTTAGCCTCTTGCCATTGATTATTGTCTTAGACCAATTAAACAGTAATACAGTGTGTCATGTAAAAAACAAGACTCATTGTGGAGGAGGATGTAGTTTTATTGTCCTATGAATTATACATTCATAGCTTTTAAATTGTATGCTATATGATATAGTTCATTAAATGTTTTGGCTTTAAATGATGATTATTAAATGAAGAATAAAGTTAGTTTTAATTCAACTTTTTCTATTGTACACGTCCAGCTCTTACATAATCTGAAATGACTTCTGGGTTCATGGCTTCTGTTTTATTTAGTAACAGATTTTGCTGTAAAGATATGTGGAGGGAATACTTTGGACAGTGGACAATACTGAGCTTATTTCCCATTGTGCCTGCATTGTCTGCAATTTTTTCTTAATCTCTCTTTGTGCATGTGTCCTTGTTTCTTTATCTTGCTCAAAATTTATGTGAGACTGAATTTCATATAAGGCTACAGTGTGCATGTTTAATGTGAATGATAAATGACGAGTGATGTCAGCGATCGTGGTGTGTGTCACTGACTATTTTTAATGCGCAAACATTATGTGCATGTGTATGTTTTTATGTGTATGTGTGTATCTTCCTGTCTGAAACACTGTAGACCTGTAACATAACAGCCACTAACATAAAACGCACAAATCATATTATTAAACTAAATGTAAGCAGAAAGATGTTGCAGGCAGAAAACAAAAATCCTTACAGCCATGTGGCATCATCATGCAAGGCTATTAGAAAATTTTACGTTAAGATTGACTGAATATATTTAACCACAAGGCTGGAAAGAAGATGAAGCGACATGTTGTCATTTGGTTGAAATGCAGGATAATTCAGTGATGATGTTGATAAATGTATATAGTTGAATTTCATTTGAAATCTAGGTTGCTGTCACACCACAGACTGTTTGACCCTTTGTCCATTTGGTTTTACACCACAGAGGTTTTGGCAGGAGAGTAGTCACTTCAGTCTGTTCAGAGTAGAGGACATGAGTCTTGACACCTGAAAGCCGTTAATATTGTAATGAAGATAAAGTATGGAAATCAGAACTTTATAGCCTTCCTGCCATAAAGTGGCACAGCCCTCATTTCATAATGATCACATTATTGGTACATTATTCAGACAAGAATAATTGTAAGACAGTACAAAACTGCTTTAAGATTACTGTCTGATTGCATCACAGACTATAACCATCAACTCATCTGACTCTAATTAGTCACTGACAGCTCTCCTCTTCCTTTTCTCCTCCACTGTCAGACATCCCAGACCAGGTGATTCGGGTTTTCAAGGCCGACCAGCAGAGCTGCTACATCATCATCAGTAAGGACACTACTGCCAAGGATGTGGTCAACCACACCGTCAATGAGTTCGGCCTCCTCGCAGCACCTGAGACCTACTCCCTGTGTGAGGTGTCGGTTAGCCCCGAGGGAGTCATAAAACAGCGCCGCCTGCCCGACCAGCTTTCCAAACTGGCTGATCGGATTCAGCTCAATGGCAGGTAAGAAGCCAAGGAATCACACTGGTGTCGAATGTCGTATTTTGGAAAATCTAATTCTTAGGACTTAAATGGTTAAAGTTTTATTGGCATGTATTTTAAGATGCACATGCTTTGGCCTCAAAGTATTTGCCAGTACATTTTTTTTCAAAGTGAGTCCAAATATGGTGGACATGAGAATCTTTCTGTCTTTGCAACTTAAAATGCACAAGGAAATGCTTTAATAAACCAGGAAGCAACAATATTTCATGGTCAGGGAAGCATGTTGGTCAGAGGAAAAAAAGCATGGACTTACATCTGATCCACAGTGGGAATCTTGGACAGAGAGCAGCTGGAAGTGAAAAAGACTATTTGAGTTTATATAAACCTGTGCTGTGTTGAAGGCTTGAATGAGTGAACCAAAGCCAAGACCCACTGTGCTCTGAACCCTGAGACAAGGGAGACTTTTCTTCCTTTTCTTTTTCAGATTGTTTTTAGGTTGGTTGGAATTTACAGAAGGCCAAATAGAGCTCAGTATTTTGTACAACTACTGCAAGCTTTTTCTGGTTTGTATTTCTAGCCCTGTATAGAGCAGGAATTTCATATTACCCACATCACTACTAACACAGCTCTAGCAGCTCTAGATGTCATAGCATACAAGAGCATGTACTGTATATTGATTTCTCTTCAAGCAGTTGTTCTTAGTTCTGTTCCCAGGTATATAAAGTAAGGTACTATTCTGTGATGTAGTTCATTCACTTACTGTAGTGTTGCAGAGGTGTAAATCATGTCCTGAGTAAGTAGTTTAAAAAAAAAAAAAACAGGGCTCCAGGTCCTGAGGAGCAGGATCCAGAGCTGCTGTCCTAGTTCAGTGAAATGATAAATCAAGTGGTGCTACCCCTTAAAAGTGCTGGGAAATATTTTTAGTTGCTACTCTGAGCAGAACACAAGCTGCAGTTTGTCCCATTAAAAACCCAAAAACAGCAGTTTATAGTCCACGGTAAACTGTGTGTGATGCTGGTCATTGTGCTGCAAAATCCCAAAGGGTCAAAGAAGTTTCTTTTTGCCCTACAACAACAGTGTTTGTTTTGCTAAGACGTTTCAACATCACTGAGGCAGACACTTACCTTTCTTGTGATGATATGTGTTAAATTGTTTGCACCGAAACATTGCCAGTTTATGTTTTCCCTTTTAAGATGAAAGTTAGTAGGACATGAAAGATAATTGGACAGTGGCCATGAAGTCTGCTTTAAAACGACTTCTCCACAGTTTTCTCCCCCTCTCCTTGCCTCCTGTGGTCCCTCATCAGTCCCTTCCCTACTAGGTTAGCATAAATATTTCATCCTCTGTCAGGGGCAGAGGCTTCGGCAGACAGCATGGCATGTCTGGAATTATTCATACATGCACTCACATGCACACACAAAGGGGGAGATACAGATACGGACAGTCACGCATCTGTATACATAGAGACATGCACGTACTGCGTTTACACGACAATCCGCATTCGTATTCATCGATTTTACGTGCTTGCATCTCAAACATGTATGGACACAATTGTACACATTCAGGGAAAACACTAGTCTTGCAGTAACACCCCCCTTGTGTGTTTGATGGATGACTGAGCTGAGGGAGGAAAAAACTGGCATACTGTGAGATATTGGTGGGAAAAAGGCTGGTTGAACCGTAGAGCTATGAACAAGCAACATCTACAGATGTCTCTATAACCTACTTTCTGCCTCTATAAAATAATATCTCTAACACATATCTGTGTACTTTCATATTTTCTTAATACATATCCTATGGTAGTTAATATTTATAACAAAACAGAGCATCTGCCTTTACAGATGTTTATCTTGGTGACATTACTACACACATGACGATATGCTGTCATGTTTGGCAGTATTTTTACATAAATACATATAGATTGCACTGTCAGCAGGAGGTACACATAGTATGTATTCAGCACAGTTTGCACTATTTGTGTTTATAGGGAGCAGTAGGCAGATATACCTCTGCTGTGCATCTTTCAGTGTGTCTCACCTAGTCTGTCTCTCCCTCTGTGCATATGATGACTGACAGAGGGTCTAACAGGGAACAGGCCGAGCCAATAGCAAGCATTCTTCACACTGCCAGAATACATATAGATGCAGTTACAGGGATCCTAAGCTCAGCACACTCACACACACACACACACACACACACACACACACCACACAAACCACCAATGGTTATTTGGAATGGCTTGGTTCCAGTGACTTCACCTCACCCAGATCTACTTAGCACCACTTTGTCCATCATTAATTTAATCTCCTCTCCTCTCCTCCTCTCCTCTCTCCTCTACTTATGTCTTGTTGCCTCTTCTCTCCTCTTTCCCTCTTATCTCGTCTCATCCTGTCTCATCTCGACTCCCCTTTTCTTGTCTTCTCTCCTTTCCTTTCATCTAGTTCTTCTCCCTGCATCTTATCTCCTCTTCTCTCGTCTCTTCACCCCTTCTCTCTTCTCATCTTCTCTCTTCCCATCTCATCCTCTCTCCTCCTGCTTTGCAGTTGCTGAGGTGTTTCTTTTTCTTCTGTTTCTATTCCCTCAGCACGTACAGATTCTTAGAAAGTCCTAAAATGTCTTAAATCTACATCTATAAATACAATCCTTTGAATCTCCAGTTCTGCTTATGAGCTCTCAAAAATGTTCCAATTTCTTTCTGAATGTGCTTTATCCAAAATATAAATCCAGCTCGCTTTTCTCACCTCACATCTCCTCTTGTCAGCTGCCCCACCTCATCTGGCAGAGTAACAAAGGGCAATTTAGAGTTGCGTCCATGCCAACACTTTGCCCCTGCGGGCTGCAGGTCTGTAGTCCTCTGAGGTGTTACATTCCTAGATGACCACATTACAGCTCCATTAGAGTCAGAGTAGGGGGATGGGGGTTTTAGATTTATAAACATAGAGGCGCATAATGAGGTAAAAGAGATGCTCTGCTGCTGGAAGCTCTCCCAGAAAACTGTTGGAGATCATGCCTCAAAGAGAAATGCCACCCCCCATTCATCTACCTGTCCTCTGTCTTACCTCTCTTTTGCTGAGAGGCTCTCTCTCCTTCCTAACACCAAGCTAAAATACATCTGTAATCTATCAGTACCATCAGAGTATCCTTCCCCTTTCCTCAAACTAATCTCAAGTTTGAGACACTAAATGTGCCCATTTAAAATGAAATGTGAATGAGGGGAACATTCAAGAGATTTATCTGGGTGGGTGTTTTTTTTTTTTTTTTTTTGCACAGTTACAGCTGGCTGAAAAACGGGATCTTGTCCACCCACTTGTCTGCCTCTGCAACCTACATTAAAGCATCTGAGGATACTGCTGATCCAGTGCTTTCTGTAGTTTTCCAGCTCTAAAAATACACTATTTGCCATCACAAAAATGATATCAGTGATACCACTCAGAGTATTATACATCCTGCCTATCCTGTACTCCTGTAATTATTGTCAGTTAATCCCCACTTTCATTCTTTAGACTCAAAGGCTTAGATGTAATAATTCCTCCTCTCTCTTTGTTGTGTTTTTGGAGGATTTCTTTTACTCAAGGGGTTTCTCAAACATTATACACTCTTCTGATAAACTGACAAGAGAAGTCTTTGAATAGCCAGTAATTTTACAGATTAATAACTACATAGGAAAACAGCAGGAATATAGTGTCTTAACATCTTTATTGCATTACATTGTGGTTTTTCATGTGTTTAACTCCACAGCAGGGCCAGCTATGAAAAGCTCTAATCTTTTTTCCTCTGTAAAACTTTTCTGAGCTCTTGAACAAAACAGGAACAATATTTATACTTCATAGGTGTGCTCCAACATCCACATCTTATCCTCTTTCCCTCTGCCCTGTAGGTACTACCTGAAGAACAACATGGAGACGGAGACATTGTGTTCAGACGAGGATGCCCAGGACCTCCTCAGGGAGAGTCAGATCTCTCTGCTGCAGCTCAGCACCATGGAGGTCGCTGCCCAGCTCTCCATGAGGGACTTTGAGCTCTTTAGGAACATTGAGTCCACAGAGTATGTACAGATGTTGTTGATTGATTAACAACAGGTGTATGACAAATTCTTACAGCCACAATGTTTTTCCTGAACAAATAAAAACCTGTTGCCTTAAAGAAAAAAAGAAAAATTAACTTCTGTGTCGTGGCCCCCAGGTACGTGGACGACTTGTTTAAACTGGACTCCTCAGTGGGAAGTGGCAATCTGAAACAATTTGAGGAGGTCATAAACCAGGAGACATTCTGGGTCGCCACAGAGATCCTGAAGGAGCCCAACGCCCTGAAGAGGATGAAGACCATCAAACACTTCATCAAGATCGCCCTGCACTGCAGAGAGTGCAAGAATTTTAACTCCATGTTCGCTATTATCAGGTGGGCTGATGTGTAGAGTGACAGTGTGTGTGTGTGTGTGTGTGTGTGTGTGTGTTGACTTCCTAAACTGTGTGGTGACAAATTGTTTCATCATTTTCCTCATTTTTGCCTCAGTTGTAGGATAGCAGTAGCATCAAAGCCAGATTCTTGTTCTGTGATGACAGCTAGCATTTATTCCGTCTCCCCTGACAGCTTTTGTGCCAAATGAGCTTTGGCCACTCGCCTCCTTCCCCACATCCTCAGGAGAAAACTGGGCTCACCTCCTCCCCTCTCCCTCACCCTCCCCCTCCGCCGCCAGCTCACTGAATCAGCCCTGATTCTCCCAAACCACACAGACTCTGCCTCTGCAGCCTCACACCATTTAAAACAACACTCCCATAGCAACGGTTACACTTATTGTTTGTTGCTGTTGTTAATTCCCTCTGGCCTCTGTTGTTTGGCTGAACTTGGAGATGTGATTGTGTCTGAACCCACCAATACGAGTGTATTCATGTGCAAGTGTGTTTGTGTCTGCACAGGCAATTGTAAGTGTGTGGGTGTGTATGTGTTCATGCAGGAGAGGATTTATGTTTACTGCGTTTACCTGTGTTTGTGTGTGAAAGCATCTATAATAAGCCTATTTATATAGCTCCTTTCAAAACAAAAGCACAAGGGTCAAAAAATGAAATAAAAGATAAAATACATACAGTTCATACTGTATTGTCATTGTGAGTTGTTGTCAGTGTAACAAAAAAACAGACTCAGTACTACTCTACCACTATTATCTCAGGTTCAGATAAAAATCCACAGGCCACCTTGGGGCATTTGCAATTTCAGTTTTTAATTGGCCTTTGGGGCCCCTGGGTCTGGAGCCTCCATTTTGCCTGTTTGATAATCTACAAGTTAGTAGTAGAGATTGTCTGCACTATCACTGCAGCATAAATTTTAATCAATTTAAATATAAATGCATGACGATGCAGCTCTGCAATCACTGTAGATTCAATATATTTTGACTGATTAAGTGATATCTGCAGTACAAATTTCTCTTGACGTATTTTCTTAATGTAAAAAAGATCCATGTTTGGGCTGTCCTCATTTTACAGCAGGTCATATGGGGCAGAGCCTGTGTCCATTTCAGATCTGGACTGAGAGTTTAAAGAGCCCAGCAGCCGCAGCATGGTGATCCTCTGTTCACTGCTGTAAAAGGCACTTTAGAACAGAAGTGTCTGACCTCTGTGGCACTTTTATAGTCCTGCTCGCAGCAGGGTGTCTTCTCACATATGGCTCTCTGATGCACAACCTGCCTGGTGACAGGTTCATTGCTCTCTCTCTTCCTCTGTGTGTGTGTGTGTGTGTGTCTGTAAGAAAGATAACATGTAGAGTTTCCCATATTGTTTTATAGTAGAGGCACAAGCCTATACAATACAGAGTTTGGAAAAACAACAAACAGAGGAAAACACAGGGAGGAAGTTGTAGCAGTAGATGGAGAATTGGTGAGCAAATGAGCAAGGGACAGTAACTGGAAAGATAATGAAAGAAAAGAACAGAACAGAATTAAATGCTGTGCCAGTCATAATTATCAGCTGTTTAAATGAGTCTCCTCAGAGCTAACATTGCCTCAAGGGGTCCTCTGCTCTGGAAAATGGAGGACTTGCTAATTGAAGATGGCTAGCTCAAAAAGTAGTAATTGTGCAAATGTCAGTGTGGGAGTTGTATGGTCCTGAAAGCACTGGGATGTATGTACTGAACGCTCACTATAACTATACTCTTGTCCTTTTTCCCCTCTATCCTCATTTCCCTCCCGTGCTTCTTCACCTCTGCCTCTACTGTTCCCCTCCCTTCTTCTTACTGTAACCTATTTATCTCTGCCTTTATGCTTCCCCTACCTATCCTCTCCTCCTCTTTCCTCTCTGACACAGCGGCCTGAACTTGGCACCGGTGGCTCGGCTGCGGAGCTCGTGGGAGAAGTTGCCCAGCAAGTACGAGAAGCTGTTCGGGGACCTGCAGGACGTCTTTGACCCTTCCAGGAACATGGCCAAGTACCGCAACACCCTGAGCAGCCAGAGCATGCAGCCGCCCATCATCCCACTGTTCCCAGTGGTTAAGAAGGACCTCACCTTTTTACATGAAGGTGAATGGCTTTGTGGAGAGCACAGAATTTCTTTATGCACCTTTTTTTTTCTTTTCTTTTTTTTTTTTTTTTTTGGGCATATCAGCTTTTCACATGTTTCACATTTCCTGTAGAGGCTAGAAAACCGAGACCATTGAAGCTTTACACGTCTTTCTGTTCAGTTTGATGCTGCCTACTTCCTCTGTATAGAACGGAAGGTCAATTTCAGGTTCACTCAGAAGGTTTAGTTCTGACTTCCCCATCTTGCCAAAACTACCCAAACTGACTTCTCCTTAAAGGTTGGGCTCAAACAAATATATGGCCTTGCTAGGAATGAAAATGAAAGTTTCCCAAATTGTGTAAGTTGCAAAAGATTCAAAAATGCCCCAGCATGACTCAATATGAAAGAAAGACACCCGCTTTGATCTCCTGTATTGATGACAAGAAAGAGACCAGAACAAGGAGATTTTTACTTTGAAGATTCGTCTTAAAAATATTTCTCTGGGCTGCATCTTGCAAATGTGCCCAAAAATGAATCATTTATCACTTTTACAATGTTGACAGCTGACTTCACGCTTACTATTTGTGCATGTATGTGTGTCTTACGTGTGTATTCTTACTTGTGTTTGTCCTCCCAGGCAATGACTCCAGCGTAGACGGTCTTGTGAACTTCGAGAAGCTGAGGATGATCGCAAAGGAGATCAGACATGTGGTGCGGATGACCTCTGCCAACATGGACCCTGCTCTCATGTTCAGACAGAGGTCGGTTGCTCTGATACCACAACTCCCTAAAAACCTCTTCCTTTTGAGATTTACCATTTTCGTTCCTTTAACTGAATGCTGCTGTCTGAGCCAGTTTCACAGACGTGTGTCATTTAAAGCCTTTTGAATTCTCCAGTAATGAAATTAAAGCCCCCATGTGTAGATTTTTATGTGATTATATCGTTTAGATTATTTTGGTGGCTCATTGCAAAATGAGAAAAGTTGCTTAGAGGTCATTTATTCTTAGTGTGTCCCCTATGCTTTAATTAGCAGTATTGCCAAAGCATCACACCCAAAAACTTCCTCCAAGAAAGTCAGCAATACTGATGTTTTGTTTTGTTTTTTTTTATGTATCAATGTATCAATTAGGGGAACATGTAAGTGAATGTGGTGGCTCAGAAATCGTCACATATTATGAACACTTAATTTGTGCGTGACAGTGTCCATGGAATTCACTTAGTCAGTCATAGTGGTTTAATCTGGTTTTATTTCTCCAGAAGTGATACCAGATCTTCTTTAAAATGTGTCTTTGAAACTGGCTCTTCCTGTTTTCCATCAGCCAAACTGTAGCAAAACTGACACGTCTCAGAGTCATAAAGGCTGAGTCCAGCATAGCGAGGTAGATTCCAGGTTTTTAGATAAGACACCTTTACTAGAGAGCAGTACAAATGTGGGCAAAAAGGGAACCACCACACCATACCTCCACCAGCCAACCTGGATCCTTCACCGACAGGATCAGGCACACACACTCGAGGTCTGGTTCGATTAATTCCTATTCACTTCCTGTCCAGTTCATGACTCTTGGTGTTTCGATTGCATTCCTCAGCTGGAATGTAACGGCACGGTTACACAAGACATGTATCGACTGGAAGTGAGGTAGAATTGATGCCAACCACAGTGTGTAAATTGTATCACTCCGTTTGTGTGTTTATCACAGTCTGTCACTGCTGCAGAGCATGACTGCCCCCTGCAGACACTCTCTTCATACTACAAGCCGTTAAAGATTATTTTCACTTATTTTAGACGTAAACATGTTGTTTCAACATTATATCATATGTGAAAAGTTTTTCAAAAATACCAAAAGTTGACACATAGACCTGTTTTTATGAGTGCGTGATGCGCAAAGCCATAACACACACTCTTCAGGTTGATATGGGGAGATGTCCTATGTCCGGTGTCCTCCCATCTCCAATCATTTCCTGTTTTGTGGTGGCATGACCTCTACATAGTCTCGTCTCCTCCTCCTCCTACCTCCTGACCCTTGAACTTGTCTTTAAGTCACGCTTCAATCTTCACGCCTCTTGCTTGCAGGAAGAAGAGGTGGAAGAGTTTAGGGTAAGTTCGTCCTGGTGCAGGTTTCACCCTGTTTCAATCTGGACCAGCAGAAATTCAATCCACCCTGCATCCCTACCACCATAAACTCTGCATGTCCCCCCCTTTTAATATATCTGGAGTGTAAACGTGTGTCTGCCTGTGCTTATGTGTGATTAACCCTTCCATTTGCAGTGCCCATTCAGCTGAACCAGTCCATCATTGACCCATTAATTGTCTGCTCTGTTCATAAGATTGTATGTTTGAGTCATATAGTAGCTTGAAATAATATTTACTGTTCATGAACATCAAGAGGTCCTAAACGCTCTCTCATTATAATAGGTAGGTAGTAAAGAAGATGGTCTAACATTTTGGATTTCTGGCATTTACTATAGGTTCGAGTTCAAATTTTCTGTCGTTGATTCATATACAAGACCATAGTTGAATGAAATGTCATTCTTGTCTTGGCAGATACGATACAATAAGGAAATACAACTTTCAGCAAATAAGCAACTCAACTCTAGGTCCCTTTAGTTCCTGTTCTAGAGTTTTTGATCATATAACATGATCTTCATCAGCAGATTGGGTTTGCCCACTCACCATAGAATTATACGTGTTCCAATTTCCCTATTTTTGAGCATTTTTAGGTCTTTTCAACCAAGTTAGCTATAAAGGTAAAGGTAAAAAGTTTGTTGTTGACTTCACAGCAGTTTCACCGTAAGGTCTATAAAGTAGCCATTCTGGAGTTTTCAGTTATATCACTTGATCTTGATCTTCATCAGAGGTTGTCATGAAATTACAGATCAACAGCCAGAACAGCCTCTAAATGCATTTTGAATGTTAACTTTTAAACCAGCATGGACAAGTTCTTAAAGTGATCACAAAAAAAATAATTTTTTGATTTTTAAATGTACAATTCCATGGCAAAACTCAAAACTCAAACTCTGCTGCTGAAAAAAAGTGATACAAAAACCCAGAACAGCCACTAAATGGACCTTCGGGCGAGACTGTGTTAACAGCTGCTGTTTCCAAGGTCAAGAATGAACTTTGAACCTCAGCTAAAAACTCTGTAAAATAAAGATAAAGTAAAACAAAGTAGGAGAAACGTTAACAGATGCTATTTGACTCAGGTTTGTTCATATTTGCATCCTGACATAATAATCCCCATATCGAATCCTGTGCATCTTGTGTTTCCTAACCCTTTTTGCCTCCATCTGACAGAATGTTCTGTTGTTCTGTTCTGTGATAGCATGGCACACCCGCAAGAGCTGCCTCCCTCCCAGTTGCATGGTCCTGTTTTTAAATGCTATGCTCCAACACAAAGGCAGATGTACAGATTTTATAGTAGAGGAGGAATTTGATGAGGAAGCAGTTGTGTCTGTTTTATAGACGATTGTTCTGATTGTTGTTTACTGTTTTTTCCTTCCCCCTCTCAAACTGCCTTTTTATTTCCTGTCTTTATACTTGTCTTCTGTTTTTGTCTTCATGTGGCCTCATCTTTCTCAACTTTTTATCTTCTGCTTATCCATTAACACCTATTTCTCTCACTTCTCCAAATTTCTCCACATCACATCCATCTTTTACTCCACTACTTTTCTCTCCTACATTTTCTCCCCCTCATTTCCTCCTCATCTGCCCTCACTACCCTCACCCCCCCCCCTCACCTTTCGATCTCCTTCCTCGCTCTCTTTCCTCCTCATCAGGTCTTTGAGTCAGGGCAGCACCAATTCCAACATGCTGGACGTGCAGGGCGGCGCCCACAAGAAGCGAGTACGTCGCAGCTCGCTTCTCAACGCCAAGAAGCTGTACGAGGACGCTCAGATGGCCAGGAAGGTGAAGCAGTACCTGTCCAACCTGACAGTGGAGACGGACGAGGAGAAACACCAAATCATGTCCCTGCAATGTGAGCCGGCCTACAGCACCCGTGAGTAACACAGTCCCAGCACTAGACTACTGCACTGAGTAAACCAAATTTTCATCATTTTCTTAGTTCATATAATTTTTATGACATGAGTAATTGTAGATGAGACAGAACAAGATCTTTCTATTTATGTATACCACTTTTGACCTTCAGCCCTACTTGGTATACACGGGGATATCAATGCACATGCTGTGTGCCTGTTTATTAAGTAATTAGTACAAGTAGAAATACATATTGTATTAAACAAGAGCAGTTATTCAAAGCATTTTTAGTATTAGTTTAGTATTTATGTATTATGTATGCATGCACTTTTATGTGCTGTGGTACAACTCCAGATAAATGATATACACTATCTTAATTTGACCTGACAGTATACACTGTGTTGTACACAAGTTCTATTTGTATTATTGGCTTGCACTGCCACCTAGTGTGTTTCAAATGCCCTGCAGAAAATAACCAGAGGGAGCTAATTAATCACGTGACAGATACTGCAGTATGTATGTACTGTATCATTCAGACTCTGTAGAGCAAAGCATGGACACAATACTGTAGGATTTCTTTTTCTCAATGATTTAGCATAACGTAAATGTTAGTCAGTGCATTATCGGTTCATCATATCAGCACTGAGAGGATAGAATTTGCTGATAATATAAAACACTCTTACCACATATTATAACTTTGACAGTGCCAAAGGGCATCAGTATGTGAAAGTAATATTTTTATCACAAGTCAGTGAAAAAGTTGCCATCTTCAAAAGACGTAAATTAAAATGATCATTTTGTTTACACATTTTTCGTCTTCTTCCTGTGGTTGCAGTGTCAAAGAACTTGAGTGAGAGACGATCCACCAAGTCGGACATGTCTCCAGTGTCTCTGCGGTCGGCACTGCCCTCGGGAAAAACACAGAACAGGGTGTCACAAGTCCTTCAGGTCCAGGTCCCACTGAACCCCCTGCGAAAGAAGAGTACTGCCAAGGACATAGGCACACCAAGTGAGTACACCTGTACACTGTTTTATATGTAAAGCAGCATTTAACATGGTAAAATCAGTATGGTAAGTCAGTCAAAGTACATTGAAATAAGAGTCATGCTAAAACTTAAATTCTAAGTCAAGTTTGGGTATATACAGTTTCTGGTTCTGTGTTACAACAGATGCTCTCAAGTTAATTTACTTTTCTGTAACCTTGTTTCTCTCTCTCTCTCTCTCTCTCTCTCTCTCTCTCCCTCTCATTTTTGTTCTCCAGACTCCAATTCTCCTCAGGTGGTGAAGAAACCTCCAGTGAACTCATCAGAGGAGTGGAGCACCAAGAGGCCGTCTGACGACACCGTCTCCACCATCTCCTCCCTTCACTCCAGCCCCACGGTGTCACCACAGGGTTCTCCACGCAAAGGTCTGCAGCAGAAACTATATTTTTATCTGAGGATTGGCCCCAGAGTAGATTTGTAGATTGTAGAAAATTTAGAGGTCAATTTATGGTTAGTTTCAGTTTTCCTTGCTTGAAAACACATTTTTTTTTAACTGAAAGAGTCACTTTGTCCTGAGGGTCCTGTGGGCACCCTGTGACTTAAACCTCCAACCATCCTCTTGTTAAAAACATAGACAAATCCCTTATTTTCACTTTCTTCGCTCTTTCTCTCTTTCCTTCCTTCCTTCCTTTTCAGTGGGAGGCGTGGCCAAGTCCCAGAACTCCAGCCAGATGAACCTGTCGGGATCTTCGTCGTCACTGACCAGCGATGCCAGCACAAAGGCCGGCACTGTCAGCCTGCGCAGCTACGGCATAGGTGGGGCTCTCCTCCACAAGAGGATTCTACTGATGACCAGGCAGCAGAGCCAAGAGAGGAGCAGGGAGAGAGAGAATCAGGCAGAGGAGGAGGAGGAGGAGGAGGAGGAGGGGAAAAGAACTGAAGTGGAGAAGGAAAAAGAGGAGATAATGCAGGAGGAGACAGAGGCAGTTCAGAGAGGCCGGATTCCTTCAGAGCAAAGGAGAGGGAGATCCGGGCAGCAGAACATCCAGGGTGCACAGACAGATGCAGAGCTAATGCTACTGAGGGTAAGAGCAGGAAGCCCTATACAGAAATGGACAGGGACAGATGAGGCGCATCATGCGGTCCATACTGCATCCCCTACCCGTCCACCAGGGCTGGGACCCATGACTTTGTCACCTCTTTCCCCGCCCCAGTTGTTAATAAGGCCAAAACCCCCAGAGTCCCCCATCAGGACCAGGTTGATGTCTCCATTCAGGATACTGAGGGAAAGGAGTCAGTCCAGGGAAAGGCCCATGGCTGTCAGGTCACATCTGATTGGTGGGGTGGGAACGGGTGAGGTTGCACCATCCTCACCTCAGGATGACAGACAAGAACATGCAGAGCAGAGAGTCAGGAGGTCGGTCAGCCCCAACCCCTTCCTTTGGCTCTGCAGGGACAGACACACCAGGAAAAAGACTGTTTGACAGAGACCACTGATTGATCCAGTTGTTTGCAGTGATTTGAGGGCAGCTAGTAGTATTTCAGAGAGACTTTTTTGTTGATGATCAATTATGTTTATTGAGAATCCATCACAAGAGACTTGTTAAAGTGATGGCACCACATTTCGTTTTTTAAGAACAAAAGTAAGTGTGGTTACTTGAGAGACAAGAGTTTCAGATACATATCAGATATTGTCTGAGGCAGTAGCAGCAAACCCAGTTTTCCCAGCATTTCTTTGTTTGTATAATTCTGAATTTTTGTAAGTGTTCTAATGTCTAATGAAAAATAACAAAATATGAATTTGTAGTTTAGTTAGATTTTGGTATGTGATTTTCTTCTGTGGCATGCAGTATTTTATTGCCATGTTCATTTCGTCTCCCTGCAGTTGCAGGTGATTTGGTTCAGAGGGTTTTGTACTATAAAGTTATAACTTTAAGCCCAGTGGTGTCCCTCACAGTAATTTATTCACAATTCAGAATCTCCGTACATGTTCAATTTCACATTTTACATAGCATCACAGCTCCTGAAATTGCTTTACAATATAAGTGTTGATGCAAAGTACTATACTTGACATAGAGACAATGATGAATATTATTGATTCCAACTACGTTTTTATTTTTAAGTGTTTGATAATAGAAAGGACACAGAAACGTCATATTGTCTCCCCATATTCTCAACTGGAAGCTGCTTTAGGTAAAAAGGTTCTATAGTTTAAAACTCCTGGTCTTTTATTTAATCTTTTTATTTATTTCCTCTTTCTGTCTTTGCTGTTATCCCCTCTGTCCTGTCCCCATTTTGCTTTTTCTTCACCATTGGGTTCTGTCTTTTACTTTGTGTTCAAATATTGATGTATAAAATGCTCATTTTCCCTCTCTGCTGTCCAGGTTACGCCCTCCTACCAGCCGGTAAAGCAGACAACCTGTCGGACTCCAGTCACAGCGAGATATCCTCCCGCTCCAGTATCTGTTCAGTTGACTCAGTGCCAGCTCCCGGGCTTGATGACCGGTGTAGTAACAGCAACAGGATCTGTACCACTACTGCTGCCATTACTTCTACAACTACTACAACAGTGGCTGCTGCAGTTGTTGAGAGCACAGCAGCAACACATGCACTCTTAAATGCTGATTACAACCAGCCCAGCACAAGGTAATTAACTTCAATTCAGAGCAGTTTATCTAATCTGTCTGGTTAAGTCAGGTCATTTATATTGGAGAGAGGGCATTAGACATTAAGTTTCCTTTGATACTCATAAGTGAGTGGTGGAATTTTTAAAATGCCAAGGTATAGATAACGCAATCAGTGCATTTATATACACTCAAAAACAGGGTTAGCTATTGCATACAAAATGGCATCATTATGTAAGTGAGAAACCTGGTTTTCCCTGAAGAACACTTGCTGGGCTATGTCTATGTGTAACCCAGGTTTCGAGTCATCTTTTTACATTACATCAGACCAATTCATGCTGCAGGGTGCTGTCACTACAGAGCCTGTCCTTTATTACCTTTCTACAATACTTAAGATCACTGATCAGTGTAGGGAATATTGAAATCACCTCACTTGGAGAAAATAAATCCTCTCTACATGGGGACATGTGTTTTTTGTAGCATACAAATTTACTCTTCTTAACCTGTACAAGCACTTTTTACTTTATTTATTGGGATCCTTGTTAACTCATATCATAATCATACCTTAGCTGAAAGGTAATTGGTATAAGAGATTCAGCTTGACCGAAGGACATCTGACAGTGTAAAAACATTCCCTGTCACACAGCTCAGACACTTGACTGCAAATTTTTTTCTCAAGCCTCAAACAAACAGGTCTCACACACACACAGAGCATACACATAATTACCAGAAACCTTCCCTGTGGCCAACATGACCCAAAAGACACCGCACATATACAGTCTGCTACCTAAGCTGCTCCTCTATTTCCTCTCCCAGCTGGATTCCAATTACGTCCTTTCCTCATTAAAATCCAGAGAACAGGAAGTCGTAAAACACACCAGGTTTTTATTAGCATCCCACATTTACTGCCTTTCTCTCTCCTCCTTTTCTCCATTAACAACGTATCGGTTTTCACACAGGCGGCTTTTTAATCTGGCTGAGTAAACAGCACGCCTTTTTTTATTGTCCGCTGTTTGTTTATTGTTCGTCCATGATCAGGCCATTCTGTCTCATAAAGAGGGGACTATAAAATATCACCGGATGAAATAATCTGTCTGCTTCTCTGATATTATATTACCTTGGCAGCCTTGCCATATAACACCGACCCTGTTTTATGAAATACGACTCGGTTTCATTGAGTGGCTTGTTTGTCCAGTAAAACCATGTCAGTGAATCAAACTGCTGGTTTATGAAGTAGGAAAAACTTTTTAAAAGTTTTTTGTTGTTGTTTTTAAACCCAGACATTGTGATCTATCATGCTGTCAATTATTTGTTTTGTGATTTTTTTTTTTTTTTCCAAGGAGCAAGTGTACAGATGAGGCATAAACATTAATGGCTGAACATTCACAGTAACAAGTTGAACAACAAAAAACATTAGAAAAATCTGTACAATAACCGGTCTAGACACACACAAGAACTCATTTTGGTTGAAAGTCAAAGATTGTGTAGATATAATAGTGATCGTCTGCGTAACATTGAACTTTATCCTGTTTTCATTCATCAGCTTTTGTTGGTGTGTTGTTATTGCATGACTCTCTGACCCACAAATAGCCCCTTGACATATTTTCCACTTCCTCCTCGAGAGGTAAAAAAACATTTTGGTTGAAAGTCAAAGATTGTGTAGATATAATAGTGATCGTCTGCGTAACATTGAACTTTATCCTGTTTTCATTCATCAGCTTTTGTTGGTGTGTTGTTATTGCATGACTCTGACCCACATGTCCTCCAGCCAACAGCTTTTCATAGTTATTGGACCTCCTCCCTCTGCCTGCCTCTTCATTGTCAGTTCATTGCACTATAACTTTCACTGCCACTCAACAGTTTGATATAGTCTTGTGCAACACACTTTCCCATCCCAGTTTCTATCCCTCAAAATTGGGATAAGGGTTAATCCAGATGTCTGAAAGCTAGAAATGATTATTATAGCATTCTCCAACTGATCAAGGTTCTAGTGCACATTAAGGCACTCATTGTGTATTCAGAGGGGATTGTGCCCATAAATCAATCCATTTTGAAATCATCAGTGTAAATGTACAGGACTTTAACAGCTAATTTTCCCCTGTGAATTATCTCACTATTATCTGCACTAGTTCCTCATCGACTGCGCGAGGATATGTAACGCGAGCCTCCACCTTCACCTCCTCCACCTCCACGGAGGAGCTGACCCCAGACCACACCTCCCTGGACTCGGTGGCCGACAGCGGCCGGGGCAGCTGGACGTCCTGCTCCTCTAACTCCCACGACTCCTTCCAGAGCCTCCCGCCCTCCTCGTGTCGGCCCTGGGACCATGGCATCCATGGGCACCCGCTTTCCCTCCCGCACACACACCTGGGCGGTTTCAAGCACACACAGCTGGCCGGGCCGATAGCGGAGGTCGAGGCCGTGGGTCACACGTGGGCAAATGACGGCGCCACCAAGCAGCACTCCAGAGACTCCAGCTCGGATCTGTCCAATCAGTCGCGGCAGAGCTGGGCGTCGTCTAGCTCGCTGTCGGACACCTACGAGGGGAATTACGGGACGATAAAGCGCCGAAACACCTCGGAGCACCCCTCCTCGCCAACCAACGAGGAAGGAGGCCAAAGCACAGACCCCGCCTACAAAACGGTGACATCAAGCACAGAGAAAGGCCTGATAGGTGAGGGGTCAGGTTGCGAGTTTGAATCCCTGTAAACACAGTGTGGCAGTGTTCAGCTCTGTTACTATGTGTGCGAGCATCTGCTGTGGGTTTGGAGGAGGGTGGTTGTCTAGATAGTTACAGTAGAAAATACACTTCCCCAGTCAACTTTGTAAAGCTATAGAGTTGCAGACACAAGTCATGCAGTCAGACGTCAGCTTTTGCTTAAACTTTCTTGATACTAAATGTCAAAATAGCTGTCCATATTTTGTCTCAGATTTACATGCAGGAAATCAAATTAATTGCTGCTGTTTTTTGACTGAATTACTGCCACTTCCTGTTGCCTGTTTTGCTGTTACACTCATATGAACAGCTGGCGAATGCTGCTCTTTGGCATCTCGTAGATCTTGGGCCAAGATCCCAAACAGGTCTTATTCTTGTCGCTGTTGGCTCTGCATCTGACAGGAGTTATGGAGCATCCTCATCCACCAGAGTGTAAATTTGTCTTTTGGATCCCCTTCTGTCGTTTTGTGATAAACTATAAGACCATGCAGTTTGTTAGTTTTATGAGGGTAACAAAAGTTTCTCCAATTGTAGAGAGTTTTTGACTTAGGAATTGTAGAGCAGGAGAGGATGAGTTAAGACAGTGTTATGTCCATGGCCGAAACTGTTAATAGAAAACATTAACTGGCAGTTTTTCTAATAATCGATTAATTGTTCAAATCAATCATTCTCTGGTTCCTGCTTCTCAAATTTTAGGATTTGGACTTGTCAAACAAAACAAACACCTCTTTTACCTCTAAAAAAATCATATTTTTTCACTATTTTCTGATGTTTAAGAACCAAACAATTACTCGATTATTCTGGTCAATAACAGCTTATTCAGCAGTAAGCAGCTCTAGTTCTGTCTGTATGTGCTGCAGCCATCCATCTCATTGGTTGTATATTTTTCTTTTGATTTTTGACACATTTTGATGCATGTTTAGTTTTGTACTGTGTTAGTGAAACATCACATTAATTTAATTTTTCCATTTTTTTCTTTTGTCCCCCCCCCCACACACACACTATTTCCATACCACACATCTCCTTTTCTGGTTACATCGTCAACCCCCCACCCCCATCACTCCTCATCCCTCACTCCTTTACTTCTTCACTCCACCCCTCCTTTCTTTTGATCTACACCTCCATCCAGTGTATTGTGTCACCTCCCCCGCCAAGGATGAGCGTTACCGAGCTCCCCCTCCCACCCCTCCAGGCTACCAGGGTCTGGCTCTGGGGGATCTCGGCCTCACAGACGGAGTAGTTGGTGGGCCTGGAGGTCTCCTCCCCAGGCCTCCTCACCTCAAACCTCCAGACTACAGCGTGGCCCTGCAGAGAAGCAAACTCCTGCAGAGCCCCGGAGCAGCCAGCAGTTTGGCTGAGGCGCGGAGGCTGGCTGGCAACCATCACCTCCACCACCAAGAGGCCCGGACAACTGGCTCCACGCAGGGCTACTCCAGACCACCCAGCATCTGCCTCCCACCACAGGAGCTGGCTGACAGTGAGGATGGTACGTCAACACAGGTTTCTGAAATGAAGCACAGCTCTGAATTTCAGACTTCACACTAAAAAAATCATTTGCAATGCATTCATTCTATATTTTACTATTACTACAAATTACTATAAGTTTTTCTGAGTTGTGCTCGACACAACAGTACCTTGCAAAATACAGTAGTCATAATTGTTTTCAGCAGTAAACAACAGCCACAAAGTCCATGTAGACATGAAAACAGGGTACATGGGGGTTTTGAAAAGTTTGAAAAAGCATTGAATTTAGTTTGAAATTGAAGTTACAGACGTCTTAAATATTTTCTCTTGCCTGCTGTTGGCAGTAATGTTATTTTTAAAAATACCATCTGATTGCTTGTATTATAACTCATATGTTATACATAAAAACAATTACAGTGGACTCGCCGCCAACCTTGTCTTCTTCTCTTCTTTCCAGATGAACAGGTGTCGGCGGTGTAAAGACAGCGACGTCGCACTCTCATGTTCTCACACACGTACCAGGTTGTGTTGATCAGGCTTTGGACTAAGCTAGCAGCCTGCCGTCACCACGTGTCAGAGCACATTTTCTAAGTCCTGCCCCCACAGCCCTGTGTGACACCACCACGGACCATAACGCACCTCTGGACCAGACCAGATGGTCACATAACCCCTCCCCACCTCCCTGGTCTCGTTTTAAACCCATTTCACAAAACAAAGAAGAAAAGGCAATATTTTAGATACTTTTTAGAAACTCTTGAACAAAGCAGAAAAAGGTGGCGTGATGGGAGTCTCATCACGCTAGATGGTCGTCACAAAAATGAACAAATAAAAGAAGGAACGAGTGACAATAACCATGCCTCATGAGAAGAAGTCAGCCTTCGTGGAAACAGACCACCACGTACCTCCATTTTACGCTCTGTGCTCTCTTGTATAAAGTTGTTTCCATTGTTTTTCACAGTTTTAACTTGTTGTACAGCGATTTTTCTTTTTTGTAAAAAGCTTTTTTCTTGCTCTTCTTTTTATTTGCATCTCTGAGCTTTTGCAAAGTTTTTATTTGAGAATAGTGAGGAGGAGCAGACAAAGGGATAGAAAGTTGTAGTCAGCAGTTCAAGTATTATGAGGAACATTTAGCTTGTGGGGAATTTTTTTCTTGCTTTCTTCTGCTATTGTTCACAGTTTGCTTTCAGCTCAAAAGAAGATGAATGTAGATTAATACAAGACAAGTGAAAACTGATTTTAGATTTATGGGCCTCTATCAAACCTTGGCACTGATGATGTAAATATACATGAATAACATCAGTTCCAGTGCACAAAAAAACTGCTATAATAAACCCAGCTTTATCATCCAAATACTTACACTTGACTGTATTTGGGGTCATGAAAGCCCTCAGGAGCCACAAATAGCCCCTTGACATATTTTCCACTTCCTTCTCGAGAGGTAAAAAAAAAACAGATAAATTACTCCTGAACTAACAGAGAGCACGTCTGTTTGTGTATTTATCACTTAATGTACTTTGTTGAGCTTTATAGGGAAAAAAAGAGACAAGCAGTATCTCTCAGGCAGTTTTGTGTCCTCGTGTCGTGCTCTCCACCACCCAGCCCACCTCTCTTATTGCTCGTTCAGTCTGACGCGAGGTACTTTTGCGGCATGCTGCCTCCTGGATGTTCTATAAAATCTGTATTGTAACTTGTTTTTAATGAGCTGAAGAACAAATGCCTCGCCGCTTCCTGTAGAGTAAAGCGCGTGTCGTTATTTTATTGCAGCAGCTATAATAAAACGATAAATTAGCACCGAGTGGCCACACAACGTGCATGCATATACACTCACTCACACCAAGATCTTAGCTGGTGTGCATAAAGACAAAGGACAGTGTTTACACCATTGCTTACACATTTTGTTTACAGTGTTTATTAGACTAGTTGTCTATTGAATTACAAGCTGAAATGTTGAAAGTATAACCCTCCAGGTTCATTTGACCTTGTAAATTTGTTTATAAAGCAGCAGGAATATGCAGATGCAGCATAAACTTTTGAGTATGTGCTCACAGTGTACCTCTCGTTTTTTTTCCTATTATTTAAAAGAACAAGCAACAAAACAAATCAACAGATAATGTATTTTAATGCCCAGCTTGCATCTTCATTCCATGTTCATAGTACATTTTGTAGAATATTTAAAGGGTGTGCTTGAAAATTGTTTATTTGTGTTGAAAACAAAAACAAATTTGTACATTCTGAGTAATGCTTTGGAAAAGGAAAGTGGTTCTTATTTGTGTTTATCTGCAGTGCAGCAGGGGTGTAACTGGAATTAGATGTTCTTTTCCTTCTGCTGTCTCGTCTCACGCTCTGTGATGCTTCTTTTTGTATTTGTTTTGCCACACGAAGACTTGAAATGATCATTGCTAATATATACTTGGCATATATATATATATATATGAATTTATACATATATATTTTTGTTGTTTCTTTGCCATAAATTAATGTTAACTGGTCATGTATAGATGAGAGAAGAGAGTCCTCTATAAATGCTATTTTTGAATATTTTGTTATAACAAATAATCCAAGGCTGTGATTGCCCTGTTTCTGTCTGCGGGCAGGAGTCTTTTCTGTTAGTTCTTACCTATGTTCCTGACTTGTTTTCTCCCCTCACACTCTGTTGCTGGTGCCATTTCCGATCTGTCTATACGTGAAATTGCTGCTGCGTTTTGGGATATGGCAGTGCGTGCGTGTGAGAGAGAGTGTGTGTGTGTGTGTGTGTGTGTGTGTGTGCGTGTGCGTGTGCGTGCGTGTTGTGAAATTACATTTGCGAGGCTGGGATCAACATAGAAAAAAAAAACATTTTGATTCAGTCTGGGCGCATAGCACATAAGGAAAGGCTCAGAAGTCATTTTCAATGAAAGCCCTTCTTATTTTGCAGCTTTGATTGCTCTCGCCTGCAGAAAGGTTGGGCCCCCCGTGGGTCTCTTGCTGTCGGTTTTCATGCCACAACGCGAGTTCATTCAAACTCTGATTGGATGATTGAAAACAGGTCTTTTGATGCTATTATATCCCTGTCTGTTTGAATTGAGCAGCCACAATGCCATGTCTCTCTCTCTTTCCCTGTCTCCTCCTCAGCCCTGTCACCTCAGCATGACTGTAAACTTTCATTTTTCCTCCTCACTGTACTCATGGGATGGAATTCACTCCATTGCTTGTGGGATTTTATGAATCATGAGTGTCCACTGTGACCTTCATCCTAGTTACATTTTCCTTTTTTTTTTTTTTTAAACAATCTTGATAGTAGACACTTTTAAACAGACTGAGTCAGAAACTGACACTTCCTCTTTTTTGCACAGCTGTATTACTCAGATTCTATACCACAAATCAGTATTAATGTTCTGCATAGATTTAAAAGAAAACAGTGGCATGTGCTACTTCTTTTCTTTGGCTCATTCATGAATGGCAAAATCAGAAATCAGAGCTTTGAAATGTTGGATTTAGAGCAAAACACCAGGCAACCATTTGCTTTATTCCTTATGTGTCTATTAGCACTCCAAATGCTCCATTTTTTTTGTTTGCTTTTTGTATTTTTGTTTTTGTTTATCTTTTTTCTTTCAGGGCAAAAGTTCATTCAGTAGTAATTCCCTTTCTCCCCACCCCAGTTGGTATGTTTTCATGTAGGCTCCTGGCACTGTGAACACAACACATCAGTGTTTTTAATTGATATAAACAGGAGATCCTCTCCTCACTGGTTGATGAAAATGTCCCTTCTGTCTGACTGTAACTTTCGTCTCCCCCCACCCCACCCTAGTGTCCTGCCATGTTACCTGGAATGCAATAAGAGAGATGTGAATGTGTTTTATGTAGACATCTTTTGGCATTACAGCAGAAATGCACAACAATAAGCTTAAATGTGGTGAGTGTGCTGCACAATCTGTACAAAGAGGTATTAACTTGGTCTGTGGCTTAAAGTTTGCTTTTGTCTCACACTTCTCATAGCGGTTGTAACTTATGTCTTTTAGAAAGACAACATGATTTTGCTCGTACGCTTTTTATGTATTTTTTACGAGTGATTGTAAATAGTTGTTATATTTTTGTTTAAGAGAATGTTGAAAAAGGAAAAAATACCTTTTATTTCTCCAAGTCTACTGATATGAATTTGGACAATGAATAAAATAATAAACAGAAAGGATTCTGTCGTTACTGATGGATGATGTTTGGTTAACAATGGTGCCTGTAGCCTCCTCTACATAATTATCAAGATAGGTTGCTCAAAACCAACGATGTTAACTTCAGGGAGCATGAAAGGAAAAGTCAGGAGATCATCAAAGTCAGATGAACATTTTTTGGGGACCATAACTGTGCCAGGTTTCGTGACAATCCATAGTCAGTGAGATACTTCAGTCTGAACGCGATGGCCTCTTTGTTACCATTTTATTGAAACAAACGCAGCCAGCGTGTGTGTGTGTGTTTTAAATCAATATTTTTGGTGTAGTCTTCACTTTCGTACACTTCTCAAATGTCCTCAGTTTTGTCCTCACTGTCTCTCCACCTTCTGCTGCACTCAGCTCTACATCAGATCTGATCAGAGCTGGAGAGCGTCACACTGTGCTCAAGGTCAGGTTCCTTTTATTACTCATTAAAGCTTTACTGTCACACAGAGGGGCAGGAAGTCATGCTGGTTGATCTGTCTATGTGTGTATGAGAGGGAGGAATACACCAGTCTGTGCGCATATGTGCATCACTGGCTCCATATATATGGTGCATTTCTACACCTAAACCTATTTTTCACAAATATAGGTTTATTATTGTTTACATTGGACCTTGAGGCTTGTTAGTGTTTATACTGCATACTGAGATGCACCAGACAACTTTAAACCTTGCTGGGCTGAGATGGCAGCAAGACTTAAGTATGATTGTATTAGTAACAAAAAAACTACACAAAAGTTCATTCGTTACCTCACAAACAAAACAATTTAACTTTCCATTTACTAGAGTCCACTTACTTACTTTTTCCAGAGCTTTCAACCACCCCACACTGTCTTGATTGGCTAAAAGATTTGTTAATGATTGTGATGGATCTGTTACTATGTGGGCTGTTATCCATTTCACTTCAAGGATTTTACTCATGAAAAGTTTAGTCTTGGCCTTGGAAACATTAGTCTGATGAAACCATCCCAACCCATGGTCCATTTGCTAGCTTTTTCTGAAGCCTTCAGCATCACGCTGGAACAGTTCAGTACAGTAGCATTTCTTTGTGATGTGGGGGAAAAAAAGATTGCTGTTGCAAATTAGTCATATATAAACATATCTTCTGGGAGACAGGGTTGGACAGGAATTCAGGCAACAGACCAGCATAAGGTCAAACCCCAGGAAGCAGAACGCAAGGCAACAGGAATAGAAAACTGGATGGCTACAAAGTTATAACTGCAGTATGTGGAAGGTGAGTGGGGATTGTACCTTACCTACACTTTTTCCTACACTTTTCAGTTTTCATTTTATTGGCCCAGGTTCAAATAGGTTAAAAAGGTTCTGCTACTTCTTCAATGGTCAAAGCTTTGAAAAATTGCAATTAGAAAATTCAAGCATTCTAGATACTCTATATAACCACTGTCAAACATAGGGACTATAGCAAGTAGTTCCAATTAAACTGTTCCCAGTTGTTTTTTTTTATGTGTTTAATATTTTTAGTAAATTTAAAAAGATATAGAATATGGAAGAGCTGTAATCCTTAATAAAAGAATGTCCCTTTTATTGTCCACTAAAGGAACCACACAGAACAATATACGTATCACAAAGTCTGACTAATTCAAATGATATTTAGTAAACTTTTGCTCAATCTGACTTTGACACTGACATCTGAACTGCTTCTTCAAGATGCTACTCTTTTTCTGCAATAAAGTTACACTTAAGTGTAATGGAGGCAGGTCAGGGTGGTGTGAGGGTGGAGGATGGAGGGTGGAGGATGGAGGGGGGGGGGCATCTTAACCAGCATGTTCAAAGAGCGGGTCTCTACATTTCAGAGAGAATATTCCACAACGATGAGAGTTTGTGAAAGTGAAAGTTCAGCTCCGAGTGGGATTCGGCCTGGAAATGAGTTGATGAAATTACACACAGCTTCAATTATACATCACAAAGGGCGAAAGAGCCCCACTGGATGGCAGGGGAAGAAAATGTGGAGAAACGGGAACTCTCCAGTCTTGTAATATGTGCGGCCTGTAAGCACGTGTGTGTGTGTGTGTGTGTTACACCTCTCCTCTGTTTTGACTTTGAAGTTGTGACTTTGTCAGGAGCAGAAGCCGAGAGCAGGAGGTGGGAAAACGGAGACTTTACCACCTGAGGGTTGAATGCACACACGGGGGTTGGCTTTTAGCATATTCCTGTCTAAATGAAAATTTGTGAAGCAAAACAGTTTGGAAAATATTCTCACCTGTATAGTCTCAGCAATGCCCTTGAGCGCATGTATGTGTGAGTGTGCATTTGCTCTCACATACATTAATGAAAAATAAGTTGCTTTTCCTCATGTGTTGTTAACGTTTCATGTCTTGTATGTGTGTGTTGTGCTTCTCCTCACATAGTCCATGTCAAATATTTTATGTCTTCCTCTGATGTCTTTTTACTGTGGTGTATGCAGTGTTAGAGTAATCTTAAGAGGTACTACAATGATTTAATACTGCACGGCCATAAAATTGCAGTACTTAAAAGAGATAAACATAAAACATTGTCAAAATCAAAGCAGCTGGGGTATCCTCGTGACCTGGCTCAATCACTCGATCATTTCCTGTTGCTATTATGCAGACCTCTTCCTTCCCTGTCCTTTCTCAGAAAAAAAAATGTAGAACTGATTTTTAAAAATGTTCAAAATCCTAAATTGTTTACATCCATTTTTCTTCTTTCTCTCTGTTGGCATATTCCTGTCACTGCCACCAACAAACGATCAGCTAAATCGCATTAAATCAACAGCAGTGTGTGAATATCTTTGCTAGCATAAAACATCCTACATTTCCCATAATGCAACATTTTCGTTAACTTCTTTGACTGCATCTTTCAAGCTTCACACCCTCTTTACTATTTGGGAATACACTTTTTCATGTATAACTCTTATGTCTGTAGAGTACTGAGCTAAAGCTAGGAGGTGATTAGCTTAGCTTAACTTAGCATAAAGACTGGTAGCAGGGGGAAACAGCTAGCCTAGCTCTCTCCAAAGTTCTGCCTACCAACACCTCTAAAGCTCACCTTTTATCGAATATGCACACAGAGAAATTTACAGTTGACAGTTATATAAAACTACAACTTATAATTTTTACATATCAGCTTGCATATAGATTGAATAAAGAAGGCACAACATGTTGGTAAGTTACCTGCTGTTAGCTGTTTTTTTGGCTAGTTCATTCTCCCTGGTGGACAGGGAGCCACAGAGGACATCATACAGATGTTGTAACAGACTCAGAAATGATTCCTATTCCACTTCTAACAGGTCAACAACATTTTTTTAATTTACAAATGCAAATATGCACAAATATTTTTTTCATGCATTTCATGTATTGTTCAGTTTCTGTTTAATCCTACCATACATTGCTAACTGGCTGTAAGTTTCAGATGTAACTCTGTAATGTTGTGCGCTCCATGAAGTAGTTGTACTATAGGTGGGGGACAATGTGAACTCTAAGTTTTGACCACTCTTTCTGTTTAGGTCAAAGGCCATACAGTGATCCACAACACTGTATGAGGAGAGATGACATGCAGCAGAGTCATCGCCACAGTTCATCTTCCTGTCCTGCACCTGCTCTGCCATGTGTGCTATGCGATCTCTTCAGCCATTTTTCATGAAGCCTGTGGTACAGTCACATTAAATATGTTTAGATCTTTGTGTTCTTAACGTTAGGGGTTGCAGTGATCAGACTAATTTAATTTAATTATTTTTAATTTAATTTAAAAATAAAGATTACCCAAATGGACGACAAAGTCTGCTCAGTTACCACCTAGAATTCCAGTTCTCTTTGAAAAAAAAAAAAAAAAAAAAGTGATACGTATGGTTAATTAGCAGCTTTTCCTGTTGATCACTTTTTAGATCTTATCTTGAAAATGTCAACAAGGTCTCACAGCAAAGGCTTTGTGTTTGTTTTTGAGAAATTAACACTTCTCATGTTAGCTTGTTAGCAATGGTTGTGAAAGCCAGCCCCACGTGAGAGTCGCTAACTGATCAAGAAGTATTTTAAGCCACTCTAGTGAGAATACTGTGTAGGAAATGTTTTATATAGTTTTGATAACATGAAGGTTTTGCAAATAGAAAAGTAGAAACAAAGCATCTCATTGTAGATGTTTTTTGGATGTCAGTGTATATTTGTGTTTGTGTCCAAGTTCATCTTCTGCCATTTGTTTGTTGCATATAAATGGTACTGGTTTACTGCATATAAATGAAGATAGGCTGAATTTATTTTCTTTTTATCAAATCTCCTAGACTCCCGAGTCTGCCTCTCAGGACCATTTGAGGGGCACAGAGCTGCATGTTGAGGTGACACCCTCCTTAGTCACTCTGGCAATTTGTCACCTGTCCTCAAGGCTTCCTGGAGCTTGTAAAGAGGTTGAGGTCAGTGTCCTTGCATCTCACTGTCCTCAACAATGTCAACAGGGCAGCACAGATAAATGACCTGACAAGCCAACAGAATGTATAAAAGCCCACTGGGCATCCTTCAAGCTCCTGTTTTCATCTGCTTTTTATTACTTTCTTAAATCACACTGAAGTTCTGGATTCATTTAGTTTCATGTGGGCATTTTAAATGTATTTGCTTTTGACACCTGCAACAGGTACACAGTGACCAGGGCACCTCTTTATTATTATAATGTCCTATACACATATTTTAACCAAAACTTTCCACACAATCCATTCAAAATCAATTTTAGAATTAAGTCCTCTTTTTGACATTTTTTCCAAGTTTCTGGAAGTTGCAGAAAATATATATTATGTCTCCCACAAAGTTGCTCTTTGGACACAAATCAGACAAGTCATTATAATTTGACATAATTAGATGTTTTATGTCCCTCCATGTTGAGCTCTGTCTCAGTCTAGAGCTGCTGTGTTTAAAGAAAAACAACAAAGCTGATTCTAATAACCCTGAGATTTTACTCCCTTATTGTTCTACTGACAGCCATGGGGGGGCAGTGCAGCATTATGGGAAACCCGACCTGTAGAAAAGCTCAGCCTCTGCATTTCTTCACCCACAGGCATTAGACAAGATTAGTGAAAGAAGGCTATTTGGGGAGCTTATTTCCCCCCAGAGACTGGCCATCCTATTAAGGTGCAAATTACCAATGCGTTGTCCATGTTGGAACAATGCAATCCTGGCTTTGTAGAAGTGATGATTATATCTGTCTCAATTGTCTTTGTCCTGTTTGCAAAAGTCTCCTCTCATCCCTTAACTAGCAAATGTTGGTTCCTATAGGGGCTGCCACTCCTCCACACTGAGATTTAATTGTTGTTTTTAATGGGTGGTTGCCTCATTGTGTATGTGTGTGTATGTGTTTGTGTGTGTGTGTATCTGCATTATTTAATTGACTTATTGGGTTGCAGAGTGTGCATAGCTTTACATGTGTTTTTGTGTGTATGTGAATTAGTGACACTTTCAATGAAAGTCATGCCTTTACAGTATGATTTTGGTTTGTATTATGAGTTGTGTGTGTGTGTATGTGTGTGTGAGAGAGAGAGAGAGAAGTCATTAGGGAGTGTAATCTGTCCTTCCTAACTGGAAAAGAAGCAGCGGCTACACATAAGGGCCTCATCATCATCAGATACAATCATCATCATCATCAAATATCATCATCAACATCATCATCTGTGTATCATTACCTTAACTAGCACAGTGAGATCTCTGGGAGGAAGCACACCCTCTCTCTGGGTAAATAACAGTCTATCTATCTATCTATCTGTCTATATTCAAAATGGTCACAAGGTCACTCGCTCACACACACACACACACACACACACACACACACACACACACACACACACACAGACAGAACAAGAGGTTAGCTGCAGTTCATATCTTTTCTTTGGCAAAGGATCACTCCAGAAATGTGTGCGTGTGTTTGTGTACGCGACCCTGTGTGTGCAAACAGGTGTGTGCATATCCTTACCAACGCTCAAGGCCGACTTTGTGTGTCTGCACAGTGCAAGTAACTCTTGCAGGGAGAGAGAGCAGCCACGGTTGATGGAGTTAAGTAGCTGGACGCCACTTTTCCAATAATGAGTCAGGTCAGATGGTTCAGAGGAGGAGGATAAGGTCATAAGTTTGAATAGGAAGATCGACCACAGACAGACACACTCTCACATGTGGAGGATGGGCACACTTGACTTTTTTTTGCCCTTTAGAGGAAGCAAGTGGAGAGTGGCGAAGGGTGAAGGGAAATGTTGAAGGGAGAGGGAGACGTGTGTGTGTGTGTGTGTGTGGTAGGTGGATTGTGAGGTGGCATGGCAGTATCAATCTCAGCAGGATGTCGCCTTTGCTAGAAGTGGACCTTGAAGAAGAAAGAAAAGAGGGGCGGAGAGAAGGAGATGAGATGGGAAAGGAGAAAGGGGTGAAAACTATGTTGGGCAATAGTCTAATAGAAGTAGTTTGTATGACGGGATGTCCAACCCTCTTGAAAGGCAAAACTGTTAATAACTGATTCAAAGTCACACCTGAAGGTGCCGCAGAAATAGGTGTCTTAGAGAGGGGTGAGACACAGTATTGTTTAAATATGAGGATAATAGTGTATATTTTAAGAAAGTCTCACTCAGAGGGCATTCTTGGTGTTGCAGTCAGTTGTTCACATAAAATGTGCAATTTCTGTCACTTTTTATGTGAATATCCGACCTCGTTAAGAATGAAAAAAGAGACCAAAGATAGAAGTTCAAACCCTGGCTTCCTGAATCCTGTCCACACAGCTGGCCAGTCAGAGCACGATAGTGGGCGTGAATGTCCAGCACTTTTGGTTTCAGAAAGTTCCAGGAATGTTTGGACACAGCCCCTCCTCCTACTTCTGATGGTGGAAAGGTGTGTGTGTGTGTGTGTGTGTAGGTGGATGATATTCCGAAGCTGTTCAACCATCCGACAAACACTTCTGCTGAAGCATATTGGCCCTCTAAGGCCTATGTTTTTGACACCTAAAAACTGAGATTTTCACAAATTTTCTGCAGAGTGGATAAACCTGAAAACTGTGATCGGTAACAAGACTGTCTACTAAAAAAAAAAAAAAAAATTAATTATCCCATAGGTTGTTAGCATAAGCAGCTTATTTGACTTATAGTTACATTTTATTATCAGATTACCTCTAGTGGTTGCATGACACCACATCAGTCATTTCAGCAAACGCCCCAAATCAACATGTTTAAGTTCAAGCGACAAAGACCTTAAGTGGTTATGGTAATTATGACAGGTGCAAAGGAGGAAGTAAGATAATTTTGTCATAGAGCCATAAGGTCAGTGTAGGGAGACAGATGGGTCAAAAAGACATTGGACACAGGAGGCTGGAGTCAGCATTGTTTCTCATTAAGGGTGGGATGGTAACAAAAGGATGTCTTCTCAACTTTACTGCCTCATTTCTCTGTTTGGTAGTTTAAGTGTGAACACAGGTAAAATAACAAAAACAACCAAACAGTATTTTTAAATTTAGGCACCTTAGAGTATTAGTACAGGGAGAGGAGGTAGGGAGTGAGAGATGAAGAAGGCAGACTGAGACGTGTCAGAGGGAAAACTTAAATACCCCCTACTGAGGAAACTGAGGAAGAGCTGCAGAGAAATGGATGAGATAGGTGATGGGGGGTACTTAGTGGGAGGCCCCTCCTTTGAACTAGATGTCAGAAGAAAGCAAGCGAGAGGAGGAGAGGGAGGGATGGAGGCGTCTCAGAGCAGATCAGAATGTAGCAGAGCAGATTAAAGAGGGAGAGATCACAACCGAGTTAAGGAGACACGAGAGAAAGTAGAGGCTGATGATGATAGAAGAGAAGACGCTTCTGCAACTCAAGCAAAACAGGAGAGGAGAGGAGGGGAGAGGAGAGGATGCTGAAGGTCTAACCTCCTCCGGTGCCTCTGAGCTGCAGCCAGGTCTTTGATCCTGCACTTCATTTAACTCCACTATAGGAGACCCTCGCAGTCTGATGCACAGGATTAAAGGCTCATTCCAGAGTTTATTTGACATAAATTATTATTCAAAAGGAGTTTGAGTTGAAATTGACCTGTATTTCATTTTACAACTTTACTTGTGGCATCAAAATTCAGAATACAGCAGGGCATGAGAGTAGCTGAGCAATCTAAGAGGTGTGTGATGTTCATGGGTCAAGGTTGGGTCCACCTCCATTAACTGGCGTCGCCCTCTCTTGGTCCCGTCTCAGGTTTCCTTTTGCTTCTTGCATCCACAACCGTCATACTGACAAAGCGTAAATAAAAGGACAGTCACAGAATCTGCAGCAGACGGTAGACTTGTGGCTGCTCCTGTTGTATGTCACTGCAACACTGCATCAGCGTTATCTTTCATGGTAAAACACAGGTCACACTGTGCGAAAAACAGCTCAACTTCCTTCTTCACAGCTTCCCTGGCTCACTAGAAACGTGCAAGATCCAGTGTTTTCCTCTCCAGCATCAGGCTGCTAGCTGCACTTTGGGTTGTTTTTTTAAAAAGAGTTTGGCCATTTCTTTGAAGTCAGCAAATTGATTCTTGAACTGCTCTGTGGAAAAAAAAAAAAAAAAACATCAAGGATGTCAAAACACACCTCAGCTTTAAAGCAAATTCTACTCTTCTGAATTGGCTCATCCTCTGTGTCCTCACTGGAAAAAAAAACAAAAAAACAAAACTTCAATTTCTGGCTCTCATCCATTCAGTAAACTCTGTGATCTACTTTACCCTTGTGCAGTATTCACCACTTTGTCGCAGCTTGTAATTGTGTCTAATTTCCTACTTTTCCTCTGTTATAATGCCTCTTCTAGGTCTTTAGATGAGGTGTGCACATTGTTAAGTACATTTTAATAAAATACCAATGCATAGTTTAACATGAATGGATCGGGGTTTTTTTTGTAGGATACATACAAATTAGATGTGACATAAGACATACAGTAGAGCACTTAAGTCCTGTCTCCTGAAGGACCACTTGTGTTTTATAATCTCTTCAGTGTCATCAGATTGTTGAGTCACATGTTATCTATCTAATACCTTACACTTGTATGGCTCAAGGTTAAAAGGTAAGACACACTCTCTAATGTAAAAACACCTCTGCAGTATTCAGCAAGCATGCAGCATGCATTTGTATTCAATTCTGACTCTTTCTACAGTAGGGATTTTGTTTTCCTTTGGGTTACAGTGATGTTAAGTGATCAGACTTCAAAAGCTTTGTTTTTATAAGATTAATATCGACACAAAGGTCCTTGGTGAGCGCACAAATCAACAGATATAAAAGTTATCCTTGCCTGTTAGCTCCGCCATTGGGAAATTCTTCTGATTTCTCACACTGTTTCCATTAATGACAGAGAGATTTCTATTTGTTATCTTGAGTCTAGAAAAGGAAAGAAATAGTCCTTTTCTGTGACTATTTTATTGAGGAATTTGAAATAGCTGTGCAGATTTACCTGTAGCAGGTGAACATTCAGTGAAAGACACATTTCCCATTATTTAAGACTTTCGTATTCCCGATATTAACTAATTAGTGCAAATTTTTAAGCTCTCCTCATGCAGTTTATTGTATATTTTACTGGTTGCCCCCCAAGCTTTTAAAAGATTATCAAGCAGAAAATTCCTTATCTCACATTTGAGGGTTTGATGCTTTTGTGTGTCATTGGTTGTGTTACTGGTTGGATAAAACAAGCTAACTGAAGACATCACCATGAGCTCTTTTTTTCCAACAGTTTTTTGCATTTTATAAACTGAGTTAATTTTGCTTTCCTTTGGGTTACAGTGATCTTAAATGATTGGACTTCAAAAGCTTTGTTTTTATAAGATTAATATTGACACAAATGTCCTTGGTGAGCACACAAATCAACAGATATAAAATTTACCAATTGAAAAAGTGAACAAATGAATTGATAATGATAATATCCATAGCTGTAGTCCTACTTTCCTCATGTAAACCCTGGTTTACCCCGTCACAGTTGAAAAAAAAAAAAAAAAAAATCCTAACTTACCCTTTAACCTGTAAACGGCCCACCCACTGTCAACAGGTGGTATGGTGCTGCTCATTAGCAAACCTCACTTGGTTGTTTGTTCCTAGTTTTCTGTCTGAGGCGAGAAAAGAACAGGAATTGGAGAAAAATGAGAAGAAACCACGGAGCTGATTAAAATGGCAGGCGGACATATTAGAAAACGCAAAATCGCAGACTCTCAGTGACGGTTGCTTAACCACGCTGGTCATGTCGTTAGCATTGCACATAAACAAGCTAACAAGGAGCTAGGTTTAGGCCAGCAGCTTTGTGGGAGAAATAATGTGTTGGTCATCAACTGTCGGCCTGAAACGTCACTTCAGGGATACTTCATGGTTCCCTGTCTACCTGGCTGATGGCAGCCCGATGTCTTGAAGTCTCAACCTTCCCTCACAGAGTTCCTGTAAGTACTGGGTGTCTTGGCTTTCTTCGCTGTTGTGTGGTTGGTGGTATTTCTCAAGCTATGAAATTAAGCTATGGCTGCTTCAGTGTACAGTATGTGTCCTCATCTGTTTGCTAGTTGGCAGTATTTTGCTAGCAGGTGTGAGTTACTGTCTTAGAGTGACTGAACTTATTTTCTTCTTTTGCTGTTGTTTGGCATGTGTCTTAAAGTGTTTTCTTGTTGTTGATTTACATTATGGTGAAACATGACTGCTAACATTTTAGTATTAGGAGTGTTGGCTGAATTGATTTTGTGGCATACATTGTTGTTCTGTTGTGTTGTGTGTGTGTGCAGGTGTTGTTCAGGGATGTAAACATCACTGTTTGCATTACCTACTTAGATACTTGAATGTAACTAAATACATTTACTTGAGCATAAAGTTGAGGTACCTGTAGCCTACTTTACTTTACACAAAAATTAATTGTTGGGCATCTACTGACCCCATCTATACATGGCTCATTATTGGTTTCATTATTTCCCCAGGCACACTGCAACCAAGCTGTATGCTAAAGGTGAAATGATAAGTCAATGGGAGTAAATTAATTGCTTCTTCAATTAATGGTTGATTAATTTTTACAGCAGAAATACCGGCTTTGTGAGTGATTGCTAGTTTCCCAGGTTTCTATGATAATTAACTCAGCATCTTTGGATGTTTGATTGTTGGTCAGACAAGACACTTTAATATATTTACTTGGTCTTAGGGTATTAATGATGGGCATTTTTCAATATTTTGTGACATTTCACACACTGAGCAGTTAATCAATTATTTAAAAAAATCTAACTGTCAGTCCCACTGATAATGAAAGTAATTAGCCTTACAGTTCTCTTTTGATGGAGTTATATGACCCCAGGTTTTCTGTGTGTTAATTACTTGACACAGATAAAACTAAAGTAATTTGATAAAACACCAGTTCACAACAAATGAGGTCAATATAAACTAAAACAATTGTAATCTTTTGGATGGATTTTGACTTTGGAGGTTGGAGGACCTGTCATAGCTCATACTGTACTTTAAGTTACTAATTAGTAAAATTATGTAGCCAGGAATTACACAGTAAACCTGGGCCTTTTCGGTGGCTTCAGCAGTGGCACACATTGCCCAGTTGCTAATCTCAGCTTTGCTTTTTTAGAGTATTCTCTTTTCATGACACTTTTTGTGGGAACTATTGCTCTTTTTACTCCACTACAATTATTTGTCAGCTTTAGTTACTAGTTACTTTGCAGATAAACATTTATGCGCACAAAACATATGTAGATCTTGTAAATATGATGTTTTGTTATAGATTAGTCTACAGCACTGAGAGCTGAGATGATTAAATTTGACTAAACTATTTTGAATGGTTGAAGTCTTTTTTTCATCAAAATGCCACACATTCCTTGGTTCCAGCTACTTGTAATAGACCATTTTTCTTTTTCTACTTTTCTTGTGTAAAGAATCTGAACACACCTCCACCTCAGTTTGTCTCTGCGGCTAAATGGGAAACTCAGCATGGCTTTTCTCACCCATAGGTGTAGTCCCATTAACACATTTTGCGTTAATCCAGAAAGGCACTAAGGAAGTATAGGACTCAAAGCAGTGGATTTATGTAACCTTCTCGCTTTATCCTTCATATAATTAGGCCTTTTTAACCTGCTGAGCTCTTGTTCGGTGGTTTATGCTGCTGCCACATACAGCAGCACTCATCCCCTGCTCATTTGTTGATGGTCATTTACCACTCATTGCTGCCACAAAACATTTTGGAACAGGGACTGTCTATTCCAAAAAAACTGTTTTTAGTAAGTAGCTTATATGTTTTAGCCTGCTGCTGCTTATCAGGTGGACTGCTGGATTTAGACTTATCCACTTCCTTGCTTTGGAGATGATGCTATGTATTATTTCATATTATATGCAATGGTTGGGAAAGGCACATTGCTGATAGTGTTTGACCCTCACATAGTAAACTGAGTAACTGGGGTCCCCCTCTGTACCTAATGAAGTTTTGGCAGGTGTGTTTATTATGGTCACCTCCTGGTCCCTGCTGTGTGGACGTTTTTCTACAGGGGGAGATGAGGTCAGTGCTGATCCATATGACAAATCCAAGAATTTTTATTAAACTGTGCTTTTCCCAGTTATTTTTTTTAACATTTCAGTTCATTCTTATGATTGACCAAAAATACTTTTATGGAGGCGCAACCAGTCTATTTCTCTCCTGCTGTCTCCCTATCTCTTTCAGCACTCCTTTCAGATGTGGCTGCTTCCTTTCATTACAGCATGTGGCCAGTTTAACTGAATCTGTAATGATATGTTGAGGTAAAAGCTGTGATGTGTAGCCTCACCCGTTTCCTCCAAAGATTGTCCCAGCTTTAATTACGGAGTAGGATTTCTTTCAGTGGCATCCAAAATTCAGAGATGTAGCACATAATTATTTAGATCAAAAATCAACAAGTCATTCCTCAGCATAAAATTTAAAAGTGACATCGCAGGATATGATGGTATTAAAAGATTCCTACAATGAGGGTTTTCTTACATGAAGTTCTGAAACCTCGCTCAACTGCTCCTCTGTCTCTTTCCCTCTGTCTCTCTTTAAGGCTGAATAAATGTTATGATGTGAGAGTGATTTTTGGATTGATGGATGACTACAGCGCCTGGAGGCAACTATTTCAACTTACAAGCCTGTCTGTGTTTTCTAACCAGCTTTCATATCATTTAGAAGAAGACACCCACACACATGCCCACTCTCACACACAGACACACACACACACACAAGTAGATTTCAACCTTGGTTTTATCATTAGTTTTCACCACCGCTCTGCTTTGACTGGACCTCCTAGAGATACATAGTGACTGTTAGGATGGGTATATGTGTTTGTGTAGTGCATCTGAAGTTCGTGTGGGTGTGTGTATATCTAACTTAATTTGACTCAAACACGCTCCCCTCGCTGGAAAAGAATTATGTTTTCAGCCAAATCGAGCCTGTGTTGTTTAGATGCATAGTGCCTCTCTGCCATCCCTTAGTGTTGCAGAGGAGGGAATAATATGTCGACTCTCATTAGCAGAGAGACTGTGACATCTTCAGTGTGCTGCTTATACCGTAACCACCCGTGTGTTTGTGAGCAAGACAGTGGATGTAGCTGTATGCATTTGTTTGTATCCATCTGTGGACCTGCACATGCAGCATCTTCTGTGCATTTATGTGTGAATGTATGTGTGCGCACGCTTGTGTACCAGTCAATCACTTAGTATGCAGCGACTGTGAGTCCAGATTATTGCTGTGACTGATGTAGCTCTATACCCACTGAATCTCAGAGCTGTCCACCAGAATGGATCGACCATTCCCTCGCTTCTATTTCCCTCTCATCAGCGTCTTCCTTGTTCTCCTCCTCTTCCTCCTCTTCATCCTCCCTCCCAGTCCCTGTTAGACCCTCTTCTGTCTGAGAAAAAACAAACAAAACACCTTAATTTGATTCAGAAAACAGCCGGTTCTTTAAATGGTGTCTCAGGTGACTCATGCTGAGCATTTAGCAGTTTGATGGCAAGAGAGATAAAAGAATTTCTTACTTTCTCTGACTCTGAAACTGCTGGTGTTTCTGCGACACTGTCACTTATTATGATGCCGGTGGTTGTTGATGATTTTCAACCTGAAGACTGGCCTGTCATTCTGCTGTTGATGAGTATTTTTTTATGACTGCACAATCGACGAGGACTTTTTATTTTTTCAGCTAAAGCCACATTACATTCCTTTTGCACCTGCTTTTTTCCTCTCCGGTTTGGTAACAGCTGTACAACTGCACTGTGTCTCTGTCACATGCTGTATTCTCACCAGTTATCACAGAATTGTTGACATGTTAGTCAAGAACATATGCGTCTTCATCTACAAGCACTCCCAGATTGTGTGTCCTGTGTTCAGACTGTGCAACAGTGACTACGATGTGCTCTCAAATCAAAAACTTGCTGTCAATGTGACGATAAATGTAGTAAAGACATCAATTTGTAATCCTTCAAATTTGCTGAGCTTCTCCACAATCTTTCCATGTAACCCTTGCTAACTGCAAAAGTACCTTCAGTCCTGGTTTGGAGTCACCACTTTAGATCATAGTTTGGATAAGATGTTTCTTACTAAGGCTGCAAAACATCAGTCAGTTGATAAAGACTTACAGTCTGGGTATGAGCTGATTGTGTGTGTCTGTATTTGGTAGTGTCTATTGTATATACAGTAGATGCCTCAGAGAAAAAGGCTTAAGTACTTGCACACTTTTTTTTACACCTGAAGAGCCTACACCTTTCAGGAACTGTAGTTAAGTTGAAGGCAGTGAAACCAACTGTCCTCTGGTTGGGCAGTTTGATTCTGCTTTGTTATTGGTTTGTCGTTGTTTAGGTGTAAAGACAATAAAGACACGGTCAAAATTTGTACATGTAACTTCAGTGTCATACACAGTGAGCGCTGAGTTTTACACACAGTTTAGTGTCTTGTCTACTGATATAATTTGTTCACAGATGTACTTCACATGCTCTCTTTTCTTTCTTTTTAACAAATACAGATCTTTTCTACTCATGTAAGCTTCTCAAATGTATTTATTTTGCAGGTTTACAAAGGTTTTACAACTGCAAGCTCACATAATTATTTGTGAAGATCACTTTACAAGCTTTTGACATTAATTTGAGCCCATATGCTACCTGTACTCTCATTTGAAGCTGCTGTGTATAATGCTCAGGTTCAAGTTCAAATGTATTATTCTCACTGCAGGTGAGATGGTGCAGCACATCACGGCAATTTTGTGATTAATTTCCATTCAAGTCTTATAATAGCCCTGCAGGCTAAATGATTGAACAGGTGACATGTTAAAGACTTGATTTTTTTTTCCATACTGAAATTGGCACCAGCCATGTGCACCTCTTTATCCTCCACTATTCATGGTGTGTGTGCTTGTATGTGAGACCTTAGAAGGGCAAGTGGAGGTGAATGATCACCTTGTCCTGCTCTGTTTAATCGGATGGAGACTGTGTGCCTGTGGCTACGACTGCTCCCTCTAACACACACACACCTAGCCCATCAATGACCCGTGTATAGCATTCAGCCATTTGGAGTCATTTCAATGCAACAGTCATTTTCTTTCAGAGGGACAAAGGGTGTTGATCTGCCCAAGGGCACATATAATTTTCTGCAGTCTGAAGTCTCTCATGCTCCACTTCTGATTGATAGACTTGGTGATCCACCTCTCTACTCTAGATGTCTCTCATTCCTATCCTACTCTTTAAGCATCTTTCCCTCTCTTTTATGCCAGTGGCTCTCTTTATCCTTTTCTCTTGCCTTCTCTCCTCATATTGTTCAGGACTTATTTTTGGAACAGGTGTGAGATCATTAACATCTCTGTGGTGTAGAGGATCAATTGGTGAAGGATAGCATAAACAGTTATTCAGGTTACCAAAAAAAATCTAGTTGAATGCTGGCAAAGCTATGTGAGAGTTTGGAACACAGTTATTAGATTTTTTTCATTTTATTTGTTCTACTGAGGAAGCTGTCCTCTATGAACAACAGACAATCAGCCAGCAACTATTCTGACAGTCAGTTAATCTCTTCAGTCCTTTTTTAAAAGAAATAAATGCCAAACATTTCCTAGTTTTATCTTCTCAATTCTAAGCTTTTTCTTCTTTCCTTTGTCGTCGTCAAAACTTTACGTTTCTGCTACAAAAGTTACGTGTAAGATTGTGACCAAACTGCTGTGACTGGTTTTGTACCATTTGTTTTGCTTTTAAATTTGAAGTTCATCTCTAAAAGAAATGATTTATCAATTAAAATACAAACAAGATTCAGAGTTAATTTAGTTATCAACCTGTGGGATTTTTGTATGTGGGTTTTGGTCTGCTTGTTGGGGCATGAAAAAAATGCAGCAGGTGTGAGATACCACAGAGATGTGTTTATAGGTTTATGGAAACTTACATTATAGTAATGTGTGTGTGTGTGTGTGTGTGTGTGTGTGTGTGTATTTCTTCCACTGCCAGATATGAGAGGTCCTGTGCAACAAAGTCGGAGTGCTCATTACCTGCTAAATTACCCAGGATCCTGTGGGATGCCTGCTCTGTCTGTGCTGCTACAGTAACATAGTGGTAGATGCAGAAGCCCAGGCTGCAAACTCTAAAATGCTGCACAAAAGTGTGTGACTGGACTCCAACTCTCATTCTGCCATTCTGTTTTCTAGTGTTTGAAATCAAGTCAGATTGGATTGATTTGTTACTCAACCACTTTTAATCTCTTAATCTGGGGAATGTCCGCTAACAAATGTTGTTTCTCAGCAACATGTTCCTTTAGATTCTTGACTTGGATCTGCCCAGTACCAGCATACTCTCTGTTGACCACTGAGCAAGTTGAGTGCTGATTTTGCTCAAGGGCACTTTGGTGCTAGTCTACAAAGATTTCCTTATCCTCTTTAGGTATTTTCTAACCTGTAGCTCTATGATCTTGGTGCTCCCATCAGCCCTTGTTTGGTTCAAGTCTCCTTCACTCAGTCTTGTTATTGTAATATTTTTCATCAAAGTGTTTTTCCTCACCCATAGATCTGCTCTGACATCCGTGAACTGTGGGATCAAAGCAAGATCCTTCTCTACTTCTACTGTTTGAATTGCCAGACCCTGACCTTCAGGAGTATTAAGGCTGAGCTCTCAGGGGTTTTAACTTTACTTCAAATGATGTACATTCAATTAATAAAGTTTCTAAAGGGTTATACGTTCAGGTGCTCTGCAGATTTATCTGTCTGACTGTAGTCTTTGGTTGGGTACTTGTGCTGAAAGTTTATAGAAATACAGCTCTGTTTTGTGGTGCATAAAACATAAGTTAAAGCAACTTTTCTACACAATACTGGTTCTCTTGTCTACTGATGTAAGGTCTTGTGTGACATTTTCTAGCAATCAATAGTTTGTTTGTGTGTGACATTTGCAAGCAGTTCATAATATGGTATGGCTGCAGATTTAATGGTTTTGACCAGAATGTACCAGAGAAGGTTGAACCAGTGATCCAGACTCTAGAAATCTCCAGATGACACGTGCTGATTACACTCTATGTGTAGATGGGTTTCTGCTCGCTTCCAAGAAATCTTTACAGCCTTTTAAGATGGAGGCACGAAGCCGATATCAGAATGTTCATGGGGCTATGGAAAAGGAAATTAATCCATGACCTTGAGTCGGGAAGGTTGAGACACTGTCAGGTTATATTGTGTATTGTAGAGACCTGACAGTCTTGTTATAAATGGAACACAGAGTTATTTACCAGTAAGCAGAACCTAATATCCTTGTTCTACACTGGGAGAGATCTGTATTTGAAAGTAGAGGAAGTGGTAGAGGAAGCTGGTGATTGAGAGCGAGTGTGATTTCAAGTGGACATTTGTCATCCCCTATTTTGCTCTCAGCTACTCTATGCTAATGGAATAACTGAATCTTCTCGTATCAATAAGGACTTGTGACATAGATGGGCTTATTATGCTTAAAAGTGATTTTCTGAAGTAATTTTTCTACCTCTCTGGTAGCCATTGGATTTCACAGCTGTAAGAAAATCTTTCTAACTTAAATTGAGACAATGTAACTTTTGTAGCAGAAACGTAAAGTTTTGACAGCTAAGCTGAATAGTGTTAACTAGCTAGCATTAGCTTACAGTAAACAGCTGGGTTAACGGAGGCAGATATACAGTAAAGGTCCATATTTCTGACTTCTGTGTTTTTAGAAAACTTGCTTGCTGGAAAGTGTGTTTTGTTGACATTCAGTAACTGTTAGCTTTTGTCACCAGTCTCAGCTGTTGCATAAGTGCATATTTAACACGGTTTTAACGTGGTAATTTTGATCTTTATCGCTCATTATTGCTAATGTAAATGTCACATTGTATTCTTATGTGCTGACATATTTCAAAAACTGTACAGTAAGAGAGAGAAGAAAGATATTAGCTCCCACATTGGGAACCACTGCTCTAGAGCCATCAAACCTAAAATATTTGATGGAACCTCAAGTTGCATGGGCATGGTGCCTGATGCATTATGCAGATAGTGCAGTTCCAGTGCTGATGGATATCCACCTCTCTTATTCCTATGTTTTTAAAATCCCCTCTACCTTTTTCATACTCTTGCTAACAGTATAGGCTTGGTTGTATTAGAGCACAGGAGATGTTTTCAGAGTGTTTATTATAACAAGGAAGTTAATCAAAATGCTTTGAATAATTCAAATGAATCACGTCTTTCTAGACATATCAGTATAACCAGTTCATAAATATCTTGTTTCATAATTTGATTGCTAGTGCACTTGCTAGAACAGTGAAAACACACAGCAGGGTTTCAACTTTCTCAGACCTTCCCTAATCAGATCTTAACTGGCAGGTTATGAGTTGTGCTAGACAAAGGAGACCTCCAGTAATTCTGACTCAGAAGTGGGAGGAAGTCCTTTGCAAATCACAAGAGTATGTGTGTAGGAGTGGAAATGTCTGCATGTTAAGAGTAAAGAGCACATCGTGTACCCACTTTTCATGAGGAAATACTGCATTATGATACCTCTTGACCTTAAAATATCAATCATCATAACAAATGAGATTCTTGGAGGTACTGTCAGTCAGTCGCACTGCTGCTTTGATTAATGATGCAGTGTTTATGTGAGTGCGCTTGTGACTTAAAGGTGGTCAGGTCAGACTTTGCTGCCCAGGGTTGCAGCACCTTAGTTCTGCCAATTAGGGGAAAATGGGTGAGAGGATGTGGAAGGTTTAAGAAGTATCATGGGTGAACAGAGATTGCAGTTTTGTTGACCCTCACATTGAGGCGGTGTCCTTTAGTCATCAAAAGAGGGTTCTCTTCTTCCTAAGAAACTTCTTGGCAAAGTAAACTGAAGCTGTAACTACTGTGACACACTCTTCACTCACATACACACACCCGTGCATGCACCATCACCATAGTCCCACAGATCACCACCCCCTGCAATGTGTACACACCCTGTACCACCTGCATTATTGAAATATGCCTGTCACTGCCAAAGTAGGGGGGCTAGGCCCAGATCAAACGGCAGTCAGTGTGACAGAGACAGAGGGAGGCCCTGCTGAACTAGAAAGTCCTAGTTCACAGTGGGGTTGTCAGAATGACAGTTGGAATTTTTTTTTTTTTTTTTTTTTCTAAATTGAAAGTTACCATCAAGTTAACATCACTGCATTTTAAACATCTATCTTGCATTCGATAATGTTCATTTAATTGCGGGAGGTCAAAATCATGATAAAGATCATATATTAGCAGATAGTTATATTATTTACACTTCGGATGTCTGTTTGATGCTGAGCAAATAGTGCACACTAGGTTTTTAGTTTATATTTATATATATATATATATATACATATGTACAAACACACACAGGATGGAGCAGTGAAAACAGTGACTGAGTTTGATCATAAAATGACAGTTTAGTTATTTCATGCAATTTTTGCAGTATACAACATATTTTCTGGGCGTTTAAACACTCAGGAGAGCAGTTCAAACTCTGCACAGCCTTTGTGTCATTGTCTTACATTTGTATATCACGTCTTTTTTGTATGGATATATGTTTTTATACAGATGTATGGTAAGAGTTTCCTGTGTAGTAAGGGAGCAGGCACAGACATAGAGATAACACAACAAGAAGACTGAACGAGAATGTGAGAGACCCCCTTTTCTACTCATGCTCCTCAATGGTGCCAAAACTGTCACCTTATTTTCAACCTGGCAGGTGAGCACAGCTGTTCAACTGGCAGACGGTTGTTATCACACAGTTTGGGAGGTGAGAGGGTGGGACAGTCGAGAAGACAAGAGAAAGGTGTTGAGAAAGAAAAGAGAGTGCGGCAGGAGCAGCGAGGCAAACCATTGAGTAAGAAGTACAAAGAGAGGTCAACTTATATGAAAAGAGACAGGAGAGAAGGGAAGCAGAGCAGTATTAGGAGGCATAAATAGAGGATGGAGAAGGGAGAGAAAGGGCAAAGAAAACACCCTGAACAGTAAAGAGAGTGACAGATCATAGCAGAATATAGACAGAAGTAGTGGGAAGTGTTGCAGGAAAAAGAAAACAATGCACTGCCACTGGCAATGCAGTTGTTCAATTAATAATGACCTAGACTTGGCATGATTCGGCAAGTGGTGATTTTTTAATGTCCCAACAGCAGCAAAGAACAATTATAATCTAAGGACTTAAAAGGGATTCAGTTGTTCCATTTTTTTTCTGACAAAAAAGACAAATCTGAATTTTATTTTGTCAGAAGTCTGAAAAAATTCATTCTACAAATGGATGAAAACAATAAAGAAAGACCAGATGCAGAGAAAGTGGAGAGAGAACTCTCCTCACTTTGACTATAACTTTGTCAGCCACCTTCTAAGACCTCAGTTTAAATACTGTGTATGACTGTCTGTCTGTCTCTGTCACCACCTCTGTCTTACGCTTATAAACTCACTTGCGCTCTTTTATCTCACAGATATTCTCCCTCGCACACTTTCCCGGTTTTCTTCCTGCTATTCGTCTCTGTGACATTTTTCACCAACACCCGAGCACAAGACACACCTGAGACCTCTGCTCTATTGTCATGCTCGTACTTCATCTCGGTGGGACGTGCTTCGGGGGCCGCAGATCTTTGTTACTGTGGTGCTGCAGAGGACTACAGAGAGGTAGAAGTCAAGTTTACAGAGTCCAGGTGTGGAGGCTGGCTCATTAAACACACCTGGAATATGAGGTAGCAGGCTGGCCCAGTGAAAAGAGAAGTCACTGGTTTGAGCTCTCTATATAGTCCTCTCTATATATTGGCATATTTTAGGATGGAAAAATTATACATGTGAGAAATTTCACTATCTACTAATTTAAACAGCAGTCACTTACCCAGATGTGTTTTTTAAAGATAAGTACAAATGCATCAGTTCTCTATATTTCAGACTGTAACAGAGATAATGACAAAGATTGCATCATTATATCTTAATATTATCAGACAGAGAAGGCAAATCATCTCATTCCCCTCTTATGTGGCTTGTGTCCTTGCATCAAATTGATATTTTGACCTCATATTTCTGATAAGTTCACTTACTCCACCAAATTTAGCATAGCACTCACACACTAAAACATAGTTGACCCACGATGGCAAGTTTTTTTTCTTTTAAAAAGGATGAAAATCAGCAATAGAATAGAATTAGACTCTTTTTTTCTCCACATATTCTTCTTTCTTGTCAAAACGTTTTGCCTACATTATACATGATGCTACTCAAGCACTGACAATTCGGTCATACACTCAGGTGTGTTACGGCAGTCGCAGCTCACCTCAAGTGAAGAAGAGAGGGCTGCTCTTTCAAACTTGTAGTCTTCAACCCCAACCGAAGCCGACTCATGCTAACAAGGTGATATGTCAATCCATCCATATCTCCACAGGGAGGCAACTGCAGTGTTGTACCCGAATTCAACTGGTTCCCTCCTCAACATAAAAGAGCAGTGGGTGGGAGGATCTGCAGTGAATAACCGGTAAATTGCAGCCTGGGCTCTTAACCAGCAGTCAGTTGTATGATTTTTAAATTTTTTTATCATTACCTCTGAATAAGAGTTTCATTCACATGGGTATAATTGGAACCTTGAGTGACTAGTACTTCTGGATGTGAAGGATATTACTGTTTCAGACATCACCTCCTTTGCCTGCCTTAGGCTTTCATCTGCATGATTTTTTTTTTACAAGAAAAGCCAGGTTTTCCTCTCAAACCTAGTAAGGTATAATGGGAAAATTTGTTAATCAGATGATTACAATTTTACTTTAATTAGACTGAATTTATAATGTATTCTACATAAATTTCAAGGTTTACCCGACCTGTAGCTCTCTGCCAGCTCTGGCTGTAGACTGAGAAAACAGGCTCAGGAGTTGAGACTGTTTTTCTCCATTAGCTGTGCATCAATAGCACTTCCAATGCATGCCAGAGCTAATAAGTGACCAGCTGGTGCTTAGAAACCAAGCGCCTGAAGCCTTGTCAGGAAGCCTGCAGTCACAGTCTAGTCCCCGCTACAAAACAAATTTCTGGTGACAGCATGACATACGCTTAAAACAGAGAGGACCATGGCACTCCTCTGCTGTCCTCTCTATTAATTAGCAGTAGGTGTGTCAGTGCCAGAAGTGCAGACTGTTGACAAAGAGTGTGGGCACCTGCACCTTATTAGTTTTTCTTGAATGTGAGGAGAAGTGTCAAACATAGGCCAGCATCCCTCCTAACATTTCTGTCGTTGGACAATACAGCATCTGTGAAGTCAGAAAAAAAGGTTGCACGTCACTTTTTATTCAGTTAAAACAATAAAATGCTCAAATCAGCATTTTGCCATTACATCAGAGCCAATTTGTACTGATATACAAAATCAGTAGGCTAAATGGTTATTTATAGTCATGCATAATCAAACATAAACAGGTTTTTATGTAGCCATACATACCTGTTTATGTTTGTTACCAGAATATAAATATTGGTGAAGCTGCAGCTGCAGGGTAATGAGCATGTGGCAACACATTAAATGTCTCTACAATAAATATGCATGTGTAATGTAAATAGAGTTGATGTAAACATAAGTGAAGTTTGTGAAAAAACCCTGTGGAAAACTGCTTTTCAAAATGAGCTGCTCAAATAGCAGCCTGCTGCCCCACTCTAATGGCTTTATTTTTCACATACAGGGCAATTTTTGGTATCAAATTACCATCATGAGTTCTCTCTATCATAGCATGTGCTCAGCTAGACGTGAGGCAAATGTTAAATGTTGCTTTTTGTGAAAGTCTACATCTCAAAAACTGTTTTGGAGCCCTGAGCTGTCATTTGCCCCAAACTTGATTTACAAAGTAGTAACTTGAACATCATTCCCTTCATGTTTTATAATGAATACCGTGACGTTGGTGGTCATCATTTGTTAAATCTATAATCTATAATGTTTTCATGTTGTTGCTCTCTGCAGTGGCTTGTACAGTATATATGGGGGTGTTGCTGTAGATGTATATGTGAATCCTCTGACTTATATCAGCTGTTGCAAAAATAGGACCCACTATCAAAGTGCAATACTGTTGAACAGTGTCACCTAAGATCAATGCAAGAATTAATTTTTACATTACAGTAACAGTTAATGAACTACATATTATTACACACACATTAAGGATTTTGACTGACTGACATTTAATATATTCAGTTAATATATTGAGAAAAAACCAAGAAGCTCTGTTTAACACCTCTTGTAACTATAAAATAGGTCCTAGGTCTGAGTAACACTTATTTACTGCTAATTAACATTCAGCTTTGCATCCACAACATCCATCCAACCGACGTGTTTTCTTAAATATCAGCTTTCTCATCTGAACCCGCCCCCAGTTGCTTTTCTCCTGCATGGTTAATTTCATTTCTTAAAACTATTAGGAGGATCAGCGCCGACTCAACTTATGAAATGAACCCACGCAGTAAAGTCTGAATGGTTGTGCTCTTAAACCTATTGGATTAGATTTTATTTCAGCTGCATTATGGGGGCAGGTGGTAGTCTGTATGAAAGAATGAATTTATCAAACATAGTAACGTGACTGAAGTTTGTTCAGTTATTTAGTCATGAAGTTGTGAAAATACAAATATAGAGTAAAATGATCCCGGTGTGCTCAGACACAATGTAATGCTAGATTTTGGAATTTATCTGCTATGTAAGTGGAAATGAATGTTCAATAACATAGGCTTGTGTTAGGTTATTTAAAAGTAACTTATGTTAATCATCCATTTGTTGTAATTCATTTTGTCCTGTGTGCTGTGAGCACCATCTGCTGGCCAAAGCTCAAGTGCGGAACTTTTACATATAAATGAATATTCAAGTCCTTGTACACAATGCCGATAGAGCCTGTCGGTACCAGGTAAATCTCTATATTTTGCAGTATACCAGAGCTTTAAATCTGGTATCTGTGGCAACATAGGGAATGTTCTGGCATACTGGTAATGATGCTTTTTACATCAATCAACAGTCAAGTCATATACAGCGGGTACAAACATGGGTTGTACTCTCTCTGCCAGAAGGGGGAGACAAAAGTTCCGCTTTGCAGGTTGGCTCGACACATCACGAAAGCTCAGACGTCGAAAATGGCGTGTCAACTTTACAAATGTTGAAACCACCATTCACAACACCTGTAGCCCAATGAATCTTGTTCTAGGAGCCCAAACCTCCCTCACTTTTCTGACCTCAGATGGAATCCTAGAAAGTGCTGGTCAAAGTGTTTTGGCTTTTACTTCCCCTCCCAAAACTACCAGCTTGAGAATCCCACGCTAATGAAAGTCCCTTCTTATCTGTCCTCATGAATTTTAATACAGACACACCGATTACATTTCTGTAGATACTGCAAAGCCAGAGGAAAGAAATTGCCAAGATTCAGATTGTATGCATGTGGAAGAACACTTATTGTTTTCTATGAATATATCAGCAAGCCCAGGAATGGATAAAGCAAAATGAAATTGTTCCTTTAAAAAGGGATAAGTTAAAATGGTGCATCTCAAAATACATCTTTTTGCCAAGATTCAAAGTATATTATAAATCTACTTTCAAACTTTTATCTTTTGATTTTACTGTGATAAATTGCTTGATACTGTGATCAGAGTGTTTTCTGTCTCTACTGGAGTAGAGAATTTGGTGATTTCTGCTTCCACATGGGGAAGGGGGGATTATCTTGAGATCTTAATGAAGGCTAGAGTGATTCATGCTCTAGATGACCTTTTATCTATTGTTCATGTAAATTATTATCATGTCTAATAACCTATAGCCTTGCATTTTATTTTTTTAAATAAAATCCCTCTCTCTGCACAATTAATCACTCACACATAGTCTTAATTGCAAAAACAGTGCAGCAAAGAATGTGTTTTTATTTGACTGCTACTGTAACACCCTGTATACTATATGGCCACCATACAGCCTTGACCACACTGTTCTTTAGTGTCACTGCCAACTGCAAGTTTTCCCATATCCGCACACCGCACGCATCAGGCACTTTTCTTTGTTGCTGTGCTGATGGGACGATGCCTATTTGTCTAGTTTAATATCCCCAGAAGATTAGATGCTCTCAATTTTTCCCTTTTTTAGTGTCAATGGCGAGAGGTCGCCTTGTCCTTGAAGATGAAAACAAGTTGCACTTAGCCGCCAAGCTGCAGTTGTGTGTCAGGAGATGCCGTGCTCTACATTTGGAAACCAGCTCAGGGACCAGCGAGAGCATCTTTACTAACACAACCATATATGACAAGGGAAATTACTGCCACTGAACGACTGCCAGGCTGCACGCATACACGACACACGTGCGCACACACACACTTGTTTTGTGTTTTGTGCAAACATTGAAAGATATAAAGCCACCTTCTGGCCCTCTCATCTGTTCCCAGTTGGCAATTTCCCTGTTCATATATAACTGGGAAAATAAAGCTGTTTTGTGACTTTGTTTCGACTTGTGACAATTTCTCCAATTTCCGACGCTCAATTACTGACCCTTGAGAGAAAAGGACAGAAAATTGCAAAGAAAGGCTGCGACCCCACATCTCAGTGGAGGTTCAACTCATTTTCGATATTTTCACCCCCCTTTGGAGCAATGGCTTCCACTGGAAAGGCCCATATGCCACAATGGGGGTGTGATGATATGATTTACCATGAGTGTGTATGTGTGTGTCGTGTGCCACCTCTGCAGCTCAGAACACCATTTAGATTACTTTCACCTCATCAGCCCACACTCACTTGGCTGGGGCCATTGGGACATGCTCTCCTGAGGATAGATGTTTTCATTGCACCACACGCATATGTTCCTTAGTGTATGTGTGTCTTGTCTGTATGTGGCGAGATAAGGAGAGAGGAAGAAAGAGAAAAGAAAAAGGACAGTGAGGGCGACGAGGAGAGATGGCAGTGATTCAGAAAAATGGAAGGAACTACACAAAAAAGGAAAATTGTCTCAGGACAGCTAGACATTTGCCACCACTTTGTCTGGCATAGAAATAGAAATAGTTTCTATAGGTGCTTACCATGCAGTCTAGAATGAATATGTTCTGCATAATACATACACAAGCTTACAAATGAACATTTAGGTTGTTGAGAACAAGGGCAATCAAGTAAATGATACTATTTGAGTGTGAAGTAGATACAAACTGTAATCTGACTGCAGAGATATCTTCTCCTCATAGATTGTAAAATAAATAAATAAATGTTTAGAAAAAAAGCAATAATTTAGATACAGCAGCATACAGTATACATCTTTGTTTTACTCCAGATCTCAAATTCCCAGTTGGTTGTGACCTTCACCGATTTTACATATCAAAGTCTGTTTACAGGTCTCTGGAAGTGTCACTGTATATGTGAAAATGTGGAATAAAGCCTTGATGTCACTTGGGAAGGCTGCAAATCTGTAAATTTGTAAGTGAGTTCACCAGACCTGTGTAGCCTGCCCCTCATCTCTGCCAGCGCTCAAGGTTACAGTAGCTGCTGCTAGCATAGCATACCCAAATTTCCACAAGTTGCATTGTGGGTAATAAAAGCACCAGGTTTCATCAACGGAAAAGAATGTGTGTGGAAAAAAATATGATATTCCAAGTTCTGCTGCGTTCATTCTCATTCATTTTATCCTGTTTAATAACTGTCCAGCATATGTCTGTTTCTTAATTGGTGGAGTACTCTCAAACTTTATGAAACACCATCTTACTGTCTTAATTCTTTCCAATATAGAGAAGTATTCGTCAAACAACAACACATACACGTCCAGTATCCATGACTCGTTCAGTTGTTTGTCTCATTTAAATATTTGTTTAGGCAACCCATTCCACAGCCTGGGCAGTGCAAACTTTTCATCACACCTCATGGGATCTCCACTCCATATCTCATGTTACAGCTGAAATTGCTGCATATTTATGAATGCCCAATAAATATCACATGGCTGGCTTATGGATAGATATGCTCCTGGGGTATCTCTGATGATCCCGGGTCTATGCTGCAAAGTCAAGAATAAAAACACAGGCCTAAAAGTTTGATGCATGTCAGAAATTCAATAACTTAAATTGACTTAGATTTTCCCTTTTTGGAAACAGAGAGAGTGGTTGTATCTCACCCAAAAATCTTGCCTGTCAAAATAAAAACCCAGATACTTGTACAACTTTATAAAGTTTAGTTTGTTATCACCAAAATGAAACTATACATGGTATTACAAGATAAAGATATTCAGAAAAAGTTTTACTTTGGTATTTATTAATTATTAATGACATACTTTTCATTCCCACAAAATAAGTCTTCAAATCACTTGATAAATTCATTGTTTTAAGTCATTTTTCAAGCAATAATGCTAAACTGTTTCAATGGTTTAAGCCACCTTTGGATTTTGACTGTTACTCTGACTTTTCACTCTTTTTATAGACAAACAATGAGTGAATTAAAAATAGCTGTTCCAGCCATAGACCGGACAGTGTCATCAGCATACAACAGAATATATGGAAAAATCATCAAAGAAGTGGCTGCATCAGTATGAGGCTTGACTGCAGGGCCACAGTTTCACATCCTTGTAAAATGCAGTCTGAGCACTAGTCCTCCAAGGTCGTGGGCAAAGCAATCTGAGGCTGTCAATCATATCACATCCATTGAATAAAAGTAATATTTTCTGTGGTTGGCTCATGCTGCCCTCACCTCTAAATGACACCGAGCCCCTTGGTGACTGTCGACACAAAGCAACACCGAGATGGACGACTATTAAATGAATTAGACATTTTACGCATTTTTATGCATTGCTGCCTCACTTCCCCTCATTACGTGTACTGGCTAGATGTCCTTGTTTCAGCTCGGGGCAGACTGGAGATTGAGGCGGATAGGTTAAAAAAAAGGTTGACAAGCTGACCAGCAGTCAGTCAGTCAGTAAGGCAGGCAGGGACACAGACCTCCTGTTTATGCTCAGTAATGTTGTTCTAGCTAGCATTTGATGGTTGGCAATGAGCAGGGGATCTGTGATGACCTTTTTCTGTTTACTACTTAATTGCTGCATTGACATAATATAGATACAGAAATACATATGGAGATAAATATGTTTTGAGTTTCACTGAGCACTTACTATGTGTCTGGTCAGTTTGTGAGGGATCGAAGAAAAACGGTTTGCGCTTGTTATCATAACTCATTAAATCCATTCTCCTCATGAGCAATTGATTTTTACAGATAATCTAAATGAAACCAGATATTGACTTTCTCTGCAGCCTCAATGTTTAGCATGAGCCAATGAACCGCTCAGTGTTTAGTCTGCTTTTTAGAAAGTGCGTAGATGATGTGTGTTTACTGTATTTAAATGAGAATGTGTTTATTTGGCAAGTATAAAAAATGTGCATGAATTTTTCATTGCTGCTGCAGAGACATCAACAACGTGCACAACAAAGTGACTCATATTTTGTCATATGGTATATTGACAATTGTTCTTTCCATCCAAAGGGATTGTGAAGGATGCACAATAAGAAGCACATGATACAGCACATATTACTCTGAAGATACATTCACTGTCTAGGTCTATTCGGTGAAAATGGAACATAGGGCTTTTATAGCGAGCACGAGCACTAAGCCAAGAGAAAACTATTTTTGCAAGAAATATTTATGATGAAAATGAAGGCCAGACATCCTATGTAATGGTGTATTGAATAATTTCATATCACTTGCAAGGCAAACAGGCAAAATCTGAGAGGCAATTTACAATAGCTTGTATTATCAGATGCTGCTACAAGATGTGCAGTATCTTTCATAATGCAAACTGAAGTTGACATGCACAGTGTCCTTCAGTATTGTTGCTTCTTACAATTCTAGTACATTGCATATTTACATTTCTTTGTACCGGAGGCCCGGGAATTCTTTTCATATCTATAAAAAATGCCTATCTAGTGCTTTTGTGTGTTCCCACTTGTTTGACAACAACCCAATACAGATGACAGCAGAGATCTGACACATTGGCTGAGTTGTTATAATACTGGCAGATGATTTTTCACCATCCTTCCAACTTGTGAGTCAGCCACAGCCATTTGTTATAGGCTTTGGATCAGTTTCCTTCAGGAAAAGCATATGTTCCCTCAATCCTTCCTTCCCACCCTTCTTGTGTCCCTTCCATTCGTCCCTTTTGCCAGCCCACGGGGCTCTACGGCCATGGCCAACATCATTAAACTTACAACCATCAAGATAACACCCAATTACTGTGAGCCTCTGCATTGGCATCCAAGATCAATATTGAGCTGAAAAAGGGGGCGTCTAATAGTCTGATGTGCATGCAGTCAACACAAGGGGTTGAGAATGAGGAGGAGTAAAATGATGCATGTACATGTTGACCAGCTTTCTGTATAGATTTGAAAGGATTTACTTCAAGCATGACTGAGCCTTCGGACACTTAAGAATATCTGAAGTTGCCTCTGTGTTTGTTCATGCAATGTAAAGTATCTTAAATCCTTGATCTTGTGTAAAACTACTGTCCGTGCCAGTACAGTATGCTCTATGTGAAGTCGGATCCTGCTGTGTATGTGGTAATGTAATGAAATCACTGTTATCTAAAAGAATTCTAGGTCTTTTTTTGGTTGGTTTTTTATTTAACCAGGAAATCCCTTGAGACTACATGTTACATGTTAAAGCACGTACAGGACTTAGAAAGCTTCACTCAATCCTTCACCAAACTTTGGATCCTTTGGTTTCTTTGATTTCCACGATTTTCTGTGATTCAGCTGTGATTAGGATTGTGATATTTCCAATAAGTTAACTCTTTAACTTAATTTTTATTCAAACACTCAATCAGAAATGTCTTAGACAGTTATTCCTACTGGCACACCAACAGTAGTAAACAAGGACAGTGATTCACCAGGTGACTTTTTGGCCAGTCCCTCAGGAGGATGATTTTCATTTTTTTGCAGAAATGCTGCTGACTGGCTATTATTTATTGTTTATTGTTCCTGTCACTCCTGAATTTTGTATTTTCAGTAATGCTATATGGGCATGGCTTCAGTAATAATTCATTTCTTTCAAATGAGATGTCAAACAGCCAACAAATTTGTTCTCCACATCCCAACACTATACATACTGGTAGATAAATTTATACGGGGGGTCTCCCATTAGTCCGTTTGCTGGTTTACATGCATTTTCACCAAGGCAGGATCTCTCCATTTATTTATTTATCTTCTCAAATATCAAGAACCCTCATATTAATTAGAAATATTATTTATATTATTTAACTTAGGTCAGCTGAGCTTGCATGCCCCCATAAATGGTATAGTATACCATGAGAAAAATGATCTAGAATGTTCTTAAAGTTACAAAGAGGTAAGTTCACATGAGAGCGAGTAGGCAAGCTTAAAATTAAACAGAAAACTGAAACAATTGAAACAATATTTGCTCTGCATTTTGTTATAATTACAGATAAATACAGATAGACCACTCAACAACACTCAGGTTGTGGCCTCAGACAGGTTTCATGCTGAATACTGAAAGACAGAGATGATGGACTTGCTACCTTGATTACTGATGACCTGGTGTGGTTCAAAATTGGTATACTGTTGTTGGAGGTGTGACAGGGAGTGATGGAGAAGAATGCACCCGTCAAATTAAAGTTAATTACAAAAATAGCCTGTACAATCATGTAAAGCTTCTTTTTTAAGGTGTAAGGAACCTCTGGTTCAGAGGGTAACTGTGTATTTTCACTAATGATGACTGTCTTTTCGAAATGTGAAGAAATAAGTGCAGCATCATTGAATATTAATGTTTTTTTCACTGGGGAAATATTTACCTGTTAACTATTCAAACGCAGATCAGAGTGCTTAAGCATGTGTGGATACAGCTATAATTTCAGTGTCATTATGGTCCTTCAGCTCCAGTGAAATCAATATAAAATTATTAAGCAGATTTATCTGGTTGTGTCTGTCATGCTAACCTAATGTATGGATTTCACTCTCCTCTGTCCTTTCCACAAATAAACCCTCTCTCCCAATGCTTTCTCCCAGTGCTCTGTCTTTTTCTGTATCCCTGCTGCTGCAGTGAGCATAAACAGCATATCTTAAATGTTAAAACTGAGCCATGCTTAAGGGAGCACGAAAGATATATAACCCCAATCTCCTAAACTCCTACCCATACATTAGCTCTTGTCCGCTCTTGCCACATTAAAGTTATGCTTCCTTGACGTCTACATCTTCAGATGAGCTTGTGTGTTGGCTATATTACAGAAAATCATCAGAGTGGAACAAAATAAAGTCATGGTAGAGATCCTCCTGTTTTATAGTAGTTGAGTCTAAAAAGGTTTTGTAGACAAAAGCAAAAGTTTAAGTCATTTTCTCTCTTATATGGTGTTTTTCTCTTTGCCTTAACTAATATGTGTTGTATGTGACAGGCTTTTAGAATCACTTCATATAACTGTACATGCAGTAGTCAACCTGTGAGGTGTTCACACAACAACCTTTGGCACTGTCACCATAATGATGAAGCAGAAGAAGGAGGTGTAAACTTGTAGACTTTTCATTATATTGTTATTTGAATATTTCTCCACTAAATTGTACAACAGCCCTGTCATAACTCTTCTCATTAGCATTTCCACAAATCTCAGTGCACACACAATGGTCACACAATATTTGTTAACAGTGCTGCACTCGTCAACTCCACTTGGATGCATCTCACGTGAACTGGCAATGTCTCAAAACTGCCAGTGACATTTATCTACTACCTTCAAGAGTGGCATACACACAGACACACAGATATCAAATTTTGGCATGTAGAATCACATACTATAAAGCTCTGTTACATCAGCTGAATCCTTTAAAACAAGGATTTTTGAGGTTGAACCACTAAAAAAAAAAGCAAATGTCTGCATAATTAGATTCAGGCAGTGCTTTTGACTGAAAGAATGCCAGTGGGCTAGAACAAGAAGGCTACCTATTTTATCAGCCAAAGGGCATTTGCTTAGTTAATAGACATCCAAAAATGTGATAGTGTTGCAACCAGTTAAAGCTATGAAATCTGGCCGAGTTTCAGTAAACCTCCCTTCTGGAATCTGAGTACTAGGCATGGTGTTACCATTATTCCTTTCATGTGTTATTTCACAAAAATAATTAATCTCCTGGTGACACTGCAGAAATCCAAGTATGTCAGTGGGTTACCTTAACAACGTGTGTGTTGATGGAAGTGAGAGTTTGAGAAAGTTCAGTGTAAGGTTATACAAGGTCACAAACAACCAGTAAAAAGTTTAGCCATGGGGTGGTTTATGGCACAAAAAGAAAAAAAAAGATCTCTTCTCATGCACTACCCTGGCTGTCTCTATTTTTATTTTTCCATTTCTCATGACTTTCACTGAGGCAAAAGGAAGCAAAAAATCATGTGCAGACGTTTTCAGTGACAGTCTCCGTCTGTGTGTTGACACTAGGGATGGATATAGAAGGTGCTGCTAGTAGGTTGCATGGTTATCACTTTCCATACCCACTAGCTTCACAAATGCACACAGTGGGGACCAAGACTGGCACAAAGTGTGTTGGCTTTAGGTATCTTTCACTGGGTTCAGTGAGTCTCAGTGAGAGCCAGTGCAGCTTGCCTCCCCAACCAGGTCTCCTCCTAAGTCCTCCACACACATAATGGCGATTACAGGGTCCTCCTGGGACCACAAGGTGAAAGCAACAACACTCCTGGCTCCATCACAAAATGAGAAGGAGGCATCAGTGAAACAGGACCCTGTGACTATAGAGGTTCATAAGCTGTTAGTGCAATGGCTTTATAATCGTTGCTAATGGAGTTCCCGCTAACATAAAGACCCAGTGGGAGTTTGGAGAGCGAGTTTGGGTTACTCCTTCCCCCTGTTCTCTCAGTATCTCTATTGCTTCATGATATCTAGCCTCATGTCCTTAATTTCTTTTCCTCCCGTCCTTGGACAGCAATTATGTACTGAAAAAGGAGTGGCCGTTATTTTTAATGTAGCACCAGCCCTCTCGCCTTTTAAAAAGCAAACACAAACATAATATTGCACTCAGCAGCAGCTAGACTCACCCCAGGGCAATGTATTAGCTGCTGAAGTGGCTATTTAAAGTGAAAGTAAGTGAGTCAAGGGATGACAGGTGAGCTGAACATTTTGAGTTTGCAACTACCAAGGACACCCCCTCCCCGTCACATGCCTCTTACTCATGCTTTTATTATTAAATAAAAAAATAGACAGCAGGACGATTTTTTTCACCATAATCTGTTTTTCCTTATATCTACTTACTTATCCTCTGCTACTTGCTTCTCCCTGAGTCTGCCATAGTGAAGGGCATCCTGCTGTGGCTGTGCCTCTCCTGCACCCCCACCATCCCTCTCTCTTTCTGTCTCTCATTGTACCTCTACCTTTTCGCCAGCTGGTGTTAACTGTAGGTAGAAGCTGATATGAGATTTGAAAGGCATATGTGTTGGAAAAATGTACTCTCTAAATGCACCCCCACCCCCCCACCCCCCCAAAAAAAATCCTCCCCTGCTGTGCTCCAAGTTGAGCCGTCAGGCAGACCGTGCATGGATAAAACCAGGTGGGGAGCAGAGAAGACACACTGTCAGGAAAACTATAAAAGCATTAAAGTAAAATGTCTAAGGGAGGAAAAAGTAGGAAAAGCAGGTTAACACATGCACTTCTGCCACAAAAAGTAAATAAAGTTTTTGTTTTCTTTTTGGGAATTGTTGCTTCATACCTCACCTGGCCCAAACTTGTTTGGCAGAGTTCTTACAGAGGAAGTCTTTGACTTGCAGTTCATATGTGTGTCACCGTGCATTGTGGAATACAGTGGAAATGTACCACTGCTCTTTGACAGTGTTCAGTCAGAGAAAGAGGCTGTTTCCCAAGCACTTAGCACTTAGGACTTAGTTTGTCCCAGATGGACAAAACTAAGCCGAATTGGGGGGGGGGGCGTCTCCAGGGGGCGCTATAAAGCCATTTTGCACAAAACCCCTAAAATACTGGGTCTGATGTGTATAGAGTTTCAAGAGTTTTTGAGCATGTTTAGGCCCCCAAAAAGGTGATTCATTTACTACGATAATAATAATCAGACCAATTCCAATAGGGCCTTTGCACAAAAAACATTAACTCAGATATTTGTGGGGGACCTGGCCTAGATTCCTGGCTAGAAAAAATGTTTTTAAAAGTGATATTTGAGCACTATGCAGCACTGTGATGTATGCATTCCTTGAACCGCAAACTGGGGTGAGTGTGTATTTGAATGCTATTAGGATTTGGATTGTCAGTATTTCACCTGACCACAGTAACACTCCTTTATACTATATGCTCCCTGGTTCAAAGAAGCTGTTAAACAGCTGACCACAAGATTTATTTTTCAGGTATAAAATGAAAACAAAGAATCCACCAACCATAATTCTCAAAAAGAAAACAACTAATTAGTGTGATCTTTATCAAAAACCTGACTTATATAATCTCATCAGATTTTTAGACTCCCTCTCTCTGCTTCAAAAATCCAGTATGGGTTGGGCTCAACTGACATTCTGCTAAATCCACTCCATCATGTGATCTGAATAAGTAAGTCATTAGAGGCTCATGGCTGAATGGTTTGATGAGTTTGAAAATGATGTGAATCATGTACTATGATCTTTCCCAGCCACCGGATCTCAACCGTAATGAACACTTACATGATATTTTGAACTAATGTGTTAAACTACCATCTTCCAAACACCAAATGCGGGAATGTGTTGTGGAAGAATATGGTGTTCATCCCTCCAAGTATGGAGATCTACAGACTTGGCTAACATCAGGGAGCACTGATGCTGTTTTGGAGGCTTATGGTGACCCAACATCTTACTTTGACACTGTATGTTGGTTTTTACTTTAATTTGTCTCTATAATAAAGTTGCATAAATACTGGTCATTAAAGCCAATATATTAGTATATCAGCATACTGTAACTAATCATTACATTTGCAAACAGCAAATACTTTTGACAAACAGCCAATAGAAATTTTTAAAACCAAAATCTGAAACTGTAATGGACACTAGACAAAATTGCTAAACAATATATTTTCAAAAATGTTAACTAGTTAGAAAGCAGAAAACAAAAAGCAAAAATGGTGTGAGCACATACTTAAGGGTGACTTACCTATAAATGCTCTCCATCTCACCTCCACAGGGCAAACTTATCCCCAGTGCTCTGCTACTGACTCAGCATACCTAAGCATTTTGCTTTCATATGCGTCAATGGTGCCACGAGCGCTGCTGCACGCCCGACCACAACGCCAACTCTGGCCTCAAGCTATTGCTCGTGATTTCCCATAGGGTTATTTGCACTTTCCTCAAACCTGCCATCATGCCTCCACTTGCCATTTTTTGTTCACCCAGAACATGTGCCAGTCTGTGTGCTCTTGGAGAGTTGCAACAATTCCACCAGTCTAGTGGTTTTTTTTGTCTGATGTCTTTGGATCAGTGGGGACTGAGCTGGCAGGAAAAGCAGGTAAATATGGTCAGGGTGGCGAAGCATTTTGCAGCCTTCAGGAATTTTTGAATAAATATGGTCTAGCATATTGTTTCCTATAGCAGGTGTGAGAATGTGTTGGTGGAAAGACTCTTTTTAAAGTATGTGTGGGTTAAATAAGCTGTAATAAAAAGTACCATCAGGTATTTGCTGTCTGGGGGGGGTTAGACATGGTGGTGATGTAGATATGAGTATATTCTCTAGGCAGCAACAAGGGCCAGCATCAGACTTAGGAATTCCACATCTAGGGTGCATTGTCTCCTCTGCGAATTTCCACCTTATTATCAAGGAGGGGTTTTCATGTCCTTGGACCCTGGGAGCTGTGTTGTCTGGGGCGTTAGTCCTCCGTGAAAATTGGTCCCAGGTGAGGGCTTAGACTAAGACTGATTCAAGAACCATTATAAATTGTCCAAGAAGGAACCGTGCCCGGGAGCTTGTGGGTGGCCTTGCCTGTATACATGGCTTCTGGTTGGGCTAAGCCAGCAAAAATAATGCAAGGCTTATGTGCTTATGCTGTTTTCTTTTACATTATTTCATGTTGTCTAGGCTTGAAATATTTGCATTTGCCTGCTGCAGCTGAAGTCCCAGACCTTCCAGCCATATAACTATTAGTGGGTAACTCAAACCACTGTTACTTTCTGAGGAAGCTATTTTAATCCTTATGAAGGTTCAGTTCTACTGGGGATGCAAAATGGCACCAGTGGGAACATCCCATTCAATAGCAGGACCATGTTATTCCTATTTCTTTATTCTCTTAAATTATCATTAATGGATGCTATCCCACCCCTTATTACCCCCAGCAGTACTTTTGCTATTTCACAGTATAACTCAAGGTATATGAGGTTATCTATTTTAATAATCTGATCAGATGTCTCTTGGCAGCCATATTGAATATCCTCAAGGAATATATTTGATATGTGCTCAGAGTCCATATCTGTTACATCATCTTGACTGCTGTAGCGAGATATTAGAAATCCATACACTCAAAATATGATATATGACTCGGCAGCTGTTGAATTGACTGGGGCTTTGGTGTGTTGCAGTACGTTTTCCTTTTCTGTGGGAGGAGAAAAAAAAAATCACTAACTGCAAAATCAAGAATAATTTGTGCATTCAATATAGAGGAAAAGGTCAGACCCATAAGGCAGCTTAAGATAGAGGCTATTACTCTTGATGAGAACAGATAGCATGTATTCACGGGCAGCTGCATATGGCAGCCACTTAGCTACCATATGCAGCTGTTATATGGCATGGCTGAAGGCAATTTGGCCATACACCGTGTACGTGTCAGGTATTTATCTCGTTTCTTATTACCGTCATTTAAGTAAATAAACCAGGTAAGACCACTTAGCTGTGTATGTGTATGGTAAGGTTATGGCTTGCTATGGAGAGCTTACAAGTGAGTAGCATTTGGGCAACATCCAAAGTCCATCCCTTGACCTACCCCACTGTGCCGCTGACTGTTTGGTTTGATTTGTCTGGTCCATCTGTAACCTGTCTAACCCATCTGTAATGACAAGAGAAATGCAGATTGAAAGAGTGAAGTATAAAAAAACATTCCTCTTTTTTCAGACTTCACTCTTTAAATCTGGGAAAGGTGAAGGTTGTTGCAAGACATTTTTTTTTTTAAGAAACGCAAGTAATGCAAAGTAATGAAGTATATAATATTATAATAATAATGAATACTCCTGATATACAAATAGGTGTAAAACATAAAAGACAAGCTTCATGCTACTCTCTTTGACTCAGAGTCACTATGTTCTGATCCTGACATTATTTTATGCCAAACCTCTGTATTCCTCAGTACTCCTCTCTCCGCATTAATTCTGAATTCCTGTGAAGTCATAAAACACAGTTTAACCAACTGCAACACTTGCCATGCTGTGACTATAAGTACATAATAGATGGACGGAGAAAGAGGGCTTTGAGTGACAGGTTAATGTGAAGACATTGGATAAAGATTATATGCGTCTGTAAGGCTCTTTTTCTTATTGGCAGTGCACACATGCATATCTCTGTACTTAGAGCCAGCTTGTTAGATGCTCTATGGGCACTATAAGGTATGTGTTTGTGTGAATTTTAAATACATTGTGTCTGCCCACATCCACTATGTCTCTGTGTGTGTATATGTATGTGTGTTTTGAGCAGTGTGTGTGTAAAATAGTGTGTGACTGGATTACTTCAGTGTTTTACTGCCCATCCCAAGACAAACATTTGTGGGGGCCATCCAGTAACTGCTGCATATGCCATCCTAATCTGTTTCCCCTGCTGTGCCAGGTGTGCAGGCAGCAGGCACTTCTGCAAGGACACCAAACTATGTGGAAACTGCACTCAAGGCAAAGCTGGGGACAGTAGTGGCATAAATCCTCTTGTAATTATGTCATAAACAGAGATGGAACAATAAAGCTTTGTTTTGATGCGTGTTGCAACAGAGTGGGAGGCCCAACCTCAGACAAATCACTTCCTACTGGGCCACTGGCGGCCAACTCTACGCTCTCCTTGTCGCTTCATGTGATTGAATGCTGGTAATGTTGGTTGTCAAGTGACAGATTGGTCCAAAGAACCCTCTGTCAGCTGTCCATCCTGACTAACCATCTGGTTCGTAAGAGACTGTTACTGTTAAGTCATTTAAGAATGGAAGTTTTTTATAGTTTCCTATAATTTTTTTTTTCCGCATAGCACTGTAGAGTGTATTATTTAAAAGTTCAAATATGGTCTTCAACAAACAGTAGCATGTCTGCAAAATGTCACGTCATACATGTAAAATGGTTTCTATCAATGCTCAGTGTTACACAAACGCAGTGGGGCACATATGTAAAACAAATAGATGGAAATGGATCAGGCTTCACTTTATATAGCTGGTGAGGTTCACTGAGAATAATACTAATAATACTTACTGTTTCTGCTCTTGTTTTTGCCTCTTGTCGGTTTGATGATAATATGTCAATTTAAATTGATGCCTAGCAAGCGCCTGGCCATTAAAACTTACTAAAACTGCCTGTGACCTACAAGTTTGCCCCTGATTGTCTGAAAATGAATCCCATCATGGATTTCTCTTTGCACTGCCCTTCATTCGTCTTCAGTCTTTAAAGACTTATCTGTATCAAACTTTTCTGATTCAGATAGGTTTGGCTTAATTCACCATCTACCTGTGCAAATGACAGTCCTCTTGAAACTGGCTGCATTTCACACGTCCATTACGAATGCTCAGTAGTAATCTAATATCATCTGAAAATCAGACAGAACTATCTTCTGGCTTTTCAGAGAAACCAATCATCTTTTTTGTTCTGCCTGCTTTCAGTAGCAGTAAGGCAAGGGGGCCATCTTGTTTGAGCTTCCTCCACGCTGACCTGTTGTCGTATCTCCCGTTGCATGGAGGAAGATAAAGGCATAAAATGTTTCCTGCCCCAGCCTGATAGATCCCCAGCTCTGAGATCACCGCTTCTGTCCCTGTGTTTATTGGAGGTTGTGAAAGACTTTGAGCTCTTTTGCTGATTATCTCCCCAAGATTGTGTCTCTTTATTTTGCTGTCATGCCTTCTGAAGTGGCCAAAGAGTTTCCTAGTGTGAACAGCAGAAGAGACTGCAGGAACACTGAATTCTGTGTTGTTGTGTTCTTCAGGTTATTTGGCACATCCATATCAAATGGCCAGACTCCTCTTTGAGATAATGCTTTTAGTTTTATCTGGTTAAGGCTCAGTCTTTGGCTGGCACGTAGTGTTACAAACACACAGATGTGCATTTTTTAACAAACACATAGAAATACTGTTCTGACACATAATGTGATGCTTACACAGTCCTTTGAGTACTTGTGTCCTTCATGCTCTCACTACCATGCAGCCTTAGTTGTATTCAGACTAAGTCTGGAGGAAGAGACAGTCACACGGATAAAAGGTGAAACCACACATCTGAAATGTAATCCCTTCAACCAGGCTGGTTGTAGGTGACTTTGAATCCTTGAATGCAATGATGTCATCTTTGCATTGCAAAACCATTTCAATATGTCAGTTTGTCATTTGTCAGTTTGATATACTTTTACCTTGTGGTCACTGGATTCGGATATGAACTTTTTTCCAGGTATTTTTTGCCTTTATTTCGATAGTGATAGTGGAGTTTGAACCTGGGACACTGCAGGAAGCATTCAGCCTTGATGGTAGGTGCTTAACCTGGTGAGCAGCTGGTATACTCCTTAACCCATTTTTATGCCTCCATGCCTCCATTTGGGCAAGTTAGGTTACCATATCCCAGTTTTGGCAGTTTAATACCAGTTTCTTTTAAACAGGAATAAACCCTCAACTGTTGGAGTGCTCTGATGCCTGCCTTTCTTTCCCGTGTGTAGATGTAGCCTGATAGCACACTTTGAACAAATCACAGAGTTAGAGTTTGCATTGTGACTGATAATGGATAAAATGTTGTGCCTGGCTGTTTTTTTTACAGTCATGAAAGCCTTTATTTTATTCATTTTATTTGCAAACAGGTGGGTACCATGTACCTACTTAGTACTGGAGAGTCCTTTTTGATGGACATGCCTGGGAGGCATGGTGGGAGAGGAGATGAGCAAGAAAAAAGGAAGGAGTGGGAGTAGTAAACACATTAAAAACCTATAAAATTCTTCAAAAAGGAAAGAATGTATGTTTTCATGCTTCTCACTTTGATTTTTGGATCTCAGTTTAAGATTCTCCCTCTTTTTTTTCTTTAATTATATATTTTGAATGAAGACGGTAGATAGGGATTTCCTGAAGCAGCTGTTAATTAATATAATCATCAGAGGTATCAGAGTGCATCTGTGGCCTCTTTTCGTTTTGGGTTCAGATTCACAATTCAAGACCAGATTATTGAAGAGATGGAGTCTCTTGCTCTTGTTTAATTTTCTGAAAGATTTCCTCTGAGATGTCACTTAACATCACCATAATAGTTTCTTCCCAAGAGCAGTCACTCTGACTCAACAAGCCCTCTCAAGAATCAACCTGAGCTTGCCCACACAAGCTCAGCCTCCCCTTCAACTTCTCTTGTGGTACTGACTTGTGGTACTGAGAAGGGGAGATTGAGACCACATTTCCTGCAACTTGACTGGTTGGTGAAGACATATAGCTGCAAGGTGGTAATTCTAATCTCACTACAATACAGGATGTCAGTGTCTATAAAAAATATTATGAAGTTAAAGTTATTGATATTCTAAAGTGATGGGATTTTTAGTCAAGTGGTTTCCACTGGAGCTGTTGTGTGACCAACAAGATAAAACTTGTGCCAGCAGGGTACAAGTTGAAAAACATGTAGCTCCAGTATATGAATATGAAACAGACAATATACACTAAAAATAACACAGTCAACTGTCACACTGAGGCCAGCCGCATAGCTTGTCGTATTGTTAATAAATACAAAACAACTCAATCTAAAGAAACTGCACGATTGAAAGCATTCACACATTTGAGAAACATTTGTGGCCAGCATAATGCAATGGCAGTAAATCAGTAGTTTGTATCATTGCAAAGCTGAGGCTTTCAGCATAAAGTCAGATTGATTTTCCGTGCTAAATGTAGCAAGATTTCGCTGTCAAACTGCAAGGTTTAACACAAGATCAAAGGAGCACATTTATTTTTCATGTATTATGAAGAATCGTTGAAAGCACAAGTAAAGCATAAAATCAACTGCAGCTTATACTTGTATTTCCCGGTGACTGTGGAGAGTGAGTGTCCTGTGTGTTATCACATGCTCACCCCTGCTGATATATCCTTGTGGAAAATGCATGAGCTAAATGTACCTCAGTGGCTTGCACTGGCATCATATATCTCCCAACATGTGAAGTGCAAATGTAGGAAAACTCATTTAGCCTTTTAGTGTTGATTCATTTAGTAATGTCTCAGTTTAAAGTACATATGCTCCATATCATTAAAACAGCAAAGTTCAGTGTTTACAGATGCAATCATCTGAACCTGAGATCTGAGGTCCTTAACTTTCTGCTGGAGGTGTAAAGCCCATCTATAGATGTGGAGGAAACAAAGTCCCAATTACTCTGTGTGTAATAAGGTGATTCAGAGCCTCTCTTCCCTTTTGCAAGTTACTGGAGGGAAGCTAATGGGCTCTATGCAAATTAGAGCTGGCATTTGGTTTCTTCTCGGTAGACCTGAAAGGTGAGGTGAGGAGGTCAAGAGGAGGGACAGCCATTATCATGACTCATATGAAGGCCACATTCATATCCATGTACTTCACACCTTTGGCCTTGAGGGTGGGATAAGAAATTAGAGAGCACAAAGGGGTCAAGGAGTTACTGAAGGAAAGAAATTGAGAGCAACAACATGCAGAGAAAATGAGAGAATGAGGAAAATTTGGAAGGAAAATTAGAGAGGGAACATAAGATGGAGCAAAGAGGAAAGACAGGGAGGCGTGGGTCTGTCCTTGCTATTAGCCACAGTTCCCTGGCTTTATTTCCTGTCATGGTGCTGCTTTTTAATTGACATTAAAATGCACTGACCAGTGTGTCAGTGCTCCCCCACTCCCTCTGCCTATACCCTCAATCCTCTTTTCACTCTCTATCTCTTTAACTCTGCACTTGACTGACGTGGGCTGTCATTTACATACAGTATGGCATGACAGAAGTGGCACCCTTACCTCACATCTCACCAGCAAGCTGTGACGGCCAGCAGTTCCTTCCCATCAGAACGGTTTTGCTTGTAAAACCTTGTTCTGTATTCTGCCTATCTGCACAAGCACCAGCTTCTGTGTGTCAATGTCATATTTCATGGCCTTGTCATGTGTAGAAAAAAAATTGCCTCTTGCCAAGACAAAAAATGCAGCATTCCCACAGGGATGCGAAACCAGCTCCCACAAGTGCAGCAGAGCTTTCAGATGCTATGAAGGGGGAGGAGATGGAGACTAATGCCTTTGCAGTCAAAGGAATGCAGATCTATGAAGCAGAAAGTGTGCACTATTAAGGTAGAGTTAACACTTGGCAGAGACAACTGGAGCATATTGTGCTGAAATATATTCTAAGAAATCCTAAAAGTTGTTTAAATTTAGAAACATTTTTCCTCTGTATAATGATCCTTCTGAAGTCTTTGTTTTCTTATTTATTTATTTGCAATACATTTATTTGCAGCACTTTTCAGAAATGTCCCAGCAGTTGCATCTGAGTGGATGTGAATCAGACTTGTGGAGAAAGTACCTTAACCTGATGTGAATAGATGAAGTTTTGGAAAAGAGACCTGCTCTGAAAGGGGGCGAGTGACAGCCAGACCTAATTGGAAATATTTAGATCCAATCCAAACTGTGAAAAGAGCCAAACAGTAGTTGTAGATTTAAGTAAGTAATTAAGGAAGTAATTTTTCATCCCACTTTACAGTTCACAGTTTCCATCAGCAACAGAGAAGACGTATTACTCTGTTGGAGTTCTTACAACTACGGAAACATTCACAGTTCAGTGGAGATTCTCCCTTCGCGAATAATCATACTCACAGAACTGACATTAATTAGCAAAAAGCTGATACAACCTGCAGCTGGAGATGTTTGTCATTTTAACCAGTGAAAGTGATGGGCAGCGCTCGGGGAAAAAAGGTGCTGCTATTTGAATGATTTCTCCACCGCTCTTTGCCAGTGATAAGTAACGTCAGTGTTCATCAAATCTGTATGTTTTGCCAGCCTTTTACATAATTTTACACATTCACACACTTTCACACATTTTTTCATTCTCATATTCTGCAAAACCCTTGCACTGTAGAGCCTGGCTGTCATACAGGAGAGCGTTGCCTCAACATTGGCAGGCTGAGGGGGACAAAGCAGTTAAGAATCGCAGTGGATTACAGCAGAAAGAATCATATTGTGATGGGTTTCATTTAAACTGATATTGATTTATAAAATATGCCTTGATTGGCTCATGTACTGATCCTTAGCATCAGCTCAGGGCATCTCCAGTATTAAATAAAGCTAAAGTGAATTGGTAGATACTATCATCACTTCATCACATCACAAAAAAAAGCTCACATGCTTGTAACTATCAACAGTTTTATGTGCACATCTCTGTTTAAAATGTGGCTTACCGGCTCACAGTTTTTTGTGAAGCATGTTTAGTAGTTTGAGCAGAGAACAGCCGCACCTCAGCATTTTACCTTCCATTCCTTTCTGCTCCACTTCCCCGGATCAATGAAACGATAGACTGCTGAGAGAGGACTAAGTTCCTCTGCTGTGGTAGAATGAATGATTATGTGTCTGTGCCTGAGTCGGTTAATATGTTTCCATGTGCATCGTGTGCATTGAAATTATGCATCCTTGCGTGTGTGAACATGTGCACGTGTTAAAATATTCTAGCTAATGAGTGCCTAACAGCATGTGCCACTTTGTCTGTGTGTGTTTTAGGCTTAAGCATGAGTGTGTGTTCGCATGTGTGGCTTTATGCTTGTTTTTGTGTGTGTATGTTTGTGTATGTATAAATAATTTTTCCTTGGTAGTTGACTTATCTATTCACACACACACACCCAGAGCAGCACAACTCTGAGCGCAATCATAAGGTACACAGGGTAGTGAATGGTTTGCAGAGGTCAGTTAATGGAGTTACTTGATGGATAGTTACTAAGAGAGAGAGCGAGTGAGAATAAGATGGATAGAGGGAAGGACAGAAAGAGACATGTGGGCTATTAGAGACAGATAAAAGAGGAGAGATGGATAAATATCACATAATAGAGAGCAAGATGACCAAGATGACACACGTGGAGAGCAAAGGAGACATTGAGTGTGTGGACATCATACTGTGCAGCCAGTGTGTTAAAGCCATTCCAAGGACACACTCTCTCCCTCATGGTCCTCCTCCCAGTGGCAGAGATGTTTCTGAAAGTTCAGGAGTTCATGTCCTCCGAGACTGCTACCGTTTCACCTGCACTGCTTTGTTGACAACTGATGTGTGAGCTAGAGCCCCCCTCCCCATCCAACAGCAAGCATGCACGTCTACAAAAAAAACTAAACAAAAACAACATCTACTTCCCCAGTTCACCTGGTCTCGTGATTCTGCTGCAGTCTGTGCCAGAAAACAGATTCTGCCAATTAGCTCCCCTCGCTCTTAATGATAATGATAATGGCCATGGCTGAGCTTTAATTAAGAATAACTTCATGTACAGGTCTGCGCTGTAACATGTGAGCCGGAAATGGCCGATGAAGTGTTTAAAAGCATCAAAAATGATAAAGACAATTAACCTTGAACCTAATTTCTACCGTATTTGAAGATATCTTGGAGAAATAACATTTTCCCCAATCCTGTTTAGTATTTATAGACTTGCTGGACAATGTCTGCTTCATTCCAGTGATGGATAACATTTCTGGCAGGATCAGAATGCTGTTAAAGTAGATAATTGCGTAATAAACTCAAAATCCCTACAAATACACAAACTCATTAAACATACCTTGCTGCCACTTTATACTGTAACTAAACTCCAGTTGCAATAGTTACACAGTTATCTCTGTGAGTCACTGTTTACATTACCCACTTACTGTCATTTTCCCTTTGTTACATATGACTAATGTTTTTTTAAATACACTTCTGTGTTTAGTAGAGGTTAGTTATATTACAGTTACACATAGATGTTGGAGGAGAGGACTGGGGCAAGCCTTCCTGCCAGCAAAGACACAGTTGGCAGACAGCATGCGTAAAAACGCTAATAATTTGGTCTGGCTTTTGGTTTGGGGTAAACATCTATCCATCTATGATACTCAGCAACTTTCAACGCTTCAAACAAACTGACAAATGCACCATATTTGAATATACCGTGCCAAACAGGGTAGCTAACTAGTAACTGGTCCTTCTCTTGTAACCTTCCTTTTTCTGCATCCCACAGAAACATGCACACACTGTGATCTGCATATACAATAACAATAACAATTAATAATGAGATTTTTTGAGCTGTGATGATATGAGAACTGAATCGAGAAGTGAAAACAATACAGTTAACTAGGAGTAACGAGGTGAATTCTGTCATCATCGTCTGGATGTTATGATGGAATTGTTTCTGTGTTATTTCACTAGTTCATTTCTGTTTTGACTGTTGGAACTGCCACAGCTTCAAGAAATATCTTTCTGACTTTTGAGTCATAATGTCTCTCCCATACTGTATCTACCTCCTCAATACATTCCAATATACTGTATACTGATCTTGAAAGAAAAGTCCTTTAATACCCTATGTTGTACTTCTTATTTATTTATTTACCTTTCATTAAGAAATGACTTAGCTGGTGCTTGGTGTTTGGTTGTTGATCCCAGATAATTTATTCCCCTGCTGCACTCACTGTAAATTGCTCTGTATAAGAGTGACAGCTAAATGCTTAAAATGTAAACACCTTATGGTTAGCTTGAATAGTATTCCAGCTTTCAGATATGCCAACTGCTATTAGAGATGGCAGATAATGACACAGGCAAGTGCTTTTCCAGCCACAGACTGGAGAGGAAAACTTGCTGCAGTTTTCAGTCAGGTTTATTACACTTGTAAATGGCTTCTTTTAGTGGGTGATAATGACATTTAAGTCCTTCTGTGGAGAAATTAAAGATTTGAATATCTTATATGTTACATACTTATTATACACCATCTACTGTAGGGCTGAAATTATTAATAAAAAAATGTATCAACAATATTTTAAATGATTGATAAATCATTTTAATGTATCAAATAAAACACCTAGCATTTGTAGTTTTCAGCTCAGATGAGGATTTGCCACTTTTCTCTATCTCATATCACAATAAACAGAATCTCTTTGGGTTTTTTAACTGGTCAGACAAAATAAGCAACTAGAAGACAGCATTTTTACTAGTAGGATGTCGTAATGGAACAAAAGACAGTGCAAGTCTCTGTTTTCTACTTGGTATGCTGCTTGAGAATAGAGGCTGTTGGAATTGGGAGATGGTATTTTGTCCTTAACAGATGTTTTGCAGACCGTGTTGAGTGTACTTGAATCGATAGTATCAAATGTTCTTTTAGTATCAAAAGTGCAACATCTTAAAAATGTTTTCTGTCGTACCCCTTCTGTAAAATGTCACCCAATAAGGTAATTAAATTAATATTTAAATCTATGATTTGCTCTGATTTACCGTGGTATTGCTAGACCCAGCATGTGCAGCATTAACTGATTCAGATAACACTAATGAGTTCCCATTCCTCCAGCATACTGTCCTTCGTGTATCCATCTTCAGTGCATCTGAAAGACATAACTGACTCAAAAAATGAGGTTAAAAAATGATTTGGCTGCAGGTTAAATTCTAGGGCAGTCACAGTCTCAGAAAGGCCCTCTGTTTTCTCTGTGGCCTTGGATTTATCCCAGCAATCTTTAGACCCCATCAGTTTTTCTGCTGCAGTCATAGACTTGACACGAACTTGACAAAACTGATCTTGACTACCGCTCTGTCAGAGTCTGCACTGTTTCTCTGGGGACTGGAGACTGATTTCATAGCACTGCGGAAGCTGTGTTTTGTTGATGTGAGCATATAACTGGGTTTGGGCTACAATCAGTGTCACTTGGTGGCACACACACACGCACACACACACACACACACACACACACACTTTGACAACTGAATTGTTGTGAGGTTTGAGCAGTCAAGTCTGTAAAGGTAATAATCTGTGACATTTTCACATGAATTAATTCCTGTTTTGTTACCCTCTGTCACCTATTGATAAAGCACAATGGTGACTGAACTTCTAGCCAGCTCTTACAACGTTTTAACATAAAGAAAAATCCTTTGGCCCTCAGAAAGTTCATATTAGGTGTCTGGAAGTAGCATACGCTTACTGTTCTTTCTGTACCCAATTCCCCCTGTTCTGTCACTTCTTTAAAATCAAAATGCAAAATGTTAATACATACTTTTATTATATGGCAGATATGAATTACAGCAATCTAAACTTTTAACCCAGCAATAGTAATGTGTATCCTGTGACTATGGTACTCATAGTAATGTGTCTGTTGGCAGAAGATCTGCAAACAAACCCACTTAAGTAGAGCCTGTATAATGTGGTTTAATGGAAGATAATCAAACTCCTTTGTTATGTGCAGGACAGCAGACAGGAGAAAAGCCTTGGATGTTTCCTGTTGCCTTCTTTTCTTTGCCCTTTTCATGTCTTAATCACCTCTCCTCTTCTGTTCACGTATCTTTGATTTCCATCTCACCTCTCCTCGCTTCCATTCTCCTCTCTATTTCATCTCTCTCCTTTTGTCAGGGGTGCTTCAAATATGATCATCTGTTTTCCTTCATTTTGCAAAGAAGATGTTCCCGGGTATTGCTTCATTTGAATTTTGTTCCTGAACAGTGAGGACAAAGATAAGCACTGATAACGGGCCTTGATAATGGGCGAATCTGAATTTTGTTTAGTAAAACAAAGGTAACACTGAGTCTCAGTTATTCGAAAAGTGGTATTCAAATGAAGTTATGTACTATTTTCAGAAGATTTCATGAAATATTTTTGATAATATTCACTGTTTTATTTTTTAATATAGGCATTAAGTGTATTTTTATTCAGTTATTATGTCTCTGTATATTAGTTTCCAGTCTTTCATTCCCTTGCAGGATTCACATAGCCTTCACATGTTCAAGGTTTTAAAAGGAAATGATGCAGCTTTTAATCAGGCATTTTATTACAACTTTATTTTGTATATATCAGCCTCCCTGTTTACTGTCCTCTCTTTGCACTGTATTGATGCTGCAATAAATTACTATTAATACAAACCCAAAATTTCCTGCTTTACATTAAAAACATCCCACTGGCAAAACACAGGATGGGTTTTATTGTGAAGCAGTCTCAGGAAACGTAATGTTTTTGTCATGGAGATTATATAACTGCAATTTCTCATCCAAAATACTTTTCCTAAAGAGTGCTGCTTGGGGTGTGTTTGCTGCCACCAGTGTTTGTTAAATTTGTAGTATTAAACTTTGTGAGTGTTGCAAATCAACCAGGACTGAAATCTTCAGCATTATAACTTTGATACTACAGGAATTAATACCAATATAATACCAGGTTGTAGTTGGTTTATTAGCTCATCTGTTTCACCTCATCTTTTTATGTTGCCATCAAGAATGACAATAAAACTCATCTCTCATTGGAAACTCATCAGGATCTCACTGTCTTGGGACAACATGCTGTACTGTGCAAAAATTTAGATGTATAAATTCTTATCCATCATCAGACTGATTATCAGATTCATTCTGTCAAATGACAATGACCATAACCACACAGCCAGAGTCATAAAGGACTATCTTCAGAGACAAGGAGTCCTACAACAGATGGTCTGGCCCCCATGGCTCACTAATCTCAATGTCGTGGAGTCAGTCTGGGATTGGAACTGTGGCAAGTTCTCCAAGATGCTTGGAACAACTTACCTGCTGAGTACCTTGAAAAACATGAAAAATTAGATTTGATTTAGATTTTTTTCTGTTTAATGCATTTTGTATGAAGTTAATTGATTTTAAAAAGTGACATTACTCACTTTACTTTTAGTAAATAAAACTTTTACACAGTACTGTACCTCTATATGAGATATAATAAATATAGGATAATATAAACAACCTGACACTGAATTGTTTCCTCTTCCCCTTTTGTCTCTGCACTTCTTCTTATCTGTGATCTTTCTGCCTATCCCACCCTCTCATTTTCTCATAATTCTCTTTTCTCTCTCCTCTCAGCCTCCCACTCTGTGCTGTTGTCAACACGTACAAATACAGCCAGAAGGAGTGCTACTCGATAATGAGTCTTACTTGCCCCTTCCTGCCATTTTCCCTCCACATCACCCAGCATTATTTTCACCTTTACTTGTACCTTGTACCATCTCCACCTGCTCCCCACCCCTTTCTCCTCTGTTTAATTTTGGTGATTAACATGATGGTTGTGGCAGTGGTGCAATTAGTTATATTAAAGATCCTGTGTTTTACGTCCACATGATATAGTTAACTGCCTATGAGAGCTATAATGGATTGGCAACAAGTACAAGAAATAAATCACAAATTATACAACATGAATTTTTAAATTACTTTTGTGTAAACTGAGTTGTGCGATGACCTTTTTAAAAAAATGTTTCATAGGCATGTTGGAGTTTCACATTGAGAGAACATTTTCATGTGCTAATTGGCCTCAGTGGAATGCCCTCATTAGCAACTAGTCAGTTACATCCACATTGTAGAAAGGTGAGAATGAGAAGAACTTTTGCCTTAAGGGTGGAACTCAGTGACCTATCACCTTTATTGATGTGCACCTTCTTCATATCATATCATTACAGCAGGATCGATAGAAGGGATCTCATCATACTTAAGTTCACAGGATGATCAAAGTTTTTGTAGCATGCAAAGAAAGTGATGTGTTCACAGCTGAATTAGTAAGCTAGCTAATGTTATCCTCCTCTACAGCTAGGTATGCAGTGCTCAGTAGGAGGTTCTTGCTTGATGACAGTGGTGAGTAGCGATGAAAATGGTAAATGTGCCTTCAAACCAAAGCAATGAGTTAAACTAGGCTTAAAAGCTCAGTACAACTGCAGAGTTGGGTGATAGTTCTCTATGGGATGCTGTAAGAGACCCACCCAAATTTGACACTTGCTAATATGAAAAATATTGATAAATGGAGCTTACAGGTGCTGTTTTTTCCTCATTATGGTTAAACAGAGAGACCTTTATTTATTCTCTATACTATTACTTTCCACTGTGGTATTGGGAACTTTATCAAACTACAACCTTCTTCTAGATATCTCTTCAAAAAACTTGTTTTTGTGTGGGGAATGATTTTCTCCCACAGCTTCTGCATAATATTTGCATCTTAAGACCATACTCATTGTTTCACCAAATATTATGAGACAGACCAGGCTATCTAATCACAGTGAAACCACAAGGGAGAAATTGCTCACACAGCCATAAACTTAATGGAGGTGTGCCACAAAGGGATAAAATCATCCCATTTTCTGTCATGTAAATGAAATTTTCAAGCCAGTAAATAGCAGCTTCAGTGGGAGGACAGTGAAATGTTCTGTGGTGTAGGAAACAGGCATGCAGAAGGGCACAGCTAATAGGCAGAACAAAGTTGCAGAGAACACCACCTACATATTTTCACATATTGCCACATATACCCAAATATGTGATACAAATCTTCAAATAATTTTTTTGTCTATCTTTGACAATGTCAGCCGTGTGGACCTTTACATATTTATATGTATCCACTGCTGAGAAGTCAATCTGACAACGCTTTCTACACAGGGATATGACTGACAGTGCAGTGATCCATCTCATAGCTCAGCTCCTCAATAACTCTCTTATGGCACGTCATCAGACTATTTTTACCTTTTAAAGCCATTTTTAAGGATAAGGCTGTATTCATATTCTACTTACTGTCAGCAAATCCAATAAAAAGTCCAAAACTATCTACGGATTGATCCATACAAGTACTGTGTGTGTATCTAAAGCCTGATATATCTTCTGTCTCTGCTGTGCTCCTAAGTCACACCATCATACTGGGTGACATGTTCCTTTATTACCACGAACCTGGTCACTGGAGTATATTTTGAGTAAGTGTCACATTTTCTTTCCTGCCAATACTCACCAGAGCACCAAATGTGAGTTAATCCAGCACTGAAAATAATGCATTATTTACCCCTGTCTGAATAACACTTGCTAAAAAGTTTATTTATGGGCCACTTTTGAAAACAACATCTGTTTTAATTACAGAGAGGTTAAAAATAATATTAGCTAATTAAAATGGGAACAGTCAAATAGAATGTACGATTCAGAATAAGCAATCATGGTGCCAATCCATTCATTGAAGAAAAACATAGTTCACTGTAATTAGTAAAATGACTCGCCTAATGAGTAAATTACCTGCTTCATAAAAAGGCTAATGAAAAACACAGCTTGATCAAGTAATAACTGTAACAGTAACAACTGAATAAGGAGGACTTGATGCTCAGAATACCCCTTTTTAAAATATAGAGAACAGATGTATTGAAGTTTCAGAGCAGAACTGAGAATTACACATCTGTTTTCTGCCCAGTTACCTGTCTTTTTAATTGCATGTATGTTCACTTTTTCTGGCCTCATACAGTACTTTGAAGATGTTGTTCATATAAGATAAAAAGAAGAAGTTGAACATGTGACATAAAAGTAATAGCGTGACCATTCCCTTAACTATCCTTGGAGCTTGCTATAAATGTGATTTTTTTCCCCACTCTTATCACAAAGCTATTTGAAGAGGTTTAGTGTTAATCCAGATGATATCTGACATGGATTCACAATAACCGTTTATACACCACGGCTTGGATTTGTCATATGATATGCCTATTTGATAATGTAACCTGAAAAAATGCTAAAATTAACCTTAATCCCTTGTCAGTTCTTCTTGATAGTCAAAATGCTTTTATGGGATGTTTTTGCCTTGTAACAAAACAAGCTGCAGGCCGGCATGAGAAATTCTCTCCGTATTATCCTCTGATACACACCAGCCCACACACACTCCAGTATCTCTCTCTCTGAGTTTGTCCTGGAGGTAGAGGTACATAGGAACACACACTTCAATGTATACACATACACACACACTCATCACAACTTTCTAACTGAGGCAGTCCTGCAGGTATTCCCTATCTGTTGATAAGGGTGAACGGTTGTGTGCTGACCAAGCAGACCCCTGCAGACTGCAGCCCACAGAGAGAAAATGGTTAGTCCACTGACCTCCCATATATCACTGAGTGGCCAGTATCTGAGTAAGCACAGACAGGAAGTGTGTGTGTGCGTGTCTGAATGAGAGGGTGTAGATATCTGTGTGGTCACTGTAAAGTGAATGCTGAGCAGGAAATACTGAGATTCTACTTGTGTGAGCAGAAAAGTGTATGTCTGTAATTGTGTGTATGTGTGCTTTAGGTAGTACACTCAGCTAGCAGTGTATTATGTACACCTAGCTAAAATGAATGCAGTGTTATACAACAGTTCTGCAATAAGTCCTCCCTCTGTGAAGGTAATAGTGTTCAGCTATTGCTGAAACAGTTTCAGAGAGGTGTTTGATTCAACTTTATGGTCATTTTGCAGGCTGCAGTGTGTGGTGCTATTGAACTGTATTGTGTATTAAGTTTAGGTATTTGTATTATCTCTCCTTTCCTCAGTGATGTAAATTGGGTGGAGAAAATACTGAATGTATGTCAGTATGTGCATTGTGTGTTTTGTGCTGCTACTGTTGTGACACAGTGTGTGTATTAGGTTTTTGTCAGCCTTGAAAGAACAAGTAGTACAACATTTTTGATTAGGATGAGGGTTTACTTGATTTCTTTGTTATTGATGTAACCTGATGATGTATCTGTGGTTCTGTTTATGTCAAGAAAATAATGTAATCAATTTGGGCTATAAAGTGAACCCCGGCAGTCCCTGTAACAGTGCATAGCTATATAAATAACCCTGTATGGCTTACAGTAAAATCAAATAAAAATGTTAAAAGTATTTTCGGAAGCAATAGTAACTTGAAAGGAAAATTCATATTGCCTAAATTCTGCTGATTCATACTTTCCTCTGTCTGTTTAGGCCTGTACGCCTGCTGCCCCGAGGCCTCAACACACAGGTCATAGCTGTGTTATAGAGACAAAGTGGCAAAATGGTGAGTCAGTTTTAATTTGTTTAGCAGCTGCTAGCGTTTATTGTTACTATTATTTTTTAATCATTTTCAATGTTAAAAGATGTGTTTTAACAATTGGAAGAGGTTTAAATACTTGGTCAGCCTGCAGGTTGCAGCACTGTTTTAAAGGTATTTCTATGAAATACTACATTGAGATGTTCAGATCTATTAAGCTGCTGCTGCTGTTTCATTATTTTTCATTTGTGGTTGGGTCTGTTTTATCAGATGGCATTGTTTTAAAGACTCTCCAAGTCTATTTGTGCGTGTCTGGCTGTGGGGAAGCCCCATGGTCATGGCAGTGACGCATCTTAAAAGAACATGACCACACGCTAAGCTCCAGTGATTTATTTGATGTACATACATTTAAACCACAGTGTGTTATTTTTAATGCAAAAGACACTTCGAAGTATGAGATACCTTATGTTGTACATTCAGTACAAGTAGTGAAAATTTGAGTAAAATTGACTGCAAATGAAAATCTAAATGTACAGTAAAGGATGTAGGTAATGGACTAACAGGCCTGTATTCATCCTAGCAATGCAAAAATTATAGTAAGGGGACCTCACTGAACAAATATAAATACAAAAATCAAAATACACACAACATTCTGAAGATAACTTTGTCAACAGGGAACTTATTACAAACCAATCACAAAGGAGGAAGCAGCAGATAAAACCTTCATTTTTTTTAACAATGTGAAGAGTTTATTCAATAGACCTAATCCTTATCATCCTTATCCTTCTGACAGGTTGGATTATATTCATCATTACTCCATGATGAAATAAGATCACTCAAACAGACTAAGCATCAGCATGCTGTGTAATCAAGCATGAAATTATTATCTCAAGATAAGAGTATTTAGGTATGATAACAAGAAAATAATATTTGATATATTGAAATAATACTTAACTAGTTATACACTTAAACGCAGCCATTGCTGTGAGCAATTTGCTGTTTTGATAAAGTTTTTGTTTTGGGGCTTAAAATGAGGTCATAATCAAAAGCATAATCAACAGCACATGAACAGTGTATGAGTATGTACGCAGAGAGAGACACCTGAAAGAAGAAAGTAGTAGTAGAAGAGGACCCTCAACTTTACTGTCCTTGCGTCATCTTCACTGAGAGTTTATGAGATGTGTCCATGTGAAAGTTTGATGAAGTTGAGGTGCACGTGACAGAAATATTGAAAATCCAGTGCTGTTTTTAAAAATTCTTCGCAGGGTTTAAATTAATGATCAATAACTGATTTGCCTCAGGATGGAGATTGTGTGTTTTAAACATGAGTAACTCCAAAGGGACCATGAGGCAATTTACTGCAACTGCTGCAGGGTGCATGTGTGACTTCTCCATGTAGTTTGTTATAGTGTGGAAATACCCGGTACTCCCTATTGAACTGACCAACAAGACACTGGCTCATTTGGTCAGTGTTATATGCTCCAAAGTAGTGCTAAATTAGGACAGGCATTTTAGTGTAATTTATGCTCTGGCTCTTGTTTTCAGTGTTCAGTAACATGTTTTTGCTGTCAATATTTACATTTTACTTCTCAACATCTAAGACCATACATTAAATCACATGCTGCTTCCAGATAACTTTTTAGGGATACTGACACTGATACACAGATACTGACCTTTTTAAGTGGGTTGGATTTCAGACAGATATTGATGATTAAAGGTGCATGTAAGTTTTGGCTATTGCTACAAAGCCAGTGTTAGAAAAATTAGAATATTCCCTCTGGGCAGCACTACTTCTTCATCCACTCATGTTGGACTGAGGGCAGACGGAAATGCTACAGTGACTCACCATTGCAAGGTGGTATTATGAAACAGGACGGGCCACGACTAGCTAGTTAGCATGCTAATTTCAGTAGAAGATAAGTGATCAAAATAGAAGCAAAACAATGTTGCTTTCAACTGCTGAAGACAGCTCTGAGCTGTTTTAGTAAAGGAATTTTATGCTGAACTTGGCATGTTTACTTTAGGCTGGGAAGTAAATAGCTCTTAATGGTAATGTTTGCTATGTAGGTATAGCAAAAACTGTGTAACACTAGTTGGACACAGTTTAGATTTTTGAGGAAAAAGGAGAGGATAGCGAGAGCAGCATAAGCTCTTATAATTGATAACCTTAGTTCAACTGTGTTTATAAGGTCTATATTTGTATACAATAACAGTAATGCAGAAGGCTTGATGTGTGTTACAGTACATATACTAGAAAAAATAATGAGAAAGACAAAATGATAATTTAAGTGTTACAGTTATAGCTAGTTGTGTTCATGCAGGAAGGGTTTGGGGTATTTTAAATGTGGTAAAAGAAGAGCGATAATATCAGATCTGTTCCCTGTATCCTCAGATAGCCTGAGTTTGGGTATCAGGATGGCATTGAGCGAGAAGAAGTTGGATTGGTACATCCCTAGTAAACACCAGAATTTGGCCTTTAGCAGTCTTTGTGAAGATAAAGCAAAAGAAGTATTTTCTGCTTCACTCAGAGATAAAGATTTTTACTTTCTCATAGCACAAAATTGCTATCTGACTGCTGTCAAACCTTCCTTTGCAGGGGGTTGATGATGTTTTTGATCAATACCAATCACTGAGCAATTACTTGGAAGGATTGGAAAGCTGAGGTTCTCTACTACACTATTCTTATTCCAACCACTTTTCTGTGGACGATCAGGGTCATATATTATGTAGTGCTCCTTTAATTCTCAATGAAAACAAGTGAGGGTGGGGTCAAAATGGCTTCAAGAATTGATGGTTTTTTTGTCACTTAGAAAGTTATTACTGAGGGAGTGAGTGAGAAGGGACAACCCATGCCAGTACTGGTCTAATATGGATTTTTTCACCAGATGCTGTTTCTGATTTTTCTCTTCCTTTTAATTCCCTTTTCTGTCCTTCACTCTCATCTTTCTCTGCCTCTGCCTCCATCTTTGCCTCTGTTCCTTCCATACTGCTGTATCTCTCTTGGTCCTTATGAATGTTGTGGAGGCAGGAAAAAGGGTTGGAGCGCTGCGGGGTGTGTGCAGAAGATTGCCCAATACATCATAAAACCCATCATACAGTTGACCCATTAAATGGGCTGTTACTAGGTTTTCTTGGTTGTGAGTTTGCAGGGGGTATACCATCTGTGTTTGATCTATTATTTTTATCTATTGCATCTGCTGACTGGGAGAGTGTTTTCAAAACTGGCTGAGGTTAAATCAAACTTGACCCAAAACAGTGGGAGAAGCTACATCTGGACTCCTCATATTGTACTTTTTTGCGATGTCAGAGAACTTATAGCATAGAAAATGATCGGCTTGTAAAACAAAACTCTAAAATCTGTCAGGGGTCTGTTTACTGTAGCCTGCAGACTTTTCCTGGATGTAAAGGAGAGAAGAGAAAGAACAGCTCTCAGACTCGCTGCTCTATAATTATGCTTTGTGGCGGTGCTGTAAGCTGCAGCAGCACAGTGCAGTCGCACATTGTCACCTGTGCGTGTCTGCCAAATGACAACTGGCAGTGTACGCGACTTGTCACCTGAAGTAGTAACAGTTGCAGCTAAAGGTACTTTTGCAGCCTACAGTTTGTGTGTCTCATGTAAGTGTGACTGCACGCACATGCAGGTTTTTGTGTCTGTGCACGTTTTTGGGTTTGCTTGTTAGTATGGTTTCATGTATGAATGTGTGCATTCCTAAGAATCTGTTTGCTTTTAAATATAGTGTTGAATCAGCAATGTTTCTCAAATGTAAGTATTTGCTGCTTTTCTCTGTTTTATCATTTAGTTTTATCATTGTAAATGGAATATTTTTGGATGATGAAGAGGGTTGCAGCAAATTTTGATGGACAGTTTTTGCTATTTTTAGGTTTAATCATTTCAGATTAATCAGTAATGAGAATAATTGGTAGTTGTGACTTTTTTTGGACTTTTTTCTTTTATTCTTTTCTTTCCTCAGAACTTTTTTTTTTTTTTTTCCTAAATGGGAAATTTAATATCTTTACATACCCAAAACTTCCTGCTGGAAGAAGATTCTTAGTTTGCAGTATCAATAGTTTGCAGTAACTAAGCTGGTGATGGAGAGAAAACACAAACCTTAATAGTTTTTTAGTCTTTCTAATTAAGTACAAAAAAGAAATGGTCAAACAATGGAACACTTTTTTAATATGCTAACATGAATAAATTAAGCTTTTTTTGTTTTGTTTTGCAAATATGTAAAAAAAATCATCCCTTTGCATGCACTGGAACCTGTTTGCTTGTGCATATGTGTACGTTATATATTTGTACTTTTTTCACATCTTAGTGCAGCCGACTGTTGTTAACTGTAGGCCCAGTTTCTTACATTTACATTTGTCACAGCCTAGGCAGCACCGGAGAAATGATGGGAGTTGATTACTGCTAAGTCTGGTGGCTGTGCCATCTACTAGCAGGCCACAAAATTAAAGTGAAAGAATGGGGGCCTACCTGAACTCTGACTGAGCTTATTTCACCCATCTGCCTCTGACAGGCTATTATTAGGTCACACTCACCTTCTTGAGGCGCCTCAGCCAATCCACTGGACAAATAACACCCTGTGACTGTGACAATGACAAAAGTCTTAAATCTTTCAACTGATTTATCAACTGACTAAAATTTTTACTTCCAAAGCTCAAAAGAGAACAAAACTGGGTTTTTCCTGAACAGTTGGGGTTGATGGTGTGTGCACATGAGACTGTTCCCCTGTAAAAAACAAGCCCATAGGTCATTTGTGCCAGCAGCTTATTACAACCCATAGTAAGGTTTTATTGTTAGATGACCTCTAGCAGCCATAGGATAGGAGCAAAGGATGAAGTCAGACGACATAGTATGTTGGAGACTGCTGTTTGTTTCCTGTTTGAAACCAGTTGTTGTTGTTCATTTTAACCCTGACCTCTCCACAACCTCAACTGCATGTTTATTATTATAATCATGACAACGAAAGTCATCTTGCCTTAAGGAATTGCTTGCTTTAACACAAAACACGATCCTTTCCTAAACCTAAAGATGTTTTTGTGCATAAATTGAACCAAACCGTCATCATTCTGTAAGCTTAACCACATGTTAAATACCGACCTTCATCGGTTGGTATGCCTGCCGGTATGGGGCCTCAATTCAGCAGATGCTCCTATGGGTTGTATCAGAGGACTTGTTGGTGTGCACATGTGATAAAAAGTAGGACTTTTACAGTGGCTGTGTGTGTGTCCCTGCCCATCTGAGCTTGAATGTGCGTAACAAAATTATGAAGCGGGAGATTGACTTCACTCCCAGAACTGCAGAGCGAAGCATCATGGTAGATTGGCTACGGATCCTTGGTTCCTGGCCTCGGCCCCTGGTTCTCTGTCCCTCTTCTTGTCTTCCCATCTCCCTCTGCGTCGCCTGGAGATACCCGAAGAGCCTTGAGTCGTTGCAAATGGAAAACAATGACAGTCGCCTTAGAGGAGAAGTTAGTGCCTACACAAAACGGGAGAAATGGAGCAGCAAGTGAAGAGAGGGAGAACAAATTTTGAGAGATGAATGTGCTGCGAATGAATGGAGGGGAGGAGGGAGTGCGCTTTTTGAGATGATGCAATGTGATGTAGAACTTTTTTTTTATTGCTATTTCAGTGGTTTGTAATTTCTGAGCCTTTCAAAGTTAAAGAAACCTATTTTTACTTTGCTTGAATGATGTGGTCATCATCATCACAAAGCACTTACTTATCATCATTATCATCATTGTCCTTTGGTAAGAATCGGATAACATGGTGGTTACACTGTTTATCACAAAGAAGGCCTGCAAACAAGAGGAATCTCCAGTCCCTTTAAGTGAGACCTTTCCTGTTTTAAAAAAAAATCCATCTCAGGAATATGTCACGTACAGTGGACAATTCCATTAAAAGCTGAAAAGCGAAATTGGGCTTTTAAAGTTTCATAAATACAATTTAGAATTGGAGTAAGTTATGCCTCATACAAGGAAGAAACAAAGTATCACCATGTCACATACAGTATTGTGTGTAAAAACAGCTTTTTCTGATCAAAATTAGTTTTCTTTCCAGTTTGACTTTCTTGACTGACTTTACATGTTGCCTTTGCCACTGGCTGCCACACAACCGCAAAAACAGATATGTAAATAATCACTTGACAACTATAAGAAGAGGAGCACCTACAGATAATGCTCCTCCATGGGCATTTGGGGGTAGATAAGAAAATGCTTGTCAGTATTTGGTTGGTCACAGATCCTGTTTAAAGGTTGGATGGGAAGGAGCAAATGCAGTGGACCTGTGCCAGTAGGGGTTGCTATAGCAACAGCATGTTCAAATGAAACTACTCTGCAACCGCTGGAGGCAGAGTAATTATGACAAGAGTTAATTTTTTGAAGACAACAAACTCTGTTGTCAAACTAGTAGCAGTGCTGGGATTAAGTGTTTTGCCTCAAACACAAAAAAACTAATACGCAAATTAAGCTTACCACACTTCTCAACTTCTGGTCCCAGTCCAATGAAGTTTCTAACTCCCTCAAAACTTCACCAGACCTTCTACATATATTTTCACCCAAAACTAAGCTCAAATCTCCCCCATCTGTCTCTCTCACCATCTTTCTTCCAACTCTCCGTCCATCTGTCTCAATTCTCCCTTCATCCTCTGGATCATGGGGTTGTGCAGCCTCATGTACCCTTCAAATAATTGGTGTCAGTGTCTCTTGATGTAATATGAATGGATGGCATTGTGTCTGGGGGATACAAAGCACCCTAAGAGCGTGGAACTACACACAGTAATAGAGGGAGAGAGGTGGCGCAGAGAGAAAAATCAAAGTACAAAGCTGGAGAAAGATAAAGAGAGAGGAGAAAAGTAAGAGAGAGAGAATGAGAGAGAGTGTTCAAGATAGAGAGAGAAAAAGAAAGGCATTGCATTGGCGGGATGCAAAGAGATGCAGTGGTTCATTGGGAGAAAATTTGAGGACTCAGTGTACGAGAGTGAGAGAAAGATGAAGGGAATTCAGACCTCCCTCCTCATTTGTCATCTTCCATTCCAGGCTTTAAAGTAACCTCTCAAGTCACTTGAGATCTCTGGATCTCTTGTTCTGTGTCTGACTGGCAGTCGTTGTCACAGCGGAACAAAGCTGTCCAAGCACAGGACAAACTGATGACATGTGCATTCAGCCTGACATATAGAAAGACAGGTTCAGTATGTGTTGGCTTTATTACTGGCTAACAGTTGTGGACATATTGCTCTTTCCTGCTGAAAATGTGGTACATGCTAACATACACACTATAATGTGTTGCAGAAGCTAGTTCTCGAAGATCATTGTTATACTTTTTTAAAGTCATGAGCTTCTAGTGAGTTTGTCGTGACTGAAAGAAGTCTAGTATATTCTTTAAATTTTAGAGCAAGCATTAATTATACATACATACATATTTATATACATGTGCGCAGGAAGGGGAAGGTTGCCAAGCATATATATGCACAGTGCACATGGGCATCTTTACAAGAATAAAGCCCTGGCAAGTGCAGATTTAACTCTGATTTTAAACTTGTGTGATAATAGCATTTGAAGATAAAGAACAAGCTGACACACTGACAATCTAAAATTGCATATAAAGGCTGGTTACTTCTTACTTAGTTGTTTTATTCAGCATGTTAATTTTGATTTGTCGTGTCAATAATGTCACCTGTCCCTCCTGTCTGTCTGATGCACAGTGTTTTTTTTAATCTGCTTGCATAGGTTAGATAGTCTGTTAGCTGTTGCTCTACATTCACATGAGGACAATAGGTAAACCCAGGATTTACAGGATGAAAGGGGCCAGACAGTGAACAGACCAGGGTAAGTTCTGCATAAATACACCCAGGGATATAAAGATAGCTTCAGCTTGAGTCCCACTATTGAATATTTGTTGTTTGTTGTTTTTGTACTTTTTAAAGAAGTATGACTTGTTTTTTCTCTTCCGCTACTTTGCCATGGCTGATCATGTTTAGTCCTGTTGGGCACCTCCCCATATTTTAGCTGAGATGATGGCATGGCACAGTCATGTGTGGATATTAAGGCAGAATGCCACATATAGAGAACTATAACTAGCAGAAAGAGCTGCAGCTCCTTCATCAATTCTCTTCCCATGCTAAAATGTTGAAATTGTGACATAAGCATCAGTTCAGCGAATTTCTGAAATCACTTTCCCTAAGTTTTTAAAACTCTGACCTTGAAAAGAAAAAATGAAGACGCAGGCTCTAAATTAGAATAATACCAAGTTAATTCCTCTCTGGTTGGACTCAGTTTGCTGCTTGCTTTCTGAAATGTTCCTCATTCTGCAGGAGATTTCGGGGTGGAAAATAGGTTATAGAAAAGAACAACACATTACATGTAATGGTGAATATCACTCACTATACTATAAGTCGTGTTGCGGCTAAGTGCTTAAAGTAAAACATCCAGCACATGGTTTTTGTAAACCATGGACCAATCCTTTTATATCAAAGGTACTGTTAAAATGAGTTTCTTGTTGATGTTTTTATTCTTCTTCATAAATCTCTCCTGTGTTTTTTTTCTCACCTCTTTCCCAGCTTTCATTGATCGAATAAAATAAATAAACAAATAAATAAACCCTTCATATAATCATCCCCATCACCTTGAGAATACTTCTACCTGCAATGATAAAATATAATACCCACGGCAAATCAATAGTTCCATTATGAAATGTTTATTCTAGCATGCCTGACCATCTTCAAGGTGCTTGGTAGAAAAGTTTTGCTCACACACCTTTAAGAGACAGAGAGAAAAAGGATGGATGGATGGATGGATGGATGGACGGAGAGATGGATGGAGAGATGAAGGGAAGAGATCACAAGATGAGCAGAGGAGTGAGGGAACAGAGGAGAGAGAAAGAAACACAGATAGAGAGGACTCCCTGTGGACTGGCTGCTTGTTTTTACTTCAGGTTCGTTTTGATCTTGTGTGTACTCGGTGGGGGCAGAAACATTCGCTGGCTGTGTTCTCACTGTCAAGTTTGTTTGTGGCTCTTTATTCTAAGAGTAGTTTGCAGTTTTGAGTTGGTGGTGACAGTTTGAAATGTCTTTCTGATGGAGATTAATATAGATACTGTTATTAGAATGCAGTTTTGTCATGGGATAATAATGTGTGTATAAAGTAGGTATTTATTTGGGAGAGAAGAGAAAGTAATTGCTGGTCTATACAGCTTTATAACTAATCCATATAACTTAGAACTGCAACAAAGACTGAATAACTTACTAGCATTAGAGCTGTCAGTTTTTTCAATAAGTCAAATTTGAACAAATTCAGAAACATAATTTGTTCATACCAATTGGAACTCAGTGCATATACCACAAAACCAATCCTGGCTCCTTTCTCACCTCCTTTGAGCTGACCAATCATGACGTGAGGTGGATGTCAGTGTTGGACAGAAATGATCCAAGACAGCCCTCTTCCCCTAGCCGGATGTCGGAAAGGTGTGTGTGCGTGGTGTTATCCTGATGTGTTAATGCATGTCAACCCTGAGTGACACAAATGGTGTGTGGGCTATCCATCCATTATCTATACAGCTTATCCTCAGAGAGTCACATGGGGCTGCAGCCGAATCCCAGCTGACATTGGGTGAGAGGGAGGGTACACCCTGGACAGGTCACCAGTCTGTCACAGGGCTATTGCCTAGTATATGACATAATAGATAACCAGTATTTATTTTCATAATTGATTTATCTGGTTCTGTAAAACATCATTACACTGACACTTTCCTAGAGCTCAAGGGGATATTATCAAAAGTTGTCCTTTTTTGTCTTCTGATGAAAAATCCAGAGCCATTAAGGGAAAAATAGGATAGGGAAAACCAGCAAATTCTCACATTTAAGAGGTTTGAACCACAAAAAAAAAAAAAAAAGAAAAAAATAGAAAAAAAATAGTGAAAATAGTGAAGTGTGCATAGCCAGTGCTACAGTCCTGTCATTCCCCCCTTAGTTTCCTCGACTGGACAAAATAGAACTCCTCATTGACCATGTTAGGCCTTTAATAATCCAGTGTGACATTTTGAAAAACAGGGTTTTAGTGAAAAGCTGGATTACTTTCTTATTCTTCAGCTGCCTTGTAGTTTTTCTTCCATTGGCTGCAGCTCTTTCTTCCGCGTATTCCCTGGACTAAACTGCGTGCTCGGGGAGAGAGCATTAACATTTATATAGAAACATGAGGCCGATGTTTGACGCACGATAAATGGGGTATTTTCCTTACTCTGTTTCAAATGGAACAATGGGGATGGAACTCAGCACAACGTTGTCCATTGGCACACAGTAACCCTGCCTAAAAGCTACATACATCAACACAATTGCCTTTATTAGTTTTCCTCTTAGAATTCATTGTTGGGTCATTTGTATGTGTGGGTCAGCTTGAGGGGAGTTGGTGGGGGTGGGAGGATGTATGGAGCAGTGTTGTTATGAGCCTGGTGGTTGTGGTGAAGGATGGGTGGGGGTTTGGGGGTATATGTCAAGCCTGCTTAAGAGGCTCAAAGTCAATGGCAGCGACAATTTCAAAGTCACACAAATGATAAATACAATATGAGAGGAACGTGAATGGAAACAAACACAAAGTCCCAGAGCAGGAACAATGTAATAAATCATATGAATAAATCCGCCAGCTGACCACTAGGGAGCACTAATAATCCAAACCCAACATGCCCCCTCTCTCTCTCTTTTGCGCTCTCTAGTACTCTGTTTTTCTGTGCCTCTCTCTCTGTCCCTGTGCTTCCTTCTCTGTTGCCATCTTTCACTCATTCTCTCTCTCCCTCCCCACTGTTTCTGTCTTTGTCCCTCTCCGGCTCCATACACACAACACACACACACATACATTACACTGTGCCTGGCCCTGTAATGAATTAATCAGAGCTGGGGCAGCTGTGTGTTTGAACAATGCCACCCTGAGAAGTTGGCTGGAGTTTTAAGCATGTGTGTGTGTGTGTGTGTGTCAGTCAGTGGAGGAAAGCAACTAGCAGCAGCTAAAGCAGTGATCCTGACTTCAGCCTTGTGTGCGTGTGTGCGTGCATGTTGCTGTCGAGTTCGAGTCCGCAGTAGTTGATGTGTGTGTGTGTGTGTGTGTGTGTGTGTGTGAGTGAGCCCTGAGATAAGGTTGACCTAAAGACCCCTCCAAGTGGAGGCCACTGGGAAAATCAACAAATTTACCACCTTGTTTTCCATTGAAGCAAGAACTGGTTTAGCCCTTTTTAACCCCATCTACCCCTCGTTTGAAGACACTCTGCCTTGCTTTTCCTTCCTGTGGTGTTGTCTTTGTCCCGGTCTTCTTTCTTACTCTCCTCTCTTCTTGTCCCTAGTTTAAAAAAAAATGTGTGTCTAGGGTTTGTCAGTTGAAAAAATGACACCATAATTGTTTCTGATATTCCCCTAAACATTGTTTTCTTTGATCATTCTCTCCTTTGTAGTTCTTCATCTGGTAGTTATGATCATCAGTTTTGATTGCCTCAGTATTTAAAAATACACACACTGCTTGTATTACAGTTAATTTAACATAACAAGCTAAAAAAGTAATATTGCATGGATCATTCAGTAAGTTGACCAGGACACTAGACTGGCTGATATTGGCTTACACAGATATCAGGGATTGGAACGTTTTTTTGGCTGAAAACGTAATTTAGAAAGTATCTCCATTACACAGTTTATCCACCAGATAGAACTGACAAGTTACTGTTATTATATTTTAAAGCAAGATAGAGCATGGGTCAGTAGAATGTCTCCTTTGGGTCTGCATCACTACATAGCCACATCACCAATGACGTATCCTCCCCAAATGTTTGTTCAAACTAAAATTATTCAAGAAAACCAATATAAAAAAGTTGATAGTTCTAGTTCTAGTAGTTTCCTATCCCATAAGGACCCCAAGTACGTGATGACACATATGATTGTATCTTCATTAATGCAGCTTCCCAGAGTTCTCTATTGGGAGTTTAGCCCCATCTAATTTTGCTACAGAGCCTTCAAAAGCCTTCATTTGGACCATGTGTGCAGATACATACCATCAGACTATCAAGTTTACTTTTCAACCAGAAAATTGGAGCTCACAATACTCTCGATTATCTATGAGTATCACCTGAAAAACCCAGTGGTGATTGGGTTGTTGCTCAGAGCCATTTTAGCAGAGAGTAAATTATCTGTGGTTTTTCAAAACTGTACAGATCAAGTTGGTTTATCAAGTTTAGATGGGCTACAGCTGTTTTAAGAAGATTTTATGACTTACATATATGATACAATAGTGCTATGGTCAGGGTTCTAGTAGTACAATTAACAGTGGGTAAACCTTACACTTTACCACAGCTACTCTACCACGGGCCAATAAGGACCAGGAAACCAATATCAAATTAAACACAATCTATAAGGCCTCTACTATATATCAGTTAGACATGAAAAGTTTTTCTGCCCTCAGAGTTCGTAGCCTACCTGTCTCTCTTTCACCCCACTCCAGGGCTGGTTCTGAGTCAGTCTGTCTTTTTCCCTCTTTCATATTTTTCTTTAAATCTTTAATTACTTGTACCTTTGTTACTTCCTCCATGTTGCTGTGTCATTGCATCCTGAGTTTCTCCCATACTTCTGTCTCCTCTAGTGAACTGAGTGATGCTCAGTGGCCTAAACTGCCAGAATCAGGCCCAGCAAGTTCAGGAGTCGTGCCAAACTAGAGATCAGTTAAAAAGACTAAGAAGTATTCATCTCCAGCATTAAGTCAGGAAACTTTTAAAATATCAAGAATTATAAACTGAGTTTGACGTGATCGTTGTGGCGTCAGTACTTCTGGTTGTGGAAGTTGGGGATCATGACGAATATACACAGTCCGGCTGTGTTTCAGTACAGTGAGTGGGATTATGCCGTCAGAGCCCCGGTCTTTGTTTTCTGTACAGGGGCTATTAGCTACACTACTTCAGGTACTCGTAATCGCTCTGACTTTTAGAATTTGATACACCACCAACCTGTACTTACCACTTGTGGCTGCAGCTGCTACTGTTGCTCAGCAAAAGTTACATAGTGTTGTTGTAAGATGTCCTATATTTTTTGTTGCAAGTACGACATAGCACAAGTGGGCAGGTTGATTGTTGCTCTGTGTCAACAGGATGCAGTGATGCTCATATGAGGATGCAGTGTTCCACCTGAAGACAAAACGAGCAGTTCTAGAGCTTGAAGAAGTAACTGAGTGAGGGAGCCTGGTTTATGTGCATTTAGCCTCCACTATAGCCCTGACAATGGTATTGGCAAACATAATCTACTTCCAAATAGATATTCCAAATAGATGTAGAAAATTACTTTATCATTTAGTTGTCTTTGCATTAAAAAATGCAGGAAGGCTACATCCAAAATTTACCTGAGCCAGTGTTTGGAATTGGGTTCCATCTGTCAAGTATCAGTGAAACAGTGACATCTGCTCAATGTGAGCTCATCAAGTTGTCTGCCTGTGTTTGTTCACACACACAGACACGCTGTGGAGAAGTTTACTTAAACTGCTGGATGCTGTTTACTTCCCTGCTGCTCTGCTGTTTGCTTTTTACACTGCACATCATGTTACTGGTGTTCAGCTGGAGTGTCACTGTTGGGTGGTTTCTTGGTCAGAAGTAAATAAATGGAGCACACACTAACTAGATAGGGAGGAGTGGGATTAGGGAAATGATACACTCCGATGGTAACCCAACCCTGGTTGCCCACGTTGATAACAGATCCAAAAAGGAAACTGCAGTGCTAACAGGGAAAAGGAAAGACTATCTGTATTGTTCAAGCACACGTATGCTTTGTGTACTCACTACATGATTGTGGCTACTGTGGTTATTTCTCACTTTCCTCTTTCCTGTCCCGCTTTGACCTGAGCCTCCCAACCTCAGCAGTGTATCAGGCTCCTGTATCTGATCTTCTCCCCTCGCTAGGGGTTTCTTTGTCAATGGCTGTTCTTTCCCGCTTTTTATTGAACTAAACTCCAGGCAAGTGGAGAGGATTCCTCAGATAAGCTATCAGGCCCTGGCATCACACAGAGAAACCATCAAGCCATGAAATATGTGTCTGGCTGTGAGTCAGGGTTGCATGAGGAGTGGGGACTAGCACACACACAAACACAAACACAAAGCATACATATTTGCGCATGCACACACACAAAAACATACATTTACATACACAGTGTAAAACAATAGTGCTTATTGTATGTTTCATTGTACTGAGACATGGACACAAACACACACATCTCATACAACTGGGTACCAATTGTTTGAGTTTTTAGCCAGTGGCATTTCTCTCTTTGGTCCATTAGTCAAAATTATTTGTGTATTTCACATAACTAAAATATAAAAACTGGTATAAGAAAGGATAAAAAACAAAAACAACCACTAAAAAGGGTTTTAAGTGAGTAGCAGCTGTAGGGCTGTCAGTGTTATAATCCACCATTTAGTGAAATAACTCAACATCTACAATATGTATTGGCATAAAATTTTCTGCAGACATCCACGGTCTCCAGAGCATAAAACCCACTGACTTAAACATTTTTCTTTTTGACTGAAATATTTCAATTCGGCATAGATATTCATGGTGCCCAGACAATGATTCCTAATGAGTTTGGTGATCTCCTGACTTGAATGAGACACTCCTGACGTGTTCCCCAAAGGACGACTTGTAATCACTTTGGTGATACCTGAAGTTTTTATGTAGTGTCATTTTTTGGTCAAAATTGTAATTTGTCCAATACTTAGGCTCATAACTTGCAAAACGAATAAAATTCTTGTCAGCAGTGGCCTTGTGTTAGTGTCAACTCAAGGTTATATGAATGGCAAGGAACAAAGCACACTGTACCACAAATGTTGGTAGAGTCATGATTTAGTAAAGAGGTGGGATGCCAGTTGGATCCAGTTGATTTGTGTGCTGTTGTACTAAATACATCATTAATGTTAAGTTATGTATTTGTATTGTTTTTGTAATTACTTTTCATACCTTTTCTTGGCTCACTGCCAGGCCGCAGGTCGGTCAACCAGAGAAACATCTTGTTCACCAGATGGCCACTCTGCCCATTGCAAACACGCATGCATCAAAACAGAGCAAAAGATAAATATATCTTACACATAGAACCAGATGCACAAACAGAAGAGTGATGCTTTGAACACATGAAAACACACACACACAGAAATACACACACACGCAAAATGAAAACAGTGCAAAATGTTGGGTGAAACCTCAATAGTTATAGTAACAAGACTACACTTGATAAATTTGGCTTTTGTTAAATGAAAACAAAGTTTTGTTTACATCAGTGAGGCTTTGAAAGTATATTGGTAATGACACTTAAACTTAGGTATATCTCCAGCCCTGCAAATGTTTTATCTGCAAAAATTGGTTCCAGTTTTTAAATTTAAAAAAGAGAGTACTCTGTGACGGTAATATTTAATGAAAGTGTTTCTGGTCATTGTGTTCATACCCAAGGACAATTCCCCTGTAGGGAATTTAGGCCAAAATCCAACATCTTTGTTCTGAGCTAGTTTGAACCTTCACCAGTCAGCCTCCAAACCTCTAATTAGAGATAGACCAATATGATTTTTTCAGGGCTGATACCGATTATTAGTCGTCAAGGAGGCCGATAACTGATATTTGGAGCTGAGATTCATTTGCAATAAAAGTGAGAATATTGGCGTCAAAATTTTGGATAATACAAACTCCAACCCTTAATTTCGTTTAAATTAAACAGCTTTTCAGATTTGCAACATGTTTTTTTTTTTTTATCTTAGACAGTAGACATCATTGTCAACAAAAAGTGCAGGGAGCAATTAGCATGTCTTATAAAGTTAAATGCAAACGTAAACAAATAAATAGCTCCCTAAAGTTTTCTACAGTCAATAAAGTTTTCCAAAATTTCAACATAACTGAAATGTTATTTTATCTTTCACTTATCTTTGTTTTAAGTTCAAACAAAAACAAAAAGTGCAGGGAGTTCCTAGGGTCAGCAGCATCTCTTATAAAGTTTTCTTACAAACTTTCACTGCTCATTGGCTGTTACCTGTGCTGTGGCTCTGCATGTAACCAATCAGATGGTGCTGTGGGTGGGACAATGCTGGAGACAGAGTAGTGACTGCAGACAGAGAGGCGTGGCTACATCAGAGCCAAAATAATAAATTGATCAAGAGATCAATTGATCAAGAGATCAATTTAAAACTGGGTGTCGTTGTCAGATTTAAAAAAAAGGCCAATGCTGATATGCGTCAAAATGCTGAATATTGGACTGATAATCTACCCGGCCGATAATCTGTCTATCCCTACTTCTAATTTCTTAGTGCAAAATTAGGATCTTTTTAAATACTGAGCTATGGCAGATGGATGTTCTGGTAGCAGTGTCACAGGCTTAAACTACCAGGGATTATTTCCATTTTGTAATCTTACCCTCACTCCTAATCTTAGCCTACTCCCTTGTAGAAGTGAGAACTGGCCAAAAATATCTTCATCTTTGAAGGATTTTGCTCCTTGTTCCCATCTTATGGGCACATTTGGTCCTAGAATGTATAGAGACACAGTGACACACACACACACACACACACACAAACACACACACACACACTGCACACTCTTCCCCTCACACCATCACCAGCTCCTCCCTTTTTTCCTGCCTCTTCTCTTCCCTTTGCAGGACATGTGTGAAAATGTTGAAAGCAGGCCCACCAGGCCTTTTGGATTGAGAAAAACAAATAGCATAATTCAGGAGAAAGCCCCACAACTCCAGGCTGTTGGACCTCCCCAAGCTTTTTTTTTCTGTAATTTGGACATATTTGAAAGTGCAGCCATGCACACACAAAAACGAGAAAGGGAGAGACAGACAGATGGAGAAAGAGAAGGTGAGAAACACAGAAGTTATGCAGACAGGAAGATGGAGAGAGAAACAGTATAAGGAAAGGTAGGAGGAAAACAACAAACACAGACATTTGTATGATTGAATGAGGTTTAGCTTGGCTGTTGGACCAGCAGCAGTTTCTCCTCTCTCTCTGTTTGTAATATATAGTTCCCTTCAAGGCTCCATATGATAAATGAAAGACTGTTGAAGAAGGGCCTTTGGTTCTTCTTTTTTTTTTTTTGGTCTTCCATACTGAAGTATAAGGTGTTAATCAAGGCAACAAAAAAGAAAAAAATGGAAACATGAAGGTATAGGGTTTGGTGTAGACATAGCAAAGCATAACTGCATAACTGGTACTTGTATACAACAAAACTTAATACTCTCCTGTGTAATATCACTAATGTTGTGTTATTTGCCCCTATGGTTTCCAATTAAGGCTAACTGCATGACCAAGGTTATAAAATAACCAGTTTTTTTCTTGCATTGTGTCTAATACCTGCGATGGACCCCACCTCTCACCCAGTGTCAGCTGGGATAGACTCCAAGTTGGTATAGTGTTTTACAAATCATCTCATGTTGATTATTATATCATCTCAATCAGTATATGGGTTGCTGTAGTATTCTTAGTATGGTTTACAAGCTATACACTGGAAATAAGAAAAAGATATACACTGAAAAAAAACATTAACAGAGCACATGTAAAATTTTTAGATTTATTTTCACTATGTTTGTATTAATTTATCTACATTATAACACTGGAAATATTCACAACCACTGTGATCCTAGTTTCTACCTTTTCTCTATGGACCTGACCTTGTTACAAAACCATAGCTTACCTTTTTCCCTTAAAAAAGAAAAAAAAAAATGATTAGAAAGAGGATTCATTGGAAAGGAAAGTGAGTATGTGTAAAAATCATTGTAGTTATGTTTTGGTTTTTTGATAAAGGTGGAGACTCTGTTTACTATAAAATCAGGCTCCCGGGGGATTTTCTTCAGTCTGTGCAGACTCACCCCAGGGTTGCTTGGTTTATTGAGTGTTGCTACCTGTGTGACAACTCAATAAACTACTTTGCATCAGATTTTACTTATGTCCAGCGGACTTTTTGAGTGTTCCTCTTTGACTTTGCAAAACTACTGAAGAACAACAGAGAAACAAGGGGTTGAGGATCAGGTCTTTTATCCTGGCCCAGACCTGAGGGCCTGAGATTCTACATCAGGCTCTGTGGATCTGGCCAGAACCTCCACAGTGACTCCATGGTGCCGCCTGTGAAACACGGAGGTGGAGGAGTTTACTGGTATGCGGCTGCATGAGTGCATGGGGTGTTAGGGACATGACATTCACAGATGGCAGTATGATTCTAAGTTTGTCTACTCAAATACTCGATGAAAATGTGACTCACAGTGTCAAGGAGATTAGCAAGAGAGTAATTTTCCAACATGACAATGATCCTGAACACTGCAAAACTTACACAAGAACTAAAAAGTCAAAACCATGACCAATCTGTGTGTCCTGACTTGAATCCAGTAGGACACCTTTTGGAGTATTTTAAAGTGGAAGATAAAGCAACAAAACCCCTCCAGCAAAGAACAGCTGAAAAGGATCACAAGTGAAGAATAGCAGAACATCTCTCCACAGATTTGTGCAAGACTGGTGACATCCATGCCCCAAAGGATGGAGTCTGTCATCAAAAGTAAAGGCGGACATATAACATATAAAAAATTGAAAAAAAAAAAAAAGAGAGAGAAAAGAATGGAATCTTACTAATGAAAGGTAGACTGATGTTTTGTTGTGGTAGGTTCCTTAATGTGGGCTTTTCATTACATTTTAATTTGTCAAACATTTCAGTTTTTCAAGTAAATTGGCATCATTCTTCTTGAGCTTTGGCTAAAAGGAAATAAAATTTTATTTAATTGTTTAGCTTTACTTATGACTAAGGGTACTGACTCAGTTTCGTTGTATACTGTGTGTATTTGTTACCCTACACTTTTTCCCCTTGGGAATTTTTGCAACTTTAAATGAATTATAAAGGAAGATGAGCTGTAATTATTCTTCCAAATATACAAATAACTATAGCTATTAATATACAGTTTATATTGTCAGTGAAAAATGATGAATGGCAGCAATTGCGGTTGTTCTTTTCATCATTTCTTTTGCTAAGTAATTTCAGTCATTATACAGTTATAAGTCTTATTTTTATCTGCAGAGCGTTCTGCACACTGAGGTCAATTCATTTAACTTTTTCCTTGTTAAATTTAGCGTGTTTTCAAGAACTTCCTTGGTGACATTTTCTTGATAATGGTGGAGTGATTTATAATGTTTCCAGCTATAATCTCCTGACTCGTAAAACAATTTTAAGAATCGATACCAGACTAAATGACTGATGATGGGCATTTTTGTACAGTATAGAGAACTGGCAGGTGCACTTGTTTTTTTTTGTTGTTTTTTTTTTCCTGTGTGAAGTGATGCCATCAACTGCTCTCGTCCCGACCTTATCCTACGCGCTGATTTGACATTTCCTCTTAAAAGGCCACAGATAGATCATGTGTTTGTAGACTCGGTGCAGGAAGATGCTGCTATACAAAGAGTAATGAGCCTTGCCATTCTGAGAGGCAAGCTGCAGCAGATCAGTTTGAGTCCTAGTTTATGAGCAAGCTGACTATATGTGGCAGTTCTAAATATTAGTTGTGATATCACACAGCTGCATAAGAAAGCAGTTTCACAAAAAAGACAAACATAATCTGACGTATCAGGGGACATTGATAGGTTTACTGTCTTTTACATCTATTGTACTAGGTCATTGGATGAGCTACTTAAAAAAAAGAAGTTCTAATGTGATTTAGAGCTCAGAAAATATGGGTTGTAAAGTACACTTATTTTGTTTTTTGTTTTTTACAAATATTAATTTATGCTGATATTTTTGTTGAAATTGAAAGACATTAACTTTAATTAATGTTATGGGATATAAATGAAAGTGATCTATAAACTTTTATATAACATATTTAAAAAGTGATAAATGTTACTGGAAATATTTTCTCACACAGTATTTATATAGGTCTAGAAACTTATGAATCCCACAGAGATTTCATTCAGTTTTCTTAGTTGCGTCAGCTCTAATCTTAGAGACTACAATCTCTTCAATAATTAGCATCTGGGCCCCACTTAAAAACAAAACAGCATGACAGAGCTCTGTTTAAGATCAAAGTAAAGATTAACTACTTCAGCTTTCTTGATTTTCATACCAGTAACCTTAAATCCTCCAGTCTGTGTAACTTTCATTTGGTTTTCAGATCACCCACCATCTACAGATACACATCTGTGAGTGTGTATTGACCTTGGCTCCTTTGGAGTGTGTTTGCACTTGTGGATGAGTGTGTGTTGAGTATGAGAGACAATAGAGTGTAGGAGTAATGAGGGGGAAAGTGCTTCAAAATAAGAGAGTGGTGAAGCAGAGTGGAACATAGCAGATATGCAGATAAAACAGCCCCATGTACAAACCAAAACTAATTAAGTGTTTAGTGGTTTGTTTCTGCATTCTTGGAAATTTCCACAGTTACAAAACAACATACCATAAAACTGTGTTCCAAGAGATAAAAAAGCATCACATGAAAACTTAAGAAAGTGAAGCACAGAGTAAAACAAAACTACAACTCCTATTTAATCAATATGTAGATTTGAAAGTTGTGTCAGGAGTTGTGAACCTGTACAGAAGCAGAATTGGCCTGTGTTAAGTGCATAGCAAAGAATACATACAGTATGTGTCGATATCTATATACATGGATCACAATATGAATGAAAGTCCATATCACAGATTCACTGCCTTCCTAGTTAAAAGTTGTAAGTCTATTGCACATCTGATGTGGTCAGAGATGTTCTGTTCTCCATTTGTAACCACACCCAAATGATCTGCATCATGGCAGCAAGGTGAGGTTTTACAGTACTGCAGGACAGGAGACAGAGAATGTATTCAAATGTTTAAATTATGCAAGAATAAACAAAAATCGTATAAATTATTGTATTTTGTTTGTATAAATCCTTACAAATGTTACATGTTCGTAGCAAGAAAGCTTATTCTGCTAGTTTTCACTTACACACTTTTATATGAAGGCATTTTCTTGGGGTTTCTGTGTCTCTTTTTGTTATGTTATTTGTTTTGTGTGTGTTGTAAAGGTTTTTTTGTATTGTGCACTCTCCTGTGTGATGTACGGCATTGGTGTTGAATAAATAATCACAATTATTTGTCAGTTATTTGTCAGCCAGCTGCAGTTGCAGATCAAATCAAATGTGTCCAATACAGTGTGAATGTACAGTCTTTTAAGTAGCATTGTGGTCATTTCTTGACATCAGTTTCAGCTTACCTACCAAAAAAAGGTTGGGAACCCCTAAAGAGTTTAGCACAGAGGCAGACTTGGCCCTTTGGATCCTAACCACTGCCAAGGCACACACACACACACACACACACACACACACACACAAAGCCTGGCACACAGCAATGTCCTGGCACCAAGCGAGGTATGTTGCCTGCCTGTGAGTTCAGATCAGCCCCATCCCTTTTCTCCCTCACTCTCTCGTCAGCCTCTCCAGATCTCTTGGCCATACAGCTATGCCACCTTGAGAGAAAGAGGGATAGGCAGGGAAAGACAAAACACCATTAAAGGGAAAGCAAAAGATTGGGAGGGGGCGGGTGGTCAAACACAATGAGAAAGTGGACTGAAAATAGAAAAAGAGAGGAGGGTATGGGGAGAGACTAAGTGACAGAGGAAGAGGGAAACCTGTCAGTTTTCTTGGCTTGATTGGAAGAGGATGAGGGATTTGAGTTTTGGGAAAGTGCAAGGGATTTGGACACAGACCATGGATGTTCCCTGACAGACCTCTCAATCACGTTGCTTCTGACAGATTTCAACCAACGGCTCTATTTAGAAAATAAACCCACCCAGAAAATGTGCTGTGACTTGATTTTCACCTCCTCACAACGCATACTTAAAATGCATGGAGGAAGTAGCTCTGTGCCACGCACACCTCAAGAGACTTGTGACTTTGGATTGGTATCTAAATTTATACAGTGGAAATTCTGTCTGTTATAGCAGTATGCCAATTAAGGTCGTGCTTGTGAGGATGCCAGTGATAACAATATGAAAGATGGCTTCTTTAAACCTCCAATGTGTTAATCCAAACATCTGCCCTCAAGGCCTCAAACAGGAATCTTGTGATGAAGAAGAAAAACATCCCAATCACTCCATCTTGTTCTTTTTTTAGGGCATGCTACTTTATGTCTTTTGATTCAAAAAACAACATCCAAAAAAAAAAACATTATTTGCCCTATTCAAAAAATGTGTTACTCATTAACTATTGTTAGCTCTCACAGTATTCATCTCTAGTATAATAGTTATTGTTGCGGGCTGATTGTAATTAGCAGCCTTTGTGTGAGCGCTTCAGTGGAAATAATAGTCAGTTATCTTTGAATGATTGAATTCTCTCATCAGATTTGGAGCGAGTGACTGTCTATGTAGCTTTCACACAGAAATCCATCTGTAACATGTTATCTACTATATATGTGTCACATATAAGTATGTTTTAATGAGATGTTTTCATGTACACACCTTCAGATCAATTGATTAGTCGATCAACAGTAAATTATAACAGTAATAATTTGGATCATTTTGACTATGAAACAAAAACTGGCAAACAGCTTTTCAGAGGTAAGGATTTTCTGCTTTTGTCTCTTTTAAATCACTGCAAATGGGTTTTGAGGACTCCAGGAGGAGTTACTTCCATTTAATGCTTGGTGACAGAGTTTGATATGGAGTAAATATTATGTAGATGGATGTATTTACATCCTTTCAACATCTCTTTGAGATGCTTTAGAAATTTGAAATCTGTCGGTTTCTCATGCTTTTCGTTTTGCATTTCCACTCTCCTTTAAAAAAAGTATATGTATAAGTGTCTAACTACTGTAGTGGTTTGTCACCACTACATAATTGTAAATGATCAGTCTCTGGCCTTTGGACTGTTTAGAGAAAACAAGCCATTGTACGTGATAACAGCCCACTCAGTCGACTAAGAGGTGGAGTAGGGCCCTATGACATTTAATGGGATGATAACATTCATAGCATGTATAACAGAAAGACACGATAAATGACAGACACAAGTTTAGCAAACAATAAATGTACAGATAATATTATAATATCTACAACAATAGATAATAAAGTTATTATTGTCTGCAGCACATTGACAGAGCCCTGGAGCAGACACCTCCACACAATACATGTAGACAAAGTAAAAATTATGCATATGGTTTGAAGACAACTGTAGAATGTGTTTCACAGTAGTAATAGACCAATACGTTTTTTTCAGGGCCAATACTGATACCGATGATTAGTAGTCAAGGAGGCCGATAACCAATATTTGGAGCCGATATTCATTTCCAGTAAAAGTGAAAATATTGGCGTCAAAATTTTGAATAATACAAACTCCAACACTTAACTTTGTTTAAATGCCTTTAGGCATATGTTTATTAAACAGCTTTTCAGATTTGCAACATGTTAAAGGTTTTTTTTCATCTTAGACAATAGACATCTTTGTTTTAAAATTCTAACAAAAAGTGCACAGAGCTCCCAGGCTCAGCAGCATGTCTTATAAAGTTAAATGCAAACCTAAATGGCCGTTGGATTTTAAAAAAATGCCGATGCTGATATGTGTCAAAATGCCGAATATTGGCTCCGATAATCGGCCCGCCTGATAATCGGTCTATCCCTATTTCACACCACCAGTGCTTTAGAAATTCAAAGGCTCTCCATCTCTAGATCTTCTTTTTCCACTCAACTTTTTGATATCTTGGTCATGCACTGACACAGTTACATCCATCTCTGTTTCTGTTTGTACATTTTACAATATTTACAGCTTCATCTCTGACGTGCAGCGAATCGTTTCTCCCCCATCGTCTTTGCCTTTTGATAACTAAATTGCTTTCTCTGAGCTCTCCCCGCATTAGCTTGTCTTGACAACACTCTGAGCAGGAGCTACGATTGTTGTTGACACAGTTATGGCATACATCATTCAGTAAAACCTGTTAAAGGCCCAAAGAAGCCATCAGAGGAGGGAAATCGGATATCAGGCAGAGAACTGCATTCATCATTCACCCCTAGACAAGACAGATGACACTTGTATTTATTCTTTGTTTTGAGAAGTTTTTTTTTCCCCAGCTGTGGAATGATTTTGTAGTCATATTGATTTGAGGATATCACAGGAGAAGAAATTTAGAGAGGCATGGGAAGTGAGTTTGTGTCATGCTGTCAGGTACTTTATTGTGTCGTTCAGAAGACAACAGTGATTTGAGTTAATATTGTTATCTTTGTTTAAAGGCCAGGAATACTAAGATCTTTAACTGACCATATCTAACAACAGTTTCCAGAGAGATAATCAGGAAATGTATTTTTAAAAATATTAAAAGCCATTGCATTTATTAATGGCAATTTACTTTTTAGGAAATCCCACATACAGTGGGATATGACCTATAACTGCCATGCCTGATTTATCATCTTTGACCCGATAATAATATAATGTGACACAGCACACATCTCTGCATGCTTGCGTTACATAGTCTTAATTCGTGGGTTTTTACAGTTTAACAACAAGCCAGATATTTATAGTTGTATGTTGCAAGCATCCTGCAAGGCAAAGAAAAATGTGTAGTAGTAGTATTTAAAAAACTAGCAGTCTTAGAAGAACATGTATGATGCAGAATGAAATGTAATGTAGACTCCACTGGTGGTTTTTTTTTTTTTTTTTCAAAATCTTCCTTTTACATCTATAACTTAGTTCGAGTGTTAAACGTACAGTCCTTCTATACTTTACATTTATTTTTTGTTTGTGAAACACTGTATTACCTTTTTTTTATCATCTTACTGTGATGTTCTCTAGGCTCATTAGTTTCGCCTAGAGTGAATAAATTCAGTGTTCAATTATGTTACTTGCACTCTGAGATGAGCATCTTGGCTGCTCAAATTTTAAATGGTAGGACTGTTACACTTCTGTTTAACACATAGTTCACTGAATTATTTTTCATAAATCTGTGGTAGACAGATGATGATATTCTGACTTTTCTAGTGCTAATTGCACTCACTAATATTGGTCTCCTCCTCTGTAATTTAGGTTCAAAGCAGATTCTGCTGTTGAGGTCTGTGCAACTTGTTCTGGGTTAAAGGTCAGCTAATTGCCTTCTGTGTTCAATTTGAATTTAAATGCATTTGTCATCATGTCCTGGCACATGAATTACAGTGAAGACCTCTGAAGATCCTAATGAACACTTCATCAGTGTCAATAGGCTAATCAATGAAAGTGATACATTAACTTATGTGTGATATGGACAAATGGCCACAAATCTTTGTTCTGCTTTGCTCCTTCCTGATTAATATGTGTGTCATGTATAAAATATCCATGTTTAAAAAAAAAACAAAACATTGCCCCCAGCTATGAGAACAGGTAACATTTTGTTCCATAACCTGTTTCAATTTGGTGGGTTTTGCTCCATTAGAATTTGATTTCATACTGGTGTTGCTCCATAAAAGAAGCTTTTACCCACATCCGCCCTGAAGTGAAGGACTCTTGTCAGTGTGTTCTCCACTGGTCATATTTGAAAAGGATCATCTCTCAGGAAAGCTATGAGAGCTGACTGTCAACGACAACGAAGGACAACAAGTCTTACTTAAGGAAGCTTTAGCTGTTTCTGCAAAAGAATGCAGAGCAGAGAGAGTTTAGTCAGCAGAGTTTTCCCTCAGCTCTGTGTGCATCCTGGAGATGTGTTCAAATCACTTTGGATCAAGTCAGGAAGATCAAGAATTTACATTTGATTGCGTTATGCAGTAGCAGTATTTAAACCCCTAGCATGTAAACTTTTTCTGGCTGTTGCAAAAAATGACCCCGATATCCAGTGGGCTGACAGAGGTGTTGATCAGCACTGATTTGGGCTGCAACTAAGGATTATTTTAATCTGTTGATCATTTATATGATCTGTCATTTAATTACTGAGTATAAAATGTCAGAGAGTAGTGAAAAATGTCCATCACAATATTCCCAGGGTCCAAAGCAACATCTTCACATTGTTTTGTCAAACCAACGGATATACAGTAGAATGATTTAAAAACACAGAAAGCAGCAAATCTACACAGTCTGGGGTGCTGGAAATGTTGTGAATGTTTGAAAATGTGATAAAGTGTTTGAAATGAATTATTTAAACTATTTTCAAGAGGGTTCATCAGTTGTTTTCCTTCCTGGTTTCCTGTTTGCTGACACAGAGAACAACAGCATTTGTGGGAAATGTGATCTCGATAAAACAGCCTCAAAGGGCATCCTTAAAAGGTGGTAAAGGATGTGTGAACATGTCAGAAAAGAGCACAGGAAGTAAAGAAATATGACATCTTTTCTTTTACAAAAGGAGAACAAAGCCAACTCATTTAACCCATGCTCCAGAAGTGAAGTGAGCCACAGTTTCTAATTTCAGTTTCATTGAAAAAGAGCATAGGTAGACAGAGTAAAAGATACAGATACCCTTGTTGTTCTGTGAGGAATATTTGTGTTTTAAATACATTTTGGATTGTATTTACTAAATTTATATAGACATAAAAAAGCCATAAAACAGTGTTTTTGCATAGCATAGTGTGTATTTTGTTGAGGTGCTAGCTAAGGGGGTTCTGAACTCCAGGTAAACTTTGCAGACACACATTTGGCAATGTTTGGATTTTCTTGGTAAACTCCTTCGAGGATCAGCCCGTTTGCTTGGATCATGTGGCCACTGGTTGTTTTGGCTCGTCTGTTATGTGCTGTCAAACATTTGCTGAATTTTGAGATTTCACATCTCACTCTTGTCAGTTCGCCTGTGTATTTCGTGTGTACAGTAGTTGAGTGTGTTTGTGAGCGTTGTATGCGGTTGCTTATGTGTTGCCGTGCCTATCCAGTTTTGCCGATGTGTGAGACGGAGTAATTGTATTCAGAGGTAAGGACTGTGTCATTCTGAAAGGATGTGCAGCTGTGTTCCAGTTCACAGATGACTGCCTATTTGTATTTGTGCTCCGTCATTGCTGATGAGTTATTGACCGCCGTATTCAAACCCATGGAAGCTGACACATTCTCCCTTTGGAAAGCATCCAGGATCATAAGCTCTTGTAATTACAAGGCAGGCCAGAGAACATGGATTGTGTTTGCTCTAATTAAATTACAGAGGTCAAATCCGAAGAAAAGGTGCAGTAAACACGGCTGACACTCCTGCATAGTCGACTCAATGCCTTTTGATCTGAGTGCTCCTGTTCTGTTGAGGTACATTGTTTTTTTACTCTATCTCATCAAGCATTTTTTGACTGCCTGTCTTCACATCAATAAACCAATAAGAGCAATTTGGGTTCTTTTTTTCCCTCATGTTAGCTTTTCCATTTTCTCCCTGGGCTTGCAGGGAAGTGATCTGCTGATATTTAAGAAGCTAGGTGCAGATGGGCTGATTATTTAAAAACATCAAGGCTGGATATAAATTTTAGGTAATCATACAGACACACAGTCGTTCAGTTTGCAGTAATGCTGTAATAATGCTCTGTTTGTTTACTCTGCTCATCACTTTTCTTTAGTGTGTTAGTACAGCTGAGGCTGATGAAAATGTCATTAGTATCTTATGACAGATGAGTTTAGGGATCATCAAAGTGATGAGAGCGTTGAAGTTAACAGCAGATGATATTGGATAAACAGACAAATTGAGATATTTACATAAAATGGCATCAACCTGAAGAAAATGGCAGTTGACTGGATAGGTGGATGGACTTGCAGCAAGTCCATCCATCAGCTTGTTCAACAGCTTTGTGCATGACCACCCTCAGGCAATCACGACTTAGCCCCTGATCTTTTCAAATGCTAGAAATACCCCAGGCTTGAGAAAAGTCAGGGGATCACCCAAGTCACAAGGTTTGATCCTCTGGGAACCATGAATGTATGGACAGAATTTCTTGTTAAAATAGCTAATTGTTGTTGAGATATTTCAGTCTGTTTCCCAGATATGTTGTCTATTTTTGTGTGTGTGTGTGCGTGCGTGTGCATGTGCACCACTGATGTCCGTCACCTCCCTGTCTGGAACACTGAGTGAGGAAGTTACACTAGAGAGAGACAAAACCATCTGTCGCTGCTCAGGTTTAATAATGCACACAGCCAGTGTGATTTCTCAACTTAGTTCTCAGAGCACATTGCACACAACCGTCTCCTCAGGCTCTTCTCTGCCTGGTCACCTCAGCTATTGGCTCATTCAGTCTTTTCCACAACACAGCTCTGCCCCTGGCTCACCAGGACTCTTGCCTGGCTGCTTGTCTTGTCAGCACATATTCTTCACCTTTCTCCCATGTCAGACTTACCTGGTAAGTGGTCCTGTCTTCCCTCTGCACCCTCTTGCCAAGGCAGCCATCAACCTCTTGTTCCAGTTTTTTGTGTGTTTTTGTGATTATTGTCATGCTTCCTGGTCGTGGCTCTTTCCTCTTAGGCCTATGACATTCTGAATGACTTTCTCTGCTCCCTTTCACACGCAGGGTCTCTTTATAGGAGGATAATGACCAAACAATACAGATGGTGGATCGATGACGAGCTGAAAGCAAATGTAATACAAATATTTCTACATGATATATGACATGAAAATATTCTGTAATAAGCTTAAATACAAAACTTGACATAGCCCTTTTTGAAGTTGAGATGAAAATGCAGCTGTCTTTAATATGACTACCTGCTGCCTGTGAATAGAAAGTGTTGAGTAATATGCTAACGCACAGTTTCCCCCCTTCAACACATCTGTCAAACAATTTAGACTCGTGACTAATTAATTGTCAGTGGCACTGAATAGACAGGATACCAATTTAACAAATTAACATCGGTTGGATAGCTCACGTATCTTGGACAAACCTAACCTTGGGGGGAGGAAATGAGGCTGTCACTACTATAACTGTTGTACTTCTAATTTGGTCCTGTCATCAGTGAGCAAACATGATATACTCGCCCATCTTCCATTACTAATAATACACCTAGCAGCGACATAGCACAGGAAGTTTGCACTTTCTACCTCTGTCAATTAGTTCTTGCTGTCAACAAATTATCCAGCAGCCACATATTGTTAGATTTTGCATTTTGACAAATGCAATCTCTGTAACACCCAGAAATAATAATAAGGCTCCCTCGGAACAACTTTCTTTAAATACCTGTCAGAGCTGTTTGAGGGCAGGTGAGGGCCTCACTATGTGGCAGTGATGTCTAATCAGCTTATGCCTGTTTACTGTAACATTAGCACAAAGATCTGCAGTTTGCATTAAAATGATTGATAATGTGATAATGTGGGTGACATCTATTTCTGGTCTGCATATATGTTCAGCTATTGAAGAATGGCCCTTGTGATACTGATGCTTTGAAACCAATATCCAGCTGTCACACTGTATGGAAGAGGTAAAAAAAGAAGTGTAATTAGTTTGCTCACTAGCTGAAAATATACTCCTTAAGCCTCACAGAACAGTTTAGCCAGCACTGAAAGTCATAGTTTTCCGCTTTCATTTCTTAGCTGGCATGTTAAAAGACTCAGGGGTATAATTGCAGCAGGATTCACTTTGAAGATTACACCTTCTTATGCTGAGTGGCCCATACCGAAACATGTGGATGAGATGATCTCGACAGGAAGACAGATTTTCTTGACTGCTACACAGCTATCAACCAACTAGTCAAATTCTGCTGGGGAAGTGGAACAAGATTTTTCCCTTTGGCAGCTTTGAGTGCTTTTGTTGGGGAGTTTCTGACAAATTCAGGGGTAGTTAAGGACCACTTTATCCTCACTTTTTAGACATGGTTGTTGCAGCTGCTGTGGAGAGTTTCTGTCAAGAGAAACCTTCATCATCAATTATCTGTTTTTTTTCTTTTCTTTCTTTCTTTTTTGGTAAAACTCTTTCAGAACTACTCCTATCCTGAAAAGATGAAAAGAAATAAGAAAGTCTCAAGGTATTTGACATTTCATCTTCTCATTTCAGCATATTAAAGGTAGAGATCTTATCTGAAATTTTCTGTAACCCTTAATATATCCCTTATAGAATCTCTGCACATAGTGTGGAGAGCAAATAGGACTGTATAAGTGTTGTGGAAAGTATATTACTATATTGTATTATACTGTATAAATTTCCTCCACTTACTTATACCCATTAAGGTACTAGTAGCTTCTAATTCAAGTTATTTCCCACAAAGCTCATTTAAAATGTCAACTTTCAAAATTATACCTCTTTACCTTCTTCTGTGCTGTTTCATTACATCCTCATTTGAATCTAATCTCTCTTGATTCTGCATGTAATTGATGATGACGATGATTCAGATTCGTGCCTGTATAACATTTGACACAAATTTCCTTTCCAGATAACACTCACACATGACTCAGATTCTCTCGCCTCAGTAGAGAGCAGCGAGTAGGTCAAGGCTTTCAATTTTTGCAGACTTTCTGGGCTTACCTGCATCACTCTGCTCAAGTGAACTCTCGAGGGATATCTAAGTGCTGCACCTCAGCGAGCCCAAAATGCATTTCTTTTCCCAAAATCCATTAGAGGACGGGGCTCCTCTGCCTCCCTCTCCTAAGCTGTCCACTCTTTTGCCGTTGTACCTTGTTCCCCTGTTCGAACTGGTGAAATTTGATTTAAAGATGCATTTTATGATTCATTTTCTCTAACCTGCCGCGGCACTAGATGGGCAGTGTTTTCCAAATCATAGAAGCATATGAGAGTTTACAAATCTGTGTGACTAACAGCTGGTCTGACGCTGATTACGCCTGACATAATTAACTTATTTCTGCTCGTGTCTTACTCTGTTTTCTTACACTGTGTATCACAACCTCCTCTGGCCCATATAAAGATTTCAAGTGTTTGGTGTCTGTGCGTTGCCATGTACCTCTTGACATGCCTTTTCCTCAACCACTTTTCTCATTTTCTGTTGGTAGGCAGTACACATTGGATGCACAGTACTGACAGAACAAGTAGTCAGGAATCATGAACGTAATAAAACTCCTGTCAAGATGCTACCAGTGTATCAGCTACACTGAGAAATGAACCACTCATCTCCCATAGAAAATAATTACAAACTAAGGCTTTGCTTTTAATTGTTCTCAACTGTCACTGGAGCTAACAAAGTTGGCTCAATCAACAGATTGCAGTACAAGAATTAAGAGAAAAATGCAAAGTCAAAAATGCAAGAAGCTGTTATATTAGCTGTGTTGCACCTTCCAGTTTTACATAAGCCTGACTTTCTGACTGGGGTTTGTGTCATGTTTCCTTTTAACAGCCAATACTGGTATCTTTTAACCAATACCGAAATGTTTCTATAACTCTGTCCAGGTATTATTAATTGCCTAAACTGCATCATAGTCTATTTTTATGCAGCTTATATTTCCCTGTCCGCCTGTGTCTTCATAGCTCTTCCCCTTCTGTTTTCTCTTCTACTCATCCCATAAGGCTAAGCCAGGGCTACAGCTGGGAGAATGCCATGCTGTCAGCACATCAGCGAAAACATTGCTTTCATTAGGGCCCATTATATCACCACAGACATCCTTGTTAAACTGTCATTTGCTAATTCCTTTCAATACTCATTTCCACCTAGCTGTCCCAGCAGGATTAACGTGTCATTTATTGGGATGTGGGAGAAAACAAACTCAAAGTTGATTAACAAAAGTAAACAGAGGGAAAGGGATGAGTGATGGGTGAGGCAGTGGAAGATGGAGGTATAATTTCTTAATTGATTACATATCCATGGCAGCTGTTTGTAGCTGAGATGTCAATACAGGGGATACTAAAATGCCAATCCCTCTGTTTTGGTGTTTTCATAGACATGCTTTGTTTTCACAGTCACTGAATAACACTCTGCTCCAACATGATGCATCATTTCAGTCACTGTGCTGAAGAAAAGTAACCAGAATATGAATTAAAGTCATCAAAATCATGTAAAATGCAAATACTTTAAATATATTAGAGCTTATTTGTTGTAGTGGCATGCCCTGACAAGCAAGAATAAGATGAGCTTGTCAAAATTATTCCTCCTGGCTGACAAAAATTGTGTTATGCTTGGGTATGTGAGGTCGGTGGGTTGTGTTCAGTTATGATAAACGTGTATGGCACTTGCTAGGAGCTCTATACTTGTATGAGCCAAAAGTGTTTCTGCTATCAACCAAAGGGTGTTGGAAGTGTCAGTATAAAGAACATCATAACACAGCATATTAAAATGTATGATTTTCTGCTCTGAAAATGATGATGTTCTACATCCCACTGCAGCTCAAAGGACAATTGGAGAAATGCTCAGAAATGAAAACAAGACCAAGGAGTGCCTTGGTAGACGGCGCGGGTTCAAGTCAAGACTTGACCTTTGTTGTCCCTGTGTTTCCTGAAATCATCTTTGAGCTAAATGTTAATGCTAGAGTTGCTTCATGTTAACAATGAAAAGCTGGTACAGCGTTTACCATGTTAACAATCTCAGTTTAGTGTGTTATCATTTACTAAACACAAAGCACAGCTGAGATTCATGGGTATGCCATTAGCTTTGCAGGTATTTTGTCCTGCAACATAAATTTGGCAAATGGCAAATTTCATGGCAATATACCCAATAGTTGTTGAGACATTTCCCTAAAAACCCTAAAAATGTTGAACTCATGCTGGCACTAGAAGGAAAGTTGGGGAATCATTGTAGCTGTAAGAATTCATCATTTGGAAACCATGATTGTCAAAACAAAATTTCATGGCAGTCCATTTGATGGTGGACCAACTAACAATCTGACATTAACCTCCATGAGAGCAGTGCAAAAATGAATATTACTCTCTGCCACTTCTTTGATAACTGAAAAGCAGCACAGGAAGTGAAAATTGCCTTTGATTGCAAGGAAACATTATGGGAGAACATTTGAGGCTTTTTTCAACTCAGTGCTGTGAAGTCCAGATTTGACTAAGTACTGAAATACAAAATGCCAACAGCTCCAAATTCAAACCATCACTATCCTTCTTAACACACTATATCAGACTACATTTGTTCTGTTTTAGGATGTTTCCTGTGGTTGCACCAGTTTTTCAAGTAGCTCTGTGTGTATGTATTAAACCCATCATGTCTGCTCTTTCTCGCCTACGGAACACACAGTAGACTGCTGTGTATAAAGACGCTCTCTTTCTGGATGGCTGTGTATTGAAGTGGGATAAGCCAGGAGCCTCAGTAGTTCCAAATAGGTTTGGGCCAGTGCCACACAGCAAAGCACATTTCTGTGTCTGCAGGAATATTTTTTACAGACTATTGTTACTGCTATTTTTGAGTTTTACCATAAACTGAAACTTATCCTTTCTATAGCACTATTTTGCATCGTCTGCAGGAAACATGGAAAGACATTAACAGAATTTACAAATTAAATATTAATCCATCATTAAACAGCTAAAGAAAATGTAACTTAAAAAAATAAAAATCAAATTTTTGCAATTTACAAAATCTATCTAAAAGTCACTAAGTACATAGTTTAAAACTACATCAATAAATTCATAAATATATAATGGGATATTAAAATCTTTGAAAATGCCATTTATTACGAGGAAAAAAAGAACTGGATTCACAAATTGAATTAAGAATAGAGATTTTAGTCAGACATTTAAAAATGACATTTCCTTTCCCATTTACATTTCCCTGCTGATTTTCTTTTTCCTGTCAGCTATATGAATTGCCTAGTCATTTAGCCTCTCCATTTAGCCTTTCTGTGACACTTGCACAGGTAAAATGAGGTAAAACATGCTAATTGGCCATGGGACGTAACAAGTTCTCTGACTGGTTAGAGAGCTACACCCACCTCATACCCCTGCTACCTTGTTTTAGCACTGAGAATACCCTTGTAGGAACTTAAGTTTATGTGCTTGCCATAAATGAACGAACTGCACAGTCAGTGACAGAAAATCTTTGAACTGGACTGAACAGAACAAATGAAACCAACAAAGTCATTCATACTTTCCACCTCCAGTCTCCATCTCTTTATCCATTATGGTAAAGCATTGTAATGTTGAGAATGACTCCTCATAATGTTTCTGCTCAAACAGGGGGGGCAATTCTGAGTAGTTCTGAGCCTGATTCTTTAGTTCTCTTTATGTTGTTATAGGAAACCATAATGCAACTCAGTGATACACCACCTTATGTCTAAATTGTGTCACTTAGATATTGTCCCAGTAGCTATTTCCTAATGGAAAATAGTTGGTGTATGTGTAGGCTGTGAGGGATAATGGATGCAATTTAGTTAGCAATTATTGTAAATGGTTCTTAACAGGAACATTAGGTACACGCCTAAAAAGTAAATGCGATGTTTTCTTCACAACCCAACGTCAGCTCTAAGTACTGAAATATGCAGTTTAATCGTCTGCACCATTGTGAAAAAGAATCAAGGTGCTGGATTTGACAAACAACCTGTGTGCCTTAACTGCTAAAAGGAAATAAAGCGAAAAAAACACTCTGTTTTCCTGTGATTTAACAGCTATTACTTATCCTTGCCTCTAAAGACAGACCAAAAGATAAACATAATACTGCGTTCCACCGGTCTATAAAAAATTGTGTTATCGTGTAGGGAAGAGGGATTGCCATCTCAGTGGTTACACAGGTTCATTGGTGCAGATTTCATCTGTATTCCCTTCAGGTGGCTCGAGGTCTCAGCATGAGGAGATCGGCATCTGCCTGCTGCTGAATGATTTCTAACTGAAGTGTTGCATGTTTTCACAAGGAGACGAACGCAGTGGCACAAGACAACATATCAATTATCCCTGTGCAACTGTGGAGTATCAAACGCAGGAGATCAGACAAAACTCAAAGGAGGGCAAGGAGTTTGTGTTTGTGCTTGGTGTCCAACTGTGGGAGAAACATAAAAAGAAGCAGCTCTTTTAACAAAGAAGGAACCTGATACTTTGCTCTGTTCTCACTTGTAAAGTTAAACTGAAATTACAATTTATTTTTTTAAAGAAATCAGCTTAAACTCAGTGGCCACTTTATTAGGTCGAGCTGTGCAATCTAATGCAATCCAGTATAACAACCCTGCCATAACATCTGTCTTTACAGAGCTCATAATGTTCAGTTTGCTGACAGTAAAAGAAATCCAATCATATTTTTTTATCATCGAGGTAATAGCTATAATGGACTAAATTACTGTATACTGAGAGGTGTTTTTTAAACTTTTGTCCTTCCCAATTTACACCATGCAGTCCAGTACAACTCCACCACTAACTGTGACCTCAGTGCAGAAACATGATTTAATTAACACCTCTATAACAGTGTCAACAATAGTGTGAATATTATGGGTATTGTGTACACTCAATAGAAAAATGTTTGATCTTGCGTACCTATTCATCAATGAGTGTTATTATTATAGCATTGTGATAAGACACCTGGCAAATTCTCTTTTAGGTTCTTTAAGGTTCTCTTTTCTTTTGTAGAGGCCACTTTTGTTGTATTGTTAGTGGTACCTGTGTATGTTTGTGGGAGTGGGAGGGGGTACAGTCCATTTAAAGTCCTGATAGCCTGTGGGAAAAAAGCTGTTCAGCAGCCTGGTAGATGGTGGTGAGGGTCCATGATGATGGCCGTAGCTCTGCGAACACAGCGTTGCTGGTAGATCTCCGCTAGAAGGGGGATAGGGGCACTGATGGTTCTACTGGTTGTCCTCACTATCCTGTTGAGTTGCTGTTGTTCTTGAACCTTGCAGTTACCAGTACCAGGATGTAGGTCATGACACTCATCACGCAGGTAAATCACTGTCTCATGATGCTGACATTTCTTGTCACATTTCTGCTGTAATTGTTGTGGTTTTGCACGAGAATGTTTCATCATCCACGAGCAGAGGAGGATGGTACTATAGTCTTCCTCATGTTTTCTTATATTCATCACTGTTGTTTGTTTATAGATTTATCTACATTTTTTAGTTGCAATGGTGCATTGATGACAGATTCCTAGCAGAGCATGCCTGGATTTTAGTGATACTCTGCACAGTGAGAAGCAGCTCTAATGATGAGAATATCACTCCACCACAGTAACAATGTACAGAAACTGGCTGTCAAACCCATGTCTTGTTACTGTTCCATCATGGGGGTGGGGGGGTGGGGATATCTCAACAGTTGTTGGATACATTACAGTGACATCAACTTGTTAGCATTGTCAGTGTGATGCCTGTTAACATGCTCACATTAGCATCTAGCTCAAAGCACAGTGCTTAAGGACAGCCTTTGTAGACTCTTAGTCCTGCTCTGTAATATTGACCTTTTCCTCACACAAGAAGGTTTCAGCAAACACATAGGAAAGAAAAGGTCCCAAACACCTCTCAATACTAATTTTATTGTTAATCAGAAAGTTTGATATTCCTTGTCTTTTGAGGAAAATTACATGCTTTGAAACTTTCACACATAGTTCAAAGTGCCAATCTTGTATTTCAAAGAAGCACAGACAAGTAAGAAATCAGTTTTCTTACCATAACCAAACAAGCAGAAGTCTGATGTAGAATCAGCAGTGAGACTATGGTGATATACTGGTGTATAATTTGCATACAGTCTGCGCAAAATTTGATTTATAGTGAATAAAAGTCAATTTCTGCTCCCAGATTTACGCCTCCTTATTTAATCAAAACCAAAGCCTTTCCATAATAGTTGCTCAGATCTAATCCCAACATTAATCCTGCTTTAACCAAAACCATTTACTTGCATAAACCTCACTGATATTTAATCTTTGCATGTGTCAGACAAGTGAAAGTGGCATGTCCAGTTCTTGTTATCACATAATCCTTTAAGGATGGAGCAATTACTTATTACTTAATCCATAACACATAATCCCTCTGAGTTTGTGTTTATTTAATGGTATTTCATGATTGCTGAATACAGCTACTTTTGAATACAGGTCATGATTTACAGTGTAATTTGGTATGTGATCAGGTACTAATAAATTATTACTGGTTCCTGCTGGTACTACAAAATGTAGGTACAAGAACAAAGGAGAACAATAGAATAACAAAGGAAAGGCAAGACAAAATAGTTCAATCAGAGTTCTGATACTTATTTTTATTAAAACAGGATTTTTATCTAATGAAAATAATTCTGACAACAATTCTCTTTTGTGTGCTTCTTTTGTGAGAAGAGAGATAAGGTGAGGCTGGAGTACAAAGCTTTATGGCTACTGAATGAATGAATGACAGAGTTTGGAGATGGTATGAGGGACCTGATAGACAATGTGAATTGCCAGTTAAAGATTGTAAATGCATCAGGGTTTAAGCAAGTTGACTGAGGGTTTGTGTGCACCCTGGGGCAGTCAAGTGAAGTCAATTGTATTTATATAGCGCCAAATCACAACAAAAATTATCTCAAGGCACTCTTCATATATAGTAGGTATGGAGAACCAGAAACAGAAAAGAGTTGTGATAAGTTTGAGCTGCATTTGGAGTACCAGAATATGAAGCTGATAGATGATGAATGAATGGGCCAGAGTCTGGATCAGGATAGCTTCCAGTGGAGGAGATGATTTTCTTAACTCTTGACTTACATTGACTCTCAGGAAGAAAACTTATCTAGTTTTGGTCTGACTGGGCAGAAATACATCCCGGCCAATTGTGGGGATTGCAGAGTCCTGGGTGGGGGGGAGGCACTTATCTTTCTGCTCTGTGTTTGAGAAAACTGGTGCAATGTTCTGTGCTGTGTCATTGGCCATCTGGGTGTCTTTGAAGATACTGCTGGTCATATGGAGAAGATTCTGATCTGTCTGCTCTTGAAACTGATCCACCTAATATCTTTGTTATATTGCTTGTTATCAGGTTGATTTATCCTGTTATAGTTTTTCCTCCTCAGATGGCAATATAGCCCATGTATTTTATACTGCATGATCTTTAGTAACCCCTCTATCTCTGTTATTAGAGAGCCCCTTATCTTACCTCACTGTTTTGGTAACATATCATAACTACGAAATATGTTAGGTCATGTTTTACTTTATAGGTCCTGCAGAATATCAGCTAACATAGTTTTTAAACTTCACTTTTGTTTTCCAGCACTATGTATAGTCAGGCCTCTAAATTTTTGCTGGTTCTGACCATGGCTTTCACCCATCAAAATGACCAAAATCACTGGTGGGGGATTATGTCAGCTGTAGCTAATTTATGCTAATACCATAAAAGATACACTGAAACTTTTGTCTGTTGGTTAATCTACTTTCTCCAAGCTGCTGACTGCATGGTGCCAAATACTGCTTGTGAAACAAATCACTCTGTAACATCACTCTATGCCCACCAGTGAACTGTGTTTTTGTAGTGCAGTACAGTGGTGACTTTCAGCATGTTGAATACAGCACAATCAGCTCAACATTCACTGTCATAGTTTAGTATGTGGTCAAAAATGTGACAAAAACGTAATAGTATAGTATGGCTCCAAAAATTTCATAAAAATGTCATAGTATAGTATGTGGTCAAAAATGTCAAAAAACACAATAGTATAGTAAATCATCAAAATATGCAAAAAAAAAAAAATGTCATAGTATATTAAGGCATAAAATGTTTTGTTAAATATTGTGTTTCAGTTGTAATGTTGAACATTTTTCTGTGTTTTCATGTTTAAACTGTTGATGAGGAATAGTAGTGTATTGATCATTTTCCTCTGTATGTTTCTCTTTGATTTCGCCCAGGTGTCTCCACTTCATCTATGACATTGTTCATGATCGCAGAGACATCGTCCATGATCACAGAGAGTCTTTGTACAATGAAGAATTTCCAGGACAGAGGCCTCCAGGTAATTCACAAACAGCTTTACATAAACTGTCCAACACAGAGCACTGACATTAAATTGTTTATGTTCAGTATTTAGTATATCAGAAAAGTGTAATAATATAAGTAATCTGCAATAAAAAAAATGTATTAATAGAAGTAATGTAAAAGTAATTAGCAATATCAGAAGAAAGATGTAATAGTCAAAGTAATCTGTTACTAGATGTAGTTTGCAACAGTAAAAGTTATGTGTAAATTTAGAGGTCATATGTAATAAGTAATATGTGATGGTAAAAGTAGTCTAATGATAGAGGTAACAGTAAAAGTAATCTGTGATATAAAAGCAACGCAGAAGTAACAGTAATCCAAAATCGAAGTAAAAATAGTTATAGTATAGTAAGTTATCAAAAATGTCATAGTATAGTATGTGGTCAAAAATGTAAAAAAAAAACGCCACAGTATAGTAAAGCATCTAAAATGTCTTGGTATAGTAAAGCATAAAAATGTCAAAAATGCCATAGTATAGCAAGGAATAAACATGTCAATAAATGTCATAGTACAGCAAGACATGAAAATGTCAGTAGAGTAAGGCATAAAAATGTCAAAAAATATCAAAGTAAGGCATCAAAAAATGTCACAGTATAGTAAGGCTTGAAAAACCATCAGAAAATGTCATAGTATGCACCGAAAACCATTAAATATAATGTCACAGTATCGTATGCCGTCAAAAATGTCATAAAAATGTCATAGTATAGTATGACTTCAAAAATTGTGACTAAAATATTATAGTATATTATGGCGTCAAAAAATATAGTAAGGCATCAAAAATGTGACTAAAATCTCATAGTATAGTATGGCGTCAAAAATATACTACGATCTCAAAAAATGTGGCTAAAATGTCATAGTATGGTATTAAAAAATGTCATAGTGTAGTGTGTGGTCAAAAATGTGACTAAAATGTCATAGTATAGTATGGCATTAAAAATATCATAGTATACTAAGACTTCAAAAATGTCATAAAAATGTCACAGTATAGTATGGCATCAAAAAATATACTATGGTGTCAAAAAATGTCATAAAAATGTCAGTATAGTATGGCGTCAAAAAATGTCATAGTATAGTGTGTGGTCAAAAATGTGACTAAAATGTCATAGTATGGCGTCAAAAATGTGATTAAAATGTCAAACAAAATGTCATAGTATGGTGTAAAAAAAAAAAGTGACTAAAATGTCATAGTATAGTATGGCATAAAAAATGTCATAGTATAGTATGTGGTCAAAAATGTGACTAAAATGTCATAGTATAGTATGGCATCAAAAAATGTCATAGTATAGTATGATTTCAAAAATGTCATAAAAATGTCATAGTATAGTATGACTTCAAAAATTGTGACTAAAATGTCATAGTATATTATGGCGTCAAAAAATATAGTAAGGCATCAAAAATATATATATATATATATATATAAAAATATATATATATATATATATATATAATATACTATGGTGTCAAAAAATGTCATAAAAATGTCATAGTATATTATAGTATAGCATCAAAAAATGTGACTAAAATGTCATAGTATAGTATGGTGTCAAAAAATGTCATAGTATAGTGTGTGGTCAAAAATGTGACTAAAATGTCATAGTATGGCGTCAAAAATGTGATTAAAATGTCAAACAAAATGTCATAGTATGGTGTAAAAAAAAAAAGTGACTAAAATGTCATAGTATAGTATGGCATAAAAAAATGTCACAGTATAGTATGTGGTCAAAAATGTCATAAAAATGTCATAGTATAGTATGACTTCAAAAATGTCATAGTATAGTACGGCGTCAAAAAATATAGTAAGGCATCAAAAATGTGACTAAAATGTCATAATACAGTGTGGTGTCAAAAAATGTCATAGTATAGTATGTGTTTAAAAATGTCAGAAAAATGTCATAGTACGACTTCAACAATGTCATAGTATAGTATGTGGTCAAAAGTTTTGTTAAAATGTTGTAGTATAGTATGGTGTAAAAAAATGTGACTAAAATGTAATAAAAATGTATGACTTCAGAAATGTCATAAAAATGTCATAGTATAGTATGGCGTCAAAAATGTGATTAAAATGTCAAACAAAATGTCATAGTATAGTATGGTGTCAAAAAATGTCATAATATGGTGTGTTCATAAAAATGTGACTAAAATGTCATAGTATAGTATGGCGTCAAAAATATACTGATGTCAAAAAATGTGACTAAAATGTCATAGTATAATATGGTGTCAAAAAATGTCATAGTATAGTGTGTGGTCAAAAATGTGACTAAAATGTCATAGTATAGTATGGCATTAAAAAATGTCATAGTATAGCGTGTGGTCAAAAACGTGACTAAAATCTCATAGTATAGTATGTCGTCAAAAATATACTATGATGTCAAAAAATGTGGCTAAAATGTCATAGTATAGTATGGCATTAAAAAATGTCATAGTATACTAAGACTTCAAAAATGTCACAGTATAGTATGGCATCAAAAAATATACTATGGTGTCAAAAAATGTCATAAAAATGTCATAGTATAGTATGACTTCAAAAATTGTGACTAAAATGTCATAGTATATTATGGCGTCAAAAAATATAGTAAGGCATCAAAAATGTGACTAAAATCTCATAGTATAGTATGGCGTCAAAAATATACTACGATCTCAAAAAATGTGGCTAAAATGTCATAGTATAGTATGGTATTAAAAAATGTCATAGTGTAGTGTGTGGTCAAAAATGTGACTAAAATGTCATAGTATAGTATGGCATTAAAAATATCATAGTATACTAAGACTTCAAAAATGTCATAAAAATGTCACAGTATAGTATGGCATCAAAAAATATACTATGGTGTCAAAAAATGTCATAAAAATGTCATAGTATAGTATAGTATAGCATCAAAAAATGTGACTAAAATGTCATAGTATAGTATGGCGTCAAAAAATGTCATAGTATAGTGTGTGGTCAAAAATGTGACTAAAATGTCATAGTATGGCGTCAAAAATGTGATTAAAATGTCAAACAAAATGTCATAGTATGGTGTAAAAAAAAAAGTGACTAAAATGTCATAGTATAGTATGGCATAAAAAAATGTCACAGTATAGTATGTGGTCAAAAATGTGACTAAAATGTCATAGTATAGTATGGCATCAAAAAATGTCATAGTATAGTATGATTTCAAAAATGTCATAAAAATGTCATAGTATAGTATGACTTCAAAAATTGTGACTAAAATGTCATAGTATATTATGGCGTCAAAAAATATAGTAAGGCATCAAAAATGTGACTAAAATCTCATAGTATAGTATGGCGTCAAAAATATACTATGATGTCAAAAAATGTGGCTAAAATGTCATAGTATAGTATGGTATTAAAAAATGTCATAGTGTAGTGTGTGGTCAAAAATGTGACTAAAATGTCATAGTATAGTATGGCATTAAAAATATCATAGTATACTAAGACTTCAAAAATGTCATAAAAATGTCACAGTATAGTATGGCATCAAAAAATATACTATGGTGTCAAAAAATGTCATAAAAATGTCATAGTATAGTATAGTATAGCATCAAAAAATGTGACTAAAATGTCATAGTATAGTATGGCGTCAAAAAATGTGACTAAAATGTCATAGTATAGTATGGCGTCAAAAAATGTCATAGTATAGTGTGTGGTCAACAATGTGACTAAAATGTCATAGTATGGCGTCAAAAATGTGATTAAAATGTCAAACAAAATGTCATAGTATGGTGTAAAGAAAAAGTGACTAAAATGTCATAGTATAGTATGTGGTCAAAAATGTGACTAAAATGTCATAGTATAGTATGGCGTCAAAAAATATAGTAAGGCATCAAAAATGTGACTAAAATGTCATAGTATAGTATGGCATCAAAAATGTCATAGTATAGTACGGCGTCAAAAAATATAGTAAGGCATCAAAAATGTGACTAAAATGTCATAATACAGTGTGGTGTCAAAAAATGTCATAGTATAGTATGGCGTCAAAAAATATAGTAAGGCATCAAAAATGTGACTAAAATGTCATAGTATAGTATGGCATCAAAAAATGTCATAGTATAGTATGATTTCAAAAATGTCATAAAAATGTCATAGTATAGTATGACTTCAAAAATGTCATAGTATAGTACGGCGTCAAAAAATATAGTAAGGCATCAAAAATGTGACTAAAATGTCATAATACAGTGTGGTGTCAAAAAATGTCATAGTATAGTATGTGTTTAAAAATGTCAGAAAAATGTCATAGTACGACTTCAACAATGTCATAGTATAGTATGTGGTCAAAAGTTTCGTTAAAATGTTGTAGTATAGTATGGTGTAAAAAAATGTGACTAAAATGTAATAAAAATGTATGACTTCAGAAATGTCATAAAAATGTCATAGTATAGTATGGCGTCAAAAATGTGATTAAAATGTCAAACAAAATGTCATAGTATAGTATGGTGTCAAAAAATGTCATAATATGGTGTGTTCATAAAAATGTGACTAAAATGTCATAGTATATTATGGCGTCAAAAAATATAGTAAGGCATCAAAAATGTGACTAAAATCTCATAGTATAGTATGGCGTCAAAAATATACTGATGTCAAAAAATGTGGCTAAAATGTCATAGTATAATATGGTGTCAAAAAATGTCATAGTATAGTGTGTGGTCAAAAATGTGACTAAAATGTCATAGTATGGCATTAAAAATATCATAGTATACTAAGACTTCAAAAATGTCACAGTATAGTATGGCATCAAAAAATATACTATGGTGTCAAAAAATGTCATAAAAATGTCATAGTATAGTATAGTATAGCATCAAAAAATGTGACTAAAATGTCATAGTATAGTATGGCGTCAAAAAATGTGACTAAAATGTCATAGTATAGTATGGCGTCAAAAAATGTCATAGTATAGTGTGTGGTCAACAATGTGACTAAAATGTCATAGTATGGCGTCAAAAATGTGATTAAAATGTCAAACAAAATGTCATAGTATGGTGTAAAAAAAAAGTGACTAAAATGTCATAGCATAGTATGTGGTCAAAAGTTTTGTTAAAATGTTGTAGTATAGTATGGTGTCAAAAAATGTCATAATATGGTGTGTTCACAAAAACGTGACTAAAATGTCATAGTATAGTGTGTGGTCAAAAATGTGACTAAACTGTCATAGTAAATGTCATAGTATAGCATAGCGTCAAAAAATGTCATAGTATAATAAGCCAGTGCTTATTTTGATGGTTTACATATTGCTGATGTTTATTTGTGATTATTTTTTTCTCTCAGGACTCAAATCAAACCAGCGCATCACAGGAGAGATAGACGTGAAGATCTACAGAAGGTCAGTGTCAGTGTATTCTTTTCAGTCTGCCTGTCATTATCTCAGATGCAGTTTGACAGTTTAAAACCTGTTGTCTGGAACAAACCTCATTACCTGTAAATGTAAAGGTGCCAAAAAAATGAGAACACAACCTATGAACGAGGCATATATAATGTAGCAGCTACAAAGAGATATTATTTAGCAAATATGTGATAAAAAAACTTTGTTGTAGTATTATTAAGCAGTACAGTACATTATAAAAAAAAAGTCATAGTTGTAAATGATAAACATGTCACAGTACAGTAAGCCAGTGTTTATTTTGATGATTTACATGTTGCTGATGTTTGTCACTTGCAGATCGGCGTTAGTTTGATTCAAACTGCTTGTGTGGGACAAACATCACTACAGTGAAGGTGCTTAATCAGTTTTAATTAGCATTTTTTTATGATTGCAAAAATAAGACCTTTACATGATGCATATAAAATTTAGCAGCTGCAAATAGATATTTGGCATTTTTGCTAAATAAAACAACTTTTATTTTATTAGTGTGAAACTGGAGACACTAAGAAAGTTTTAGTGATTTTGTTCCAGATATTTAACCACTAAGAGACACTTTGTTTTACATGTCTGTATTAAACATCTTTAAGAACATTTAACTTCTTATGATATAATTACAAAAGATAATTGTATCGTAAGCAGTTAAATGTTCTTAACGATGTTTAATAGAAATGTGTTGGTTGGAAGATGTGCTCATAGCTACATTATGTGTTGATATTAGACAAGTGGGTGCTAAAGTCTGAATCAGGTCAGAAATACTTTATTTATCCCTTGAGGGAAATCATTGAGTGGCAGTGCTCCAATTCACATATACAATAAAAAATATATCCGTAACAAAATATGTACATATTTAGTGTTGATGTGCTATTTACATTTGTACTGCATAGTTAACTGGTTATTACACATGGGTGAAGAAAAGTGTCCAGGGATCAATCAATTGACAGATTGATTCTCAGAGAGAAGAGTTGAATAGGTTGATGGCCACCGGCAGGAATGATTTCCTGTGGCGCTCTGTGGTGCAACGTGGTGGGATGAGTCTGTGGCTGAATGTGATAAATGTCTCCACTAGAACAACAGGAGAAACGCTGGCTACAGGAAAGGGTTTTGCAGCAAGATGCTGGAGGTCTTCTATCTAATTAACGGCATAACTCTTGTTTTCTTTTGTTCACTTCAGGTCCAGAACGTCAGCTGCCGTTGCCTTCTGCTCCTCCTCCTGCAGAGACAGAACACATGTTAATCACAGAAAATGATTAATAAATCAAAACTCCTATTCTAAACTGTTCTTTCTTGTCTGTGTCCCTGTCTGAAGTAGTCCTGACTCTTTATATAAACACACTTTCTATTATTACATCTACTATTACATGGTATTTCATCTACTACTAAATATTTCTTTAGTTATAGCAACTATTATGTTAATTACAGCTTTTATTATATGGTTATATTTATCTCTAAAATTTGAGAGATGGTTAAACTGTTGTTTTTCCCCTAATTATACTGACATTTTAAGAAGTTAATTGTTAATGTGGAGTTTCAGGATTGTTTTGTTTCCTGATCTGTTTTAGAAGAAATAAACATATTTTCCTACCTTCACCTTTAGTGAATCCAGTTGTTTCTTTGAATTCACCTGAAAAACACAGAACAATTATTTAAAACCAGGCTTTTTTCAAAATACATGAAATTAAGTCACAATGACTACGTCTAATGAGGCAGTACAGGTCATTATTTTTCTAGAACTTCACAGAAACCTGAACCACTGTATGTCAATCAACTTTTTTAATGAGTTAAGTTACTTTTTTTTTTTTAAACTGTAAATAATGATCTACTCAGACAATTCAGGCTCCTCTTCAGTTAATGCTGCTTCTAAATGACCTTACCTAGAGGCCTCTCTGTCTCAAGGAACTGCTTTGTTGTATGAGGACTCTGCAATCGAGGACCAAGTGGTGACACCTGAAGGAAATAAAAGAGAAATATGCAAAGGAAAATTATCAATATACTATTACCTGTTCCTTATCAACAGTGTCAGAGTAAGTACATTACTAAAGACACATTAAGATTCATAAATAAAAAAACATTTTGTCCTGAATTTCTGATAATGTACAATCAAACTGAAGTAAATATATATTTTTAATGCTACTTTGACTGATATGTAACAATAAAAATCCAAAAGATATAAAATTTAGTGTTTGTTGGTTTTGTTGGTGAGGAGAACTACAATTAATTAGTCCATAAGCAGAAAATTGAGAAATATTTTTACTATAATTTTTTAATGTAATATTTTTAAGGAAATTATAACTGCCACTGTTATTTTCTAGACATGGTTGATCGGTTATTTTTATATTCAATACTTAATTCATTAAATATTGAAATTTGATCTAAAATTTAAACAGTAACACTGAATCAAAAGACTGAAAGCTATTGTTGACATAAATAATTCAATTAATCAATACATTTTTTTTCAGACTGGGGGAATTTTTAGGATACATATCTATATCACAATACTTTAAATACAAATAAACTAAGTACAAAAAACAGTAATACAAACTTTTCACTAGGGCTGAACGATTAACCAAAACTGAACCAAAATTGCAAGTTATGTCTGTAGTGTTTCCACTATATACAGTGCTGTGAAAAAGTATTTGCCCCCTTACAGATTTCTTCTGTTTTTGCTTTTGTGTCACATGTTTCAGATCATCAAACTAATTTTAAAATCTGACCAAAGATAATCTGGGTAAATACAAAATGCAGTTTTTAAATGATGATTTCATTTATTAAGGGGGAAAAAAGCTGTAGAATCATGAAGTCACTTAAATAGAACCTGTCTGACAGCATGAAGTAGGCTAAAAGGTCTCAAAAAGCAACACATCATGCCCTGATCTAAAGAAATTCAACAACAGATGAGAAACAAAGTCACTGACATCAGTCTGGAAAGGGTTACAAAGCCATTTCTAACGCTTTGGGACTCCAGCAAACCACATTGAGAGCCATTATCCACAAATGGACAAAACATGGAACAGTGGTGAACCTTCCCAGGAGTGGCTGGCATACCAACACTGCTCCAAGATCACATCGACTACTCATACAGGAGGTCACAAAAGAACACAGAACATCTAAAACACTGCAGGCCTCACTTGCCTCAGTTAAGGTCAGTATTCATGATTCAACAATAAGAAAGAGACTGGGCAAAAACCACTGCTGACCAAAAAGAACACAAAGGCCCGTCTCACATTTGCCAAAAAACATCTTGATGATCCTCAAGACTTTTGAGAAAATATGGAGTGGCCTAGTCAATGTCTGGACTTAAATCTGACTGAGATGCTGCGGCACGATCTTAAACAGGCTGTTCATGCTCAAAACCCTTCAATGTGGCTGAATTAAAACAATTCTGCAAAGAGTGGGCCACAATTCCTCCAGAGTGATATGAAAGACTCATTGCCAGTCATCACAAACGCTTGATTGCAGTTGTTGCCTCCAAGGGTGGCACAACCAGTTATTAGGTTTAGGGGGCAATTACTTTTTCACATAGGGCCAGGTTGGTTTGCATAGTTTTTTTTCCTTTAATAAATGAAATCATCATTTAAAAACTGCATTTTGTATTTATTCATTTACTATCTGTATTTACTCATCTTTGCCTGATATTAAAATTTGTTTGATGATCTGAAACCTGTAAGTGTGACCAAAAAAGCAAAAATGGAAGAAATCTGTAAGGGGGCAAATACTCTCACAGCACTGTATATTACTGTGAACTGCATAATAAAAACTTTCACTTAAGTACATTTTTGAAAGCAGGATTTTAAACTTAGGTATTCTTAATTATACTTCAGTCCACAGGCAGAAAATTAACTGACAGCTATTTTGAGTTTTTAAATGTACTATTTTCTTACAGACACGATTAATCAGCTATTATATTCAATGCTAAACTCATTAAATACCAAGGATTTAAACAATAACGCTGTAAATATAATAAAATTAATAATTCAGCTCATCAACACATTTTTTCAGACTGGGTAAATTGTTAGGTCACATACCTGTTTGGTTTGTGAGGTGAGAGCTGGTGTTTCTGTCCAGGCTGCAGCAGCTGAACAAGTAAACCTGGAAAACACAAGTGCAACACTTGAAAAACAAATAACCTCATTAATAAAGAATAGTCCACCTCCAAAATCTGAACAGTGTAGAAGAATACAACAGTGAAAACTAAACACCAGAACCTTGACAATCACACTTTGAGTTTTGAGGTGACTAAATTAATTATGTCACTAGAATATGGCTTTATTAATCTCAGAGAGAAAAGCAAATTTTAGAATAGTTTTTAATAATAATTTCTAACAGTAATTTCAGCAACTTGCAGAGGAGTTCAAATCTAGTTTTCAAGCCTATATTTAACTCAAAACCGAACTCAATAAACTCTCAAGTCACCAGAAAACAAATTTCTAATCAATAATATACACAACAGGGGATCAACGGATGACTATGGACAGATTACTACCACAAAGCTACAAAGACACACAAACGATAAAGAGGCAAAGAACTTAAAACGATCATGCTTAACTGCTACACTGAAATACAAAATGGCCACAAAGAAACGTTATATGGCCAGGAATAGACACAAAACTACAAAGACACACTACCATGCCAAACAACCACAAAGAAGCTGACCATAAATAGATGCAGAACAGCCAGCTAGAGACACAAAACGATGCATTACCACCACAGATAGACACAGACACGGACATGATCAGCCGTAAACTGACTTGAAATGGCCAAGCTGGAGCACAAAACACTTTAACCCACGCAAATAAAAACGGCGACAAAACAGAAGAGCCATCATTTAAAGATAAGGCTAATGCTAACGCTCGACACTAGTGCTAACACTCGCTATAAATGCTAATGCTAACACCCAGGTGTAAAACAGTCAGGCAGAAGTAATATTAAAATGACCACAAATGGCTGCAAACCGATGACAACAACATGATAAACCACCATAGACTGAGTTAAAATGACCAGGATGGAACACTACATGACAAAGAGACGCAAAATGTCGGTAAAGTGAAAACAAACAGATTACCAAGAGCCATCATCAGTCCATGTTAGGTGTCCACAATTCAAGTCAGGGACGCCTCAGTCACAGAAACACAAACACCAACGCGGCATAAGCGACTGATGGTAGAATAAACAATATCATTACAAGGTAATGCTGATGCTAACGCTTGCTGCTAATGCCAGCGGTCTCTGATAACATTAATGCTAACGCTAGCCGCTAACTGTTTGCCTTACCTTCACGCCGCAGGTGTGTTCAGCATCCAGTCTCACTCGTGTTCGACAGAAAAGCGGGTCCAGAGTTTGTTTTAGCATCCAGACCTCTTTGATAACGACATTTTCTCATAGTACTGGCAAACAGAAGCAAGGTTTCAAACTCCGTTTAAATCTGTTTTCCGACTTCCTCCCTCCGCCTCTCTGCTCCTCCCAAAAGGTCATGACCAATGAGAAGACGCGTCGCGGTCAGTGTCTATGATGACGATATACGCCAGCTAACATTGCCAGTAAAACGCTGACTGGCCGGCCGATTCTACCCTAACAACAGCCTCTGATTGGTTTTTAAATACATCCACTGTTAAGATGAAGAGAAGCCATAGAAATTTATAAGACCTGGCGTCCACTGTATGTTATGGTGTTAACTGTTAAAATCTGGATTATATGTTATTTTATTTTTCATCTTTATTTTTCAGTGTTCTCCCTGAGGGACAGCCACCTTATCGTGGTCGGGGGGTCTGCTCTTTTTATAGGTCAGCCTCTTTTTATACTCCCCCAGAAAATTGCTGCTGTAGCATGATGTGTACCAATGATGCTCCCTTCACATTTCTGACTGGCCCCTCATATATGTTTGCCTAGAACTGGCCCTGATTCATACTCTCTCTCACAGAAGAGGTCACCCAAGGTTTTAATTTTTTCGCTCTCCTGTTACGGGAGATGTTTTTATTGTTTCATGGTAATAAATAATTGCAGTACAAATTACTACAGCTACATGAGATTGACAGGGTGGGTGCCATTTAGCAATTATTTCACCAGGTTATACTGATGTGTGGCTCTAAGAACTCACTGCCCAGTCCATGTTGTTTTGTGTAATGTGTTTGTCTGTACAAATATTAATTATAAACCCGTTCTTGTTTTGCAGCACCATAATTATCCCACCCTAACTGAAAAGGGATATTTTACTATTTTACCTTTTTACAGTTTTAAGGTTAATGTAGTTCAAATGACAGCCATTTGGATGGTACATGAATAGAATCAAAATGATTCAATTACTATTTTCCCCTATGCTAGAGAGCATAGTGAAAAGCAGTACGATTCTGCCTGAGGCTCATATGAAATACTAAAACCTGATGAACAGATGAAGTCTTTGTGCTGAAGATCTTTTCCATCACAACATGGACATTTTCCCAGATTACTCCACTCTGTCAGCGCAGCACTCAATCTTTTTCTTATTCCCAGAGGTGATTATCAAGGCTCTCAGGCAACTTTCACACTACAGATGTCCCAAATGTCCAAAATCTTATTCCAAATGATATTGTTTTTCCAAGTTACATGTGACCTATTTGCAAACTGGACTGTATTATTTGAGGCAGACTATTTCCATACATCCTTTTTATGGGTTTTTCACTGCAAAGTCGCTCTAGGGAGGACAGGTCAGTTGCACTACCACTTTGGGCCAGACTGAAATATCTTGACAGGTGTTGGGTACCTCTCAATGCATTTACATCAGCCTCAGCTGTGCTTTGTGTTTAGTGCTAATTAGCAAATGTTAGCATGCTACTATGCTAAACTAAGTTTGTGAACATGCACTGCTAAACATCAGGAGGTTAACACTGTCATCGTGAGCTGCTAGCTGTGCTGCTGACTCTTGGTCTTGTTTATTTAGAGACTGTTAATTTTAATGAAATTCATATCATGGGCATGAAAAATACAAATGTCTGAATTTCTGTATTTCAGTAGTATTAGTCTATTAGTCTAATCGTGCACATGAATAACTGTATTTGTCTACGTGTCTCAGGTACCGACTGAATATCAACAAAGCTAAATTTAAGTGTATCAGAGAAGCATTCGAGAGGGAGCTGATTGTTCAGTACATTCTACTTTAGCTCAATAGTTCATAGCTCAATACTCAATTAAATTGATTTTGTCAGGGACCACCGTGTACAACAAACATTCATCACATACAAAGAGATGTACTGTACCAGACTGATCCATCAAACCAGATGCTGGAAAGCTGAAAATGCATCCACTTGTCCAAGATACATACGTAATCTTTACTCCACCAGTGTAACTGTCAGTTAACGGTCCCTCAGGAGAAAAACTGCTGCAGAAAATTCAACATATATGAGTGACCTGTTGCATCTTTGATCTGATCTATGATCAGTTTTACTATTGATGGATTGTTGTGGGTGAGGTAGCTGTCTGAGTGAGAGTCCATAAAGATGCTAAAACTTCTGTCGCACTTGTAGTTCATAAATATGATTCACTGTGAATCCTGTAGTTGTTATTGTTGTAACCAAACTGATGGAGAAGTGAGGTTGTTATTCCTATTCCTTTTTCTTTCTGGCAGTTATCAAACAACCTCAGGTACATCATCACTTCCTTTTGCAGGAGGGCAGAGCCTGATTTGCATCTAGCAAAACCAAGATTGTTGTGTGGCTTTGTGTGAACCAATGTCTGAAATCTCACCTGGATTTTCTTGATCTGGATATGACACACTTGAATTGACAAGTGTGAGTATTTTCCCCCAAAGTTTGAGTTTGGTGATGCTGAAATAGCTGTTTGACTGAACCGTATTTGTAACGGTGAATGAGCGGTCAACTTGATTTGTATTTGGGATGTAACTTGATTCAGTCACAGTTCATATTTGCTTAGCATAATTGAAATGTGGTGGAAATGATTGAGACTGTGGGTAGAAAGAACAACAGGGATGGCATCTTTTCAACATTGTTGTCAGCTCAGCTTGGTGTCATATTGTGAGATTTATTTCCACCAATTCAGTAGTGGGTGTGACTTCAAGTGTGATCATGTTGTGGTCTCAGTTTTCCACAGTAAGTTTTGAAGATTGGATGAAGGACAGTGTCTTCTTTTCCCTTTCTCTGCTCTGATTCATTGGGAAATTGAAGCCAGCGTGAACAGTATGATAACTGTCTGTGTGATCACACTCTCCCACCTCACTGACGTTTGGCTCCAGGAAGTCTTTTATTCCCTCTTTCACCCCTTTCTGTCACCCTGACACTGATGGAGAGCGTATTGACAGCATCTCTCAGCGGTACAGTGTTGTAAGTTATGGTCATGGATTGTCAGAGCGTGTTGAGCACAGAAACACAATAGATTACATTAACTTATACAGGAGTGAAGGCCAGCTCGATGCCAGCTCATCAGTGGACTGAGACCATAAATGACAACGGCTACGATGTGGGCAGGGACAGGGGATGGATGTCACGTCGCAGACAGGGACACAAATATCTGGTAATTTTCCAAATGCTAAAATTGTCACTGTCTGACCTTGTCAGCTACAACACTTTCAAGGTAGACTGACAAGTGCTGGGTGTGTGTTTTTGGAGGTCTTGTTGATGTATGTGATTAAATATCATCACCTTTACCTTGTAGAACATTTCAAAAGACCTGTTATACTTCAGGAAAATGTTAGATTGATATAAGCAGTATGCAGAAGTTTGGGCATCACATTTAAAAAAAAAAAAAAAGTGAAAATCAGTGAAAACACAACACTTGGAGCAAACAGTCTTTATCCAAATGTTATTGCATTGTTGCTTTCTATTTAATGAACTTAAAAATAGAACAAATATATTTCCTGCAGATCACTTCACTGCTGAAACATTTTTAGGCTCTTGTCTTGCATGCACAGCATGTTTAAGATCCACCCACAGATTTTCAATGAGGTCAGGGGGATTGTGAGGGTTTTTCCAAAAGCTTCAAGTTGTATTTCTTGAAGTAGTTCATGGTTGATTTTGAAAAGCTGTTGCAGAAGCCAGCCTCTTTTTAGTTGATTGAAATGTTGGGAGTTCTATTATACTGACAGTTTTCATACATACCATCCTCCTATTGGAGATTTATTTATAAAATGACAGTTGGCAGCAGTGCCTAAATGTCAATAAACTGACTGATCAGCATGTACTTTGATGAATTGTTTCAGCCATTTTCAAGCAAAAAATGTCATATTTTCTGTTTCCTGCCTCTCAGATGTGAAGATCTGCTGTTTGTCATATGGCAGTAAAATTAATATTTTTGGAGTTTTAACTGTTACTCAGGGCAGAATAAGCACGAGCTCTGACAAATCATTTTTTGACAAATTATGTCAGCAGCCTGAAAACAATTGTTATTTGTAGTTTTCTTTGTGAGGTGTAAGTGACTCACTTTTTACGACACTGCAAAACAACTGATTTTTACAATATATTTAATTCGATTTTTTCTTACAAAACAATTCCCTCATAAACCAGAACACACAAAATGCATAAAGAAAACTGTACAGTCAGTTTTGTCATGTCGGAACCTGTTCTAAACATGAACAATGTTATCTACAACAGTGGTTCCTATAAATGTCTATCACACCAAGCGGTTCAGCTCTGCAGCCCCTTATTTGGAGGGTTAAAGGAGAGGTACAGAAATAGTCATGTGACACTGAAGGTAGATCCAAACAAACAACATGAGCTAGCCAATAATGTCGTTATATCAGCAAGCGCAGGTGCAGTCTCTTTGTTCTTGCTCTCCTTGGCTCTAGTAGCGATGTCATACTGCTGAATCGACCTTAAGAGATAAGCTGACAGACGTGACGATGAGAGGGCAGAAAAGTGACTTTTTCACAAGCAACTGTAAACTGTATGTGACTGTGAGAGTTCACTGAGAGGTCAGTGACAATCATGTTGAAGATCTATTTTCATTACATGCATGTCTCAGAGTTGTCAAATACTGTAGATTACTCATTTGGAGCCATTGGGGAGTGACTTTGGATGGGATAGTGACTTTAGGAAGCGTCAGAGCCTGAATCTTTTCACAATACGAGTTTGTTTTCTTGGTTGATACAGTGAGAAAACTGGGCCACCAATTTGACAAATTTCCATTCAAATAAGGTAAATGTTTGTTAGATATTATATTTCTCTCCTCAGTGCAACAGTGGTCTAGGAAACATGATCAACATCATTAAGTCATTGCCTTCGAAAAGTTCATCAAACAGACTTTCATGCCAGAATGGTTTTCATGGCAGATTAGCAGCAAATACCTAACTCACAAACAAGAACAACAATTCTGCTTCACTCCTGTGTTTACTTTTTTTTCTTTTTCTTATACAGCTTGGTTTCTACCCTACACATTGCATCAGGGAGTTACAGGCACAACTACGCATTAGGAGAAGATGATTAATATTTGATTTGGGGCTGCTGTTTATTTGTGGGAGGAAAAACACATGGGCAGATATATTCAAGACTCATTCACAAGACTGCAGCTGGTTTTACAGTGGTATCTTTGTTGGAATTTGACCTTTTTGGTCTGTGGATGGCTTACGCCTTCAGAGATAGATGTGAGTTTAATATCACTTCATGTTGACCCGCCAAAAAAGATCAACAACGGCAAAATCCCAGAGGCTGTGAGTATTTGTGCAGTGACTGTGAGTACAAGGGTGCTTCATTTTCAATCACAGTTTAGTTTTAGGGGTGTCCTGGTCAAAGATTTTTGTCCCTCATTTGAATCTTAATTAATATTGGGTGTCTCCAATACCAAGTCCAATCTATTACTTAATCAGTATTTGGGTAGATATAAGTATGTATCTGGGAGAATGTGCCTCCTGACGCTGATACGATCAGTTCAGAGAGAAGATGGGTCACTGTTGAAGTTAGGACTACAAAAACGCTTGTAGCTGTATAACGTTCTGTTAGAGTGATGTTTCTCTTACTTAATTAACAATCTTTGGCCGAGTACAGACAGCGGCGTGCAGAGGGCACACAAACCCGACAACAACCAAGTTTTATTTTGGCTTGCCATCCATTAAAACATGCCTGGTTTGTCCCTGATACCAATTGTTAAGATCAGCTTGGGACACCTCTAAAGAAAATGTCTCCTCTTCTAATGCTGTGATTGAGCATCGGTGCCACTGTTCCTATATTCCATGACTTTTATTTGATTTCATTAAGCAGCTAGAAAGGCTGTTAAACAAGTCATCTGTTTGCTAGAACTAGCAAATTTTAGAAATATATCTAATATATGCATAATATGTATATATATATATTCTATATATTTAGAATATATAGAAATATATCTAAATAAATCTTATAAGAACGATCTAAATGTGTACTTGAAGGGGAAAATAAATTTTGCCTGCAGTGAGAAAAATAGCTCCTGATTTACTTAATCATTTAGGAGAAAAAAACCATTACCCCAAGACTGGCACCCATTTTAACCTCATATCAGAGCCATCGAGTGTGTTGTCCAAACTAAGTATTCATGTATAGAATTTAATAATACTATCAAGAGGCAGGAATGCTTAAGAGACACTATGATCCCGGTAATTTCTGATGCCATTATTACATCTCCAGAGAAGCAGAAGCACTGTTTGGCTGCTAATGGCTCATCATTATGATGATTAGTGCAAATGGCCAAAGCGAATTACACAGAAGATGATCAAGTTCAACCACAGAGAGAAAATATCTGCTATTTTGATAGATGAAGAGTTGCTGGTGTTTATTCAGATACTGCCTCGTGACAGATGATGCCAAGGTTTCAAAAGTAGGCATACAATTTTTGAGGAACAATGATAAACAAACCTGTACATTTTAGTACAATTAATAAGTATTCCTGGAAACAGGAAAAATGTTTAATACAGTACGTATCGCTAATGTCTATGAAAATGTACTACTACAGGCTGCCAGGTTTTTAAGATAGCAGCCTATTTTTTCCTGTGCCGTTGCGGTTGCAATCTAAATTCTAATGACAATTTTTTTCCTGTGGACCAGACAGTAGCTAATAAAAATACATTCTCTTTCTGCTACAGTCCTGCAAGTAAAGCTGAGTAATTACCATAGGGGAAGTGTAAGTCTACCTGCCTTGGAGTTTGATCTTGATGTACGACTCTCTGGGCGGATGTACAAATGCTCACAGCCAGTCAGATAGCGGAGTTGATGCCACTTTGGCACGGCCTCAGCATGTGGGTCAGCCTAAACTGAAGTCATCACCCTGAGGGAATCTGCTAAGTGGCATTTTCAGGCTCCACAGCACAGAGTTGTGCTGCGGGCGCAGAATAACTGTGAGAGACAGCGTGGGACAGATTATACCATTGCAAGAGACTGTAACAGGTTCTGTTCATTTCTGGGTAGGGCCTCCTCCGTGAGCGAAAACATCCACTGTTGACAGCTAATGGACCAATCGGGCTCTTTGGATAGACAATGTAAATAGAGGGTATTACACATGTGCATAAAGCCAACCTCTGCCGGCATGAGGAGAAAGAAAGCTTTCAGAGTGAGGATACAGAACAATACAGTGACAAAGGCGAGTAAACAGATGGGCTGGTAGCTTTTGAAAGGACTCAGAACACACATACACTAAAGGCAGACAGGACAGACAGACTGTTTGTGGTGATTATATGCAGCACTGGTGAAAACGACAAACATTGTTGAGATAAACAAAACTGGAAAGCTTTTTACTCTAAAAAAAGTGAGCATTGTGCATAGTTCATAGTTTGTTAATAACCCCTCTTCAGGTACCTATTTGCTGTGATAACATGGAAGGAAGTGCAATAATGTACAATTCTGTATAGTTAAGTGCACATAGATCACTGTTGCACTGAACGGCATTGACACTTTCTCCCAATAGAAATATCACAACAGGGTTTCTTAATGTTTTCTCAATTACTCTATTTTTAAGTGTACTTTTGTTACAATAAACCCAGGCATGTTTCCCTCTCGCTCAGTCCCAGGGTTGAGTCCACAACTTATGTTCATGTAAATCTTTATATAGGTAATTTGGCCTGATCTTTCTTTTTTCTCTTACATCTTTCCCTAATCCTATGTCTCCTGCCTTTTTTTTCCTACTCATACCTCGCCGACCCAGACAGCTGTGTTCCCTCTCTTGATGTCTGACACCTCGCAGTGTGGCGTTCTCTGTTTGCCGTTCAGCACAAAGAGGGACTCAGCCGATGGCGTCACCAGGTACTGTCCGAACAACCCGCTGGAGACCACCACTCTGTTGGGGCCTCCCCAGGGCCAGGCTTGGGCGGCCAGGGGCTCCTTGAGGCTCCGGAGAACCTCTGTGCGGCCTGAGGACAGATCGGCAAATAGCAGGTCCGTGCCTGAACCCGAGGTGGCCACCACCATGTGCTGGTTGGACTCCGTGAAGGAGGGCTGGAAAACAAGATCAGAGACAGCTACAGGCTGGTCCAGTTCCTGGTTCAGACCCAGCTCCCCCTGGAATGACACAGTCTGAACTATCAGCTTCGAGCTCAGCGGGTCAGGTGTCACAATGTAGCGGCCGTCCGGTGACACAAAGGGCTGCCCTGTGATGTTTAGGTTTGGGCCAATCACGGCGTCCGTCACGCTGTCGATGAGGAGTTGGGATGGGGCTTGCAGGTGGCTCTTGCTCTGGCACTGGATGAAGTAGAAGCCGCTCAGATGTGTGTAGGCCATGTTGACTGGTATGCAGCTGTAGTTCTTCAGGCTGATGGTCTTGACACGGTGGAAGGTCTCCAGGTCAATCTTGTGTATTGCAGGTTCATTTTTGAGGAAGACGAAGGCAAACCTAAACCGACAAAGTTCAAAGAAAAGGTTAATAGCCTTTCTAGATTTTTGTGGGCAATGATTAATACCCATTGAGATTCTCATTACAATTCTCATTTGCTCTTTTCTCCTTTACTTCAGAAGGACAGCTCTGATGAGTGAGCAATGAGGTCATCAGTATTTTAAGGTCAGAGGTGGCTGAATTTGTTCGTGTGTGTGCTGCTTTACCTCACGTGAGTGATGATGAGGTTGGTTGGAGGAATGAAGAAGTCATTGACTCTCTGGAAAGTTGTGCGGATGGCATGGTGTACTTCTCCCACACTGGCTTGAGGAATTACCTACAGACAATGCACAGCGCAGCATTAACACCAAAATTAAGATATATAGTTTTTGTGAGGTGCATGTCTCCAGAAGGGGGTGGGAGAATGGAAGGGGAGGCAGAGATAATGATACTGAGGATATCATTGAACAGGCATCTAGTCTCATCATGGAAAAGGTAACAGTGGTAGTTGTCTGTACATCCATGGGTACACTGCAAACAGGTACTGCTCATTGCTAATTTAGCATACTTTAATGGTGTCAGTTTGTCAAAATGTGAATGGCAAATTTTCTGACAATTTTTGTAGACTGTGTTAGAACCCCTTCAGCATAAAGATTGAGGGTTTGTGTAGTGCTATACTGATAAATTGGCCATGTTGACATTAGTTTATCCCAGATTAACTAGTATTGGTGAAAATATCAATAACTAACAGTTGCAGTTCAGAAATGTCAAAGAAATGTTAAGTGAGAGATGGTGTCTCACATACATATTTTATCCACCACAGAAACAGACAAAATATTTTTTCAAGTATAAAATATTCTGCCTAGTACATATCTTAAAGAAAACAAAGCAAAACAAAAAACTCTTTGCAACTCTAAAGATATAAGTATCAGCCTTAAATGTCCAGTGCTGTTGGGGTGTTGTAGCACTGAATACACTTAAAGTCATTTGTTTAAAAAGTATACAGTCCCAGTTTTAGATGATATTTAGTTCTTGCCCCTATGTGGTTTGATATGCACTTATTGTAAGTGGCGTAGGACAAGAGAGTCCACCACATCAGTGTAATCTGACTGCTGTGATAGCCAGACCTGTGACCTTTTGGCTGCACTGGGAAGCCCTGCTGCTAGTTTCTCTAAGTGAAATAAAGGCTCATATCTCAGGTCTTAACAGCCAGAGCTTGTCTAGGTGACATGCCCATATATCCTGGAACAGATAAACATCGATAGTATATGACTTGGGCAGATGAAATGTGGCCCCGTCTCAGTTCTCTGATAAAGCTTCTCATTCACTGATGGTTGTCTTAGGAGCACACACCACAGTAAAAGCCCCATCCCTCATGTCATACACCTGGCACTGAATCAGCATGTTTGTAAAGTGCAGGGAGGAGCACATCTACTTCTGATGGGCTTGCGATGCACCGCCTTGTCCATGACACATGCTTCATCATGCATGCCTACATGATCAGGTCACAGTCAAGGACAAGTGAGGTGGTTTATGGGACCTACACATGAGAGACATTTTTTAAAAGCAACCAGAGTAAAACCAGCTCTTTTCCCTCTCATTTTAAAACCTTCATATGCTCAGAGAAACCTGGCTGATTGAGGCAGTTCTAGTTTTAGACACCTAGGCAAATGTTGCTAGAGAGCATTATAGAATATTTATTTGAAAGGAAAGAACAGAGTGTAAAATCTATTTTGATGTCTACGCCTACACCTCTAAAGCTGAACGTCTACCTGATGCCCAGTGGGGGGCCAGGCTCCACACTCTTCCTCAGAACGATCAAATGCAAGGAAGTAAAAATAGCAGTTAAAGTTGCAGAGTTGTTACCTCTGCTGCAGTACATTCCTGCTGAATATTTTATCCATTTTTAACAAAATAGATCTGCCTGTTTCTCACTGCAAGACATGAAAAGAATCCTCATTTAAAAAAAAGTCATTACAACAGTTGTAGAACACAATGACGGGAGTTAATGAGGTTCAATGTAGTATCGCTCATGTATTATTAGGCAGCTGCTGTGGTCTCCGGGGCTGCAGGTGCTCTCAACTTAATGCCACTGGCTTCCTTTTGTCATTGCTCATCCTTGGATTTCATATCCACACACTCAGCAATGAGGCCCAATCGAGTTTTACTCTGCTCCTGCCTCGCTGGCTGCCCTAATACCTGAGGGGGATTTGGTTCTGACTGAGTAGCTTTTGCTTTTCAACAACATTCAGTCTCAAGAAGCCTTGAGTACCTTTTTTCTCCCCATCTAACTACAATACATCCAAATGAGATGGTATTCCTCACATGCCCCAGTGTATTTAGGAATTTCAATAAATCCTACAAGGCATTTTATTATAACCCCATGCAGTGCATGTTACATGGATATAGAAATTGTGCCTTTTTTATATGCTGTCAGAATTACTCATCTTGTTGTTCCTGGGGAGCAATAAAGCACATTATGGATTCTGTGGAAGATGCAGAGGCTTGTTGCTCAAGATCAATGTTTTAAATATAAATTAATACTTTGTGTATTTTACTCCCTGAGGCATGTATCATGGATTTGTAAATGTATGCATGGTGGTATACAGTTTCAGGTTCTACTAAAAAAACAGGGCTGGTGATCAAACCTCACAGAGTATAGATAACAACAAGCCCTTCAAATTAAAACAATAAAATACACTGGTTGGAGTTTTCTGATCTGTTACTCTTATTAGCTGGATGACATTATTTCTCAGTGCTTTCCAAAACTCTTACATATCACTGTTATAAAATTGAAACTATTTTTAAAAATAATTTGTTTCTGCATTTTATTTCCTTTTACTGCCATCAAAGAGATGACAGGAAACAAGGGAGAGAGATGCAACAAGAGGAAGGATCCCCAGTTGGATTCAAACAAGCTTCATGATGATTCATGGTCAGCAATGTCACCCCTGAGATGTGGTAACACTCCAGTAAAACCATGTTCTGATCTGACATCTCTACAGTTAAGCTTCTGTTAGGTTTAGGTATGGAGATGATTTGGTTAGGGGAGGAGTATGATTTGGGTTTAAGGACAACTACATTGTTAAGGTTAGGTAATCATTGTTGTCATGATTAAAATGATAACTAAGGTTGACAATCATGATTGCGGTTCAAAGAAGCCAATGTTGGCCCATCCAACTGCATGACAATACATTTCCCCCATGTTGTCTTTAAATGTAAACATGTTTCATGGGAGGACAGTCTCAATTAGTGCAAAGTGTAACTATAATAACAAACAGAGAGAGAGGGAGAGGGGTGGGTGTACTACCCGGCCAAGAAACAAACCAGGGATGTTGCTAGACCACTGAATGCTTTCAGACAAAGTTTTTATTCCCCAAAATATTATATCAGAAAAACATTGTTTTGTATCAATCCTGAAATTCAAATATTGTATTGCCACATATATTAAAAAATTGTCTAAAAAATTTATATAATGTGTCATTCACACCTAAGAGCTACAACTGTCAAGTGATGGGCTGAAAACAAAGAAAAGACAAACTAAACAAGTAAACTGTTACTAATTGAAATAAAGCAAAAGTTTAAAAAGTATCTTTATGATAAAAGTGACTTATATGAAGCTATTTAAAATGCTGAACTGTAAAAAATCGATATGAATTAAATACCTGTAGTTTTCTATTGTGATTTAATTTATGATAATAATAATGATCAGTCTCAAACATATATTTGGCAAATCTAATAGAGAGACAAATGCGGAGAAACACTGTGTCCTTGTGTGTGTGTGCACAGAGGGAAACAATATGCCCGTGAGTTAAATATCTTCTTGGCACGTAGACACAGACTGGACTGACAGTCTGAAAGGCCATGTCTCTCTCTGCCCGGCAGAGATCCCTCCATTTGTCTTCTCTAATGAATTGACAATCACACTCCCTCTGATGTTTACACAGAGATATTGAGCCATCCTAAACTTGGCTGCTTATAAATACCACACACACACACTGAGCTGAACCAGACCCACACAAACACACAAATACACATCATGTGTGCACAAATTAACATAACACCACAAACACACACACACGCACACACCCCATACACATGTATGAACCGCTGAAGTGAAGCAGTGCCTCCGGTAGTGACAGGCTGCTGCTGAACAGGTCAATTACTTTCGGTCCAAATGATAATGACATTATCAGACCATTTATTTGTCGTGTGATCCATGTGGCCTCCAATCCATTATGCGGTTTCCCCGCAATTGCATTTTTGAGTGATTCATGCCCTGCTCTCTAATTATTCATTACTCCTGAACGACTGCGGGAAGAGGGGGAATGAATAAAATGAAAAAACACAAAAATGTGTTTTCTGCAGTTCAGGCAGCAGCCACAAAAGGGAGGAATGTTATGCAAAGCTGCTCTCAGTACTCTGATTGTTTCAAATTATATGAGGAGAAAATTGTTTTGTCTCTGATGAAAATCATCTTTTCACAGAATTTTCTGCTTCATTTAAGACTATAACCTCAGACAGAAGTTTAAAAACAACTCAGAAACAAATCCCCTGCGAGTACACCTATACTCTGTGAAGAAAAGGTTCAAAACTGAAGCACAGGCAAATGTATGCATGCACACATGCAGTCTTCTTGGCCATGCAGATTATAAATCAGTAGCAAACTGTTAAAACCCACACACAGGTGGTTGTCTTGTCACTATTTTCTGTTGCCAAAACATAGTGGCACCTTTAGATCCCAAACAATTGACCATTATTGTTAAAATCTTTGTTAAAAAAATCTGGAAATACCAGTGGAAAGTGGAAACATTACAATCACACGAAGAAGTGTTATTTATAGAACCACTTGACAAATAATTACAGGAACATTAACAACTACACAACCACTGATTAACCATTACAGATGAAAGCATTAGTGTTCAAAAACAATATTAGCACTGAAAAGAATCATTTATGCATTCAGGTGATTTTGTGAATACTTCAAAGATCCTCTGAAGAATCATACATTTGAGAGTGTATCATCCCTCTGCAGTGCCCGTAATGAGCAGACAGAGAACATCCCCAAACAGTAAAGACTGAACACAACACCTCACACGATTATAATGGGATCCTTCCCTCCAATGGGACAAAGCAACACAATAAACATGTTTGTGTCTATTACAGAGATTACAATGGGATCCCTTGGTGGCTTTACCCGTGGCACTGTCCTCCACTGTTGCACAGGCAAACACACACACACACACACACACACACACACACACACACACAAATATATATAAATACTGGCCCCACAAAAACAGCATCATACCTTTCCCACAGGCACCAGCTCTGTTCCCTTTCCCTTCCCCTCCACCTCCTCAACCCTCTCTGAATCCTCCTCTCTCTTCACCCGCCTCACCCAATCCCTCGAGGTGGATTAAATACAACCACACCTGTGATCATTTCTCATTTGTGAAGCCTCCAACACCAGAGGTCCAAAGGGACGCTGGGTACAAGCTAACAGCACCGCAGCTGTGAATTGCTGTTTTGCTAGCTTGGTAAATGCTCTAAAACATACAGAGATTAGATGTTGTCAAGCTAATACTTATCACATACACAGGTACACAGGGTACAAAGTGGAGCTCAATTAGTTATGAGGCACTGTTTTCCTTGCTCTGTAAACTTATATAGATTATATTCTCCCAGGAAGATAATCGCTCATCAGAGTTCACAAATACATACACAGCAAAAGTGAGTGTAGGATGGTGTAGAAATAAGACAATAATAAAGAAGGGCTATTTATGTTTTTAAAGCTGCACTGGGCTACATTTTATGTGAAATTATCACCAACCTGATTTAAAAATGAGGCTGCAACAACAATGAGCTTTCTGCACCTTACTCAAAAGCTTCATCAGATGGAACAGTACAGGAGGTGACAAAGTAAAACTTGAAAATGCAAATCCAAATTACATTTGGCTTGTTGCACTCAATCTATAAGGGATCTTTTACTTGTCACCTTTTGCTTTTATGGCTCTGGTGTCCGAATGGTTACATCACTTGCCACATAACCAAAAACGTCCAGGGACCTTTGCTGCATGTCATAACCCTTCTCTCTCTCCCCATGTTTCCTGTCTGCCTCTTCATGGTTAACTATCAAAGAAGGTAACAATGCAATTTCACTGCTCTCAGATATCTGATGAAATCAGTCACTGTAGCTTTTAGGCTGGCTATTTGGCTTGTTTTTGTTGAGGAACCACTAGAAAAACTAAACTGCTGTTACAGGAGACAGCTTTTTAGCATGATACAAACTTACCTGAAGTGTTGGGTGTGTTCTGTCCATATCCCCCCATGTTAGGACCCACACCTGGTCATGTGATTTGTCATAGAGCATCTTCACCGGAAAAGGATCTGTTGGTACTGCCTAGAGGGGACAGAGAAAGATAGAATTAAATATTCAGTTATTAATCTATTCAGGAAGTGTTACCATTACCCTGTTTGTTCACTAAAGAGTATGGAGAAGTTACCAAGTCAAATCTTTCAACTATAATATGTCATGATGAAATTTAAGAGATTGTTATTGACAATGTTTATGTAAACAAACTAACTAACAACAGCAACCAAATAATGGCTAATTTAATGCTGATTTATTTTTAAAATCTCTATTATCTGCCTCTAAAATCCAACATCAGATGGGCTGTAGTTCTTCATATAACCACTGGTTACCCAACACCAAGACTTGGCAACTGGGAGACCAGGGTTTGAATCCTGATTGGATTCTGGTTACCCCACCAATAAAAGGCCATTAGCAAGAACCCAAATGCTTTACTTGCCTATTTCAGGTATTAAAGAGAGGTCACAATTAGATATGGAATATAAGTATGCTTTTTCAAATATAGTCAAAAGTAGCCTGTTATCACATCAGTAAGGTGAACAGTGTTACTGCTAGAGAGGATTTACTGAGGGGTGACACACATCAGGTGAAAAACCAGAAAGAGAAAACAACTGGCAGAAACAATGAAGGAATGAAGAGAAGGAATAGAGGAGAACAGGCAGACAGAAAAAGGATAGCGTGAGAGAGAGAAAGAGAGAGAAAGAGAGAAAGAGAGAGAGAGAGAGAGAGAGAGAGAGAGAGAGAGAGAGAGAGAGATGGAGGGTGTGGAGCGTATTCAACCTCAGGTCTGCTGCAATGTCAACAACAAGGAATAACACAATCCATTACCCTGCTTCTGGCTGGGTGGACAGGGAGCTGCTGACACCCTCACCAGTGGAGCGAGACCACAAGCTCTGTGTTCAGTAATGGGAGGTCCAGCCCTCTGCTCTCCACTGGTCAGCCAAGTGTCAACTCAGCATGTGTATATGTACAGTATGTGGAGGTGGTGGACTGCCTCTGTGTGTGTTTAGCTTTCTAGATGATGTGAGTGGAAGGTAAAGCTGAAGTCAGGCCAGTCATATGACTGAGAGGAAATTGACCAGGTTCTGTATCCACCTCTAACAGTTCAATATGCTGTAACTGTTCTGTTAAAGGTGGAATTAAGGAATCATTAGTACAAATGAATACAGACACGAGCATGTTTTAAGTTTGTAAAAGTTTTTACATTTGCTGTTTGAACTAAGAAAAGAGTTGTGTTTTTGCTTATGCAAGGTAAACAGAAAACAAACTGCTGGTACAAGTTCTCTCCGCTAGAGTTAGGTTTTGATTTATTATTAGACTGCTACTTGATGTTCTGTATCTGGTTTTGATTTGGTAAAATATCCAGAGATGATTCTTCATTACAGAAATGATCTATACTAGTCTCTTATTTTATCCTGTCCTCTGCTCCAGAATCAGGAGTAGGCATGTATAATAAAAAAAATGTGTATACCACATTTGACAAGGTACATAAAAATCCTCCTAATGCAGCAAATCAGTTAAACTGCACAATTTTTGAAGAGAGACGGGGAATGAGGACAAAGGACTATATTACACTAGTTCTCAACCAGCAGACTCTTATTACAGATTTTTGAGTTGTAGTTACTGACTTGCAGTTGGTGAGAGCTACATCTTTTAGATTCTACTAGCAGATCTGAAACTGGATTCAGCACAACATTCATTCAGATTCAGTAAAAAAGCTACCAAGCCCTAACTCTAAGCTATCAAGCCCTAACTCTGATGAGGCCACTGTATGTGAACAGCGAAGAGCTCCAACAACAGCAAGACAACAGAAATTCAAGGTGAATGATGTTACAATATTGGATGTACAGTTTGACTGACTGGTGATTTCATGGAGGTCCAGAGCAGAAAACCTACAGTAATAGGAGATTTCTTTGTCCGAAGAGAAATAAAAAATTCATCCTTCTGGAAACCAAGATATCTTTTTACTTCATAAAAGATAGCATTTACTGCTACCAACAAGATACTAATTCAGAGTTCAGAGAGAAGAATGGGCTTAACAAAAACCTGGTTGACAATTCTGCATCACATAGATTTGAGTTTTTTGCAGTCTGGGATTTTTAATTAGCCAAGGTGCCATTTGTTTTCAAACCCGGTCAGAAATTCAGGTCTGACACATCACAGTCAAGGTTAGATCTCTTTGTGGGGAAAGATAACAAAGGTACTCTTTCCCTGCATGCAACAGTGTGAAAACCACAAAATCCTTTATTGATGCAGCTTCTTCGTTTATGGCCTTCATCTAGTGTATGCTGGGAATTGTGGTTGTGCCTGAAAACTGAAGGTTTTAGAAAAGTATAAAGCTTGTTTGAAAGGTGCACAAGGCATCAGCTTTTCCCTAGATGAAAAACGTGTTGAGGAAGGACCCAAAAGTGTGGTGGCCCTGAACGTCAAAACACAGTAGCATTTAAAAAAAACACAACAGCATTTCAGAATAGACAACAACATTTAACAAAACAAACACATTTCAAAAAACACAAAAAGGATGGGACAACACTTCTTGTTTGTGATTGGACAGTCAATAGTTTTTTGGCATCTGATGTCTGCGAAACTTAGCCGTAGGGCAGAAAGTGATTCTCTACATGCCCTACGGCTGCATTTCACTGACATCATACGCAAACAAACTATTGACTTGGGGTCTGTCCAATCACAAAAAGAAGTGTTGTCCCACCCTTTCCCTAATCTAAAATGTTTTTGTGTTTACTGAAACATTGTGTTTCCTAAAATGCTTTTGTTTTGTGAAATTTTTTTGTGTTTTCTAAAATGTCACCTTATTTTGACCATCAGGCCCAAGGCAGAAAATCAAAATTAAGAACCTGGGCCTCTCTATAATCTTAAATTTCTGATGAAATTTCTGCTTTTCTTTAGCTGTACTTACTTTTTAGGAGTCATCCAGTGTTTTACTCTGAACTGTGTATTTGATGGAAGTATTCTCAACAGTGACTGTAACAGGAATAACAATTTCTTCTTGGTTGAAAGACACTACAAGTGTGCTTTGTAAGAAAAGAGAGCCTCAAGATAACAGAGAAAGAGAAGAGAGAAAAATGGGATGGTACATTAACCTGTTGCACCCAGAGGCCACAGACAGTCCTCAAGAAAGAGAGATGGGGCTAGGCAAGAGAAGGATGGGGCAATCAAAAAAAGGGGGTGGGGTGGGGTGGGGGGTCAGTTTTACAGTCTCTGAAGGAGAAATAGAGAAAAAGGGGCAGCTCGTGGACTGCAATACACCAAAGGTCATGTACCTGAACTTCAAATGTTGTGAGAGCATCATTTGTGCCAGAATTTAAAATGACAGTACTGATAAAAGTGGAGTGGTTTAACTGGTTTTCGGGCAGATCTCAACAAAAACCTATGTATAAATACCTAACCTGTCATTGCCTGTTTTTAAAAAACCAATAATAAGGTCAAGGTACAGGTTTATATTGACATTTTGGCATTACTACAAGCTTAGTTTGCCATAAAATCTTATTCTCTCTACTCAGACTTTCACTTATCTCCCTTCTCCTCTACCATCTCATTCTCCTTGGGTTAGACCTATTTCCTCTCATCCTGTATCACTGTATAAATGATGCTGACCCTGGGAAGAACCCCTGAGGGATTCAGTCTCTAAACAGCCGTTACAGGCAAGATGGATGGTGAGGCAGCCAGCACCCACCTGGGTACCATATTGTTTCAAGCGCTTGAGGTGTATTTGATTTATTTTACCATGCATGTGGTCTTTTTACATTAGTGGCAGTTCAATAGTGTGGCAAGTTGAATCAAACGCACCTCACACTGGCGATGCTTTTGAAATGTAGCCAAACACTGGCTACGTAGAGGTATATTGACTAGATGTGTATACTTAAAAATTTGAGCGTTTCTATTTTTTTTTTTTACTTGGGCTGAAATAGAGCTTTGCTAAGGAAAAGGCTAGGCACTGGAGTAAAACTGCGCTAGGCAGTTTCATCTGCTTTATCATCCTAAATTATAAGGTGGAACTGCAACATCCCACCTTTCCCTCAGTTACTGCCGCAACACCTGTCAAGCTCTCCATTGAAGCATGACACAAAAGTAGTTTTTAACACGCAAGGTGCTGGCCCGAGCATTGGGAGAAAATTGGTGTATACTGTCTTGCTCAAGGACACTGTGACAGAGGGAATGAAGAGTGATTAGTGGACAACCTGCTCTGCCTCCCTAAGCACAGCTGCCCAGAATAAAAGATATTTAAAAAATCAAATCTTAAGATTGAGGTCCATTAAACTATTAAGTGATGTGCACAATGTCGAGAGAAAACTCAACTTAACCCACATCTTTTTCTAGTTTACTTTTATCATTTGGCAAAGTGCTTATGTTAATAATAATAATAAAGTCTTCTACATTAGTATTAAAATGTCAGTCACTAACTTACAGATGAATAATTTCTGAGATGTTCTGAAACTAATATTTGGTGTGTTGTGACAGGCCTGACACCTGCTCCACCCACCTGCACCACCTTCTGTGCCTGAATATCGACGACCAGGAGTCGGCTCTGGAGGGGCTGGGTCACGTAGATGTACTTATCCCTGATGTTGACTGCTGAGGACCACACGCAGTGCTGAGGTGACACCCCCTCACCTTTAGGGCACATCTCCTCCTGGGAAATACCAACAGAGAACAAAGAGGATGATGGGAGGAGGAGAAGAGCAATGGAGGGAGGAGAAGGTTGGCAGGATTTACTAGTGTGTCACAGATCAGCTGTATGGTGCTTTTTCCTCATCATCCATCACCAATAATTAGGGCTGGGTAAAAATTCTAAATTGTTGGTTATCTACTCTCATTGGAATCAAATCATGATGATATGATCATATTCAAAGTAAACTGTAATTAAATACTATCAAAACGAGTTAATGAAATTCTTGTTTAAAATATGTGAAGAATTTTGTGATATGTACTCTTCCGGTTAGTTGACAAGAAATGTAAGACCAGAAGGAAAAGGAATGACTATAAAATGCATTAGGACAACATGTAATAAGCAGACAACATATAAATAGACACATAAACAGGATTTAAAAAGACCCAAATAATATGGAAGACAAAAAGATACTAAAATTGAATAAAGCAGTGCCATAGAAACAATTGATTTTGTAAAAATCACATTTTGCATCAGTCTGAAACAAACAACACCAAATTCATATACCAATGCTGACTCAAGTAGCATATCACCTCTACAGCCCCTGCAGCCAGGTCTCTTTGCTGACTCTACACATTTAGGCACATGCTCCCTCAAACATATTATGTGTACTGGTATGTAATCACTAATGTACATGCACACCCCCACAAAGATTGTGTTTCAAGAGTTTCCACTGCTTCTTCACCTCACCAAAGTGGAGAAACTGCTGTTTACAGCAGGAACTGGCTAACACATGGTTTATTGAGTTTATATTGATCACTTATACAATTACAGGCTCCTGTAAAACCCAAATCCCTCAGAGGAACAAGCAACTTTTACCATCTAAAGCCCATAGCTCTGGGAGAGGGATGTTCTCTTGTGGATTAAAACCTTGGAAAGTGTAGTATAGACTCTATATAGTCTATTGGTGTGAAGTAATGGACACAAGTAATCCCATTATAATTAATGAGGTGAGGAATCCCAGTATGACACAGGAAGAGGAGGGAGGATGGCCTTCATTTTAGTTGTGATTTTCTTTCACACTGAAACATTGAGACAGACAGACAGACAGACAGACAGACAGATAGATAGATAGATAGATAGATAGATAGATAGATAGATAGATAGATAGATAGATAGATAGATAGATCGATAGATTGATAGATTGATAGATAGATAGATCGATAGATTGATAGATTGATAGATTGATTATCTATTTAGTGAAATAAAGCCATGACATCAAAACATGACATAAAATGAGCTTACATAGGTAGCAACAATCCTCTCTGTCCTCTTCATGTGTCTTCGTATCTCACATTCACTGGGCTGGAGAACTGTGATGCCCTCATCAGAAAACACATAGAACATGTTCCCCACACTCAACCCTGGAAGACAAGACAGGAAGACAAAAAATGTTGATAAAAATGCTTCTTAAAAAGCAACAAATACAAATTGAAACAGCCAAAAATCCCACTCCCCTCTTATCTGACATTTGTGATGGACATTTCAATTTCCCTGCTGGAGGACAAACAGACTCCTGTTAGCATGCTATCACGTTAGTGGGGATGGGCAGTGTGTGGCTGCCAGCCATTTTGACAATGCCTACAAAGGGCCCTGTCAGCAACATGTCCACAACATACTGTAGCAAGAGGCATCAAATTGAAAGCTCTGTCTCTATATGGAGACATTTCACATCTTGTCTGCTTGGTGTAAACAGCTGCTGATGAGTTAGCAGGGATCACAGTCTAACGCTAAGGCGTTTTGGATGCAAACGATTACTGCTTTCAGGAATACGTTACAAACATGATAAGCATGAGCACAAATACATGCTTAAGGCATTCATCAACATTTAGAAAACTCATTCATAGACAAAAACTATAAGAGTGACTGATTTGTGAGACTGGTAAGACTTTATTTTTGCACCATAACACTGTCAGATAAAACGCACTGCACCACAGAATGAACACTCCTCAGCGAGCACTTGCTCACACACAATGAACACACTGTTAATGAGACTGAATGCTGATGAATGCTCACAAATAATCCAAATGCTGACACTGTATTCTAAACCACACTGGCTTCTTTTGGTTCTGTGGTAAACCTGACGTGGTGATGTATGTATATGTATATAAAACAGATTGTATTTGTATTATACTCTTAACTGCAGTGGATTTTCCATTGTAGTAGCAAAGTTGTACTTGTGGCCGTGCTCATGTGGTAATAATAATATGTACAGTATAAAGACAGAATGGATTTGTACACTGCTGAAAACCACAGTTGTTTTTCTTGTAGCACCACACTGGGTCTGAGGTATTATTTGTAAAATACATAAAATTCCTACTTGTGTGTAAATATCCCCCCACCCTCCTCCAGGGTGATCTGAGAAACAGATTAGAAAGTGTACAAGCAAAAGGATGAAACACCTTGGGCATGCAAGGGAGAAAGCAAGAACTGAAGAAAAGTTCTGCTGGAGAGCAAAACAACAACATCTGGACAATACGGTAAACATCTTGAAAAGTGTAGATATCCAGCTGCAGGCCCCCGAAGAGCTACAAAACATGCTCACCACATTTTCTTATTCACAAAAATACAAAGGCATTTTGAGAACTGTGATGTATTACCTTCTTCTCTCCACAGAATATTTGCAACTGCAGAATCAGCCGCCACGCAACATAAAGGAAAAGGGGGTGGGGGATTGTGAGAGAGAGGAGAAACATGAATTTACCTTAAGAAAAAAGACAGATCTTCCAAGAACCACAGGAGGTAATTTCTCTTGTGCCATGTCAAAACAAAATACATTTGACAGCTACAAAATGCTCTTCACTGCTGTTGACAGGACCATATTTCCTGCTAAATCAAGAGATCACTCATGTCTCGAGAAGACAAGTCATCGATTATTCTGTTTAATTTCAGCTGGCCCGATAAGCTCTTTCTAGACAGTGATGGTTAACTTGCCAAAATGATGCAATATAATGAAAGACCAAATATCAAGGAAATTTAAAATATGTGACTTTGTATTTTGATGATGTCCCTACAAAACTGGAGTGAAGCCTCTTAACACTGCCCACAGTCAGAAAAGAAGAATAAATGACTCATCCATGGATCGTTTTGCATTATGGACCCACAGTTATATGGGTCCATAAAAAAAAAATCCAGACTTATATTATAAGTTGATAATATTTGTCTTTATTTCAGCTCAGTCAGACCTGAATGTCATCTATCCCTGACAGATCTATTCCATGGTCTGTAGAGATTGAGGCTGTGCTTCTTATGCTGGGATCAGAGCACACAACATTTTTGTCTTTTGAGATGTTCACTGTGTCAGATTAGTCAGTTGTACATCAATCATAGGTGTGATTAAGTTAGTATAATACTAGTCACATGGTTAGAGGTTGATCCGAAACACAGTGCATTGAAGGATCGTCTCTCCTATGGGCCAGCATCACAAAATGCATCTTACTTTGAGAGAGAAATGAAAAAATTCTGTTGTGTGGTTCTTTTTTGTGGGATGTCATGAGGAGTTCCAGATCCTCCATCAGTTCTCTTCCACTTTGACATTACACAAGATAAAACGAACAAATGTCGAGCCTGATGGTCTCTTTTGTTCCTATTGTGTAGTCTGATCTCGGCATTAGTATAAAAGATGCCAGGCTGTTTGGGTGCTTTCAATGTACAAGTTCTGCTCTCCTAAAACATGCTGCACTGTGGCTTCACTGGTGAACTGTTTTTTCCCCTATGTTCTTCAGCCATCTGAAGGCATGAGGTACCACCTAATGGCCAATCATTTGACATAAAGCAGTTGTGACAAGGTGCTTATTAGCTCTAGTGCTTGCTGCAATACTAATGCAAGAAATAAATGATGGGGAATTTCTAAGACAGCTGCAACTACTCTGTGTGACATCTGAGCAGTGATGTCAGGCGATGCCTACTTAACAGAAGCAATCACGTTGTCAAAAATAAGCTTAATCCTTTATCTCTTTATCTTAAGATCATATCTTCATGTAACATTCATACTAGTTAAAATGATATCATCTAGGCAGGCAAGCCATTAACATTTGTGCCTTCACTGTTTATGTTACAAACACTTCTTGCTAAGAAAATGTGGGCAAACTTACTAGGAGCTGGAGGTCATACTTCTTTTTGGCTTTGATGGAGATAAGGTTTAAGTGCTATTGAGAAATTACTGCGTTCAATTTTTATTCCCTACAGGAAAAGGTGAAAGTTGGCATTGCATGACTTACGGGTCTTCTTGGCTGAGTCTTCAACAAACAGAGAAGAGATATCCTCATCAACTCCCACTTCATTCTTGGCGATGCATGTGTAGGCTCCAGTGTCCTCATACCGGACGCTGCCAATAAAGAGCTCACTACCGTTTGCTACAAGAAGAGAGGAAACAAAAAGAAAAGTGTTACTGTAACAGTTTATTGTTGCTGCTTAATCAGAAATCTTTATGGAGTACACAAGGCCATGTAGAAAAGGCATTAAAAATGAACTAATAAGACAGGGCTTCAAAAAGGCTTATCTGATGTGGTTTCTTCAAGACTCTAGGCTGGACTAGAATTTGAGGTTTACTTTTTAAGTTAATTATTACTCTTATTATAAAGCTGAATCTAAACACATTTAAATTCAGAGAGCAGATTCAATACTGGATCTTTGGATGAAGAGGAGCCTGAAATGTAGCCATGATATTGTGCTTTCAGACTCTTTTTGTTATGGCCTATACTCAACAACTGTCTTTGAAATGTGATGAAAGCAAACTCATGCCTTTTTGTAAACAGATAAACAACTCAAAAGGACTCCTTTTTCTGTGTGGTGTTGTTTAACAAGAAGTAGTACAGGTAAAGTCACCTTGATACATTTTCCCTTTTAGTGATCTCAGGAACTGAAAATGGAGATTTAAAACTGGCATTAATTGAATTATCAGGAGCATTTAGCAAATACAGATCCTAAAGAGATATTTCCAGACATTGTCCTCAAGACCTGGTTGTGACCAAAAACAGAGCTGAAAGACAGTCAATACTAGACCTACATTCACCAAATGGACATAGATATAATTTAAAAAAATTATAATGTTGTTTCATAACTGTTGTATGTGTAAATCGGCAACTGATTGCAAACATGTTCTTCATATCACTATCAAAGGTGATGATATTTGTTTTCACTGCCTCCAAGTGGCCAAAAAAGACACTGCAGATTCAACTTAACCATAAAAATCAATATTTGCACTTCTTAAACTCAACAGCCTTTTCAGCCTCTGTCAGTACATGACTGAAGTCTAGTTAAGTTTCACACTTACTTTTCCCACATACTGTACAATGCTACATTGTGCAAAGTTGCAACAGTGGTGTCAGGTGGAGGTGACAGGTGATGTTGGGCATGTTATCATCATCTGAGGCAGACTCTCTGATGTTTGCTGTAGCACTGGGCTCTGTGAAGTACAGCTGCTCTCTGATCCCTACTGTACTGTATGAAGCATTACATACATCACAACACAAGTGTTAGATTTCATCCCTTTCTGTACATCTCTTGAAGGTATAGCATCTATGCACTTCTTTAACATCTAACATTCATACCCTCAGTCAGTGTTTGTCCTCCTGTGGAACCAAATATTTAGGAAACAGCATTTAAGCGCACACTTTCCCCATTTTTTATGTTGAAAATTATCTCTAGCTTCTGATTTATGCTTGTGGGGTTAGAAAACAAGAAGTTACAGAAGTTGATGCAAAGCTTTGCACAGTAGTGAAATGTCTTTTGGATTCTGATAATAATTCTCTTTTATCAGGGGAGAAGTGTATAATGCTTTGAAGTCAAAACTGCCTTGAAGCAGGCCTTCACAAAATCAGACACTACTTTAATTACTTCTAATTCATAATTATGTTCAGATCAATTCTTATTGAAAACCACTGAATCAACCACTCATTAGTCTTTATATCCTTATTTGCAGGCTTGTAGCGGTTCATAACGACAGGGGTTTAAGTAGTTTTGTCTCAAATTATGGCTTTAAGTCTTTACTCCTACCCATGGGTATATTACTGTAATGGCCAACAGGGCATGTTCCCAGGGAGTTAACAGAACCCCTGGCCTTAAAATGGCTATAATCACTGTTTTAATATTGACAATGGACCATATGACTACTTTTATGTGAAAAGGGTCACTTCGAGTGACAAAACCCCTGATATTTAAAACCTGAATCTGCAGTTCCCTTTAGCTTTATGAAGGTTTATAGCAACTCTCAGCTCATTGTTTTAATTTTCTGGCCCACAACTTTACTGTTTAATCACTATCACCACTCTCATAGTGCTGTTTTCAGCTGCAGAAGGCAGCTGTTTGCATTGCAAAAAACCTCTAAAAACCCACTGTAAATTACCTGCCCAGCACCAAACTGCAAACAGACAAATCGAGCAACTAACTGGTGAATGTGGTGGAGTATTTAGCAGCCAAAGAGTTAGTGGAGAGCAAAATTGAACTAAAAGGTGAGTGAATATTGGATGCACATTTGTCAGGTGGACAGAAACACAACTCCAAATTAATGCTGATGTTGCTCTGTATCTGCTTAATGTGTAAACAAGTAACTGCTTGCTAACAAGTTTGCCACAACTTTAAAAGGTGATAATATGTCAGTGTTTAAATTAGTTATGGTTGTATGGGTGTTTTGTAAAGTAGCCAATGACTTGCTAAGTAGAAAAGAAGTAATGCCAAGTCAAATGTCAACCATCACTTCAACATGTAAAAACATCCTCCTAATGGGTCAACAAAGAGTAAAGGGATCAGGGAGTGATTTGATTAATAGTGAACACTTGTTCCCGGGCTGTCTTGCTGATTTGGACAAACGTCCCTGATAAACCGATGCACGTTCGATCTTTCATAAAACCTGAAGGACAGGTCCAACATCAGAGATACTATGCTGGATTTGGCATTGAAATTAATATTGTGGTATAGTCAGTATATGTGTACACTGATGCAGAGTGTTATACCAAATTAATAAACATAATGCCTACATTATACATGGTGTGTGAAGATCATTTTGCTCCATGCTGTGTGAGAGAAGGCATATGTACACATGTGAAGGTGAGGGCCTTACAGAAATTTGTGCCAGGCTATATTAGTCTGTCCACGCTCCTACCTGATATATTGTTAGCTGTCTTTACAATAGTTATGATAAACTTTCCTTTGTGACCTCATAATTACTTTTAAATAAGAAAAAGTTTAAGATTTGTCAACTCAACAACCACATATGCAGCTTAAAGCCATTCATTCCCCTTGACTAACGAGGAATTTTATTACAGTGATTTATTTATTTGAAACTCAGCTGGGTCAGAAAAATTATCAATGATGTCAAATATCAAGGTATCCCTGTAGCTTTGTTAGGAGAAAGATCTACTACAGACAGATTAGCACTGTTGCTTTGCAGCCAGAAGGTTCTGGGTTCAAGCCCCTGTTTGTCTGGATTCTCTCCAAGTACTCCGGCTTCCTCCAAAGTCCAAAGACATGAATGTTGACATGGTGACTCTAAATTGCCCATAGTTTTGAATGTGAGTGTGAATGGTTGTATATCTATATATGTTGGCCTTATGATGGATTGGTGATCTGTCCAGACTGTACGGTGCCTCTTGCCCAGTGTTAGCTGAGATAGGCTTTAGCCCCCCCGCGACCCTTATAGATAGGCGGTATAGATAATGGATGGATGGATGGATCTGCTACAGGCTTGACTGGTTTTCAGGACCATGGACAGTTCCTGAACACTGTTTCATTTACGCAGAAACACAGTGCACATTTTCTCTTTACTGATCAGCAGTGGCCTCACTATCAGCTCTCAGTGAATGGTTCAGATCTTAGAAAAATCAACAAAAATTGAAGATAAAGGTAAAACTTTGACAGTGTCTTTATTGCACTCCTGACATATGATATGTGGAAATGAAATGGCGAATCTCACCCCCTCTGTGTTCTGATCTTTTGCTGAACCATGGCTAGATGAAAATGATAAACTACACTTAATACACTTTACCACTCAATTCTTTTCACTTTCCTTAATGTTTAATTGAAAAAAAGCACACATTATGACTGCAAGTAGGACACCTGCCCCTTGTCATTTCCCACGTTAGTTAGCAAATTTTGAAACCGTAGCCACAGCAGTGTTTATGTGTTGGTGAACCTTGCAGAACCTCCCTTGTTTGAGTGTCTGAGGGTTGATAACAGGCTATTACCACAGGTAATGACCCACACACTGCCAATAAACTCTCCCTTAATGAGAACTAGGTCATAAAAAAGAAAAGTCATGGTCCATTCTGCTCCTTCTCTCTGATACTCAGAGTGTGTCTTTTAAAATATCCTTATAGCCTGGATAAGTAGCTGCCATCCCCTGACACGCAGTATATCTCATTTTATTTTCATACTCCTTTATACTCTTTTCATCTCTCTTTTCATTCACTTGTAGAAAATGAGCATGTTTATTTTATCCAAGGAGAAAAATGAAGACAGCTGAAGGGGGTGACCGCAATCTTTCTTTTCATCACCTTGGTATGGAAAGAAGCTAAATGGAAATCACAACAAAATATTGCTGCTGACAAGTGGCATCACTGACTTTTCAATAAAAAAGAAGTTAGTTTAACAGAATACCAGCTTGATTATCAAACTTCGTTTTTGTTGTCCACATGCATAGTCTTGGTTTGTAAAGACTTCTGCAGTGGTGTCATACTGCAGCGCTGTTGGTATGTAACACTGCATCAACAGGATGTGACACACAGTATCTGCTAAAATGCATAATACGCTGACAGCACTTCCCAGAATAATCAAAAACTCCTCACCTATGAGAGAAAGCTGTTTGGAGGATCTGGGCTGCAGGTCCATGCCATTCTTCAGCCAGAGGAGTTTGGGATTTGGGATGCCATCGGCATGGCAGTGGAGGCTGGCAGATACACCGGGCTCCTGGGCCTGCGTCTCTGGATAGACCAGGATCACTGGAGGGACTGGGCGCACAAACACAAGCAAAACCGAAAACACAAACAGGGAGAGAGGAGAGGGGTGAGTGAAAACATAATTACACACTGTTTCATGGTAGACCGTAATTCCTGGGGGAATATAGCACAAACACCCACACACGCAGTGCGCAGAGAGGAATTTGTCTCAGCCCAGCATGGAATATATTCACACATAACAAGAATCCAAGAGCTCTGGGGCTGCTTTATTACAACTCGAGTCCTGCATGAAATAGATGTTGGATGTATCTACCACTTACCACCTCCTCCGGGGAGAAGACCACAAATGAATGTGAGGGAATCAAGTGGGAAAATGAAATATGAGGTAATAGTTTACATGAACAGGTAAGATGTTGTTTTCTGGTTAGGATGCTGGTACACACTCTCAACCTTGAGGTTGCTGTCAAATACTGATTGTCCCTCCTCCAGGAACCCAGTCACCGCTTCCATTCAACTTGCAGCCCTGCCTCTTGACCCTAATGCAATATTAATTTTGCATATGTTGCTTGATCTCTTTTCTTTCTTGGGAAAATGAGGTAGAAAGTATATTTACTCAAGTACTGTACTTGGATGCGATTTTTGGCACTTGTACTTTACATGAGCACTTCCATTTTACCCTACTTTATACTTCATATCCACTACAATTCAGGGACATATTGTACTTTTTACTTCACTGCACTTGTCTGACAGCCACAGTAACTAGTTACTTTTCAGATTACGCTTTACATAAAAAACATATGTTACATTTATAAATTACAATAAATCATTAGACTAAACAAAATCACAGGTGTCCAACCATTTTGATTTGTGGCTTGTTAAAAACAGTTGTGGCTCCTTGACAACTTTAAGAGGTTTGAGCTGTTAGCAGAGATATTCCCCCTCTGAGCCTCTAAGATTAATTTAATGGCCCAGAAAGGTAAAAACAATCCAATATATCTTTATATCTTTATATCTCTTATTTTATAGCAGATTTTTGAAGTATGTTTTGCTGATAATACTATTGTGCCTCTACTTGAGTAGGATTTTGAAGCAAGATTTTTTACATGTAGTGGAATATTTATACATTGTGGTATTGGCACTTCACTTCTACTTATTTTCCTCATTGTTATATTTTTTTTTTGCCCTGGTTTACAGATCCAGTATATCTACATCTACCACACACATGCACACACACACAAATAAATAAAATGCCCATCTCCTCTTCCTACACACACAATCACACTGCACCCACGCATGAACTTCTCCTCACATCTAAGCTGCACCCTCGGCCTGTCTGAAGGTCCCTGTAAAGTAATCTTTGTCTCTCTGTGTTCTGTTTTATCACCTCTTCTGTTGTGCTTTTGAAACAGTACTTGGCTACAGAAACTCTTCCACTTTCTTCCATTTTAATAATATGTATGTACTTAACACTGCAGAAACATTCTTGAACAGCACTGATACTGTACTCTAAAGTACTACAATACCACAGGTGGAGCACTAGACTGTGACTATAGCTACTTCACCAATACTGAAGCTGCAGCACCATCATCCCTCTCATTGCATAACAGACGGAAGCATGGGTGTTATTGCTTTAATAGCACAACAGGATGCAAACCGCCCACTTAGTTTAATGTGGCACTTGGCTCCCCTTCATTCCACCTCATCTCACCTTGTGCTATCTTGCTTGAAATACCTTGAATCCCCGACACAAACATTTGGTAATTGCCCTCTCCTGATAACTCACCCTTCAGGACCTTAGTCTGTCTCCATGACTCCCTTCCCATCAGTCCCTCTCCCTCTTTAGTTCAAGGTCTAAAACGCAGCTGCATTTCTTTTCAATTAGCATCTCAGAAAAAAACAAAACAATCCCACCTATTGTTTCTCTTAATTGAAAGAGGCTCAATTGATTACTTTTCCCCTTTGCCTGTCTGTTACCCTGAGAAAAACATGCAGAAATTAGGGTGGGTAGCATCTTTGATTTGTTGTTACAGGCATTTTTTTTTTTTTTTTTTTTTTTTTTTTTTTATTAAATTCTACCTCCATAGATTTTCTTTGGAGAGATGCTGCCTGGTTATAAAAACTAAGGCATTTATGAATATGATTAATATGAGAAAGACAGTGCTCTAAAAAGTTCAGCCTAACAAAGTGTGTAGTACCTCTGCTGGTTTTCAGATGTATTTTAGCTAAAGTTACTTTTATCCACTGCATAAAATCAAGTGAATATGCTGTATGTGCACACAATTCATTTTCAGCCTTATGGAAGTAATGATGTACTTTGATGCAATGCTTTGACAACTGTGGTCTGTGAAAGTTTATGGATCCTTTTTACATGAAGGGAAACAAAGTGTTTTTCTTTAACTCTAAAGCACAACTTCATTATAAAAGAAAGTCAGCAAAGTAGGGAGCCTCTGTATTATAATAAAGCATGTACTGAAATGATTAATTGATTAGGTGAACAACATAAAATTCATCTGCAACTGTTTTCATAGTTGATTAATCACTTAAGTCATTTTTCAAGCAAACATATCCAACTTGCCCAAGTTCAAGTTTTTCAAATGAGAGGATCTGATGCTTTGTCACATATGGTAGTAACCTTAATATCTTTCTTTCTTTGTTTGTTTTGGCTGTTCAGACAAAACAAGAGATTTAAAGACGTTGCCTTGGCTGTGGGAAAAAATATAGGGGTTTCTCACTTTTTTCTGACATTTCACAGACAAAACAATCAATTATTTAAGAAAACATTGGGCAGACTAATTGATAAAGAAAAAAATCATTAGTTGCAGCCCTAGACAAAACAGGCTAATAACAGAGACAGATAAATGGATAGTTTGGAATAAATGCACAAACAAAACTAAAGCACTAAGTCCACACTTCACCCAAAATTGTAAGTAAGAAATGAGCCACTACTGACCATTCACCTGTAGCACATGTGTCTGATAGAGGTCTTCATAGCCGTAGGCATGGCAACTGTAGTTCCCCATGTGGATGGTTGTCACCTTGGTGATGTACAGGGAGCCATCGTCCCCAAAGTCCTGACACGCAGGGAAGAGACGGAAGAGGGAAATTAAGCAAATGATGAGGAGGTGGCGGTGGAGGTAGTGAAAGAGTACAAGAAGAAAGGAAGAGGAGGGAGAGAGGAAGAGCAAAGATGAGGGAAGAACAAGAGGATCCGTAGGAGAGGGAACAGTGGTAAAGAATGGGGTGCAGGAAAGAGCCACAGGGAGTGAGGGAGAAATGAAGGTAGCTTGATCGAATACATAAGGATGCATGGAGAGAGCAGGGAGAGGAGAGAAGAGGCACACAACAGCAGGGAGTGATGGGAAAAGACAAGAGAGAAAAAGAGTGATGTGAAAAGGAAGAGAGACCATGAATCAACGGTTTCCCTGTTGAGCTGCAGCAGGCGTTGGGGAATTTGATCCTCCTCTCTCCCCTCATCACGCTGCCTCAGCCTGATAAATGGCAAGGGTTAAAAATATAAAGCCCATTAGGTTGATGAATGGAGCTGGTTGTTGTTGGTGCAGCATGCAGCAGTCACCAGGGGGTTCCAGCCACAGCTTAAGGTGGATTAAGGCATTAAATAGTTTGCTGTCCCACCAAGTGGCAGAGCAGATGTCCTAATGCAGCTCTGTCATGACATGGAAACCACAAACGGCTGCTTTCTTTCTGAGGGTTCTAGAAATTAATGTGAGCTGACAGAGGGTCACTATGTGACTTGAAAAATGTGAAATGTAAGATAGATGGGGGGGTTTAGGTAGTCTTTAAAGTTGGGGAATTTACAATTAAGGTGAGAGATACAACTACACCAGCGAGGGCAATTAAAACTGAATGAGCCATTTGGGTTATCTGGCAGGTTATGCCAGATATATTTCAGTTTGAGATCTTCACACTCTGTTGTGGTTCCTGTTGGAAAAAAGGGTATCCAGTGGGGCTGGGCTGGCGCTTTAACATTGACGAGTCAAGTCAAGGCACCCATGATTCTAACCTCATGTACAATTGAATAATGAGACTTTTTGGCAGGCTATAAACTTAGAACCACACTGTAATTGAAAGAGAAGATTTTATTTCTTTCACTGTGTTGAAATGTTTTCACATTACAGATGATATCAAAAGCGTGTTGGAAGTCAAATGTGAAAGTTGACATGGTGACTGTTAAAGGAGTGTGGGACAGTGCTTGACTGTGGTCTATGAAATAAGAGTATATTTCATCATTCTAAGTAAAGTGTATTGTTAAACCAAAACCAGTAAAACGGTTTGGTACGTTCTGATTCTGGTGCAACTGTAGCATTTAGTCAAAACAAGTATGAAAGACAAGTTTTCTTTCACTGATAGCTGAGCCTGTATTGCCTCTGGCAGGCTGGTGTCATAAGTGACTAAGAAGATATGAATTTAAACGGCAGATTTTGGCTCACAAAGTTCCTCATAACATTATGGGAAGGGATGTTAACCTTGGAGTTCATGAAATTCATTGATGATAGACAGAAAATTACATTTTTTTATTTTAATTCAAGGAAAACTATATGTTTTTGTGATGGAAAGCCCATTGGAAGAATCATACATGTAGATGGCCAGTGGCTGCATTTAAATTAATAAAATTAAATCACTCACTGAAATTTTTCTTTTCACATGTAAATCTACATTCATGTCTCCCTTGACCTATTCTGCAACAGTAATCATCATTGCTTTTTCATAATACACAGAATAGTGCTAATGCAAAAAAGCTTGCACATACTTAAGAGCCACATTGATGTTGCAATGTTGCAAGTGGTTGCAATGTAGATGCAAATAAAAGCAGCTGTGTAATAACTGTTTTAATAAAACAGATATACATTATTCATTTCATTTTTGAATTAATCAGAATCCAATTTCACTCAGACATACAACACCTTGCTGATGCACCGCAGTAGCTACAGTATAAGCAGCTGTGGCAGATTGTATTGCTATTCTTTCTGTTCCTGCCTTTTTATTTTTCCTCTCTTGTAATCAAACCTGCTGAAACAGGTCTGAACTGTCCAATATGCACAGTGCACTTACTTTGTGGAAAACATAGCTCTACTCAAAATGCAAAATACCCACTTTTGAAAAACAGAAGAATAGGCAAAGTGAAAAGAGTATAGTGGTGAAGAAGGTGGACAGAGAAAGACAGATGGAGAACAAAGACCAGACAGAGACTAAGAGAGAGCAGACAAATGAGACTGGTTGTGGTGGAGGCTCAGCTCTAAGGTTTACGGGGTTATATGAGTGCAGAAGATTTCAATCATTGTTGAATGAAACTTTTGAAAACAAGCCCGTTTCTATTCAACAAAGTTCAACAGAGGATAATGGTGTGCTGAAAGGAATTTGACAGGAGAGTAATGTCTCCTCCTTCCTCTCACCCAGTTTTCTCTTTGACCTACAGTACAGTTGACTTGAATAAAATGTTGGACTCAAAAGAAGAAAGCCAGTCTTTTTCTTGGTTACTGTTTTATGTCACTCATTCTGAACAAATAAATAAATTAATTTCAAGGACTACCATATAATATTTGCTGACTGCTGACGTCTCTGTATAATTCATGTGCTGTAAATCAAATTAATCATATTAACATTTTACATATGCTAAATGACAAATTATTAATGTAATGTATAGATCAGCTATCAGGGGTAGCCTCCACAGAGATTACTCAAATTGTAAAGAAACTCCACACACAACAAATTACTGAGGTTATCTCTATTATTCATTTAGGGATTTTGTTTGTTTTATCTTTGGCTTGACTCAGTGTAAAGAAAGTCAAACACAGCCGGGGCTCTGCTCTCCCTCCTCCACATGGATCACTGCGCTCTGTGGAAATTCATTATGCACGGTCAACAGCCTGAGGGACCTCAGTTGCCATCACCTCTCCTCCAGTCTCCACCTTAACGCTTGACATTGTTTATCGGCTCATCATCGCAGCAGACCAACAAGGCCGCTCATTAACATGCAATTAGCAAATTGTGATCCGGTGGTGGGTAAAGCAAGGCCGGGCGCTGTGCTGTCACCTGTGCTGATGTGTCTAAACAGGAGCATGGCCACACACTTCATTAAGCACTGAATAAGCTATACGAATGGGGAGAAAGATTTTCTATTTCTTTTTTTCTTTGAATCCTTCTTTCCCAGCTTCCGTTTTCCTGCCTCCCTTATGTCCTATGTTTTTTTTTTTTTTCGTTTTTCTTTTTGGAATCAGGAAAGTAGGATTAACAGCATTTTACAAGTACTACAAACAGTGAAAATACAAAAAAGTAGAAACGAGTGTGATGTGCTCTGTTCTCGGCAAACAGGCAGAAATTGACGTAACACCTGACACAGAGCTAAGATCATCACAGTGCCCTTCATTTCCATCACTGTCTCTACTTTCATCACATTTAACTTTGTGGTACAGTCATTTTAAGACAAGACTCAATTGAAAACTTTACAGCCTCACTGCATTGCTCTGTGTGTGAACTGTGAGGCAGAGGCAAAAAAAGTGTAATTAGTTGGGGTGTTCTCAACGAATGCATCAGCTCATTGACTTTTATAGGGCAGCCCTACTTTACTCACAGTTCTAGTTTTCAACCATGACCCTAACCTCACATGACTTTTTGTGAGATAAAGAACAAAAAAACATATATTTTAGCCATCACCATCAACTCCAGCACCACTATCATCACCAACATCAACCATGATAAAGACAACAACAGCATAGACTCACATTGATATCTTCCAGGTCCAAGAAGTTTAATATGATGCTGTTCCTCTTCCAGATGATTGGTGGCCGCAGCGTCCCCTGGATGGCACAGGTAAGGACGGCACTGAGGCCAACGGTTACTGTGGAGACACTAATGCGCTGGTCCTCTGCCAGGCTGAGCTGGACAACCTCTGTTAGAATGAGAGCATGAAAGGAGATGATTGGTGTTGGAGAGAGAGAATGGATGACAGAGAAGCAAAGAAGAGACGACAGTAAGGAGAAAAGATGGAGAAAAATGGAGAAAGTAGGAGAAAAAAAGGCAGCAGAGAAAATCACAAATCAGAATGAGTGTGCTGATGTAGTGGAACTGTAGCCAGGGTTAATACATTTCTAAGCATCCATCTCATTATTAGTGGACCAGGGAGGATAAACAGCTGTCCAGGAGTGAAGGATATCCAGTATGAAAAAAGACCACGTGTCAGAGGACATATAGTTAGCCAAATATCACTCCTCTCATTAAGGGAAATTTATGTTCATTGAAATGGCCATCCAATTCAATTCACCTTTACGGCAAATTAAGAATTATTCTTCACTGGTTCCCCTTGGCGCCATAAATAGTATCTGTCGCCAAGCTGTGTGGCCAGGCACCAAATCTACAGAGTCATGGTCGCAGTTACAGTCTGAAAACTTTGTCATCTACTGAACCTTTTTCTTATTGTCAGTTTAAACTTACAGTGAGCCCAATATTTTAATTGGACATTAAAGCAGTGTCTTTGCAGCGAAGTGGGTTATATAATATATACAGCATGTACCATGTATTCTCACTATTAAATCTACTTCATGACCTTTATTGCATTAAAATACCACCTGATCCTTCATCTTTCTCCCATTTTCTTTGGTTTTATCTGTTCACACTCTTTAATAGCTTTTTGTTTTGTTTTGTTTCAATAAAAAAAAAAAAAAAACTAAAAAATCTCAAATGGGTATAAGACTGGGCAAGGAACGGAAGTGACAGTGACTGATGACAGTGAAATATTGTGTTAATGTGGAGTTTAGGCACGCAGGCCCTGACATGATATATGTCATTGTGTGACCCTGGGTCAATATTGGCTCAGGCACAGGATATACTTGGTTCAATAAATAAAGAGAGCCAGACACCTGATAGAAATCTAAATGGAGCCAACCAAGCGTAATACTGAGCAAATCACGTATATGCACACAGGACATTTACTGGACTGATACCATTAACTGCCCTTGCTTCATGACCTTTCATTAATTAAATTTTAAGAAAGGATACAACCTCAAGGCTCTAGATAGAATGAGAAAAAGAGCAGGTAAATCTGTCATTATGTTTGGAAATTGAGCCTCCTTAGGCGAAAATGCTATGATTCATAGAATAAATGCAGATATATTCAGCAAGCATCATTACAGGAAATATTCTGATGTGTGTACTAGTAATTATGCTTTCCAAAGACAGTTAGTCATTCCAGTCAAAATCGAATTAGTTTATATTTACAAATATAAAACTGGCATAACACATAGTTATTGAGATGACATCATATTAGTGAGGGGGTTTCAGCCATTATAAAGAAATTATGCTGATGTGGGTGTTCCCACTATTCACTTAAACCAGCCTTATTTTTCCACAAAATGTAAGAACCAGTTGTCTTGTTACTTCAACACTGTCCTTCGTCAGCAGGCGGTGCTTATTTCTTTCAGCTAATAATTAGCCAAGCAGTACGATATCTGTCCGATGGGGAGCTGTTCTCAGTTCACAAGTAAAATTGCAGAGTTTAGAACAAACTGCCCTCACAGTGTTGCAATATTTTTGATGTGGCTCATGTTTATTTACCATTATCTACCACCAGCATGTTTGTGCTGAGAAACTTTTGGGAGTTTTTCCGACTTGTGTTTCCTCTCCAGGCACAACAGCTATCAAAAATTAATATTAACAAAAAGATCTAAATATAAACACTGGCTTTTAAGACCAGCAGTGACGAAGCAAGTATCACAACAAACCTTTATTTCAACATCCACAGGGGACAATATTTCATTGTCCAAACAGACTTCAAGTAGATGGCTAACAGACTTTGAAATGTTTGTAGGGAACTTCCTGTCCAGATCCAGACTTTAACAAACGCTGTTGTAAAAGACCCCTGGATATTAGCTGTCTGTTTCACGTAGCTCTCCAGGTGATAGATATATCCGGGCTGACAGCTCAGTCTGTCAGTGATATTTCAGAATGCCTTGGGTACAGTACACTGCCAGGTCCAACAAAGTTATAATTCAGCAGAGCAGTAATTTGGGTGGCAGAACAGGCTTTGAGTGCCATGTGGACAGATGAGGGATGAAGTGCATTGATCTGACATGGCTTGGAGGGGTGGTTTTAGGGTGGGACTGTGAATTTCAACTAGAGTATTGCTCACATTGACTTTAATACAGTGCATGGAAGTAAGACCTATGTGGCTTGCCATCTTCATGCAGCAGTTGGCTGTCCAGATGGACATCTAGTTCGACTTCATATTGATTCTTTCAAGGTAGAGAAGTAGGTATGCAGCTTTAAAAGTCTGCTAGTGAGTGCTACCCATTCAAAGTTCAGTCAGTGCAGAATTGCAAACTGTAATTAATAGACAATGGCAGATAAAACACTGCCTACTGTGAAGGATGGTGGTGTTTTTCAACAGATGCAGCAGGTACAATTCAGCAAGCATTTATGCAATGAAGTTAGGATGGTAATCATTGATTTGACACATGTCAAAAACTTTTAATCACAGGTTTGAAATCTATTTAATTCCAGACTCAAGAAACTGCTATTAAAATAACTGTCTGTATGAAACAAAAGAAACAAAAGAGAAAAAGCAGAATTAATTAACTACTAGGGTATGATTCATCACCATGAGTAGTGCTTTTGATGACTGACTCATGTATGGGTTTGAAGTACTGACTGGTGATTCTCAGATAACACTTTGTTTGTCTCGTTTTAGAATGAATACCTTCATTTTACTCTGCTGTGAGGCAGCACTGACAGCAGTGAAAAGATAACCTTCAGCTCAAAGCCCCTAATGCAGGGCAGTAACGCTGCTGTCTACATACCAAATCAAATAGGAAATGCTCCATCAATTCAAAAGCTGTGTTTAGATATTTTCAGCAGCACTCAGCCAACCCCTCATATGAGGTCAGTCTGAACTTTCAAACTTTCTGCATGTATTAATCCATAGTTAAAAAAACCATCTACCTTCGTGAAAGATAGACCAGATGTGAAATTAATCCTGACACCATGAAATTAATCCTGATGCCATCCAAACTCAACCCACTGAGATTATAGCTATTAGACAGAGAAGAATGTTGTGCCTTTTTATGTGATGAAAAATAGGCATATAAAATTAGTTACTGGGTCTAGGAGAATCGTTAAGGGCCATTAAGGGAAATTTTAAATGTCAAGATTTTTCCTGCTGTACAGTTACAAATGACTTTGCTGGTTGGTCTCTTAAGTGTTAAATCTAACAGAAACCTTTATGAATGGAAGATAATGATACCTACACATTGTAACTTTAGTTCTATGGCCTCAGACACAGTCCACTATTCAACCTGTGTAGCAATACAATTACAGAACTACAGCTACAATGTTTAACAACAGGTATCTTCTACACAGGTTTTACCCTCTAGCAGGGGTCTTTTGGCATAAGGGGCTCAGCTTGATTAGTTGAACCATAATGTAATATTGGACAACAGTATCCCATATAATGGTACACCAGGACTAATTCATCCACTGATTTGGGTGAGTGTGTGCATGTCTCAGCTCTCCACAGCTGTGGCACAGACAGAAACTCAAGTTAGAAGATGAAAATATACACTTGATCTTGACATTTAGAAAACATATTTTTCTACAAACCCCTTTGTACCATTTCAATAAATGAGGCAAACATTTTAAACACATCAGCAGCAATTCTTGTCTTAACACGAACAAGTTAAAAAAAAAAAAAAAAAAAAAAAAAACCTCTGCATGAATAAATTGCTGAGGAAAAATTAAAAATTCATGATTTAAATCATGATATATCTGATCAATGAATGGGTAAACAAGACTAAAAATCTGACAAAGTATTCAGTGCAAGTTTTGATACTTTAAGCCATGAAAACAACTTGGGCTGGACTCAGAAAGTATTGTTGTTTGACCTAAGCACTAATAGCTGCATCCATGTTTAACTCAACCGCAAAGGATTATTTCTACTTTCAGAGCAGCTCTATAAAAATATGTTCAAACATCCTCTCATGTTCTGTCCTGTTCTCAGATGACCTAGACAAATTGCATATCCACAAGCAGTGCCTGCTCTGCCCCACCGGCTGGGGAAGGTTGTCATGACATTATCTAGTTAATGATTCCTACAGTTTCTCCCCCACCAAATACCAAAATAGCTCCAATGTGTAAGTTAGTAATTGACTTTCTGGGGAATTCAAGAGCTCCACTGATCGATCAGCCCTGCTAACTGAGCTATGGACGGGCTGACAGGGCCAATGGGGAGGTTTCCAGCTCTGGAGGGACATACAGTACAACATGAGTAAAGAGAGGAAGAGAGAGAGGGGGAAAGAGAAAGGAGAGGGAGGAAGGCCAAATATTGGAGGAGAGAAGTAAAAACTGAGACAAGGAGGGACTTAAACGACAGAAACAAATATGGTGTGTGAGGTCACAGACTGAAAAAGAGGGAAAAAAAATGTGTAGTATTTAAAAGAGGACAAGCAAATGAAAGAAAGAAAGACTCATAGGGTCATAAGAGAAGTAGTAAGAATGTGAATGCGTGTAAGACAGGAAGAGAGACAAATTTGATTCAGAACACGTAGACAATCTCCCAGGGAATAACTAATGTGGGGAGCTCAGGACTGCGGCTCAGAGAGTTGTCCCTTTCCACTTTTATGAGACCAGCCACTCATGAGCTGGAGTAAGACATCAAGCCACAAAGTAGAGGAGCAGAACACCATGACTTTTTTAGAGGGTAAGACAGATAACATCCTGACTCTAGACTAGGAGAGGGGAAGAGAGAGGTGGTAAGGGGCAGAGAACATCGAGGAGACAGATGGAAAGAGGGTTATAGGTGAAGGAGTGGGATGTGAGGAGCCACGCGAACGGGGTCAGGAAGCGAGAAAACAAGCTGACAGGCACCCAGTAAGCACAGATTTGTTGATTTGTGGGTCAAAAAATGTCAAGACATCTAGTTTATCACTGTGATAAAGTGTTTTAGAGGCCTAGTTTTCATATAAACATTCAACATGTCACCAGCATTAAAATGTATTTCACAGTTACCTTTAGTCACTGAAATGATGAAAAATCAGGTACTGTAATCATCCAAAAACCTTTAATTTTTCAGTCAAATTTCTACACCTATACATATTTTCACCTGACAATGACTAAATCCATGCTTAATGGCATACAAGCTCTGTCCACGTTAAAGTAGCATAATTTCTGTCAATGGATAAATATGTCTACAAATGACATCAAGTCACTGCTCCAGGAAGACTGCCAATATATATATAAAAAAAAGAAAATAGAATATCACGGGACTCTTCTGATTGAATTTATATACATATATATATATATATATATATATATATATATATATGTGTGTGTGTGTGTGTGTGTGTGTGTGTGTGTGTGTGTGTGTGTGTGTAATAGATTCCTACAGTATGCTGTGATATTCAACAATACATTTTTTGGACATTTTTTTTTTTATTATCTGTTCCTCACCAAACAATCCATTATAGACCAATCTAAAAAATTTTTTTTTTTACACACAATCTGTGGTTGCTGAGGATCACTGTCTCACACAGGGGTTGCAGAGGAAGGTGGATATAACATTTTTGTGGGTTTTATTGCCTGTTGCTTGTTTACTGGTTGTATCAATACAGCGATGCAGACAGTCAGACTGACAGATTGAGAGAGAGTGAGGCTGACCAAATCTATCAAATCTGGCGAAGCAGTAGCAGTGATAACAAATTACTTAAGGATTAGTTTTCATCAAGCTGTCCAGCCTCTAAATTGTACACTGTGACATTTCAGAGATGTCTCAGAAATATCATGTAAATTACAAGAGTTAAAGCAAATAATTAGCTCACCAGAGCGAGGTTGAAAGAAAGTCAAAACAGCTGCTGCTGCTGCTGCTGAGCAGAGCAACTGGCCAAACCTATTTCTTTATGCATCAATTAATTTCCATTACCATTGAGTAAACAAATATTTTTAGACAAAAATGTTCATCTTGTCGGCATAAATACATTTGAATATTAAATTAATTTTACATTTCTAGTCTCAAATTTCATTATTATCTTTGTAATTAACTAAATATTTTATTGCTCTTCTTAGATCAGTGTCTCTCAGAGATGAATGCATGTGTGATAAAGTCAGCCACATTACTAAACATGGCAAATGTGCCTTTAGCAGTAGACCCTGTAGTTGCAGAGATCTCTTTATAAACCAGTCCCACAGGGCAAAACAGCACTTTGCATGTCAGTAAACATCTTGTCCTTAGTCTCCTCAGATAACTCTCTGTCTGCAGACCCACCAGCTGATTTCTGTGTTGTGCTCTCTAGTGACACCACCTTAACTTCTACATATATTCTTATTCATGGTTATTTTATTCTATTATATTTCTCCTTTTACTCTGAATGTTACTTAATCTTTCTGTGTTCTTTTATGTCTTATTGCTATGTTCTTGTTTCACTGTACTGTGTCACCAAGGCAAATTCCTGTGCATATGTGTCCATTCTGTCACATTGAAGTCAGTGTCATTAACAGTGAAAACACACATTTGGATTGATCACAATCACTGTTTAGGTATCTTATGTGAAAGAAGAACTTTTTCAGTTTTATTACTCTCGCCTGAAATTGGTTATACTAATGTTAGCATTACCACTTTTGACCACATGAAGGATGTGAAAGACTATAATCAAGAAGTAAAACAAGATGTCAATATGTAGTACAGTACAGGGCTAAACTTGGCTGGAAGGTTATTTTAGACATATAACTGTTGTTTCAATAGCATATCAGTGACCATGCACTGCACTGTTGTCACTAGAGAGATGCCACCACAGAAATGCCTGCTTGTTTACTTGTACCATCTACAGCTTCATCAGAAGGGTGTTTGAGCCCATCTGATGACTCTTCCTACACCTGAGAAGATATTCACATACACAAACATGCATACACACAACCAGGGCGACACACTTAAAAATGCATGCTCTCTTGTTGAATGAAGCCTTCACTGCTTTGGGCTGCTGACAGTGACACCTGACACCCCCCACCCCACAAAGTACTCCTCTCTCTCTCTCTCTCTCTCTCTCTCTCTGTCTGTCTGTCTCTCACACACACTGAATATGAGTCCTGGTGGGGGGTGGTGAATCACTCATGTGACATGTACATCCTCCTCCCTTCATGTGTCATGTATGCAAATATATGCATGGCACTCTCAATTATTCATATTTGAGCCTCATGAAAAATATATCCTCATTCGGCCTCACTTGGTAAATCAAGATACAGGCATTAATGATTAAGCTCATTACTAAGTGAAAAGCAGCTGCTACAGTAAGTGGGCTTGATTTGTCAGCCTTCACACTTCCTACATGTTCCTGCAAAGCTGCCAAACTACTTAGCAATGGAGTCTTGTAGGATTCAAAGCAACATCATGCTGTTGTCATGCTTGCACTTTGGTAAGCCCATAACTAAAGCAGTTTTTTTAATAAGCTAAAAAATATATTGCCTTATTGATTGTTGCTATGCAACCAACAAAACGTCATGACAACAGGGAATCTTAGACCACCAAGCAATGCAGCACAATAGTAATGTGTTTCAGGCTGTGGGTAACCACATGTTCCTGAGCAAAGAGTACACCTCCAATCACAGGGACACATGCTGGCATCTGTTGTCTCCTTTTATTGTGTTGTAACATTGGGAAACGTGCTTGGAAACCACTAGCAACAGATGCAACAAAGCAGTAAGAAATGGTGCATGCTTAAAAATATAGGTTTGTGCTTTTAACTGCAACTGAACTAAAAGTAGAAAATGCATACACAATGAACTTGGGGAGTTTCTTGCTCAAGGACACTTTGGCATGTGGACAGGACCAACCTTGCGATTAAAGGAAGACTCAATCTCCTGAGCCACAGTATCAAGGATGGTGAATGGTGCGCTCAGTATGTGATAGAATATTTTGATACAGAGTAGTACATTTGTTGGCGATTACATGGATGAACTGTATGGATGACATAACCTGATGGGCAAGACAGTTTTTACCTAAATACATGGAAAATCAAATTGAGCACAAATCCTCATAATCTAATATTAGAGCATCATTAAGCAGTCCTGTTCACAGACATGATTTCAAACATTGGTCTAATACAACTGTAGATAATAAAATGGTAGCTATCTTAATATGAACTGGAAAACAAAACCTCTGCTGGCAGAAAAATGATCACTATGTACATATCGTCTCAACCCAACCCTCTGCATCAACCTGGAATTGGGTTGACTCAATCCAAGGATGCTCAATATACATGCTGGTTTATTTTTAACACTATTGATTCATACTGTGAATATAATCTCTCCTTGAAATTGTTGAAACTAACTGCATGTACCACTGCATGACTGGATTTGATAACGTCCTCTGTGACACACAATGACACCAGCGGGTTTGTACAGTACACACAGGGAGACAGGACTCCCGCAGGGAGCTCACAGTGCATACAAATGATCTTGGTGTGTCACTGTGGATTCAGTATGAGGGCTGCTCTCTGCAGGTGGGCTGCAGCTATTAGTAAATATACAGTATCATCCATATTTCAAATATACTGACACACAGAATTAATGTCATGTTGTATATCATACTATACATATACACCCATTTTCCCAGTCAGTCAATAACTATGCACTCTCAGTCAGTTAATTCTATGCATACACTATATATCACATCACTTTCACATATTGTACACAGATACTGCTCATTTACTGTCTCTCATACACACTCACTCTTATGCTCTCTATTCTCCATCTCTTATGTACACACAAGCTCTTATTCTCTCGCTCTCTCTCTCTCTCTCTCTCTCACATACACACACACACACAGACAGAAAACTCAGGCTCTCTCTTTGAGGGTGCTGGCGTGGTGATTATTCATGGGAGGGAGATGGGGATGAGCAATCAGCGGCCAGCTCATTAATCACACTGGATGCAGACCCTTAATCTCCTCCACAGGTACAGAGGAATCCTCCGCTGCCTCTCCTCTTTGCTTCTCAAACTTCCCCTTCTTCTCTATCTCACTCTACCTCCTTCTCTCTTCCACCCACCACCTCATTTTCACCTCATGCTTTGTTTGCTTGGCTATTTTTCTCTGTCTTTGTCCTTTGCAGAGCCTCTCACCCTCTTGATATCTCTGTGACTCTCTGACTGCCTGTCAGTCTTCCTTTCCGTCTCACTCTTTCCGTATGCTGCTCTCTCTCTTCCCTGTTGTTCTTCTTAAAGTGCCTTCTTGCCTGACTGTCTCTCAACTTGCTAGCAAAGCCAAGATGGTGCTTCCTCTCCAGTAGGGCCCCTTAACTAGGCAGCGAACAAGCCTTGTTAGGATCACAAAGAGAAGACAGAGCGCGAGCCAGTGGAGCAAGGGTATACTATGAGTGTGTGTGTGTGTGTGTGTGTGTGTGTGTGTGTGTGTGTGTGTGTGAGTGTGTGTGTGTATATGTGTGTGTGTGCAAGAAGGAGGTTTTTAAAACAATCTGTTCCAACCTGTATTAATAAACCACGAGCAGCAGTTTGGCAAGAGATCTGCTTCTGCTCACTCTCCCTCCTCAGCTGCATAAGCATTATAAAATAAGGTTGAGGATACTTCACTTCACAGCAGCTGGGCCCTTACTTTGTTAAACAGTGGGAGTTTTGTGTTGGCTAGAGGTTGATGACAACCATTTGTGCTCCTCTGCCACTAAATTAATATAACATAATAAGAGGTTACTTTATGGTGAGTGCACGATAATTCGACAAAATTGCTACCTCTTTCTTTATGAAAAATGACCTCTAGCATTTCCAAGAACAGAACACACAACGTGTTAGGATGGACAGTTAAATTACAGTCCTGTCTTCTGAAAAACCACAGGTTTAAAAAGCCAACAAAAATTAAAATGCCTTTGCAGGATTGTAATGACATATTTTTTTCAGTTAACTGACTGATGTGAGTGCCACTACTGGAGTTAATGTTTACAAAAAAGAAAAAGCACTAAAAATAGCCCTGCTGCTGTCAACAATATGTATTACTCAAGATATCTAACACAGTCCTACTGGAACTGTACACTTTCCAGGCCATTTAAAGGGAACAATTGTCTCCCCCGCATTATTTAATGACCAATTTTGCAGGAACAGGCTGCTAACAACAGAGCCCATTTCTGAGGTGGGTGTTGCTGCTAAGCACCTGAGCACATTGCAAGGCGACAGTGGATTTACAGAGGACAAGGCTCAATAATGAACAGGCATCAGTTTGGTAATGACAGGGCAGAGCTCTCTTTACCGTTTCATTCAATCCCTAAGGGTAGGAGTAACGTTGGGAAAATGAACAGATTAATTGCCTGTCTAGAGGATTCACAGATATGTTTACCTGAGTGGAGGATCTCTAAACTCCACAGACACTTAACTTTTATTTTGTTACTATACATTCACTTAATTTACTGCTTCACAATTGAGTCTGTCACTTGAGACAAAACCACACATATTTGCTGCAAAGTCCCTTTAATGCCAAGTCTGTAGATCGCCACATGCCACATGCTAATAAAGTTAAAATAAAACTTACACAAATATTGGCTTTTAAACCCTGTCACACCACAAGACAGTTTTTCCAATATTTTTTGCATCATGACTCCTGAAGTTCAAACATGCTGCGACCCTCTGGCATTATCAAATTGCATTGACTGAGATGAAAGTGAGTGTGTAGGCCATCATGTTTTTCATGACATTTTTCTTTTAATAGAGCTACAGGAACACATCTGTGCTTTTCTTAAGGTCTTTTCCCCAGAAAAAGCCTTTGCGTTTCCAAATTCATTGATATTGAAATTTCATATGCTGTAACTCAGAAAATATGTGACAATGTATAACAATAAAATAAAGTCAGTTTGTTTTGGCTTTCATTTCAAACTATATTAGCTTGTAGCAACAAAACAGAATCTGACTATGAGCCATTTGGGAACTTTGGTGTTGAAGCTTATACTTGCTCCAAACTAATAAATATCATTATTGTATATGCAGGTTTTATGTATCCAGTTTGTTTTCTAAAAGATATTAAACATTATGAATAGACTGAAAGCAAAGATTTTATTTGCTTTCAAGCATAAACACGTCTTGTATAACTTCACTGCCTGTTTCATAATCCATTTAAAAATATGCAGTCTGAAAAAATGATAAAAGAGTACATATGCAGCATTTAGAGACATCAAGTTCAAGACACAGCTTAGAAAAAAAATCTTCACGCCCTTTGATTTGATAAAACGAAGGACATTTTAAATCTCAAAGGCCAAAAAAGTCATCCTGCTCTGAGAGGCTTAATGGAAACAAGCTGACAGTGTGGAGCTAATCTACCATACTTCATTTGGCTGGATGAGACCCAATTCATTAAACCGATACTCTCATCTGATAGAAGCATGAGATTTCTGACAATCTGGATAATCTTTCATCTTTATGGAAAGGAGAAAAGACCCCCCTCATCCTCCCCCTGTTTCTCCCTCTGCTAGCTATGCCTCCTACTGTAAACTGCAAAGGCATTTTCTGACAGGGATGGCTAAGTGGTCTTTCTTGTTTTAAAACCCTTTCAGCCTTGTGGAGGAGGAGGGCAAGAGAGATTAGTGGCCCGCAGCACAACTTTACACTGCAGGAGTCACAGCTTGACCTGACCTGAGGGTCTGCCTTGATAGAGACAGAATACACAATGAAATACAATAAGAGCTGTGTGTGTGTGTGTGTGTGTGTGTGTGTGTGTGTGTGTGTGTGTGTATCTGGGTGAAAGCATGCTGTCTGTCTGCATCTCGAGTTATGCACAGGGAACAATAAAATCTATGCAGGTTTTCTGTCAAATGCCCGCGTTGAAGCAACAATAGTCTGATTAGTCTGCAAGATGGGAGGAGAAAGACCAACAATTTTCTTTCATGTAGCTCCCATGAGGTTTGTTTTCCAGAGAAACCACTCCAAGGTTAGAGAGGTCAATGGACCCCGTGAATTCAGAGTGGTGAAGTGGTGAGAGCACAACGCTTGGAACAGTATTTTGAATTTGATTAGTTACAGTACAATTTGGAGAGGTTATGTTTTTCTCTTCATGGCAAAAGAGTGAGGTCAATGTCTAACAAAGCTAAATGTGGGAAAGAACAGAAGCTAACGAGACTCTACGTCTACAGAGACAAAAGAAACTGTGAGAAAACAGCATTGTTTCTCTTTTCTTTAATCTCAAATGAAACATTGGAGACAGGTTATTTGCTCTGGTTTTTGCACTGATAATATACCATAGCATTCTGTCAGAACTAATGAGAGCTGTTTTACAGTATGACAAATTGAAAACACTTTTTAAGTATAACAGCCTTGTGCATACTACTAGATACTTTAAGGTCACTGAGCAGCTTTCCTATAAAGTAGTAAAATTAGGTTGCCAATGCTCGTATGTGTCTAAACAACCCATTTGCCACTTAAAATTCCATCAGTTCTTAAAGTGGAGGCCATGGTACTAAAAATGCCGCTCATCTATCCTCCCTTGGTGATAAGTATCACTGTCTGTACAATCAGTTAAATACACTCTGTGGATAGTAAGATCTAATAAGTCTAGTGTGGGTAAATACTAAGAAATTGCAGCTGAATTGCTTAACAACACCTCTGGGGATACTCACCACTTCAAAATCAAAACGTACCATAGCTCCAGTACAGTGTACACTGTAGTACATCACAGAAAACATTATCATTCCTTCAGTCACATTTCTACAACATTGCTGTTTACTCTAACTCTTTTAGCAGCATTTGCATTGCAAACCAGAATCAATGTAGTTATGAAGGTATTTCAAGGAAAATAGACTTGATATGTAAAAATCAGTTTCAGGTTGCACCTGCACAAGTGAAGAGCAAGTGAGGTGTGACCTGTTACAAGGCTGATCTAGACAGCTGTACTGTTGAATACTGAAGCAAATCTATTCCATTAGATATATGAGAAATACACTTAAGGAACTGAATCAGTGCTTTCTCTTACCCCATCCCCCCACCCCCACCCCTCTCTGTCTAAACCCAACCGGTCGAGGCAGATGGCCGCCCACCCTGAGTCCGGTTCTGCTCGAGGTTTCTGCCTCTTAAAAGGAAGTTTTTCCTTGCCACAGTCGCCTAGTGCTTGCTCATGGTGGGATCTGTTGGGTTTCTCTCTGTAAAATTTATATGATAAAGAGTGTGGTCTAGACCTGCTCTATATGTACAGTGCCTCAAGATAACTTCTGTTGTGAATTGGCGCTATATAAATAAAATTTGACTTGACTTGACTTGACTTTACCAGTCAAGTGTAAATGACCTGTCAGAAGAAAAGGGTTCAGGCCACAAGAAAAATAATTTGTTTTGTATTTAATTGTAAATACCGTAATGTGTGTGTTACTGCAGAGGATGCACATCAGAGAAAAGTACACTGATATTCAGGCTCTGGCATTGTGAGAGAAAAAAGTTGGCATTTCTCTAAATAAAAGACATGACTTTAAACTACCAAAGACTAAGACTTGTTTTTTGACAGCAGCTGGGATAACCTGGGTGAGAAATGGCACAGGATCAGCTGTTTTCAACAAAAACAAGGTACACCTGTGTTACAGAAATAGAGGTGAGCATTTTTTAGATGATGTAAAGTATGACTGTCATTTATTCTTTTAAAATTATTGATACAAGGAAGGTTTGCTGAGCATACATTCTTTTTTAACAACACTATATCACATTCAGACACTTCTACATGTTCACACCTGAGAGTTAACTCAAGTAAAACCAACATATTTTGCTGCAAGCTACTGAGCAGCTGCACTGAATCAGTTTTTGGTTTAGCCTCACTGGGGTGATGCCTTTGACTGGCTTGGTAAATACTCATGATAGGATCTCTGTTAGGATCTCTGATGTAGCCACCTCTGTAACTCGGGAGGGGCTGGGAGACATGATGATATATGCTGGGGGAGACTATAAGAAATCTGTCATACTGTCACACTCTTAACACTGCAGTAGCTATCGCTTGAGTGTTTAAGGCTGTTATGGTTAATGTTGCAATGCTGGATTTTTCAATAGCATCTTTTGCTAGACCCTCCATGGCAGACAAAAATCCTTTTCTTCCCTCTCTACAGTTTGAAACACAAGCCGTCTGTGAGAAAGTTGAGATCTCTGAGCCCAAACTGAGGTCTATAGTGTACCTGTATCACATCAATGTAAATGTGTCAATGTTAGCTCAACAGCTCATTTGCAACCTGCCATGACTAAAACTACATAATGAAGTTGAAAATAAGTAGGAAAATAATGAAAATAAGAGAGATAAGAAACTGGAAGACACTTAACGAAACACTTTGTCCAAGTGATAGTAACTTAACAATACAATCAGACCTCTATTAAAAACATCAGAATGAAGAGCCTCTGAAATAAAGTCTACATAGGAGAGCAAATCTTCCTTTGATTAAATGCCCTCTGAAAGTGCCTCTGATGTAAAAGAAATAAAAGACAAAAAAATCATCTACTTGGCTCAGGTTCTATTCTATATCATCCAATGACAAAGCTTGACTTAATAATCGAGTAATACAGTCGATTTATCTAATTTTCCATCAGGACAATTCCCGCACATTTCTGTGAGTTCCAGGAACCCAGGCTCATTTAATGTTACAGTAAGTACATGAGAAAATTGGAAAATGCTTTTTCTGATTAAATAATTACAGCTGACTCATGTTAAAACCTCTAAACACGTGCATCTGTATGTATGACATAAAACATCACCAGTGCCATTATGATCCTGCTTTTAAATGCTGGCCCATATTACATTTGCATCTGTTGATAAAGTATCCGTCTCAAAACCCATGTCTGTGATATAATAACACTGATACTCTCATAACAGAAAGATTCATTAAAAACTTAGAATACTATTAATTGCAGTCTCTGGTCTTTGTGGCATGGGGGCAGCTCAGAAGATGGGCTGATAATTTTTCTCCAGTGAGGATATAATAAGGTTTTTTTTTTTTTCTTGGGCCATTAAAAATGTTGGCCAAAATCGTGACCATCATGCTCAAAAACCACAAAAACACCAAAATGAAAGAGAACTGCTTTCACAGACTAAAGCCTCTTTATATCAGTGGACTGAACCAAGGAGACGACCAGAGGTGTTTTATACTCAAACTAAACATATTAATAAGATTGCCGCTTTTATCTGATAAAGGTGAGTTTATTGAAACATACAGATTTAGAGCAATAAATACTTGAGGTATCAGTTGAACAGTTTAAAATAAAATTTCTTCTCTCTTGTACACCTTGGTAAAATATGGGCAGATTAATTAGCAGAAAAGTGAGCTAAACAGGCATTGTAACATGGCGCCATTATAGCCACTAACAGCGTTTTTTAAAAGCTGCTGATGAGTTGATGAAGTTGATTAATTGCTCCATATTTTCCCCTGGAGTTCTCTCTCTCTCTCTCTCTGTGTGTGTGTGTGTGTGTTTCTCTCTACTGTGCAATGAATTATGGGAGGATAAAGTTTGTCTACACCATGCATACACCACACTACTAAATTATTATGGATCCTCCAAGCATGACAGGAGTTTTGAAAATAATTATGAAAGTTTCAGGCTAAATTCCTGCATGCTTAATGATTAAACAATGTGTGGGCAGCGCAGAGGCTGGAGGGTAGAACTGTCTACTCAAAGTGAAAAGGATGTGGGTTTAATCCCCAACCGGGCCCTTTCCATAAGAATCTGACCTAAAGTAACAAGTGTCATGGGTGTTCGCAGAAGATAGTATGCTAATGGTTGTCACACACTAAATATCACACTCACAGTGCAGGTGTGAGCAACCTGACCAAAGGCGTCATTTTTATCCAACAACTGCAACCTGAGTGACAGCACAGATGCTCTGCCATTGCTAATTCAGAGCTTTTTGTTACCATGAATTCTGTGATCAGTGTCCATTATTCCTCTGAAAACAATGCGGTATCAGAGAAGGTACGTCACCTTTTTTATGTCTTGATTTGTCTAGATGGTGATTCTCTCTTTCATGGTTGCTCTCCTTTGTGGTTTTTGGCCCTTTCTCTCTCTGTCCTAATGTATGAAAACATGGTGGACCCAAACACTGTCCATACAGACCTTACTAAAGAGGCAACTATGTTTTAGTTATAGATGTTTGTCTAGTAATGAACAAAAAATACAAAAAGCAGCATCTTTATGCCATAGTTACAGGCTGCAACAGCCAATCACAAAACAGGATGTAACAGAGATAAAAACCTGTCACAATCATCTCAAGGAATGCACCATCATTAGAGCTCAATCTCCTTAGAATGTTTAAAACAAATATTTGCGTCATGTCTTGGGAAAATGTATTAAAATTAACTGGTCAGACAGAGTAATGAGAATTGGATCTGACTGTGGTTTGAGCTTTCCAACCAGTGCAGGGGCTGTCTACATGCCATCAAAACTCCAAAGCCTCTGAGTTTCTTCCTGGATTTCTGATGTGTAGTACAAAGTACAACATCACATCAAGGTGTTCCACACGCGTGTAGCTTGTAACTGGGATTTAGCCTGGCGAATCAAGGAAAAAAAACAAAAAAAACCCTGCATCATCTTGGAAGAAAAAAGCCTCTGAGCTTTAACCCTCAAGCCTGCTCAGCGCTTGCTGTTTGAGAAGACTGGTTTTTGAATAGGAGCTTGTTGCCACAGGAGATACTGTGTACTAACACTCTGCTGGGAGCATGCAACATTGAGCTGAGCCAGAGAATCAGACCGCACTCCTGAGAATAAAGACTTTGGAGATACAGGATTACCTGCTCCTCTATCATCACCCTCTCTCTCTCTCTCTCTCGCACACTTGCACTTCAAAATGTTTGACTATTTCAGCTTTGTGAAGCTGTCAAAGCTGCACCTTCAAGGTCTAGTGAACAAAAAACTCTGGCTTTGGAAATACTTTGAAAGCCTCTAAATGATATTGGCTGCTGGCGTGAGTGCTTATACAGGAGTAATGTAATTCTTTTTAACAGGTCAGGAGGTCTCTCTAGTTCACTGTATAAAAACTTAAATAATTTTGAGTTTCACTTTTTTTGCAGTGATTCAACTGACAAACTGCGAGCTGACTTAGGGCTTTTTGACTGACGATTCAATTCACTGACATCTAGGGGGCGGCCTTTGTAATTTGTGCATCAGACTGCCTTGAAAAATGACAAACTGATTTTAGAGGATCAACAGAGAACACAGAGCAAAGCATGGCTGTTGTTTTGCGAATTTCTTTCACTACTACTGACATGTTTAAAAGTCTGCAGTGAGCCACAGATGCAAATATAAATTATTCACTTCCTTTATTACATCTGGGCCCTTTAATTTAAATTTACCAAATTACACAACGTACAGCACTATAAATAGTCTAATGCAGCCAAATTCTGTCTCTGAGCATCACTGAAGTACAACTTGATACTTGAGACCCAGCTTTGTGGTTCACCTTTACCCGCTCCTCTCTTCATTCTCATTTATTCCTCTATACTCCTCCCACTTTCCTAAGCTTGTCAACTCTAATCTCTCGTACCCTCCACATCTGCCCCTAGTATTTACCACTGCCCCAGACTCCTGTAAACATGTAATTGTGTTTTACCCACTCACATTTTCACCGCTTTTCTCTTCCTCATCCTCCTCCTCCTCCTCCTCATGGTCCCTGATTAGTCCTTACACTGCTGCTCCTTCGCCCCAACTCTGTGATCCTCTAGACCTTGACAAATATGTGGAAACGTATAATTATGCATCACCTGCTCCTCTAAATCCTCTCCATCTCTCTCTGTCCTTCTCCCGTCTCGACACTTCTGGCCTCCTCCCAAATCCTATTCTCTCCTTCCTCCCCGGTAAACACACGTAAACAGGCAGCATCACCAGCTTAACATCAGCGTCTTTTCGCAGCTCCCCCGCATTTGTAGTCCTTAGTCTGATCAAAACACAGTTTCATCCTTTTGAATATGGAGGAACTAAACTGAATAGCCCCTAAGGTGTTTGTTTGGATTTTGGCAGTGTGTGATTCTGCTGTTAAGCATTTCAGCTGGGAGCCACCACATCTAGTCACTTTTACTCTCAATTTCTTTCGCTCCTTTACCTCGTTCCACTCTCTTTCATCCTTTTACAAGATCTGAGTGTTTGTTGTCTTGTTTGTCTTGCGCAGCTTGGTGACGTCAACACTGGCCTCTGTTTAGCTTCGACATACAAACAGAGGAGAAATCAACTTTTTCATAAAAAAAAAAAAACGTATCACTATAACCAAGCCATCTGGACTGACTCGCTGATGATTTACACTGAACAGATGTTTACCTGAAGAAGACAACACTTCCTCTGAGTGCAACTATGGAAAATATTTCTTACTCTCTCACATAGAAAAGCTGCGATGGCAAAGCACCCAAAATATGAGGGTTATCCAGCCATGACGGATTATGTTGTTGTAATCTGACCTTGTTGGGTTGTCTTGTGTTCTATAAATCTGTTACCGTATTTTTTTCTTTTTTCTCTCTGCAAAAAGTCCCTTTTTCCTGCTGTGTTTATCTCCTTTGTTCTGAGAGAACATTTTCAAAGCTGATGAAGGTGGATGCTGGAGGGGATTTCTTTGAGGAGATGAGAAAGGGGGGGGCACCACTCCCATGCAGGAACGCACAACTGGAGAGATGCAAACACACATCCATATGGACACACACTTGTTTGAAATTGCAGAGGGGGTGTTAAAATAAGAAAAAGAGAGGGAGAAAGGGAGAAGGGGGGGGATTGTTCCACCAAAGAGGCAAAGAGAAAGAGCAAATCAATGGAGGCATGATAATGAATTATTTCCTCGCCAGAGAGGGAGTTAGAGGAGAGAGATAAAAGCAGACCACATGCTGCGCCACTAACAGCCTGGGGGCAGCTGCCTGTGAATTATGGCGCGTTGGAACACACTTGCTGCCCTCGGGACCCATTGGTTGCAAGGGAAAGAGGAAGGGGAAAAAATAGAAATAAGAAAGCCGCAAAGACATAGGGGGGTGGTGGGGGGACCAGAAAAGAAATGTTGGAAAGGGTAATAGGTCAAAGCAAAGCCCTTTGAGCCCCTGTGAAGCATGGATTTACATCTCTATGGCTAATTAGAGACGTAAAGATGAAATTAAAGTGGTGGAAATGAAAGCGGGATAGATAGATGAGGGAACTGGAGAGGAGCGGGTGGGCGCGGGGTGGGCAATGTTGGATGGGATTATTCAGCATGTGTAATTATGAGAGATATTAGATGTCTGGTAGAACAGCGAGCCTGTCACCAATGAGACGTCATGTCTTAATGATCCTTATATGATGTTCCAGATGTACTGTGAGATTTTTACAAATGCGTCCCCCCCCCCTCCATAACAACATGATCTGCACTCAGAATGCCTGGATTACTCGACTAGTGCTGCGAGTCACTGAGACAAATGAATTACAAGTGCAATTTGTACTTCATTGCACCACGTTTAACATACCCAAAGCAGACATTTGTCTAACTCCTCTCTTTGTTCTTCCTCAGCAAAGACATCCTGCTGAGATTGTCCCAGTTTAGGTGCTTGATTTAGATTAAACTTTGACACTACTCCCTACCTCCCACAACTTTAAAAGAGTTGTGGGAGGTATATCAATATATACATGAAATATTCAAATATCCTGTTGGTGACTACATTCTGGTTAAAGAAGAATTATGGGATACATTAAGATCCAATCTGTGGCTGCAGTCTGCTTATGGTTGTTTTAATGTTACTTATTGTACAAGCAGTGCAATGGTAACTTCAACTGACCTTCTCATTCAATTGACATATTTTTTAAAAGAGAAAAAGAACAAAACCTGCACATTGTTGCGTAAGATTTAGTCAGTTAAAATAAAATAAAATTCTGCTGTGGAACTCAAGGAAGACTTTGATATATTGACATTCAACTTTATGAAAGTCTGGCCATGCAACTGCAAAAATATGAAAAGAAGAAATGACAAATAATACCTTTAGAAGCAAGGTACATCATCAAAAGCTTTTTGTTTCCCACAAAGAATATTTAAGGTCTATTTTCAATATAGTATATATGTGTAACTGGCTACAGGGAAAGAGAGCAGCTGTCTATCTGTATTTTTAACTTAATTTACTGATCCATATTAGCCCTAAGCACAAACAAGTGCATGGCTTTTGGTAGTATAGCCAAGTCTGTAGACTTACTATCCATGCCTACTTACATGGCTTTCTAACAACCAAGAACACCTGCTAATGGTATAAATTCAAATGCAAGTGCATGAATGAGGCATTTGTTGACACTACACCTGATTAAGAGGGACAACTCTAAGAGTAAAAAAACAAAAAACAAAAACAAAAACAAAAAATGAATCACAACCAACCAGAGAAAAAAAACATCAATTCAAAAACACAATATCTGATGGGTACAGAGAGAATAATCTTAATGTCTGACAGCCAGCAGTTGTTTATGCTTGAAAAACCCATTTCAAAATGATCCAAAGGGAAAACAACAGTCTGGGCCAATGCCCATTCCCAGGCGTTTCTTCCATTTTTTATTATTAACACAAAATAAAGGGTAGAAATACCAAGCTCAGTCTCACTACAAACACTGTTAATATTGGGTTTATATGCTGTGCTCAATTTACATCCAGCTGTTAAGTTCATTGGCAATGCAGGAAGTGTTATGGTGTTGTTACAGTGCCACGAAAAACAGTAGTGGGGAAGGGGAAGAGTGTACAGAGTGTGTGACTTTTATGGCCCAGCTCTTACAGACACTGTTTCCCAAATCTGATTGCAAGAATTACTTAAAAAATGTTGACAGTGATAGTTAAAAAAGACTTTGAACATAATCTGTGTGGAATAGTTTGACACTTTCAGAAATATATTTATTCACTTTCTGAGAGTTTGATGATAGCTAATTTTTCTTTAAGACTCAGAATGTTCAAGTAGTTATTTTGGTCTATCATTTTTGTTATTATTATTTATGCATATGCATAGACAAATATCTTTTTCATAAGTTGTTCCAGGTGTCAAGACTGTAATTTTTACATTTCTGTTTGAAGGCAGATAAGTCTGTTTCCCAAAATGTTGATCTTTTACTTTAAATAATTTTTTGAGCTCTTTTGGCTTGATTTTAATGGCAGACAGTGAAGAGGTGACAGGAAATGAGCCATAAAACAAAAGATCCCCAGCTGTATGTCCTGATTACATGGAGTACAGACTAGTCCTTCATGCTTTACCAACAATATGGATCAAATATATTTTTCAGGTAAACAAGACTCCAATAATGACAGCAACAAGTTAAACCTTTCACTGTGATTTGTGTGGTTTTGCCCAGAGATACTACACTAAGTGCTTTTATTACCACACTGCACAAACTATGTCTAGTCTGGGAGATGTTTACAAAGCATGGATGTTGCAGTTGAGGGTTTCATTTAAGACTACTTCATAGTGTTAGATGTTAGATGCTGTATACATAGGTGTATCTGTAATAAAATTAAACAAATTGATGGCTCACAGTCTTTATCTTGAAGGACAGTACATATTTTTCATCTAGATACAGACACAAGCCTTGCTTCTTTTTGTGTTAAAACGTCCTCCTCTACTTCATTTTTGCCTTTCCTCTGCTGTCCTCTCTTTATGTTTCCCTACTCGAATGCACTAAAGATGCCCACTTGACTGCGGTGTTTGCATTCAGGAGTAATACAGCCCTATATCTCACACCACACATGACTAATCCTTAATTGTTGATCGTGTGCAGGGTTCATATCACTTACTTTACTGTACCTCTATACTATCACTTGCTTATCTCGCCTGCCTCCCTCTTTGATTGTATGTTTCTGTCCTCTCCTCTCCTCAAAGGAATTTGTAGCATCAACTAAGTGTTGCACAAAAAAAATGATTTGCAGATTAAACAGCTGCCACAGTTGCCATGACGACTCACTGGGCATCTCTCACTATTGTATTCAGAACAGACTGCTGGATGACCACTGACTGTACGGTGCTATGTGAGTCTGTGCGTGTGACTGCATATGAAATGGCTATGCATGTGTACACACGTGAGTGTGTGTATGTGTTAGGTAATTACACAGAACCAAATATTTAACTGGCTACCGACCATGTGGTTTTATCTCTGTAAGATATACTTAAGAGGAAATGGTTAAAAATAAATGATTAAGGCTGAGAGATGAAGCTGTAGCAGTTATACAAGAACACTTTTGTTCATCTTAAACTAACAATCCAATACGTCAACACATGAATATACATTTTGCCACATTATAATTCTAATTGACATAATCTAAAATTGATTCAAATTATACTGTATCTAGTCAATGGAGGCTGTTATATTTGCTACTTTTGATAGACAGGCAAACAGTGTTTTACTTAATCTAATGTGTTATTTGTTAGTAGTTAGTTATTTGTTTGGGTTACAGAGACAGGGCACTAAGAAAATGTATTCACAGGCAACTGTTTTTATGTGGGAAGTGCCCAAGGCCTCATTGTGAATGTCAAGCTTGTATAGTTTACTTTGGAAGATTTAAAAAGCTAAAATTATGGAGAGAAATTGCAGTCAATTTCTAATCCACTATTATAGTATTGATATCGTAAGTTGCGCCCCCTTTTTGATTTGGATTGATCGGTGATACTGAGAAGTGACACAGACAAGCTTGGTGGTGTCACAAAAGTTAACATACTGAAAGCATCATGTGCACACACACACACACACACACACACACACACACACACACACACACACACACACACACACACACACACCCCAACTGTAGGCCACTAAAAACATAGATCACTTAACAGCAACACATCTTACCAAAAAATCAACCTCTCTCTCAGTGGATCATGGAAGAAGTGGGACCAAAGCCTCAGCAGTCCCTTACCTGTTACTGCAGCTACTGCAGACACTGGCTAATTACCCAGGAATAGAGATGACACTTGGAAGCTGCCAGAAAGCCCCTTATACACACCAGCAATTAGCTGTAAAGGTCCATTGAGCGGTAATGAGGCATCAGACACTAGCTAGGGGAGAGTGGGCAGTGGGGAGGAAAGGAAAGAAAGGGGAAGGAAAGGAAAGTAAAGGAAGGGGGAGATAAGAGCAAAAGACAAGTGCTGAAAGCAGGTGAGAGAAAAAAGGAAAAAGGAGGGGAGGGGTGCAAAAAGATGAAGATATGGTAGAGATAACATGAGCAGGAAACAATGGAAAGCAGAGACGAGGAGAAAGTGGAGGGAATGTTATTGTGTGTGTGTAGAAGGAACCTCCAAGACCTGCAGTTCAAAGTCACTTTGTTGTTAAGAGCTTAGCTGGAGGTCTCTCGCCCACTTGGCTGTCAGAGAACAACAGGCTCCCCTTGTAAAAGTGATATCTGATCTCAGCAAGATCATTTGTGCAGATTAAGGGCAAACTTGAGTAACATGAAAGCTCAAACCTTGACGGGAGCTGCCGGGCAGCAACATGAAGATATTATCTCGCTGCAGAGGAAACAGGGCTCTCTTGTAGCTTCACTGGATATTTGAAAGGTAAAAAATGGAGCCAGCGCAGGAAAAAACATTTTAACCTAATGCACCTGCTGCATTTCTGTGGTATGTTATGCAACTGTTAACAAACGTTTCAAATGTGATTTCAGTTTTTACGCACATGTTGTGCTGAAATTATTAGTTTGATACAAAATCACTCTAAATTGCAGCAACTCTGAATACCCTATTATTGTCTGCATGCATATAGTATATGGATACTAATGTACATGGATGTTTTCATATGGGTGTTCCTGAGGGACTTTACAGATACATCTATATTCCAGAGGCATGGATAATACATTATATATGACTAATAATATTCTCTATTATTTTTGTCTATTAATATTATGTTATTTTGCCACGTGTGAATAAAATCATGGGCAGTACTGGGCTCTGCTATCTGTTGATGGCTAGTCACAAATTTAAATTTAACTAAACACACAATTTACCAATTAAATGGTAAATTAACTTATTTATAGCTGCAGATAAATGAAATGTTCTGCTAATTCAGACATGAGCTTGACGCATGACATGAGCTTTGACTAAACTTTTGTCTGTCACATGGGCACGCATGCACACACACATACAAAGATGTAGTACATACATATGCAAGTCTACATACTTGTAGTTAAGGTCTTAAACACACACACACATACACATCTATACATATCCCTTTCTTCAACATATGAACCTGTTGACCTTTACTTGACCCTGGCTGCTCTTTTTCTGTCCGTAGTAAACTGACCAATTACAGCCTTCTCATTTTCTTCCCTCCATTTCCACATTCTCTCATATTTTATTTGTCTTTCACCACTGGCTCTTTTCTCCTCTGCTTATCTTCCCTCCCCGACCCTTCTCAGAATCCCTTCCTCTCCCCATGATACTCTCCTTTCTCCCCTTCCTCCATTTCATCCTCATTTCTCCTCGCCTTCCTCCTCGCCTCCACCTCTGCTACTTCACTCTCTTGATTAATTAGTCATACATGCTGAGTGGCCCTGCCAGTGCAGCCCAGTATCTCCATATAATTCCACTATTAAGTAGAGTCATGGAAAACAAATAGACCCACAGAAGAGGAGGAACGTTGAGAAAAATGAAAAGCCCAAGCTTAGAGGGGAAGAACTGTATGGACGAGAAAGATGGAGGAACAATGGGAGCAAGAGAAAACTCGTCTGGTCCTAATTAAATGCTCACCAACTGTGTGTAAATGACTGATGTAATAATAATAATAAAAAAAGAAAACGGGATTAAGTGTTCATTGCACTGCACCTTTACCACAAATGTTCTGTTAGCATTCACTAACAAGGCCTACAATTCTCCAGTTACATGCTCAATTATATCTCTACTAATTCCAATAAGATAACTTAACTTTATGAAATCAGCAACCTTCACAGCTATTAAAATACTTTCAGCATTTTGTATTGTAGAGAAAACTAGGAAATACATAAACAGGTAATTCACTTAAAATTCAATTAGGTTGCTGCTCCATGACTGATACCTTTCTCTATACTACTGATACTGATACTTCTCAAACAGCAATGTCAGCACGATGACAGCCAATAAAGAGATAACAGAAAAATCAAGAATAACAAAAACATAAAAGCCTTCCTCTTCTTTCATTTTTCTTCTCATCTCTTCCTTTAAATCTTCCCACCATCTTCCTGCTGTCTTTCTACATCTGGCCCACTGCTTTCTTCTCACATGTCGTCTTTCTTTTTCATTTTTCCTCCTTTGCTCCTCTGTTGCACTCCCACTTTTCCGGTTTTATGACCCAGCATCAATCATGAAGATTTAGTAAACTAAACGAGGCAGTGAGCTGACATAGGAGCAGGGCTGTGGGGCATTAGTTTGAATTCATGACCATTGTTGTTTATCTTTGTTCTGCTGCTTTCATGCTGATCTCTGCAGGATGTGGAGGGTCTCAGACACTCCCAAAGTTTCTGTATTTAAGACAACTTTTCAAAGTTTTTGACCATAATCATGCAGACGCCTCCAGTTCGAGGCAGTAAATTGGAGGAGTAATGGCCAATAGGAAGCTGGTCCTGATGTGGATGTGTTATGAATTCAGCTGTCTTTGGCTTAACTCTACAACTAGTACTACTTAATGTGTACGCAACGAATACATGTACTGTCTGTGCTGAACCACAGACACTATGGGAAAACCAGCATTATGAATTGCAGCACAGCTATCTTAAGACAGTATGTTTAAAAAGGTTACTCACCATGCAAAACGCACATACAGTCCATGTATCACCCCAGGGCAGCTTTATATATTGCACATGTATCCACAGAGGAGCTCTGACCTTGTGTGACCACATATATTACATCTGCGGGCTAGAGATATCTCTTAACAAGCTTGCTCACCTATCAGTGGCAGTGCTAATGCACTGTTGTCTTTTTCTGAACAGTTAATGTGAATCATCTCAGCTACAGCATCAGTGCCAACGTCCACGAGGCAAATTCCTGCACATTTATTATTGTGTAATTACAGTTGTTCTAATTCGGATACAAAGGGCACGTGCATAAGCCTTCAACTCCTACACAATGTTGACACTGTGATAAATGTTAGGAAACAGAACCCAGTGAAACCATACACCATTAGGAAACTACAGAGTGGATTTAAAACCATTACCGTTACCATTATCTCTGTCCTGCAATATGCTGTATGGCAAAGAAAAGGTTGATTATTCACTTCTGCTGTAGCACCGATCAAGTGGTTGTTTTATTTCTCTAGCTTTACTAACCCTCATCATCCAGAAATGCTAAATGTCCTCTGCCTCTGGCTTTTCATTTGTCTTTCTTTTTTTGTTTTTAACACCAATGGGTTTTGGGCGGTTGATCAGACAAAACAAGCAATCTCAAAATGTAGGCCCTGGGAACTTGTGATGGGCATTTGCAACTAATTTCTAACAAAAGCAAAGATAAAAACAAAAACAAACAGGTTAAACAACTTAATCTAAGCAATAATCTGAACAATAATTGGTTGCAGCTAGAGAAGAATACAAAATTTAGGGATGATACAGATGTTTTTCCTTCACTGTGCTCCAAAGGTGCAACCTACCCAACCAGACAGTGCTAATAACTATCACACTGTGACAGTTTTGGATTAAAGTTGTGAAGGGTTATTCACCCACAGTTAGGTTAGATGCTCCAGTCTGATCTTCTTTAAAAGGAAGCTGCTACTTCTGCCAATACTTGAGGATGAAATGTTTTCAAAGCACTCTTCTGGAGACATATTTGCTGATTCTCGTCCCAGCATTTTGTGACTATAACCCTACTCTACATACTGCTGGTTATTTATAAAGCTGATTATTTAGGAATTAAAGATTATTCTGTGGTTACACTGATTGGATTAGAATGACTTCGAAATGTCTGCGACACAAATGTAAATGTGATCGTTGTTTCCCAGTAATTGCCAGTAATCTCTGGGACTACATCAGTAACATTCAGTTAGCATTATTCTTTGTTAATAATTGTAAATCCATGCTCTTTGAGGAAGAAACTGGAGTTTAAGTAGAATCTACTTAACAGAGGTGCCATGGATGTAGTCGAGAGAAACAAAAAAGTGCATAAAAACCTGCTGGGCTTGTAAAAGGTAGAATAAGGGGGGAAAAAAATCAATAAGAATGCAATCATTTCAGGTGTATTCTCCAAGAATATTCCCCTCTATTCAATTTGTGGTAAAAATAAAAAATAGGTCTGGGTGGAAACAGAACAGAGTTTCGTAGAGCGGTGTGCTTGTCAAGGTTTATACGTTAAATAAAGCAAAGACAACAGAGGGGGCCGAAACAACAATCAGTGTTTCTTAACAGCGCAAGTTCAGTGACTGTGGGAGCAACAATGAAGCTGGAGTTATCTTCTTGGGAAATGGCCAAAGGGTTTTTATTCTTACATCAAAGCCGCAGTACAGGAAAAAAACATATCAACAGAGGAGAACCATGAAAACTGAAGGAGAATTGCTGAGTACACCTTCTAGCGCTGTGCTTTGAGTTATAGGGTCTTCAAAACATGACTAAAGCTTGTATTTCAAATGTACGCCTGAGATCAGACAACTCGCTTGACAGTAGCATAAAAAAACCAAAGTACCCTCTCACATCATTTAGGTCTATTATTCATATTCTATTTTCCAAGCTTATGACCATATTGTATGTTTCCACCCTGCTAGACACACCTGTGATTCCTGGCTGCTCTCCTTCCCAAACTGCTCATTGGGGAGAGCACTGATTGCACCCCAACAAAACACAGGCTCACCTGCAGTTCTACACACACACACACACACACACACACACACACACACACACACATGCAAACTTGCACAATTCAACACCATCAACATTATCCAGAACACCAGATGCGCCACTCAAAATTAATAACTCCCCCTTGGTGTTGCCATTCTGCCGCCCAACAGTTAACCTTGAGCATCATCTGATCAATAGCTTGTTTTATTGGTCCCAGCCCACTCCTTCAACTGCTTGTCAAACATAAAATGCATTGACAAACCCAACCTAAAACCTGCAGGCAGGCCTGTAGGTAGATAAGTACCAAGCAATGTGCTCACTGTCCATCTGGAAGGTGAGGGCAGTGTAACCAAATAATAGCTGGATGGTTCCCACTAAAACCAGTCATTAGGAGGCTAAATTAGTGGTGAGGCTTAATGGACCTGCACAGGCTGAAGGCAGAGCCTTAGAAATGGCTGCCTGCCACAGCTAACTGCTGGATTCATCAACTTTATCGGATTTTATCATCGTTTTGGATTCAGATCTAGGTTATTTCGTTGCACTTTGAAGCATGATATGGAAGAGAAAAAGTAAAAGTTTGAAAACATGAATTGCAGAAGGTTGTCATGGCATCCAGCAATTTTGATGGTGGTGCTACAGTAACATTAGGTGCCATTCAGATTACCGGTCTTAATAAGGTGGAACCTGTCTGTGCTCTCAGCTGCTGCTCAGCCTAAACCCCAAAGGCTATTATGGCTGTTCCAGATGCTATAATCATAGCTGGATCTGGGCACACAGGCTAGTGTGCAATTATCAATTTATCTGTGGCTGAAACACTTTTATCCTGATGTGGAGAGCCTGACTGGAGGGGATGTCTCCAGGTTCAAAAAACTGGTGACGGTAAACTGTGTTTTTAGATTTTAAAAGCATGGATGACATATACATTGCACTGTTTGTCATATAAAACAAACAATTAAGTAAAAAGTGTACAAGTGCAAACTGGGCATGTCGTCTTAGTGTAAAATATAGATGGGAAAGTAAGGTTTAACGTACAATCATAAATAATATAGGCAAAGTATACCGTTTTACATTTTAAAAGCTGACAGACTATAACAGGTACAGGTTAATGTTGTCTCTGGCACAAACAGAAAAACTGACCCAAAAATTACAGGGAGACTTCAAGTAAAGTATGGCAAAGTATGGACAGAAGAAAACACTTACGGAAAGCCGTGTAGAACTCATGCAGGCTGAGGTGGCCGTCGTTGTTGTAGTCGTCGTAACGCAGCAGGTCCTGCATGGTGCACTCCAACAGGCTGTCCTCCAGGTGCTCCTTCATGGAGATCTAACACACACGAACACACAATGACACAATGTGTTAAATCATATATTAGAACAAAAAAAAATGTGGTGAGGCAATTATTATACACAGCTACAAAATTCTCACCTTATCATAGCCTTTACTTATCATTTCTCTTCTGCCTTCATCTTTTTCTCTAAGCTATCTTATGCAAGAAGACCCACATTATGCACATTCAGCATAATTGTAAATCTGACATTTTGGAGATACCACACACATTTGACATATCAGTATTCCTCTAATAGCATAGCCTTGGCACTTCTTATGAATATAAACAGCTGGGCTCAGCCTGTTCCTTAAAGACATCCAATGGGAGGAATCACAGAATTCTCCATGCAATTAAAACTGTAGATATGCCTACATTCTGTATTTTACATATTTGAGTTATTGTGTATGATCTAAATTAGCAATAAGGCTTGCTGCTCTCTTTTACAAGATGACACAACGTAATTCTTGTGAAAGCATTCAAATTTTGCTGTTCCATGTGGTACAAGAGGAGATCAATGAGCAAGAGCAATGGTGATTTGAAATAAATTGCCTAACTGAATGTAATTAGCATTAGAAGTAAGTAATGAGCTTTTCATTGCACCAATAAATCGGATTAGATTTCCTTCAGAAGAAAAATGCTTCATGTACATAAACACCTGAATCACAGAAACTGACTCATTACGAGAGTAATTTCATTCTGTTGATGAGTGGGTTAAATGTGCGATCTGTCATCTAGGTGGTTTCTGATTGATTTTCTTTTCAAGAATATCTCTACTCTTGCTGCTTACACTGCATGCAGTCCCCGAGTTGATTCAAAGATGTTCCCCTGGGAAGACGCACCACTCTCTCTTCCATTGTTTATCATTTATGAGCCCTCTCTTCCACTTTCGTGGTGCATCTTTCTCAGGGGAGCCATCTTTGAATGGGTAGCGTTAAGCAGTTTTAGAGAGATAAACACAAGACTCAGCTTATGTTAAAAAATTGCTATTGCACTATGCAAAAGAAGTTGTTTTCTATAAAGGCATAGCTGTTAGTAATAAAAGTCCCAAACTCTCAATGCAAGTCTGTCTTTGCTAAAAGATTATTCATATTGGAAAGCTGAATTCTGTGTTTAAGTGCTGGAGGAGCATTTAAAAAGACTTAAGTAGTAACTTTCAATCAAGGAAAATAAACCTGGCCAAAGTAAAAATAACAGAAGTGATCAGCAAATAAAATATATTTGCATAATTACAATTTACTGTATATAGAAATAGAAAAAATGTACAGACAACAGATACTATAGAGAAGCATAAAACAATGAATGTGTGTGGCCTTCAAAAAGGAAACTCTGTCTCTGTCCCAGTAAACAATCATTTTGGAATTTGCAGTTTAGTAGATGTCCTGTCAGCTAAGTTAAAACCAAGCTTCATTTGTTTACAATGTAAGTGTTTTTAGATTTCGATGTCAGATAAATAGCCTTTTCAAAGTGAAGAGGGTTCTAACTACACATATGGTATACAGTTATCTTTGTTAGCTAAACCTTTCAAAATTTCTACTACATTTAGCATGGTTTTAAAGTCTTGTCTTCAAATACTCTGGCTAATAGGACTGGACTCTGGTTTACAGAAGGTAGATCTGTGCAAAATACCCACTTAGCTTATCTTGGACTGGTGAAACTTCATATTAGTTCCGGGTAAGGAGCATGTTTTTGACATTGACCAAGCTTAAATCTGTACTGAGCTTAATTTATACAGAGTTTAAAAAAAAACAACAACTTTGTTTTCTCCTTGTGTTTTGTTGTTAGCTAGACATAATGTATTTAGTGACTCAGAATTTAGACTAGAGACACATTTTTCTTTTCAATCACTTGCGTTATTTTTTCTATCCTATGCACAGATCTAAAATCTTGGGAAGAACAACTCTGAGACAACAGCTGAGTCAATGAGAACCTTGCAGTCAGACAGCAATATTAGATTTCACTCACCAAATATAAGTGAGGCAGGTGTGTCAAAATGCCCAGATAGATCAAACTAGACCACTCACACTGCTGGTTCTCTATGACAATGAAAAATAATGATTTGAGCTACAATGAGACATGAGATACTGTCCACTGTATTACTGGTGATGCCACAATGCAAAAGTGTATATATCTATTAAAGATTTTCTTTAAATTTTGGTGATTTTCTGTTATTTCTGACAAAAATGGTTAAATTGCTTTAAGGCCAAAACATTGAGAAGACTATTACTATGTAAGCTCCACATATAATTCCTTCAGCTATGATTTCAAAGCCTAAAAATATAGCCTCTGTGTTTCTCCATCTCCTTCAATTGATTCTATATGGAGCTGCACATGTGACATGGCAGATTAAGGATGTGACAAACTTTTTTTGTTACTGCCTACAGCAGACTGCAGCCATGTGTTCACTGACTCAGACTGATCTGTCCTTGGGCATTTGGATAAAACATTTTAAACTCAAAGTACAGGACTTAACCCTCCAAGCCCATCTGTGACACTAGACATATCCCAAACTGGAGACCGTCTGGATGGATGACTGAAGTTCATCTGTGAATTCCTTTGATTCTTAAAAGCATTATTGTGCTGAATTTATGAATTCCAACAGAATATTTTATCTAAAGACTTCCTGGCAACATGTCAGCATTAGTAATTGCTAGCCGTGACTGATCAAAATCTTTTGTTGGATCTTTAATGCAGCTCTGCCAGAAAAGGACTTTATTATTTATTTCTGCCACTGTAACTAGGCCAAGAATCACTCAGTCTTTTTAATTTTAAAAGGGGACAAAGCACTTGTCACTTAGAACCGCAGTGAGATGACAAAAGATTAATTACTGTGGCATTTTTGACTCTATATTTAGTTGCACTTCTAACAAGCTTGTTTTTCTTTAGCATCATACGGTCACTCTTTCAATTTCCACATAATAAGAAAGAGCTACAGCACAAGTGAAATGTTAGACATTAAGACTGTCAAGCATGTGACAATTTATTCTTCCCGTTGTAGTCTGCAGTGACTCTAATGTGGTTCACTGCGGTCTGGCAGAAGCCACTGAGATTATAGCATCGGTTGGGAGGAGTCTAATTAACACTCATCTCTGATGCCCACTTCCTGATACCAGATGATGCCCACAATAATTTCATTTCCTCATCCTGCAAATATCAATGCCAATCCTTTCTACAGTCCCCACACTGTTTCCCATCAGATCCTGGTGGGAAGATAACCTCATTGCACATTTTTCATTATTAAACAAGATGATTAAGGGGGCATCCTCATAGCCAAATGGTTAGGGCGCGTACCATGTGGGCCCTAGTGGCCTGAGTAGGTGGACCCCGGCTCAACTCCCGATCCAGCCAGACCTTTACTGCATATCATTCCCCAACGACATGCCAATAAAGACAAAAAAAAGCCTGAAAAAAATACTTAAAAAAAAAAAACAAACAAGATGATTAAATGTTCCAACCACATGTCACTCACTCCACTTTATAATTGGACCATATGGTCCTTCAACACACGGTGTAGAGAGACACGCAAAAGAAAATCGGACTGTTGTCCAGTGTGAGTTGGCATGGGCTTTTGTTTTAAGGGTAAAAGATCTGCTGTTGCCAAACAGAGGCTCTTCACACTCTCACACAATCAAACATAAGGTAATAAATGTTTTCAGAATTAGAAAAAAACACTGTTCCAAACATGAATGGTATTTTAAGAAAGTAACTAAATAATCTCTTCACTGAGAGATACAGAACTGTACAAAAGTGAAGATGCTTTCAAAATAACGTCATGAATAGTTTTTGTCATTTAACCTCATACAAAGTGCAGTAAACAGAGAACACCTAAATGATTTGGTGTGGCCATCCTTTGCCTTTAAAACAGCACCAGTTCTCCTCAGTACCCTTGTGTATAGTTTTTCATGGTATGTTTCAGTGTTGCAGGACTCCTTATTCTTCTTATTGCTCAAGATAGTTCTTTATGACTCTGGCTGTGTATCATACATTGTCATGCAACAGAATTAATTTGGGACTGCCTAGACACCCCCCTAATGGTGCTGCTTTATGGATATGTGCTAAACTTTTTTCATAGTGCTGAATATTCCACATATATCCCATGCTTATACCTCTTCTTTCATCTAACCATTTGTCTGCCCAGCCATACATTTATCTTATTATTCAGGCCATCTCAGCTTGATACTCACCTTTTCCAGCTCATCACTGACCAGTCTGCCATCCTGGTTCACATCCAGGTATTTGAACATGGTGTCCACCAGTGCTCTCTTCTCCTCCATGTCTCTCTGCTGGCTCTGCTCTCCAGTCTTCAGCACCTTGGGTTGCATATCCAGCAGCATGTTTTTCAGCCTGTTGTACTCTGACATGGTGCATGCATTGCCTACAAGAGCAAACACAGATATGGAAGAAAAGACATTTGATTGACCTCAATTATAGAAGCCGAAGCCTTTGGATTGTAGCTGTAAATTGGATTTAATGTGTTTGTGTGTTTTGTAGAGGGAGGAGAGGAAAAGAGGGCAAGAGGGATAGATAGTGTGCATGTTTGTACATGCATGTGTGTGTCCTTGAGTGTTTACTCATTTAAAAAATGTTAGTTTTTGTTTGCATAATTTGTCTGACAGCTTTTCAGTGCAGGGGGTCCAATTAATTACAAGTAATCCTTGAATCCACATGAAAACAAAAGGTAAACATCCTCATTTAGACCCTCTCAAGCTTCTTGTCCTTCTTTGCTATGGGATTAGAGCTCATGTTTCAAACCAGACTGGGTGTCTAGCTCCAGATTCTCTGCAAGACTCTGCCTGATGAGGAGGCGCAGAGGAAATGAGAGAAAACAAATTAATCACGGGCAGCACTCAGCATTTATTCTTCACACTTGAAATCAATAATTATGCAAAACACGTCTGTCACATGCTGTGAGGGACATGATACTAATGGAGAGCGCACATGCAAATAAGCGCAAGACACAGAGAGTGAGAAGACAAGGCTTTGCTTTTCTTTTCTCTTGTATCTCTCCTTTGCTTTAGTATCACCTAAGCCAGATGACAGCATGAGAGATTCTGATGGGAGAACAGGAGATAGAGAGGCCTACGTGCAAGTCAGAACATGGTGATGTGAGAGTAAAATATGAAAAAAAAAACAAAAACCTCTCACATGAATAAATCATTAGGTGACGTCCCTGCCCGATCACTGCAGAGCGGGAGGCCCCCCTCTGAGAGTACATGGGAATGAATCTCACTGACTAATCGCCTCCGACATCTCAACAACTATCAAAGATAACAAATGCAAAATGAGGGGAGACCACAAACCTAAAAGAAAGACTCTAGAAGTTTAGTCTAAGCTTCTCCTTTTGGTCCCAAACTCATCGCAGTGGGGAGTGCTGCCAAAGCATATCTACGGTTGATAGTAAAAACTGTCACAGCAGCAAAGTCAGCAAGGGTTCAACTAGGCCACAACAGAAAGATGAAGTCTCCTGCTGTGGTACTGTATGTTAAAGTATACAGTAAATACATACATTAAAGATGCACATATTTTTATGCCTGCGCATGTGCACACACATAGTGTTGCCAGATGCGTAAAATGTCTCCTTATCTTAAAGGACAGCTCAGGGTGACCTATGATTAAGTCCTCAAAACCTTTTAAGACTACAGGTTCTGTTACAGGGACATTGAGCAAGCCTTCAATGAACAATAACAAAACATGACTTGTTTCTATTACATGCACTGCTCTCTGTGTATAATCACAGGGTGCCAGAACAGCTTTAATGCACCCTACCATGGGTATAATCATTTCCTAACCTTGACAAGGTGATTCTGGTTGTGTTTCATTCACCAGATCTCATCCTCAAGCATGAAAGTAATATTGTCCTACATTTCCTTATTGCCAACAGTTACCATGAAAAGACCAACACCCAGCCAACAATTTCTGGCTCATCCCTGCTTTGATGAACTGCACACAGGAACAAGTGAAATTATGGAACCAGGCATAAGACATAAGAGGACCTCTAATTTGTAATCTTCAGATTTGGTAATCATGCATCTATTAGTGTGTTGGGATGTTTTGCTTGGTGGTGGGCGTGCAGAAAACAGTGAGTAATGAAAGGAAGTCATAAATCCAATGAATCTCAGTTATCAATGACACACATAAATGTGTCTCACACTGACGACCCTTCTACTTATTGCAACAAAAAGACTTACACACCCACACAGTATAGACAATGCACTCCTCTCTACAAGCAGCGCAGTCAAGTCAAGGTCTTGGCTAAATCCCTGCTCAATGTTATTCCTACGAGGGGAATGAGGCGTGAGAAGGATCAGACATGAGGGATCATCACCAAACTGTCATCCCTGTCCCCGCTCTGGAAGGACAGAAATAAATTAACACCCCCACGCTGATTTACATCTTGTCATATATGGAGAGAACAATCCTCTCTTTGCTCAGACTTACTCTGCCCCCACAAATATCTATTCAGGGGAAAAAATATCTGACGGGAAATTCCATGGTTTTATGTGTAAAACCTTTATATTTTGAAAGCACTTTAAATACTTGTGTAAGAGGAAACATATTCTGCCAATGCTGCTGTACTGACATAGGCAGATTAATGTAACAAATTACTTTAGTACCCTAATGACCTTTTTACCTCTTCAGGTACATGTCTTATCCTCTGTATATGGTGAGAAAGTCAATGCTACACCTGGATGTTAAGTGAATCTTTGCTGGACTGAATGTCCTTTGATTCAGTCTTTCTCATTCTGCTGAGCACAGCAGCTGCAGTGGTGACAGAGAAATATCTGTCTGTATTACAGTGCATCCACCCTTGACTCTAACACTGTTTTATTGTTCTAGAGGGACTAGGACTCTCTTTATTGCGCGTTTGAAATGTTAGCTGCTTAAGTGAGTGATCCGAAGCTGCTTGCACCATGGACACCCAATGTCCCGGAGATGGGGCTCCACTCCACCACACAGAGCATCCTCCAAGCTCACACTTTATAAAATGTCAGGCAGGGGAAAACAAACAGAGAACCAGGGAAGAAAAGTCCCTGTCAAGCTAAAGGGAACGGATTGAATGAGAGGACAGAAAGTCACAGACGTTTAAAGGGGGTATATTTCTCTAAGGTTTAGAGAAAAAAATGTAGTGTGAACAAATGTGACTGTAACCAAGTATGTCAAAGTGACTTTTGTAAATAGTATAAACTCTGCTATAGAAAATCTAACTTTCCTAAATGCAGTCCAAAAACTGCCACACTCTCCAGTGGCGAGAGATAAGGTTGATGAACACCAAAAACCATGGCTTGTTATTGTTGAGTTGTGGTGGAAGTTAGAATCTGCACAAAAAACATATATTTTAAATCCATACTTGCACTGTAACATTCTGTACTGTAATCATTTATTGGTTAATTGACACCACTGTGGAATCTTGCCCATCCTCCACATTTTTCTCTTTACTTTCCATTACCAGAACATTACATTCAGACATTTGTACTTTGAAAGAGGCCCTAATTTGATATTACATATAAACAGAGAATACAAAAAAACATTAAATCTGGGTGAATAACAGTTTAAATATTATATTTAACTTTTTTTTTTTTGTTAAAATCTGTAAAATCAAAAATGCATCTTTAAAACTTGAAAGATCTGGGAAAGTTTATGATGTTTATTTCAATGCATAAAAATTTAAACATAGTGTGAAACACTTCTTTCTCACCAGAAATCACCCAGGTCTGACCTGACAAAAAGATATATCTTTATAGCAGAGCATAATCCAGTGCTGGTAAGGAATCAAAACAGATTTGTTGCTGGTCTGCTTCGAGTGTTGCTCGCCAGAACAATTCGTTCAGAATTGTGGTGGAGAAATTCAAACGGTACAAAGCAGTCACATGTCCACTGCAATTGAGATGTGTATGAATCAAAAAAAGCTAAAAATTTCTCCTGTACTTATTGGATGAGTTCTTGGCTCTGGCTAAAGGACAGAGAGAGGGAAGGGAAATCCAAGGCATCAATCCTTTAGATGAAGAAACCTCCCTGCGATGCCCTCCAGGATGTAAAAGTGCTCTGTGTTAAATTTATGTCTGCCTGACCTCCTCTGGCTGAGATGATGGGATTATTTACTACCATGCTGTCTGTGTGCTGCTAATATGCGATGGTGATGGACCTCCCCTCCAGATAATTATGAATATGATGGACACTCTTTGCTCCTGAGGGCAGCAAGGTCTAAGAGAGCTGAGCCAATCTTGGAAGGGTGACACAAGTCACAGGAGAGCCTCATATTGCGTAATCGCTGTTGGCAGCTGTTTAAATCGGCTTACAGTGAGCTTCATAGCCTATCCAGCATTTTCTCTGTGACTGCTGTGACTGAAAACATTTAAACTTTCTCCATGTCAGTATTCATAATACTAAAGTTTCAGTATATTTTAACTTACAAGGAAAATGTACATAATTTTTAAGTCACACACTTGCCCATACAAAACTATGACAACGTGCGTAGAAGAAACTAGACAGCTGAAAATACTTACATAAAGCATAACTGGCTAAAATTGTTAAAAATCATTTATCAAGAAAGAAACCTCAACTGACCCACAAAAGGATAAACAGTACAGCTCATGGATGGATGGATGGATTTTTGCAATCAGTGGCAGTCAACATTATCCTTGCTAATTGCATTTTTTCCATGCCTGTTCACAATAAAAGTCACCTTGTGGTTAACTGGTTGATTGCTTTTAATGTGAAGCAGCAGCAGTAGAGAATGTTCAGTATGCATTAGCGCTAAGTTATTACAGTTCTGACTGTAGGAGAGCTGTCAATGAACAGAAAGGTTTCTACAAATGAGATGAAATTACAAATTGTAAAACGGAAGCACATATACTATTGCTTGCAAATTTCATTGTAGGTGTACAGCTAGGGAAAGGCGGACTCTGCCAGTAGCAATGACACCAACTATATAGAGTGGTAGTTATTGAGCACAATACATTAACTCACCTTTCAGAAAAAAAAGTCAACCAAAAATAATACCAATAATGGAATTTGAAATACTAAAAACCTTAAGGACTAAATCTAAAAATTCAATTACAGATGTATGTGTGGATTCTACTCTTGAGGACCCTCTCTCCAGATGAATCCAAGCAGCATGTGAGACATTCTGCAGGAAGTGCAATAAAAACTCCATAGACATATATTTCCATAAATATGAAACCATGGCACAAGCCCAGCCATTATTCAGAAACAGCTTGCACAGCATCCATCTACAAAGAACAGCAGGAGGAGGCTGGGGAGGTGTAGGGAGTTTGCAGCAACCTGGGTCAACAGCAGCAGCAGCAGCAGCAGCAGCGGCAGCAACGTGAGCGATCAGCAGAGTAAGAGTACGAGCTGTCAAGTTATAAAGACCTCACTGACAGTTTGAATGTGACTGGGGATTGGAGTAGTCAGCCGATATCAACCATGAGCTATCAAAACTGACCATGAATGAAATATAATGGTCAGTGGTAGAGTAAACAAAATTCTTGCTCTCTGAATATGGGACCGTTCTTGGGAGCTAGTTATTGATAGTGTGAGAAATAATCCTGTATCAAAAGAAATAAAAAGTGATGATTCATAGTTTAAAGTGACTCTAACATTTCTCAGCTAATACATATCCCCTCCCCCCTACTGATTTAAAATGATGCCTCTAGATATCCTGAGTACAGGAAAGCTGTCTGCCAGTTTGCCTCACCATACATTCAGCAGAGTGGATCAGTGTGCGCTCACGAAGCCTTATCAGTGTGTGTGCAGCTTGGCACCGACTAAATGAGAAACCCATTGCAACACCAAAGTTATTGGCAAAGCAGTGAAGGAGAAATAGTATAGTAGCATTCACTCCCTGCCTGTCTGTCTGTCTGCAAACCTATCATCTAGTACTGGCTTCTCAAACTGCACATCAGCACTATACACATCAGCCCTATATCTCTTCCTCTCTCCTCCTCTGGATCCAACTCTCTTTCACTCTCACTTACTCACTCTCACAGAGAATCCCATCAGGCTGACGAAAAGGATAACTTGCAGGGACACGCAGAGTTTAGTAGCTACGCAGGCTGCAGCAACTGCCCTGTTCCTCTATTTGGTTTTAGTGCCCCTCTGAATCAAGTAAATGCTTACCATAGTAAATGTGGTAGTTATTGTTGACACTGCAGCTGCTCTTATTTTAATAATTGGTGTATGGAAAAGCCTGCTGAGCCCCATTTCACAAGTAATGATATTGTCTACAGTGTCAGTACCGTTTACACTTTTCTTTTTTGTTTCTTGATTATAATGTAAGTGGTTTTCCATCAAACTGCAATTGATTTACTTAGGGGGTACAGATAGTTTTTTAAATTTAGCTGCAATGAAGGATTTAAGACTTTTTTTATTTGTTTTTTTTCCTAAGAGCACCACATTAAGGCTGTATTTGGGTTTGGTCATGTATCAAATGAGTTGTAGCTGTTTATTTTGAAGAATTTCAGTGATTACTTCAGTAGAAGTATTCATGCCCAAACTGTAGAAATTTTTTACTACTGGTTTCAGCTTGTCAGATTGAATATCTTGGAGTTCATAAATAAGGATGCATGCATATTGGGTGTTGCATATTGTTCATGGTGACAGTGCCCTCTAAAGAGAGGCAACAGAGGCAGAGTAATAAAGAGCTGAGAGAGCTGGTTTCAAAGCAGCAGGCAGCCAACAGCTGAATCATTAGGATTGAAATATCAGCAACACACTTTATCTCCAATAACTATTTTAGTCTCTTCACAATGGGTGTTTCTTGCCTGTATTAAGACTGAGGAACTCATACCTCGCTCAACGTTCCAACAGTTGGGGGTGGTTGTGTGTGTGTGGGAGGATTTAAAAAAAAAACAAAAAACGAGCCACTGCCTGTCAAAAAGGTTGACTGACAGAGTGCTACTGATCAAGACCATTATAAAACTGGCAGAGGCGTTTGAGGTCAAAAGTGTACACCCACCATATAGTTCTATCTCTACTACGGCAGGGAAGTTTAGATGTATCGATCAACAAAATTATGTTACACGGACCCATAAGAGTGTGGTGTACTGAACTTTTTGTAATACCATGTCACGCAAGATTGCAATTTTAGTGATGTGTGTGGTGACATCATTAAAAAGTCAGACAGGACATGAGACTTGAGAAGTCATAAAGGTTGTAAACAAACCCCAAAGTCAGCTAAACTGATTTGAAAGCAGTCTGTTGTGTGTAAGTGTGCAATTTACACACTGAGTTTCTGATCAACATTGACCTATTCTACTTACAGTAGTTGTATGAGTGAGTACATTATCATAACTGATAGAAACAAAGGTCAAATGTGACACCCGAGTTGAAATAATGTTCATACACATGCATATTTGGATCATCTGTGTGATAATTTATTTATCTAATACATAACATCAATATAAATGAGTCAACACTCATACATACTTGGTGCAAATGTTCCTTAAAAAATAATTTCCTCTCATTTTCACAGGGCTTTGTAGTACCATTAAAGAATAAAAAACATATTCACTCCTTCCCAACAGCCTCCATTAGCTTGATTCGCCCTTTTTTCGCAAACCATTTCCTATAGATATGTTGTATACCATAATTGCAGTCAATGCAATTTATTATTTTATGCTCTACATTTTTCCATGATCAATAGCATAATTCTCACAAATTGCAGCCCAGTTGCACAGAAAATCGCCTCTAACCTGCATGCAGTTTTGGCTGTAACAGCAGCAGACTACTGCCTAATGGAGACACATGTGGCTTTCAGATGACCCGTAGGACCCATGAAGCAAATAAAAGAGAGCAGAGTTTGTTCAGTGCAGGGTCAACAACAGCAACACAAAGAATAATCAGATCCTCAATGGCAGAGACAGAATATAAATACAGTTGCACTTGCACCCTCAGCCCTGGTGAAGCGGATTTAGCCAAAGAAAATAATTACCAAGCACCCGCTCCTGCTAATAGATTGAGACTGAGAACAAGCTCAGGCGTTGATTACATTTTTAGCATCCATCGTCCTCTCTCCCCTGCACCTGCAGTGTAAGTTACAGTAATCTCAAGGCCTTTCACAGCTCTTGCTGAGGCCTGCAAGCTGCTGCCTGATGATCCCACGAGTATACAACTTTTAAATTGCCTGGATGTGGGGACTGGAGGAGATGGCCGCCTCTGGCTGCATGTGGCCTAACTGAACCCCACTGACGACAGAGAACCCTGGACTAACATCCAACATTAGCCTGCCCAAATGCCGCAGTGACCTTGTGGGGAAAGTTTCAGAGGCACAGAAAGAATGGCCGATTTTAAGTAACTCAAAGCGGGAGGTATGCTGAAACAAGCAAACCCATTACTCTTTCCGAACGTACCCACTGCCACTTCCACCCACTCAACTCATAACTCCCCATTGGTGATCACCTCCACCATTGGCTTTAAATCCCCAGTCAGCCTTAAAATGTGTCACAATTATGACGCTTGCCACCTCCCCCTCCTCCACAAGGGCATAATCATCAGTCTCAGCAACAACTGACATACAGACTCTCTTCTGGGCTCAGCTCTCAGGTTTGGAGGGCTTTGGAACAGGGGGAGTTTAGGGGGCTGGATTTAAGGTGCTTAAAAATCTTTTTTGAATGTCAATTATCAGTGGGTATCAGTGGTAATTCTGCTCGACAGGCATTTGTTTCTGTCTTGATAGGTAACAGAAAGAGAATGATGCACTCTGCTCAGTCATCAAATCCATCTAATGTGTTAACAATTCCATACTGAGGGTCCCCATACTAATTCAACAAAGCTAGCCCTGCTGAATATTTGATCTACCTTACCAACAACTCAGTTTTAATTAATGACCTTATCACCACCTATTATCTTGATTTTATGCTTTGAACTGACACCTGGCTAGGTAGAAGTAGCAATGCACCAGTTCTGACTGAGTCAGCCCTGCCAAGCTAATTTTATGAACATCTGTTGACCTGTCAGGAAAGGTGGTGGTGTTGCTGCTGCATTTAGAGACTCGTTTGAATGCAAGAGGTTATCATGAGGTAATTTTGCTCCATTGAATCTCTTTGTACAGTTTTGAAAGGGACACCAAAAATCCTGCTGTTAACAATTTACAGATCTTGACCTTGACTGATCTTGACTATCTTATCATAACTGGAGATTTAAACATTCACATTGATAATCCTAAAAACAAAACTGCAAAAGAATTCAGTGGTCTATTTGAAACTTTTGATTGAAGCAGCATGTGAAAGGGCTCACACTGGATTTGGTTATTAGCAAGGGTGCTGATATTTCTACCACTGCTGTCAGGGATGTGGGCCTCTCAGACTATTTTTGTGTTTTCTTTGATAAGTCAGTTTCTGTCAGAAAAAAAGTATATAAATGAACATACTATTTGTCTTTTTATGGAAGCCATGTCTGTGTCTGTGAGCCTAACATCAGATTCTGTTTTTGACTGTAAAACTCTGAAAGCTATTGATGCCATTGCACCTAAAAAGTTAAAAACATCTCTGGCAAGGAGAAAGCACCGTGGAGAAGCTCCCTAGCTGTCACATGTCAGAAAAGAGTATGCAGGAAAGCTGAGCACAATTGGAGAAAAGGCAATCTTCAGACTCACTAAGAGATATTTCAAACAAAAAAAAAGGCTTTGTATTTATAACTCTGAAATAAAAAAGGATGGCGAGCCTTTTTGTCCAACAATATCAACAATACTATCAACACTGTTGAGAAGACTACCATTCCATGATATGGCTATCCCCTGACTTCCTATTTCTCAATACTGGTAATAAGCTTCACATCTTTTAGTGAAAGAAATCGAAACACAATTTCTCTATGTCAAACAATGGAACCAGCCCAACTGCCGCAGCCACGCTGAAACTATTTTGCTAGATTGTCAGCATTCAGTGCTATCAGTACTAAAACACTGGAGTATGCAGTTAAGCATTTTAATCGATCCACGTGCTGTTTTGACACTTCGCCAACCTGCTTTTCCAAAAATGTTTTCACTTGTCTGGAAATGGATGTGCTGAAAATTGTCAATGGCTCACTTCTATCAGGCATTTTTCCAAAATCACTGAAAAGTGCAGCTGTTATGCCCCTTCTAAAGAAAGGCAGAAAAGCTCCTTCAATATTATATAATAGAGGCCAATTTCTGATCTTACTTTTATCAGGAAAATTATTGAAAAAGCGGTTTTGGTTAATTTTACCAGCTTAAATGTGATAGGCCTTTTGGACAGATATCAGTCTGGTTTCAGACCACATCACAGCACTGAGACAGCACTGATTCAGGGAAAACACTGGCTTTGGTGCTGGCTGATCTTAGTGCAGCCTTTGATACTGAGAAATGAGTGGGATTATCAGGTACAGTCCTCAGTTGGTTCAGATAATACCCTGAAGGCAGTGGCTACCTTGTTGCCACTGCTGCACGCAGATAGAACCCGGTGATAAATGTGCCCCAACTCTTAACTACTTTTAAATTGAAATTAAAAACTCTGCTGTTTTCCTGCACCTTTGATTGATTGGTTCCTCTAGTGCACTTTTATTTCCTTTGTTGTATTAAGGGCAACTTATTACTTCACTGTAAATGAAGTATAATGGTATTATTTTTATTTTAGATATTTCATTTTATCTAATCATTTTTAAAAGCTATCTAAAGCACTTTAAATTGCCTCTATGTTTGAAATGTATGTCTCTATTTTAGTTTTTTTTAATTATGCTTTGGTTGAATACATATTGAATTTAAGTTTGATTCATCAGGGTCTCGCTGGTTAACCTTGAAGCTTCTGTCACTACTTCTCTGCTTTTAACTGAGGCAGCTGTCAAGGTTCAGTTGAGCATTGTCACCTTTGTCTTTGTTCACATGATCACAAATGAACAAACTCAATTTGGTGATGAGACAAAAGTCATGAGATGTGGTTGAAACCTCAGGAAGTAGTTAGTGAATGGACCTTGAGATATGAATACTGTGTCAAACTGCTGTTTCCAAGATCAAAAATGAACTTTTTCATTCTTATGCTTGGTTAAGGTTAGGAAGGATTAGGCACAGATAGGTTACTACTTCCAAATTCAGTCCAAATTCACAAAAAACAAGTAAGTGGTATATGCAGATGAAACAGCAGAAAACTTTCTACTTCCACATCTAAGGATAACTGAGGACCAAAAAGTAGCAGCAAGTATGGAGAAGAAATTCTTCAAATGACAACCACTACAGGTAAAATAATGAGGATGGAATGGCGTGCTCACAGTTTCACCGAGTATGATCAAGTAGTTGGCAGGTGTGAGTAATTTTTTCCCCCACATAATACACGTGCAGATCAATGCTGCAGAGTACTGACACTTGAAAAACAACAAAAAAGGAACAAGAGGAAGACAGGGACGTACGCCAAGAACACAGCTTTTATTCTCTTTCCTCAGTCAGAGAGGAAACGGTTCATCCCTTTTATCTGAGAGTTTTATCTTTCATCTAAATTCTGTCTGTCAACGTTCACCTTAAGAAGACTCTTCATCTCTCATTCTTTTGTTTCTCTCTATAGGTCACAACTTTGCTTCAGTGACACAAGGCTGAACTATTTTGCGTAGGAGTCTCTTGTGATAGGAGATTCTTTTTTTTTTTTGGGTTTTCTCACATGCATGTAGCAGCTTCAACACCTAACAACACATCAACTGGTGTTAAGAGTGCAGTGATGCCACTAAAGAATTCTTTGTCAAAGTGAGGAAAACTTCTCACACTTTTTACTGCTTAAAATCACAATGTGAATTAAAATGATAATTAAATAATGTTATCAAATATTTCAGACAGAAATTTTGCTGCAAACAGGAATTATGTGACTTTTCTTTTAATCAAAATATTCATTGTATTAGCAATCATTCCAAGCATAAACCCACTTCATAAAAGGGAAATTAATTTAGTCTCTGATGTTTTCCCAAGAGGCAAGATGAATTGGTCGGCAACATTTGAGTTTCCACAGTCATGCAATACCACTGGTGTTTTCATTACCACCAGACGAAGTAAACATAGGGAGCTAATTTCAACTTTGATGACAGCCCTCAATTATAATGAGTATGTTTCCCCCTGAGCTAATGAGAGACAATGCAATTAGTTGATAATGTGGTCATTTATTTCCCTCCCAGTAATTACTGTACAGTCATTTGCTTGTTGGTACATAAAGGTAAAGATACTTTGTCCCCCCTTTTCATTCTTTAAGTTCATTACTAGGCCACTGGGGACAGTTGAATGCATCCTCAATTGAGAGCACAATGTTCAGCTTTTCTGTGTCACTGTGGCAGAATGAAAAGTACTTATGACCATGGTGGTGTGTTGCATTTTGCTGTTGCATGTGTTATTGTATTTTTGTCAGATGCTGTTTTTTTTTAGTTAATGTAATGTTTGCCAGATTATGTTTTCATTAATTAAATTAAACAACCAAATGTTTATATTAAAAAAAAGTAAATTTGCAAACTGATCACTGTCAAACAGGAACATTACATTATCCACTCTAGTCAATTAAGCCATGATTAATTTTTTTTATATTCATCTTTAGGAACTCAAAGCTCTTGCTTAAGGTTCTAAAAAGATAGTGCTCTTGATTTAAAAGTTGGTGCAGCCCAGTGCAGGCAAAAGTTTTACAACCAACCAAGACGATTCCCTAACTTTCAATCAAGCCAATCATTCAAGTGTTTCAGGATTCTACCTTTAACAACACATGGGATGCAGAACATCAACCTTGGTCTCTGCAGCCCTTTGCTTTGTATGCCCAACCATCCAAACCCAATTTCCCCCCAATTACTTCAGTGCAGTAAATGGATGTCACAATCCTGGATTGTAAAAATGTTGCTAGTGAATGTAATTCTAGCAACATTTGCAGTCCCTTCAAAGTCCCAACAACTCTAAGTCAGACTGTAAAAGTAAATCTTCACCTTGAAAATTTCATACATTTTAAAATATCCCTTGTGGTTTAATAAAAAATATTTGTCATCTACCACCAATTTCCTTCAGTAGGGCCAAGATGAACTGTAGCAAAACATACTGAAATGAGTGTTTTTACAGTGAGTAACTGTATAATTCAATAGCCAATGGAACAAGTTTATGTACTACATTTTTTTAGTGTTGAAATCAGTTATTCTAGATTTTCACTGTCACAAATTAAAATGCCTTTCTGGTTAATGACTTACTGCTGTGACCATATTGTGTTCCATGTTCCCTTTTATGAGGTTAAAAAAGGGAATAAATGAATCAAACAGAACAAGAAGTCAGAGTGCATCTGACTGCATTGCACACCCAATTGGTTGCCCCAAGGTACACCAGCAGTAGTGGACTGATATTGACTCATTAAAGGTTTACAACTGGAGTCCTTCTCTCTGCCAGCAGGTAGAAACCATAGCAGAGCAGGCCATTAACCACAAAACAGAACTAATGAAGGGGGAAATTAACAAAACACAAACAAATAACACATATATTTCTGATTTCCCTGTCTGGCTTCTATTGATATGGCTTTCCTGTTTGCATGTCGCCTCCTCAGCTCATTATGTGAAGCTATCTGGGTCACACACATCTGCCACCATTGGGGGAAGTCATCAAACCAAGAAGAAAAAAAATACAGGAAACATGTTTTGTCAAAGTTGTAGTTTTCCATTAATAATGAGGTGACCTGGATGGACTGTGAGTTATTCGGACCTTCCTGCCTCCAGACTATTTATAGAAATGACCACAGTGCAAACGCAGAGCAGGTAAATTTATCACTGGGGCTGGGCAGTTAAAAAACATGTACCCCATTTCAACTCTGTGTCCCTTCAGAGGATTGCTTCTAAAAAAGAACTGATGACTTTTAGTCTGGCTGTGATATTTCTTTTTCTTTCTTTCCATCTAACCCTTTCCTAACCGTGTTCTTCATGAATTCACATGAGTATAACAGACTATCAGGGATGACAGGCTTTCCAACATAACAATTTCATAACAGTGGGAGCCAGTCCGTCAGACAGCAGCTTGTCAACTGGAATGACATGTTTCAAAGCTTGGGATATTCAGCTATTTAAATACCCATTGGCTTTCTGGCCCCTCAGGATCTGGGGCCAAGCTTCCATATCCCTTCTCTCATGTCAAAGACTGTCACTCATCATGCAGAAATCCAATATGAGCTGTCTTGGGGCTCCGATGTGTTGATTTATTTCATCACATGCCATGCTATCCAATTCTGAAATAAATTTCTACTCTAGTCCAGTGGTGTAGTGTTTTTTTCCTGTTTCACTGAATATATGCTAAGATATTCAAGACAGAGAAAAGTGACAGAGAGAGAGAACAGGTTAAGCTTTGTTCATATGTACATCTTCATGTTCACCTTCATGTGCTACTGCGAATTACTACATATATCAGACTGAAATTAAAAAGTACAGTTGACTGCATATGCCGGTTTTTGCTTTTCACACTGATTGGAAACAGAAAAACATGTATGAGGAACAAAGACAGCTCTGAAACCATCAAGGACGTTCACTATTGCAGTTATGGGTGAGTGATTTGCTCTTAATTGATACTACAGAACAGTATGAGTAAATGACTGAAAATATAAATTGATGTGTTGGTAAGTGTGTGAGTTGTTTACAGAACTGATGAAGTGCTTCACATGTAAAACAGATTTGTGAGTTCAGGTATATTTTGAACAAACAGCCAAAGAGACTGAAAAAGAAATGGAAGAATTAACTGGCAGTATTAAAACATGGGGAAGCAGTGGAGCAGATTTAGGCCAGTCGGTCACATGTACAGTAAAATATGGTGTAACACTGCATACCCTGGAGTACTCCTGCTTGTAGCAGTGACTAATTTGAGAGCATTAGGGAAACACAGTTCATCACTGTACTTTCTTTAATTACCAAAAGCCCCGGTTCCATGATGACTTATGGTGGATAAGCTCAATTTCTCCAGAATAATGTCAGAACAACAACTGTGTTAAAGAGAGGAAGTCAGTCATATCAAGATTCTTGTGATTTGTGTGCATGATTTGTACAGATTGTCCTAACAGAGGCAGATAAATTAGAGTAGCTTGAACAAATGAATGAGGACGTACTCACAGGAAAGTACAAGCATATGTTTTCTATGACTTAACTAGAATTACCAACTTGCAGTTGTATGTCTCCATCAATCAGTCAAGTTGCTGCTAATACAGTCACGTGACGTTGAATAATGGCCAGAAAAGTGTTTTTGCAGAACATTATGATGTCACTGTGGAGCTGACCTCTGACCTTTTGGGTATAAAATGTCATCACTTCATCATTTTATCCTATTAGACATTTGTGTAAAGTTTTGTATAATTAGCATATGAATTCTTGAGTTATGGCAAAAAAAAAAGTTTTGTGAGGTTATAGTGACCTTGACCTTTGACCTTAACCACCAAATTCTAATAAGTTCATCCCTGAGTCCAAGTGGATGTTACAGCAAATGTGAAGAAATTCCCTACACGCATTCCTGATATATTGTCTTCAAGAACAGGCAGGCAGATGGACAACCCAAAAACATAATGCCTATGGCCACGGATGTCAGTACTTATGTAAATTTATGTTTAAGTTAAGGATCTGAGTACTTCCTCTACCACTGGTCACTTGATTTAATGGATACTGTTATTTCAGTCTGTACTTTGAGATATTATACTATCAGACACACCAGTAATTATGCCATAAACTCAACTCTCTCTGAACCTACAGTATGACTACAGGCAGACAGAAAGAAGAAGAAGAAGAAGAAGATCTCATTAAAAATGGTTAGTGGCATCCGAGCACTCACATTACTGCAGCAGGGAGCCATCTTTGTTTTAGGAGCTGCTTTGGTGTCAGTATACAGTGGCACGATGTCCCTTCACAACTAAGTCTCTGGAGCTTTTTTATCACCTGGAATCATTTATTAAAAGGGAGCAATTAATGAATACTGAAGAAGAACGAAAAAGAAAATCTTAGCGATTATTATCCCAAACAGTAGATTTCATGGCAATTGTCTCTAGGAGTGGGAGGTGGAAGTACATATCAACAATCACCTGTTCAAAGCCTCAGTAAGACAATAACTGACATTTTAAGGCTGCCATTTAGAAATTTCTAATTAATTGTATCAGTTTAGTTAATCATCTGTCCAGTACTGTATTTTGCATCGCATCCTTGTTACATGATGTTAGGACATAATTTGTGGTAAGTACAAGTAATCAAAACCTGGGTATTACTTCATAAAAATAGAGAGAACAGGTAAATGTTGCTTCACTTTGTTTCCCTTCTAATTAATACAAATTTAAGGTTTGTGTCAGCTTTCCTTTCTCAGTGGCATCCATCAATATTGCTTTAATTAAGTACCCCAAATTGCATTAAAGCGTGGAGCCAAATTTGATCTAATTTCCACTGTATCCCACACAGACAGACATTTATAGATTATGTTAATCCAACACTCACTCTTGGTACTTGGGTTTTCTCAGCAGCTCTAATCAAATTAGTCTTAATCAGACAAGCTTTAGTTGCAGGTGTCAATAAAGCAGAGTTTACTTATTTTTAGCTTAGTACTTATGATGTTCTTTAGATATTCATTTATGCACTCAACTGAATAAACTGATAAACTGACTAATACTATAAAGACACACTGCATTTTCCTACCCTTCATCCAATCTTTGGTTAATCACATTACACACAGTTATGTGAGGTTTGGAAAAACCTTTCATTTCCTTCCATGAGATTTAAAATGCCTTCGTAGACAAGTGTCAGGTATTTTTATATGCTACATAAATCAAAGAAGCGAAGTTGGAGTTGGAGAGACTTAATATTTTAAGATTAAAAGTAAAAGACTTGTTAGATGAGGCAAAGGAAGTAAGAAAAAAAAGTTGTTTGAGTTCAACAAAGTGAGAAATTCTTATTGCCTAAGATCACTTAAAATCTTGCTGACACCAGTTAAAACCTAATTGGCAGCACTCTGCCTCCTGAACCATATTTTACATGAGATGTAAAGTCAAATGTGTAATTTAGTTGCATATCAATTTAGCTTCCTGCTGAGAAGCCTCTCATCCTACTAAATGAGTGAACGTGCTAACACTTGTAGCTAAAGGAAAGCACAAGTAACAACCCTGTAGAAGATGTTGTCTAACACACAAAGACACAGTGCTGGGGCTGAGATCAAGAGGAGGTAATATTGTCAGTGCCAGGAAACAGGTGTTTCAGAACAGGGAAGGTTAGATCAGAACAACTCAAAGTCCACCAACAGGTGACCACATAGGACTAATGAACCAAACAGACCACTTGAAACAACTATCTGTAACATTTTCAGGTTAATAAACAACAAATTGCCAACAATTGTATCGGTAGTGAAAGTGAGCAGTACAGTATATACAGTATTAAAATTACTACTTTTACCACCCACTATTACCTAAAGACTGTAACGTGAGCTTTGTGAACACAGAAAAAAACCTGAATATATCTCTAGATAGATAGTTCAGTCCAACAATTCAATTATGGATTAATCAGTACTGCAACCTGTATTAATAATTCATTGTCAACTGTTGTATATAACGTTTGTAATAAAACTGAAAACATCTGTTCAGTGCCATCTGAAGTGAAAAACAACAAAAGCAGGTTATTCATGCGAAGCTGCAGGAGCTGAAAAGGAGCCTTCTGTCTCTCCTGAACAGAGTCCAACAGCGCAAAAGAAACCTGATTTGTTTCATATAAAGCAAGCAGACAAAAACCCCCTTTGAAAACAGATGGGACCATTACATTACGTAATGGGAACATTACAACTGCTCAGGGTATGACCTGCATGTCAACCTGTTTGTGTTGTTGTCCACCTCGATCATGGGTCATTTATTAACAGCTCCCGGGGTAGCAGTCTGCAAAACCTGCAGTATAATCTCACCCTAGAATTGCTTGATTCTGGATGCGCGTGGAGCGTTTTAGTGGCCAGTGATAGATGATATGCAGTCTGAGAGGCTTATCTGACCTGCTGAGAAATTTTTGGCTCTATAAAATATTGGCAGCTTTGATCGAACAAAAAATACTATTTATATCATTTAAAAACTCATGCTGGTTGAAAATAACTTGTTGCAGAGTTTTAGACCTTGACTGAACTCACTCAACTAATTTACTGTACTGTTAAACTGTAGGATAAATATACTAGCTCAGAAACTACCTTTGCCTTTTCAAGAAAGTTTACTGACATTAAAACTGTGACCAAACCTAGTGATTTCTGCCATCACACACACTGAAAAGTAAGTAATTGTCGACAGCTTGCTGCCCTTCAACTTGGTTTTTCCAAGGCTTAAAAGTGTTTTAGTTCACTGACTACAAATTGTGTATGCTTTACACCACCACCAACCATTTAAAAAAAAATATATGTTCTAGACTTTATTGTTGCCTCAGTGTTTTCTTTTCAAGGATACATGATCATTGTCCATTTATACTGTTGTATACTGTAACTGTACAGTTTGAAAACTCACAGGTGCATGGATTTCAATGGCACTGACAACTGAAGAATCAAACACAAAAGACATAATGTAGTTTGATGTTCTGTGGTACACTCCCAGGTCTCTGATTTCATAGTGTCCTTGAATGCAAAAACAAGGACAGTTTGTTTACAACAGAATCAAGGACTGGACCTTTACACACCTGTTGCAGTTTTCAGCACCTCACAAAAATTGCTGCTCGAACCCCATAACCAGAGGGAGGGTACGCTTATGTCTGGTTAATATGTGTTAGAAATGATGTATTGCTGTGATGGTAAGCAGCATCAGTGGAGTGGCGTCAGAGCGATTCACCCTTAAAAACACCTTGGTTTTTATAAACATTACTGACCTAACACGGTCAAAGTGGCTGGAGAATGAAGGTTATAACAAAAACAAGGCTGCTGGTGCGAATCTCCAGCCTGGATGAGGAAATCTGGGCAGGAGAGCGAATGAGAAACAAGATTGTGAAGAGAGGGTTTTTCAGTTTAAATTCCCTGGACAGGGCAGGAAAAATTGGTTGGTTGCAGGACATAATGAGCAATACTCCAACCCCCCCACCCCCCAACCCCCTTTTTCGACCAGAGCTGTCAAGGTGTCCTTGTGCAAGGCGCTTAACCACCCACCTGTTCCAATAGATCTGTTTAGTGGATTCGACTGAGACTGTACCCAGCACTTCCCAAGGGAGGGTGTAATGATAAATAAAGGTTAAAAAGAAAAAATATCCATGTTCAAAAGGCCATAAAGTCCAGAGATGTGAGCTTTAAAAGACATTACATTAACAGCACATCCTCCCTATTCTGTGTCCACACAATCCCTCAACATCAATTTCTGCTATATCACATTGTTAAATGTTTGACTAAGATGTCATATTCACACAGTGTTAAGCCACTCTGTCAGACACATAATCCAGGATCCAACTGAATAACAAACGTACACAGTCTTTTTAACTACAACAATCAGGTTAACATAACAAGACGTTAAGGTTTCCTAGAATAACATCAGCAGAGGACATGTAATAAAACTCTGACTACATTTGTAGTCAAAATGGAAATGTGCAACAGTGTTTACAGTTTTGAGGACTTGTGTGAGATGGGAGAGATAATAAATCAGTGTTTGTTTGTTTGCTTTTGATGGAGTGCCACTTTAACAGATGAGAGACTGAAGATGGTAGAAATCAGACTTCTAAAAACACACACACAGACACACACAGACACATGCACACCCCTTTCATAGTGTTCTCTATTTATCTGTCTTCCTCCCACCTCTAATTTCCATTTGCTAAAATGCGTGTGATTTCTTTCTCCTCGGAGTGCTGCAGTGCTCGTCCATGATTGGGCACATGTCTGCAACCGCTGCTGCTACTGCAGCCACTTCATGATTTAATCAGGATGAGATGCACTTTGACTTTATCATTGTTTCTCTGTGTGATCCTCTCCTGCTGCCGTGTATCTTTCCTGCACCTCCCTTCTTGACTCCTCCCTCCCTCCTCCTACTATTTCTTCATCTTGTTGCCCCTTCCCAAAATTCCATTGCTGCTGGCGTCCTGTAAATAATTCAAGTCACTCACCTATGCATCACTGTGCAAAAGCACACACACAGACACAGATGCAGATTTTTATGCATGCACACTATGCATATACACTAACACACACACACACACACACACACACACACACACACACACACACACACACACACACTGCTCTAACCCTTGAGGGAATCACACAGATGTCTGGGCACCTGGTGATCCATTCTAAATGCTGCCAGTTGTCATGCCAAAGATCTGATTTACTGCCCAGGTAAACAGTTTCAATCTCACTTTGTTGGGGGAAACTGACATAAATCTTGGGTTAATTGCTTGTTCTTTCCTCAAGGAGTCCAGCATCATATTTAGTGACTGTCTGTGTTCTGGGATCAAACATAACAGTCTGGAAAGCTGAAATATTACTCAGCTTACAACGATAACTCTGCACTACATGCATGTTGTTCATGAATCTTTTATAGATAAGTTTGAATGTTTTTAACAGTGGAAAGTGACATTAAAATATCTATTTTCTTTTAGCTGGGGTTCAGATGATTTGATGTGATGTTGCAGCTGTACGGGGTTGGCATATGATGATATACAAAAATAACAACTCTTAAATCTGCATATTTTCTGATACTTGTAAATGAAATGTACCCTAGCAACCTCTACTGCAGCAAACTGGCGATTTGAAAAATATATATACATGGTGAAGCACAACTGAACACTTCTGGATACGTCTTACATTAAACATTACTGAATTGTAACAGGAAATATAAAACAAGCAGTATAAGTGATGAGGCCTAAAAAGTAAACTGAGTAAACTTTGTATACCTGCCATGACTTTAACGGTTTCATCCATGCTTATGTGGCCAGCCATGCACTTTGAAAGTAGGCCATCTGCATCACATGTTCTTCTACAGTGCAAGAATCAGAATTTTAAATGTGGCATTGTGATTGATGAGCAGTATTCATGAATGCAAGGCTTCCCTCTTAAATTACCATATAATTGCCATGAATATATGCAGATTGATCTGGCCGAGAATCGCAGATCTAACGTCTTCCAAAGAAACATTAATACTAAATGTCATCAAATGGTGCTTTCAAGCTCGTTTTCTGTGCACTATTCAGGATCAAGATTGTCAGCTATTAAAGGAATGGGGGTACCTTTTGGCCTAGGAGGAACGTACATAGAGTGGTAACTCTGAAAAGATGGCAGTGATAATGAGCGACTGGCCTGACTCCCAAATGAAATGTTTTGGAATAATTTCTTTGACAGGTTAGTGCTTTTCTCACACAGCCATCTCTAGGACATAATCAGTGTCCACTGACGGTCACAGTCATAACGATTCAAGGGAAACCACAAGATTGTGAATTACTTTAAGGGGATTGAATGAAAACACTGCTTTGGTGTATTATTTTGTAGTTACTCTGCATTACCTTAACAAGTTATATGTCACTTTAATCTTATTATGGGGTTTGTTCCAATTTTTTGTTATACATTTTAAGACACAACTTATAATTACTGTAGCTTACAGTGAAAGCAACAGTAGAAAAAAACGACTAGAATGACTCACTAATTCACAAAATTACTAAATGTGAAAATCTAATGAGTATTGCTACTGAAAACTGACCTAAGTGCTGCCATCACAGAATGATGAACTGATTTAAAAAAGCAAGAAAAAGTAAAGCATTTATTAGGAACAATTAGAGTTTGAAGGGGAGAGGAGATAATGTGTAGCTCTAGTGTTTGATGATGATATGAGCTGCATTTTGAAAAGTTTTCTGCCTTCAGTGGAGGATGGGGTGTGACTCTGCAGTTTTACTGGAGTTAGAAGGTCATTTCACTGTTGGGGACCGGGTGGCGTGACAGCAGGCCTTAGTACTGATGGGAGGGCTAAGCTGCCAGTGGTGACAGACCTAAAATTAGAGGGTGGCAACACATTACCAATAACCATTAGCATGAAAGGCTACTTACTTTTACAGACCAACTTAAAAGGCTGGTTTAAACTCTAAATGGTAACTCATATTTTGGTGGACTTAAGCAGGTAAACTCCATTTGCCTGTACTGTACTGAGTCACCATAAACTGCAGGCTCTGGTCTTGCTCCAGTTTTAACCCACTACAGGAAACAATCCCACAGTGTAAAGGGTAAAAAAAGCTCACATAACAACATGAACTCAGGACAAACTTATAGTGAAGAAGTGTTAAGATTTCAAAGCACGATCAAATGATTATGAGATTCAGCCATTACAGAAGAGAGGTCGGGCTACTTCATTATGCCGGTCAGTGGTTACAGATTTGGAACCAGAGTCTTGCCAGTGTTACAAATTGCATCTATGTCTTTCCCCACAACTGGGACAAAGAAATACACTTTGAGAAAGACAAAGTGAATTGGACTTGTCACAGCTGCCATCCTTCTTTGAATTCGGCTAACAATAGATGAGTAAGAGAATACATTTACAAAAAGTAGCTTCACTTTTAACATATCACACTCCAGAAGAAATATGACTCCACAAGTAACATTAAACCAATACTATTACTGTACCCTGTCACTGCATAATGACTGTCCTCAAACAGCAATTATAATGAAAGTCTTTCAAATGTCACATTGGCTACGCTACGTAAATCAAAACTGCTGAAAGTGAGGCTGGAAAGAAGATGAGTGCATACTCAACTTTAAAAGTACTGTAATTTTCATTGACAACAATGAACAATCAACAACAATGTGATCAGGAAAAACCAGGCACAGTGGCAATGGAATAGGTTGGTTTTAATACCAAGCAAACACACACCTACACACATCTGAACCACACAGAAACAAAGGCTTAGAACATCAAAGCCAAGTCCCAGTGTTTTCATCATGTGGAGAGCCAGCTGCTATCCTATAACACAACCACTATTCTTTGTTCATTGAAAGCACAGAGTTGAGATGGGGAAGAAACTGGGAGGAATATTAAGACAACAGTATCCTTCAAAAATATATCCATCCAACTAGTCATTGCCCAGAGAGAGTCGAGTGGTTAAATGACCTCTGCTGAAAAATATATGTTTCCCTGCTGACCTGAGATTTAATCCTCCTACAGCTTTGTCTTGTTGCTACTTTTCCATTGTGTGAATAAATAATACCAGACAAAACACAAAGGTATTGACCTGGACACTAAAACACAGACACACATTAAATCATTCATGAAGTTCAAGTGAAACTGTATTGTTAAAAACAAAACAAAAAACAAAAGCAAAAAATAAATAAATAAATAAATAAATAAATAATCAAACATGTTTGGAAGATTTTCAATTATTTTAAGTGAATATCAAAATCAGTAACTTGTGGCAGACCTGTGTTTAACAGTGACCTGAAGCATGACCCATGAGCACAGATTCAGCTCCTGTACCAGCACAAACACAAAACCACTGGGAGCATGAAGATAAGCAATAACCATTTAAAAAATGACAGTAGACCCAAGATACTGGTCTAAGACAACTTAAGACGATTTAAGTTGTATCAAACTTGTATTTTGTTTGTCATACTGATTTACGCAATTCAACTCCATGATCTTAACATGATATGGGGTCATAGCATAAAACCAAGACTGTTGAACTGATTGTGTCTGTGCTGTAAGTGTTGACTGTTAACAAGATAACCATTGCCTTATCTTAAACATTATAATCCTTAGCTTTTCTTTAAGTCAAATGGAAATCCTTTTCATGAAAAACCATTCAATGTATTTACATTCTGTTATTATCTTTTTATAGCAGTTATCACTGTTATATGTGGAGTTTGCCCTTTTTTTAGTGTGGGGTTCTAACTGTATAACCATGCTATCCATAACTGTATGTAACTACTTATTGTTTATTGATCACTCTCTATTATACAAAGATGAATATAAACATATAAGTTACAACTATACAAATAAACATGACTTGACCCAAGAAAAACTCTCAGAAATGAGGTGCCTGACTTTACAATTCAACCCAGTGAAGCTAAAGAATAGTTAAATCGCGGCAAATAATGACTATAAATGTAAATCACCTGCCATAAAAACTACACTGATTAATAAATCTTGATTTAATAGAGCATTTCAGCAGGACCAATTTGTCATGTCTACCATGTATTGTTATACTATATACTAATATACTGTATTTATTTCTTGTCTTTCCTTCACTCTATAATTACAAAGTCACTAAATCAGCTATTGGCCAAACAACAATACATGCCACACTAATGCATGCAATACCAACACATCTCACACACATGCACAAACCCGCACACATGCACACACACATACTGTACATACTGTACATACACAAATGGACGTGCACAGCATCTGGAAAAAAAAGCAACAGCCCTTTAGAAAACATGTATACACAAACAAGGACTCTCTCTCGTACACACACACACACACACACACACACACACATACAGGGCAAAAACTATCCAGAAGAACACTTTCCAAATATTGTCCCAGTACTCTATCAGCTTGCCAGCGGGTATATCATGATGAACAGTGTTTGCCTAGTTGGAGGCCATCATCAGCTACCTGGGGAAGTGTTCAGAGCTCTGAGAGGCTGCGTCCTGGAGTCCCACCTGCTCTTTGGGAAAGAACATCCTCAGGCGGAAACCACCACTGCCTCCTCCTCCACCCAAGCGGAAATCTATTCATCAGCGGCAGTAATGAGCTCACGGCACTGCCTTGCCTACTGTACATGTAGACCAGTGCGCACACACTCACACACACACAGGTGTGGCTAAGTATGCATACACACCAACAAGCACTGAAGAGACAATATGGTGCATGACATTGTTAAATCCACAGTTAGGCTGCATTCAAGCCAAGTCCATTCATTTCCTACACGGCAGAGCAACTAGGGAAAGTTTTCCACCGGGTGGACATTCAACATGGTTTTTGGCTAAGAACGATTGGCCACAGCTGGCCTCTTTTGCAGTCAGCAGCCACACTGATTTCCATGAATCCCTGCTTTGTTGTGAGATTTTGTTTTATGGCTGGAGAAATTAAATCAGAAGTTTCTATATGAGCTCCGCAAAAACTATGTCTTAAATAAGTGCAATAATCTTATATTCCGATTTAAAATCTAGTCTGACCCGCTTTGAGTATAGACTCATTATGCAAGATGATGAGGTAAGTGATGGAAGTGATGGAAGTCCAATATTAAATACAAGGATGAAAACCAAATTTGCAAAGGAATGGTCACTTTTAATGATAATAGTGTGTACAGGATATGGGAAGACAGAATGAGAGAGGCAGATCAAACAAACATATAAATGAATAATCAATGGATGGTTAGATTTAAGGAAAGAAAGATACATGTGCAACGTCAGGTAAAGAAAGGCTGCAAAAACATCCTCAAAAAGTACAATAAGGAAGGGGGCCTGGCAAAAAAGTCATAAAGAAGATAAGAATCGTCCAGAGAGTTCACATTATTCAGCATGGATATTTGTCTTCAAAGACTGTCCCTTCATGCTGCGAGACCTGAGGTCACTATCCTCATATAGGTTTCTTATGTCAAGGGGGGGCTCCACATGAGGTGCTGAGGGCTTTTGAGGAGTAGGTCACATTTCACTCCGCAATGTGACTTCTCAATCCCCTCCCAAGGCAGGAGACAGACACAGTAGCCCAGCATGGCCGATGGTGAGAGGTTATTCTCTGTACGGAGCGGTAACTGGGCCTCTGGGGCCCTAACATTTTTGAGGAAAAATATTTTCAATAGTATTGGATTTTTAAATGTGTTTTTTTCTTTCTGTGTGCTAAGTTCAGTTTTCCAATAGACAATGCTATAAAAAAATATAAGATTACAAAGAGTAGAAAGTGGTTACCAAAAAGATTTTTTTCTGTTTTTGGCACTCATTGTAAACCCTCCACAAGGGTCTTGAACAACCGGCTGCACAGAGGTTGAATCACAGATAAACCCCATATTTTGGGACTCCTGCAGAGATAGACTGAACAGGATTACACTGATGTCACATATGAAAAAGTCTTGGCCTAATTTGAAACCACAAAGAAGAAAACTAAACACTGCAAAGCACACAGAAGTCAAGTTAATGGGATCAATTCTTGATTTATCTTACATCCACCAGCAATTTTTTTCTTTTCTATCTTTAATTTTGAGTGCCTCTAGAAGATCCTTACATTGCAGAGCTTAAATGCAATCTATTTGATCTAAACTGGAGAAACTGCTAAGACTTCTTTGGCATGTCTTAAATGGTCTGCACACTTAATCTCTTGCTCTTTTTTCTCTACCCTCTATCTTCCTCTTGCGGCCTTGATAAATCGGCATTTTAAATGCAATGTTTCATACAATAATTTGCCATTTCAGAGGGGAAATTAACATTCCTTACATAATGACAAGCTTGGCCTTTTGCAGTAATTGAGGCTTCAGGGAGGGTAATGGAGGAATAAGGAAATGTGAGGAAATCCTCAGAGATGTTAAGTAACATCAATTAGACTTGTCTTATCTATGGAAAATGTAAAAACATAAATACATATTGGTACGAAATGCAGCGACTTGAGCAATTCTTCTGAGGCTGGACATGTTTACAGGCTATGTTATGGTTCCACTATAATGTGATAAAGGTGAATTGACATGTATAATAGTATGGCAGCTAGAGATTGTCCTCATTATATTCAATGTCGGTTATATAACCATAACAATGCCATGATACTAAATGAAAGTAAATATGCATGATACTGAAGTCTAAACAATTTGTGGAGTGACTTTTTAAAAAAATGCAAGGTGGTCCTTTGCATCTGTTCCCATGACAACAAACCTGTAGTAGTAAAGGAGTATGTTTGAAGTTTGATATCTTCAAATCCGGACAAACATTTGTAATAATTCTACATAATTGGTTCTGGGATGATTTGAAAGATATAAAAGGTTTTTTTCTGAGTAGCTGGTACGTGCTGCCCACTCATCACAGCCCTGGTTGTAGAGGCAGCAGGGAAAAATCACTCAGTGTCCCTCAACCCAACCTTCCTGGGCCTCCTCACATTTGGACATGTCCAAAATACTTCTGCAGGAACCAAGCTCAGACCAAGTGAAGGAACCTAATTTCAGCTGCTTGTATCAACATTGTTATTCTTTTGGTCACTACCTTGAGCCAATGACCAGCTCCTACTTCACTAAATTAGACTGGTAATAAATTGTTGCTGCGGTTCAATGTCCCACTGCATCTTCACCCTCCCTCATGAACAAGACCCAGAAAAGACTTTCACTTGGAGCATCACTTCATTTCCAATCCAAGAGGAGCAATTTCCTGTTTCTCAGGAGAATGCCAAGCATACACTCTCTGTGCGTATATGTAGTAGAAAAGTGAGAGCAACGCAATGTTGTGATGTTGCACTGACAGCTTACCGACACTAATTATTATCATTATTACTACATATTAACATAAATTGGATGGGTGTTGAGTCACTTTATCTCCTCTGTGAAAAAAACATGGTATAATTTTTCAATCTGTATTTTTTAAATGTATGCCATCCCTTGTTAAACATTTGTCGCAGAGCTGTCAGTAAGCTGTCTCTCTGGCAAGCCTTTCCCCTAAATTGCATCTGTATCTCAGTGAAGGTTTAATGCAGCATATTTCTGCCTAAAGGACGGTGTCCAGCTGCAGCCTATGTAGTCCATAGTCTGCATCTGAGTATGGACAGCGTGCATTTTATTTTTTGTCTGCAGTGAATACGTCAAACTTGTGGAGTCTTGGTGATGAAATGGAAAATCAGGAAATAAGGTGCTGCTAAACATATTAAGTCAAGATTTCATGTCTACATTAATATCCACTTTTATCCTATGAGGTGAGAGCTGTGAATCTACCAGCCAGCACATCTACGGTTCACACCAGCGGGGGAGCCGCACCATGAGGCCAGGCTTCTCTAGAAGGGGGTCCAACAGCAGTCAAAGGCAGGGCTTTAAGATGCTCTTGGCTTGGATGATCAAAGACATGGAGCTAAAGGGGCTGTGCAGGCCCTCTGCAGGGGTGGTGAGGGGTTAGGAGATTGAATTTTTGGGGAGGTTTCAAGGTCTTAATCAGTGAAGAATCGGGGTGTCTTTAAATGTGCAATAATGGCAGAGCCTTTTCCTCAAGACACTGCTTTTTGAACATTGTTCTTGGTTCACTTTAAGTATCATATAACATTTTCACTGATGTATTTTTGGGGGTGGGGCTGTATAAATATTATGATTTAATTGATGTTCTACGAGAGGTTGTCCTTGCAATGTCAGAATGTATATTGGACAAATGAAAACTGGACAAATGGAGGGTGAAACTTAGTTTCATGAAAATTAAACAATTTTGAAACTAAAGACATTTGCAGTTATGTGACTCATCTTAATCTTGTTTCAAAGTTGTTATGTACAGATGGTTCAGAATATCTTAGTCATTACTTACAATTACTCCTTAATTGTAGTATCGTTTTGTAATATATACTAATAAACATACACCATAATGATCCAGGTAAAAGATATTGAAATATATTACAAACACTCACTAATTGGTAATCTACCTATCTAATCTAGATTCCAATATAATTAATATCCCCAAGAGAACACAGAGAGAAGTTGAAAAGATTTCAACACAGGCCTCTACTGTTCTTAGATAAAGTAGCCTCAGAGTAGTCAGATCCCTTCACTTTTTGTAGATTTTATTGTGTTGTAGATTTAATTTCAAAATAGATAATGTGGCCATTTTGGTCCATCTAACTATACTCCATAACCCACAATGAAGAGTGTTAAAATGTTTTTAGAATTTTTTGCAGATTTATTACATTTCATAAAGTAATCAAAAGTAATCAGACCCTTAATTCTGTACTTTGTAGAGACACCTTTGGCAGCAATCACAGCTTTGAGCCATCTTAGGTAAGTCTCTACAAGCTTTGCACAGCTGGATTTGGGCAGTTTATCCCATTTTTCCTGGCAGATCTTTTCAAACTCTGTCATACTGGACAGAAAGTGTATGTGAAGGTCTCTCCACAGATGTTCTATGGGGTTTAAGTCTGGTCTTTGGCTGGGTCACTCAGAGACAGTCAGAGAAGCCACTCCAACATTTTCTTGGCTGTATGCTTCAGGTCATTACCGTGCTGAAAGGTGAACTGTAGTTCCAGTCTCCAGTCACATGCGCTCTGGAGCAAGTTTCTTTAAGGACCTCTCTGTATTTGGCTGCATTCAGTCTCCCTGTCCCTGCTGTTGAGAAGCACCCCCATTGCATGATGCTGCCACCACCATGCTTCACTGTAGGATGGTACCTGCCAGGTGATAAGCAGTGCCTTGAGTTTATCAAACCTAGTGTTTGGAGTTCAATGTTTTACCTCATCTGACCAGAGAATCTTTTTTCCTTATGTTCTCAGTGCACTGTAAATTATATCTAGAAAACTCCAAGTGGGCTGTCATATGCCATATTCAAAATGGCTTTCTGTCTGGCCATAAAGGACTGACTGATGGAGTACTGCTGAGATTGTCATCCATTGAGCAGATTCTCCTCCTCTCATCTCTGTAGAGGACTATGTCCAGTCAATGCAATTTGTCACAGGTGGACTCCAATCGAGGTCTAGACACATCTCAAGAAAAATAAGTTAACAGAAGTGCCATAGCATAGGGTCTGATTACTTTTGTAAATAGGAGATTTCAGTTTTTGATTTTTAATACATTTGCAAAGCATTTCTACCATGTATAGACTGATGGACAAAAATTTCAATTTTATCCATTCAAAACTAAATGTACAACACCCTTACGTATGCAAAAACTGAAGAGGTCTGAATATTTTCTAAAGCCATCGTCTGAGTTATACAGGAACAGTTGTATCTGCTCTGCCACTGTGCCGTCCCACGGTGTATCATATTGAATAGTTACTGAAATGAAGCATGGAGAGCACTTAGCTGTACCTCCATTAGCTGTTTAGCCTAAGAAAGACTGACTGCAGGCTGTCAGACAGAGCCGCACTTCCCACACACATAAATCTGACACATATCAGCAGCAGGTTATAGCAACCATGTTGCCATGTGGGCTAGGCTTACCGGGAGATTTGTATTTCTGGTTTTATTTTGGTTAGAGATTTCAGGCAGAAAAAGGTTGTTCAAAGGTTGCTTCTGTATTTTATCTCCTTCCAGAGTAATTGGTTTAGAAAATTAGTTTGTCCACAGCCCAGGTTTAATTGGAATTAAACACAAATATATGGAATGGTGCACTGCTCTTGCTGTTAGATTAACTGGGTCTATAAATGTCTGCCGAGGTAATCGCATTAGAAAAATGTGTGCATTTGTGCAAGTGTGTGCAAGCATTGATATGTAGATGTGTATGCAAGTCTGACTCCGCTGGCTGTAGGTTCCTGTGTGTGCACATTAGTCTGGATTAACCCATTCCACACAAGGTCAGTGCAGACATAATTAGCTTTAGGATATCCTCACCTAATTTTTCTTCATACCTGCTAATGTCTAGTCATGTCTATCACGTGTGTGCTCTCTCAGGAGAGCCAGGAAATATATTACCTGTTAATGTGATATGAATTACTCATTTAAGCCTCAGCCATGGACCAGGAAGTGAGTAAACGCATACGGAGATGTTGTTTGGAGAGTATGTGATAAATTAATCATACCGTATGCTCACATTTATTTCTGATGCCCCTACCTTCTTGTAAATTTCTAATTAACACGGTTGATCCTTGTGTGTTGCTAAATTAAATCAGAGAAGATCTAAGGGATGATTCACAGCCTGTTATTGATAATGGGCTTCAATTAATTGAGTGCTCTTGAAGCATCAATCCTGCCTCAGTGGCAAGCACCTGTTTGAGTAATTAAGCATCTTGTGCAGTCAGGAGCACAGCTCCCCTACTGACTGCATCCAAGATAAGGATTAAATACTGTGTGCAGAGCTGGTTGGATCACAGTCTTTCAGGGGAAAAAATCATGCTAAGTGCCTGTGTAAGCCTAACAGCGTCGATGCAGCTGATTAAAATGCACAATACAGCTTTCATCTGAATGGTAGGAGTGGAAAGAGTAAATGTTCAGTTATTACAAGTGACCTGCCCCTCTCTTACTAACTACCTACATTCTCCAATCATACACCAACCATAGGCGATTCCTTCCTGTAAGAACTGAAACCAATGACAATGAAAACAATGAAAGAGACCTACTGTGAGTCTATCGTGTCACTGACGCTGCTTGATATTGCATTAGCAATTTGCAAAACATGCAGTGGTACCATAAAATACACCAGTGAAATCAAAAATGTCACTACTAATATAACAAGGCAAGGGTGAGCACACAGTTAAGTCTCCGACAGGAACGGTCAACCTGAGGAGAACTAACTACTCCAGGCCAAAGGCAATTACTGGAGCCATTAGCTGTTCAGCTCAGAAGGATGACAGTGACCCAGACACCAGGGTAAACAACATCCTGCCCACTACCTGGGCACATTTCAGAGGATAAATCCTCCTTGAGGACTAGCTAAAAAGCTACCCAGTATATCACTGCCTGTTTTTACTAGTGCTGGTGGACACAGTTTTCTAAAAACTAATGCACATTCATGTCAGTCAGCAGCTCATGGGTTGGAAACCTCTGACGGAAAACAGAAAAAGTTTTCTAATGCCTTTGAGTTCTACAAGAGGGCCGTTCTGCAGGTTCACAGGCATATTCACTTCAGTATAATAACTTAATACATAAGTGAAAGCGATATTTGAGGTTAATGTCAGTACTCTTCTCTCTGCAGCTGTGAACCATTTGGGGAAGCGATGCAGTGGCCTGAATCACCGTCACAAAGCTCAGGAGACAGAAAGTGTCTCTTTGTGTTAGACAGATTATTGCAGGCTCGTTGGATGACGGGCCGGGATGTAACAGAGGGACAGTCATATTAAGCTGGGCTGGAGCATGGGGAGAGAGAGAGAGAGCACTCAACGCATTGAGTGACTACAGAGAGCTCGCCTTCAGGGTGTGAGGAGAAGAAATAAGGAAGGTGAGGGAAAGAGAACAATAAAGTCAAGAGAGAGGAGGAAAATGGAAGAGAAAAGCACTATAAGCATGAAAGAATAGAGCTTGAAATACTGTAGGATGAGAGTAGAGAGTGTATAGATACCTACAGAAGAGAATGGATGCAGGAAGAGGAGATGGAAAATCAAAGGAAGAGAGATTTCTTAAGGCAGATTGAAGTTTTAGTAATACAAACATTTCTTAGAGGCAGCGCTGAAGGCAGAAACAACCTCAATGGCTGTAGCATGAAATTCAGTTTTTCTGAATAAGTAATGTTAGACTGAAGCCTGATTAAAAAGGCACAGAAAGACAGGCCCAGAATAAAAAAATGAAGAAACAAGTTGTTGCTCTTTGACCAGACCTCCTACTTATCCATTCAAGTTGGATTGTTAGCTAATTTACACTGATCTAAGACAGGATGTGTGGGTAGGGAGGGGAGAAGAGAAAAGAGAACATGGACAAGCAGAATGGGGCCTCGGGGATGGAAACTGAAGTGGATGAGTGAATAACTAGTGAGGACAGAAGGAGGGAGGAGTGGGGAAGAGAGGAGGATAAAGGAGAGGAGCAGGGGGGAAAGGAGAGGAACGAGCGGAGGGCTTGGAGAGCTAGGTTGCGGCTCCAGGGAGACGCAAGTGAAGAGGCTGAGAGAGACATGGGTGTAGCTGCGGGGATGGTTGCTCCATTGCTCCGTTTGCACCAGAAAAGAAGGCAGTGATGGAAGTCACTGTGTGAGCTCTGGGGCTTACACTTCAGTGTGCATGTGTGTGTGTCTGTGTGACTGAGTGGAGGGCTTGGAGAGCTAGGTTCAGTGTGTGTCAGTCACGGGAGGAAGAATGTATTTGCCCCATCATTGATGCTCCCAGGCCAACCAGTAGTGCACCGTTCCATGGCAAATGACCCTGCGGGAAAGAGCTGCGTTTGGGGTTTTTTCCATGTGTGCTAAGGGTGTATATGCGCTTTAGCGTGTGTGTGTTTGCATTTTTTCCACACACTATCACTGTAGCCGCACTTCAAAAGCAATTACTGAAGCTAAAGTATGCAGTGTTTGTTTACTATGAAAGTGACGCAGGATTTCAATTATCATCCTCTGTGCCTGTGAACCTGCGCTTACACACCGAGTGCAAGGGAGACACCAAGAAGAATAACATCATGTGTCTGACACAAATAAGACAGCAGACTCCAGCTCTGGCCACGATGGATATGACTACATCTACCTAGATAACAGAATCATTAAAACATTTCAAGTGTTCCCATGGAGTTCAGTTCAGTTCAGTTCAGATTTTTATTGTCCCACAAGTATTGCTGTTATCATTTGCCGGGGAAGTTGCCATCATTGTCTGAGGTAACAATGAGCAATGGGAAAAAAAAATATGAGCAAAAGAATGGGATGAGGAAAATAAATCTAATAGAAAGTATTATTATTGCCAAATACTGTTCAGAAATCGTAGGGTTCAGGATGTGCTGTGTGGTTTTCTATATCATCTGAAAGAATGAACTAAACTTTCAGTTTCTCAAAGCTGATATTGATATTTTCTGATGTGAAAATAGTTCTTTGAAGCTGCCAGCTAATATAGATTTTTGGGACAATATTCTGTAAAATGACCATTTGAACAATAAAAATCTATTAATAACAGTTATTGTTACTATCACAGAAAAGAAGAGCTACATACATACCAGTCACAGTGAAACATATTACACCATATCAACTCATGCATTGTAAACTTTATACATCAATATTATATTATAATATTACTATATAGTTTCTCTATAATGTAATTCCATAACTGCGGACAAAACGAGTGGGAGAGACAACTGACGTATTAAAGGTCAGACAATAACCGGTAGTGCCAAAGACAAAGAAAGAATAAAACATGAATAAGCCTGACTATAAAAGTAGTCAGTATCTCATTTTCAATCACATTCATAAGTTAACAACTGATCCATGACCATGCGAATAAACTGTTAATATGCTGCATTCTCTGATAATTAACCACCATGAACAATTGTGCTATAAATTGTGCGTAAAGAATTCCAATCGAACTAAGTAACTGAAGCAGTACCTGTGCAAACATGTGGTGCAATTTCAAGAATTATATTGCTTACTAAATATTCCAGAGTTAAGGGCAGCAAAGAAGTTTCCTTGACATGGTTTGTGAACACTACAAGTATTCCTCATTAAAACTAGAGATTACAACTGGCTGCCTTCTTGCACTAGAAGTAGGCCACATTTTCAAGAAATGGTAATGATGCCAATTAGCGGTTTAGCTATTAATTACACTCACACACTGTCACACACGCACACGTGTGGATAAACATGTGGGTCTATGTTAGGTCTTAACTAAGGGTCTGCAGCAAACAAATTGCTTTGCAGTGAATTGTTTGAAACAGCAGCAGTCATTCAGTGATTAAAGAGTCATTTGTCACAGTAAGGTCACGGGTTTGACCACTTCAGCAGACAAATGTTCTATAAAATGGCTTTTAGTGAGACACGGAGCCTCTAATCATTTGCTCAAACAAATGCTTAAAATGTAGAAAGTGAATGCAGATGAGTGAGCAGTGAAAGGAGAGAAGCAAACAAATTGCAGCATTAGTATCATGAGTAATAAGCAGCGCTCGCCTTCCACCCAGTTGTAAGTAATTCACTTGAAGTGCAGTGACTAATTCATACGAAATAGTATCCATCACAGAGAAGATCTCACATCGCCATGCAGTGCATAATGCAACTGTTTTGCATGATAATGAGCGAGACCAGGGATCACACACTTCAATTCCCCACAAACTAAATATCTAATGTTACATAAAAAATGTACAAGATTTTGACTATACGGGGTGAATGAAATTACAACAGCAGAGTCAAGACCCTCTCTATAAAATAACATGTTTATAATTCACCCCCACATAATGTAGTCCAAGCAGTATTATTTTATTCAGGAATGTATTCTTTTAGTTTCCATAACTGATTTGAATTAGATGATAAATAGTCTCTGTCTCTTACACTTTAACTGAAGAGCTGCTGTTGCTGTTGATGCATAAAGATACTTAACTGAACTGTGTTGAGTTTTAAAACATTAACAAAGAACTAAGAGGAAATGTGGGGATTTGAAAGTGCTACAAATTTAGTGTGTCTCTCATTTATATTTTTATTTTTATACAAGTGAAGTGTTCCCTGCTTATGGTATACAATTGGTTTGAAGCATCAAAGAAAATTGGTGATGATATAGTAACTGGCATTTCATACACAATTAACCCATCAGTAACTGCTTTGACTGGTAATTTGGCTGCTCTATATGGAGTGTTTACTGTATTTTAAAAGCTACTTTTCAGATCATTTAAAGAAAGCTAACCCTACCTAAACCCCTTTTTCCACTATCAAAGTTTGGTTTTATTATCATGTGATCCCGTTGTCAAAATCATGGCTTTTATATATAAAATAAAATATCTGACGGGTAAAACTGATGCAATGACACCCCAAAGCTCCTACAAGTTCTACTAAAACACTAAACCACAACCAAACTCAGTGAAAAACTCTCCCCTTGACATACTGTCAACAATTAACACATTCCTATGGCAAATTCTTAATGTGAGAATATTTTTATGCCACAACCAGTCACAGCTGTGAACAATAATTAGATGGAAAATTTTGCAGTCTCAAACAACTAAAAACTATATGGACGGTATTAAGACGTTTATGTTTACAGAAAAAATAAGCCTCCACACGCTGTCCATGAGTAATAAAGGCCGGTGAAATCATTGGTGCTCTAAATATCACTGTGCATGGTCAAGAATTTGTAATTAATCATTTCCAGATTTGTTAAAAAAGAAAATTCCTAATTTTTTTCCTCAGTGGAGGTAAAAACTCTTTGCCAGAGAAATAAAAAAAAAAAACAACAACACTAAACTTACAACTAAACTTACACAGCATTAGTACTCTGAGAAGGACTTTGTCTTCACTAAAATACTTGATGTTATTGCCAATCTCAGTAGTTATCATTATGAATTGCTGTATGTTGTCAGGAAATAACAAGTTAATGTTTATTTCAATTATTTTCCATCACTACAGAATGCAAAATATAAATCATCCAGAAATATGTTACAACGTAAGACGATAAAACTCAGCCCTCAGGTACAAACGCTCAATCTAATTAAAGGGTAAATAGTAAATAACAGTAGCTGAATTGGCAGCAACGCTGTGAATCATGCCAGCAGGCATAGGAACAGCATTGGGACTGTGACCAGATGGAGCCTAAGCTCGAGAGAAAGCTACTGGTTCGCTGCTAGCGACAGTGACACCTGTAACATAGGCGCTAAAACAAAAAGGTCAGCAGCATCCATCCATACTGCTCCTACTCTCTAAGGAAATCATGTGGGATGAGCTTGAAAACAATAACACGGACTGATAACTTTCCCGAGGCAGCTGTTAGGGTCGTTACTCCCTTTGGGTCTTAGCAGTAGAGCTCTCTCCATAGTCAGCGACTTATGGTAGAATGGTGACTCGATGATGCAAATAGGCCCTGTGGTACTGAGATGCTGCACTTGCTAATAATAAGCGCCAAGGGCACAGTGTCATTCAATACATTGGAACTATGGCAGCTTCTCACATTGATATGTAATGTATGAAATGGCCATGAAACAAAAAGAAAATGCTTGCTCCCTGAAAAAGAGAACATACTGTGATAATATGAGTGCCAACCTGCTTTTCTATTGCTGTAAAACGCAGCTAAATTGTTCATATACACAAACAACATGTCAGCGATTCAGAGAGGCTGGTTATTGTGCCCAGCAAAAGCCAAATAAAGACACTCTGATTAAATCACCCATTTATATCAGGAGAGAGGCCTTTGCCAAATGGAAAGAGACTATTTAAAGTCATTTTATATGAACAACCAGTAAACAAATAAATTTGAATTAAGCCAGCAGTATGGAAACATGGTACTAAGCTTTCTAATCACCAAAAGTATCCTCTATGTCACAAAATTGTTTTTAGAATTTGTTAGAATGGCTAAAAATGTAATCTATTTTTCTGTGAGGTTGCCAGAAGACATTAGAAATCAATACACAAAATGTGCAGATTTTATTTTAAGGGTTTCATACACCCATATTTGTTGAGAGTGGTGTTTAGAGAGTGTAAGTGGCTCAAGTGCCTTGGTTAAATAGAGGGCTGTGTGAGAAGCTAGGCAGTCATTCAGTTGATCATTCAGTCAGCTAGAGAGTTGGCAAATCAGTTGCTACAGCACACTGAGCTGCACTAGTTGTCAATCTGGGCCCGTTCCTTGCCCTCTGGTCAAACTGTTGAGCCGGCAGAGTGGAAATATATAATCTGACAGCTCACATTACACAGGACAGTGGAGGGACTGTTCAGCTATCTATTTCCCACCAAGATCGGGAGGAAACTGAGAGGCACAGAGAACAGGCAGGACTGTGTGAGCTGAGCTAGGAAACACGAAAACTGCACCCCATTTAGACAGAGAGTGATTGAGTATCATTTGACTTCACTCCCTGTGTGATAACCTATGCCTGAGCACAAAGGCATAAAAGCAAATGACTCACACTGTGCATTAAAAGTGCCGACTGATTTTCCGTTATTGCAATCCAAATCAGCCAATGATTACAAAGTGCATAAATAGCTGTAAGGCCGGCCGAAGTCGTATCTGTGAGATAGTTCTGATTATGAAATTGATGTGCTGATTATACGGTACTCTTAGTATTACCATAATTTTTCCTGGGCTCTCTTTGCTAAGAGCGGCTCTGTAAAAAGTCCAATTCAAGTGAAGTGAAGTACTTATGGCAATCTTCCCAAATTATAATTTTGTGGAATATTCGTTGGATCGATTTTGTATATAGGGTATTATTTTAAAGTTTTAAATAGACAAAAACTACTGTCATGTAAGATGTGGTGGCTGCACATCAAGCTATGAATTCTGCTTCAGTGACTGTAGTTCATTTGGTGACATTTGGTGAACTGGGCCATAGTCACACCAAATCTGTCAGTGTATTTCTTCAGCATTGGCATAATTACATTAATTTCATCAGATTAGGCTGTGTCAGTTTTTCTGAGCATTTGCATCATAAGCTGACTGTGTTTGAAGAAGCACTCTGAACTGTATTTTGTAAGTTACTGCAGAGTACACACACACACACACACACACACATATACATGAGTTAGGATAAGAACATAATTTGACATAACTGCACCGTGCTTCAGCTAATAGGGGCCCTCTTAGTTGAGGCCCCAGGCAGTTATATTCATAATGCAGTATACCAATGTCAAAATCCAAGTTGGTGGAAAAATACATTTTCTATGGACAGGGTAGAATACACTGCATACAAAACAACATGTTGGAAATACGAAATTTAGCTACTGTCAAAATGAAAAATTGTGACAGGAAAGATCTTTGAAGACACAGTGATGGATTAGGAGTGAACACAGCCATACATATATTTTAGACTCAAAGCCTGTGTAAGTGTGTGGGTGTGTGCTTGTGTTTGTCAGGGACATATAGTATGTATGATTTTTTTTCCTATCCAGGGTCACTTTGCCTTGGGGTGATGCTTGTATTTTTATTTTATTTTTTTTAACTTTTTTATTTTTTCCAGGCTCACACTCTACTTAAGCCCTGAACCAATTTAACACAGACTGGGGAATGTAGAGAGAAGCTTGACAGAGTCACTCAAATCCCTGTCTGCACCATATTGGGGGCATAGTAAGAGAAATCAGGGTGAAATATAGAAGAGGGAGGGTGGGGGCAATAGAGGTTTGCAGGGGCGGAAGAAACAGATCTGCATGGAGACAGAGAGAGAGAGAGAGAGAGAGAGCAATGTCTTTCTATCTTGTATAAAAGGCAGTTTACTACCAAGCATGAGTCGCCTGGCAAACAGTAAATGCATTACTTGATTGCTGTCTAAAATGTTGATGCACTGAGAGACGTTAATAATCTCTCTTGCTAGTAATTGGATCCCAGCTTTGACAAAACATCTGATAAGCAAAGTTTTCAAAGTTGGATCCAGAAGCACTGGCAGCCATATGTATTTTCCTTTTATACAGCCATTAAACTGATGAAAGAATTGTGAAATGAAGGGGATGGGCCAAATGAATTCATTTGTCACTTTCTAATTCCTCAGTGTTTCAGAGGCATTTGCCAACAGCTTTTAAAAAGTGGCATTATGAACAGTAATAAAAGCAGACTGTGTAGATGAACAGCTCCAAAAATTATGCAGTGCCACCTGTTAACTCAACAAGAGACGACAGAATGCCAAAATGGCTTCCCCCCGAACAGAGTCAACATTAGGGATCTGTTAATTACTTCAAAAACAGAGAGAAACAGGGAGCATGCATGTTAGAGAGAGACAAAGAGAAATACAGAAATTGGATTCCAAATGGCACTGCAATTTCAATTTGTTCACTCCTATCTCACATTTCAATTATCAATACAGCTGTATGCGCCAGGCCGGGCAACACGCGTCAAAAGCTAAAGCCGCGCAGCTGATCCAAGAGGTCCATTGTGGTGCGGTGGAGTACAGCTCACCACTGAAAAGGCAAAGTGATAGGCAATGCCAGTGTTGTGACAAGCATGTCAAAATCTTTTAGGCATGAATAAACATTTTCTTTCAGAAGAGATTATTTTGTTTTTGTCATGACAGAAGTGGTGTGTCTTCATTCGTGTGAGTGAGTGTACATCTGTGTGTGCAATTTGCTGCGCCCGCATGTGTTTGTTATGTGTGCACAGAGCGAGAAAAGGATGAGTAGGCAGTCTGTGCAAGTAAGGACAAAAAGCAGAGTGTGCAGTAAGAGAAGAGAAGGAAGTGACTGAGATTTGAATGTGCATCAGGACAAGATCAACTAAAAGCTTCTGCAATTTCAATTACATCAAACACACAAAAAAATATATAGTCTTTGAAAGAAGTTGCTGCAATAGAAGCTCATAAGATTGCCTTCAAAATCAGATGTACTGGTCAGAGGAGAAACATAAAAAAGAAGGAGAAGAAGAAAAAAAAACATCATCTGCTAGAGATTGCTAACTAACTGCTGTCATCAGTAATTTGGGCAAGTTTTTTAAGCCAAAGGATGACAAGGGATGCCAAATAAGATCTGATTCTCTTTTAATTTAGATAAATTGAGTTAATTCTCATCGTTCCAGAGTGTAAGTAAACTGACCGACACAAAAATGTCAATTAACAGCGACAACAACCGCTAATACAGCAGGGGAATCATCATTCCCAAATGTGTTTTTTTTTTTTTTTTTTTTGGTTGTTGTTTTTTTATTTCTAGTGAATGATTTTAGTGAATAAGATACCTCAACTGTGAAATGATATCAGCCAAACACCCGTAGAAGCAAATTTATGATATTTTGGGTTTGCATTTTCTGTATGTGGACAAAAGGTTCTAAAAAGGTTAAAGATACTGAATGAATCCTCAGACATCTGTAATTCAAAAAACATCACTAGCAGTCAAACAAACTAAACGACAAAACAAACTAGCTAAACAACTGACACTATTTTACTATGCTTTTCAGGTTGTGGTCATTTGCTTGTGAGGAGGAGAGGAAAAGGTGGAACCTAAATATATCCTGTGCTACAAAGAGATATAAATAGAGTCTGCAGTCTGACTGATTCACAGTCAGTCAGACTGCTCTCTCTCATCAACAGTCCCACACCAAGGTCCAACTGGAGCAACCAGTGCTGAATGTACCACAAAAACCACAGAGATGAAGGTCAGCTACTGTGTACACACTCAATGACCCCCACCTGTCAGCATAGTGTCGAGGCCTTTGAACTACTACTACCTACTGCTTGCGAAACTTAGACAAGATCACCCCTCCACACCCCACCCCCCCAAAAAAACAAAAAACAGTTGATATCAGTGAATTCTGATGTTAGCAATGTGAGAAATGTGAAAAATGTTCCCCACAAAGAAACAAAATACAACCTTGTTTCTTATCATCAGGGAGTAAACACCTTGTTCAGATTTGTCATCTTGTTCTCATTACAGCTGCCAACAAGTTCAAGTCATTTTCACAAAGTAATACAGCAGATGAAACAGGAACTATTTTCTTTGTTTGTATGTCTGTAGTGTGGAGCTTGTTACAAAAAGTAAAAAAACAAAGAAAGAGAGGAATTATTTTTTTCAAAAGTTGTATTTCTGAAGTTATATCTTGCTTCGATTATTCCCAGAGAGAGAAAACATTTTTTTGTTTTCTGTCAATCCCAAACAACATTTGTACAAAGGTTTTTTTTTTTCCATTCTTTAAAGCAGTATCAAACACCATTGTTTATTAGTCTATCCTCCTAACAATGGGACATGCCTCAGAAAATCATACATTTAATCTTCATTATTCCTAAATACCACACCAGGTGTAGCCTGATTCAACATGCCAGCTGTTTCCTTCTCCATGGCTGATAGGAAAGGCTTTTGGTGCAGTATCCTTGAAGATGTCCCACTACCAGAGCAGCAGGGGACGTCAGCGGCCAAAGAAAGCTTAATGTTTTCATAGGGGAGACTGATGTTTATGAGGCAGGGGACCAGAGCCGGACCAAGGGGACATCTCTATCTGGGACAGGGCATCCATTTCATACAGCAAATACTTCCACCATAATGAATCTGTGGGGAGGAAATCAACTTAATGAGGTAAGACCCACGTGACCGCTGAGGAGAGAAAATGAGGAGAGAGGGTTTTTTTGGGTGGGGGGAAGAAAGATGGGGGGAGTTGGACTGCTCGTTAATAAGCCCACTGTAACAAATAAAGGGCTGTCAGGGGAGGCCTGGAGGGTGTTAGGTGTGTTTGTGTGTGTGTGTGCGGACGTGTCACACCTGGTAGCCCAAGCCAGCGTTAGTCCTTATTAACCTAACAGAGAGTTGGATGGTAACTTCTGCTTCCAGTGGTGCGTTATGTGACCTGGACAACTTTACACCCTGCTGAAACAGTTCAGTTAAATTGTGAGCATTTATAAAACATGTCATTGTGATGTAGAGCTGAATGATGTCGTTTAATTGGGTGTAGCAGAATGAATTAGGGTAATTTTACATTAATTGAGGAGTCCGCTCAACTCAAGCCGGTCATAAAAGGTGAACAAGAAGCACACATGGGAGTTGAGCTTTCTGTGAATGGACGGCTGACTCACTCCTGTTGACCTGACAAGTGAAACTCTAAGAATTTCTTCTGCTTGTTTATAAAGTATAAATCAACTGAATAATTTTCTAGAAATTAATGTCAGTTATTTCAACCAAAATATATTAAAGCAGGCCTCTGCATAATATTAGTCATTTAAATCCTACAAAGTATTGGCAGAGAGGAGACTGATATATTTGTCACCTTCACAAGCATCTTGCTGTGACCCTGTCCAACCTCTACGTACTCAACGAAAGCTGCGGGGGACGGAGCTCACACCACATTTGATCCTCCTTATGAGATCTGTGTGTTTGCGTGACGGAGTTAATGGCCTCAGTCACAGAAAGGGGCAGAGGGTTAGCGAGCAATAAGATGGACGGCAGAGGCGGGGTGCTGCCATGGGCTGCAGAAAGAGGGGCGGAGAGAGAAAGACGAGAGGGGCAGCTTTGATGGCTAATGCAATAACCCACCACTGCCCTCGGACGAGCCGGGATGATGAAGAGTAATCAGAGTGGTTGAGGCGGCTCTCGAAGTGAGACACGTGGTAAACATGGGTATTTGATGGATGGCTTAAAGGAGGGGATGGAGGGAGGAAAATACAAAGGAATTCACAATCTCCTGCCATGTTTGTAGGAATCAGGCTAACCAGCAATAAACCCTGCAAAGCGTCACAAGATAAATCTGAGGTGATTAACAGCATAGAAACACACACAAACATGCTTCTGTAAACATCTCTCCCTGGCTAAACTTGTCACAGTTAGTAGACATATGAAACCTGTGATGGGGGGATGCAAGTAGACACTTTATTTTAAGGGGTTACAAGGCAAGAAAGGTTGAGAATAATGGGCTAAATGGACGACCAGATGAATAGATGGATGGATTAGTGCCCTGTTTTAACTGAGGCTCTGGAGAGACTCGCGTGTGGCAACACTTTACCCATCTGACCTCAGAGTCAACAGCATCACATAACCAAGTATTACCAATGCGACACTCATTCCTAATGAATTGGTCATAACTGAGCAGGGTGCATTAAAGACGCCCCCACCACCCCTGCTAAGCGCCTTAACTTACACAACACAGTGTTTCCATTGGGTTGTGTCGCTGGGAGCTTCCTACTCATCAGGGAGATGAAAGTCATTAATCAACTGTGTAAGTTCTTTTTCAAATGGTTTTAGAGGGAAGAGATCGTAATCAAAGCCAGGGTCAGAAGCAGGTCGACTTGCAGCCCACTGCTCGCCATAGAGAGGGGAGAGAAAACATCTATGCATGTGATGCTAATTTCACAAATTAGCAGAGTGATTGGCTGTGGACTTAGATGACCTTCTATAAATTGCAAGTTAATCAACTGCTTGCACAATGCGACAGTGTGTGTGTGCGTGTGCGTGTGTTTGTGTGTGTCTGCAGTTACCGTCCTCAGTTTCAGTGTGTATTAGACTTTGGGAAAAATGACTAAATTTCTCGTGGGGAGAGCAGACATACACATTTAAAATCAATTAAAAATAATGAGAATGAAAATCTGCAAATGGAATTCGTTAAAAGGACAGTATGTACACAGATGTGCTGAAAACATTCTCTAAATGTTACCCAACATGCCAATCATGTTCTCATACTCACTGCATAAGTGTGTTTTCCAATCTGCCACCTTGTTAAAGATATGGTAAAGTTAAGACAACTAAAACAACTTGACAGGAAAAGATAGCTGTCAGAGTTAAAAGAAGTGTCAACATTGACATTTGTTAAGAGACTTTTGATTTTTCAGGAAAATACATAGATCAACATGGATGTCAACGGGTGGCACTGCCTCTCTATTAAAAGGTATTATCATTTTTATGGCATCAGTTACTTGGCGAGAGAGGATGTCATTTTTCACATGGTGAGGGAAAAAAGCGACATCCTCAAGGAAAACCTGTTTTATGACTTTTGGCAATTGCAATCTAAATGGGTTATTAGGTTTGAGTGCAGCTGGCCTATCAGTCTTTTTTACTGACAATGTGCCCCTTATGAAGCCATCTGGGGTCAAATAACTTTTAACTTTGAGGCGGTTTATCAGTTTCCCATTCTTGAGATGATGTAGTGACTTTGACTTGTGTTGCACATTTGTAGTTTCTGAGCTGATTATTAAACAGTCGTTGTGAAGTGGATAGCTTAGGCCAACTCAGAGTAATCTTAAAAGTGCTGCAGTGAAAACTGAATTGAACTTATTGAAAAGGTGCAATAATGAAAATGCCTTTTATCCTATTTTGGTTCCTAACACTGCTGCTAGTTATCTATTTACTTGTGAACATGGCATTTTCTAAGTGTTTCTTCCTCTTCCATTGTTATTCTAATGTTATTGCACTATGTACATTTATAAACCTAATACAGCTTCAAGTACCAGCTAAACAGACTGAGTGCAAATACAAAGATCAGTGACAGGACAGAACAAAGAGCCACATACAGCCTTTAGCCTTGATGCAAACACCTCTCCTGTCTGTCACAAACCACAAAGCCACTGCGAACCACTTTAGAGTACGCCAGACCTATCAGGTCAGAAGTAGGCTACAGCTTCCTTCAGCTGCATCAAAGAGCATATTTGGCTTCCAGGCATACAGATATCTTAGCGTTAGATTCCTTCACCTCTGTGACTATGTTTGCTGCAACAGGTCTCCAGTAGTTTGAACCATTACCATTGAACCATCTCCCTTGTTTTTCCTTGCCTGTCTAAGGAAAAAATACAATAAAAATGTAATCAAAATTGTAAGACCAAAGGAGAGGTGCCTGCTCCTTTGTAAAGCTCATGTAAATGCAACTGATGTTGGAACGTACTATGCAAAATAATAACAAAATGAGAAAAACAAAATTTTAAGCACAGCTATGCACAATTGCATAGGAAAAGTTGCCTAAAACAGCCTAATTATCTGACATAGAAATAAAATAAAACATGACTGTTTCATAAAATGCATGTAAAAAAACATACATCCATAACAGGTAAGACCAATATGACCAAGTGAGAGATGCATCTGCGAAATCAGGCATATGGAAAATATTCATGTTGTCAGTTATCCATTGTGCCATCTACCTGAAAGGCTACTTGTCTCCAGGAAACGTCTTGACAGATCTATTTACTATATGAGTAAACAAAACCTGAAATCAGGTGGGAGCTTGCAAAAGGAGGTCGGCACAATAGAAATGTGGTTCCTCTTTCTTTCGCCAGAGTGGAGAGTTTTGAACTGGCTGTGCACAGTGAATCACAATAATCCAGATATGATGAGACGAAAGCCTGTGTAAGTACTTGCCAAATTTGAGACTGTGACTTTGGCCATAGCCGGGAGCCAAAGGAAATTGGCTTTCACAGCAGAGCTTTTAGGTTTATCAAATTTGAAAGCAAAATTACCGCAAGAAAAAAAAAAAAGGTTCCCAAAACTTTTTGCCATGTGGCTTAACGCATAGTTGTAGGGACCCAAGAGATCTATTTTCTTCTGTGAGGGTCTTGGTCTCAGACTGAAAGTTTTTTGGCCATCTGACATTTAATAATCTCTAGGCTCTTGGGCCACAAAATATACATATAATTAGAAAAAAATTTCAAAAAAGAATCAGAAAAAAAAATCAATGTGTCCAAAAAGAGGGACGAAATGTAGTTTCATCTAGTCAATTTGCTTCAAAGTGAAACACAACACTGCACAGGAACAAAAATGCATCACTCCCCGAGTAATACCTGTTTGTATAAACATTTTCTAATCTTCCTTTTTTGATTATTATTAATCTAAATATTGGAGCAGCAGCAAAAATACTGAGACAAACTCCATTTATAGGTGGTCATTCTGCAGCATCGTGCCAATGTTTGGATGAGTTACACAGGTTAAAGCACGATTTTCAAGAGTTTTGAGTAAAACAGTGAGGATGCGAATAAAGTATAATAAGGTCACCAACAGGCCAGCAGGGATGCTTGCATTTCCAGTGACAACTTAACCATTGCACCACCTCTCCAGCTCCTCTGCTGTTTATAATACAAAATGATAATTGTGAATAATGACTCTAGCAGAGCACTGTGAGACATGCCTCCTGAATGTCTTTGTACGTCAGCTGCAATTATTACTTCCCATTTATGGACACACTTACACACGTACACACATGATTCCCGTGACATCTGACTGATTTCCAGCATTTTCTATCTCCTGCTGGTTTTCATTCAGACATCTCAAGTTTAAGCCTAATGTGCCGACTGAACATCCCTAATGTGGATTAGCTATGCATGGTGATGTCTGCCTCCCCTAATGTGATATGACTAAAAGTGCTATATGCAATGCTTGTTTCAGTATGTGTGTGTCTGTGTTTTTGCGCAGCGTTGACATAAAACCATGCACTCTAAATAACTATAGCTTTACTTTCTATTTTAACTTCCACTCCCTGAGGGATTAGAAAAGGTATTTAATACTAGTCTGACCTGGAAAACAAAATTTAAAGAGGATGAGATACCAGCAGGTACACTGTACATACTGTATACATACTTGTAGTATTTAAGAATAAGAATTCCTGGTCACTGGTGAACATTTAAAATAATAATAAATTTGTAGAAGCCCTGTCACCTTTAAATCGAAGCCATGATGAAGTGCTGACTGTTCACGCTGAGAGTACACTTTTGCTAATGAGTGATAGCCAAGGAGAGAACATTTTAATGATTTACCATAGAGAACTGGTGATCCACAGTAACCTAGTGGTGATTTGTGAGTGCCAGGATATTGATGTAGCAGAGGTAGTACAGTGAAGGAGTGCCTCAGGGGTTATACTGTATACGTAGACATATTATGTGAATTTTCATGTACAAATGTTTGCATGAGCACTGACTAAACTACTGGTGTACGCTACAGATGTTAACATTTTTGCATGAATTCACAGCTGTTAATGACATCTGCACACTGCTCTCACAATGTTTACCTTCCAAATGAAAACTGACTTGAATGCTGACTTGAACTGAAAGGGGCACGATTACAGAGTACACAGAGGATATGAACACTGCATCTGATAAAAAATGCTTACTGTCTGAGTGCCAGTGTCAGTACTTAGCTATCGTTTCCCAGGCGAACTTGACCCTAGGCCGCAGCCTTCAGTGCCAAACAACAAATGATTTTATTCTTTCATTTCAACTGAATAGGTGGCTAACAGAAACAGCATGATTTCCACTGTGATTGATGCTTGCGACTAGAGCTTGACAGGTGCCAACGTGTTACAGAACAATTGCTTTGTTTGTCTGTACAACTCTATTATTGTTTAAATGCTTCAACATCAAACTATAGTCAAAGCCCTGCCGCAGTCTTGAAATTGCTCAAAACTATGCCCCAAAGGTATCAGAAAATCATCTGAGGGCGATTTTCACTCACAAAAAGCATCCAATGTGTTAACCTGAACCATACACAGTGATGCAGTCAGACATCAAAAACAAACAGCAGCTATGCGGCATCACTGTGCTCTTGTTGTGGTACAGCAACAGCACTGCAAAAAAGGAAAAATCTTCACCTAAAAGGCTTTTTCTTGCTGTTGATGCCTGTTTTCTGTTTTTCACTGGGTCAGCTTTGGCAAGAAATTTGACGCCAAAATATATAAAGAGATCATTGTTATTCAAGGGCAACCAAATGCAATGCTTTCCAATTATTAGAGTCACAGCAGATGGTTGAAAAAAATTAAAGACAGATTGAGAAAAAAAATAAAAATTACTTACAAACTTTTTATTTTCTCCTCAGAAAAAAACACCTGGTACAGTCTCAGGGAGGGCTGATAGCATCATTGTCTTTGGGACAAACCTGGTCTTAATTTTGACAACCATCTGTACTAATCACATCATGTGCATTGCATATAGACAATTGGTGTAATTCATCAATCAGAGTTATAGCTAAGTATCCAATTAAAGTGGACTTTTTGAATTTGCTACTGCTGGTACCTTTAAATAATTATTTTACAGTGTATCACAAGCCCTCTGCAGTGTCAGTGTATCAGTGTAACAGTCAGGTTAGTACCTTTGAAGAAGCAGTCCTTGCTATGCACCACATAGATCCGTCTCCTCTCCAGGCAGGCGGTGCGGTAAACCTCGCAGTGGTTCTCGTAGAACCTGCCGTCTGAGCCGCACACCGGGACAAAGGAGGGCCGACATTTTTCCTGGCAAACACACTCGGCGCGGCCAGTTTCCGCCATCAGCACACACTGCCGACCCCGTCCACAGTAGGTCCTCCGACACGGATCTTCGTCTTGGTCGGAAAGGGCTGGAATGGCAAAAGAGGAGGGTTTATTTAGGAAAGTAGGACGACTAAATAAGTAAAGTTCATAAAAGTCTAATTAAATCTTATAAGGAAGAGACAAACATTCGCTTGCATCCACACTTTTACTTGTCTTTATGACTCCCTGAAGCAGTCACATATGTCGCTCATCAGCACAGATTACAAGTGCTGGGCTGGGACAGACAAGAATATTGCGTCCTTGCTGGAAATTAAATTATCTATCTAGTAGTGTGGAGTCAATGGGAAGAAATCTAAAGCTGAAAGAAACGTCTCTGACAAAGCGCTACACCAAAACTGAAAATAAAATATAGAACTGTCTCCTAAACCGTAAAAAAAAAGATGTCACATGGTAATGGTAGTGAAATCTTTCAGAGCTATCAAAAATTCATTTGCCTCCATGCTGCATTCCTACCAAACCAAAGACCTTTTCTGCAGCAGCAGTATTCAAACGTAAAACCTCAAACAGAAAGAATTACATACTGAATATCAATGTTGTCCTAGTATGTCACATCAAGGAGCAATTTTGAATGTCCTGTCCAAATGGTGTTATGTAATCATTTTAAAATGAACTAGTGAGGAGTATCACTTCATTCTGAAGAGGCACTTCATATATTTCACAATAAATACTCTGTATAATCCAAAAATCATATTTTCCAAAATATCTCCTGCTTTACAGAGAATAAAGACAAGGCTTAGATTCATCTGGATTTAAACAAACACTGCATTAGAGAGTACAAGAAAACAAAAGGAAACTTATCAGTAACACGACGAATTACACCGTATGCACCAGAAATAGAAAAAGCGTAAACTCGAGCCAAACACCTCCAGTCCTGATCACAGTTATAGGTGCTAACAAGGAGAATCCTTTTTTTTTTAAAAAAGAAAAAAATGCATCCCTACAAATCAAACAGCCAGGTGTCCTTATTAACACCTCTTGGCACATATTCACGCATATTTGAGCACATCCATACACAAACACAAAAAATATGCATACCTGAGTATGTCAGTGCACTCGAAACACAAGCAGAACTAACACCTTCTACCTTACTTAACTCTAGCCCACGTCAACACGCGCATGCACGCAGTTCATAAGCTGTTGTGCATGCCAGTTCCTGCACTACAGACACACATGCATGCATAAATGCACACTGCACAGGCCAGCATCCCCCACATCGTCACCACTCAGTGCCCAGGACACCTCGCTTCTTCCCCCTGATTTAATCTATTTGCACTTAAAGCAAGTCAAAAAGCTGCTGATCCAGCCAGATGCTCCACCTTGGACTGATCTTTCCTGACTCCATGAGCTTGACCAGGACCCCCCTCTCCTGTTTGTGATCTGAGGGCTGGATTTATGGGCCTGTGTGCCTCAGGGTTATCAAAGTGAAAACTGCATTTAAAAAAAAAAAAAAAAAAAGGTACAAAAAGGGCATGTCCATCTGCCAAATGTCAGTGGTAATAAATTACACATAAAAGCTACGTTGAAAGTCTTGCCTGAGTTTACACATTATTCATATGATCATGAGAAAGCACAATCAATATGAACAAACTCCTACGTAGGCACCCACACACTTATTACTAATTTACTGACAAGTCTGGCTCAGAGTTTATGTGATTGAAGAAAAAATTGTTCTGTGTTTTTATGTACAAATAATTCATCTGCATGTAAAATGTATTTAAGAAAAATTAAAAGTATCTTTCCTTTTTTGTGGTAAATTCATCCACTGGAGTTCTCAACTTCTTTAATCCCTGAACTCCCACACTCTCCATGCTGTTACAGAACATACAAATATCATATGATAATAATTTTTGATAATTTTTGTTTTTGGTATTAAAGCAAAATGTCACGTCTAACTGACCCAACTGAGATTTATCTCTTTTTTTTTTTTTTTTAAGATTCAAGCATTCCGTCTGTCTTTTTCTTTTTTTTAACCTTTGATATTAACGAGCTCTGTTATTTGCAATGGAAACCAGCACAAACATAAAGGAGATGACTGTTGGCCACAGCACTGAAAGAAACAAATTGCACAATATGAATAGGCACGATGTCAAGGTAGAAAAGAAAACAACACTATAAAATGCAGAAAATGAAACCATAATTCCCACAGCTACAAATAAAAAGTACAACAAAATCCTAAGCTGTTGTTTGTGACATTACACTTCAGTTATGGCACACTGGGAAGGCCGTTTTACCATTACAAGGAAAATGAATACAAATCCCAAAGGGACTTAGTGGCCATTGTTTAGATGTTGTTTTGAAGATGAGTCAGTTGAGATGCTGAGAAGGGGTCAGCTCGGCAGAATAAGTCTAAAAAACCACACTGGCTTAACTTAAAAGAGCCCGGTCCAGGCTTTTACAGTCAAACTGCTGAAAACAGAAATTGAATTTGCCTGGAGTATAATCATATCTCAACTCTCAGCATATTCAATAATAGAGGTAATGCGCTGTTGTCGGAGGACAGAAGTCTCTTAATTACATAAAAGTGATTTCAAGGCCGATGCGTGGAGATGCACAAACACACACACATGCATACACCAAAAAAACACACACGCATTAATACACTGACACCTTACTACTCACTTTGAGGTGTCAGTATGAAGGCAAACATACACTCTGTAAAAACATCTGCGCTTACAAACACAGGCGCATTGTCAAATAATACACAGACACCACTGAGATGACTAGTCCATACATTAATTACTCAACCAACATTAGGATTATCTTATTTAATTTATCAAGAAAATAGCAAACACTTGATGGTCCCTGTGTCTTTAGCTTCTTTCTTCAGTTTTACATCATTGTAAAATGAACATCTTTGTGTTTTTGGACTGTTGGTTAGACAAACTGAGCAATCTGAGGACATCATCTTTAGGATCATCTTTAGGATTTCTTATTACATTTGACATTTTATTGACTAGGCTTTCAATTAATTAATAAACAATAAATTGATAGATCCGTTTAAGCCCTACACACAATCTGACCTGACAGGGAAGAACCGACCTCTCTTTTATCCTAATTAATCTCCTAAAGGAAGCTGTGGAGTTGGGGGGTGTCAGGTAAATACCCCAAGGGGAGAGTGGGGAGGGGATGGAGGAGGAGGAGAGAGAGGAGAGGCGTAAGATAGACTCAATTCCTTTTTATCCAGTTTACTAATTGTTGTGTGTGTCTCGGCAAAGCATCTGTGGGAAATGCAAAATAGCCCGGCTCCCTTGCGACCTTGCTGTTCATGTCAAGGTCGGGGACGATTACAAGATCGTTTGTATTCTCCAAGCGTGGGAGATTAAACGCTTAGCTACAAACGTCCGGCGGCAGTTATCCACCGGTGGCTGTCTTCCTGCTTCTTCCTCCCTGTTTTATCCCTCCCCTTCTCCCTTTTCTTTTTTTTTTTCCAAAACAGCATCAGACCCCTCGCCCTTTTCGCATTTAGCTAAGAGAAAAGAGAACATGAACAGCAGCCACTCTAACAACAGAAACAATAGCGCACAAAAGTTGCATCTACAATACACAAGTTGTCTGACATTTAGCTAAGTCCTTGCACCCGCGCTCATCCTCGCTGTAAGTCCTTTGTCTCGTGCTCTCTTGGACCATGTTGGCTGCAATTGTGGCTTGCTTAAGAGGCTAAAAGTGTCATTTGATAATCCTCCCTGTCTAAGCAGCCAGCGCAGTGTTTATAAATGGCTCTTATAAGTTCAGACGCTCTGCGGTGCCAAGACAATGCCAGGCTGACCATCCGGTGTCAAGCCTTGCATCCTGTTGCTAGTTCTTTTTCTGGTCCTCTGCCTTTTTTTCTTCTCCTCTTTGTTTTGCTGTGCTTGTCTATACTCTCTGTCAATACCCGTCTGGTGCCAAGCTCTGCTGGGCTTCGGGGAAATTGAGACCGGCATTGTCCACTATAATCAGAGATTTCCCGGACATGTTTAACAAGGAATGCTGTCGATAATTATGTGGGAACATGAGGGACTTACTCAAAGTGTTAAAACCATTTTGCCTTATCTTTCTGACATTTTTCCACAGACAAAGATAAGTTTTCCCTTTCATTTCCTTTTATGCAAGCATAAGTGGATGAGAGCGTTACTGGAGGCGCAGCACAACCGTCTGCCTGACTGACTGCCTTTTCATTTGTCAGGAGGAGAAGCTGCAGTCTTGTCAGTCTGAGCCCTCACTGCATCATTGTGATGAAGCCATTGGTAATTTGAATCCAGAGCAAGGCATACAGTCTTTATGCACGCAATCACATATGCACCGTACAGCACGCTTGCATAAGGAACACAGCACACACACACAGGAGGAGAGAGAAAGAGTGAGAATATGTCACTTCACTCTGGAAGCAAAGTACTTATGTCCAAACCCTCGCTCTATTTAGCAACTAAAATATGCCTCAATATATTTATACCTAAGGCAAGACTCCCAAGCCCTTTAAACCCCTTAACATTTAAAAGCAATCATAACAGACTTTATTTATTTTGTACTTAATCCAGCGCTGCGGAGGGGGTGTTTGTCTCTCCAAGGAGAATGTATCAAAAACAACAGAGGGACAATGCAGAGCTTTTTACTAATTAGACTGGAAGAACATTTGCCCTGCTGATGTGGGACTCGCCGCCTGCAGCACTACCACGTTATAAACCACCCTGATCCATGGAAACACAGAAGCTGCAGTCGCAAATCCTCCAGGATACTAGTATGTGACATTTTCAGAGACAGAGTGGACATTTTTTGCCAGCAGACAGATTTTGTTAAATGTGGTTCAGCCCCCAAAAGTGTCCTTGTGTCATGCTCTTAATTTAACTTGGGAGAGTACAGTTGTGCGGCATGTCTATGCACGCACAGTGTGCATGTGGTGCGTGAAGTAGTACTTGTGTTTATGCATGTGTTCGCAGCCCAAGAAAAGCTGTGTCACATCTGCTGATCCTACAGATCATTCTATTTGCTCTGAAGCAGCTGTAGATAATTAAATTCTAAGACGCGCCGTCAAACACTGTCTCCCCTGTGCTGCGCAGTTGGACAAAGCGCTTCTGACATGAACGCTGAGCTGGAATATCAATGGACAACGGCAGCCCTTGGTGCTAGGTGAGATATGCTGTGGCATACATACAGATAAGAACAAACTGTCCATTTTGGTTCACTGTACCCAAAATTATGTTACTTTTCTGAACAAACACAGGATGGAAACTGAAATACAAATAACAAGAGATTGAATGCGCTGCAGAGTTGTTTTTTTTTTAAGTATTATTATTTCTAGGATATTTGAGAAAACTATTTCTCTCTTTCTCTCCCTTCTTTAGAATTATGAATTCACAGTTTTAAAATGTTTTCCCATTTCTATAGCATCCTTAAGTTATAATTGCTGATGTCTGATGTTAAGAAATACAAAGTACAATTTTAATAATAATCAATTTGCACAGCATCTGCCCCCGTCATTGTTTGATCTAATATTATGATCTAAAAGGCACCATTGCCAATGACTATAATGCACCTTAACTACAGAAATTATGACAAAGTTCTTGTTTTTACACAGGGGCAGCTCGTTTAATACTGACATTCCCACTTTAGTCCACTGCAATTGCCTATCGCCTATCTAAAACTCATACATAACACACATAACAACTACAACAACAAACATACAAAGATTTCTCATCAGAAAGGGGCAAACACCAAACAACAGGTAGACAACAATTAGTCCTTGGGAACTCTTGCTACAGGAAACCTGCAAAATCCTGCAAGAGCATGAATTCCTGAATGTTTCTGCACTAAAACAGAAATGGACATCCAACAAAAACAGTTTTTTTTCTTTTATAAAGCGAAGACACTAAATTTGAAGAAGATGCTGAATGGAGAGACGTGCCGTTTTTTCTTTTTTCTCACAATACCATAAGTGATGTTGGGTGTCCCAGTTGCAGTGATAAAAATGTAAAATATCTTAATGAAATAGATAGGCAGGCAGCTACTGGAGCAGATGGCTAATGATTAGTCTCCTTCAACCCTACACACTGTTATTTCATCTTAATACTAATTGACCCAGAGTGGTGCAGACTTGGTCAGATCAGTACTGATGCCAGACGTATAATCTGTCCAACTATGGCAATTTGTTTTCTCCACCTTGATGTGTCAATATTCTGGACGGGTCTAAACATCACCCCAAAATCATCAGCAGGACAGCATTCCAATTACTGCACATACAGCCTTTAGCAGCAGACAAAGAATGTTTGCTGACAGGTAATGATGGATCATGTTAATCTACTTAGACAACAAGGACAAAATGTTGATCAAATTAGTTTTAAATTAACAACTACCTAGACCGAAGCAGTGGACTGGCTGGCTGAAATACCAAGAACTGAATGAACAAGACAGAAAGTAAGCCTGACTAAACATCCTGTGTCTTCCTGACTCACTCTGGACACTGGACACGACTACAGAAACACCACTACATGAAGTAACTCAAGAAGATAATTACATTTAATATTAACTTCCTACCAGAGCCATTTTTCTCCATTAAGTGCTGCAAAGTACCTATTACCTCCATGACCTCTCGCTTAATGGCAGGTTAGCTGGTACCTTGGTGTTCACTACATGTGACTCAGTCGATGGACACTGAAGCTATTTCAGGCAGCTGACTTGAAGAATGGTATAACTTGTTATCCAAATACAGAGAGCATACTGCTAATAACTGTTATCTATAGGCTCGACACACCCTGCAGCAACCTTAAGTCTGCGCACGCACACGCACACAGTACAGTCAAACAGAGGAAGTAGCTAACAACTATTTGATTTTGAGCAGTTGCACAGTTGGTCTCTGTAGCCACAGGCACATTAATGCCAAAGCATTACCAAAGAAATAAAACTCAAGATTTGTACCATAATATGTAATGTTGTTTTCTTTGTTAGAATTGATTTAATAAAATAAAATTGGTATCGAAAAAAGTATCGTTCAGGAACCGTATCAAAGTCAAGGTGTCGGTATAGAAAATTTTTGAATGACACCCAGCACTAGACATAATAAACAAAACACCAGCAGCAGAAAAGCTTGGTTTGGGCATGGTTTATGTAAGACTAGAGTAAGTCGTCATAGCTGATTAAGGGTATTTGTCAAGTCCCTTATCAACACAAGCTGACTCTGTTTTCCTCCTGTCTTGATGTTTCTTTTGCCCTACCCCTCCCTTCCAGATTATCGACTGCAAAGGATGCAAATGGAGGCGGTAATCAAGTGAAATAAGAAGCTGGTTGCTGCTGCTGTTTATGATGTCTTAGTGTGTGTTGTGGTTACTGTACTTCTTCGGTAATCAATTTATTTTGCATATGTTATGACAACATAACCTACTGTCAGACTCTCATTCATTGCTTTAGCAGTGTAGAACCAAATTTCCATATAGGAGTAACTAAAGTGTAGTGAAATAGATAATGATCAGTGTAAGACAACAAATGAAAATGTAGTCAGCAGTAAGAGGAAGCAGACAAATGATACATCGAGTCTAATAAAAGACAAACACACAGAATGGGTATTAAATTAAACTAATGAAGCAGGAGGACATTTAAATAAGCAGTGATGAACAAAAGCAGTAAACTGAGATGAAAAGATAAACAAAAGACCATTGACACAAGTTAGATTTCAGTGAAAAGGATTTGTATGTGAGACGGTAATGGTGAGGGGAGGAGAAAGAAAGGCTGGCTCAGCCTCCATAGAACAGGGATATTCGGTCTGTGCCTCAGACAAAATGTCACTGGGCTCATCTGCCTGGTTCAGCTGATAGGCCTGTATTGATCTTCTGATCCCTGTGTATCTGCAGCCGCTCTACCCAGAGGCTCAGCTCTCTTGAAGGAACGATGTGGGAGAGCTGGGGCTGCTGCTATGTGGGCTCTCAAACTCATTGGGGATTTCTTTGAAGGTTTATCAGTAATTTTTTGTCCATGATTGGTGAGAGACTAGGTCACTGAGCAGGGCACACCCACAAGATAACGTGATCATACAGTGTACAGGTTGTTGCTCATTGTTTCACTGAGCCAGTTTCGATATCTACATTCTCAGTATACATTGTGTGGCAGTATGTTAAAAACTCCATTATGTGACATTCTACGGCCCCCCTTTCTTCATTCCTTTACTCCAGATGACATTACCAGCATTTCAACCAACAACTGTGAAGTGACAGATGAGCTGTTGCGATCCCTCATGCTGGCCACACCATTTTATACAAATGTGCATTCATTTATTTCTATCCACTGAGTCTTTTTGAGGGTCACAGTGGGTACTGGAGCCAATCAAAGGGCTCACGGAGGAGTGGAATGTTTAAAAAAAAAAAAGATGTATAAAAATTGTGTAAAACTAGCATATCATACATATTCATGAAATTTAAGAATAAAAAGGGTGTTTATATGAGAAAACAGCTAATTCTGATGTTGGGATGAATGTAAAATGTTTTCTCCGGGCAGCCTGGAGTGCGACTGCCCACAGGGTATGAAAATGAGAGCGAAAAAATAAAGGTGAAGTAAAATTGAAGGAGGCATACGGACAAAAAAAGAGCTGGGGAATCACTGGGGAGTACAAAGCTTCGACAACGCAGAAAAACTACCATGAGACCAGAGTGAGCTGGAATTTGCGCTCGGCAGCCGTCAGTCACATGGTCACACTGGTTGCTGTATAACAAGTATCCATTTTTCACCATGTGGGCTGCCTTCCCCAGGGGGACTGAAAATGATTTGGGAGGGTGACAGTGCTTCCTTTTTTGAAATGCAGATTTTTTGATGCAGTCTCTAGTCTTTCCCCAATAATTAAGTATGAAAAAAAGTTGGAAAAGGGCAAGAAATAATCATTGTTTGGTATTAAAGTCTGACAGACTGAATAAGTTATTTTAATTCTGACACTGGAAGTCGCAAGAAAATATATTTTTTTCCCCAGGTGGGTTTCACTTAAGTGCTATCGCTATAATTCTACTACTTCTATGACTGTTTTAAGTAGAAATATCTTCGAAAAAGGTAAATAATTTTACTGCAATCGCGCAAATTTGCTTAAAATTGGGAAACACACTACTTATTTCCTCCTACTGACAAATTTTCCCGTGCTTTAATGAAAAGATTTAATTGGATTCAGAATTTAATTAAATAACACGCTGAGATGGATGCAAGATGTTTTTGCATCCATATTCATAGATCCAAACATTCATTCAACAGTAATCTACACTGAATACAAACTATCCTGTGTCATGATTTGTTCACGAAAACAACTGAAAATTTTACGTTGTGCCGGCTGTGCACCATCTGCTCCAACTGCAAAGGGATCAAAGTCGTTCAGTGTGTTTGCAGTTTCTTAGTTGACTTTGTGCAGGTGTGTAAGTGTTTACATGTCTGAGTGTACCTTCAGTAGAAAAGTACACTCACAAAGGCCCACATACAGTAGCTGCCTGTGATTGATCTCTGCCACTCAGAAAAGCTGGTTCACACTGTCTGCTATATTATTTACTGCAATTTTTACCACCGCTGCAGCTACAACTAAGGCTACAGCAATACAGGGCTTGAGCATCAGTCCTCGTCAGCTGCCACGCTCATATTTTCACATTAATGCCAGCACAGCCAAGGATGAAATAAGCTCTCAAATGTATTTTTCTGCAGTAGTTTTGAGCGCATGTGAGTGAGAGTGGGGAATATAATCTCAGCTGGGGAAAAAAAAAAAAAACCTCACATCTTAGGAGTCTGTAGTGTACAAATGGAAAGTGTTTGAAAAGAAGAAACGTCCCTCCTGTGTCCTATATGTGAGTATTTGAAGCTATAATATCTCAACCTTTACGGGCTAAATTTAATTGTCATTTCTGTTGTTGTGCGTCTGCAAACGTACACGTGTGTGTGAGACAGAGAAATGGGTGATGAATTCTGCTGTGTGTAAAAACGTTTATTTTCCCTTATTAAAAAAAAAATCTAGTTTTTCCATAACTCTAAAGGCTTCCCGATGTGCTCCCACTACACTCCATCCCTATGTATTATCAACAACATCTTAATCCCTTCGATCCATCCTCAGCCTCATCTTGCTCCCACCTCTTGCTATTTATCTCTCTATTTATACATCTCTCTACAGTATATACTGTATTTCTGCTGACACCACACCTGCACCTTTCTCTCTGCAGGGCTCGGGGAGAACAGAGACCAAGTACCCCCGACGGCCTCACTCCCACAGCCAAGATGACTAATAGGCCCCGCAGGGTGAGAGGCCGCAGAGGTGAGGCACAGAGGGGAGAGAGAAGATCAAGAGGCTATGTCGTCTTTTGCGGCTTGTAAAAGCTTCCTCTTTTGGGTGGGCTTTGGCTGCTAACGGCTCCAGTTGCAGAGTGACAGCGTTAAATCTTTTGTGTCCATTTAGAGGGACAGAATACACAACAGGATTCTTATCAAAGAGCATCAAGCAGTCAGATGGAGGAAAATTATTCTCTATAGTCACTGTTAAAAAGGACTGAAGCATAGTCCCATATATGGGTCCTTTGTGTGTCAGAGATGTACTGATTGGGTTTTTGTATGGGCTCAAATCAGGGTCAGTAAGAATCTGAGCCTGTAAAGTGACGTTCATAAATAATTCCAAAGTTCCAAAAATAAATCTGTAAGAGAAATTCAAGTTTATGCACACGCAGAAAAAGATTTGTATTTGTAAAAAGATAACGAGACTGTGAGACTAAAATCTGTCGACAAATTGTATCAGTTGTGAGGCTACACAAAGACATAGTGAAAAAAGCAGAGGGGGGGGTGTGAACATCTGTGCACAGATACAAAGCAGAAAACTGCAAGTTAAAGTCAGTGCTCAAACTTCCTCAAACGTGCTCAAACGGTGTGTGACACTGAAGTCACCAAGTACAAATTTTGACTCTGTTTTTACACCTGAATCTGATTCGACAAGGACAATCCCAAAAGCAGGGTCAGGGGTCACATGGTCAAGTTACCTTCATCTCGCCGTATGTCCTGAAAGGTGTAGTAGATTTTCAGTAGATGTAATCCAGGTGGGTTTGCATACATGCACAGCACATTAAATATTATTATTTTCTGCAGTATCAAATATAATCAAACCCACCTACAAAATGAACACCAAATCTACCAAAATGAATATATGTCACAGGGACAGTGGGCTGGCTCCTGTGACATGAAATAAATAATAAATTTGACATTTACAAGATGAAAAAGATGTGGCTGAAATATATCATGTTTGAGACCACCATTTGCATAAGATTAGTATTATCAAGGGAACTTCTGCCTTGGAAGACATGGAAGATTCACACTAGACAAAAAATCCAAGATGATGTGTGCTGTTATTGCAAATCACTGGGCATCCCTCAGGTAATATTAGTCCTGTGTGAATGGTGATTTTCACTTCACCGCATCTCGAGCTTTGCACTTAAACAGGCTTTTGAAGTAGTGCAAGATATATGCACATTGAATTACTGTGTGTAAAATGTGTGCAGATGTAGATGCAGTACATCCCCTATTGATTTTTTTGATGCCTTTGTACTTGCATAAACATAAGATGGACATATCTCCAACTACAACTGCCAAATGCATTCTTATTTATTTATTCAAATATTCATTTATTTTTCAGCAATTGCAGTGTAAACAAACACAGACAATGTTCATCAGGTTGTTGGTGTTTTGTCATCGTGGTTTGAAATATAGTTAAACACTGCAGTACAGCAAGATTGTAATATAGTGAAGGAATTTAAATTCATGCCACAACACTGTCATCACTGTGTAGATGCAGATGCGGGGCTTACACTTGAAAACTTTGTCTGGATGCAAAAGAAAGGCGATAAAAGAAAAACAAGCACGGGGAATGAGCTGCTGAGACACCTGGCTGGTGTTCATACACAATTACTGAGGCAGCATTATTCTGATGGTAATGGTATTGGACTATACAATATTCCTGAGAGTATATAAACAAACCTGGGACTTGCCTGCTCGCTTGCAGGTACCTTGCTAGTATATTCTTACAGATATGTTTACAGAGTTGTGACACAGAACATTCATTTGCCTGCAGCTTTACCCTTTCAACAACTCTTAAGCAGAAAACGCTTATTTTGATTTTCTAATCATGTCTTGCTAAAACACATGCACTGTAAAGGGTGTTGTGCATACAGTAATATAACAGATGTATATTCAACTGGTTTTGCTGAAGTTATGCAAATTGTTCCAAATCTGTCTGCTCTTTATGTCTATTCTAATGGCACATGCAGAAGAAAGAGAAGAAAAATCCAATTACATGAATGATGAGTCAAACCTAATACCACAAGAGAGTTAATCAGACTGATCCAATTAAACAGTGATGAATTTAGCTTTGTAAAACAGAGGTGGGGATGCTGCAAAGTGATGTCAAGTGACAGCAATGACTAATTTCAGGGAAAAAAGAGAAAAAGTACTTTTTCATTGCCTTTTCATAGAGCCACAAAATATTAAATATAATGCTAGAATTTTATTAAATTCAGTTGGGTTATGAAAGAGTCCATGGAGAAGGTTTCCTAGGAAATAAATAAAAACCACTGAGATGCACTTTTGTGGTCCTGATGACAGTGGAGATGGTACACTCACTATTTCCAGTGAAAAGAATGCAAGATAAATGGCACAATGGAGAGACAGATGGGGAGATACAGAGAAAGAAAGACAAATCATAGAGTGAGAGAGAGGGTTCAACTTGGAAATGAAAGCCTTTCAGAAAGCTAGGGGGTATCTGGAGGGCTGCACAGACCTTTATTGACTATCTTTGTGAATCATTCCATAAAGTTAAAAAATACACTGTGACCCATGGTGCTAAAAGCTAAAAGATGGGCTAAAATATGCCACTAAACGCTCAGCTTCCCCAAGTCTTACAGCACAGAGGGTCTGGGGAGGGTACTGGCTTCTGCTTACTGAATAATGGTGTTTGTAATAGAATAGCTTGTCATTTTACGGAACCATGGGGAGAGCCAAAACAAAGAGATTGTTCTATCTCCATTTTAAAGCTAAATTATTAAATTATTAAAATAGACGATGGGCCATTTTCACAGCAGATATTATGAACTGTCACTGTAGGAAAAGCACAGATGTTACTATTAACATTAAGGATGGTCAGTCGTCCCAACAAGTCATGGCAGTGTGACAGCAAGCCAACAAGCACAAGCCCAGTACCTTAAAACTAAAGCAGCTTAAGAAATTCAGCTGTCAATACTTTATTATTTCCACCTGCTGTTTTCCTATTGTGACATGTCAAAATATCTTCAGCTCATTAGCTGCCAAAAAATGGAGAAAAACATGTCAAAAATTCATTTACATAAAATCATGTTACACAAATGATCCTTGACACTGGGGGTTCCAATAACTTTTGGAATAAGTCAGCACAAAACAATATATTGGTATGACCAGTGTTTTGCACCACAGGATCAGTATCAGCCTTTCAAAATTCAGAACCTAGGAGCAAGTTTACTCTGAAAAATCTTCTAAACCTTCAGACTACTGAAAAAGTGAAAAACCTTAAAAAAAAAAATTAGTAGAGAAATTTATACGATGCCAAAACTTCCATACAAGGCACAAGGTCTCACTGAATTGTTTAAAACTTATGTGAATCATATAACTGGGACCTTCACAGTTATATGATCACCATCAAAAGATTTCTGTCACCAATTCAGTATCTGACCAAATGTGAAATATAGTCACAATCTCCCTTCTGTTCTGTTCTGAGTTGTGTTGAAAAATGTTGCAGTTCTTGCAGAACATTATGATATAAAACGTCATCATTTCATCCTATTAGACATTTGTATAATGTTGTCATAATTAGCAAATTAACTCTTCAGTTAAGGCCAAAAACATGTCTCACAAGGTCGCAGCAAACTTGACCATTGACATTTGACCACCAAAATCTAATCAATACATCCCTGAGTCCAAGTGAACATTTGTACAAAATATGAAGAAATTCCCCTTGAGGCACTCCTGAGATAATGCACTTACAAGAACAGGACGGACAGACAGATGCACGGACAACCAGAAAATATGATGCCTCTGGCCACAGCTGTTGACTGCACTGAGGCATAAAAATCAAGTCAGTAGCCAAGTGTCAGTATAAGAAATTGTCCCAAACAGAAAGAGACATGTTTTTAAAATGATATACTTCTGACTGCACCATCACTGCTAAGACAGCAATATTCAATTCACTTGTGATTTCCAAGTGAACAGTCATGTTTGTGACCAGCAGTGACTCCAGTAGACACTGATAAAGACAATGCCGAACCAGACAGGTAAAGACAGAGCCATAAATGGAGCAGCCCAGAATTAGAAGTACTGAATAAAACATTACACTTTTTCCCTCTTATACAACTGACAGGTCTAATGTTTAAATGATGATTTGCCTGAAGGTACCCAAAAGGCATCAAGGAGGAAAATAGTCATATATATTTTTTCTTTTTAGACTTAAATCGTCAGTAGAAAAAAAATACTAATAAGCCAAGAAGGAGTCAGGCACACACACATATGGACATACGTGTTCAAAAACACACCAGACCCAATTCCAAAAAAACAAGAAAGACAGAAAAAACAGAAACTAATGAATAAATAAAATCGAACAACCACCATCTAAAATAGCTCTGACCGAGCTGTGCCCAGAGAGAGACGCTCAGTGAGTGATCTCATCAGCGCTGCTGTCGGGTCTGCTCGGTGGTCAGGAGAGGCAGCGTGGTGTTGACAGCTGGCTGTCATTACTCCAGGAGTGAGGGGAGGCAGCAGGACAGGAGGAAGACAGAAACAGCAAACAAAGGAAGGGAGCAGGGAGGTGGCAGAGAGGAATGAGAGGAGAGAAGGAATAGCAAAGAAAAAAAAGGAAAAGAGGCAGAGAGGGAGGCATGAGTGGAGGACAGAGAAAAGTAACGTGACCTCTTGACCTTGATGGATTTGGGCCAGTAGCATAATTCCCTGCTGCTTGAATCGAGTTGGGTTCATATTGTCACTTCAGCTTTTTATTTCTCTGTAAATAAGAGAATGGGACATACGCCCTGTCTATTGCTGTTCCTAATTTAGCCTTATTACTTTATTCCATTGTGAGTTCACCAGGTATGAGATTTGAATAAAATTGAATTTTTCAGGTGCAGATCAGAATTTCTTAAGAGGATTTGTTAACACTGACTGATATTGCATTTTATGTATTTCTCTATTTTCTCAAGACTACTGCACTGTGTTCACTGATTATTTCTAGTCAGCACCTTATGTACCTATTAAACTGCCTTACGTAGCATTGTTTAAATGCTACATTTTACACTTTGAACAGTAAGTCTTCACACCTTTGCTGAACCTGTTTTCATCTCACACAAACCTATTTGCATGCAAATTGATTTTTGATGACATCTATAAATAAGTGTTTTTTTGGAAATACTTGGGGCAAACATTTTAGCAGTTAGCACGTTAGCATATTGCTGCACCGAGAGTACTCCTATATAATATACTATGTGGTGTACTGATTCAGTGGTTAACAACTAGAGAGTCAAGCCTGTGTACTGTGTACTTTATTTTCCAATAAAGACGTGAAGTAAATAACCTGAGTTCTGATATAACAAGTACACTGAATATTAATTATGTTTTCAGCACTCAGTAAATTCTAATATTACCAGTGTTTCTCACTTCTGGATGGCTTCCTGTAACCTGGATTTGACACCTGAAGACAACAACACCCCACTGAATTTGGCATATTACAAAAAGAGAAGAAGAAAATAAAGCGAAGGAGGGTGAACAGGATGAGAGAGAGCAGGGGTGTAAGAGGAGGGACACAGGTGAGAGGTGGAAGAAAAGTGAAAATCAGAGGCAAAGACAAGAGGGCAACAGACAAAAAGAGGGAAGGTGAGAGAGAGATGGGGGGAACAGGGAGGAGGATCGAGTATGTGCAGAGAAAGGATAGAGGGAGGGAGGGAGCAGGGGAAATCAGATGGGGAGAATGGGAGATGGGTGACTGGAGGGCAGCTGGTGAAATGAATGGAGGCCAAGCATCTGAGGGACCACCACTGAGCGGTCAATGTGTGTGTGCGTGCGTGGGTGTTCTGACCATGTTTGCGAGTTCGAGGCATAATGTGGTGACAGAAAGAGATGGTGAGAAGGGACAAGAGAGTTTGAGAGCGAGAGAGGAAAAGAAAGAGAAACATGAAGAGAGAGAGAAAGAGGTGAACAGAGAAAGAGAGAGAGGTGGATCCGGACCAATGTGTTGAGGATTAGGGATTTAGGGCTTGTTGGAACAGACAGTGTGTTTACAGGAGTCCAGAAATATGCCTCTTGCCTGGAGATGTGGGTATTCTATGAATCCAAGTTGGATTTAGATTTAGCAGTTACATTTGTAGGAGGGAATACAGTTAACACAAGCAGCAAATTCCATAGGAGTTTTGTTGGTGGAAATGCCGAGGGCATTGTTTGTGCTGACTTAAAACTGCACACAAGAGTGTGACTGAGCTCACACATTCTGCAACATAAAATAAAGAACACAATAGTTGTTTTGAGACTTTTTTCCCCTTTCTTTTTCTTTTTCCTTTTTGTGTGTTTTTTTTTCATTGTTGTTGTTGTTTTGTTGTTGTTGTTTTTTGCTCTACAGGCATTTATCCATATTCACCAAAGGAGAACCTATGCCAAACACAACACAGGATGCACAAAACAAACTTTGAGGTTGAAAATAAAATATTTTTTTAAAAAGTATGAAACATGCTGTTACTTTTTTTGGAGAACGAAAGGTGGATGAAACCAGTTTCTTTCAAACCTGGTGTGTGCTCATGTGTTGAGTTCACAGAGGGGGCAAGATAGGAACACTCAGCTTCAATCAGATCACAATCCATAATAGATGGCCATGTAAATATCTTATGAAGGAGAGCCATGGAGAAAATGACTTTGTACTAAGGAACACACACACACACACACGAACACACACACATGCACACACAAAGAACCACAAAAGAGCAGACATCCCTCACTGTCATGCAAGAAAAAAGTGTAATAGAGTGTATTTATCTAAAATTCATGCACTATCTTAATGGACCTTTTGTGTGAATGCTTTCTTGTTTTCGCCGTTGTCTGTGTGCGTGCTCAACAAAAACTGGGCTGCTTGTAAAAGACCTGAGTTTGCTTCTGAATGTGATTTTTCAGTAGGAATAAAAAATATATACATAACAAATGTTCCATGGGTCTTGCTTTATCAGTGTTGATATTGAAAAGTAAATATTACTGGCAACACAACCATAAACCATACTAGTGTGAACTCAGCAAACAGGGTTTCAATTTGTTGGAGTTGGAGGAACACTTGAACGTACGCCTCCACAAATGATCTGCCTGCATCCTCGAGAGGTTTTATTGCTTTCTTAATGCAACAACAATCCACAAATAACTGCAAACTATTTAGCAGAACAGCCATGTAGTACTTTAAAGTCAAAAACTGGCAATGATTTCTCTACCCGAAAAACCCTTACTTACTGAAAATATTCATAAAATACCTTTAAACCCAACAGATATCTTTGATGTTAAAATAATATCCCATCAGCACTGAAAAAAATGTTATATCTTCCTGACAAATGTTCAAATGTTTTTGTAATTTACCACAGTATAAGTTTTGACTGAGCTGTGATTTTATATGGTCAAAACATTGTTAAAGTTTAGATCAATGTTAAAATCGCACATTTAGACAGACTCAGATAGTAGTAAAGGAGTAAATGAAAGTTCAGGTACGAACCTATATTCTAATGCAACCATACAAACTTCAGAGGCATGTATCTTAATAAGTTCTTTGAAGTAATATGATGGCTGATGAGGGAAAAGGAGTATATATATATTCACTACTCAGAAAGTAGTGAATATATATATAAGGACAGAGGGAGGATTTCATTACAGAGTGAATGGTCAAAGTCATAAAGAACAGTTCAACCATTCTGGAAGCTCTGACAGACATGTTTTAATGGCCATGCCTCTGTGTTTTACTGGCAGAGTCATTATACAGATTAGTGTATCCCTACGTTTGATATTCAAGTCGTAAATGAGGTCGACTCATTCATGAAATACTGGTCAAGGTTTTGTTGATATTGAAGGACCTTAGCTTAGACCTGAACGAAAGGAACGAGAGTTGTACACAATGAGTACCTTTGTGCACATATATTGGGTGGAACTAAATATCCAGAAGCATTATAAAGCTATTATTGATCTGGCAATTGCTTCAAAAATTAATGTTTTTCCAAACAGACACAGTGTAAGTCAAATAATTTCCTCTAAGCAATAGGAGATACTATTTTCACTAACTAACTTTATATACATTAGGGCAAGGGGCAGAAAAGGTTGGCAATGTCTGTCAGCTGTGAACAGCCTCATAAAACAGGTTCATTCAATTAGGAATCAGCTGATTGGTTCAACACCTCTTGTTAATGTCTTTCTTTGTGCGTTTTTCTAAAACACCAGAGCTAAAGAAAAATATAACTAACACATGCTCTCACTAACAAATATGAAAAATGAGAGTAACAAAAAAAGTGCAAAATTTAAATGAAAACATATACACACTCACACACAAACACCTCTTCACTTACAAGCACATTACTTCATAACATGCAAGTTTGGCTGCTTTTGAGAGTCTGTTCTATGCCGTCTGGGCGGTGATGATATTATGAGTGCAGATGTAGCGCTAAGCCCTGCAACACACCACAGGGGAGCACTAAAAGCAAACCCTGACCCTGATGATCATTAATAATTCAGGAGAAATCAGGGTTAGAATAAGTGCAGCGTCGAACAACACATCATTTATACAGCGTGCAGAGGAGACGACAGTCCATCATAAAGTTTGCATAAGGCCCAAGCCTCCCTCTTTCGCTGTCCACAAGGCTGAACATTAGCTCTGTTACGGAGAAAACAGGAAGGATTATGGGAGGAGAATGGGGAGAGAAAGTGGTGATGAGTCATCAGCCATTCCAGGTTTCTACTGAGACCCACCTGACATGGAGAAAATGGAGCTGGATGCCGCCATAGGAGGCCATCGGCGTTTATACATCAAAAACGGTCAAGTCGAATGAGCTCTGTGCTCTACCATGATATTTCAGTTCACTTCAGTTTACAGCAAGCAGCAATATAAATGCAACCCATGTAGCCTAATCCAAAACCATGTTGTGGAACTGACACTGTTAAGGTCATTCTCTGAGCCTGTACTGCCTCATATGAATGACAAGCTGGTAGGTGACTCTAGTCAGTCTCAGCACACCTTTAAGATTGCTCCATCTGTTTTGCCAAATCCGAAATGATAAAGGAATAGATCAGAGTGATGGTGCATTTTAGAATCATCCCCCCATGGGTGTACAAGGAGCAGTTGTGATCATTTTTGACCATGAGTTAAGATTATTTCATCAAATAGACTAGATAGAATAAATAGAACTTTCAGTTTGAACAGATTTCCAGTTAGAACATCATCTATAAAGTGACAGTTTTCATCACATACAATATTAAGTAGGATTACCTAACCATGTGGCTGTAGCACTTCTCATCGTTTTGGGATAAAGCTTACAGAGCATATGCCAAAATGTTACCATTAAGCATCAGAGCGGACATATTGCATCCAAACATGGCAAAAAAGACCTGTGTTTCACTGAGTGCACACACTCAGGAAAACCCACTTCATATAACATACCAATAAAAGATTTTCAGCCCTTTTACTGCCTGGCTTGTCAACTACAGTATCTAGCATGAAAGCATTTTGTTCTTAACAAGGCAAACTACAGTGAGAATAATAAAAAAAAATCTGAATTTGTATGAAGAAGTTTGAATCAAACCAGATTTAAGTTCACCTCTGCAGTGATTTGCATTAAACAGGTGACTGAGATTTGCATTTTTATGGTGTTCCCATGGCCTTCCTTTGCCCTTAACTCTCTTTGAACAGGCAAGCCAGGAGATAGGGATGTTAATTATGGACCACAAGGACCACAATGGGAATGATCTCAATTGCTTTATTGTGTTACCCAGATAGGTTTTAATTGAATTATGGACATGATGGTGGAAACCAGTGTGGAGGGGAATGCTGAACACAGTTGCCTTTTTCAACAAATTAACCCAATCAATTATACTAATCAAGTTTAGTTTCTTTGCAGAACAATGCACATTGACTGATTTCATGTACAGTGTAAAATAGTTTGTGTGGCAAGACTGATACATCAAAGTCACCACTCAAGGTCATGGGTTTTTCCAAGCATTATATTGCAGACTAATGCTGGAGAAATTGAAAATTATTCAAGTAATCTGAACCTCTTCAAATATAGGAGCTTTTACATGTAAAAAGGTAATATTTAAGAGTCTGTAAATAAAGTGAATGAAGAGACAGAAGAACACTAACACACACTGAATCCTTTTCCTTCTGACACCAGACCAATAATGCCAGAAACTACTGTCAGAGAAGAACCATTTCTTATTATTTCTCAAAAAGGCCTAAAATATAAATTGATACTTCATCTTGGATTATGGAATAGATCAAAACACAAAACTTTTATATGTGTATAAAACAACTTCTCAATTGCCGACTGGATGCTTTGAAAAGTAACTCATCAAAAAAAAAAAAAAAAAAAAAATCTGTATAAACACTTCAATCGTACAGAAAAGTTTTGTGGCATCAAGCCACCTAAAGCCTTTGGTCATACTCTATTTCGCTGACAAATTTGTTCCGATAACTGTTATTAATATTCATTAGTGCAACTTTGTAGCCAGCACGCCTTCAAGACTGACAGCAGTGAGTAGATCCACTTCTCTGCTTCAATTTCTTTCAATGCTTTCATCAAATATTCCTTGTCATTATAATGGGTCGTGTTTTTTCAGCTGTTTGGGGGGTAAAAAGTGTCCTCAAAGGAAATCTGGCATAACAATGCAAATGAATTAGAGGATTGTTTGAAGGCACCAAATTGGGAAAGCATTTCAATTTCACAAATGCTGTCAAATGATGATCATTTCTATATTCTCCTGCAAATCAAATGTAACTATGCAAAAGGGAGGAAATTATTTCAAGTCACTGTGGCTGCACTGAACATTATCCAGGGCCTGAGGAACATACACTCATACCCACACACCAGTATATGAACACACATTAATACTTAAACACAGAAAAACATAAACAAAAACATATTAAGACTACAAAATACATGCAAAAACACAAATGCAGCCACACACACACGGGAAACCATAAAGAATATACAGATATACACACAAAGATTTTCATCTCTGTGTCCCTGGCAGAGAGAGGGGAGGGGGGGGGGGTCTCAGAGGATAGCGGCAGGAGGAAAGAGAGAGGATTACAGGAGTAAACAACACGATCACATGACACTTTTAATAATGTCCCTTTTCTCTCTCTCCTCCTCTAGAGGAGAGTCTAGTCTAGTCTGCTGCTCCTTCTACATTAATATGTCCCTTTGCCTGTTGTTTTTGTATTTCTTTTCTTCTCCAGGAGTCACTGCTTTCCCTATTCACTTTCTGTCTTTAATTCACTTAACAAAAAGATGCCATCATTGCCACAAGAATATACTGGAAAATACTTATGCATGCATAAAGACATTAATTGTTTTCTCTGTTCGTCATCAGTTGACAACACTAACAGCGTGAAATGGAGATCGCTGACGGAGGTGAGAAATGACTCAGTGTCATGATACTCAACTGAAATCAGGAGATTAAAAATGGGAGCTGTTAATTGAAGGTGACAGTTTAATTCACCGTCTTTCAAACACTGCAAGAATAAAATCACAAATGTCTGCTTTCCTATCTGCACGCCTACTCTTATGTATGTTCTGTAGATCTCATTATGGACAGGGTTTTTCTCGTAACACTGCATAATAATAATCCGAGGTACCCATCAACATAGACTGTAATCCTGCTGGTAAACTGACCTGCCTCATCATTTACTTGTTAACTGCACTGCGCTGTATATATTGTATACTAACTAATGTCTGTGGCTAGTTTAAGAGAAGTGGAGTCTAAGTCTATAAAGCTGTGAAGACTAAAGTCAGGATCACTTTTGTGGTGTTTTTTCTGCACTTGGGTCCAGTCAAGACAACATGCAGTGTGCTGAAATATCATTGACACAATTAAGAATGACATTCTTCCCCAATTATTAGGTCAGAATTGAGTCTAGAAAATGAAAAAAACAAAACATGAAACCTATATTATGACTCACTGAGCACCTGTCTCTATTTAACAAGGGATTTTCATGGGCATCAATCTAAAATTTACTTTGCAAGTCATTCTCACTGAGTTGTTCACTGTGTACAGATACAATCAACCTGAGTGTCAGCCACTTAGCTTTGAGGAGCACACCCTATGACAGAGCTAAATCAATATTGAGATTGATATTTTAGGAATTACCCAGAGAGAGGAGGTAAGATTCAACAGACCTGAAGGCTGCTGATCAACACGTGGGGGATTAACATTAATGTTTACATTATGTGATGTTTTTATCTAGCCTGAAACTGCCAAAAATTGTACTAGCATCTACAGCTGACACTGACTCATGACATACAAAATGGACAAAAAAAAAACATGTTGGTTGAATGAAATGAGAAACATGGTGAGAAACTTGTGTCTTGTGTGTTTAAAAAGTCAAGCAGTTCTGGCAAAGTTTAACTTGCATTTTTCATTTGCACAACTATAACTGTGCGAAAAGAAAAATGCACAATATTCTCAATATGAAGTTCAAGGCAAGATTTTTCCCCCCCCAAAAGGTGGCATATCAAAAAACCTGCACAATCTTAAATCTCTTCTGATACCTCCCACAGAAAAAAATCATCAAAAGCACACATTAAGACAGATTTGACCTGTTCTGAGAACCTGCACAATTTACAACTTGGGGATGAAGAGATGTTCTCATTCAGAGTGACTTACAATGGGTAAATGAGTAGAGTTCATTGTCTTGCTCAAGGACACATGACTATTGATTGGTGCTTTTTGGCAAAGGTAGGGACAAATCCTGTAACCTTTCAGTTACAGGACAATCTCTGCACTAGGCCATCCCACCACCCCATTAATCAGACGGGCAGTTAAGAATGGAGACAGACATATCAGAGCCTGCCCTGTGAAACCACCAACACAGAGGCAATCTGAATGATCAATGTGAGTAGTACACTTTCCAACAATCCATATATTCACAGAACCACAAGCAAATCCATAGTGCACCTGCTTGCGCTCTCAAACTCTGTATCAGTCTACTCAGCAAAACTACACACGTATAAGGATAATGTACATAATTTGAATACAGACTCATAAATTCATAGGCACTATACACTCAACACGCATAGTTACAACTTTCTTCTCTCTTCAACATTATATGAAGGTGCCCAACATTCATACAGGCACACAAAATTTCATTACCTAATTGCATCATGACACCTACACATGAATCTTTCTCCACAGCTTTATATTAACCTGCGAAGTCGCACATACGCAGGAACATATAATTGGAATTTTCAATTACTGAGTTTGCTGTACACACACACACACACACACAGACACAGATACAGAGAGAGAGAGAGAGAGAGTGTGTGTGTGTGCTCATGACGACTTTCTCTCTAACAGTATATATATTTTTTTGCATTTTGCCATACAATGGCCCAGACATCCATGGAGAATAATTAAGTGACTCCCAGCACTTTTGCTCCTCATAATGGCTAATCTAAAGATCATTAGTAACAGTATACGCTTGACTTGTGTTATTTATTATACTGTTCTGTTTCCTATTAAAAACTCGGGCTCGATCGTGATTGATGCAGAGGTGCCTCCATGCATGCACGTGTCCACGCAGACTCCCTGTTAACAGACAGCATGTGTGATTTCCGCCAGTCAAGGATCTCACTCGCGGATGAAATTGCTTTCATGTTGGGGTTAGCCATCATCATTGCTACATTATGAAACCTCAAGGTTGAGTTTCACCCACAGGAAGGAAAACAACTTCTATTCCCACGGTGGGGACATTTGTCTACAGCGCTGGTAGGGAATGTGCTTTATTTTTTTGTTGCTACATTTATGGACTCTCAATAATTCTCAGAAATACAGTCCCGGTGATAGCTCTGTTTTCCTCCACTAAACTGCTAATAGTTAACTTTTTCAAAGCACTCAACATTTCCAGATCATCACTGGACTAAAATATAGCTCATGCAGCTAGACTCAGTGTCAAAGAGTTTTGAGTGTTAAAGGAAAGTAGCGCATAGTGTTAGCACAGATAGTAAGACTAGGAAGCGCTTTAACAAATGTCATTGAGATTGCTGCATCACATAGCTGATACCTCAGATTTTTGTGTTCTTGTAAATTACATTTCACAATTTATCACCGAGCATAACTTTAAAAATATGTTACTGATTTAAATACTGTGTGCCTCCAGGGATGTACAGATTTTAATGTTGTTCTGTATCCTGGTAACACATTACAGCGAGGGTGAGTTAATTAGTTTGAACATGGAAGGGGTACAGCAGCGCAGATGATTTAATCAATGTTTTTTATTTTGGTTGTTAAAAGAGACCTTGTTCAACACTGGAGGTCTATCTGTATATTTCCTGATTATTTGTTAACAATGCCAGCATAAAGCTATCTCTGTTAGATCAGGTAGGCTCAGTAAGAAAGATCTGGTTTGTTTTCTCTCACATCTCACATATGACTCTACACCAGTATGCATTTTGGAAATTCAAGTCTGCAGAAGGCTGCAAAGCCCAGACAGAATTTTATTACTGGATCTACACTGTGGGGGGCCTTACAAAAACTAGACTGAGGCTAATACTTACTAACCTAACAAATTTTGTCTCTTTGTCTTCCACAATTTCAAACTTAGAGAGTCCATTAAAGCTGTAACATTCTGCTCTGAACAGCTGGTACAGTGGACAGATAAGGCAGGCAAACATCTCTGGTAAACAGGTTATCACTCATTTGTTTGGAATAAACAGACAGATTGGTCAGCTCCCACTGGATTGTAATGGCTACTAACAGTCGACAAACATAATAGTGCCAACTGCAAAAACCCAACCTTAACGGGAAACTGAACTAAAAAGACATCACATCATCAGTTAGTTCCAATGTGTTTTTTTTCCTGTATTGTACATAATATTGTGTTTCAAGCATCCCCACCCTCACCCCCTTCAAAAAAAAAAAAACTTGCACACTACTTTTCCAAAAGGAGCTCATCTTGATCACCTGTGGTATTTTAACAATTCCATTGCAGAGGAGGGACAATATGAGAAAGCCTACAATAACAGCAGCCATTCTCTAAAACTGTAAATGGCCAACCAATCAAATCACTCTGACATTTCATGCTGATACTGCTTCCTTGATCCATAGAGCCACCTACTATATGAAAGCCAATGGAGATGGATGGGTCTGCCTGTCCCTGAACAATATGGGATGCAGTCAACCATACAACTAGTGATAAAAGCCAATGTTATCACCCTCCAGACTTTCCCCTGGGTGAAGCGTTGCAGTGCTGAATTCTCTTTCACATCCAAGACCACCTCAATCTGCTTTTCAAATGCCCTAAAACCCCACCACTCCCCTTGGCAATTCTGTCTTGATGACATGGGCAAAATGTCAAAGGGTAGAGGCAGTTTGTCACTTTCAGAATGCAATATAAAGAAGTCACTTTATCAACACTCAGAAAAAATATGCCACACTCACACCATTTATGCACATGTGAATGCTGAGCTTCCTGAATGAAAACAGCTTGCTGAAATTTCTCATGTTTCACAAGTCCATGTTTCAAGTCCTTCATCTTGTTTTGTCAGAATTCTGTCAACAGAATTCTCTCTGGAAACAGAAATATGACTCCAAGAACATAGATACATGGAAAACCATCATTATCTCCACCATGCTTCATTTTGTTTATCTTAAATGCTGCATAAATACAGACGATGGGTGAGCAAGGACGGACTGAACTGAGGTATCTTTAGATATATTTTTTGTAAATATAAATGTCTGGTACAATCATTGGACAGTGAAAATGCAGACTTTGCTGCAAGAGCAGTTTGGATACATGGATGCCTTTTCCCCATTGTGAAACTGGGTCACAGTGGAAGTCTATTGTAAATGATGGCAATACAGTACAAGCTGACTCTAGTTTACCCCTGTGTGAAAGGCAGGCAGCAGCTAAAGCCACTTTTCATTTTACACTGAAATCCAAACACTTATTGGTGAAACGACAGCAGGTGGTGTGGTTGAAATTTTTTAGACCCCTCTGTTGAGAAAAAGTTGCACTAAGGTGTACATATCATGCATATAAAGAGAGGCATGGGATTTCCTCTGTTAGGCCATAAGCAACCATCTTGTTAGGCAAAACTGGCTTCCATCTTTGGACAATTTTCAATTATTAGCAAATAAGTACAAAACCATCTCGATCTGGATTCACCCTTTGCTAAGCCATATGACAGACAGAGTTTACCAGTCGCCACTGTTTGCCATACAGCAAACTGTTGATACGCTCAGTTGTCTGTTTTCTTGCCCCACAAGATGCCAGTTGAGGTCAGCATGTGCCTTTTCAGGAACAATTGAAATGCTGTGAAATCATGTCCATCCAGCAGTGTGCTAATTGACACCTGCCCAGACTCCTGGGCTGAACTAGGTAAAGAGAAAACAGTGTAACTGTTGGTAACTACACAAATTGTGTGTCACCTTAACCTCATTCCTCTTTAAGTTAACCTAGTGAGGCTTTCATTACTATCCCATACATTCTCTGCTGTTCTGATATTCTATTAACACCACAACTAATGTGAGAATTATTTGATGATGATTTATTGAAATTGAACAATCGCAGTTTGAACTAATGCAATTTGCAAACCGCAAAGACTGCAAGTATCATTAAAACAGAGTCAGTCGACATGTTGCTACACTTTTTTTAGCTGCCTCACAGTTCACACACACAGCTCTGCAGGAGCAACAGAGCGAGAGGCTGTAAACTTTACAACCAGATCTCTTGTCTTGAAATGACCAAACAACAAATCTAACTGTGGAGTTTGATACTTTTTGAAAACGGGGGACAGAGCAACAGAGCGACAGCACGACACAGGCAGTGTGAATTGCTCGGATTCTCTCCACTCTGGTGTCAGGTTCTACCTGCATGCCCGTCCTGAGAGCAAACACAGCTAAGTCGGAAACTACCATATGACGAGTTAAAAGTGGTTGACAGTGTCAACAGGCTGGCAAGACAGATAACTGAGCTGTGACCAAGTCGCCAACTTTGTGCATTGTGAGAGTTGTTCTATGGTTCATTATGCATATGCGTATGTGTATACCATTTATTGTTAGAATAAATACATTTTGAATTCGTATATTTTCATTCTCATCCTCGTATTAGATTAGAGCAGTTAATATTTCAATTATCTCTTAAAAGGTAATGCTCCATCACGTTTTACATGTATACAGTGAATCCTAGACTGAAACTTGAATTTCAAAGTTATATTGCAAATCAAATCACAATATCTGTCAGAAAAATTGCAGAAAATTTTGATTTTTTCCCAAAATTGTTCAGCCCCAGTTTAGCATATGACATCTTGAGAGCTGCTGAATGAGTATAATTTCTGATTTCTACACAGTGTTGTACTGTCAAGCATAATGAATCACATGTGATTTTGCTCCATTTCACCTGGGAGACATTTGGAAAACAAAACATGAGAAACTGCAAAATTGAGCAGACACTTTGTCACTGTATGTGAGATGCACCCTCTGGATTAAACTACTTGATCAGAATAGAGATGAAATCACTGTTCAAATAGAGGATAAAGTCGACACTGAAGAGTATCTGTATTGCACGTAAATTGCCACATTACATTCAGTCTGATTGGCTTTTCAGGGGGATATGTGATTTCCACCCCTTTGGGAAGGTTACATTCACATATGCTACTGGGGTGATTAAAAGAGTTGAGGGCAACCAGAAGCAATAAGCCCGAGGCAGGTAACTCAAATGTGTTCAAGGACACCTCTATTAGTGATGAAAAACTCTGGCTTTTGGATAGTCTTTTTCACAGTCTGCCTTGTTAGACAACAAAAGTTATGAGTCTATTTTAAAAAAAAATAATTATTATAATACTTATCACCATTGGAAGACAGAATTGGGTGTAACATATTGTTTCATAGCACAATAAACAGGCTTGATGTTAGGAAATTTGTATCTGGACCCAAATATTTGATCTGGATACCCGTTCATTGGGCATGTATATGGTTTTCAAATTTGGGGATTTGGATATTCCTCTTCTTTTCTGGAGGCTATCAATGAAGACAAACTGCAAACCACAGTGACAGAATATGCATGAAAACTCACCTGATTGCTGTCAGTAATAGACTATTGTTTGATAATGTAAAAAAGAGACTACACTACCCTGTGACCAAAACTGCACTCTGACTGCAAAAACACAATCATTGTGACCAGAAGAAAGTACTGAATAGAAAAACATGTCTTTGGACCTGAATGACTGTACGTAAGACATGTGCAGGTCACAACTGCAGGAAAACCCCATACTGTAATACAGCATACCTGCCTAAAGCCCAGCAGTGTTGTCACTGGTAAGGACAGAATTATACACAGACAAATGCTTCCATAGTGGGCAACTCATGCTAATATGTTATGTGTAACACGTTATATGTATGTGATAACATAATGTCTCATGTTTACATGTAACCATATACTTAATGCTTCTATAAAGAAGGTGAGTGTTGATCTTTTAATATACACAGTTATTTCAAACCATCCTATAGAGGGCAATAGAGGTAACATGCACTGACTTCAAAAGCTAAGGCCAGTGTTGTCCCCTTGGGAGAAAGCATGTCTTTCTATATCTGTTGATGAAGCCAATTAAAATGTACAGCACAGCAGGGAATATATGTTTGCTATATCGACTGTCTGGACCCTAGAGCTTTAACCCTCACACTCTTATCCAACCATCATTTAACTGTGGGTCATATAATAAAACATTAAAGTTTGCTCTACAATTTAGATATGTGTGTCTTGGGTGTTAATGAACTGTATAAAATATGAAAAGGCATCCAATGGACCATTAGGTATGAGGCAGCTGAGTCTAAAATAAAAGCACTGGAAATGAATTCCATGTGCTGTGTAATTTACACTACTAGTATATTTATACGCTTAATAATATCTCCATTTTCATGTGATATACTGTATATTCCCCCTCGTGTTCTCCCTTTCCCCTGCTATCCTGTTACAACAAATGAAGAATCATAAAGACATATTCTCTAATGTAGCTCCCTTTTTTACCCAGCTAATAAACCAACAGGTAATTGTACTGTATTGATACTCAGCAAGGCTGGGCATACTTAGAGACAAAATGAACCCTCTCAAGTGTTTGTTTTAGTCAATCCTTCTCATCTCATTCTCCGCCATGGCTAGCTGCACACCTGATAATGGATCCCAGCAATAAGTAATGCTGTGTAAGCAGATAGCGAAGAGCTGGAAATACAAATATGATCAGCAGTGAAATTGATCATAGATGGGAAACGGGCCAGTCTCAGGCACCAGTGAAGCCAAACATTGCCAACATTATTAAGCTAAATTATTGATAGAGCTAGAAACTGGGACTGTGTAAAACAAAAAAATCTCAATAGTGTAGTGCAAAAACGATCCTGATTAAATGACGGCTCACAGCAAACATTTGAACACTGAGATAATATACAGTTCACTACCTCTTAATTACTCCTTGAAATGTACAATTTACAAAACTTAGATTAAAGCAAGAAAAGAAATGTTATTTAGGGCTGCAATTAAAAATAGTTTTAATTATCAATTAATCAGTTGATTGTTTATGATGAATCACTTAGTTGATGAAATGTGAGAAAATAATGCAAAAAGTTCACAGTTCAAGGTGACTTCTTTAAATCTATTATCTGGTCCAATTCTGTGAAATTTCTCAGATTGGAGGAGATGAAATCAGAGAATATTTGGTAGTTTTTGCTTAAGAAATTACTTACACTATTAATTTATTATCTAACTCTATTCGTTTTTGACTAACAGACTGACCATGTTAGCCAGCAGCATACATGTTTTTTGTTTTTTTCATGTTTTAAAAGAAACAATTCATTTTTCAGCTGAGAACACCACTAATTAATCACAGTGTGTTCACATTAATCCCCTAAATCACTTTTAACCCTGGCGCTTGATGGTGTACCAACATACAGCTCTCTTTGAAAAACCCCTCATTCCCTTTGGCTTCTAGTTCAATTGGCTGCACTGAAACAAGTAAAAACATACAACCATTTGATGCCTCCAGGTATTTCAGGTGATCAAAGGTGAGCCAACAGTGCTGCAGCACCACAGGAACCCCAGCCATTATCATTATTAGAGTCCTCTGTCATCAGGATTTGACCATCATCACAGGTGATCCATCATCTTCAATCAAGTCTATGATTGCCGCTGATTAGAGGCGAAACCAGCCAATCAGCTGCTCTCAGAAATCAAGGTAGGCACAATGGCTTTTGCCTCCTTTGACCTTAAAAATATTCACCCTCTTAAGAGAGTGCTCTTAACTTCTATTTTCTACAGACAGGATGTTTCACACTGAACTGATAACAGCAGTGAGCCACATATTTGTCCTTCAAGCCAGAACTGAGGAGACGACAAGAGACAGTGGCAGAGAGTGAGAGAGAGATTCAGGAAGAGTGAGAGACGGACAGTGACGACAAAAGCAATTAATGAAAACAAAGCCCCAATTCCCTGATGCCTTTGAATGGTCCACTCTCCTGATATGTCCCCGCCTTGCCATGCTGTGAATGCCCTCCCAGCTGCCATCATGGCTATAAATATCACTTATCAAACTAACTGACTGCTCTCTTGAGGAAGAGAGAAAGAGAGAGAGAGACTGAGGGGGACCAAAAATATTGGCGCAGGTATGACTGCTTGCCAAGACAAATGGCATCAATCAACTTTAGCTGAGCTCCATATTCATCCATGATTGGACTCCAGCCATGCATACACAGGGGTGGGGTGGGTGGGTGCGGTAATAGCTGGACTTGTTTGGTCATGTGTGCTCTGCAAGCCTCCAACCTCCATCTCTCATTCTATGATAAAGTCCATTTACCACTATTATTAAATGTTGATTTTAATTTCTGGCTGACTAGAGTCAAATAGAAAGTTACCTACCCACTCATGAAGCTCTTATGGCTCTGAGGCAGATGTTATTTTGAACTTCAAAACTTCAAAACACATTTAAAAAGAGCTCTGACAGATGTGGTATTATAGAGACACTGGCATGGTGTTGATTTTAACACTCTCAAAAGTTGAATTAACATTGATGATTGTGCTGTGTAGCAGAGCCCTTGCTGTGCTGATCAATGGCAGTGGTGAGAGCCAGGGGCATGGTGTGTGTGCACAAGCATATACTGTATGTGTTAATGTGAGTGAAGCTTTGGTCTTCAACAGTGTGCTTACATTCGGTAAGGGCTGTGCATCTTTTTCTGTGCGGTGCATCACTCCATTAACTGTAGCTACAGAGCAGTGCCTGGTCTCCAGCTTGTCTCCCAGTGTGAACAAAGTCTGTGTGCACAGACACCTGCCCTGGCCTACCCAGCATGGCTCAGCATGGCACAGCAGGACCTGGCAATGCTGCTGGGCCCTGAAGGTAAGCATGCCCCTGCATGAGTCCAGAGATAAACCCAGCTGTAAACTTCAGCCTCTGTGTCACAGGTGGAAATCAGTGGGGGATTCAGCTCTACCCAACAGTTCTGCATCTCTCTCTCTGTAGCTGTCCATCTCACCTTTGTAGCACAAAAAAATATTCCTGTCTTGTTCTGCAGCTTCCCTGTACCTCACCGTTTACATATCACTACATTTCTAAACCTATATTGATCTCTGCTCATATTAGCTCTCTTCACAACAAAATTTCATCAGAATGAAGTAAAAAAATAAAGAAAAAAATAATATTTCTATAAATACACCTCCTTGCTGTCTTGACAGCTAATTTTGTGCCTTTTACTCAACAAATTCGGTCGATGAAACAGAGAAAGATAAGTTTGGCTTTGCTTAGTTCACAGCAGGAGTCATATCAATGCTACAAACAAGCATTGTGAAGAGTCTTCAGTAAAAGATGGGGAGGCTATGACAGGTTATGGGAGATGATTCCAAATTGTATATCTGACAGTTAAATAACTGGTTATTAAAATGGTGTGACAAAAATAAGTAATGGAGACAAAGTAATTTACATTTGAACAATAAACAGATCATTATCAATGAATGTAAACTCTTGGGTATGTGTTATGTGCCTTTGTAAATGCTGGATGGAAGTCCTGTATGATGAGAGCGCTGTAGATAGCAATGTTAATGTGTAGAGTAATGCTATTGTGTTCTTATTGCTTTGTTTTGTTTCACAAACTTTCCTGAAACAGTATATCTGTATTATATGGGTTTTATTACCTCTAAACCCTCCACAGAAGAAATCTCATGAAAAGGAATGGAAAAATGGGAATCAGTACCTAGGAAGTACTGTGCTGAGATTTAGCTAGCCCGAAGATACCTTTGGGCACTGAATGAGCCATACCTCATTCATTCTCCCTGCCTAGAAGAGAGTCACTATAAACTTCAGAGAGTCTTTAAGGTGCCTGTGGGGGTTAACCTCTGAGTTAGGTGAGAGTATGTTGTGGACCAAATCCAATAGAGATCAATACACCTTGGCGATAGAAGCTGAAGCAAGCAGTGAGCTGTTCTCTGTTCTCATCTGCGGCCAGGCTTCCACATCACTGACCAAGCAAAGGGTTTTTCAAGTGCTGAAGACCTAAAAAATGCACAATCAGAAAAAAATATTCTGAACTAGTTTTTTGTTTATGCCCAATGCTTGCCAGTTCAATGTCATTTCATTTTCCTAGGAAAATCTTTATCAAGGTGCATCCTTGTTACCCCAGTCCACATGCTTTATTTGGTCTGGGTCTATTTTTCTACAGCATACAACAATATTTCAGACTACACTGTGCTTCCACCTTTATGGCAGCCACCTAGGGAAGGCCTTTCCTATTAACATGACAGCATCCCTAGCACAAAGCCAGGTCTTTACAGAAATGGTTTGGTGTGGAAGAACTTAACATGCTTTGCACAGTGCCCTGACCTTGACCTCAACCTTATCCAACACCTTTGGGATGCTCTGGAACACAGACTGTGAGCCAGGCTTTGTTACCCAACATCAGTGCCCAGTCTCTCTAATGCTCTTGTGGCCGCATTTGAAAAAAATCCCTGCATCCAGTTTCAAAAATTATGTGGCCATCCTTGCCAGAAGAGTAAAGGCAGTTATAGCAGCACCTCACTCGTCTTCAATGAGACGTGTAATGTTCAAATGTCTGCATATTTTTGACTATGTTAGGTACAACTGAAGCTCCTTCGTTAGTTAAGGAGCAAACATCTGTAAACACAGAGTAACAAAACTGCTCACAGAGCAGCAAACAAACATCAAAGTGGCTGTAACAGGCAGGCAAGCAGGATAGGTACCCAACATATCCCAGGTTCAGTGTTCTTCTGTTATTGATCCCCAGGCAAAAATATTTATATTAATATTATAATATTTTCATTTTTGCAAGGAAGAAGCTTCCAATTGTGTTTTTGTTATTTCTCTTGAACCTTCTGGAGCCCTGTTCCCTATTCTATTTGATGTGAATGCCATAGAATATGAAACATGATAGCATACATAGAAAACATTTCAACAAATGAATCAGCCACATTTACCAATATGGTTCATGCTCATTATGAAAATAGATTTAAAGAAATGTTTAGCTTGAGCTATATATAACAGCAGGGATTCTTGCTAATTATTTAATTTAAAAAATGTAATTGAAGACAGAGAAAACAGAAATATTTTACAAGGTGCTTCTATATTGGTATTTCACAGAAAAATAATAAAGAAGCGCAACAGAGACAGCAGACATGTTAGACAGAATCTTCTCCATAACGATCACAGGTTACTGCTTGCATGGTGATTTGTATCTATGAAAAAATGATACTGGCCCAAAAAACCTCATGAATACCAAGTACGAAGTCTGAATGCAGACATATCCCATAATCCTTGATAAGAATGGCTTTACTGAAATAAAACAAGGTTTTCTTTTTCTTAAATGCAAACAATGGAAGATGACAAATTTTATTCCATTATCTTCCACAGCTTAGTACATCACTATCTCCTTCCTCTAGGCAAATATTTAAAGTATTTATAACTTTATTGAAAGATTATGTGTGTAAGTCATGTGCAATCTATTGGTGAAACACGCAGTGGGGCACGAGTCCATAATTCTTTGTTCCCCATCTAAATAACAGTGAGATATGCTATTAATGATGCATGAATGTAATTACATTTCTCAGAACATTTTGCCTAATATGCCAAATGAATGGGGAAGGAGAATGATGAGAACACAGCAGGCGTTAATTAGCCTCATCCATGAGCAAAAGAGCTTCTATTTCGCAGAGAGGCGATGTTATTGCTTCAAGTTGATACAAGTTCAGAAAGGTGCAAATAAATTACTTCAAATGCATTTTGGCTCTCTGATTTAATGGAGGTCAGATTTTAATGTGCCTTCCCAATGCAGGGAAAAAAGGAGGAATTATTAAGTTATTTAACTCTCTGTCACACACTGGCAGGCTGTAGAAACTAGTGCTTCCTGGAGAGTTTTTATGTGCGATGACAGCATATGATCATCATCAAATGTAAAAACCTGTACTATACCTGTACAGGTGGTAACTTAGTGCAGGAGGGACCACTGGGACAAAGGCTGAACATTAACCAAGAAGTTGCACTATGCACTGACAGGAGGCTGTGACACGTCTGTGAATACCCCATCACTACCAAAGTATCCTGGAGCAAGATACTGAGGCTCAAACTGCTGATGAGATTGCTAAACTGTTCTGATGAAATAAAGATCTACACGGGGCGATGGTTATCTATGCAGAACGGCACTTTAAAGTTGATATTAAAGTAATCTACCTCTTTCCTCTGTAATGAAGAATTAAATCACAATGACCAGCACAGTGGAACCTAATTATCCAAATTTCAAACATCCTAATTGAATGGGCATAATGAATCAAACAGGCATACATTATGTGATACCACTGAAGAACTACAATATTAACCGAGCGCTATAATATTAATTGTCAGGAGATTTCTTGTACCTGCACCTGAAACCCTCTGCACCAGTCTCCCATCTGAAAAAAATCCAATTCACACAGCGAAACCAAGAGCAGGTCCAACAGTATTAAACATGACCCTGCTTGATAGCACACGTGTAAAATTAAGGTGAAGCTGGGAATACCTAAAAGAACATTGCAATCTCTTGATCGTTAACGTGTGTGAATGGAAAGCATTGTGTTTACGTTAAATGTTATGTCACCAGCAGCAGAGAATACAGTCACTTCTGCAGAACCAATACAAGGGAAACCCCCTGTTATCCACCATGGATAACAGCAGGCCGTTTTAAATTAAAAAAGCTATGTACAGGCTATGTACTGAGTTAATTTCTGGCAGTGCAGTGTCTATTGGTAACTCTCCTTTTAGTTAGTGCTTGAAAATGGTGTTCAACTTCCAATTCTGGGTGATTTGCATGAGGCATGCATAAGTCGGGCTGCTCCATTAAAACTAAAGGGACAAAAGGCAACATGAGGAGTAATCCTAGCCTTCACTATACCAGCAACTCAGTTATGAGAAACCATAACGTTATTAAGACGTGCAAATTATTTGCAATCTGTGAACTGAATCTGATTCCTAAAAGATAAATTACACAAGCATAGCATAGCATTCATGATGCTAGAAGTTAAATAGCTTACTCACATAGGTACAGGCTTGTGGGGCTAGTGACTTCACAAGCCTACAAATTTGCATGCCACGTCTAGACTGGTCTGCGAATTTCAGTTGCTGGCAAAAGAAAAAATGTCTTGCCTGATGTAGTTACAAAGGTTCTTTGGCTCCAACCACTTAGGTAAACTCAAAGACGACAGTACTTTGGCTCCAGACAGATGCAATAAGGCAGTATAAGCTACAATACATGTAGGTGTATTTACCGCTTAGTCTACAGCACGGCAGCAGACAAACAAAGCATTTCCCCCCATTCATTTCTACCATGTCTCGCAGGAACAAAAAAGTGCTCAATGCACATTCAGGACGAAAGAGAGAAAAAGTGTTAGATTGTAAAATATGTAAGACACTGTGTGGTCACAGTTTTCCACCCAACTCTTTCATTCGTCAACTATGGAGATATACTGCTCAGCATACCTCCAGGGAGGACTTAAGAGAGGTGCATATATTTTTAATCAGTTCAGCTGCTTGTCTCCATACATGTGGGCTCACACACACACACACACAAACACACAGAAACACACACACAGAAACACACACAAAGACATAAGATAGCAACATTTCAATGCATTAATAATTATAAGACTGCAACCCTAAACCTATTCAGACAGGAGTATAAATATCTAATAATTCCCTAAAATCTCTTTCTTGGCATCAGACTAAACAATGCACCAGTATACAGATTAGCCAACCACAGAATACAGACATAAACAGAGAAAAAGCCTGGGAGAAAAGGGAGAAAAAGACAATAGGATAAAACCTGAATGTGTGTGGATCCTTTGATAAGACAAATGATAATTTTGCATGTACACTAGACTGCATGTGTTTACAAAAAAAAGGTGATTTTGGCACAACATTTCAGATAGCACTCTCCACCACCATCATTAAAACACCAAATGATGGAATATATTTGGGAAGAATAGTGCTATTTGCTTAAGAACTGAGCCAAGCACAGAGAGACAGATGAAAGCTGTGATGTCACACAAGCTGGTTTGACTGGTGAAAGGACTAAAATCAGGGTGAAAAGTCTGGACATCAGTTCTGTGATCTGAGCCCTGCAAACCATTCTCCAGTAGACATCACATCAATTTATGTGGATAAATGCTGAGAGCTCTGGGTATCTGTTAAACTCAGCACATTTAAAGCGTTTATTGGCAGCTTCCATGGTTCCTTTCTTCTCTTGTAACACTTCCTAAAAATTAAATTGACTTCTGAAATGAAGCTCTATATGTTTGAAAATGGCTTAGAGGAGTGAGGTGAGAGTATAGACAGCCTATGTATATGAATACACATTACATATTTTGTAAAAACCTTAAAGGACTGGGGGCATTATGATATCCATTTTATGCAATAGAGGGTAGATTTTTATTATTTCATTTGTTTTAGTTTTTATCTCTTTTTATAATATTATGATGTTTCACTTCACTTCAACAGTATCTCACTGAGGTGCAGATACAGAATTCCTGGCATATATTTACATAGTGTATTGTAAGGGTAGGCACACTTTGATTAAATAACTGTCTTAACTGTTTCATGCATAAAGCTGCAACTTTAGCAGTGGAAAATCAGTCTGAATATGTATAGAAGTAAAGTGAATATCTAAACTTGCATTTTCTGGGTAAATGTATGTACAAGTGGCAAACAGTCAGATCAAAAAATGCAGAAAGAAGCAGAACAGAAGAGGCAGCAACGGCAGACTGGGGGAGTCAACGAGAAAATGAGCTATAGAAAACAAGATGAGAGCTTGAATGTCTACAGTCGCTGGTGTTACTATGAATGCGTATGCCATCATCAAAGCCATCTGAAAATGATGGTAAACTGTGATTAAGGTCAGGGCTCTGGAACACCGACTCTGAATAATAAAGGACTATATAATGTGGTTTCTTACTGTTACTGCGACGTGTGTTGGCTTGTGTTTGTATAAACCCTTAGTAGATGACTTTTATTCCTACAGCTGCTCATTATGCCATCCATTTATAATAGATGCAAATTAGGCCGTCTGCTGGTACAAAATTATTGAGGTAAAACGCAGGAGATGGACTGCACAGTGACCAAGGATGAAAATTAACAAAGAATGTTTTACTCAGGTGTATGCCTCAGAAATGTGCATTTAACTTAGATGTACTAATAATAGCTTTAAAAGTTCTCCAAGGAGCAGGTGGATCTGGTTTGATGGTGGTAAGTGCCAGAAAACTCATGCAAATATAATTAATTAGAAAACCATAATTTCACAGTGCAGCTTGAATATAAAGGATTTCTAGAACACAGGCTGAAGCTGTCTTTAAGAAGATTTTAAACACGATTCCTCTAAACCTACAACATAACTTTAATGAGATACTGGTGCTTTCAGGGACAAGAAGACGCAAGGATGCAAGGAGCTGGCTTGCAGGTGAGAATCTGACATTAATTTTTCTTTTAATTAGTTTGATCACAAAGCAAAGTTGCGTTGATTACTCTGATCCCTGCCCTCTTTCAATCACCTGAGAAATTTGTTGTCATCGCCTCCCCCTCAGAATGACAGCTGAATTATCACTTAGCTCACTGAGAGACAGCTCATTCAGACACGTCAAAATAACCATGCTAGCCACAGCTGGCTCGATCTGATTTCACCCTACACTTGCTGCTCCTGCTTAGTATGGCAAGTAGCAATTTCATTACGAATCTCTATCTCTCTCTTGCTTCTCACTGATGTCCTTAACCAATGACACCCTGGCTCATTCACTGCCCTATTTCTGTGGGCCCGAGATTTCGTTGCTGATGCATTTAGGGTGAAGAGCTTCTCCTCCAGGGCCTGGCCGTCGCTCACACACCTGGGAGTCTGCCCCACTATTACGCATGCTATTTGCACAAATTGCTCCATTTGTGTTTGAATATGAAATGCAATTCCCGAATATGACTGGAGACCAAATCTATCCCCTGAGAGAGCAGTTGAGATGTGAGGGATATTTTATTCTTCAATGAGATTGCCCTCTTCATCTCTTCTTTGTCATTAGCTGTAAAGGGAGTTTGAGGAATTTTACTAGTGATATTCTATGGACAACCAAAAATCCAACAGTTGATGCCAGGTAAGTATCATGCAATAGATTACAATTGGTCTCGTGATAGGAGATAGGAAAAAATAACACCTAAATAAAATGAACGAGCACACAGAGCACTCAAGTTAATGACATGACAGCATTTACTACAAGTGCTGCATTTCTTTTCAGTACAATAGATTCATGCACCAAGACTGGTGAGTAAGTGGCCTTTAGAATCTGGCTTAATTTGGTTACTTACATGCACAGGCAGTTGAGCTGTGTAATTGTAGTATATCTATCTGAGGCAATGAGGTCTGATGATGATGACAGATATCCACTGTTTTGTATGATTTTTTTATTTATTTATTTATTTATTTTTTGTCTTTGTGTTCTACAGTTAATATTGGAAATGTCTTAATCTTCAAAAAAAAAAAAAAAACAATTACAAACAAAGAAACACAGAGACTGCTAAAATCTGGAAGTGGGTGATAAATTAATATTGTTGCTTATAAACTTAAAGTGAACTGCCTAGCTGAAATTCTTTTATCATGTTTTATTATCATTTGTAATGAGTCCAAGCAAATAAAAACTAAACTAATAAGTTATTGATTTTTCTATGTAATACATATGAGTGGAACACAGCTCAGTGCACTGAAAATGACTTTATTTTTATGTAATTCTTTATATATTTACTGCATAAAATGTGCAAACTAGGATTATTAACATCGTGACATGGCCCTAAACAAATTCATCCAGCCCTACTAAAATCTATGATAGAGATTAAATGTTGATAACACTACTGAGATATACAGATGTGCTGATCACAATGTATTTCTAAAGTTAAAACTTCGGTCAAATTAAAAGGAAAAAATGATTTCCCTCTTTGTTAGCAACATTCACTAGAGTCTATCCCAGTCCCAGCCTTTGCTCTCTACATTTACTTAAGTACCATTAGCACACACTCAAATGTATGCATAGTACACTAAGGTGTTAAGGGTTGTTAAGAGTCTGTTCTCACTGTTGTTTTCTGCTGCTACTGTTGTTTTTACTGGATATAATATAAATTGATTTTTTTTAATGTCTCTGTTTTTGTTTTGTCTTTTGTGTTACTGCTGCGTGGTGTGACCTCTGTATTCTTGTGTGCGCCACTGGGAGTGCCAAACACAATTTCGTTGTACCTGAACAATGACAATAAACATTAATTCATTCATTATTGATTTAAATATTAGAATACAGGCTTCCATCAGCAGACATCTTTTTCCGACCACTTTCTGAATGCAGCGTACGCAGCACTAAGAGGAGAAAAGTCAGCACAGATGTATGGTAGAGGTGCAAGAGGAGCACAGGGAAGATTTCCTTCATATAAACATCCTGTAGGTAGATGTGTGTTAATTAGGTGTATACATGCATGCTATCTTCTCTGAGGTGTGGTCATACAAACGGGAATACACGTCATCCATCCATCCATCCGATCTGTTAGTGCAAATCAGTCCTCAAAACAAACTGATTACCTCCATTGTTAATCATAAGGCCGGGTACTGTATCAAAAAAGTGCATTGCTACACAAAACATGAGAGGAATTCAAGAAGATTAATAATCCTTCAGGGATGACAGAGTGGTGATGCATTACAGCAGTAAAAATAGATATGACAGTGCAGACAGTGAAAGATAAAAAGGAAAGCAAGGAGAGCAAAACTAAAAGGTCTCACCAATCCCACCCTGGACTCTGAAGTGAAACACTTTTCCTGCCACAGCTGCCCGTTCTGAGATTCGGAATCATGTACGCCACATTTAAACCGAAGAGCAGCTGGCTTGGTCTGGCAACAAACACGGTAAAACTTCCAGGCAATGATAGTGATGGCAACAGCTCTTCTAAAACTAAGATAAAATGTGAGTGCAGTGTTTCCCCACATATTTGAAATATACTTAGATCCATTACTTGGTCATAAATTAAACTGTATTACTTTTAATTGAGGTCCACCCACCAACCTTCAAGCCCAAACAGCATAGCTTTGTTAGGACCAAGAACCTGAACTATCAGAGTGTTAATCATCTGCTTAATAATGTGTTTGGTTATAACAGCACTTATCAGCAAAACAGGAGAACTCAAGCTAGACCTTTTAAAAGAATTTCAACCTCTCCAGCCTGGTGGGGTGGGAGTTTTAATTATGAGGGAAAACTTAATAATATGAGGTGATTTAACTATCTCACATCATAATTAACATGGTGATGCTGGCAATATATCATAAATGACCTAAGACATTTGACCCTTCCTCCACCACTGCATCATGACCCTATCACATTACATATGCATGATTCTAGTCACCTTTTTGGACGCCAGCACAATCCTGAGCTCACTCTGAGAAAAAAGGACGGGGGGGAAAAACCCTGCTTGTTATATTTGCTATTATTGCCGCTGCTGTATTGCTCTCTCCCTTGGTAGCTGGCTGCCCGAGCCATTTTACATTTAAATTTGTTGAATAATAAATTATTCAGTGATTTAATTCCAAAGAAAGTGGCAAATATTTCAGAGAACAAGCAACCCACCTGCCTAGCCATGGGTGCCATTCCCTCACTGACTTGTTTTTAAATTACATCCACGGCAGGATTCTCATTAATCTTCATGCATTTCAAAAGGCTTCAGGGATCATAACAATTTTTAAAAATAGATTCCTGTATATGTGCTATGACGATGATCAGACAATCCTCAGTCGATGAGGTTATTTCTAAAGATTCTGCTCTGTGGGATACGGGTATACAGTAGTTTGTTGAAATCACAATGTCTGTCACAGCAGCTGCAGTGCTTTTATGTGCTGTCTTGTCGCTGACAAAAAAGAGAGTGGATATGGACAAAGAGCTTCAGAGAAATCTCAAATTGCATACTGAATTCTAAAAGCACACCCTCACAGGCAGAATCCTGGCAGAGCCTGCTCACTCAGGCTGCCAAAACCCAGACAATGGTAATTGCTTGTCATATTTAGGAAATTATGTAGGAAATACAAATGCCATATTAAAACCTTTTCAAAATTCTATTCAAACCCATTTGATTGATTTTCATCTCACTCTATCCTGTCAAGCTGCACTGGTGTGATCGCCCTCTCATTTCCTCACTGACTCGCCGTTTTTAATGTTGTCACCTTTATTTCATCTGAGCCCCAAGCTTTCCGCCCGACACCTGAGCATCTCAAATTCAGTTTTTGTCATTTGAAGGTCTTTCTTCCAAACTGGCAAATGATCCATTTCTAAAACAGTGATACTACCTCTTACAAACCACTGAAAATGACATTATGAGAATACAATGCACTGATGGGACTCTAAAGTACAGATGGGGCGTAAAGGGCACTGTGATAGACCAATAAGTCTTCCATACTTGTTGCACAGGCAGGTATTTCTGCTGCACTTTGCTTTTTGTCTTGTTCTCACCCTCTCTCTGTACAGTATATGATAATACTTGAGGGTACTGAGGGTAATAACAATCTCACATAGATAAATACTATGGTGTGGTAATTTTCAGTGACACTCCATCCAAAACCTTTAGTATCAAATATCCTTTCACTAAAGGTTTGAAAGGTGGCTGGCCAACACATTCACTCAGAGACTGAGCTTCAAAGTTTATTTTTGACCTTGGAAATGGCAGTTGGCCGGCCTTCCTTGGCAGATGGGGATGTCACGTCATTCAACACCTTAAGATCATCTTAAGATGGAACACTCTAAAGCAGCTATCCACATAAGCATCACACAGAAGATGATGGAGGCAGAGAGGTGAATGATGGTGCAAATGTCATTTGAGGAATTCTGTCAATTTATTGATCCGTCTTACCAGGAGGACAAGGACAAGAATGAAAAGTGGCTGATGTTCTCTATGAAGAAGGAACAAGTTGTAGCAGCCAATTTCCAAGGACAAAAGGTAAGTTTTGAACATCACCTAAATGATACACAGAGCCAACTATAGACTATTAATGCCTTTACAGTTAATGTGAATATGAAATGCAAAGTTTATGAGCAAATTTACCTGCTCATAAGAAACCAGGCTACTCAGAGAAATCAGTTTACAAAAGAAATCAGCTCTTGTTACTATAAACCTGTGTATATATGCAGGAGGTCATCACAATTCTCTACTACTCACAGCCTGATTTTGGAGGCAGCACTGTCTTATTTTATCTGTAGCAGAGATACAATACTTTTTTTGCTATGTATGTGTGATGAAGGGCTGAAAGCACAACGAAAGATCATGCTCTGTAGTGCAAGCAGAGCTTTTCCCTATGGCATGAATGTGCTTGAATTCAGCAAAAAGTAGAAGCCAACTTTTTTTGACAATCAGAGGCAACATTGTCACTTCTACTCCGCCTCTGGTTGTAATTATTTTGAACACAAGGATGCATCCTTATGTGTAATGATCTTTGAATCAGATAACTGCATTAAGCTGAATGTAAACAAGTTACTTCAGTGCATATAAACACACTGAGTGCTGAGCAGTTCATTTGTAGTTACTGTTGCCCTTCCCCTGAGCATCAATCAATCTTTCATTTACTTTCCGCCTGATAGCAATTGTCTCCTCAGATGACCCACTGCCTGCCAATTTTACAGTCAACTACATGGTGGCCACAATGACATGCAGTTCTTGCTGGAGCTACCATACCACTCATTCATGGTTCAGGTTCATATTCACTTTTGTGACAGTGATGCAACAGAGGAGCAAATGTTTCTTTTCTTTCCACTGAGGTATTTATATGATAATGATAATGCGTTAGTAACAACGCCACAAAAAAAAAAAAAAAAAAAAAATCACAACTAAATGGCCCTTTTTATCACTTCATGCAAGTGCAAACTAAGCACTTCTACTCCATCACAGTGGAAACCTTTGTGTCTTTTGTAATTGTTAGCTGTCTCTGATCCAATTTAACATTCTAGGGCAGGAGGCCATCTCTTCTGCTAGCCCAAGTTGTTGGAAATAATGTCTCTGTTTTGTAGTAATAATGGTAGTCACTCTGAATGGTAAACTGCTTGCTCAATGCCTTTACTCCAGTCAGTAACATCTTTCACAGATAAATATTCTGTGACTAATAAACACTATACATTTAAGAAGGACACTGATGACATCTGAGTTCTAGGAAATATTTAAGAGTGAATGTGTTTACTCAGTCATAGAAATGTGACCTGACAGCGGCTTATTAATATTTCCACTTCCCTGGGGGTATGCAAATACACCTTGTCCTCTGCAAAGTGCTACCGTAGACCTTGCTGGTTGAGATCCAAATCACAATAACTTATCCTCAAACTCCAGCAGGTATATACGTCTATCTATCTATATATATATATATGTATGTGTGTGTGTGCGTGCCACAGTGTGCTTGCATACGTGTGTGTTGGAGGTGGAGAAGAGGGCAGGAGCAGAAAGACGGAACGACAGGAAAAGAAAGAGCTGAGCGCAGAGGCATATAATCTGAATTCAAAAGCAATCATTTTTGTTCTCAGCTCATAAAGCCGTCTGCTGTTGATGGGTAAGGCAGTAAAAATCAGGGGGATGAAGGTAAAGAATGAATCCAAAGGGTTCACAGTGATGCTTACACTCACACAGCAGCAGCTGGTATCATCCCAGAGTTGACCTCCAGTGAGTGATATATAAAGCATAAGCAGAATTATGGGTAATTACAGTAATTAGATTACATAAAAAGATTACTAGGTGGTTAGCACTATCATCTCACAGCAATAGGGTTCTGGGTTCAAATTTGCTGGCCAGCCAGGGCATTTCGGAGAGGAGTTTGCATGTTCCTCCCTGTGTGGGTCAGTTTCCTCTGGGTGCTCTGGTCTCCTCCCACAGTTCAAAGACATGCAGGTTAGGTCAGCTGGCAATTCTAAATTGTCTGTAGGTGTGAATGAGAGTACGCATGGCCGTTTGTCTCTATGTGATAGACAGGCAAGCTGTACAGGGTGTACACCCCCTCTCACCTGATTGGCTCCAGCCATAGCAAATGGATGGATGAAAGATGATAAATACAGCAGTTTGATTTTTGACTATTAACTAACAATCAGACAACAAACAACAACAAATAATTAATTTGATTTAGATTTTGGACACATGGCAACTGAAGTATTCAAACAAGATAATTGATTTAAAAAAAAAAGTAATCAGTGAAAAACAAGCAATTGAATATGTCATCTTAGGTTCTGGAAAACTGGACAATTGTAATTATCAATTTTTCTGACATTATTGAGATTAAAGCACAAATATATTGTATTAATAAAAAGATAATATAGAGTCTAGGCAAATGCTACGGGCCACGGAGAAGTTTAGAGAAGCCCAATGAAATGTGAGCAGGTAAGAGAGAAAGTAAGGTGGCCTAAAATGTCTTTACCAGGACACTATACATCAACCACTGATTAACTTTGAAAGGCTGTAAATTTCAGTTTAAAAGACAGAAAAGTGTAAGGAAATAAATGGGTCAGTGTATTTGGTGAAAACTGAATGTGCAGAAAATGCTCTCTCTTTAGAGGTATGCAAATAGCTGTCACATTAGTGGTCTTCCTGTGCCCACCAGGAAGACATAAAATGCACTGATTTACTGTATCTCAAGCTCATTAAAGATCAGAAGGAAGTTGTTTCTGATGTTCTCACTCCCTAAATAAATGTCTACCTTTCAGTATTGTCTTTCCCTACCTAACCTCTGTCTTTATCTGCACTCCAGCATGTGCGTGCGTACATGCGTTTGTCTGTGTCCAAGTAGGCCCACTGGTGCAGCTTGGCCCAGGCACAGTAAAGTGTTATTCAGAGTGCCACTGTCAGTCCCTCTTAGTCCCTAGAGAGACTGTGTGCCCTCCTTAAGCCCTTCAGCTGTGTCTCTAGGCACGCTCAACATGGAGCTTACACTGCCACTACAATCCCCTTTTGTCTTTGACTTTCAGACTTTTTGGCAAAAATGATCACAATGGGAAACTCTGGCTGCCTGTGAATTAGATCAGAAAGGAAATGAACCACAGCTTCCAGCCTGATCAAATTTAAGTTCATGACAATGTGAAAATTGTCAGATTTATGATGCAAATCATAACTTTACTTGAAGATATTCTAATTTTGTAACTATGTCTATAAAGGTGGATCTGATTTTAGCAAAGCCTGTTTCATTTTACTATTCTGATTAAGTCCTCAATGACTCTGTGAACTTTTCGCTTGGTGATCATTATTGCTCTACAGTTTAATGAAATCACATTTCACAGAGATTTACAACGTGACTGAGATAGTGACTTACAACTTTCAGTGGTGAAAATTTATTCTTTTTGCACAATCTAATTATGCGGGATGTCTCTGGGAGAATGATCTACATATCACAGTATCTTACATATGAAATCACCCCAAAGTGGTTGTGATTTGAATGAAATGTGAATATACAATAGAGAACATAAATAAAAACAAAGCTCTTTGATAATCAAACTGATCAAACTGAATCTGAGAGAGAGGGAGAAAAACATCTGTAAATGAGATTTGAGTTAACATTGAGACCTACAGCAGAATACAATATGTTTACATTACATTTCAGTACTGTTGTTTTAATTTACACTGCTTCTGTAAGTGAGAAATCCACACCTGAGAAAATGTAAAAGCGTGTGGGTTTGTTTCCCACCTAGTGATTTAATGATTTCCCTCTCAACCTTGAACACAGTTAGAGGTGATTCTACCTTCCCTGTGCATTATACAGTATCATCCCTCAAACTATCACTGGTCCAACTATACATCTGCTCTGTAATCTTGTTTCCTCATCATGTCTCCCTCAGCACTTCCTAAAAACCTTTTAAAAATTACCACCTTGAGAACGTGTTGCATGCAACTAATTTTCTCCAGTTCATGTATATATTATGTGCTGCAGGAGGAAAAACTAAGGGCCAGTAATGTAGGACTGCAACTAACATTTATTTTCATTAACAGCCAATGTGCTGATTATTTTTTCAAAATTACTTGCACAATTAATCATTATCTAAATAGTTGCAGATAAAGTGTCTGTCAATCAACTAACCAATTTATTACCTAACTGTTGCAGCTCTACAGTAATGTACTAAAGACATGACTGTTTGCATGTTGTCTGAAATTAACAAATAATATATACTGCACACAAGGGTTCAATGAGTTCCTAAAAAACTTACAAAACATTAAATGAGGTAAAGTACTTGGACTTTCTGGAGTTATCTTTAATTTGAGCAACTTCTAACACCACTGTCTTAGACCATCTGGACAACTGCCAACTTGGCAAGAACCCTCTTAAAAGCAACTAGAGAAAAATCTATCAACTGTTTCAGTCTAAGAGGAATCATATTAATGAGTGTCTTCTCAGTAATTGGCAATATATTACTACTGCTGATGCTAATGTGGAACTTGTTTGCACAACCCAAAGGTTTCTGATGATCTCAGTGCTTCACAGTAGGAGGTTTATAGCTCAGCCTTATAAGGCTCTTGTTGGTTTACACATGGAACTGCAAGTGGACCACCTTTGCACTACATTTATCTAATTTTCTTGAACATCAGACCAGAATGGTTTGGGGCCTTGACTCTGGGAGTCATTAACTTGTTTTGATGTGTGCAGGCCAATATGGATAGATTTTTTTTATTATTATTAACTGTTCATTAAATATATATTATTGTGATTATAGTTGTGTCACCAGTACGAAAGTAGTGACAGCAGGAACATAATCTCTACATTCATTCTATGCGTTTTTTTTCCTAGACGTCAACCAATTGCACATTATATAGTACCAATTTGTCATTATGTCCTTTGGCAACTTATTTTATACCACCTGTAGTTACTGTCAGCAGCACCTCTTTCAATCAAGTCACGGCAAAAACATTCTTCAAAAACCTTTTCATTCTTAACATACACATTCATTTCTGTCTTTAGCTCATTGAGACTATTCATTTATATTGTACTGCACTGTAATTTGTTAATCTCCCATTAAGATAAAATTCAAGAAAACACATTTATTTTCATCTTCTTTTATTTTACTCCTTTGAATCCTAATTAATTTACACTTAAAATCTATTTTATACCATATCACCATTTGTTTCTTTTATCTTGTCTTAATGTCTTATGTAAAGCACTCTGAGTTGATTTGCCTTGTAGTTGAAGAATGCTATACAAGTAAGCTTGCCTTGCTTACAGAACAGCCTTTCATCTTTTGTCTTACTGTTGCCAGGTGTAACTCATGTAATTTCTATGAGTTCCACTGCCAACACTGCTAAACACATCACAATCACATTTACATCAACAGCTGTCATACAACAATCACCTGCTGTTGAAGACATTAGCAGTTCTATTATATTAGTAACTGGCCAAGAGCCATCTTTCCCTCATAAGAACATTCATCAACATCACCGGCTGTGTTCTTCACGAGTGAGAATTTCTCTCACGACTTACTTGACACACCATTAATTAATTGCTTATACCAAATTTTTATGTTCACACCAAATTCACAACTTTGACTTTCTGCATTTTCTATGTTTACTTCAAATATAGCAGGTATGCGTCTGTAGGGAGGTAGCAGGGGAAACATTTAACAGTAAGGAAAAAACAACTGCAAGCCTTTTTGGCACCTCATGCTGCAAGTGTGCATTCTCTCTCCCTGTCCTGCCATACCTGTACCATTTTCTGCTATGCACCGTCACCCTCCCTTGTTACCCCTCCCGTCTATTCTCCCTCTCTTTTAGTATGTGACAACTTAGCTATCAGGAAGCAGATTGACTGTAGAGGCATCAGCAATTTCTGGACAGGATGTTATTAGTCAGTGCACCCACACAGTTAAAGCTATGGTTTGTGACTGGACGACATAGACACTGTATAGGTGAAAAATTAAAATACGCCTAACTCGTTTGTCATTACTGTAAAGTCTCTGCTTTCTGCTTCTGCTTTCCCTTCTCCATTTCTCTTCAAATCTCTTCATTTTATATCTCTCTCTCTCAGGTTCACCCTCTGACACAAACATGCTGGTCACCAAAGTAGAGATGGCCAGACCATCTGTTGATCTCATTGGCATTACAAAGCGACAAAATATTCTCATATTGTTTTGTACTGGCAGCAAAGCAGACTGGGAAAATATGCAAAAGTCTACATGACAATAGGTCAAAGCACTCTGAACAAAAGATAATATAAACATCTTATTTGATTGAGTAATTAAGCTAGGAGATTACTTTTGAGTTATCATCTTTTGCTTTTGCCCCTTCCCCCATCACTTATTTCTGCCTCTCGGGGCTTCTCCTACTCTCTTCTCTCCTCTGCTTTTTCTCCTCCCAGCTTCCTCCCCAGTCATTTACTGCTTATTACAGAGTCTCTCTGTCAACCTTGTCCCATCTAATTCTCACCCAATTACAGTCTAAATGAACCACAGGACTGCTTAACTTGCTTTGCCTCTTCCCATTGTTTAATTTGTGATGGTAACAAACTCTGATTAAGCCTCCGTAAAGGTTCATAAATTAAGCACTCAAGGCCAAATTAATCACCATTCCCTGAGAAGATAAATGGGCAATATTCAATTTTTCCATATGGATCCAGCTGACAACAATAACACACTGTGAAAAGAGGAACACTCAATGAAAATGACTGCAAATTTTCCACTGTGTGACATTTTGACCAGGGATGGTTTGTGTAAAATGCCGTTTACTGAGAATTTATGACTGAGCTTGCTTAAAACCTTCATATGCGATGTTTGCTGTGAGGCAGTTTTCATTAATACCATCTGCATTCTGAAGGTAAAACTGGGCCAATTTGATTAATGTCATCGTCTCATGTGAAGAGTGTAGACGGCACAATAAAGGGCATGCCAAAGAGGGAGAGGATGACTGAAAAGGAGAGTGAAAATAAGGGATAGAAAAAAATGGAAGGACAGTGACTTGGGGTAAAGCAAAGGATAAAGACATACAAAAGAAGAAAGAAGAAAGAAAGATGGGGAAAAGAGAAGGTAAACTGAAATGAAATGAAAAATTGAAAGTGGGTGAAGCAACCAGCCAATAGCAGTGAAAACAGACAATCCCAAAGAGCTACACTGATCATCATCCAAGGAAAAGGGGAGCAAAACAAGAAAATGAAATGCAATTGCTTGATTTTGACAGTGGATCTAGTTTAGCATACAAACAGGCAGTGGATAATTAGTCTCAAGAGGGAAATCAACACACACTAAGCGGGGGGGGGCTTACAATATTAAAAGCAGCTGTCCTCAAATGACAGGGCAGACATATCTGTATGAGGGCTGTCAGCTGGTGAAGATTTTCACCCTTCCCTCATTTTACCACTACATCGTTTTTAATCTCTGGTATATATATATATGGCATAATATGTATTTCAGAATGCATCAATTATTAAAGTGTTCAAGTAGCTTACATAATTTTGTTGATGTGTGCAATATAAACAGCAGAAATTCAGTCGGTATGCCCTCTACTTCTCATGTAGTTAAATATGATATAAAATCTGTTTGAACCTGTAGCAGTAGCTACTGCATGGGAAGTATGCCTCCCACGTGTCATCAGTCACATATAGTTAATATTTTCTTATATCTGTGCTCACAGAGCAACAGCAGAGACTGTAGCTATGCTGGATGGCTCCAAAATCACTGTACAACGAAAGTGCTAAGCAAAAAACAAAAAACTAAATCAACAGGATCCAAAAACTGTAAAAAATTTTAAAAAAGGAACAAACTCCTCTACCACAGTTTGAGGACAATATCGTGATGTTAACAGATCAGTTAGATGAGACAACCATTAAATACCACCGTGTCTTGCTGATTCCCTAGTTGTGAGTATTTCTTTTGTCAATAAAAGTATGTTCTGTCAGCTGTGCTGCTGAGCCGTTTACTGAACAATAAACCCTATCTTGGTACTGATGCTGTCATCCAGACATGCACAAAAAAGGAAAACAAAATAATGTTCACACACAACATGTGGAGAAGAAAAATATATAGCACAGACCACTGCATATTAACACATGGTACACTATACTGCAGATGCATGTAATAATATGGAATCACAGTTCACACAGACAGTATACATTACAACCCATAAATATCTGTTTACACAAATACTATTCATAGAATGATCCACTTTTGAATCATGTGAATAAATGAAGAAACATAAAATCTTTCAGTGAGAAGAAATCACATTCTTACTATAACCAAAGCTGGTTTGTATCATAGCTTATAATATTATAGCTCAGTATATTCCTCTGCAGAATTCATTCACTTGACACTCATGTATTTCTAATGGAGCTGAAATCATAATAAAACATCAGCTGTTGTTCCATGCTGATGCCTCTAACACAATCGACATACACGTCATTAACACAGTCAAACTCACTGCTGATGTAAATAAGCGAGTGTCAGCTGCAATCATGTCCCGTTATCACCTTGTCCATTGTAATGACTCACTGCAAGAACTGACTCACACCAGTGAGCAGGAAGTTATCCAGTGAACCAAATAAATGAAGATGACAACAGTGTCCTAAAAGAGATAAAGGTCTGCAAAGTTGTTGGACTGAACACCCTGTGTGGTGTTTGGAAAAATCTAGATGGTGGCAGAACATGTGATTTTCTCCTCCTTTGACAGAAATCAAGGAGCACCTAAACCCTGATTATTGTTGTTCAGTGGAAATCAGTATGAATGGTTATACAGGGAAGTTTCCACATGTAGACAAACCTTCACATTCACAGCACTGGTGAAAGCCACACAAAAACAGGGAGAACCTTGCACAGAAAGACTAAGTTAACTGTCGGGCATTGCTACTGTACACAAATTCAAAATGACTTTGTCCCTTGGACTTTAAGCTCTGGAGACAAATATTATAATTACATGGCCCCAGTGTATGTAAATCCAAAGCCATGACCTTCAGTCCTTTGTTTTCCCCTTCTGGTGTTCCCATCAACTTCCTGTGACTGCATACTGAATAAGTTTTCTGCCAATATGCGTTAATCGCTACTGTACAACAAAAGTGGCTGCATATGAGCTATTGCAAAATGCCTCTAGCTTACAGATACATCTTATTTTTCATTCTGCTCCTGGTGCAGAGCTACCATTGTGTATGTTTTCATCAGCCTACCCAGTCAATGCTGGTGGGGTTTTTTATACGTGCACATGTCAGTATCAACATCTGTGAGGAGAGGCAGAGTAAAATAGAAACGCCCGTCTCAGAAACACCTCACAGTGTGTTTTATGTTCAGGACAATGCGTTATTGTAGTAGAACTGTAAAGCAGGTCAGCAAAGAACAGAGCTAGAAAAGCAATTATCACTTAGGGTGCTACATATGTAATACAAGAAATCAACTAACCAACATCCAGAAATAAAAAGAAAAGAAAAAGATATGCTGCATTGGATGATGAATAATAAACATGAACAAAAGAAATCCTCTGGGTCATGTTTAGGTCGAATGGAAGCCGGGGTGGATGAACAGCGCTCTACTCTGGAGATGAAGGCAACACATCATAATGGGCCTGATGCTTACACAGGAAGTTACTTGTCAAATAGGAAGCAGTCAGCCCCAGAAATATTGCTGTTACAGTAACTTACACACAAACCACTCAGTCTCACTGTCATGTACAACAATATGGCAAAATACACAAACAGCACGCCAAGAAAAACTTATGTGAATGATAAGGCCATACACAACAGAGTCAACAAAAAAAAGAGAAAAAGAAAAAAAACAATTCATCAGTCATGAGTGATGCTAATATCGCTTCATGATAACACCTTTCACAACAACTCAGCCAAGCAGTCAAACTGATATAAAAAAAACTGAATTACTAGATGGAAAGGCAACCAGGAGTGAAAAACCAGAGGATAAAAGACTAATATTGCAGGTTGCCAGAAATGAAATGTTGAGATCAGTTTCTCTGCAACAACATATACCTGTATCAACCAAGGACTGAATCTCTCTTCCGATACCAAGATTACATTTAATACTAAACTGAATTCAGTTTCATCATCACCTGTAGTCTGCATTTATGTACACCTGGCACTTGAATAAGAAAATAAAAAAAAAAATTAAAAAATCAATAGCTGTGATGGTTAAAAATAACCATGGTATCGCAGTTCTAGTCATACCACTGTAGCTCAGATGGTAAAGTGGACTGGCAATTAATCATCAGGTTAGTGTTACAGTACTCTGCTCCTTCCCTCAAGTCTCAACAGCCAGACTCAATTGTAGGTCACCGGCGTTGTGGAAATGTTCACCGTTCCATACCCGCTGTATTTATCACATGAAACACAGGAAACTAGACGAGCAGTGTAAAAATACAATTTGTGTAGCATTCATCAGCATACAACATGAGTAAAACACAAGCCGCTACATGGCCTGCGTAGACAGCTGGATTAATTAAAATAGAGGCATATCTGTTCTGTCTAATGTGCATGAGAAGGACAAGTGAAAACTGTAGCTGAAACACTTTCTGTGTAGACATGCCGTTGTCTGAGGGTGAAGAATATGAACAATCTTATTTATAAGGCATCATCTGTCTGAGCAGCAATCACTGTAAAAGCAGCCTACGAGGCTCAAGCCAAACAAACATTAGTTCATTCTTTCTGAGGTCCCCTATCAGAAATGATGACAGGGGACTGAAGATGGTTGACAGCAGAGTAATTATTCACGACAAATATATTTTTCAACTTATAGACAGGTTGTCACTTGGAATGAGTGATGTCAGGTGCTTTTCCTTTTTGTGTGTTGAGTTAGGGGAGGATGGCAGTACATGGTGGAGTTGAGTTTCACAATATTAATGAAAAATCCTTTTTTAAAAACTAAACTACCATCTCCTCTCAGATGGTGTCAAATGCAACTGAATAGACAGGCTAATGCCTGCCTGTGTCACAACTAGTTAGTAGATTATCTCCTGGCATCCACTGACAACTGAAATGCTTTCAAAATTTAAATCTAAAATGTTTTCAGACATTTCCTCTAAGGACAGAAGAGCAATAAATGTGATGCAGTAACAAGTGGGATTTTTCAGATTGTCACTATATCATCATCAGAGGTCTCTATCATAACAGGCTGCATGGTCCATTTTATGGGAGCCACTTAGATTTGAATTACTTCCCAGCAGCATTTCCCAGCAATCAGACAACCAAAGTGTATGCCAGAACAGCAGAGGGGAAAAAAAAGATTTTGTCATGGAGGAAAAGACGACATATTTTGAAAAATACTGTTTGTTTTGAACACAGTAAGTGTACTCACATTGATCGATGTTCCCGTCTGCTTTCCCCTTCTCCTGCAAACAGAGAGCACACACAAGAGTGGTTATTACAGGCTTGGAGGAGTGAGACAGAAAGAGCCCTTTCTGCAGCTTTTTGTGGACCATTCGTTAGTGTGCCTTTCCTTTTTTCTGGGCTCAGATAAAGACAACGGCGACACAAAACAAAGGTGAACAGATGGAAAGAGAATGGACAAGAGAGACAGAGAGCAAGTGAGAGAGAATGTATGGTGGGTGACAGCAGAGAAACGAGAAGACCTTTACAAAGCCGGATCCCACAGTCAATTCAATCACCCTAATTGGAAATACACTTGCCAACAAGCTGCAAGATGGCAGGTGTCACCACATTGTACTGGAATGATTATCAGCATGTCAAACCACTGATTCCAACAAGGATTAACTCTGATTTATTTACCAGCCTTATCTGTGAGTGTGATATTGACAGGCAGTTTCAAATTCATCAAAATAAATGTCAGTTTTATTCATTGCTTTCCAAACACTCTATTCAGTGTTTAGATGATGAAATGTCCAATAGTGTAAATATGAACATTAAAAACAAAAACAAAGGCTGTACTTTTATTTACACACTAAAAATAAAGCATCAAAAAATAAATGAAAAAGCCTAGCAACATTTTTATAAATGGCATACACTAAGCAATGACAGGGACAAGCAAGAAAATGTGAGACCATGTTCTGGCCCATCTGCATACTAACATCTCACAAGCGATAAAGACTTGATGAGACAGACAACAGGAGTCAAGATATAAAAGTAACAGGTGAATGGAATAAAAAATGCAGTTAAGCATGAATTAATAATGATGTAAATGGAAAATGTTTGGTTTGTGAAACCTTAGGATGGCTGTGAAGTGAAATTCACTGCAATTCACTTGACATCAAGTTTTATTTTTATCTTTACCTTTAGAAGGAATCCAGCTGACCTGTGTATGTATGTGTATGTTTGCGTCCGCAACTTGTAAGTATTCTAGCGTGTATTGTGAGCTTCTTAGCTACAGACCACTTGTGCTTGTTACAACACCAGGATTGTCACTGCATATAAATGCATCTGAACTTGAAACGCAATTTAATGCATACAGGCAAAACAAAGGATCGACACAGCCATTTCAAAATAGCAACAGAATAATAACAGAAGCAGGTCTTTCAATACAACGCTGCATCTGAAGAGGCATGTACAGTATGTGGCAGCAATTGAAGTGTTGTGACATTTTGCATTCTTGTCCCTCAGTGTAGATGTCACCAGTAATGAGGCTCAGTGATAAAACGTGTGTGCCTGCAAGGCCCTCTTGGATTCCCAGGAGACCGAGAGCCTCACGAGAAAAACACAGCAGTTTTAGTGCCTCCTGTCATTGCCTCCTCCTTTGTCTCTACATCTCTATCCCTCTGTCTTTCTGCCATCTGTCCATCTTAATTGCAGACGTGCTTCCTCATGATGGCAGGATAAAATTGAGTGTACTCATCAGCACCGCCTTCCATCATCTTGAGTGCTGCTGTTTGATCAATTGATTAGAGAATCAAGCCAAGCATGGAGGTGAAAGAGAGGCTGTGTGCTTCTTTCTAAAAATACTGTCCTCTCTTTACCATGACTCACTGCGGTTTGTTTTGTCACTGTCCTTTGAATATTACCCTTTTGAGGACTTTTGTGATGTAAAATAATATGCAGTAATTATTGAAAATAACTACTGCAGTGTCACTTGATAAGGAAAGGCAGGTACTAAAGTTCACACACAGTTGTTTAGGAGGCTGTTTGTATTTTTTTCTTAAGTGTTGTCAGTCACTTTCGTGAGGTGGAGAAATGTAAATAACTACCAACAGAATTTCATTTCAGCAAATAGGGCAAACCCACTGGGTTTCAATTAGGGGGGATCTGATGCTTTTCTCTACCATATTTCCTCGTCGTGATAAAGGCTGATTAGATGGGTGTATTTTTACATACGCTTGCCCAGAGCAGGAAGGATTATGTGTTGAGATTATGAGAACAGTAGGGATGCTGAGAGATATGCACAATAGGGAAGATAGGGGATTCAATATGTTTTGACCTCTTGAGCCTGAGCTGGACTTTCGCTCCCTTTATCTCCAGGCTTATGACATGCTCACTACATGTCCCAAGCATGTCATATATTGTTATTTTCAGGACAGGTTAGGCTGCTCAAAAATTAAATCAACTGGCTTTTAATGAAAGAAATTTGTGTCCAGAGGGTTGATGGGGATTTAACTACCTCAGTCTCTGAGCAGCAAGTTATATGCAATGAAGGGAAGCTGTGTTCCTTATAACCTGTGAGAGGCAATGCAAGAGTCGTTCAAAGTTTGTTTGTAGTGAGTATGACTGACAGGTTCATCCACATCTGGTTATCAAGCCAAAGTACCGTTGCTATGGCTACCAGTTATACCTTGTATAATGATAACTTGGCAATGGTTGATAACCCTAGATTTGTGCCTCTCTTGTGGTTTCTAAAGAAGCACTCATGGTACTGTGAGCAGAATTCAAATAAAATCACCCTCCAAATGTCATGGTATTGTAATGTTACTGATGTCACGGTCTGTTTCAAGTTTGCCCACTTTATTGGGTTTTGTGGTGGCAACAGAGTTAAAATGTTCAAACTCAATAAGATTGTTATAGCCTCTCAAAAAACTAGTACAAACAAATCTGAGTGCTACATGCCTCCATCTTGGATGCCATTTAAACACCCACACAAAACAAGAGTCTGACATTGCTGCCACAGAGACTGACATTTTGCGGGAATGCTTTCGAACAGCAGGGCAATTTGAGCAAAGCTGTGTCTGTTATGAAGTCTGCTTGAACATGCCTTTTCCTCGCTCTTTTATATGCGTTGCTATGCAGGAACTTAGAATTCAAGGACCCATATGTTTATATGTACCCACTCTCTCTCTCTCCATCTCTCTCTAGCTCTTAATTCCCATCAACAACAAAACTCTCTGCTAGAATCAGCTGCCCGTATGCCAACTCAGCACTGCAGCTTTAATATATTTGTTAAGCAGCAGCCTCAGTTAAAGTCATATACAAAGAGCTTGTCGATAGTTTGACCTTTTTAAGATACTGCCTGATTAGGACAGGTAAGGAGAGTTGAATCTATAGCTGTATGTGTTTTCACAAGAGCTCCTCTGTACACATTCAATAATTTCCTGATGTCTTATCTAACAGTAATTCATCAGTGTACCAACAAGCTGCTTAAGTAGCTAAATGAAAACGAGCCAAAAAAAAACAAAAAACATTGACAATGTATGTAAGTGATAATACCTTCACAGGCATAATTCTGATTAATCCTAAAATAGAACCTGGCTTAACAAATGTATTATTTTTTTCACTACATCATTATCTGGAGTGGTTTCATGTTCCAGCGATACTCACTGGCACAATCTGCCCTCTAAACATTTTCATTTATTTAAATTTGTCCCTAGCTTCTAGAAACAAAGTCATAAACAACAGCTGCATCTGCAGCTACATCTTCATACCCTACCTGACATCGCACAATTAATGTGCTCATCCAATACACATGAATTAAAAACGGAATTTCAAGATCAAGACTGAGAGCCAATTCACATCTAGTGCCAGAGAAAGGCGTCATGTTCTGAATATTAGAATTACTTTTTATCTTCTTAAACTACCAGACCAATACAGTTTTTTTGTAAACCTCAAGGTAAAATACAAGACCAGATTCCATCAAGAGACACCACCATCAAGCAAAAAAAGTCTTTCAGTGGTGAAAAAAAGTGCTGACCTTCAAAAGTACATAATAATCCTTCCGTCTAGACTTGGATGCAATGAGCAGAGGACAAAATCTCCTTTTATTCATCGGGCCTGCACATTGCATATCAAATTAAAACAAAGTGGGTGTAACAGTAGAGACATCTGGGGTGGTTTGTGGTGATGTCTTCTGCCTCAATGTTTGGTTATGACAGATCACCTCTACTTCTTCACTTCTCTGCAACACCCCAATTTCCCCGTCACTGCCTATTTATGTGTCTCTTATCTGACCTATCCACATGCTTTCAGATTTTCTACTCCGCCTACCCCTTGTCACTTGTCCTTTAATTTTAATTCCCTTCAACTTTGTGGGCATAGAAGAAACTTTTGGAACTACTTTGGAATTTAATGGGATCCAACCAAGTGAGTTCGCTAAGATTGTTTTCTTACTGTTCATTTTTATAAATATTTTCTTTCTATTGTTGTGTATTTTTCCATCAAAATTCTGTTTGCTTCACAGCAAACTGGAAACAACATATTTTTAGTGCTTGTTTTATGGCATACCAGTTGGAGTACATAAAACATAACACCTAAAATATAATCCTCATACAGTGCATTGCTTCAACAACCACAAATATGCAAAGAGTTTATTTAGCAACTTTCTGCGTCCACCTTTATTACATGGTAACTGGAAGACGTTTAGCTCTCATGGCCCCAGATAGTGTCTTGTATCACACAAAAATGTGTCCCAGCACTGAAGACAAGACACACACACAAAGGAAAGTATTATTGCTTCATATTATGGTAACCACTGCATATGTTCTGTCTACCTGAAAGGTTTTCTACAGCTTTGAGAACAAATTATCGAGAGACAGTCTGAAACATTATGAACTAACCCTCTGGGGACTGCAATGTAATAAAAAGTAAAGCTTTATGGGCACAAGTCATAATCAAAATGTAAATGTAGTGGGGTAGCCTAACTACTGAAAATTAAAACACAGGAGAAGAACCTGCCATCATGGAGAGAAGGCTATTTTCATTTTTTCATCTTCGTTGTTCCTGCAGTTACTTTTTTTTTTCAATTCATAACCCTCTTACTCCTAAACCTTTTATCCAATGAGCACAATCCCCTCTTCTTATGTGGTTTCTGAAAAATCATTTAACTACTCCAATGTTTTCCCTCTTCATAGAGGCAGCTCCCCAAACCAAATCATATCAAATATGCAGCATATAAAAGCTCTACATACACATCATCAGTGTTGGCTGTCTGTATGCTGTGACACAAGAATCCAAGGATCAAGACTGCCCATCCCATCTACACGTGTCCTGCACCACCACTCAGGTAAAAGTTATGACAGCGTGTACATAATTATATGAATGACTTAAATGATTCTTTTAGTCCAAACAAAGCTACATCTATTCTTTTAAAAAATTAGGTTATTTTGCCATGACCTATTATCGTATTATTGTTCAACTTTGTATAGACAGGATTCATGCAGTCTGACCTAAGTTTCCTGTCAGTGTTCTGGTCCGGCTGCACAATGGCATCTTTTCATCTGTGCCAAGACATATACTGTAATTGTACCAGAGCTGTCAACAACACTGCATGCATTTGTCAGCACACTGCAGGCAAATTGGTCGCTCTGCAGGTATCCAAGATGGTCCCCAAAACGCTTTCATCTGGACTTTTTTGCTTCACTTCTCACTCTTCATGCCTAACAGAGTCTATTGTTCCTCTGTTTAGATGTTTTGTATTGTTTCAGGGGGGTTTTAGTCATAGAAAAAAAGAAATCTGGCACTACTTATTCATTCCTAAAGGCTTTCAGAATGCATCCCACATAATCATGTGAATTCATGGATTTGCATGATTCACTCCAGGGTCGCCTTTAAATTCTGGCGTCAATTGACAGCTTTTTAAGTTCCCATTCTGGCCAGATATGTGGAGGGGAAAGAGGGGTGGGGTGTGCCTGGGAATTTGTTTTTTAACATCAAGGGATTTCAGGGGACAGAACCACCCGGGCAAAATGACGTTCCACAGCCGACTGCCAACTTGGCAAAGCCCAAAGAGAGTCAGACTTAGAACAGACCAGGGGGTGTACATGCTTCATTTCACAAAGAATTAGGACGACCGCAGGGCTGTGTGGTATGTGTCTGTCTGAGCGTATGTCTTTTTGACAGTCTGTTAGGGCTTTATGTTTCTGTTATGCAGACAACATTTGTTAAAGAGTTCATTCTCGCTGGCAAGGACCAGTTTGCTCACAGGGCTTGTCTTTTTTTTGTCCCCTTTAACCCATGAAACTCATGTGTGCCATCAGAATAGATGCAACCAAGCGAGCTCAATCAGAGGCTTGCCCATGAGTGTTTAAGCAGTAAAAACAGTTGTAAATGGAACAAACAAAAGTTTGGTTTAAAATGAGGTACACACAGAAAACGACAGGCAGATGTAAGGCTAACTGATTGCTGATGTTAGTTGTAACTATTAACAAAAGCACAGTAAAGACCAAACAGAGTAGAGTTAGGTAGCATATGTCTCCCTGTGTGACTCCACACAGAGTAAAACAATAGGATTTAGTTTACAGTATTCTGTGTGCAAAAATGGCTATACTAAGTTATCGGGAATACAAACACAGACTGATGAATTCTAATGATCTTGAGTGACTTCATTCATATTTCAAACTAAGAGTTACAGCCTGAAGATTTATTAATTGGTGTTTTCCATCCATTACTTGTCATTTGTTAGGATTACCTTCCTGTAACTATGGCTCTGAACCATGTTTGGGAGACCTCTACTTCTAAGCTAGTTTAGCCTGACTCAAAACAACTTGCTGGAATTTAATTCCCTTCTACCATAAAGACAAACACATGGCCACACTGAAACGTGATACATCCTGAGCTTCCCAAGACATGTAGGGCCAACGGACAGTAATGTTAACCACTCCATGCAATGCATAGACATAAAATACCATAATGTAACATTACAACTCTGTAGACTCTGAGAGCTCATCACTGGCAGCTCATACTATGTTAGCTCTGACTACCAGCCACTGCAGGCATGCATGTCATTGTTCATGCTTACACTGAGCAGATATTGTCAATGGATCTTCACACTGCAAAGCTACTAGGCCCTGCCACACACATATGTTTGTTATCCACCTTCCCCTTAATCTTCTATTTCATTTTTAAATATGCTAGAAGTGAGGAAACTGGAACAAATTGGTAATGTTCTCTCTCTCTTAAGTACATGAAATCTGTTGACTGAAATTTAACTGAAACATATTCAGGCCTTGTTAGTACTTGCTTACTAATGATTACTTTAATCTCGTACTGTTCTACCAAATTCTATTCTACTTTTACAATAATAGCTGGGCTCAGTGGCCTTGACCATAAGCTTAAAAAGCAGATTCCTTTTTGTGTATGGCTACTACAAATACAAACACTGCCAACTAGTTCTGCCTATTTTTACCATCTAAACTACCACCTGCAATTTTTGTCAGTTTATGAACTTCTTCTCCCATATGTGCAACAAACAAAATGTCAACAGCAGTCCGTTGTATGGAGACATAGCAAAGGTCTAGGCAGGGACCACTGAATTCACTGTACTAATAGAATCTGTCTTTCAGCTAGCATGACCAAATGACATCTTTTCAGACTAATGGTTAACCTCTCATCCTCCCTGTCTGCCCATTTCTCTTCCTGTCAATTTCCTCCTCTCCTGAAAAGTGAGCAGAGAGCCAGAGAGGAAGTAAAAGATAAAGAGTAAAGATTTCTGCATCACACGGCAAGATAGCTAAGCAACCCTGTGCCCCTATTCTCTCAAATGCTTCTCAGGTAAAACAGAGGTTCATCACACATTAAGGCTGAATTCAAACAACAGCTGCAGGGTTACATTTAAGTCTGCTACAGCAGATATGTTATTAAATTAGTTCCATTAGTTCTAATTAGTTAGTTAGTTAGTTTTCAAAGTAGATCCAAACTTGTGAACAACTCTAATTTGTATACAATATTTCTGTATGACTTAATTTTTATGTCTGCAGCTGATCTCTTTATCACTTCTATATTTCACACTGATTGTTTCACATTTTGCGTCTTAAAAATGTCAGTATAATCTTGCTCACTGACACAGTGCTGAATGAACTGAACAGGTCGACAAACAGACTTGGTTCTGAAACTTCTATTCTCAGCACATGGTCTAAGACATTTTTTTCACTAAAATACTGCAAATAACTAATTTTGCTCTGTCTCTTATCAATAAATCTCCCATCTGCTTGTGCCTGTCCTCCCAACTGTGCACCATGCACTCTGCACCACGCAGATGTGCAAAGTGAATTTCAAGGTCAGAAAATAACCAAACTGTCGAGCCAGGCACTTCTGCAAAAATTAGGCATAATATCTGAATACTGTGTTCTAAAACCCTTCTGCCTTGCACATTGGTGGGTATAAGAATTTCCATTATTTACTGAGTTTGAAAAAAGATGTATTTTCAAAAAGGAGTCAAAGACAAATTTGGCCAGTTACAGTATATAGGGTCCATTATAGTGGAGAACCAGAATGATTCCACTGGCATTAATATAAAGTCAGTATTTAAAATTATTGTAATTAGAACATATTTATGCTATAAATAGTACTCTTGTTGTTTGACACACCAATTTCTAATTCAGACCATTTGTTTGTTTGCTTTCAAGTTAGAATACAAAATATTAATACCAGCAATTTCATATACATTTTTAAACCGATAAGCAGTCTGTTTTTTAGCTAGCTTATTGGACCTCAGGCAGACAAGTTAACACTAAAAGCTGAATATGTCACACACTTTAAAGTTGGTTGTACTCGTGAACACGTACACAATAGGACAAGTAATACCAAGATAGTTTTGACTGAAATTTCAGCATTCGTGTGAAATTTAGCTAAAGTTTCTACTGTTAAAGCCCTGTCCGACTTTCGGCAATCAATAACTTACCCACTATCCTGTCTTCCTTTGAGCTAGGAAGTACGAAGGAATTTGTAAACCGAAGAAGGTCCACTGACGAGCGCATTTCCCATAAAAGCGCGCACTTTACAAATTTAATCCAATTTACACGTCCTAACCAAAATAAAACTGTGTATAATGACGGTAGAAGAAACTAGTTAAAGTGGGTCACCAAGCTAAATCTACATTTTACCGAGTTAACAAACGACGCAAACCACGAATGTATAGTGTCACTGAGCTTGGTAGCTGCCCAGTGGCGAAGCAGACCAATCAGAATCTTTTCACGGCCTTAATTGAAAGACCTGACGTCTTTTTAATTCAACCAGTCAATCAGAACCGCACATCTCTAGCTGACACCCACGTGTGTTTTATTGACAGCTAAAGTCATCGGCCAATAGCAGGCCCTTCAGTAAATAGATAGATAGATAGATAGATAGATAGATAGATAGATAGAGAGATAGATAGATGGTCTAAAGTGTCTCTGTTTTGATTCACTTCATTTTTCTGTGTAACCCTGATTTGATTTAAATTTGATATGATTGATTTCTATCACCGTAAGTGTTTCTCTTGCTTAATAGAGAGTGAAGGTGATGGCCTCACTGGGAAGCAGTGCAGTTAGTGTTCTGTGTGTGTGTGTGTGTGTGAGTGTGTGTGAATTGCTTGGGATATTTACCATGGAGTGTGGTTCCTGGGAGGTGGTACGTGACATGCTGACTCTGTCCACGCTGCCTCGCCTGCTGCCCTTGTGCCCTTCAGCCAGCCAGCACCCTGAGGTTCCCAGCAGCACGGCCACAGCCACAGCCCAAACACCCAGGCTGCCCATGAGTGTCTTCCTGTGTGGAAAAGTAAAAACACAACGCAGACAAAGTCCTTAGACTCACTCTGTTGTACCTACTGCAGTTTCCAAAAATAAAACATATTACCCAGCTCTACAGTCCTCTTCATATTCACCTGGGTTTGAAGGGAATGGTACACTTTACTTGCCTGTACAGTACCAGAGCACGTCAAAGTTGTTCTGTCGTGTATGATTTTGTAACTTTAACTGTAAAACTTCACACCTTAGCAGTGATTTTAATCTGTCATAATCCTACTTGTATGCAGATGTATTCGTAAATTGAATTTAATTGTGGATCTAACAGTACGCCATTATCACTTTCATAGTGCTCTCCACAGTAGAAATGAAGACAAATTAGGTGAACTCAAATAAGCCCATTATTTGTTATTTGACTATATGTCATTGCAACCATTGTAGCATACAGAATTAGTTACTAAAAAGTCTGACAAACAAGTGAGGGCAGAGCAAATTATCCCAAATCAGAGTGCAAAGAGAGCCTTATTTCAGTAGCTGTTGCCAGGCATGACACAAGAAAAGACGTCTTGGCCAAACAAAGGCAAATATGAACAGGCTTAGAATATAACACCAATAACTTGGTGTAAATAGCATCTTTAAAAGGCCCTGTTTCATCTTTCAGTACTTCCTGTAAGAATTCATTAATCCTGTGGTCTTTATAGATGTCTATATTTCAAACGTGTATTCAATACATGCAGAGACAAATACCTGAAATGATGTTCATGCATACACACACACACACATGCACAATGGATCAAATACTGTACAAACACACACACACGTACACAAAGCATAATACAGCTACGTAAACATCAAAGGCCACAGTGATGGGGATAATTATCTGTATTACAAAGGACACAGAGAATCTTTTGATGTCAACAAAGAGACAACCCTCTGAAGTCGCAAATGGTGGAGTGTGGCATGGGAGCTTAAAATATAAACTCAGAAGATCAATTTCACCGCTGTGACACATAGACAGTCACTCACTCTCTCTCTCACACACAGAAACACACATGAATCTCCAGGAAAAAAATACAAAAAGCATCTCAACAGTACTGTTGTGTGCAGAGCTGGAGAGTAAAAAAGCACCTAAAGTAGATGCGCTTAAACATGTTTTCAAATGACTACTTGCTTTGGTAAATTATATAAGGAAAAACAAGAGGGCATTTATCAACTTAAACATTAAGTGCATTTTAAATGATACAACTTCCCAGCCCTGAATGCCTGAGGTGTCAATACAGTCCAGCTATGCTAGGTCACACATTCTGGTTGTGCAATTCACTATAGCCAACTCCTGACTGAGGATTTTCAAAGCAATCTCCTGTGTGATGGGACAGTAGATCCTAGCTCAGTAATTGCTGTCTTTGGAGTATCTCTGTCAGAGGAACAACTTATAGCTCCTCAGGCAAATGCTATAGCATTTGTAACTCTGCTGGCCTGGAGGCTAATTCCTCTGTACTGGAAAGTCAGACAAACCTCCCTCCTTTAAACTCTGGGTCAAGGAAGTACTCTCTATGACTCCTTTAGAGAAGCTGAGATATAATCGAAATAATTCCCATGAAAGATACGTTAAAACCAGGGCCCCCTTCATAGAATTTGTTGAGAGCATACCCCGCACTTGATATCATTCTGTCTTACACACTTACACACATTAGATAGACAGTAGGATTCAATGATGTATAATGTTATGCAATGTCCCTATTTTAAACATTGCTACATAATGTACATTGTTAGGAAATGTCTACCTTTGTAATGAATAATGAATATCGTCAGCCTTACAGAAGTCGTAGCGGGTTATTGTACTGAGTTTGTATTGGCACTGCACCAGTGTTTCTGTTATTGTGTCCATCCCTTGTATTGAGTGTGTAGCATGTAGTGTCTAATGCCCTCCAGAAGAACTTGGCATTTTGCACTGATGAGATATATTTATTGGACTCCATCAAATCACTGACTTCTAGTCTGGTCTTATCAGCTGATGTAGGTCTTTATGGTTGGACTATGTGACACAGCAGTTTGTTACATGTGTTATTGTACTTTCAGGTAATGTGTTTATTGTTTTTACTGTGGTCTTATACTTTATTATGTGACTTTATTGTGTGTTTTACTGCAGAACCAGTCTGAAAACAAATTTCCCTTAGGGGGCCATAAAGTTTCCAATTGAAGTGAAACAAGGGCACAAAAACATGCAATGCATCTCAAACAGTGCAGGTGTCTCTGGTGTTAAATATCCGCAGCAGTTCTTCACTAGAATGCTGAATATGAATAATATGGTGCCGTTAGTCACCTTGACCCTGTTATGCCCTGGTCCTGCTGGCTGAAATTTTTATCTCTGCTTTACATATCAATTTTTTATTTTTGGAATAAATAAACAAACACACATTTTGAAGCATTTGATCACTTTTCACACATTTTCAACTTTCATAATAGGTAATTGGTGATGAGAAAATCATCTTTTTAATAATCTTTGCATAACAAAAAAATCTTTGGTCCTTGACTTAAAAGTAGGACAGCACAGTGGTACAGTGGTTAGCACTGTTGTCTCACAGCAAGAAGGTTCCAGGTTCGAGCTTGGGGCTTTTCTGAGTGGTATAGATAATGGATGTATGGACTTAAAAGTAACAATATCACAGTGTATTACTGTAATCAAAGTCATGCATTCACAGTATTAGTTAAGTAACTAACTGTGACAATCTTTTCCTTAAAGCTGATTAAACTGATTTATTTATCTATTTATATTGGACACTTGGGAGCAGTGGAACAAGCTGTAAATACAGCACTGAGTGGTGAATGTGGTGAATGTCAGCCAACACTTGCCATATGCTGGACATCTGGAGCAACATTCACAGTGTTTCTTGGCACCTGATTAATACCTGTTCAATATTTACCCTCACTTTTCATTCAATTCTTGTCCCCTCTCAATTCCTGAGAAAAATATCCGGCTCTTTAGCTGAGAAACACTTCACTTTCTTCACCAGTTTGTTGCTGTGTTTGTCTGTCTTGCGATTGGTGCTGAGCACGTAGCATACAGTGAGTTTATTAAAACCTTTTCTCTGAAAACAGCTGCCTGCTGCGTCTGGAAATGAGCTTGATGAAAGCATATCCCTGTGCCTGAAAACCAACACAGTGATCCAAAATCCACCGAATGCTCTATAGCATTGAGAAGGACTGCAAAGTCATATGATAATTCATAGAGGGTTCATCACTGTGAATGGCCCCTTTCATATAACACACTGATCCACTGTTAATGTGACAGTACTGATTAGTGTAGCTTAAAAGTATCGACAACAGATCATTCAGGAGGGACTATACTGACTGTATAACTGCACCATACACTATGCTCACTATACTGTATACTCTGAGGTTCATCACTGTTTCCAGAGGTTGAAAGATGAGGTTGAAAGATCTGAAAAGAGGATAGTAAGTGGAGCTTTGAATTGATATTATTTAGTCTCACATATGGTTTCCAACTGCATATCATAGGGTTTTATACATACTTTTAATATACTTTTATACATAACAAAACTGAAATGTTCCAGTTCAGTGAAAACAAATCAGAAATATACTCAAGTGCTTATATATATATATATATATATGTATATACGTACATATTACTTTCCACCACTGCTAACCACATGCAAAAGTCCTGTCATTGTAAACAACACTCGACAAGGAACCACCAACATCATTCAGCTAGCTAGCTTGGGGCTAATGGGCCCTCATAGATGAGAGCTCACCCTTGTGAAATTAAACACCAAATGAGATCTGCCAGTCACTGTCTTAATGTGCTGCCTGCCCCCCTGGCACTGGCCCACACACACACACACACACACACACACAGCTACACAAAATTTATACACAAATACATGAGCGCACGCACACAGACACACACACACACACACACACACACACACACACACACACACACACACAAACAGAACACTGGTGGTGGAATGAATGGTCCATTTTGAAATTCATCAGGAGGGAGAAAGTCTATGAGGAAGCCATTATTTGACCAGCATATTAAAAAGCTTAAAGGGACAGACTCTTAAAAACTGGTGCCCCCTCAGGCAGCTTCGCTCAGATCAGACTTGTTCAATGAAGGACTTGCATTGTATAAACAGACTAAATGTGCTGAAAGTTGAATGGCATCTACTCACACCCCAGCTACCATCTCTCCCAGCTCTCAATTTTCATGTTTTTCTCTTCACAACTACCAATTTTCTGGCCACAAAAGTATTGTTAGGGGCCTAAAGCATTCAGTGGAGCTGCCTGCTCCTTTTTCAGTTGCTTACTTTCTTGAAGGAAATTTCATACTTATTCTCCCTATATGCTTTTCTGAGAAATTGGTTTGAAGACTTTTTAAAATAGGAACTGAACCAGACAGTTATTAGTTGAATCACAAGCTCATAATAATAGTTTTAAAAAGAAAGGTGAAAAATTAAAAACGGCAAGAATACAGGACCAGAGGGAATGGACTATTCATACCATACATCACTGCAATGCACTTTTGCATGGGCCAATGATCTGTCAAGGACTGCGGATCTGTACTGGAGATTGTATCCAGTCCTACAGTGGTGTCATGTTTGGGAGGGATACCTGTACACTCAGTATGGCCTGGAGGAATAATCACATCAACCAATAACTGTTTCAGTGTACACATATATAGCCATGTGAGAATTGTATTACCACTGTTACCTTGTGCCTGCTAATTGTGGGAACTGTTGGGTCTCTCTTTGCAAATATAATAATATAAGGAGTATGATCTAGACATGTTGAAATGATAACATTTGTTGTGATTCAGGGCTATGTAAATAAAAATGACTTGACTTGAACTGACTATTAAGATGTTTACACAAACACAAACTTACTGTTACTGCTATTTAGAAAGATAAATGAAACACTTAACTAATGAGCTTGTGTGCTTGTGATATTGACAGCCCAGGAACTGAAGCTTTCTTTTTATTACTACCATAACACTGAAGGAAATAGTCCGATAAATGCCTATAATGTGCAGTGCTAGGGTACAGTAAAGAGCCATCTGCTAGTCATCACATTTTAAAATAAAGCATTTTGAGGAAGGCCTTTGAGACGCATCAGCTTCTCTCAACCATGAGCTGCTGTTTTCTGGATCTAGGTTCTAGATCTAGGTCTAAATACTATATAATAATAATTTTCGCCTCACTGCTTTCAAATGGCTGGAGCATAGATGGATATGTAGAAGAAGTCATACAAGAATATAAGAAAATCATTGCTCACTGCAAAGAACAAAATCTGGTCTTATGAAGCTAATATAGGATTTTTGAAGAATTAAAACTGCCAAAAGCTGCATGGCTTGGAACATTTAACATCTGAAATAAGATTCATCATAATATAGCATTCTTTCAGTATTGTGCATTACAGTTGGTGACTTTCTGAATATTGCTTTAAAAGGCAAAATACAGTTTTTCACCCTCAGGACTCTTTCATTTTACTCTAGATGAAGTCTGTTATCTCAGTCACAAATAGAGATTTGGTATTTATGCAAATGTTTCTAAACAGCTCAAAGTCACCTTGTACTATGCATCATCATATATATAAGACCAAACAATATAAACCATGCCACCAGGAAAACAAAGTGTTTGAGTTTGTTCCAGTATGCTTTCAAAATATTTTTATCTCTATCCAAACTCACAATTCCCAAGACAGTGTCACTCTGTCACTTTGTCAAAGAAACTTTTAAGAGGGTTGAGTGATTACTTCTATTAATTTGACTACTAGCGTACGGTTTAGTGAACTAGAATCTGCAGTACTTTTCAAGAAAATATAATTACACAAAAGCAAAACAGACAGCAAGAGACCAATTGAAACTAAATTAGATCTAATTATGACCTTGAGCCAGAAAAGTTAGTCTCTCTTCCAGTATGAAATGAAAATTGCATGGTAACATGATTATTTTTGGATCCTTCTATACATGCAGCACAAAACATCTTTCTCCCCCAGTGTGAGAGACTGTAAAAACATCTGGCTCTGCTCAGAGGAGCACACACAAACTGTCGGGCTGTGGCTAATGGTGATATGTGTCCACAATATCATGTATGGATCTAAGAGAACATAATGTTCTATGGCACTGATGCAGACTAATGTGTCTTGTTTGTTTTGTGGCAAGCATTTTATCATTTACAATTTTCAGTGTTTTTGTGGGTTGTAGATCAAATCATCTATTGATGAAACAGATCCTAATCTATGGGCAAGATTCCCCTCTGCAAGAATGTAGGTGCGATTTTGCCTTACAGCACAGATACTAGCTTTACCTGGCATTTGTGATCTCCAAATCCACATTTTATCAGTATACATACAGAATACACTACATTTTAATCCTCATTAAGATGGGAGTAAGTTGTGTGCGTTGCCATTTTGGAAATGATACAAGACGTATGCCAAACGACATCAAATTTAGTATCATCATCTTTGAGTATATTTAGTCATGTGCACACACTTTCACACTCAAACAACTGTGAGAATTAAATGATTCCAGAACAATTAGTGAAGCAATTTGTGTTTGAACCCAGTCTATAAAAATGACATATAATTAGGGAAGATGAAAGGGAAGATGAGTTCCCTTTAGAAACCTTAACCACTGGTTGACAACACTGAACCTAAAGAATATTACAAGAGGCAATAATCAAACCACTGTCTGTGTTGTTCAGTCATCTACATCAGCAGTCACCAACCTTTTCGATGATCACTTTTGAAGTCCAAATATATGGATCCATGACTGATGGTGACCAATGGATTGGTGAATCCATCTATGTCAGACAATATCTACAGTATTCCAGATTCATACCTGGCAGTTCACAGCATTGGAAGGTTTAGGACAAAGTTGTGAAACATGATTTTAGCGAGTACAGTGAGACTCACAACATTAAACTGATATGACCCAGCTAAAATCTTACTATGTTAGTCTGACTAAAAGGACATGTTTGTCAAGAGACCGAGGCTACAGCCAAACGTAAAACTGGCATGTAAATGAACACAGCCCCGCAGCCTATCTGTCTCTCTGTAATGGCAGCAGGGGAAGGCCTCTAGCTGAGCTCTGAGACAAATTCAAGTGATCAGTCTGAGTGCTGCTTCCTGCTCTCTGTCCCAGCTCTGCGCTCCAGGTAGGTTTGCTGTCACAGTTACAAATGACACATTCAGTTCCAGTACAACAATCAGTCCCCACTCAGCACGCTTACTCCCTCCAAGTTGCTGAGTATTTAAAAAGATTACAAAGGAGGGTGGGAGGGACAGAAAAAATAACATCTGTGAACGCTGAACACCACATGCTGAAACTGTAAGGTTTGTAGTTCACCGCCCTGAAGTAAAATCTTTTGCCTATGAAGAATTGCATTGAGCTAAATTTACTACTGTAGCATGTACAGATTTTATTTTGAAAATCTCCGCATATTTACAGTTTAGAAAATATCCCCAAATCAACAAGAAGAGCCCTGCTTTCGAAAAAGTTATGCATTTTATCAGCTGGGTTAACCTGCTATCCTTTAAAAGCAGACAGTAAAAAACAAACCTCTCTGCACGCTGTTACTCTGAGTGCTGCCTCAAACTGATGCTCCTCTTCAGTAAATTCTCTGCTATCATCCTGCGTCTGCTGGCCTATCTGCCTGCACTCAGGTTTCAAACAGCCCCTTACTCAGACAGATGTCTATGCAGCATGAAATAGAGCCACTGAGGGGATCGCCTTTACCCAAAATGATTTCATGAAGCTTGGCTGCGGCAGTGGCTCGCTTGTCTATGTGTCATTCTCGTTCCTGTGTGGTTGGAAGAGATCCTGAAGACTCCAAGGGTGTCAATCTGTCTGTCAGCAATGCATCAGGATCACACGGTTTAACCCTAGTGATCTTCTAGACACTCCAGGTGAACAGGATACACATCCTTTCAGGGTTTTTTTTCTCCCCCCAACTGTTATTTATTTTTTTTATGACAAGAAATGTGATAAATCTCAGGATGCTCTGGAGTGGTGTTTTCCAGAGAAGATTTATACAGCACAGTAGTCCGGAAAGATAAGGTTATGAACTGTCATTCACTGTAATGTAAAAGACTCATAAACACTGCCCCTTGGAACGGAGGCTGGAGGCTGGCAGCACACCAGTTAAAAGCTGACAAACAGACAGCTCATAGTTAAAACATTTTTACTCTGATAGACAAAACGATCTAATTAATGATCACCGTTAGCAGTCAGAACAAGACAGGGGATAGGAAACAGATAAGCCCTTATCAGTGTGGTAAGGTTTAAGTCATTTCAGCTATCCTCCTGTTCACTTCCTCAAAAGTGGAAACCAGTGGCTCTGTCACAAGCCTGCACTGCTGACTTCTGTCTCATGACACCTGTCATTAATACAGTATATTCCAGTCAGCCAATTCATATAGAATAGATTATTATGTAAATGTAGAATATGTACGACATTCATTTTTGGTATCTATGCTCTGACCATATCGCTCCCTTGTCTAGCTAACCTAGAAGAAACTTGACTCAAAGCCTACAGTTGGGTACTGGGGTGGAGTCCGGGCTTTTGAAATGCTGCAGCAGCAGCAGCAGGACCAGGGGCAGGTGATTGGTGTGAGCAGACATGCAGCAAAAGAATAAGAGCACTGACAGTCTAAGAACACAGCTCTGATTAAAAGGGTGTGTTGGATGTGGGTTGAGGTGAGATGAGTACATTATGTGAGGTGGGCAGCCTGAAGTAGCTTGCTTGCTTTGCTTTCGTTTGGAAAAAAAAAACCAAGTCATTTCCTCAAACAGCTGGGAACTGTAGTTTTTAGCAAACATTACACACACAGGAGTAAATAGTGCATTTGTTTGCAACTTTTGTCAGTCACTGATTTTGTGAGCTGGTGTGTATATCAGCAGCAGAACAGTGTATGTAGGACTGACTACAAATAAACTACTTATGCAGTGGTGTGGCTTGGTGATGTGTTTTTTTTTTTTTTTTTGGACAACAATGGAGGTCTATGGCACAAAGTAATAAGATATATCAGGTCATGGTTTCACAGACAATACTTGACAGTAATCAATTCATTGTTGGTTTTGGTTGTTATGCTATTTGTTGACAATAAGAAAGACACAAATTATCTGTACCTGTAGTAATTTGGCTAAAACAAAGCATTGATATGTTCCTTTAATTTACGCAGCTGTGTAAGCTAAGGAAAAGAAGGGAAGACAGTCACAAAAGTCTGGCAATTAGTCGAAGAAAAAAGACACAATAAAACTCTAACAACAGGCATAAGCCAGGGCGACACACAAAAGACAAGAAACAGCAAACAGCAGAGCAAATACTGTGAGCACAACAATAAGGATGTCATTAAAGCAATTATAACGTGGGAAAAACACATATGGTAGCAGTGATAGAGAAGTTGATGTATTCATTTTGCATAAAAAAAAAAAAAAAACACCAGCACGTGTGCCTTTTCAGATTGTGCTTAAATGTACCCTTAGTGAGAAGAAGAATGAGTTGGCCTCACAGAAAAGGCACAGAGTCCTTGGAAAGAACACAATGCAGGTTGTGGTGCTTTTGCAAGACCACATATCCTTATCGGCTTGGCTTCCTCTGCGATACCTCCGAATTAATTATTCCCTGACACTCTTTGCCACTTTCTGTCTCTATAGAAAATACAGAGCTTCAGGCTGTTAGGTAGTAATAAGACCCCATCTCCAGACTAGACAGAGAAAGAGGGAGAGAGAGAGAGAGAGAGAGAGAGAGAGAGAGAGAGAGAGAGAGAGAGAGAGAGAATGAATGAATAGGAGGCTCATTCTTTCTGTACTACACACTATTCTCTTCCGCTGCCTTTTTACCTTTGTTACTCAAAAGTGATATTGACTTTTGGCTTTTTCTCTGACAAGTTTCCGTGACCAGATCAACAGCCCCTGGGTGTTAAAGCCTACATCCTGCTTGTCAGGTGTGGCTGAAAGACACACAAACTGCGAGTGACTTGTTAAATCCAGAAATCCCCCGCAGGCTATATGACATGGCTGAAGGAAGCAAAAAACAAAAAAACAACAACAACAGCCAAAAAAAACAAAACAACAAAAACACAAAACAAAAAAAGGGGATATCAGGAGGATCCGCAGTGCAATGACAGGGAGGCCTGCCTGACTAACAGGACTGCATTGTCTAATTATAGAGCAGAGGCAAAGTGCAAGCAAACAACATGAAAGAGGTCTGAATTGGTCATGAAGAGAAAGACACTTACTAAGGCATAAAAAGCTCTCCAGAGGCACTTTGTGGAAAAACAAATGTGGTTTGTATATATCATCATCGCTGACTGAAGGACCACAAGAACCCGTAAATAGTTGGGTGTTGTTGATTGAAGTCCTGCTCATGGCTGCAGCAGCAGGAAACCAATGCACATGAAGAGGCAAAGGATTTCTCTCTAATATTTAACACTGTCTAATATTTAACAGCAACAGAAAATATATTTTATACAACACATAATTGCATCAGGATTACGTTTTCTATTAACATACTGAGAATATGCTCTCAGTACAGTAAAATTTTCATAGATATCGCACTTGTTTTCTGCCAAAACATCAGATCTTGCAGTACAATATCTACAAGGATTACATTTTTATGGTTATGTTTAGGCACTTGTAGCACTTGGTTAAGCTTAGGGAAAGATTGTGATCTGTTTGATACAGAAAAAGTTCACAGTGACTTCAGACACAAGGTGTAACTTTACATTTAGCCAAAGCCACCATCTTTCTCTAACCTCTCTTGTACTGACTTAGCTGCCATTAATAAATGTGCATGTGCATTCAGCTCTGGCTCTGAACATAATCTAGCCAGTGATTACATTTCCTATAAAAGTACCTGAGCTCAGCTGCCTTCTGTTGCAGTTTAGTTGTGAAGAAATGTAATTTCTGGGAGACAGAGTTGTTAATATAACATTCTGAAATATCAGTGTACCTCAGTACAACATTGTCAACTTCATTGTTTCCCTTGTCAGTGTTGCCCTAAATGCTCACTGATCGCTGGCTTCAAGAAAACTCCTCCAAAACCCTACAAATTATCTCCACAGACTCAAAGTTAGCACTTCTCCCTCATAAGCATTTAGGCATTCAGAAGCTAGTTATTAAGTTATTAATGTTCGCAGTGGGGTTTGTTTGCCAGCGTGTTTGCTTTGTTGACAGGCTGTCACACTCAGCCCATGGTGATTGCCATGTTTTTTTTCCCCCTCACAGCTTCACCTTCACATTCAGATTCAGATTTTCTATCCCCAAATAACTGAGGAGGTGTGTGTGTGAGATGTAAACCAAAAGCAGTGAACCCAAAGGGAACTTTTAAAGCTTGCTCCAAAACCTTTGACCTTTCATCATTTGCTTTGCTTTCAGGTTTCCCACCAAAACAAACACTATGGCACAGAGTGTATAACATTGTGTAGAGGCAGTGGCTTTATTTGTTCACAGCAATTAGTGATATCATTACTTGACGGTAAAAGATGGTGGTATTAATTGCTAAAGTTTCCGAAGCATCTGATCATTTCAGTCAGGGGGAACGAGTGTTAAAAAGTCATACACCATACACCTGGAAGTTCTTGACCTTGGGAGCAGCACGTGTGACAAAATATTCTCAACTCAGCATCCTCTTGCTAGCATTTTCAGGGCTTCCAGCCACTCTTTACTGTGTACTGTCTGCTCTTTTTGCCCAAGCAACAATCCATTTTCATAACATAGGAAGCTGGTCACCATTGACGGGTACTTAATCTCAGACTCTCTCCACTTGACTTGTTGAATGTTTTTCAGTGAACAGGAGAAATTAGACAATGGGTTGCCCACTACAGTGGGTGGAGTAACATTTCAAGACAGCCTCTTTGAGTGTGAGACAGCAAAATAACTCTAAGCAAAAGAGCCACTATTTGGCAGGTTCAATCAGTGAAGTGAGGAATGACTGCATAAAAGGGACAGGCAGATGGCTGACTAAATTCACTGCAGAAAACAGATATGGTAGGTGACCTTTCTGTAACCCCAGCACGCATTTCTCCCTCTCTGCTGACTCTTTCGTCAGTTTCCTGCATTCAGGAGAAGGAGGCAGTGAGCACTATTTGCTCAGAGCAGCCCTGCTGACGCTCTGAGCTCAGCTGCCTTGTTCATATGGGATGCAGCAGTAAAGGTCATTTCTAGAAGTTCAACATTAGTGATCAGAATTTCAAGTGAACCGTGTTGCCCACATTTTATGCCCCCACGCTCTGCAGGGGAGTACAGGGGACTTATCAGGTGAGCCAACAGACACAGTAACGTGGCCCCGGAATAAAGAATCTAATGGGGCAAGTTACCGGACCTCCTCAGTTTCAGTGCTATTCATATTAAGTGCTTCCCATTGTTACAGGCCTCATGTTAATCAGTTATATTTCTCTGGGTATGAGTGTGTGTGAGTGTCAGCGTGCCCCCGGCTAAACCCACGAGGAAGAATTTCATCTGTTCAATTTAAAACTAATCTTGTCGCCCCCATCAGAAGTGTGAGCGAGGGAGTGTACGGCGAAAGAGCCAGCTCATAAGAGTGACTCACCATCTGTAATGCATTTTTTGCCTTTGTTTGGAGTACGGCTCATTATATTTCTTTTGGAAAATTTGCAAAGCCAAAAAAATCAAAGTCACCAGGCGTAAAAAAAGAATGGAAGGAAGTGGGCATGGTTTACCCGAGGGGATAGCTTTGTTGTGTGGAAATAAATCCTGCTCCTGATTAGACAAGCTCTGCATGGGGTTCGGGCAATGTGATGCCAAGCATTTAAACTGTTCACGAGTGGGACATTATAATTGATATGAAAAATTTAATTTATTCTAATTAAATGTTACATGGAATTGTCATCCAGGGCTGTTTATGTGTGGATTGTTTATAGCCTGGAGTGCCTTGAATTTACACAAAAAAAAAGAAAGAAAGAAAAAAAGAGAGACTGGGTCATGTCTACATATATAAGGAAAAAAAGAATCACTGTTCCACATATATTTGTAGCTGAAACTCCAGGTATATACCACTGTAACAATATTTTATTTGTTCTGGGTATTTTTACTCACGTTGTTCTATTGTTTCATGCATTAAAATATTTTCAGTAACAAGCACTTTTTGGCTTTACATCTGGCCCATGGGTGCAAAACACAACAAGATTCACTTGAATCTAGCACAAGAAATTGTTTTCCCAGCCGCTACTTGCTATGAAAGCTTGTATAAAGGCAGCATTTGAAACCATTAAAATACTGTTCTGTCCTGCAGCCTACTTCCTCTCCAACAGACATAAGTCAACATCTTTAATCTTTCATCAACACGACTGCTGGACTTTTGTTTGCATGCTTTCAAAAAAAAAAAAAAAAAATTCTTTGGGACCACGAAGCAACTTTGAAATATTCCTTTTCAATTCGGACCAACACTACAGCAGTAGTGAAATAAGAGAGCGCAGCTACATACATGTGTGTTGCTTGCTCTTGCACTGAAGTAGGTAGTGAATGTTTTTATGCAGACTTCCAGTGTTTAGGAATGTGAGCGGAAGGGAAGTCAAGAGGGCAAAGAGGCTACGCTTTTCCCAAAATGGCCTGCCCTCACCTTCCCGTGTCAGCAAGTATTCACTCATCTGAAATGCCCTGAGGCGGGACACTGAACTACAACCTGCTGCTCTGTCGTTGAATCTGGCCCCTGGCCCTTCAAGGTGCAATGTAAAGAGAATTTTTCTACTTGGATCAATAAAGTACCACATTCATCATATCATCAAATTGATTTCAAAACCAAACCAGGAGGTAAGGTTACTTAGTATGGGCATACATTATTTTCAGCGTTTCCTTGGTTCCTTAACTAACAAAGTGTATCTGTCCATGATTAAACATCAACATTGCAAGCAACTCTAAGAAAACTGCTGGCAGCTCAAAATCCAATTATCCTTTGAAAACTTGACAACCACAAAACAATAGTGTTACTGACACTGACAATTTATTGGAGAGGGGGAAACTGGCTATTGCTTTATATTTTGCCAGTGTCACTCCAAAAGTCAATTATATGCTTATGTTGACATATTGAAATCCAATCTGGAGACATGGTTAAATAGATTGCCAGACTAAGAACAGCCCGTCACGCAAGACCAGTGGAAGCATGTGAAAACGCTTCATTAGCCTGTTTACACAACAGCAGATTAGACCTTTGTTGCTATCCTTAATTTTTTTTTCTTTATCCAACTAACACACATACTTCACACATGCATTTACGCACACATGCTTCATTAAGCTGATTCCAGCTTTTTCAGGGTTTAAGCGCTTAGCAGGAGGAGGGCACTTCAGAAGGCTAATTCAACTCTTATGAGTCAAATGTTACAGTGAAGATTTTTTCGTGTGTGTGTGCATACACCAGTGTGGCTGTACACTGGTGTGTCCTCCGCATCAATCTGTAAGTGTGTGAGTCATCCCACTATTAGGCTGTCTCTGAAGCACAACAACCAGCCATAATCTGCTGGACACCACACTGTAATGGCTCTCTGTGAGACAGCTAATAAGTTAAACACCAGATTGCAAACCGCAATAAGCTCGACTGAGTCGCTATTCTGGGCTGCATCATTATTTCTCAGCCCCGTTGACTATGACCCCAGGGTGGGTTGCAGAACTGCTCTGAAGGGTTCAGGACATGATCTGGCCCCCTTATAAAAAAAATAAAATAACAAAAAACAAACAAACAAACAAACAAAAAACAGAGTAATTTAGAAACGCCTGAAAACCGACTTTGTCTGTGTTTTCAGAGCCACCATGAGGTTTGTTTATATATATATATATATATACAGGTATTGTGCTAATGTAATGCTCTTGTTCTTTGTCAAGTAAAACTCAGTGGTGATAACCCCTGTCCTCCTGCCTTATCGTCCCACAATTTTACAGTGTCAGCTATGAGAAAGACAACTTGAATCCAATGCCAATGAATCCATGAACACAAATGTGAACTTTTCCATCACAAATCATATTATGTCACATGCTGGATCTCCACGCTTGCTTATTTGTGTTCCCCTGCAAAGAATGACTAGGCTAATTTCTAAAGGTTGTCACTGTAAATTATGAGTTCAGGCCAAAGATCTGCAAACAGATCCAGCTGGGAACTGCTGCCATAAATACTCTCATTCAGGAGTGAAGGGAAAGCTATCGATCCAGCTTTCTCTGCATGTGTTGATAGTGTGCATGTGCACTCCTTGTGTGTGTGTGTGCTCACAGCTCTGTGTCTGTGTGTGAGACTGCGTGCCCTAGTCGAGAGTTGGAAGGGGGCTGTTGGCCCCTCTTCAAGCTGAGGAGGCTAGGATTTACAACCAGTTTTTCACAGATAGCACAGTGATGAATGGCCATAATTCTGTTGCTGGATGTTGGCTCTGCATCTGGTTCCAGGTAGAAAGGAAATCCAACAAAAACCCCCATAAAGAAAGAAAAAAGAGTTGGAGAGCCAGAAGGAAGGCAAGAAGAGTGAGTATGAGAGAGCAAGAGGCTGGAGCGTTTTCAGCACCACGGAGAGCTCCGGCGCAGTATACGCTGTAACACGGCGGCGTGCGCGCCGACCAGTCCTCATTTCCCACTCCGCTGGCCGTCACGGAGGCTTTGCTGCCGCTGTGCCAGCTCTCTGGTGACACTGATAGGATTTTCCCTTGAGAGGGAGCTGAAGCAGCTCATTTAACACAATCAGACAAGAAAATCTCATCTTGTTTAGACCCCCCCCCCCAAAAAAAAAGACATACACACCCTCATTCATGAGAGTTTTTCGCATGCCGGTGATGAGTAGACGAGGTGTGGGTGTGTGTGTGCTTTATGAGACACAAATCGTTAATAGATGAAGTCTTCCCCCTGCGTCCTGCCAAGGAAACTGGCTGACGCCAGGAGGACACGGGTGAGGAGGAGGGAGGTGGGGGTGAGGGTGGAAGGTGGAGGGTGGCGGTAGTGGTGGTGTTGGGACCGGGAAGACGTGCCAGAGAGCCTAGACAGGGATGTGCGCATCCCACTGTGTTATCATTCCAACCCCTCTGCTGCTGCTTGAGCAAACCTGGCGCATCCGGACAGGCAGAGGAGTCCTATACTGGAACCATTTATCATAAAAAAAGAAAAGAAACCACAGACTGCCCCCGTTGTTTTCGAGCAGGTAGAGCCGCCTGCACGGATATATGAGGTTACCAAAGCCGGCATCTAGTCAAATGGAATGATTAATCACATCTCTGTGTTACGCCAGACAATAGACGGCTTACCAGGCAGTGTAGTTAAACACTGTCACAGATTGTCATTGACATCGCTCTGCGCTATAAGGCTGCACCTCACACATATCTCACCCAGAGTGTATGGCTTAAAATTCTGGAGCTCGCTCTCTCCTTTTCTTATTGATGCGTCTCTCCTCTCAGCTACTCACAAACTAATTCAAAATGAAAGCACGTCCTCCTCACTGTTTCCATTCACTCACACTCCAAACACACATAGTGACAGATAAAGCACCGTCATGCACCCCCCCAAAAACAACCCAAACTTGCAAAAATAACAACAAAGCAACCTCGGAGCCCCTTATCCCACATCAGTAAATACAGGTTCCACCTTACCTGTGGTGTTCTGAGGCAAGAGGACAGAAAGAAAGGGAAATTCGAGCAAATGTGCCACAGATTTTTTTCCCCCCCTCGCAGCAACGCGTCCAAACTGCGCTCTTTTTTAGTCCCACTCCTCTCCTCCCGCTCGCTCTGCAGGGGCTTAAAGGGTTTCAGATTAATTAACGGACCGGTGTTGATCAGTTAGCAGCTGTGTTAGTGACTGGTGGTAAAAGCGCGTCCCAACTCTCAGCAGCAGCAGCAGCAGCAGCGGCTTGCCATCCCTCCGGCTCCTCCGGGCTGGTTTTTCCTCTCAGCGCTCCGGCTCCTGCCTCTGCCCTATTTCAACTCCTTCTCACTCTCGCTCTCCTCCTGACGTCAGCCGCTGCACGCCGAATGCGGTGTGAGGCTGCATCTGCAGATTCATCGCGCTGGAAAGCGACACCTGTGTGTGGCATGCGTGAATGTGTTAAGTTTGTGTGTGTGTGTGTGTGTGTGTGTGTGTGTGTGTGTGTGCGCGTGTGTGTGTGTGCGTGTGTGTGTGTGCGTGCGTGCGCGCGTGTTTAGATATCAATGAGGATCAAATGTTCTCACAGGGATAGAGAAATTAGAGACCATTTAAAAATGTTCACATTATTTGCAGATGCTTTACTTATAATTCCTTTCTTCATTTAAGGACTGGCAACCTGTGTGAGTTTGGGTTAGTCTATTTTAGATTGGGTTTTTGACTAAAAAGTTGTCATAGTTTTTTCAAGTGAGGCTTTAGGGAATCCATGGTGCCTATATGGTACAATGTGTACGTGTAGGTGTTCCAGTAAACGTACAAATGCAGCGTTTTCAATGCAAATGAGAATTAAATCAACAGCTTCTAATTCAGTGCAGTAAGATTCTGTGTTTGATACTGATACTTGTTTAAAGTTCAGAATTTCCCACAAAATCAATGGAGTTGTCACAACTCAACAGCTGAAAACAGATGCTGGCTTTAATGCAATTTGTATTATATTAAACACTATTATCCTGCTCCATCTTACAGTGTGGGTTGTATAAAAAAAAAGCAGAGATAAAGATGGAAATCGAAGTGAGAATCAGAGAGGAGAACATGGTGACAGATTGATGGGGATGTGGCTGTGTTCATCCAGCGAGGACGTCAAATAGTCAAATGTTGTCAAAAGTATCATATGCATATTTTATTTTGTTTTTCACGGCTTGTTTTGCACTCAGAGCCTGTAGAGTTGCCGTATGCAGTGACTGTCAGCTATATGACAAACGCTGGCAGCGTCACTGACTAATCAACAAGGCAGTAATGAAGTTCACAGAAGCGTTAGACATGCAGAGGACAGGTTGGTAGTGTCGGAATCACTGTCACATATGGACACATTTACAGAGAACTGCTTGCTTTTCTTTAAGCTCACACATGCAGTTCAACAGTATAGTGCAGGCTCTTGGGAACTACACACATCCTTGTGACTTTAATTCCTAACGCTCATCCAGAGACGGGCATTAAACACATTCCCCATCTTCTACTCCTCCTCATCCCTTTGCATTAAAGTGGGGCGTGGGATAACTGCGCATGGCACAATTAGGGCCTACATACTGTATTCGAAAAAGACACAAAAATGGTGGCACCCCCATCAAAATTGCATGTGGCACTAAAACATTTATGCTCGATGTAACATTTATCAAGACAACGGAAAAAAAGAGGCTTGGGGAAAAAAATAAGAAGCTAAGCAAAAGAAATGAACAGGGCAGGGTAATAAAGGGGAGTAAGAGGAGAGTAAAGAAGGGAACTTTAGTCATGAAGTTGCAATGGAGTTGGTTCATTTCAGTGAAGAAAGAAAGAAAGAAAAAAGAAAGAAAGAAAGAAAGAAAGCACAACCTTCAGTAACAGTGGCACAATATCTTTTTACAATACTCTCTTTTTTGTTTCATGTAAACACAAAACGTGACCCATTTAAAGAAATATTAATCTGGTTACACATCAACACAATCATGTTTTCTTTTCCTATTCTATGTCTCATTTTAACAAAACACCTCTTCATTTGTCAATGACTAATGAAAGAATTCTAGGTGTTTTCAGGAGTGTCTTAAAATGTCCTTATGGGATCTCTATTTAATTGGACAGATTAGAAAGACTGGCAGGAAGGCAGAGAGAGAGGAGTCAATTAAAATGGCAGTGGGGGGGTTGATGTTTGCCAAGCAGAAGAGGAAGTAGCTGTTTGAAGCAAGCTACAGCATCTGGTATGTGCATTCAAACACACACTTGTCAAAATAGTTTTGTGGTAGTAGTAGTAGTAGTAGTAGTAGTAGTCGTAGTTGTAGTAGTAAGTACAAAAAAAGATAATTTCTCTGTGGTAACTTTGTTAAATACTCTTTTCATGGTTATTTATTTGATTAATTATTAATATTTGAGTAAACATGCACAACTAGAAAAGGCTATATTTTCTGAAGAGTAGTGTCATCAATTTGTGGTTGCTATGGTATCACTTGTTGGTTGTTATTCTGTGGTTTCTATGATACTTGAATGTTGCTAGGGTATTCTGTGTGGCTGCTAGGACTTTTTTTTTGGTATATTGCTTATCTACACTGCTACACTATTTCATTGGCATTGGATTGTTGGGTGCTTCTGTCCATTCAGAGAGCACTAAAAACTCAACCAAATTTAGTATTCAAACTTACATCTTAGAGTGAAATGAAACGTTTCTGTTGGGTTGCACGGGTTTGAATGTTTCATCACTGCAGTCGGAGACATAGTGAGAAGCACTGTGATTGAATATTGCTACACAAATCTCACTTATTCTGCAGTGTCAGTTTCATTATCCCTGCAAAATACAAGTAAGACCATTTAGAAAAAGAGCTTAAAAATGAAATGTCATGTTGATATTTTTTTCCTCTAATTAAATAAAAGTAGAAATGTAACTCTGCATTTTTTCTATTCTTAACAAGATGATTTAAATTAACATATTTTAAAGCACAGTGACACGTTTAAACAAACATGAAAATAAATTAATCTTAAAGTATAACAGCTTCAAACAGGAGTGGACTGGATCATTATTATTATTATTATTATTATTATTATTTTCAAACCCTGATTCATTATTGTCAAGAGTCACAGCAAATCATGGCAGATTGGACCATGTTCTGTATTGTGCATGTGGTGCTGATACTGTCATAGCACTACACAAGTGCAAATAGTGGAATAATGATATTATCTATGCGAGAGAATAAGAAGTGTGTTGCCAAGCAAGCGCAACAACAGTTTCTGTGAACTAAAAATAGCTTTAAATACATTATCATACTGTAGCTGTTACAGAGATGTGACAAAATCTCAAATATCTCAACATATTCTGATGATGTTTTGCATATGTTATTAAAAACACACATCTTCCTATCACACTGTGCAAAATATGCCCAAAATACTGTATTTTGTTACTGTAAAAAAACAACACCTTTCACTATACTCCCATAACTGTTTCATATTAACCCTAAGCTTACTCAAAAATAGGTAAAACCATTTCATTAACTTACGATAAGTACATAATCATTATCATGCATTAAATTGTATTAAACAGTCTGTAATTTCAAATCAGAATCAAATTCAAAGTCAAATTTCCAGTAATAGGATCCTTCACTGAAAAAACACATTTGTATGACCTCATAGAACATCATCAGCACTTTGTTGCAACATTTTTCTTCCCAAACAGCCTTCTCTGAGGGCTTTAAGTTATAATCCTCTCAGCCTTTCAGAGATGTTTTTCTTGACTGCAACATATGGAAGAAAGAGAAACGACAGAAACAGAAACAAATGATCCTGCTGTATAAAATTTCAAATTTCTGTATAACATTTGTTTTCATATAGTCCTGTGGTGGCATAATTTTGGCCACAAAATCACTTATCATAGCTCAAATCAGTGCATATTTCCAAAGATGCCAAGTGCCTTAAAGCAGCAGTGCTCCTGACTAATGTCAATATTTTAAAATCTGATAAACTCTCTGAATGTGTTTTCTCTTTCTACCTGAAGTCTGCTGATGAATGAAACTTTCATAATGGCACCTTCTTTACACCTTCATACTTTTTCATAAGCACAACTTGAGAACACACACCGACACATACAAGGTGTAAACAAGCACACATTCCTTAAACCATCTCTGGGCCCTTGCGGTGGAAATGTTCAGATCCATATTATTGACAAATGCATATCAGATCTATTCATAAAACCAACAGCTCTCTGGGCAAATGCAGAGACGATCTCTGCTGTAGGCCAACCCTGAGTGGCAAATCAATCATACCTTAATGGCGCAAATATGAATCGACCCTCAAGGGGCTTATATAGACGTCAGCCCGTGCGTTGCATTGCAAGAGGAACAACGTGTGCATTTTACCCACCGTTACACCCATGGCTGGAGTTTCAGACTAGCGCGTGGGGATTGAGCAGCTACAGCACTCATCATTATCTCTGCCATCATTTGCTCAGGAGTGTTTGTACTAGCAGTCATATGTCAGAAACATAACATCTTCTGCCCTCAACCTTAAAGGCACTCAGGCATGTGTCAGCACTAAAAGGTCTTTCTCACCTAGCCGCTCCCTCAGAGACAGAAACACCAGGAGATAGAGCCATAACTCTTCCTTATGTCCTATACCTCCAGCTCACCACTGTGAGTATCGATGTGATTCACACACATACACACATGTCTACATCACTTACAGCAGAAGAGACTCTAATGCTACACCCTTTACGTTCACTTTAGAAGCATTTACAGAATGAATCAAAAGAGGTGATATATATATTATCCGTAGAATTGGAGGAAATAAGAGTCTTGCCAATCACATGAACATCACAATGAATGGAACAGTAAATGCAATGATGGCCGAGTCTCTTGGCAAGCACCCATTACCATGTATATGCTTCTGGCAACAAACCATGTTTGGCAGCATAGAAAAGAAGTGATAGGGATAGAAGCAAAAGAAGACGTAACATTGGTTTTTCTTTTCACCACTTGAGGGAGCTCTTTGGCGAGTGAAGGAATGAATGTTAATGCTGAGTGTTTATGCTAATGTTGGCTCTACAGCAAAAGAAAAAATGTACACAGCTACAGCACCTTTACGTTCATTGCTTATAACATGTAGTGAATATGATTTTGAATGTGGCAGAGGGAAATCAACACCACAAGTAACCTAATGGTCATACAATGGTATTGCTGAACAAGACTGTTGATGTTGTTAATGATTCTGATAATTCACATTTCTTGCTTTCTGCAATAAGCTAGTTGCAAGTACAGTGTAGTTAAGGTTGGGGAATAATATGATTCATATGATTAAGGTATGGTTTGCCAAATAGAACATTTAGTTATGGTTAGGAAAAGGTTGTTGTTATGGTTAATAAAAAAGGAGGTTAATTGCAGGTCTGTGATAGGATATAAACTTTGGTCTCCTGCATTAAAGTGTGATGTGCTACATAGCCATACTTAACCCTAGTCTTTCTGCCTTGTTAAATTATAGACACACTACTTCCAGTGCCCTTGAGTTTAAGACATGTATTGTATTATTCTCTGTTCATGTTCATCTGCTGTTGCTATCTAAGAGCAGCATTACAACATCCCTCAAAATACTTAATTAAATACTGTCTTCAGTCTGGAACAATGTCATCAAAATGCACATGTAAAAATTCAAAATAAAAGTAAACAAAAATTCAGCAACAAAATTGGAAATGTCTCTTCCATTTTATCTTTTAGTTTTTGACTCTTTCTTGTGCTTTAAATGATTTTTTTCTAGCACACAACAAACTGTCTGACTTATTATTATTATTACTTAAGTCCCATTATGATCGAGGAGCAGAGTTATATAAGCACATCTTGGGTCAAGTTGAATTTTTGCTGCACAATCTGGTGGAAAAATCAGTGTATTGTGCAATATGGCTCATGCATCTGCAGCAGAAAGCCCAGCAGCTCCCTCCTTTGGAAATAATAGCCCTGTCTCCATCCCCAACTCAGAGAGGACACTACTCTGCTTTATTTTCTGAAAATAGAAAATGAAAGTGCTTTCGAATTCCTAACTTAAAATATATATTTTTTGGTGTCACACAAACACAAACAAGCAACCGCACGCTGCCAAACTGCTCTGTGCACCCACATATGGCAGCAGCAATGAGACAAATGTACCCACTTAAACAATTCTCTGCTCGTACAAAACTGGCACACATTTGCACACAAACACACAAAGACATAAATAACAGTTACTTCATCCTGTACTCTACTGGATAGAGCTGTCAGAGAAACCTGTACTGTATCAGCTGCAGCACTGTCGTTCAATGAAACAACCTGCCACTGGAGAGAGAGGTAGTTCAGACAAAGTGTTGCACTAGCTTCTCTTTGTAGCCTCCAGTCATGAGGCTTCTTATGGACAAACTAGAGCTTTTGATTTGTTATGCAGCCCCCCCCGCTCTCTCTATCTCTCTCTCTCTCTCTCTCTCACACACACACACACACACACACAGACACACACAAAAGCACACACAGAAATGCATGCAGGCACCCACATAAGCAGAAACAGGCTCAGGCACTTGCACAGAACTACATTTCTCACTCTTGGTCCCACGCTGGTGCCCACACACACACACTTGGACACACACACACACACACACACACACACACACACACACACACACACACACACACACACACACACACACACACCTTGTGTAATGGTCTTGTTTCCTCCTCCTGCCCAGCTCCAATTTGATGGCAACGCAGCCGCCAGGTTCCCCAGATGACCATTGAGATAGAGCTAACAGATGAAAGCAGCAGTAAGACGCTGGCGGTAATGGTGCTACGGCTCCGGCTTACAGCCCATATTTCTCCCTGATGGCTCTGCTGCCCTGACTCCCTCTGACACCTGCAGGAGTGAGCTGCTTGGAGGAGTTGTTAGTATTAAAGAAGCAGGGACACATACAGATAAAGAGGAGTTTGTATGAACCACGAACACACAAGCACACATGCTTATAAATACGTACAGGTGTTTATGGATTCATAAAGCCCTTTAGTCCATTTCCTAATCCCTCTATTTACCATATGTATTTCAATACGTATATAATATCTGTTACAGTGGTTGATGTGCTTTCAGTTCATGCAGTTTCACATTTTCACTGTGTGTGTAAAGCAAGCATCTGTGCGTAAGGTGGTGTGCAAATATAGCCAAATGCACTTACAAAAGGTGAAAAAGTAAATTGTGCAAATGAGAAGACCAGAGCCGATCACATTCAAAGTTAAATGCACAATACAAAAATCATTTGGATGAAAAGAGATCAAAAAAGAGCGGGGATTTTGTGTTTTGTTGTCATCATTTCTTTTTCAGAGAGCAGACAGAGCAGCATTTACAACTTTTTTCTCTACAGATTTTTGTCTCATATCATTCATCCCTAATGAGATATATTGTAAAAAAACAAAAAGGAAATCAATGTTTATTTAAGAAGAAGATCTGTTTGGCCACATGTGAAGAGCTTAATGTATCAGAACCTCATTTTCTTCATCACAGTCAGTGAGCAGCAGTCAGTGAGCAGACGACCAATATGCCCGTTTTGAGTCACAGAACAGTTGTGAATCTTAACAGTTATCAGTGAATCAGTGTTATTTTGTCACACTGTATTGTTTTTCACTAACCTACATTAACTCCTACCATCACTCTTCTGCAACATAAGAGAAAACAGAACTATGGAAGATGCTTCCTGTTTCCTACCAAAAGTCAGTGTTGGTATCCCTTAACTAACCCAAACCACAATCTTTTCATAACTGTCATCAAGTTGTTCTTGTGGCTAAACCTAACCAAACCTCAGCCATAGCAGTGTCAGATCCAAATTTTGCAATCATGATTTGTAAAGGTTGTGGAGGATACTGACAAGTGATGTTGTCCTGCTGAACAGGGTGTCAGATCAGAAAACTCTTTCATGTGTTGCTCGGGAGGGCATTTACAAAAATGTATTTTGCCATTTAATTTCTGCAAATTTATGTTTTTCTTCAAAGTGACAAAAATTGATGAACTTATGCCCCTCAGCAGCCACACCTGCTACACACCACAGCTTCACCTGTGCCTATTTCACTCATTCAAGCTAGTGACAACACCTGTTAATTTAGTAGCTCTACTCTGTACAGTATGCCACACATTTGACACTTCTCATGTGTGATTTGGTGGCTATGTGAAAATTATGGTTCCATAAACATATCAAGATTTAAAAAGGAGCACAACATCAACACTTTTATTTATAAAATGGACAAGTTATTAATGGCTGAACTTCATTTTCACTTTTTTTTTTTAAAAGTCAAACATAAGGTTCACCCCCCTCCCCACCTCAATAAATATTCCTATAGTTCCTGAAGTAGCCTAAAATGTTGCAGCTATTGAACGGATCTCAGCATATTGTTGCTTGAAAGCATGAATATGCACCACAAACACATTCATGGATCACTGAGACAGCTTTGCAGTAACAAATCTCAAACACAGTCTTTTTTTTCTCTTTGTCTCTATGCATCATCACTTGTCACTCTTGTTTCCAAGTATTTTGTTTCCCTCTCACCAGCTATTTCTGTGTAGTTTGATCCAGTTCACAAGTGGCCACCCTTTTTTGTGCTGTATGACAGACCATAATTTTGCACATCTGCTGTTTAGTAAGAGTCACACTTTCCCATAGATCAAATTCAAATCCTACTTAAGAACAGGAGAGAGTAGAGACTAGCTTCATCTTTCAGATGAGCTGAGCATCAGGCATGAAGTCCACCTCTGCTTTCATCGGTCAGCTGATACTCTTTCACCATCATGTTCCTCACACATTATCTGTTTGGGAATTTTGTTATGTACAGCCCCCATTAACCCAGAAAGGCTGCTAATCCTCACATGTAATCTTCCCTTTTTTTAGTTGTTTTCTCTCTCAGTAGTAGTCAAAGTGTGAAGCAATGTCATTTTACTGCCTCCAGTTGATGAAATGGAGTTTCTTTGAGGAGCAAATTTACAGTATTCACTTTTCTTTGCTCATTAATTGCCATCTGTTTAATGGCAATCTGGCAGATATTGCTAATTTTCATCTGCTGAAAAAAAAAGGGTCATTGTCCTTGTGTCAGAACTGGGTGGGTACACTTATTGTATGAAATCTCCCTCTTTCTCCCCCCACAAGCTATGTCTGCCTCTCACCTGTTTACTATCAATTTAAGGCAAAACTGTCATCTTTTAAAGATATAAAAAATAACTACAAATAGCATCAAACACATTACAGAATCATACCATTAAAGAAAAGCAACCATAGACTGTAGAAAATACAGTATATAGAGTACATGTGAAACTCATAGTGTTGCTTCACAATAACAACAAGTGTTATATTATCTACTATCTAACATCTGCTATCTGCTCAAGTTATTTTTCCCTATTACAGAAATACATTGCACGGTACTCTGCTTGCTCATGCTGTTTTCATTTCATTTAATACTATTTGTGGATAGGTTACTGGATTATGATTATAGAAATAGAACCTATGAGTCATTACGCCAGTTGATAGTGGCACAACCAGTGATATCATGGTAAGAAACCACTACTCATCACTGACTAATAAAATGAATTTTCCCAATAAAAAATATTTTTTTAAAAGCACCACAGTCCTCAAGGGCAGCTGCCGTAACAGGGTCATTATTAAGATTATGTGTCCCACTGGCGTCTGACTATGTTCCTGTCATTTAGTAGCGTAATTCCCCGACAGGGACGATCTGTCTGAGCGGATCTGGCACATTAACAAAAGTTAGATCATAATCCCAGACAGTGAGGGCAGAGCATGGCAGAGGATGAAAACACAAATAATAGACATTCTGTGCAGAGGTTGATGGTGAGGAAGCCTGGGGGAACCCAATGTGCAGTGTCAGTGCAGGTGTGTGGACAAATATAGCTGTATTTGTTTTGTTTTAATTTTTTTTTATTTTATTTATTTATTTATTTTAAAAAAGAGAGAGATTCTCATTTTGGCAAAACTGTTACCAGTAACTATAGATGTAAATAAATATAATATGATAAATGTGGGGAATAAGTTTTCAGTTATCCAATCATCATGTGGCAGCAGTACAATATCTTAAATCATGTAAATATAGGTCAGGAGCGACAGTTAATGTTCACATCAAACATCAGAATTGAGGAAAAGTGACTTTGGCCGTGGCATGATTGTTGGTGCCAGACTGGCTGGTTTCAGTATTTCTGAAGCTGCTGATCTCCTGAGATTTTCACATACAACAGTCTCTGGAGTTTACTTAGAATGGTGCCATAAAAGAAAAAAACATCCAGTGAGCACCAGTTCTGCAGACAGAAACACCTTGCTGATGAGAGAGGTCAGAGGAGACTGGTCAGACTGGCCAGGCTAACTCAGATAACCACTCTTTAGGAACTATGGTGAGCAGAAAAGCATCTAAGAGTGCACAGCACATCCAACCTTGAGGCAGATGAGCAACACACAAACGGTAAGTTCAGAATTTGTCATCAAAAGCATGAATCCATGGACCCAGTGTCAACAGCCCAGATTGGTATTGGTAGTGTAATGGTGTAGGGCATTTTTTTCTTGGTGCACTTCAGGGCCCTCAACACCAATCAATCATTGTTTGAATGTCGCAGCCTATCTGAGTATTGTTGCTGATCATGTGCATCCCTTTATAGCCTCCATTTACCATCTTCTAATGGCTTCTTCCAGCATGATAATGCACCATGTCACCAAGCAAATGTTAGTTGTACTTCAGTGGCCTCCTCAGTCACCAAATCTGAATCCAACAGAAGCTGTGGGATGTGGTTGAATGTGAAGCTGACAAATCTGCAGAAATGATGAGATGCAGTCATGTCAACATGGACCAGAATCATAAAGGAATGTTTCCAACATGTTGCAGAATCAATGCTGTGAAGATGTGAGGGAGGCTCTACTCAGTATCAGTGCGGCACTACTAATAAACGCTAAGCCAGTGTAGGTTACCCTTGTTTATATGTGAATCCTGGATTCTTGGATTTCTGGATTCACTTAAAGCTTTTAAAGTATGTCCACACATTCCTTATACTTTCAGGTGTGAAGCTCATCTCAGTCTCTTCTCTACTCTTCCATTTAGAAAGAGTTTATTGTATTCTTCCACATTGTCACTGATGCAGGCCCACAGATAATACAGGGTTTTTAAAGTTAAACATGAAACATAGACTTACAACTGCCAAGCGTTTTGTTCTTTGGAGCAGCAGATAAAAAGCTGACTTCCTCTGGTGGCTTCGCAGTCTGTCTGTCAGTGACTTCTTTGGGTTTTATGTCAGATCAAGATCAGTCCTAATGAGCTCTGACCAACACACACAACACACTGCTGACTTGTTCAAAGAAATAAACTACGCACAATGCCAGATCCCCCCCACACCCCATGTACCCAACTGTAAGCTATGATCTCTTAATTATTTCACTTATCAAATCTGCTTCATTCATAATCACAGTATGCAACGAAGGGGAGGCGAGAGGCCATGGGGGGTTTTTTAAGCCTCGAGATAACTAATTTGATTGCACAGAGGGTTGTGCCTTTCAAAACAAAAGACTAACAAAAGGAAAATAAAACTGAAGTAATGATAAATCCAGTGAAAGAGTTGTGAAAGAGTAAATGAATAATCCCTGCCACACACTAAAACAATCAGAATAAAGAGCCAACAGCAACAGTACAACAAGGATTAAAATTAAGAAAGGCCAAAAGTCAACAGGGATCACAGAGGTTCTGACGGATAACTAGAGGCCAGTTCATGCAAAGCCCTGAAAGTAATAAAATGCTAAAATCAACTCTCAAACCAACAACCAGACAACTAGTGTTTGCATGTTCACATTTTGACTCAGTTCCAGCTTTCAAGGCTTATTTAAATGATACCAAAAGCAGAGTTTTGTCTTTTTAAAATAATGATCTTAAATAATGTTAATATACCTTATTCGCTGTACTGCAGGATCTGTCAGAGAACAGGGTCAGCTCAAAGCCAGTCCATGCTTGCCAACATCAGGCTTGAAGCCAGGTTCTCCAGCTGCAGTGTATACAGGCTTCAACATTGGCAGCAGGGCTTTTAGGGAACTGGAAGGAAACCCAGCTCATGATAGGAAACTTCAACTTTCCCTTTTAAAGGCTATAAATAAAGACCAAACTGCTGTGTCCTCTAAGGCAGCAGATTGCAGCAACAACTGTGTTTTAATGCGCTGTAACTTCTGACTTGTCAAACAAAAATACAAGCTACTGTGAGACACATGCCTTGTTAAATATTATCGTTAATAAATTAGATAAATTAGACATTGGGAGAACTCTTCAGGAAGAAATATGAGGAGTTGAGCAAAAACTTTGGGAAGAAGCCTAAAGGATCTATCAGTCTAGCCGTCTTGCCTGCAACATACAGATGGTGATTAATGATAAATGATGATAAATTCCATAAATCATCTCTGAAACATAACAAACAGCCAAATCCCTGACCAAAGCAGCCAAAAAAAATCTTTGTTGCAAAAGTTTTACCCACCACTTTGCATTTATTTTAAATAGATCCTGTTGGTGATATGGCTTATACGGGCCAAATTTATCTTATGAGCAAATAGTCTGGAAAGTGAAAACATTTTCATCCGCATATAAAGCCTGGTGATAATTGAGGACGATCTATGACACAACAAAGATAAGTTGGTGTTAGGAATGGTGTGATTTCTGTGTAATGTGTGAATAATAGTAGCCGATATTTTGCCACATAAGCGGACAAGACTCTGGTGCTGGATGCTGTACATTCTGTTCCTAAGAGTAGTATTCTTTTTTGTCTTGTAGTAAACCATGTTTTGTAATTGCTGCTCTGATTTTCACATCAAACTACAAATTAAGACAAGAATGAAGGGGAAGTGGATGTTTTGTTCTTACACTCCTACACACACGAGACTTGTTGGTTTTTACTCTCCCACATTCTCTCCATGATCCAACGGGGGATGTGGCTGTTCTTACTATTTTTTACTTGGCTTTGTTATAGGTATGCAAATAAAACCCTTTTCTAATATATCTGGTTATATAATCCTGTTTTTCTTTTTTCTCCCATCAGATTGTAGAGAGACGCAAACAATTTAACCGAGAGAAGTGAGAGATCAGGGGGCAGCGGCAGCGAGGGATTATAAACGACTGGTGGCCCTGCCAAAGCCCGGAGCCCAATCAATACTGTAGATGTGAATCTTAGTCATTATGGTTGACCAAGAGCCAGCTTGGCACAGAAGGATGGGGTTTCTGCAATGATCCTCATTAGTCGCTGTCACTCCCTCTGTGTAATTAATATGCTAAAATGAAAAGAAACTGTTCCGTTTTGACTTGTCATTTCAATATCATTTGCAAGATCCAGTCAAAAAGGCCAAATTACAATCAGTTTATTTATTGTGATTCCACACTCAGGCTAAATATCTCCATTTGTTGTGTGTGTGTGGTGTGTTTGCTTTGCATCCCATTTAATGCTCTACAAGGTATTCAGTTGATAACGGTTCTTTCTGCATGGGATTTGGATTTTAAGTGGTAAAATGAGAGTTCAAGTGTAAAGCGGACACAATAACAGGCTCATAAAAACAGTTTGATGTAATCTGGTCTGTAGTGCAGAGACACTTACTGCCTTCTCTAATCAGTTCAAAAGCAATGATGGCAAAAGCTGACGGCTATGGAATCAAAAAGGCGACGTTTTATAAGGACTAAATTAGGGGCATCATGTTGAAACTTGGGTGTGAGCTCAGCAGCAAACAAACAGGCTTCCAAGAAAAGAAGTGAGGTTAGTGGTTTTTAGCCGCTCAAAGCAAGTCTCTTTCTTTTCTGTCACAGTCAACAAGCGTGTATTTGGAGGCCCCTCTTCACAGACGACATTTTGACACCAGAACATGAAAAGCACACGTGTAAATAAAAAAAAGAACGACAGCCAAATTCTATGGAGCTTCTTCAGATTCACTGTCCCGGCTTACTGAAACACTTGAACAGAATAGAAACACTGTTAATGTCATCAGTAAAATAGACCCTGTGCAAAGCCCATTGAACTTGGCTGTTGACTGTAATTCACCTCCACCATCACCCACACCTAGATGGATGAAGTGGATAACGATGAAGCGGCAGGGCGTGTTTTTGTTCAAAATGTCTGGCCTGATGTTGAAGGCTTTAATAGCAGTGATAGCTCCTAACGTGTTGCTGTTGTTGTGGCAAACTGACAAACACATCCAAAGCATCACAGTGCCGCCCACCCACATCACAGTCACTCAGGCTGATTATTATAGGTTGAAGTTGGGTGGAGCTATGAGAATTAAAACTCCATGTGCTAATAAGAACTGGGTATAACAGGGTAAGCCCAAGTGGTACAATAAGCAAAACCAAAAATTCTGATGGAGGAGGAATCATAACACACTATTCTGACTAGAACTGTGCTTTTTTTCTTAGACTGCGTTTACCTGATGCTACATAGCACAACCTGTCAGTACTCTATCCAGCTGAACAAATGAAACCATCTACAGTTGCGTGCAAATGCCATATCCTATCTACATAACTTAGTTAAAATATCAAATATCAAAGATGAAATATGCAAATGTAAGAGAAGATACTAGCGTGACACATCTTGTACTACTTATGGTTTCATGATGTGTGCAAGTATCCACCCAACCCCACCCCTCCCTCCCCCCATTATAATCTTCTGAATAATGAATAATCTTCTTATGCATTTGTGCTGTTTGTGATTAGGAAAGGAAGGAGCATAAACAACCCATTTTGAATATCACCTTAACAGATATGCGCTTTTATCTGGAATATTTTGTGCAGGTAAACAAGTCCGATGTCATCATCTTTGTCAGCTTCTCAGATTTCGGTTGCACCACGCTGTCTGTTCTCTGTCGCTATTTCAGGAACAAAGGCAGACCTCCGTGAGAGAAGTAGAGGAGGGAGTGACATAGAAAGAAAAAGTGAGAGAGACAGAGAGAGTAAGCGCATATGTACATCATGCCTTTATTTACCCACTCGCACATGTACTTATATAGGTTTCTATTCTAGTCTTGAATTTTTGAACAAGGTTATTTGTTAGTCACAATTCTGCTATCCCTGTGTGCATGGGACTTGTTTGGGTATAATGCCACGGTGTTTGCCCCGTCTCATTTATCATACTTCCTGCTTGCCATGATACATTCTTAGTAACCTTCAAAGTAGCACTGTAAAGCCTGAAATTGTTTATGATGATCATCTCACTTTGACTTCTGATAAGCAATAATCTCAGGATTCCCTTTATGAGCAGTATTTTAGGATTCTTCCCCAAGGGTTGATGAGCAGTTAAAGAGACCCTCCTATTAACTTTATGTTGACGCTTTCAGTCCCTGCAGCGATGAGTAAATCTAACCTCACATATCCATCAGCAGCAGGCATCTTGTCAAAAGTGTCCTTGAGCTTCAGAGCCCTGAACTAAAAGTGAAAAAGAGAAGAATTCCCGCAAATGTAAAAAGAAGAATCAGACCATCTTTTGAAAAATCCATTTCATGGTCATCGCAGCTGAAAAATTCTTCTTTAATCACCTCTCCCTCCACTTCATTTATATCCCTCCCTCCATTAATGAAGCACATTTAATAGGTTAATTTAATAAAGGATCAGCACTTTTGCTCATATTGAAATGGTCAGTCTATTACAAGGAAGGAGAAGGTGCGCAGCCAGTGTATTATCCACTATTATCCACTGTGCTGTAAAATGAAGGATTTCATCAAATACCAGTTATTGGTCAGCCTCTGAAAATGACCCTTTCCTCCCTCCGTGGGTGGGTGCTTCTGTCGCTCTGACAGACCGAAAGGTCAATGACACCGTCCTCATGGACACACACACACACACTAACATATAGATTCACACTGATCCCCTGATCATGTGGAAGGTCGGCCTTTGTGCCATACTTCATAGCTGCACAGATCCCTTGATCTTAGGACGCATGTCACACATAAAGGAACAACACTGCTGCATGCAGGCACGCGCACACACACACACACACACACACACACACACACACACACACACACACACACACACACACACACACATATAGAACTACACCCACTGGACACACAAAACATGGCTAACTATTTTTGGTTTTTATTTAATCTTTTATTGGTATTTACAATATTACAATATTACTCTTAATTTTCTATTGTCTATTCTCATTGTTTCTAATACCAAAATATTTTCAAACTAACCCTGTTTTTTGTTTTGTTGTTGTTGTTTTTTTTTTTGTTTTTTATAAATTGTTCGCCTCCTTTCTAAGACTTCTTTCTGGTGAGCCTTAAATCTATGCAAGCATGCTTGCCTACACACAGGCCTTCCCACCTCATTCCACACACACACACACACACACACACACACACACACACACACACACACACACACACACAACTGTCCCCCCAAGCAGTAACAAACTGCAGTGTATTCACAGAGAGAGAGACAGATGAGAAGCCATCCATAGCGCTGTCTCCCTCCATCATTGAGAGTGTACAATCCCTTCAAGTGGGTGTGGGGATAGGGGTGGGGGTTGTGCAGCTCTATAACACACAGACAAGAATCAGCAGCACCTGTATTTCAGCTACATGTCTCACTTCTCTCCTGTATCTGGGGACTAAAGAAGAGCAACGGGCAACGGAGGCGAGGCGGCTCTTTAAATCGAACACAGGTTATTTGGACTTTACTGGAGATTGGACAAAGGCCTACGTGAGAGGTTTTTCCACCACCTGTCCTGCTGTTACCTCAGCGCTCTGTTATAGCTTTATACCATGTGCTGCAGAAGGCTGTGCATTGTGTCATATAAAAGGTACAGGGTAGAGAGTGTGACAAAATGCAGGAGCCATGCAGGAAAATGGTTTTTTGTAACTAGGACTGAAATTCTAGCACATTTTGTGGAGGCAGTGATAAAAGTATGTGTTATTACTCTCACATAGTCCCTGCAAGAGACAGGGAAGGAAAATGTGAGGGGACATTTCTTTTAGAAAAAACAGTGTGCATATAAAACCATATTTCCAGCAAAGTAAGTTAAATTACGAGCAAAACTAAATGCCCCCTGAATTCCACCTTTCCTCAACATATCACCAAAATTACAGAAAATTAGGTAACTATACTTATTTGCCTAATTAAGGCTCATTTGGGGATCACACAGACCATTTGTATTGTTCATATCTGCAAAACAAACAGTGTCAGCCACAATACAAATTGAAAAACTTAATTCAGTGGTTACGATTAGATAAAACTATTTTAACTGAAAGCCTCATCACAACATCACACTTCTTTCAACAGTGAATATTGTCATTTAACTTTAAATTGTATTGCTCATTTCTTTTTGGCCACTTGGTGGAAACACAACATTGGCAAACTAATTATTATGGCACATGTTAGCTAACAATTTCCTATTTACTTACACTTCCAACAGACATGGAGTAACATAATCATTCATTTGGAGTCTGTTCACCTAACAAATGTAGTTCCAATGTCCACTCTCCTTTTAGCTTTGTTTTAGTCTTCACCAACCCCCAAGGAAAAAATATATGGCTCCTAGATGTTCAACTAAATCCAAAAGCTAGTTTCTATCTTTAATCTGTTGGTTTGTTTGGTGCTAAGCAGGTAGTGTTCAGTGGCTTTATTAGAACTTTTTACCAGCTGCCTGCTGCTGCTGCTGCTGCTGCTGGAAATGGGGTTGAACAAGGACCTCACTGTAAATGTGCCATAACACCAAAAATAATTGGCAAAAAGATGCGAGAAAGCTCTGTAGAGCTGGGGCGAACAGCAGAGTTTCTTTAGTGATAATTACTAAACACTACAATGGACAACATTCGCATTGCACGTTTTCAGCCGATTGCTTTTTGGTACAAAATCAAATTAAACAAACCTAACTCCATGTACTAGCTTCTTCTGTACAACACTGGTCTCTGTCAGTGGATGAACTTTGCTCAGCTGTCATGGAGGTGGATCTATTGACATTTAAGTAGCTGTTATGGTGTCATACATGAAGACCAAATGATGGCAAATCTAATCTAATCTCTAATGTTGAATATCTGCTTTGTGTTTATGAATGTGTGAGGCTGCTGTGACCAATAATAAAAAAAAACTCTCTGCAAAAACTTTTTCCATACAGACTTGTGAAAACCTTGTGAAACTTCAGATTGATTCCAGTTTGTACAGTGGTCGTACTGAAAACAAATCTGCTTACTCAATTTCTAAAAACAGGTGTTTACTTGGAGATACAAGGTTTTCATTGCAGAGCAGTGAACTTATCTAATTGCTATTTAGACACCATTTGTTGGGAAAAAATAGAAACACTCACCTCATACCAATCCCTCTTTAAGATAGTCATGAATCATGATTGCTTCATACAAAATTATATGACAGCAATCAATGTCACTTTGCTGATGGATAACCTGAGTGAAAGAAGAAACTCTCATCTCCAGAAGGCAATAACATTAAAACTAAAGTCGTTAAGTTGTGATAAATGACAAGACAGTGAAACGCTCAGGAAGGCGTTCACGTGCCAGCTCTCCTGCCTCTCACACTGATTCCCCGCAGTAGTAGGGTTTATTTGCTGAGTAAAACAGCCAGCTGGCTCTTTCGATACGGCTCTAAACCTGTGTCAGCTGCAGAGTCGACATAAATCTCTGTGGCCACTCTTTGAGGTAATAGGAACCAGAGACAAGTCCAACAGGTGAAGCATTACCGGTGAGAGACTGATCCACAGGGAGTTGTTTTTTAGCTGGCAGTAAACATTGACTCACAGGGGATGAGAGCAGAGGAGATAACAAAACCACCATTCATGTCCTCAGGTAGAGAAAAAGAGGAGGGATGGGTGGAGGAGAGGGAGACAAAGTGTGAGAGGGTGAAGTGGGGGTTAATAAAAGTGAGAGGTTTGAGGATGGCAAGGCAAAATAAAGAGGAAAAAAGTTCATGTTTAATCCATTTTCCATGAAAAGTTAAAGGGGAGTCCTAAATAAAGGAAGAAAGGGTAAAGAGGGAGTGTGGACCTTTAGAGTACAGGTGCCTTATTGCTTTCTGGGAGACACAGAGGATAAAAGATTAAAACTGAGAGAGATAGCATATGAAAGACAAGAAAGAGAAACAAACTCTGAAGCATACTGTATGTAACATGCAGAATATGAACTTTACTCCATCAAGAGCAGCATACTTATTACTATAATATGCATTTATTGAAATATTAATTAAGTTAAATTAGAGATTATATCAAAGAACTGCTTCCTGTTTAAGAGTGCAAATATCCATGAAAGTACTTTTATTAAAACTCTGAATAACACTGTAAATGTGTAATGATTTTTTTAAATATACCTGAATAAGTTTGAGATGGTTAAAAAAGTTTCAAAATGTAAGCAGACCTACTAACAGTACCATGTACAAGTGGCTATTTTCTACTCCAAATACACACAGACATTAAAAAGCAACCACAACTTCCATTGTGGGTAAGTAGAAATTTATAGCAGAGTTCTCCCCTCTTTGGCCATCACACATCAGAATTGTTGAGGCTGCTGATTTCCCATACCCACACATTTTGTGTGGGGAAAAAGTGAGAAAAGAAAAGGAAATAGAGATAAGACAAATGACATGAAAGAGATTTTGAAGTATTGCTGTTGCTACAAAGAAGATAAAGAAACTGAAGTGCTTTATAGCTTTCCTGCCAGATATGATCCAATAAAAGAGAACAGAGATATAACATAAAGAGGACAGATATGACTTCTTGACAGGTTCACTGAAACTATGACACTTTACAACTGACATTAAAATGAATCTCTGTCGCGCGCGCTGGAAACTGATTTCTCATTCCCTCGACCGTCACACACATTACGTCCTCATAATATTTACATCCTTTAAAATTGACAGTAAACACCTTGCCTCGCTTGTTCCCCATCTGCCAGCGCCTGATAATTCAAGCTGCCTGTTGGAGGTGAGATCCCTGTTAGATCCACAAAGAAAACTACATGTTTATGTCACTCCTACATTTTGATTGGACACACATTGCTTAACTCTTTGTTGTTAAATTGGCCAACCTCAAGAGATCTTTACTGCGTCTTGGACATGTCTACACTTTGATTTCATGCATTTTTTCACTTTGGGATTACAATCCATCATCTATTCTCATTCAAATTACATTGTAAAGAGTGACACCCATCTTAGCCAGATTTGAATAAAGGTGTCACCTATTTGCATTGGGCCTGTGACTGACAATGGAGAAAGAGACCTATAGGATTAGCGATGAAGGATGCACATGGCCATGTAGCCATACTTATATTTGTTGGACTGTGCTTGTTTTTTTCATTCAGTGCTAAAATCAGTTCTGTGCAGACGGGGAACATTTGACCAGAGAAGAAAATTGAAGCAAATCGATGAGTTAAATGAAAATTATATATTATAAAAGATACAGACAGCAAAATTAGCTAAAAAGTCAATAACATAAAAAAATCTTTTTGCTGTCTTGTCCAAAGGTTATGCAGAGAATGTTTTTAGTTTTGGTCAAAGTGAAACTTTAACCTGATGTTGGTGGTAGATTAAAGGTCACAACATCACCACAGTTACCAAGATACATTGTTTGGGAACAGTAAAAGTCTTCATAGCAATCGATCATATTTTTGGTGATATATCACTCTAGACTGGTGTGGTTTACTTTGACCAGCAGCTTTTTTTTTTTTTTAACAGGGAATGGGGGAAATGGGGTAAAAAGTTTTTTTTTCTGCTCCAAAAGGAGGGCATGATATAAAAAAAGATCCAGAACAGAACATGAAATCCTCTACAGAGTGGATACAAATGCAGATACAGGGAAAGGACTTAGTTTGCCTCTGGGTTGAGATTGTGTTTGTGTGTACAGAGGAACATTAATCAGTCAACAAAGAAACTTTAGCCCACAGTGTGAGACCATATCTACAATTAGTAGACAGTACATGAGAAATAATTGCTTCTTTTAGGCCTCAAACTCGTCAGGTGAATTTAAATGAAAGTAGCAGTCCTGTATTGATCAGTTGGAGGGGATATTTATCCAAAGGGATAGAGCAAGATTAATGGGGGATTGAGGTAAGTAAAGGTGCAATTCAGTGTATACTGCATGCAGACACTGAAAAAACAACACACACAGGTTGAGTTCAGGTAGAAAGTAATTGACATTGCGATGAGTGATTTTCTAACATCCAAACATAGCTGCACAGATGAGTTCCTTCGAACACGGAATGATGGAATTACAGCCTGAGATGGTCACCGCTTGGCTCTGAAATCACCCAACTCCCTGGCTCTCCATACAGCAGGGTATTTGTGATGCTGCAAACTGTTTGTGGGAATCACTGTAGCATAGGATGACCTTGGGATGGGAGGTATCGCATCATTTCCTCTACACCAATGAGATGGGATGGTGCACACCTAAGCTCAGCTGGTGTCCTTAAGCACTCCCGCCTCTACCACGAGAAACTCCCCCAACCACTGGATATTCAGTGACCTTACAGCCTGTTTGGCAGCACAATATCGTTGTGGTCTCCCAAACATAATCAGTGGAGCTCTTTCAGGCTCCAGTTACAAACATAAAAACCTATTCACTGGAATATTCATGTATTGATAGTGAGAGCACTTCCCAAAGAAAGGTTTCATGGATCGAGCTAATGTGACCTCTGTTAGTGTCTTGTTGTAAACTGTATCTGACGCACAGATGGCAGAGCAGAAACAACAAGCAAAAGATTTGTCAACCATAATTTTTCTATGAAACTGATTTTTTATTTATTTATCTTTTTTTGCTGTCAACCAACACAAACATAAATAATATGGATTAAAATGTAAAAGTGGCTAATATTTTCTCTTCATAAAGTTAATGTAGGCAATTGAATTGGAACTCATCATTAGCACTTATGGTCTTAAAAAGCCTGGGCATTTTTGTCAGTCCCACAGATGCTGTGAGCCACAGTGAGGAGTTTGCATCATTCCACTTAACAATACATCCAATAACTGTGCATCCAGACAAGCTGACTCATAATATGGGTGTGTTTTCTAGGAGAATATAAGTGTATCAACAGCACAACAACAAAAGCTTGTTTGAGTGACACTGCCGGGAAGTGACAGCTCCATCATAACCTTGAGACCTCTGGGAACAGTATATGTGTTATTGTGTGACCTATGGGTAAAACTTTGGTGTTGTTGCTGTTGCAGCAGTTCAGGGACACTGGACAGGGGACTGAGTGAACACCAGGAAATAGATACCATCAGCAGTTCTCTGAACACCAGACCCAAAATCAGCAACAACATCAGCTGGGAAGGAGTCTTCTACCAGGATGTAAGGGATGGCCAGACAAACCTCTCACACCAGACCATCTCTGAACAGAACCAGCGGGTTAAAATTGACTCCTATATATGTATAACCACTTGATGACACCTGAGTCAGATATGTTCACTGAATGAAAACCATGTGATATGATTCAAATGATCAAAAGCTATTAAGTAGATATTTAATCTTAGATAATTTTGTTGCGTATACTATCATATACTTCTCTCATGTACTCATACTATACTTTTCTTCAGTCACATGAAAAATTCTGTTAATGCTATTGTTATTCAGGTGATTGTATCTGGCCTGATCTACTACAGGCTACAGGCAATTCCCACAATTTCTCTTCTGCAATAACGTGCAGCCACAGGAATCAGTTTACACAATGTTAGGTTTGCTAATTATGAAAAGGATAGAGACTGGTAACAATTATAATTAAAAACATAAATATACATAAAATAGGCGTATAAAAAAGAAAAATATAAGCAATGTGAAAGATTACAGCCTATACATTTTTTATATAATTTTTCACAAATGCTTTTATTCACATAAACAGGGGCCTATAGAGGGCATTATAGTATATGCACACATGTGCTGGGAGAACTACACACTTTGCAGCTATTTTCACTTCAAGGGGGTAATATGTAGCAACATATGCTTTTTCAAAAGGAGAAACTGTGTGTATATAACATAGTGCAAAGCAGATAGATAGTAGACAGTACACTCTTCAGGCAGCAGAGAATGGGTTTGTATCTTTTTACACTGTTAATTTTAAGAGCATGCTTCCATCAATTACCGTTCCAGGGCTTAGATAAGATTAAATAACTCACTAACTGACTTTCTAATGCAGAATTTTGAACAAAACAGCTACACTTGTAGCTCCTTGCAAAAAGGATCGATAGCTGAATCAGATGAAAAATCACTTTATTCACAGAGTGCAGGGAAGCAGGATGGATTTGTCTTTGTAACATCAGCACAGGAATGTTTTGACAACTTGTAAGATAATTACAAACAGACAAACCTGCTCGTATTGAGGGTAAAGGTGCAAGACATACATCATATATCCTTAATTGATTATGCACAGCGATGAAAATTTATGTTAGGTTCAGTATTTCTACATGCATTCAAGAAGCATTGTAGCATATAATATGACTGCAGATGTGGAGAAAGGTCGAATAGTAAAGTGGTCTTACACTGAATAAGCACACAAAGTAAACATAAAATTACAAGCACCAAACAGCACCGTTAAAGGGCCTGAAGACGTCAAGACGTCTGAAACCTGAGGTCACTCAGACTTGCACAGACGTTGAGAGTCTGACTCTCCCCCTGCAGCCAGCTTTCCTATTACTCCAGTCTGGTCTCAGGGCCACTTAGCTCTAATTACTGCACCCTAATGGCAGGGCCAATCACTAGCAGGTTAATTGTTTGATCCCTGCCATATGTACAATCTGCTGTCATGTTAATCCACCTCTCCACACATACATGAACCCACCACACAGTGTCCCACATGGCCCAGCCGCTCCTGGCAGCGGAGCAGTCTGTGTTTGAACAGAGCAGGGAAGTGTGTCAAGGTGAGTCCCGATTGGAAGTAAAATCTATCCTGAGTAGCAAAGTATCACATAGAAAATTAACAAAGTTAATATCAATGTCTTCATAATGAGCAAGTGGCACATTTTAACAGCTTTGTGTGTTGTGTATGAAATAGTGGCAGGTGGATTTTTCTAAAAATGTGTGGATGTAAATGTGTAAACCTTTCAACTAGCATTAGCAGTTGGCCTGACATGCTGTACAACATTGTGGCTTGTAGTTTTAAGTTTCTGGTGAGCAATATTTTACACTGATTTAGAGAATTAATAAATCTGACAAATATACTGAGTTATACTATGTATATATTTTCTTGTTTGTTTGTTTTTTGCTTATTGGTATAGTAAAAAGTTGGTACAACAAATTTGGAGAACGAGCCCGTAGGCCATCCAAAAAAACACCTTATTATGTCCAATAGTTACGTTTTATTGTTAGGTGACCTCTAATGGCTGAAGTAGTTGTTGATCAATGGGCTGACAAAACACAGGAACAGGAGACAGGAAACTGCTGTTTATTTCCTGTTGTACCTAAACCTAAACAAGCAGAGACTGTTCCTCAACCTGATCTGCATGTTCATCACTGTTATCATGACAATGAAGAACAATGAAGGTGTGTGTGAATGTGTTTGTGCCCCCCTGGCAAATATAGGTAGAGAGAAGGATGGAATATTTCCTTCTCCTTTTGGCTCTGCTTTAATTTCCACCAACTTCTGAGGGAAATACCTGGCTGTTTAGCTGCTAAATGCTCCATTATGTTTATCAGCTAATTGCTAAGTTTATCTATGTACTTTTTGGCACCAGACAGGTTGTGTCCTGTTGATTGATCAGGGCTTTTGCATTCAGACACCTTCCTATTGCATCTGGGAAAAACACTGATGAGAGCAACGAGAGTGAATAAAAACAGAAAAGTTTCAGGCCATAAAAACTAAAACAATGAGCATAAAGACTGGAAAACGCTTTGTAGAACTGAGAGAAACTGCAGACTTGGGTGATGATTTGTCATCATGAGCAACCCTTTTCACAAACACCTTTATATAATTCATTTTTAACGTACCACCCACTCCCTTCAGAGACACAGTGCCAAATATCTCACAGGTTTGACAGTAAAAACTCTAAGTGCATTTAGAATTTTTTTTTTTTTTACAAGATGAAAAATGGCAGTGATCTAAAATTTAAGAAAACCTTTTTACTTTACAGCGTAGCATTTACACACTCAATCCCATTTGTGCCAAGTCTAGAAAATATGCTTCTAACCCGTGTCCTTTCCTCTTATTTGCATCTCTCACACATTACAGACACAAATTTAATGGAGGCAAGATCATAGTTTTCACCTTGTCTCCATTTTACAGAAAGATTATGTATCCACTTTATTATTTTACTTTGACATCAAACAGCTGAGCACATGAGTTGGTCTACCAACCAAGCACAGCGTTTTACAATGTTCTGTTTAAGAATTATTCCTATATGTTCTTAAAATTGTAAAAATGTATGCAAAGATCTTGCTCTGTTCCAAGCAACAAAAATGCAAAGAGACTGTGTCCTTGTGTCCTAAGATTGTGTAGCGGTTTGAAAGGGTCATTCATATCATTTGAAAAATAGACCACACACACACAGCCCACACACAGTATTCCAAATAGCTCTGCCTTGATGGAAAACGGCACATCCGGGGGGAAAGGACAGATATTACACGGATCATTAGCTGCAAATATAAAAGGGAGCATCACAGCAGCCTAATGACGCTTTGATAAGCTCTGTTCTGGAAGTAAACATAATCTGTTGACTTTCAATTCTTTTGTCACACCACCAATGATAGTTGAGGCAGAATGAAGCATTCTGCTGTAAATGGGCTGCTGTCGTGCGGAGCAAGGCAATGTGCGACCCTCTTGAGGAAAATAGGAGCTGGTGGGGAAGAGTTCAATATGTAAATACCTTTTTTTTTTAATGTAACATTTTCTAGACGACAAACTTGCATGTGTCTACACCTGCTTTTCATCTGGCTTGACATAAATGCCTGCTGTCTTCCAGCCTTTCCATTACCGTTGATCACAGAGTCACCGTGACTCATAATGCTGTCTGACAGGACCCACGGTATTTACCAGTCAGAATTTACAGACACCTGCGAATTAATGCTGCATTACAGAGATGCCATCAGAAATTCTTCCTCTTCCTACAAGAAAAAAAAACCCCCAAAGAGTCAGGCCAAAGTTAGGCTTCCAAGGTGCAGTTATCTGAGGACATGCTGCAGAAAACCACCACCCAGCAGTGATGTATCACTTGTTTATAACCAAACCAAACCAAAATGCTTCACTTTATATACCAATAAATCCAACAAAAATACCTGGTTAAGTTTAAAATTCCAAACTAAAACCTGATGTGCATTTGCACTACTGCACTGTATTATTCTCTGTTAGGCACAGGGAGTAGAGTGTAGCACTTACAGAGTGTGCATTGACAGTGGGTACAATTAGGTTGTATTATAATACATTATCAGTGTGTGTGTGTGTATTAGGGGTTGGTAACAATCATGGCCAATTACACTGAGCTCTTCCCGAGAGGAAACTAATATTCTGGATATTCAGGATGGGAGGTGATTTGAAATTACATTTGATTTTTGGTAATAATCATGAATTTTTAAAACTGAAATGACTGTCATGATAATTATATTGGTGATGGTTCTGATAATCAAGGCATAAACCCTTGAAGCTGACCCAACAAGGAGAGTAATGTCATAGTCAGCCTGGATATTGTTTCTCCTACATTTCTGCTGTATGTGAAACGGGGGCAAGACACATTCGCTTCCTGTCACAGATTGACCCATCTCCATTGCTCTGCTTCAAAGTTCAATCTGATTGAACTACGACACAGTATTTACTGCTGGTTTGATCTGCTGGTTTGATCTGCACTGCAAATTGTGGTCCAATGGGAACACACTGAGGACAACTGGTGGATAGGAAAGAAATGGCAGGTGCAAAATCAGTTAAGAAATAAACAGTAAGAAAACAATGGCAAATCCACTGTAAGGCTGCTGGTTTTACAACTTATCAGGAGCTAAAACCTTTAGCCTCCAGAAGTTAAATACACTCTGCTCTGTCTCTGTTGGTGCTTAATGATGAAACAACAGTGTGAGCTGATGTGCCCTTGAGCAAGACCCATACCCAGCTGATGCTTAATGGCCAGCAGTAAAACACTGCAGCCATAGTGTCCCCCCCCCGGTGCATTTGTATTTGAAGCATAACTGAATCAGTAAGAAGCTATTTCCTGAAGGAGGCATAATGCTGATACCCCGAATATATAAATGGAGATATGTTATTGGAAAATTACTAGTTTGGTCACAATGGAGGTCATAAAGCATTGGCCACATTACTCAAAAGGGGGGCTGTGGCTCAGGAGGTAGAACAGTCGCCCACCAATCAGAAGGTCGGTGGTTTGATTCCCAGCTCCTCCAGTCCGCATGCCAAAGTATCCTTGGGCAAGTTACTGAACCCCAAATTGCCTCCGATGTGTCATCGGTGTGTGTATGTGCTAGAAATGTATAGAACAAGTGTAGAAGTGCACTAATGTATAGAACAAGTGCTGTATGAATGTGTGTGTGAATGGGGTGAATGTGATCTGTAGTGTGAAGCGCTTGAGCGGTCGAAAAGACTAGAATATTAATTCTACCATTTAACAGGTATTTTATATATATATATATATATATATATATATATATATATATATCCCTCTTATCCTCATTACTCAAAATGCAAATCATCCCCCAAATAATTTAAATGCATCAGGAAAACTGCCTTGTGGTGAAAGGATGCTTGCATTAGGAGAGGGTCAACTAAGCCATCTCTGCTTCCTCTATATTCAGTTCCTTTATAATCACTCAAATCCTCAACAGCATTTAGAAAGCAATCCTCGCCCAGAGCAGTGTTTACTTTGCACACAATCTGGAAAGTCTGGTGAGCGGAGAGGAGGCACAGGAATACTGACGGGGCTTGCTTCATATTCAGTTCTCCCTGCTGAATTTGAAGGGGCTTTATGAATCCTAATGTGGTGGTAAAAGGCCTATGCACATGCAAAATGAGCCACATTATTATGTGGGGGTGTGGTCAGTAATGTATGCACTGATCCATGTAACTGCTAGTAAAGTCTACATGGAATTAATAGCTCTATGAAACTATTTGTTGAGGGATTACACTCTGAATTAAATAATTCAATGCAATTAAATACTGCTGCAATGATAGGTGGTGAGCCATGGTCAACATATTTACGATTCAAACATAGCACCAATGCTGAAAGTACAGTACATACAGTATAGTAAAATGATCATGCATAATACTCCCTTTTTTTCAGCAACAGAAATAACAGCAAGTGGGTTTTATCTTCACTGCCTTTGTTTTGATGAGAGTGATGTAGTTTGGTTTCCATTATGGGATTAAAAAAGCAACATATGCATGCACAGCTCTCCACATCAGAGCAAGTAAGTGCTGTAATGTGTAAATGTCTCAAAAGACTTGCAGCTCCATGAATATGATTTTTACATTACATTACAATGTTGAGAAATTAGTTAAATGTGACTGGCTCAATTTAAATTCAACATCTAATCGCTGGTGGTGCAGACGCAAACAGAAAATACCTTGCCCAAATTAATTTATTTCCCCAACAACTCAACGCTCAAAATTGAAAAATAGTGAGTGTAAAGGGTTAGGTTAGGTTGGGCCATGTCAAATTCAGCCTTGTGATCTACTCTACTGTGATCTAATTTTCTCTAATCCAATCTGATTTACTTTCCTCTGGTTCTTTAAGGATTGGTTCTCATTGTGTAAAATATATTGGACCTGTAAAGACCTTTACTCTGTCATTGTTCCTGGAGAAACATGTTGTTGAATTTTTTTTTTTTAATTTAATGCTTTGTCAATTCTTTGAGCACTACATTATGAATTCTGTTTATTTAAAAGCAGAAATCTCAGATAAAGACTGAGCAAATAAAACCAGAACCATCTCTAGATACCAGAGACTAAAGTGAGGAATTGTATGTTTTTGTAATGTGAACCTACCCTTTAAAACATGATTGTCATCAGTAATAGACAATAAATTCTGTGTATTACAATTTGTGAATTATTAGTACAAGTTGTCTAAAGTAGGGCGCCTTTCATTCCCTGTATTTCTGTCCAAAGTCAAAGCTGTAGCATTGCCCTGCCTCACCGCTCAGTGTATGCCTCAGTTAACCTGGACTGTGTTGTACACGCCCTAAGGCACGCTGTCAAAAAACCTTGCCTGATGACAACCTGACAACTCCATCCATCTTATTTACCCGCTGGACAGCACAGATCTGCCGTGGCAATCAATAACGCTCACAATTAGTTTCCCTCCTGGGGGTGGAGGCAGAGGTAGGTACACGAGGGGTGGGGGGTGTGTGTGGGGGGGTACAGGGTTGGCCGGCATTCCCTGACACAGCTGGACAGAGTGTACGTGTGGCCCTGGTCCATGCCAGCCACATGTCCTGACATTAGCGAACATCTCTTGGGAGGCACTGACATTTCCATATGTCCAGTAGGAAAGGGGGAGAGGTGTGTGTGGGACACACTTGGTCTGTGTGTGTTTTCTCCATTAAGTGCGTGCACTCATGTGCATTGTTTTGTTTTTCACCTTGGCTTGGTGACCTGGAAAATCTCCTCCAAAGGGCAGTGAGACGCTGAGAAGGACTCTCTGGAGGAAGCTGATGGATCTATATCAAGCCGTAAAAATAGATAACTGTCATTCATCACCGGGGTGTCTGGAAGTTAACCCTGACCAACGGGGCTGAGCCACACAGAGCAACCACAGAGCATACAAGTCCCAGCATGCTTCAGTGTCATTTGAATGCCCTTAGCAGCCTGGCATGACTGCAGATGGGTGATTGATACCAGGTTTCTTCTTTGTGATTATCTCTTTATGTGATAAAATAGATTAGATCAGGAACAATGTAAGGAGAAAAAAATCAAATAATAAAGACATATTGCCTGAATTCCAGTGATTTATTAACATGAGGAGACATGAGGAGGTGATATATACCAAATATGACCTGCCATTCATCCAAGATTGAGATAAAAAGATCAAAAAAACATTTTTTTTGTCCTTTATGTGTCCTTGTAGCCAGTGACAATCATGAGCTGTCTTTTATCAAGACTCTACTCTCTTTATATATATATATTGATATATTTATTATTTATTGATTTCTTTTTAATTTGTCCAATAATCACAATAATTCTTTTTTCTTCTTTTTTTTCTACCTGTTGTAGTTATTCTTTTTTGCTTATGTCTTGTGCACTTCCTAACTTTGGAAATGACTTGGATGGAATGGAAATTTTTTAAATAAACATTTTTATTTTTTTTAGAATTATTATTATTTGATAACATTTAAAATGTATTTGAAAATGTGTTAAATAATGGTACAACCTAACATGAATAGACTCACACATCCAAATTTGACGTATACTAGATTCAACCTGAGCAATGGAGAGATTTGACATTTATCAGGTGTAAACTTTTTTCTTGCCTTGCACACTTTTTTATCGGTTATGTTGCCACAGCTCTGACTAAATTACACAGATTATGGCCTTTTGACATACCACAGGTGTCCAGGTACAAGCTAAATCATAAAACATCTCCACAAAATAGTTTAAATACTTGTTTTCTTTTTTTTCTGCTAATGTGCAGTCATTTAAGAACATCACATTTCCTCTGAATAAAGGCACTGAAGGTCAGCAAAAGTTCTTTAACCTCTTCCAGTGAGCACTTGCACTTCCAAATTCATCCAAATGCTTATCTGGCAGAAGTACTTACAACACATCAAATTCAGCCACATTTCCTCTTTTATGTTGTTAGAAATTATTAATGTTGCTAAACCCTTTTAAAATCCCTAAGAGAATGGCAAATACATATTCGATTTCCCTAGAGGGCAGCGAAGAAAGTCTGCACAAGCAAATTGTTCTGCAGGAATACTGTACCACAGTGAAAAATGTATTAACTCAGCATTTACAAAAATGTGAAAACAAATAAGAGATATACCCTCCTTTAATAAATGAGGTTTTAGCAATCAGAAACCTGAGGAAAATTATTTCTCAAAGTAGAGGGAACACTTCAGGCGAGAGTAAGAATGTGCTGTTTTGTAGTATTTAAGAAAGAAGTGTAATTTATCCACGTTCACTATGAAACGTGTCAAGATTTTTATTAAAAAGAACACGTTTCTCTTTCAGTGCCCTACTAAGAAGAGACCTAAGGACCTCTGAAAAAGTAGAATAATCCATGACAATAGTTGAAGGATATAACCTAAAAACTGAAGCCGTGTCAGTTAAACTGTACAACTTGTGTATCTCATCAACCTGGATGTCCTTGAAGGTTAAAGACAGGGGTCTCAGCAGCCTGTGGCGCCATTAAATCACTGTGTGTCAGCGTTAAACTTTGATCATGACAAATAATGGTGTTTTCATGTGAGCCCATGCATTGGACATCAATAAAACCTAATGGCGTGTCAGCCCTATTAATGGATTACTGCACAGAGCTCATAAAAACACAATATCCCATCAAGTCTAAAGGCCCTAATGATCCCACAGAGTCTAGTAAAGTCACTGTAGGTCTCATCCCCTGATGGATATCAGCTCTTAGTCCATTTTATCTTACTGCTGTTTAAGAGAACAGAGGAGGTAAAGGGATGATGGGCCAGTATGATTACCTGCTGCGGTATGCAAGATAGGAGACTCCCAGTGTAGTCTTAAGTATAGTAAAAAATTGTACTGAATATTAAACTGGCAATAAGGATGAAGAAAAATGTTGGTTTATGTGAAGAAAAATGTTGGTTGTAAAGCCCCTAAGTGTTGTGGTTTTAGCATCTTCTAAAAGTGTTTTAACTGCATTATTTTTTTTTATAAAATTAAAAAAGCAAGGCAAAAATGTGTTTCATGTCTATCTTGTCAAGAGTTATATGGAGGCACAATATGTTCACGTCTGACCACCTGGGGGAAGATGCTGTTTTTCATCCTACTTGTTCGATTCTGATGCTCCTGTGTCTCTTCCCAGATGGCAGGAGAGAAAACAGGCTGTAAGATGGTCTCTCTGGTGATGCAAGAAATTTGGTGGTGAGTCTCCAGCAGGGGTGGGGGCTGTCCTGTTCAGTTGGTAACCTTCAGCAACTCTGCAGTCATCCGGCCAGGAGGTGACGTAGTAGGCCAGAGTACTTTTTCATGTTGCACCTGTAAATGGTGATGAGGGCCAGGATTGGGAGACTTGCTCTCCTTAGTCTCCGGAGTGGGTGGTACCGGTGTTGGGTCTTCCAAACAATGGCTGTGGTGTTGATTGATGAGGTCAGGTCTTCAACCACCCCCAGGAACTTTGTGCTGCTGACCCTCTCCACAGTGCTGCAATGGTCAATGGCCATAAGGGGTGATGTTGCAAGTAGGCCCTTTTTCCAGACTCAAGCATGTATGGGCTGTTTAAACCTTCTTAGCATTACAAGCTGTGGCACTTGATGTTCTTAGAAGTCTGATCTGAAATTAGCTAATTTATTCATTTGACAGGGATATTTCTATTTTGGGAAGTACTGTTTATGCTGAGTTTAAAATTTTCCTTATATATTGTGTGGTATCCTGATTTTTTTAAATTATTATTTTTCTCTTTGACAGCTGCACTCTGCTTCTATACTGAAGTTTCTGGTTATAAGTGTACTTCGACACTGATCACTTTCTCAGGCCTTTCACTCCTTCAGATATTTTTTGTCCTCTTTTGGTAGTATGAAATATCACTGTTATCATCCATCCTGCATGTCACATTCAAGTTCCTCTGTGAATAATTAAGGCCCAGAAATTTGATGATGATTGTTCACAGAGCTATGATGAATGTGATGGCACCTCTTGCAGTAGGTAAGCGATGTAATGTTTGCCTGTAATTTTTCCTGTGTCATTGGTCATTAGCTTTGAAATGTTTTATCTAATGTGACTTTTGATCTCACTTTTAACTAAGTACTCCAACCCAAATTCCCAAACTCACACACAGTGATGAGAGTTAAGATTGCACATTTCTAGACACACAGGACTGGATATTGGGTAGGGCTACACAACCACTCCAGGATTTCCACTCTGCACATGTATCAAATGACAGGAGAAAGCACTGTGAATATCTGTATTAATACACTTAAAATAAAGTCATGAACTCCATCGGCTGACAAAACACAAAAAGCAACACTGTGCTTAGCATGGCTCAGTATCAGCATGCTCCATTTCCTCTCCCACTGCCATTGTCACCACACTCTGTCTCTTTCTGCCTCTCCTGCTCAGGTGCAGTGTAATTATGCTTGAGGCAACCAACACTCCTGACACCACTCTGCTTATTATCCAGCAGGATATATAAAGGAAGATGAATGTAAAGAAATACCAACCCCAGTCGCACCTCCTAACATTCTCGAGGAATAAACATTATATCCATATCATTGTCATAACCTTTATACACAGGCAAGCAAATGCAAATGGATTTTTCCTTTAGGTTCCATAAAGGCTGTCTGCACGCTATAACTAAGGTTTCTTAAAAATTCAAGCACAGACAAGACTTGATTACACTACTTTGTGAAGGTTAGGGGACATTTGACACCGTGGTTACAAGATGGTTATGGAATGATTGTGGTTGTGTTTTCAACAACAACAAAAAAAAAAACAAAATTGGCCATCAGCTGGAAACAAACAGCGATCTTCCATGTTAAAGTTTGTTATTGTGTTGATACATCCATCCACCCCAACCTCCTCCCTGTGCTGACTCTCCAACACCACCACCAGACTTCCTCCTTTTCTCCTCTCCTATTTACTACAGTACAGCTGCTAGAGGGTTTTGAGTGTAAACGTATGTCATCTTGGGGCTGCTGATAACATTACTGACGCGGTCATTAACCATGGGAAGACAGTTATAGGAGAGCATGCATACCCAACCCTTTGTAACCTGTCTATGTGTGGCTGAATTTTGATTTTATTTCTTATGACTGAAAGATTTCTTTCTTTGGTTCCTCTGAGGATGCTATGTTGCTTTTTTTCAATTGAGAATCTGTTTGTCCACCAGCATTAAAACAGTTTGTAGATGAAATGACTTCTTCACTACACCTGGAGAACATCTGCTAGGATAGAATTGGCTGTGGTGAAAAGTTAAACAAGATCTGGGGATCCTTTTAAACAGATTAACGAATAAGGTTTTCTAAGCCTCAATATAGAGTCCTGGGAAAAATAATCTTCCTTTTTTCTTTAAGATTGGAAATGTCATAGCGAATATGTTCATGGTATGAACATATTTGCTATGTTCATACCACACCAGCTTGCTTATTTTCATTTGTTTAGTTTCTATTTGACATATTTCTGTTGTTGTTTGGCAGGATGTCTGTAGAAATCTTGAAAAACCTTGAATAAAAGTTGTGTAAAATAGCTTTTTTCCTCTGCACACCTGTGTCGATCTTCTTGTTTGGTATAATTGATTCGCACAGCTTCTCTCACCAGAGGTCAAATCCTTTTATCACTTTCTATGATTGCAACCTTTTCTCATCATTATTAATTTAGCCAGAAACACCTCGCTGCCTCTCTCTCCACCACCTCTCTTGTGCCCATAGGTCTCGTTGCTCTTGTTGATGCTGTTACCCTGTAGCTGTCTCTCTTCTAGAGACCCCGACTGGGGGATTTGAAACAATGTCGGTAAATGTTAGTCTAATGACAATTAGCATTGTCCTGATGGTGCCTGTGTAGTCTTCATACACAGGGCCTCTAGGCAAAGTGGTAAACATGTGTTATGATAACTTCCCTTGTGCTTGTTTGCCGGGGAGCCGCAGAGGATGCAGTTTCATTCAGCCACCAGTCTCAGCTAATTATTTCTGGCCCCCTGTTGTTCAACACGTTCAAGTGTCTCCATGGCCTAGCCCCCCACCCCTCGCCCACCCTCCCTGCTGTGCAGCCCTTCGAGTCTTCCCCGACTGGTTCTCATTAGAGACGGTGGTTACGCTCCCCATCTTGTGTATCTCTTTAACTCTCCCTCTTTCCCCCCAGCCCCTCTCTTTATCTCTCTGTTTGTTTCTCTCGACTTTCTTAGAGTGCCTCTCCAAACACTCTGTTAAATAAAGATTCCACTCCAGGCATGAACAAACCCAAAATTCAATCAGAGGTGCATACACAAGCCTGACTAATGCCTACACAGCCACACACACACAGAATATATTTACAACATCCATGCAGGTACACAAACATAAGCAGGCCCTCATTACCACGCATACAAATGCACACACACGTGGTCAGAAGTTGGTATGCGGCACGAAGCGAGTCTTGTATTTCACAGGCATATTCCCCTCTGTGGGTTTATTAAAGACAGAGTGTGTTTACAAAGTTTTTTTTGCTAAATAATCTGGTGACACTTTATGTTTTAACATAAATAACACACTGCATCCTAATTAAAAAAAAAAGCTCATTTACATTTATGTTGCTAGGCTTAAATGCTGCTAATCATTTTCCTTCTCAAAGCTAATTATTCAAAAAATATCTTTAATTTATTAATGAAGATAGCAAATTACCAAGCAATGCATACTCCATATTCTGAAAATTGTTGGCGATGTAAGCACTGTTTGTAATACAGACGGGGATGCATAATAATTAGACTGTTTATTAAATATTGTAATGCTGCCTATGGCTGAGTGCCTGGAGCCCTGTCTGTTTGCTACAGGCTTCGGCCATGTTTTTTTTACTGTTACACTGACAGTCTCTAGAACATTAAGCAGCTCAATACTTAAAGGAGTAGTTCAACATTTTGGGATGCAGACAGATTTTTTGCTTTCTTCTTTTCCTAGTATTATATATGGAGCTGGAGTGAGAAAGTGGTTAGCCTTGCCGAGCATAAAGACCAGAAACAGGTGGAAACACCTCCATTGTGCAGCTCCATACACAGACTGATCATTCTTATGATTTAAAAAATGTTTCCATAGTGATGAATATCTAAAATGCAAATGAATCTTTTTTGATGGAATTTTATTTGCATTTTCCCCCGAAAAACTGGTCAGGGCAGCAGCATCATTTAGTCCGCAATAGAGAGAGTGGGACAGTCTGAAAGCCAGATGAGTTATTCTAAGCAAATGTAGCTCCTGAAGGACTGATCAGCTGCAGCCGTTCAGCATTTGAGCTCAGTAAAAGACACTAGTTGTGAGACTTCCTGCAGGCTCCTGCAGGAGAGGTTTCAGAGAACATAAAAGCTTTTTTCTACACTTTTGTTAAACCTTCAGGGACAGTCAAACAAACAACAGATATATTTTAGGGCTGTAAATATTTTGTTTGCATTTGCAATTTTTGTGCGTGTGTGTGTGTGTGTGGAGAGGGGTTGGGGGTTGGGGGGTGGGTGGGGTGGGAGGGAGAAGAAATTTTCTTTTTTCAGGTAATTAAATTAAATTTTGTTAGATTTAGTCATTTAGAAAAGTGACATGGTATTTAAAGTCCCTTTTTTTGACTCCTGATTAAATGATTTGGTTGAAAACCAAAGATAAAGCTTTTGATGTAAAGGCCACATGCCTCTGTCTGTTTCCAGGGTGACGGTAAATGTATAGAAGGAAGGTGAGATGATAATAACAGGCAAAATGTCAGCTGTCAGCTGTCATGTTAACCACAACTGTTTCCATTGTGTATGGAAGCTTCACTTTCCACATTAGTGTGACATACAGTATATATACAACCTCTGACATTACAAATTCTAAACACTTGTACCAAAGACCCTGGCTGATTCATAAACATCTCCTGTGGCTTAGAAAAATTACTTCTCGAAAAACTCGACCCTCTGTAATGGAAAATACTCTTTCTCCCATAGGTGTGTTTTCACATGAGGGAATCAGTTAATATGATGCCAGTTTTCTTATCCTTCACGTTTTAGCTATGCTGCACCTACAATACCCACGACTGCAAGTAACTTACAGCCTAACAAGAGTATTTTATCACTGAGAGGATGCAACATTTCATCCTAACACACTTATTCCCTAAAGCCTTCAAAGCCATTTGGCAAACTCTTCTTAAGACAAACCCACAAGAGTGTTATTTAACCTTCAAAACAACATAATGACTGGCACAGTGCCCCTTTTTTATCATTTGCTATTTTTTTAAATGAATTGAATGAATTTATTTGTATCCACAATGTTCTAAGCTTACTTGATTGCTTACTTGCACTGGTTTGTCTTGATTTGTGTTGATTTGTTTGAGTGACTGACCAATAATGAACAGAGATCAAACTTTCAATAGTACAAATACAATTCACTTCTAGAGAGTGAATGATGAACAACAGTGTTATATAATATATATAATATAAAACAACAAGGGTTGTCTGAGTGTGAAGGTAGGAGCTGAGGAAACTGTCAGCTAAGGTATATCATGACTCATATTTAATGGTACAAAACAAAAGAAGAAAAAAAAACACTTTGCTGCCTTAAACCATAAAAAGACCATCACAAATCTGTAGAGGGCTGATCAGGTTGTCGATCAATGCCAGTGACTGAACTATATCAAATTCTCAGACTTCTGGCATTCATTTGTCAGTGCCCACCCAAAGTATACAGTACTTTGGAACAGAATCTTTGCACTGATTTCATACACATATACTTTCATTATAGACAAGGATCATTTCACCATGTACAGCTGAAGAGTTTTTTCCTTACAAGACACTTTCAAAATCATCAGTACCATAACACAAGCAGTAACTTCATTATACTGCAATACACTGCAATATACTATACTCACAATAAAACCAAATCTTATATGAAAGAAGGGACACTATTAATGTGCCTTATGTATCTCTACCTTACAAGGGAGAGGCATGATACAGAGAAACATGAATACATTGGAGGGTTTGATTGGTATTGCAAGGCATGACATTTTTTTTTCTCTCAAAACTAAAAATACAAGTCTTTGGAATAACTTCAGAATGTCTCAACTAAAGGAGGATTGTGTCTGATGGTCAGAGTAAAAATACTCTTAGATACTTTTAAATTAACAATAACAAATAGCTTCAGTAAATTAAGACACTACAGAACATAAACCCATCCACCCCGCTATCACTACTCTCACTGCCAACGGTATCTGGATCAAGGCTGTGATGACAGCAAGTGCACCAGATTTCCCCACGGTGCACACAAGCCACCTGGGAAAAGTAGTCCCTCCAGCATGTCCTGGCTCTGCCCTGAGGTCTCCTCCCAGTTGGTCACGCTTGAGTGGCTAAGTTAGTTGGGACCCTTAATGAGAATTTCCACACACCTGAGCTGACTGCCTTAATGCAGAGCACCAGCCACCCTGCAAAGAAACATAATTTTTAGCTGCTTGTATCCCCAAAGTCATCCTTTCAGTCATTACAGGGGAGCTTGTGACTGTACAGGTGATGAGGAGGGAGCAGGGGCAGAAGTATGATTGACCTGCTCTATATGGGCTGTCTTTAAGGTAAGCCTGCAGGCAGCATCAGGTATGGTCTGATTAGCTCCTGTTCAAAGAAACTGCTTTAGGTATACACCACCTGTCGTTCACAGACACACACACTCTCTCTCCTTCTCTCTGCCTCCATGTTATGAAAGCCATAGGGGCCTTTGCCATAATTCATGTGAATAAATGGAATGTTTAAACTGGGCGATATTTGATTTAGTGTAGATGGGGGTTTCTGCAGTACAGATAACACCGTCTTCAGGCGTTTTCTGGTGCTCATCATTCATCATTACATGGCTCTTTACGACAGAACGTATTCCAGGGGACAAAGCAAGATATGCATTAAGAGATTAGGGCAGAGTGTTTGCTGTTATCTTGAAGAAAAGGTCCTAAAAAGAAAAACATTGGAAAGGAATATTCATCCAAAATAAATTAAACATCTGCATCTGCCAAATTCTCTTACAGCTGTCATACCTCTAACAGCACACAGACTGTATTATATGATTACCATAAAAATGTGATTTGTTTTAGCACAGAGAGGAGAGGGTTATGAAAAAATATGAAGTCTCTCCTTAAAGTCCCTGTGAATAACAAACAGGCTGATGTGATTTCAACAGGTTAAACATCAGTGATGCTAATTCTTGATTATCTAATAGCTGATAAATGCTGCTATTTTTCTTAATTTTTATTTGTTTTTGGACTTTGTGCCTTTATATGATAGTCACTACAGAGCAAGAAAGATGGGAAACAGGGAGAGAAAGAAGGATATGCAACAAAGGTTTCCCAAGCTAGGAATAAAACTGCAGACACTGAAGGGGCGCCCCCCATAGCTGAATGGTTTGGGGTGCGTACCACCTGGGCCTTAGTGCCCTGAGCAGGTGGTCCAAAAAAAAAGAAAAAAGACCCCCCCCCAAAAAAAAAAATGTAAATAAAAAATAAAAAAAACCCTGTGGACACTGAATGCACTTTGCCCCTGCTGACTGGCTTTCAACCAGCAGTTGTAGTAATGTTACTTCAGAGCCACTTCTTTCCCTCTAGATCTTTACATAATGTCATCTACCACCTATATGTTTTGTTACGTACTCTGCAACATATGCTTTTAAGTGCATGTGCAGTACATCAGGTGACGCATTAGATAAGGAGCACAGAGCTTCCATTAGCCTCTCCTGCCATCTTGGGAGAACGCAACTGTGGAGCTTTATGTGCACAGTGTTCACAGGCTGAGGTGGTTGTGCGTATCTTGTTGTGATCTTTGTTCCTTCCACATAGCAGTAGGTGCTAACAGATGAAAACAGTGCATCGCATGCACAAACACAAAAACACACTCACACATCCATATATCTTACACATACCAAGCTCAAGCTGTCAGAATGCTACCCTATGGTAATTTTATTCCTGGCAGCACAGACTGTAATTTCCTAATGATTTCTTTGCAAGTTTCAGGGAAAGGAAGCAGAGATACAAATTACTCCACTGACCAGTAAACAAGAAAGAAATACATTCAGATCTTTATTTGTCTATGTTTCTCTGAGTGTCAAAACTCTTTCTTTCATAATGCTTTTTCCATTGATCTCTGTATCTATGATATGAGATGGTACAAGGGAAAGTAGGTACCAATATCTGACAGAGTAACAAAATAAATCCTAAAACCCACTGACCTTCACAGATTGATGACACTATATTGACCCACACGGTGGATTTTTTCCCCTTACAAGCTCACACTAATGTTTTTGAGTACCAGACTGTAAAAGTATAGCATGTTTTATGCACCAACCTAAGACATGACACACAGCATATGCATTATCATTTTTGCATTTGAGGAGGTAACACCACAAAAGGGCAGATGCTGAAAGTATAGAACAAGACAAACAAGTGTGAGAAAGCATCTAAAAGCCTCAGTGCATGTGAAGGAGGAAGTGCAGTGCCTCACATACAGTAAGTGCATTATAGTCTGGAATGACATGCATCTGTAACTACATTCAATCTGTATTCACTGCTAAGAGACTCAGATACTATAGTGAGAAACACACACAAACACAGGAGTAGCCCAAAAATGCAGTAACAGATACAGACAGGCTAAAACAAATCACACACATGGAAGCACATTACAAAACAGAAGCGCACATACACACAAAGGGAAAGACAGGAACATGGTCAGAAGTAGTCCTGGTCAGACTTCACACGCATGCACACATATACACACACATTCGTACACACACACACACACACACACACACACACACACACACACACACACACACTCTAAGTGCTAACTGACTCAGACAGTCTGTGTAACAGCCTGCCTGCTCCCAGCCAGAGCTCATCTTGCCTGAGCTGCTCGCTCACCTCTAAATGAGGGCTGTCAAGCGGAGCCGTAGTGACGCCTGCCACCTCTAATTGGCAGTGCATTAACAATCAAATCAGGCTAATTAGCCAGAGCACGGCAATGAGGAATAATATTCTCACTGTGTGTGATTGTGACACATGGCTACTCTGCCACCGCTGTCCTATTTTGCATATTCTCATTTCCTGGGAACAATAGAGGAAAATTAGACCAGAAGAGTAAGAGAAGAAGAGAACTGAGGGAGAACGACAGGAAGTGAGAGAAAGTGAGCTCAGCTAAGACTGACAATTTCAACCAAAGTTGGGGGTTTGTTTGCTTTTAATTTACTCAATTTTACAATTCAGAGCAGGAATACTTTTTCTGATGGAAACAGCATGAAAACAGCAAATATCAGTCATTTTTTCACTTGCACACTTGTAGTCTAACTTACCTATTAACCTTACCTTAATTTTTTACATTAACCCCAGCATGGGCACATCATAATAGAATTCAAATGAAATAACAATGGTACGAGACACAATATCTATTTGTATGTTTCCCATGGCTGGCGCTTCAGATACAGATGTCTGTGATTGAATATAGCACTCTTTAGTTGAAGAAAATAAGCATGATAACAAACAATGTGTAATGCCAAAATGGTAGAGATAGAGATAAGGCAGCAGGTCAAAGTTGGCGAGACCCATGTGATAAATTATACGTATAAGTCAATAAACTCAACATACAAATAAGACTGCTAAAATATCAACGAGGGTGAACTAATGATCAGAAAAGCCTTCCAATATTACACATCAAAATTTAACAGCAGTTCAAGAAGTTTAAACAAAACCATTCATGAAGGTATGCTGATGCAGGACTGTTGTATTAGACTACATTAGTTTTAGTGTATATTCACACATAATATGGATAATTTAGACTAATTTCAGATGGCTCGAACATCAACTGAACATTAATTTTTATCCAAATCACCTAACTACATTTTTTCTAACAAGACTACCCAATTATTCCAAATAACTGACACTTGGGGGAAGAAAAAAAACTGAACCAGAACTTAAGTTCAGTCAGAATTCTATGATATGAAAAAGCTTCTCAAGTTGCTATTAGGCACAACTTGACAAAATGTACAAATGAAGATAACAACATCTGTTGTGATTATGTAAAATCATGCGTCACTTCTCATTATCTTTTTGACAAATGGTACACAGGCCATAAGATAAAGAGATTGAGACCTTTTTCTCCCGGTTCTGCATTAATTCCACCCACACCCAGAACATCACCCAGTTTGGAGTGCCTTGCATAACCTATTCCAAATCACTTGAAAGAAGCATTGATTGGCCACACTAGATAAAAAGTCCATCCTTAAACAGGCTCGGGGGAGCTGTGGCAATGGGTTTGGAAGGACGTAGCAGCCCAAAGATGGTCGAGCAGAGAGCAGAATGAGTAATGAACAGAGAAAAGACATTAGAATGAGTAACAGGATAGACTACAGTCAATGTGTGCAAGCCTAAATGTGTGACTCCTTTGCAGTTAAAGCTGTGGTAGTGAGACTGTGCGTACGTGTGCAATTTTAATGTGTGTATTTTATGTCTTGTACTTCTATCTTTATGAGGACATTGAGACTGAATCAAGTTTTTGCTGATCAACACTTTGTCTATTTAACAGCCGTTTCAAGGGTAAAGGGTCAGTTCACTCAAATTCCAAAAAAGATTTTTCTCACGTACCTCTCATGGCATGTAGATAGTTCTGGTTATATTTGCCCAGGTGCTGAGATACATTGGTCTGTTGCAGAGATTTCTACCTCCTCTCTAACACAATGTAAATGACTGAACTTTCAATTGTGGTACTAGAAACTGAAAAGGTGATATTCAGCGTGACCAGATTTTAGAAAGAGTATTTTTTAAGTGGAGAGCAGTTCTGCTTAAAACTGTGGAAACAGGTAATGTGGAAAAAAAGGAAGGTCTGCACCACTATTGATGAGAAAATCCATTCTTCTCTGAGTGAACTTACCCTTTAAGGCTTAGTTTTATGGTTAAAAGAATTCTATGATTCAGGATTGCAGTCATACAACACTATCGACTTAGGCTGGACAGTTAAAAAACTTGGTATGGCAGAGCTAGAGATACCATGTATTTTTATTCTGTGCATTCTTCATCTTTGTCAATACCTGGCACCAACATTACCCACAATCCAACTTGCCACTAACAGTTTAGTTGGAGATTTGGGTGCGTTAAGCTAGTAGCAGATAATGTAGCTGTGAGCCACTAGCCTCAAACAGAGAGCTCTGGTAAATGCCACACCCCAAGATTTTTGAAATTTTCTAAACTGCAGTCGTGAGACCAAACCAACACTGACTGCAGTAAATCAAATTTCAGATTTCAAGAGCCACAAAAGAAACTTTACAAAAACTTTTTTCACATATGTAGCCTGCGTCTGCATGCTCAGAGGACGTGTCCACTTGTCTGTCTTATTGTAAATGTCTTAGAGAGGTTGTGTGTGTGAGAGAGAAAGAGAGAGACGTAGAGATGTGTGCATCTTTACAGAGACAGTTACCGTGATGTAAATGCTGATGCAGCTTTACATCCCCCCACGCATTTATCCTGTGCCAGCACACATTAGTTATAGTAGGTGATTCACACACACAAACAACCACACACACACACACACACACACACACATACGCACACATACGCGCACGCACATGCACACAACCTCTCTAAGACATTTACAATGAGACAGACAAATGGACACATCCTCCAAGCATGCACCAAATCCAATACCTATGTGATACACCCTTACACAAACACACACTCAGACAAACACATCCACATTTGCTAATGTACAATATACTGCATACACACACATATTACACACACACACAAACACATTAGTTATACCAGGCATCTCACAGCACCCAAGATGGATGTTATGTTTGCACTTACGGTTGATGTTATGCGGGACATTTTCTGCCCTCCATTTTATTCGTGTTTGGCCTGTAAACTGTGAGAGGCTGTGCTTTCAAATGAGTAATTAGAGAGCTGTAATGCAGTGCTTTGTTTTATTTGTTTTCTCCTGAAGAGTCTGATAAAGAACTGAGGGAGAGGGTGGATGAAATTAAGGGTGGAAGAGAGGAAGGCATGAGGGGGTAAGATGAAGAAAATTAGACAGACAGATAGATAGATAGATAGATAGATAGATAGATAGATAGATAGATAGATAGATAGATAGATAGACAGGCTGTTGTGACCTACACAGGATTAAAACTATAATCTATATTTTTTATATCATCAATGCATCATACTACTTGTATGTTGCTTGTAATGACAAATGGAGGATTGTCACTCAACTCTGTAGGTTTCTATACAGTGCTTCTGCACCTGTCCAGCCTGCAACTCTTGGTTCACTCTCATTGCTCTCATCAGCACTGTTTTCGGCCACAGCTGGCAGCTGTTTTCAGCTAAAAGGCACTAAAAGCCTAATGTATGCAACCTATTGAAGCACTGTTGTAAGTTAACAACTACTGTAAATTGGTAACACAGTGGAGCATTTAGCAGATTAAGAGCAAGATAGTTCCCTCATGTTACAGGGAGAGTTTTTTTGGAGGTACAAGATTCATCAGGTAGACAGAAACATGAACTTCAGTGTGGTCTTCACATTTTTTACTGCTGCCTTCAAGAGGTCAAAAAAAAAAAAAAACACAAAAAAATGATGATGAAATGATATAACAGGCTTAAATTGAGATGGAGGATGGGCAGGTTTATGAATGTTTATGAATGTTCTCTGTGATACTCACCATAACATATACTTAAAATGCAAAATCTGCACTAATGAAATAAACTCAAGTATAAAATATTATTGTAATTTGTATGACTATCAATTACTGCCGCTGTACACCATGCACACAAAACTTTTGACAGAAGGTGCTATATTTTCCCAGTTGGTGGAGTAACTGGTGCCAGCATCTCCTGGTCACTAATCTTCAGTTTTCATCAACACGTACTGCAGCAAATACACTGTAAATCTCTTACAAGGCAGTCTATTATAATTATAAATGCTGTTGCTGAACTTAATCGAACTGATGTCAAAATATGACAAGTCTATCTACTGAGGCAGCTTTATTTTGACAAGCTTGATTTACATTACACACACACACATACACACACAGTCTGGAAACACTTTACACTGAGACCACATTCAGTGACCTCCCTTTATGTATCTACCCCACTTTTCTCATATAGAGTATTCAGAGTTGGCAAAGCTGTGTACAAGTGAATAGAATATCATTTGGCTGACTGGCAGCATAAGCTGAACTTCTTTGTGTACACCATAGGCCTCACTGCTTCAGCTGAAGGCACAGAGGATCATAATTGTTTGTGTCATATTATGCAATCAGTGTGCCATTCTCAGAAATGACAGCATAAATTAAGCTGTCAGAACAGTTTCATGACTGTCCAAACGCAGCCATGCCTGGTATGATATGCATAACAATAATGACTGAATCCATTTCATGTGATAATATAGAATATAGAAAAAAAAAATGCAATGCACCAGCGGAAGATGCTATTCGTAGCAATTTAACTGATAGAAACATATATGTGTCTCTATTGTTGAGTCCACTGATACTATGTGTTAGTACTGTCTAGTAAACAAAGTGTTGTGATTATTATAGGAGAACCACATTTTTTCCCCAAAAAAACCTGGCATACCAGTTCAGTTTTTAGGCTTCAAATCAGCAGTTGCCAGCTGCTCTAAACCTCAGGGTTCAAATCTTCCCACAGGCATCAGGTCACTGTTTAGACATAGAAACTTAACCCCCATTCAGTTCATTTCTATCCATCCATTCTGCCTGTCAGTACATTCAAACTCAGAATCTTCTTGCTGTGAGAAGACAGCACTAACCGCTGTGCACTGTGTCAATTTTAAAGTGAAAACTGAAATAACAAAAGCTCAACAGGGATTTAAACCTTGAAGCAGTGTAGCAAGAGAGCAACTAGGGCTTAACCAACACTTTAAAAACATTAAAAGGCAGCAATACCAGTTACAACTATTTCAGACTTATTCAGGCTACTAAAACTCAAATAATATTTTTATAAATTTCTCTGAGCATCAAAAGCATCTTGAAACTACTCCAATAACATTTGGAAAGTCTATGGTTAAATTATTTCATATCATTCATGTGTAGGGAGCCAACAAGTCGGCAAGTGGAAGTCTTGAATGTGCATTCAATGTGTCTTCAGTGTGCTTTCAACCTGCTTGGCCGGAGAAGGACTTAAGTACATCTGTTCTATGGGCCCAAAAACCTAGATGTGTAAGGAAGACTCTTTATTTATTTATTTTTAAACATGTGTGTGTCCAGTGAGCAACTTTTATAGGTATCAATGGAATTAATTGATGAGGTCTGATCAACAGCAGCCCACCATTTGGGAATCACTGCTTTAAAAGATACATGCATTCATATCTCAAACTGCCCTATAATGTCTAATTAAAAAAAAAAAATCACCACAATTCACTTAAGAATATGTTGTGACAAATATTATCATTCCAAAATTAAACATTTTTTTTTAAACATTTAGTCAATGCTGGATTCGAGGAACATTTATTTTGTTTTTATAATAGTACATTTTTACCAAAGAAGATGAAATAACTAAAAAAACAATTACTACTTTGACTAGTTTTTGTTTTGCTACCAATTATCATGACAAATCTACTGATAAACACACAGATCCATATACATGCAACACACACACCTTACTCTCTTTAATTTGCACACACTTTACCCTGACATACAAATTGACAAATGTGTTTGCCATCATTACCAATGCTCGCCGGTGCCTTGGTATGCTCGTCAGCACAATTAGCAACATGAGAGTAATCACAGCTCTTTGCCTCAGTCATTGCAGCTGTGAGAGGATAGAACACTGAACACAATTAACAACGCCTAAATCCAATTAGCAGACAATGAAAAGTAACACAACCTGATGGTGCAAGTTAACCACAGAGGAGCTCCCTGCTGACAGCATGTTGTGGAGACAGAGGAGAGGTAGAACAACGAAATGGAAGTTATGACTGGCGAGGGAGGGATGGAATAAAAAGGGGCAAGGAGGTCGTTGCAGTACTGGGGATGTCATTTTCAACATTTTATGTACAAATGCATAAAAAAATACACATTTCACACTTATCAGCCTCAACCAAAAGGTGAGGCTGTAACAAACAAGAGGATTGTGCGCTTCAGCTCGTCTCAACTCAAACCTAATGGCGCAAATAAAATTCTGGTGTTGGCTGTAATTATTGGTGTAAAATCCTGTCTGCACACGGGCTGGGATGAATTGAAATTTATATGTCACTTCTAAGTTGGAATTTTAAATTCCCAGCTGGTGGGTTTTAATTAGAACCTACACTCCACACAAAACACAGCCTCCGCTGCAAAAGTTATGTGAGTTATATTTGGCTGTTTTAGCACGTTGAATATATTTTAGATTTAACTGCAACTTAATGTTTTGTTTTATTTTCACCTTCAACATGTCTGCCATCATCATGCATTAAGAAGAGGCAGCCACAGAGAAAGGCGCGCTTACTGAAAGGCCATTACATAATTTCAGGGCATTAAAATCCTCTCAGTTCAAACAAACAGTAAATTTCTTTGCCCTTTGGGACAATTTAACTTTAATACAAATTTAATTATTTTTGAAAGTTGTAGCGGGCCTAATCCAGTGGAGACCTCAAAGTCAGAGCTGTACTTTAATCACCTCTGTGTCAGCATGTTATGTGTTTGAAACCTGCAAACTGGATACTGGTATTTCATCCACGCTGTTGCCAGATGTTAAATTTAACATGCTGAATTATAATTTAAAATACAATGCTCTAAACCTGATTTTGTGTCATGTAGCAGCATAAGCAATATTCTTTTCCTCACCGACTGCAAAAGAATTTGTGATCAGCACAGGTGCACAAGACACAAAATAGCATGTTAGAGAGGCATAACAAGCCTAAGTTGTAACTAGCACCAGTTAAGAGCTTCAGATATTCAGATGAGATAAAAAGAAAGAGGACTGCGACCAGTGTCATGACAGACACACAAATGGATTTCAGATGAATGAGTGTGGAAATGAGGCAATTTCCATCTGCAGATTTCTGTGTGATACTGCCTCAGCTAAGGTGTTTTGGTGTGGCTAGATGGTGCTGTGGTAGGTTGTATGACAATGTGGAAACTGAAACAAGGGAGAGGGGAAGGGAGAGGATGGGAGGGAAGGTGACAAAGATCAGAAAATAAGAAGAAGATCCTGCACAAGATGATAATGAAGAACTAGAGAAAAGAATAGGGGGTGGGTGAGAAAGAAAAGAGCAATATAGGGGAGAGGGGATAAGAGCAGCGTGGACCAAGTAAAGGTGGACACATAATTAGCTAGGAAGAGCAAAATTCAGTGATTGAATAGAAAAGGAGAGGGGTAAAAGGGATTGTAAGGGGTTTGGGCTAATGAGCTGCAGTCTGGAGGGCAGTTCTTTTATAATGACCATCTAGTGGAGAAAGATGGATCTTTTGAATAGTTAAACTTTATTACTTCAGAGGTTTATTTTGGAAATTCAGCCCAGATTGTAAAGGAAAAAAAAACTTCATATTTTGTGGCTGAAAAATCTTAAATATCACCATGAAGTACAACCTTTTAAGACGCAACGAGGGTTTGTTGCTCCCTGATGATAAATACTCGCACTACAATACCTCACATTCAGACCAAGATTGTCTCATTTAACAGCAAAAAACTGAACCAAATGCCCCTCTCATTAGAAACACACACACACACACACTCACAACAGTACAAAATACTATGAATCATCACAGCAAATCAATAACGAGCTGTCTACAGAAACATGCTACTGGGGGACAGAGCAAAAAATCATCATACGGTACATCATTAGCAATAAACTTTGTTAAAGCTGTATCAATGGATTATTGGATGTTTAGGAGGCAGAAGAAGTTCAAAACAAGTGGACAGACACAGCACTGAAAGTTTTAGCAAGTAATTGTCCATTTGCACATAAAGCAACAATAGCATTGACTTTTTGTTCTGTCTAGCAACCATGGAAGTCTAATATTCTTAGAGTATTATAATAATAATATTGTAATAGTCTGGCCTAATAGCCCGCTTTTAGCTCTGTTTTGGTCTCCACCAACTCCTGAGGGAAGTATTTTGCTTCTAAATGCTCCACTATGTTGTAGTTTCTGACCTTACCTGGTCTAAACATTGGGACAGAGCGCAGAGACTGACATAAACCTAAAAGAGGCTAAAAAGCTCATTAGGGCTGCAGAGTTGGGTCCTGGTTGTGTTTGTTTGTTTGTAACTGCAAGCAAACCCTCCATGTGTATGGAAGATGTCATACGAAGTAGCATACTAGATTATTTCAAAGTGCTCAGTCTGAGTTTGACTATATACTGTTAATTTGTAAAGCAGAAAATGCTAAGAATACTGATGTACTAAGAATGCAGCGTTACGCAAATTTGTGTTGGCTTTTCATTGAGTTTGCAACCGCAATCTGCATGTATTCAGTGTCTGATTTACTAGGACAGGAGCTCATTATACAGTCAGTTCCTGGACTGCCCTGCAACCGAACCTCCAAGAGAAAAGGAGAGTTCACTGGCACTCTACAGAGGTGGGATTTTTACGTGATCCCTAAGGTTAGAAAAGCAAGTATAACCCAGTGGTCATGATTACAAAATATTTACTCTGGCGGCAGTTCAACTCCATCCAAGAAAAACTAGCTACAGTTATTCAAAATATTACAAATATAATGGAAAAAATGTTAATTATTTTCATTAACACATAATTGGTAATACATTAGGAAGCAATCAACATGGTAAACAAAAAGGAGATGAAGTTTAAGACTAATCAAAATATACACAAGATACACACAGCAGTGTAACCAGAGGGAAGAAGGAGAGCCTGAGAGAAAGAGAGAGAAATGGACGGAGCAGGTCCAGCAGAGTGGAGCAGGTGGAGATGGTGTTGATATAGATGCTAATACTGAGGTAAACCCTTAGCCTACATCTGGCCTTAATTGTTCACAAACACACATCACAATTGTACAGCGTCTTCACAAGGGCTATTGGTTTGCTGCATATTAGAAAAACCCCACTGATATAAAATTGCAAATTGCACAGCAGCAGACTTTTTAGCTGTCCTGTAACGTAAGCAGCTGGGGAGATAATATCAACAGCAGGAATCCTCCCAGAGGGGCACCTGCTTCCTGCAGCCTGTGTTTTCATGGTGGTCAAACAGTACCACAAGTGTGTATGAGTGCATTCAAAGACACAGACAAAACTGCACTTCACTGATAAACAATAATCAATTTATTCTAATCCATGAATATCATGGATTGGAATACATTAAATGTATTAATAAATAATCTCATTAACTGTTAATCTGTTAACTATCTGTTAATTAGTAAATTAGTGGAATTTAGAAACTTTAATAATTACATACAGTACAACTCTTTCACATTATACCAGCTTTATACAAAGAAGAGATAGAATGGCAGCTTGTGCCTTGTCAAAGACCCCCTCCCTATCAAACACACAAACAGACCCACAAATCATCTCACCCAGCAAGCAATGCCATGCCGGTTTTTCATCCTTCCTTGCTCTAACAGCATTGTTATGGTTCCTGCTGTGCATACACAGAGAGCCTAATCTAATCCCTTTTATAGATTGGTTATGCTGTATCTAGTGCAGTGTATCTGTACAGAAATGCATGCTGTGACCACTGGAGTGTCGACATGTAAACAGACCTGTTCCTCTATCCTCAGCCTTGGGCACTGCTCTCTAATCACGTTTCCAGAGAAAAGAGGCTGGAACGGGAGGAACATTTATCTGTAGCAGGTGTCTGATTAATGTTCCAGTCTGTTCGTTGTTGTTTTGAAGGGAAAGGATGTGTGTTTGTGTGGAAAGTCACACGTGAAGCATGCACAATATGCTGGACTAGGGAGTAGGCAGGCTTTTTTTTTTTTATGGTTAGTTGGTGAGAAAAAGTATTGTCCCTTACTGTTCAGACAGACTGCTCCATGTTATTTCACACATTGCCACGCCCAAATAAACGTGTTTCAAATACTGAGGTTCAAAATCCAGAAATCACATAACAGCCGATGATATAATGAATGTCATATCTAGGACCTACAGTATATTTATGCTTAACCTGACATGGACCTCTTATGGTCATCTAATTCACAACTGCTGTCTGTCAGGTGCAAAGTTGGAACTGGTGTGACTTTAGGTTTTTTTAAAGCGCTGCAAAGGTTTTTAGCAGGAGGGCTGAGTGGATGACTTGCTCAACAAAGTGTTTGACTTTGTTAGGAGGCATCCTGTCTCCTAACAGCTGTCAGTGCTGGCTTCTTTTAACAATGACCACAATCGATCCCTAACCTTAACCAAGTAGTTGAAGGACGCCTCACATGAGAAGACATCCGTACTGTCTGATGTTGTCACTCAATTTAATGTTGTCATTTAGTTTGGAGGATCCAAGGATCCATAAAATATAATGTACGTGTTGCAGGTTAAACAGAAATTAGTTTATTGTTTAAATACAATAGTGTATGTGAATAAAGCAGTCGCCACGTCTCCCACAGAGGATATGGAGGTGAAGCTGTAAGACTTACATTCACACCAGGGAATGTTGTAAACAGATAATTAGCATGATGCTGACTCAGTAATTGTTTCTGTACCATCAAGGTCATGAGACTAATCAGCATGAGAATGTGTGTGTGTGTGTGTGTGTATGTGTGAGTGATACAGGCAATTACAGTTGAAAGGAAAAAAAAACACTGTGGCAGCAAGCTGGTGAGACAACAAGCTGCAACTCTGGGACTGCATTATAATATTACTGGAGGAAGAACATGTGGGAGGAAACAAGAAGAGTGGAGAAAGTAGATCAGAGAGATGGAAAATACAGTCAAAGAATAAGGAAAACACTAACAACAGATAAGGAGACTGAGAGTATGTGGGGGAAGTTCTTGTCAAAAGACTGTAACAGTGGGTGTCTGATGGCACTGTATGCCTGTTATGTGATATAATGGCCAGCTATAGTGACAGTTGGATAGAGAGGGAGGAGAGTCAGCTGGCAGATGTTAACTAAATCTAGCCCAGATGGGATACAACACTTTACCTCCTCAGCAAAGCCCAGCGTGAAGCCTGATGGCAGGTAGAGAGATAAAGATAACAAGAGAATTAAGGGTGGAATAGGTAACAAAAAACGTGAGGGAATAAGACAATGGGAGCGGGAGTGAGAAACAAAGAAGGAAAAGGGAAAGTGAAGCAGAATGAGGCAAGAATGAAAGGGAAAGTGAGTCAAGTGGTGCATGTCCCCTTTCCTCAGTGAAGCCAAGTAAAGATTTAGCAGTGCCAGGCTCTCAGACTGCTCAACAGTCTCTCTTCAGTCTGTTATGCAGAACTGGGGTCAATTCCACTTTCAGTCAATTCAACAGAGCATCCCTGCTACAGGAGCAGGAATTGTTCTCTATGAATAGAAATAGTTTGTTTAGGTTAAGTAATAAAATTTATAGAATTATGTTTGTGGTTCAGGATTGTTATTTTAGACTAAACAGACATTGTAGTTTTAAAACCTTTCATGAAGACTTTGAAAGTTTGTTTTGGCTGATCTTGAAAAATACACTTTTAAGGGTCTTATGTGTTTAGTAGACCTGCGAGTGATCAATTGTGCTTAGGGCACAGAGGTTACTGAATGACCAAAAACTTTGGCACATGCTAGCGAGCCAAGCACACAGCTGTTGTGTTCACTGTCACTGGTTGACATGTAAACCGACATGAAACAGGAAGAGTTCAGTGAACATGCAGTATGCTTTGGAATTGGTTTAACACTGAACACTGAGGGGAGAAAATTAGTTTCCTTTTAGCCTTTGGTGATGATGGTCATGACAAATATTGGGGGGGCAAATTTCCATTTCCATTTCTGGGACACGATGACCCCAAGTCCCCCCACTGTGACTGTGGGCTTGACTACAGTCTGTTAGAATCAGTAAGCCATGCTTCCAAAATAAGGTCAGGCAAGAGGGAGAAATCTGATTACTAACCTGCCATATATACACACAGTATATGTGCATTTACACACTCAAGGCTACAACAGTGCATGTAAATGCATTCACTGATTACCCCAGTAACCTGGTTTCTCTAAGTAACCTGGTTACTTAAGTGCATGTAATGCACTCAGCAAGATGCAGCTGAAAACTAAGAAAAAGCCTGTTTGTAGTCCATTAAATACAGATTCACTATACGATAGAAAAGCAATTCAAAGCTGCCTCTGTATTGAGTTTTCAGTGCTGTCTGACCTTCAAGCCTATTTCAGTGCAGAACAACTTGATGAATTCAGGCTCAGCACATTGTGCCACTTATTTAATTGCCTACATGTAAGCTCATTAATGTTAGTTTGTATGGTACCGTGGTAATCCTGAGCAATATAGTTCAAATTGTTGAATGTGTGTGAAATTTTATGTCGGTTGAAAGGAGAATGTATTTATTTTCAAATTAATTATGTATAAATGATAATTATTTATTATACATGGTGTATAGGACAAAAGACTATAAGTTATGATTTATTCATGTATGCTATTGCCTGTGTCTCTGAAGGGAAGAATGCAAATGAAACAAAATAATAATTCTTTCAGAAATCACTGATGTTTTCCTTCATCTAAATGAAAATAAATAAATTTGAGATATTTCTCCATCATCAAACTGACAGACTGAGGTTCTGACAGGGTTAACACCATGCAGTCTAAACATGCTTTTAAAATGTAATATGACTGTGGTTCCTGATAAATATACTAATTTACACAAGGAAACACATTTTTCATTAAATGTTAACAACAGCAAATATAAATGTGCAGCTTAGTGTAATGCAGTCAAATCTGACCTGCCTATTTTCGGCAAACATGTCAACAATCTGCACACAATCTATAATTTATAATGCAGACACGCGTCTGTGATACTGTTTTCTTTTGTTCTCTCTGCTTACCGCACACATTGTCTTTCATTTCTTCTTTTTATAACACGTGTACTCTCAGAAATCCCTCTGCTATTGTCCTACAGCGGGAAGCTTAAAAAAAAAAAAAAAAAAAAAAAAAGATGCATAGGGAACATTTTGTCTCTCTTTCTTAGTTCAAAAGCTGCATGGCAAGCACACAGTGGCGCAATTATCAGGGACTGCTGGTTGGCCTGTAATATCTCTGATTATAAGGGTTTCTGCCCCAGCTCAGGCAGACTGGCGGGGTAAAAGCTGACAGACAGACATGACCTTGAAGCACATTCTGCATCAGTCTTTTGTCCAAAAATTGGACTGTGCTCTTCATGAGGTGCATTCAGTGAACATTCAGTATGTCCTCATTAGCATAGCATAGGACTAACAACTTGATTTCAGAACATGAATTCCAAAGATAGTATTGCACAGTCATATATGCCACAGATAAACTGTTATGTGTGACAAAGGCCATATTCTATGCCTTGTGCTATAGTAAAGGTTTGTTTATGTTTAAGCACAAAAACAATTTGTTTAGTTTTAGAGACAGATCATGGTTTCATGTCTGTCATTATGATTACAATAATAAACACATCATTATGGCCGTGGAACAATTGTGACTGTTGGTTTGAAATGGTAACAAACTACTCTCATGCTAATGTCCAGTGTTTTGTTGAACCCATCCATCCACTCCAACCTACTCCCTGTGCAGACTCACTCCATAACAGCATCACCTGACTTTCTCCTTTTGACACTTGAATGCAAACATGTTGGATATGTTTTGATACATGGCTGATACTGTCTCACACAGCTGCTAGAGGTCACTTAACAGAGTGTACCTTTAGGTCATAATAAGCTGCTTCCATAAACAACCTACAGGGTTGTTTATGGAAGCAGCTTTACCTATCCATTTTTGACTCTCACATTCAAGTGTAAGTCATAACTTACACCCAAAACTGATTCAGGTCGGTGGGGAGTGTGTCCTCTGTGCAGTCAGCCTACTGTGGCTGGTAATTTCTTGTTTACTATGGACAATAAATAGACCACAGGTCACCCTCAGACTAATTCATATTCCTATTTGTGCTTATTTCCCTCCTTGTAGATATATCTTTTAGTGTTGATACTATTAATAGATTAAACAGTAACAGACAGTGACAGCATTTTTTTGTCATTTATTGATCCAAACCACCAACCATTCTGTGGTCACACCAACCATTCTGTTTTCTCTGTTTTATATCACTGTAAACTGAATTACTTTGGGTCGGGGACAGTTGGTTGGACAAAACAAGACGCTGGAGATGCCACCTTAGACTCTAGGAAACTGTGATGCACATTTTTGATGGTAAATAGACCAAATGATTAATTGCGAAAATAGGTACAAACTTTCCATGTACATTGCAGATGTTCTGCCAAGGGCACGCAAGTCCATAAGAGTTTACTATCTACAAGAGGTGCACCAGTTCTTTACAGTGCAACAATGTGTGGTTTCTAGTAAAGTGTGACATAGCAGTCCAGGGCCATATTTTCCTATGCATCATTTGGTGAAATCATGAAATATCTTTAGATGTATCATTTTACAACAAAAAGAATCAGTCCAGTTTAAACAATTGTTAGAGAGATAAGTAACCAATGAACTGAATAGAGTGATTGAAAGATAGTTATTAATCTAGAGGCCAAGGGTAAAAATGATAACTTGCATGAACTATTTGATCTCTGCAAACTTTATTTAACATAAGCCTGTAGCAAAGATGGAAGTTTTAACTTTTTACCCATGAGAAACTGATTTTATTTTCCTTTGAGCTCTGAACCTAAACACAATTTCATGGTCAATGAGTAACCTTCACAAACAGCCCCACACCATCTTAATATTTAATATTTTCAATTTTTCATCTATAACTTGACCTTTTTATTCGAAGTTTCCTTCAGCAGCCAGAGGCCTACTACTTGTCTACACTACAACCAAAGTATTATAATTTTTTGCACTTAAATCCAAGGTATAGCAGCCTACTTTCATCAGAGGGGTCAAGTGGGAGATAAACTTTAAAATGACCTGCTCTGCTTTAGAAGTAGGACTGAAGCATATTAGTCGGCAAGAAAATTATAGTCAGCATATTTATCCTGTTGACTTTCATTTCAGCAGAAATAAGTTGTTTTTGACAAAATTCAGTCAAGTGTATCCCCTTTAAAGGGCATCTCTTCTCTACGGCCCTGATAATTTTTGGTGACACTTTAAAGTTTCATGGAAAGAAAATGTGAATATTTTTTGCAGAGAACTAAACAGTGGACAGACATGGCAAAAAAGTGGGTCACGCGTAAATCTTAGTCCAAGTGGAATAAACCACTTCATGAATCATGCAGATACTGTAGAGCCGGGCCCTACCGTACATACACTGTGTGACAGACAGTAATTGCTTATGTGTGCATGTGCATCTGAAAGGAGTCTATTTTGTGTGTGTGTGTGTGTTCATGTTTGTGTGTGTTTCAGTTTTCATGTGCGCCTGACATTTTCACACAGTGGCCTTGTTCTCCTTTATTCCAGAAAAGAGATTTTCCAAAATATGAATGATTATATCACATGAGGATTTCTAAAAAGACATTTTCATTTTTAGCATGTGCACTGCCTGAAGAAGTTAATGACCTACCAATCTGCAACATAATCTATACATTCATCCATCATGGCACATTTTTATCTATGCCATTTCTTCTCTGGGAGAAACACAATAAGCCCCAGTAGAACCATGACCTTTTAACTTTACACCTCAGTCTTAAACAAAGGAGATATAATACGTTAAGTAGTGAGTGTGCTACTAGGTGGATTTTTATATCTTTGACTAGCTGCTTACTCCTGTTTCTAGTCTTTACACTAAGCTAAGCTAACTGTCTCTTGGCTGTAGTTTAACACTTAACAGGCAGATATGAAAGTGGCAGTGATCTTCATCATCTAAGTGTCCCTAAATGTTGCACTATTCCTTTAGGTAAGCTGAAAATCTCAAGCATACATAATTTAATTATAAACAACTAAAAAATGAAGACCTACTGGTGTAATCTGTGTAGTTTTATGTTTCCAACAAAAGGATATGCTGATGAAAAAACTGCACATAATTCTAAAGGACTTGTCCTCAGTTCTGGTCTTTGTCTCCATATTGTTCTTTCTTCACCTTGTCTGAATGCATTAGGAATGCAGAACTGAACATTTTGGAAGGTTTAATTTTACAGGCCAGCATCTCTGAGCACATGGTGATGAAACCCTCAGGAGTGACCCATCCATATGTCTCACTGTAAAGCCTTTGTCCTCATACAATATCAAGTCAAATTCCTGACATGGGAGGGGTTATGCACATTAGTGCAAACAAGAATTCCTGGACTGCGCCTGTAGAGGTTAAATCCCCCTCCGTCTGTTCTCCCTATTATCTATTACAAAAGTCCTGGGGGCTAGACTGAGCCGGATGGAACAAGGCATGAACAGGATTCTGTGGAGGTGTGACATATCAAAGAGATTAAGATTACAATCTCACTTCATCCCCCCTGAGTTAGACAAAGGCAAGAGGATTCACAGGGCGGTTGTTCTCATTTGCATATATGTGAGAATATGCACAGGAGGAAAAAATAAATAAAACCAAACACACAGAGAAGAACGTATAGAGGTGGCTGGAATTACAGAGAAGAAATCTTAAAGAACGTGTACTCCATCTGACTCATTTAAACCAAGACACAACAACATCATTTGCAAAAGATGGCACATAATGAAAGCACTTCATTCAAACCTTGCGAAGAACAAACACATTAGACAGATCAAAGTGCCAGTGAGCAGCAGAAATTTGACTGATTTGCCGTCAACATCAGAGAAAGTCTCATGTTTTGATACCTCAAAATCAATGCTTCTCATCTAATCTAATCATACTACTCTGACAAAAGCCTCTAGCAATGTAATTAAGTCTCTCTGAAAGTCCATGCTGTGACTGGCAGATTGTTGACTGCTTAACAGTGCAGAGTCACAGGAAATGAGGCAAAATAGCATGAGACATGAGTTATTGATAACAGTAATTATCTGAGACCAGTGCAAGCTGTTCATGGTAATTTAAGTAATTTGGATCCCTTGATGGCAACTCATTTAGACTCCTTGTTTCAGGTAACTGTTCTAAGTAATAGATAACACAGTTTGATAGAAATTGTATGAATCTAAAACATGCATGGTGAATATCAGGCTTTGCTGTCAGTCATTGTAGTTATTGTAGAATAGGGCTGTGAATGTTTTCTACCGATACATTTTCCAGTTTGGTTTGTACACTGGTACCCAAAGCTTCCAGAAAATAGCCACAGTCTCACACTCTGACAACAAAAGCTCTCACTCTCTCTTGGCTACTTTTGTGAGTTAACTGCCAGCAATCAAGATAAAAGCATTACAGCCTTAAACAGTAGTTCAAACTCAACCAAGCGCTGCAACAAAGTGTAGCTTGCTCTCAGCTGTGCGGGTGGTAAATGACATGTTTTTCTGTTTGTACAAGACCTGATTTTCTCACTGCTTGACTTGACCTGGCTGCTGGTGCCATTGTTCCTTGCATACTTGCTGCCCTCAACACTTTCTGTTCATGCCAGACTGCTACATGCAGAAGAATACTGAAGATACTACTCGCCAGAATCGTTCATTCAGTATACCGGTCAAATTCAGTGCTCGTTTGGCTGTGGATACTATTCCTGGCTGCCTGTATAGTTTGGTGAGACACATTGCTGTTGTTTGTTTGATGGTTAGAATACTTACTGTGTGTGTTGACTTATCTCTGCTACTCTCATGATACAAACATACATGTTTGAAGATTTTAACTGGAAAAAAAAAACTTGAAAGTTTACACTATTTAGTAGTCCTGAACCAGGGTATACCACACCATTAGACTCAGACTTCCTGTTTCTACTCTTGAATCAATTAGGCCTTTTAAGTGAAGACACTTTGATATGTCACAGTATGAAAAAAACTGTGTAAATAATCAAATTAATGATGGCTAAATTGTGTTTCCTTGCTTCAGTTTCAGGGTCCTTGTATTGTGCATGCTGGCTCACTGTCACACTGTCATTTCTTACTGGGACACTTGAATGGCCTGTAGTTCATTCAGAGAATTTAAAACTGCAAGATGGGCGACCAAAATTTCTGACATGCCAAAAGTCCAACTGATTGCAGAGAGAGAGATCATTCAGGCAGTTAATCAGGCAATGTGACTCCCCCCCTGCATGTCAAACAAATGTAAATGTAAATGTAAATTTGGGCTTTATGTTTGCACAGGTTTACAGGATGTGAATTTAGCTTTGTTTTCACTGGTTCAAAGGTGGTAATTATTTAAAAGTTCATCACAAAATAACAATGAAGAAATATTCCTACATTTTATTTTGTGACTTGAAAAGGGGGTTTAACATGAATGCAGAAACAGGAAGACCTGCAGCTGATGAGAGAAAGCTACAGATGGTCCATTAAGCATGACATTCATCATGAACTCAGGGTTTCTTTTTATAGTGACTGAAAGGTCTTGAAGACACTTGTTTTCCTGAGTCTGCACTTAAGACCACTCCTGTATGACCTCTATCTCAGACATACAGTATAACAGGGCTCCCTCTCATTCATAATGCATTTGAGGACACAGAGTCTCCACCAGCTCTCTGAAGACACATGAGCTGACTAATAAAAACTGATATTTAAAAATGAAAGTTCATCTCTGCTACGAGGATTAATGGCCATCCCAGTGGTGGTCACACAGAGTAGATGATAACTCAACAATGAGTTCAGAAAAGTCTCCTGTGGCTGCTGTTGTATTTCAGCCATTTGATTCTTTCCTTCTGGTATGAAACTATTCTTTAAAATGCTTTTTCCATCATCTGACTTGAAATTTGATTAATTTTCCTTAATGAGGTATAAAGATGTGAGGATGTATTTGCCTTCAGTACACATCTTCTGATAAGGGTGTGTGTTTTCAGTTTGGAAATCCAATCTGCAGACATCAGGAAGAGATGAATTACCTGTGGAAGTCAGTATGCCTCACCTGGTTTTATCTACACACATCCAGTTAATTCTACAGCAAGTGAGCTTGGCCGAAGCCCAGATCATTATCTAACTATCCATTCAGCTGTGTCACAGTCTTATTTAAACAAATGGCCCTTACTGAACCTTTGGCTTTGCTCCAGTTCACTTGTCAGGAGTCAAACTCTGGGAAGAGAAAGCAGCTCAGCAGCTGTGTTTATGGCTGCAGTCCCACTACAAATCTGTTCAACAAATATGCTTTCAAAACTTAAGGACTTCAATGGAGAAACTCCAACAAGTAGATCAACCGAGCAGAAAATGAAGTGATTACATTCAAAAACAAAATGCTTGAAAAATGATTCATAATATGACAAATTTATTTCTTGTGTAAATGAGTGATTGTTTGGAAGTACCCTTTATGTTCTTAAAAACAGTGTTACATTGCCTCTCAGAGATTTAAATAAAAAAAGGGAAACACAGATACACACACATACTGTATATGACAAAACAGCCAACTTCACTATGTGGTGGCCCCAAGTGGTAGTGGGAGGTAAGTGAATTTTTGATATATTTCATTCCAGACTATTCTCGCATAAATTCCTTCTTTTATCAGTGGTGATGGGGATTTTTAATTTTTTTGCAGCAGACTTTGTTAACCTCGAAATTCACTGTTTCTTTTGAGTAAGTGCAGGCTTAGACAGGCATTTTAAGCTTTTCTGGGTTGTTTGTTGTGAGGAATTACCCACACTTACTATTAACCTCCTTATGATATTGAACTTTCAAGGACACAATTTGCTGTTAAAAATACAGCAAGTGTTGCATTTTGATGGGTTCACATCTTGTTATGAATCATATGAATACAAAATCCAAATTTAACACCTGAAACTAAATCAATTTTGAGCATTTGTCACAGGTGTGAAATTGTCATAATTTTTTGTATTTTTTTTCTCATGTCTCTGTACTGAATCATTACTTAAAGACAAAGTGAGTTTTATATTCATATCCTAAACCTCCTCAATTTCAGTGAGACTTGCTCCAATTATTCAATTCAAATTCCCCAAACTCTCTTAACTGCAGGAATGTGTCATAAATTGCTCATTTCAGCCTGATGAATTCCAGCTGTCCATGAGGTATGTGTTCATGACATTTGACCATTAGCATAATCTACATCTGAACTGTTATATATTACTCCAGAAATATTACTCCATATACATTACTCCAAGATTCATTCTCAAAATGTCACCAAAGAGTAAGAACTTTACAGTGTGAAGTTTGAATTACTGTCAGAACTCAGCAGATGGTAACGCAGCAAATTCAGCAGTGTCAGAAGTCATATTAGGTCACTCCAGGAATAAGAAAACGTTAATACATCTATAGGCGATGTGTCATTGCAGAGCTGAAATGAAGTTGGTTTTATTGATGTTAGATGCCAAGAAATATCTTGTTAAAGTGGTGAATGATTAAAATGAGAGGCGGTCAAGTTGATGTAACAGTAATTGATGACAGAATACATTCCATTACAGGTGATGTTATGCTGTCAGGTGCTATAACAGGGCATGTTTACCTGGACAATGACCTGCATAGAGACCCTGAAGCAGCTGTTTTGTCGAATTTTGTGTGTTGTGTGCTGTCGTGCCAAAATGATGCTAAAAACATCTTTAAAAACATCTTTTTTAGCATTGGAGGCCTGGACTTCTCTTAAATTCAGTCCTTGTCTGAAATAATAATAAAAAAAATTAAATGAGAAAATTGATGAATGCAACATGTTCCTTTAATGAAGAGTGAATCTGTTCAAAGAGTGCTTCTTGTATAAGGCCCATTATTTGCTATGTGAAGATAATGTTTTAACAAATAGGACCTAGATGTAAAATCAATAACATTGAAACAAACCAATCTTAAACCTTTTGACTACTATAACTGTTTAAGGACAGCAAATAAAACCCAAAACATCAGCTCACTTTTCCCCAATGTCGTCCTAATATGCAGCAGATCATAAAATGTACGAGCGTACACACCCTGTTGTTAAGGCAGCCTGAATATTCACCACACATGCACCAAATTCACGTTCACCTCCAAAGTGACTCATTAACTTAGTATCGATTGGGCCCTGCTGGGACGACTGTGGGCCATGTTCTGCTGTCAGAAATCAGCAAGATAAGAGAGAGGAGGGAGAGGGAGAGAGGAAGAGAGACACACATAGTGAAAGAGCGAGAGGAAATTAATGTGGTACAGCAAATGAGACAGATAGAAAGAGGAAAAGATAGAGGGAGACAGAGGCATCACATGCATTCATCTGTATGCTAACAGCAGTGTGTGTGTGCTCATGTGTGTGGAAACTTACTGTAACCTATATACTGGATAATAATATAATTACAGAAAGAAAGATAATGAATTATACTGTTTAACACCTTACTAGCTAGATTAATGTCATCTAAATGAGCAAGGGAGTGTGTGATGGACATGTTTAAGTACATATACAGCAGCACAATGACAGCCTAATCCAAAGATTTAAGCGTAAGTAGGGATGACTGTGTTGCTTAATGTTGTTACAGACAACAATGGCTCCCTGCAGGTGATGCTTATTGATTTTGGTGATGTATTTGGTGAAACAGTTAGACAACTATTGAATGATTTACCATGAAATTGGACATTCATGTTTCCCTGACGGCTTGTCCCAGGGTCTAAGGACAGGGGATGTTCAGATTGTAAATGGAGGAAAATGTGTGATATTACACTTTTGTTTTGTCCTAATTAGCAAATGCTAGCATGCTAACATGCTAAACTATGACAGATGAACATAAACATTAGCTTTCTCAATGTGAGCATTTTAGCATGCTGATATTAGCTGCTAGCATGGCTGTAGACTCATAGTCTTAATAAACACACATTAAAATTATAGTTTACTTTGAAGTTTACTACTGTAAATAAACCTATAAAAGAAATTTTAATAATATCTAAATCAGGGAGTAGGAACTGAAAATTTCTGACACTGATGACCCCTAGTGGGAGTATTAAAAAATGCACCCAGGCAGACAGCCTTGTAACGCTACAGGAATGCCACCCTGGGACAATGAATGAATGGGGTGAGAGCAACACATAGAAGGCAGCAATTTTCAGCAACATTGTCTCAGCTCCCTACAGACTTTTTTCAAATACACATTTTACATATAGACTTATAATGAGCTACGAAAAGCTAGGCTTTTGCTGAGAGCTCCAGAAAATATTCACATTTGAACAATGCCTGGTAACTCACTTAGTAAACATTATGCAACAGGTGCAGAGGACCATAGGATGTCTCGTTCCTGTTAGTCTCTCCTTTGACTCACGTTTCAAGGTCATAGGACTACTAAAACATAGACTTAAAATATGCTTTTCTTATATTGTGCAACTGATTACATTTGAATGGAGCAGATAATATTAATAAATTAGCTTCAATTGCTTTTTAGAGCCAATCTGTGTGTTACAAGATAAACAGTTTGACAGGAGGTCCTACTGTTGAATCCTATTAGAAGTTGACATTTTAATTTGCAGGTGGATCATGTATTGTGCCTTTGACTCCTGTCTCCTGTTAACATTTGTAGCAGCTTGTAAGTACAGCATCAAGTTTGTTTGTGTTTAACAAACACAAACAAGAGACTGCTGACAGGTTCACAGGCCCTTGAAAAGACCAAAATATGAAGAACAGATGTAGCAAGGGCAAATTTTCAGTAGCTCAGGATTGTCAGTGCCTACAGTTGTGCTCTGACCTCTCTTTAACACACACACACCAGCCCAGCATGCAAAGGAATTACATAAATTCTGGAAGATTCTGCACCCCACAATTTATGTTCAGTGCCGACGCAGTTGGAAATGTTCCTCTTATATTTCAAGGCAGCAAGTGAGGCAACATTCAGACTGACTTTAGCCCTGTAAGAAAAATGAAGCCCTCTCATTCATTTGAATGGAGCCAGCCTGGCATTGCAGCAAGGATGTCATCACAGGGTCATCCAACAAAAAAAAAAAACCCTTAACCTTGCTCAACTTTTACTGGAATATAATGTGACATCATCCTGCTGCATTGACCAATCAAATACAAGCAAGAGTGCATTTTTGGTGGATCACTTTGTAGCATTCTGTCTTGATAACTTTCCAAAGTTGTTAAACCTTGTCTGTGAGTATTACAAACCACTGTGCAGTGTTTTGGCACCTGATAAGCCTCTTAAATGCATTAATGTGTTACCCCAACTGGATGCCATTAACTATATTTCATTGTCTCGCCAGTATCTAAACAATATGCCCCCACCAACGCAGCCACCTGCATAGTTTTAATGCAGTGCTGTTTTTGGTTCAAATCCCTGCTATGGATGTGGAAGTGGAAGTGGGAGTGGATGTTCAGCACATCTGACTTTCTTGCAGAAGACTGGTGTTTGCATCTGTCAAAGACCTGCAATTAATGTAACCATGCCAATAACCATGACTCACACATAACAAAGCCACATTTAAAAAAACATGCATGCCATTCCTCGATACTCCATTGCCTCTCTAGTTCTCTCTCTCAGACACACACACAAACACACTCAGGCACTTGTTCTTGCGCTCCTTATAATAGAAAGGATAAATTTGTCTGTTTGTTTGTTCCTCAGCTCTTCTGCGCTCTTCATTATTGCAGCCTTTTGCTCGAGTGGCTATGCAGACACTCAGGATTGGCTGCAGTCCTAAACCTCACTGGCCCAATCTCCCCTGCATGATTGAATAGGCTAAGCCTTATCTCCCCCCGGTCAATATCATATACCTGCCGGTGCTAAGCGATTGCCTTTCTCCCCATGTAGATGCTTGTCAAATTGAACGAGGACTGGAGTTTATTGATTGGGTGATAACAGAGGTGGCAATTGAAGGATTGGGTGAATTTAGGTCGCTCCAGACGGTCCTGGGGGTGGTGTGACTGGGTCCTTGAGCAGCTACATATAATATGTGCCTGCCAATGTCTCTGTCTATCACCGTGTGTTTTTTTGGCAATCTCTCTGTGCGTGCAAGGACAAGTACTCATACTGTAAGTCCATGGACACAAGGTACATGGCAGGTGTGTTTCTTCTCAGGTCCATTTTTTTCCATTATCTCAACTCATTCAGCAGCTGCAGGCTTTAATATGTGTGATCATATTGTGTCCGTATCATCTCATCCCCTCAGTAGCTACACGTTATAGCTGCCTTCTGCCAGACAGTAATCATGGGTAGTTTTTGTATAGAATATCACAACATTTCTAATGTGTCTGTGGTCTGCACACCCTTTCCCAGAGATGTCTGGAAGAGAAATACCAATGAGTTATACTTTTTATACTTTTTACTGAGTCTCTTTGAGGTCCAAACTCAAGCTACCTTTGAATGGCTTGACCTCCCCACACTCACACAGACATTTCTAGTAAAAAATTCTAGTTAATCACAATTTGGATTGAGATTTATGCCTCATTTTTTATCACTTATGATGACAACACAGTCAGCAAAATGATTACTGAACTCTTCTATATATAGAACATTTCTATAACAAGTTGCAATGGGTGAAAAAATGAGCAGTCAGACAATCAGACAGGTTGTCAACAAGACAACAGTTGAGTCAGGTTATCTGAGTCACTTTTTGGTGGGTAAAATACAATGTGAGCGTAGCCTAAATATTGATAAGAAAACATGTATAGGAAAATGAAAACAGGTTTGGTAACAATTTTACTATTCATCTTTGTTTTCTCTTCCAGATATATTTAACTAGCCTGGTGGTTGTCTGACCATCTGGCAGCTTGTGTCTCTTGCTGCATTTTGCTTCTTTTGGGTCAAATTGCTGCTTTGCCAGATCTAAGTGGTTAAGTTAGTGAGTATATTAGTAGAAATGATGAAAAGTAAAATCAAAGTTGTAATAAAGGGAATCACTTAAAGGAATATTATTTTTTGGGGCAAATGTATATTTATGTTTATGAAGCACATTGGTCACATTTTTTTTCACCAAACATTATTTGGTTTCAGGACACCCACCCACCCGTGTCTCTTGCCTGGATAAGTCATATCTTAATGACAATTTCTAGCTGTTCACAAGCCTGAATCAACCTCCCAATCATTAGTTTTCCAGTTGGGGCATCCCTCTGACCTGCAGTTCAAACTGGCATGTTCATGTGATAAAATTCCATCTCATCAAAAAAGAAGTGAGAGCACCATCTTTGTGCTTTAACAGCAGTTAAACATTACTGTAAAATCAGACCAGATGATACTTGTATTCCATAATCCATCCAGTTCTGTCTGTGCCTCATTAGTTGGCTGACCTAATACTCTAACCACAGGGCAAAAAGAAATTTCCCATCTTTAGTAGAAGGTTTTATTAGAGCAGAAATGAGATCTACAGAAACATGATGAAAAAGACAATTTGTACAGGGTGTACCCCGCCTCTCGCCCAATGTCAGCTGGGATAGGCTCCAGCCCCCCCGCGACCCTTAACAGATAAGCAGTATAGATTATGGATGGATGGATGATGAAACAGAGCAAAAGTCTGTAAAGAGCCTTCCCTCCACAAAGAATGCCTTTTCTGCACTATATAAACCACAATGTGAGGCCCTGGAAGGCTTTCCTTGTATTTGATATGAGGGGTTTGCACTGTGGAACTGCAACCATTTTTACAACAATAAAATGCACACAAAAGGAGCTGGTATGTTAGCTACCTAAATTAAATAAGGAGACAGGATGGAGTGATTACTCCAACAGACTAGAAGTACGGATGAGGGGGTGAAGTGTTCCAACTGGTTTGATGATTTTCCAAAATGAGTGACCAGTCTCATTAAAATATCCTCTCCCAGGTAATAACAGGTTTCTGTACTCATCAAACTTGATACCAGTGCTTCTTTCTTTATCTATTCTACTTGAAAACCCATAATAAAGCAGGTCAGTACATGTGATAGTTGTCCTATCCCATTTACCTGATAGGTCTATGGGACAGTAGCAAAAAGACAGATAAAAAAGATTATGTGGTATGAAAACTGCACATACCCTCTAATTCGGTATGTGTGTTAACATGTACTCAGGGTGTAAATGAGATTGAAGCTGCGAGTGCAAAAAACAATATCAGCATGGACACAATCCATGCTAAGCATTTTCATCTGCATGCATGACCAGCCCAGAGGTACAAGCTGTTGGAAAATAAATCTGGAATTGATTCATCTTGCTGTAATAATAATTTAACCTACCAAATGTGGTCATAATTTGCCTCTGTCCACATGTGAAAACTCCCAACTGTTCACATGACATTACCAACAAATTGCAGGGGATAACGGATTAGTGGGAAATAACAAAACTGTTCTTACTGGCCATCAGGAGTTTATACATAGTGTCATTTGCAGCCCAATGCAGGCAAATCCCCTATATTGGCTGGGAAAATGCATAACTTCTAATTGTAACATAGTGGGGGCTTAATTGAGAAAAAAATATATACAAGAGCATAAACAGTGCAGCTAGTAAATTACTGTATTGAAATTTGATCATCACCAGCTGGATGTATATTTTAATTTATTTTAAGTTAATAGTAGTTGATAGTGTCACATCTCTGCGTCTGTGTTTTCTAATCCAAAGCATTCTGTGGCTGGACTCCCCAAACTGATCATCAAGCTAGAATACTAAACTACCCCAAAACAGATGTTGACGTTCAATTATACTGTAGACTCTGCAGGACACACAGTCAGGGTAAACTAATTTAGGAAACATAGAGACGCTTTGTAGTGTTTTTCTACCCCACAAATTGTAGATAAAAAGCCCCACTTACACTTCCTAACTCTACTAGAAAAAGTTTCAGTGGGACGCCCTTTAACGGTCTTATTGTTGCAGGGCGCTGGCATGCAACAATGCAAACAGTGAGTCTGGAAAAAAAGGTTGAATGAGCAGGCAGAAAACACTGCAGAACTTATGACAGTAATTTCATACTTGATGTAGCCACATCGACCTTTTCTACCATAATAGCTGTAAGAAAAACAAAACATCTTGTTGTCAGGGAGCCAGAGGAATGGCAGCACTAAGCGACTTCATATTTCCACAGCTTTCATTTTATACCTCCGAGTTTATAAAGAACCCAAATCACAATCAAAAACCAGTTCTCACAATATGGGACCTTTAACTTGCCTACATGGAATTTCAGGCTTTAAAATGGAAGTTTAAATGTGCAAAACAAACATCCACATTTTAATGGACACAGTTAGCTGTTTATCAACTCAGTGTACAATTGCATACTGTGAAACCTGGAGCTCTGAATTTTTAGTCCAAAATAGTAAAGTGAGTAGGCTAAGGAGCAGGTGTAAAACATAGGACCTACAGACAATGCTGACAAAACACTATTCTGAACACAGCTTAAGGCCCAAATTCTTCCACGGCTTTAAAAAATTTCTACAAGCGCTTTTGATGTATTTTTACAGCCTCCATATGACACCAACCTGATGTAATGACCAGTTGGGAGAAATTAAGCTGCATTTACTCCTCACTACAGAGTGACAGACGGGACATAGAGAGGTCCCCTACTGACCAGTTTGGGTATTGCACCAAAACAACAGGTCAATAAAGAGTAACAGTAACTTAAATTATACAGCAGCAAAAGGTGGACCTCAAACATGCAACACCAAATGACATACAAACTATAACAAACTACTTGTGCATCTGTTTTCCATGTTATTCAAATTATGTCAGAAAGTCACCAAATAAACTTCTTACTGTTTACTGTCCCTCCTGTAGGTCATCCCCCAACCCTTCCTTGTCATTGGGATACCCTTCAGCAAAAACTCGATGCTGAATAATTCCACTGTAGCTGCTCTGTTGCCAACACTACAAGGCTTTGGTCAAATTAATGCCCCAGGTGGAAAGGAATGAATGTAAAACAGGACGGAGCCGAAAAAGGGTGCATGGTCAGCAAAATCCTCTTTGAGATAAATTAAGGTTAAAGAAATAGTCCAGAGGGCAGCCAAACACCTGAACTGGGTTACTGCGCTACATGCTCAAGATGAGGCGAGAAACCGAAATGACTCAGGGTTTGAACTTCCTAAACATAAACATATGGATTATTTCGCATCAGTCCAGTAAGAGCTTCATTCACATTAGTATTTTTGCTATTGATGAGGTCACATGACAAGGAGAAGCACAGGAACAGACCTGGTGGTTATAATTACCAGTCTTTAATTTCCTCTTTGTGATAACATGTCAAAATGATAAGAGCAAAAAAGACAGTGTAGTTCAATGTTCAGCTGCCTACATCCATTACTGTAAGTCTCAGTGTACTTTGACAGATAGAGTCTTTTCTTAGAGATTCAAAAAGTCTAATAATGTCCCTGCCATTACTGAGTCAAAATACTGGAGAACAAGCTGTCAGTAAGCTATGATGTCAGCATCACAGGATCTGTGCTCATTGTCCTTTTATCAATTGTCTAAAAGAGAAGACCAATAATGTTCTTCTTCTGCTGCCCTGTTATTCCTTGTTGCAAGTCAATTTCACTCTAAATCATAACACTCTACCTGGTTTTCATCTGTGGAGATAGAGGCAGATATTAAAATGTTCATATCAGCGAGGGAAAACGATCCAAACAATGAAATTTTTATTTTCTTGTCAGTGACAAGCTCAACATCTCGTTTTCATTTAGTAGTCGTGCTTAAAGGTGAAACTGATTGATTTTCTGTCCTGTTTGCCATTCTCTCCCCACACCATTTACATTGTTCTTGAATCAGTAACAATAACCTTTTTTCCTCTGCCCCTCTTTCTTTTTTCTACCTTCATTTTTTGTGCCTAATAAATGTCTTACCCTAAAGGCTTCCTTCTTTGTTTCATCACTAGCCTGAAAGTGGCAGGTAAGGAGAATGTGGATTTAAAGGAATGGTAAGTTGTAAGAGAGGGAGACAGGAGAAGACAAAGCAATAGAGTGAGAGATAGAATGAGAAAAAGGGGTGGCATGAAAGAAAGAGGGAGGGTGATGGAGAGAAAACCCCTCCCCAGGTTAATAGAAAGGCTCCGGTGTAAATGAGTGCACAGCACCGGGGCAGCTGCCTGAAAACGAGAAGAAGAGGAAAAGAAAAGGGAAAGGGGAGGTGAATCAATGTAACAAACAGGGTGAAGGAAGGAGCCATGAACTATTAATGAGAACCCATTTTGCCTGATGGGAGGAGAGACAGGATAGAAAGGTCAGTGAATTGCCAGGCTGGGATGGTTTGCTGCAGAAACACACCAGAACACTGATGAGCGTCGTATCAGAGGGAACATTGACCAGACTAGCCTGCGGCACATCTGAGTGAGCATTGTGCTGAAATGATGTCTTAGAGAGGAGACAGAGACAGGCGGGGAGGGACAGAAGTGAGCAAGGACATATGGGTCAGTGCAGCAGATGCTTTGTGCTGTAGTCAACCCTTTTATTCAGTGCGGTGATTGGAGAATTCTCCATCTTGAAGTTGTCATGCGTAGCATTTTGAAACAGATGAATCAACACCACATCTGACAAATTCTAATTACTTTTTATGAGAACAATGAAATGAAATGACAATGTGAAAACAAAGTGACAATGTGTAAGGGAGAATTATCGCCCAAATCTGCAGCTCCCCTTGGCTTTATATTGCATTTCAGCTCAATATATTGTTTGGATGTCCTGTGCACACATTTATTGTTTTGATTCACTTTCACTAGTTTCCAACAAGTCCCCCAACCTAAACAACAATTTAAGTTGCCTCAGATATGCCCTATAGTAGTCTTTGTTGCCAGGGGGAAAATAATAAACATGCAGACAAGGCTGTGGAATGGTCATGGATAATAGAAATAATGTTTCACACAGGAATGAACTTGACAATCACTGCACAGAGCAATGAGCTACATTACTCCTTCATGTGGTTTTTGGTTAAAATATGCTGGGCAGCTTCAAGGGAAAAACAACCTTACTGTACGATGGCAGTGAGATAAATGCTACTATGATGAATGTTACTTCTACTCCCTGGAGCAGCACTATAGACTTAGAAGTTATCTGACAATACCTAACTAATGTACAGCTGTTTGTTTCAGAATTCAAATTTAATCTGACAAAATGTCTTTCAATTAAAAAGAGATATCTCTTGTCTCTGTAAAGGACTGATAACATTTAACACTTTTCAGTATGAACCATGGGGCCTTAAAGGATTTTTCTCAATGTCACTCTTGAAAGAAACTTGGAGTTCATAGTGTCATGTAATTAAAATCTGAGATGAAAAAAAAAAACTATAAGGGTCTCAATCTGTAAGTGAGGTGTCTCTTGGGTTTGAAGGCATTTCATATCCTGTGGCCATGTTTCTTTATTCATTCGAAGTCTGATAGAAATCTTGTCAATTACACATTTTTTGTGACAGCCTAAAAAGTTTAATCTTTTGCCCTTGCTCTGGTTCGTCTGTTCAGAAGGGACTGTTTAAAATACCTCTAGTGTAAAGGCTCACATTTGAATAGATCCTCAAGATAAGATCAGGGAAGGATTTAAAGGATTATAGACGTCATTATCCCACCCTGTTTTTATTGATGGAAACAGTAGAGAAAAGTGGCTAAAAGGGGACACCCGTTCCTTCTCATCTGAGAAGAGAAATGACTGGCAGAACACTGCTGCAGGTCTTTCTGAAAAATTAAATAATGTGATTGTCTCGTTGGCGGGGAGCTAAAGGACTTGTGTTGAATGGGTAATCCTGTTGTTGGGCCAAGTGAAAAGGAAAGCTTTTAAAAACATATTATCCTGAACAATGAATCCACCCAGGGCGATATGTGATACATGAGGAGGATTGCATGGACTTGAAAGATATCTTTTTTTCTATGCGGGTGAAATGTAAAGGAACCACATTGCAATTCTCTCCTCCCAGTTCTCTCATATTCAATAAGCCCACTTTTGGCGAATGAGATGTGAAATTGCCTGCTATCAATATACGGCCCCTTGGTAAAAAGCATTTTCAGATCTCTCCGAATTGGATTGTTCCGCCATTCATTTTTGGTCCCTGAGTTAATGACCATTATGAATGCAGAGCTAGTCAGGCAGTGACCATGACTCCAGAAGTGTTTAATAGGCCTGCAGGGAGAGCCAGGTAAGTAATCCAGAACTAGCCATGTGAAAGAAAGGACATCGTTTGATAATTTAGAAGGAGTTTTTTATAGAGGGGAGAGAGGGTCGAGTAGGTGAGGAGGAGGTAAAGATGGACTGAGGAAGTGCAGAATTGTTTGTTGCATTCCCTTGCCAGGAGAGCAGTTTTTGGAAAGAAATTTTTTTTCAAAAAAGATTTTTCTCCTATAAAATATAATATTTCTTTTATTCAAAATAGATTTTGGCCTTTAAATAATAGTGTTTTTGTCAGTGGCACTTTTGAATAGAGAGAACGAGACTGAATGACAGCATCTGTCATTTTCAGCAAGTGCCCAAAAATGACACACATCCACAGCAAAGTGTCCATGTAGGCAGGAGGTAAGGGTGGATGAATGAGTCAACAAAACATCAAACTCTAATATGAGAGAGTTGTGCCAGCTGACATTCAGTGTTGGCTTGTTTCATTCCTGAACCTTAACCATGTGGTTTTTATTGTCACCATGATGACAAAAGTCCCCTAGCCTAAACAGAGGAGCACTTTTAACCCAAACCATGAACTTTCCCTAAACATAACCTAGTTATTTTGGTGGGATGGGGTATGATGTTGTCCTGCCAACAGGGCCGTCAGATAAGAAAACGTACCTCTGTTGTTCTAGAGGGCATGGGCAAATGATGGAATTCGTGGTATTTAGTGTGAGTGTGAGTTGTTGGACTCAAAACCACTGAAATCCACAGATATGATTCACTGACAAAAGCCGGTGACTTCCTGTGCTTCCATTCAGCAGGTAAACTAATTGTTGGTGCAAATGAAACAAAGCTGCAGTGGGCAGAGTTGTGTTTTCATGTTTTCAAGCCCAGACAGACAAAATAACATTGGGCTCTTAAAGCTTGTGAGTCAAGATTTCACTATTTATTCTATAAATGTTTTTATTTATCAATTAATTTTTTTTTTTAAAAAAAGCTAATTTTGATAGATAATGAAAATAATAACGTAATAGAAATGTAGACAGCATAGACCTTGTTGTTGTTGTTGAACCTTTACATTCACGTCCTCTTCTTAAAGGACAAAAACTCGTCTCTTCCCATTATAACCTCTGCTTGCATCTTTAATGTCTAACTTGGTCATTAAAATAAAATGATGTGCTTACAGAAATGCAGAAGACAATGGCCTCTGCATTTAGGACAGTGGCTCTGCTTGCAATCATGAGCCATTCTAATGCATTTATTGTAAATATTTCTATTCATAATAGATTCAGCTATTTGCCTAAAATGTAATTAAATAATGATGGAAATAATCTAGTCCCTTTCTCTCTTACCTTCTTTCCTTCCTTCCTTCCTACCTTCTGTTCCTCCGCTGCCTGTTGATATATCACTGCACGCTCTGAGAAAATATCACAGCCCTTACAATTTTAAGGTATTCAAACTTCTGTCCTAAGAGAAAATGTGCCCATGATTGTAGTCATTGCAAAGGATTTGAGCAAAAACCTGCAATCAGCAACCTCAGAGCAAAGAGGGGGTAAACAGATAATGAATAAATTAAACTCAGGCAGCTGACAAACGAACAAATGCAGAGAAAAACATCAGGGACTAAGATAAGAAAAAGTGCATTTATAAGATGAAATTAATGAAATGTTTATGTGTGGTGGGCTTAATATGGACAGAGAGGGATAATAATTCATCCTGTCACCTCAGGCTCGCCTCAGCATAAACAAGACAATAAAAAAGGAGGATATGAAAATGAAATTAGCCTCTTTCTTTGTTGACCATGAGCTTTAGATGAAAGCAGGCGGTTACCCTAGTTCATATATGCTAAAGAAATAAACACTTGCACGAGCACAATTTCCTCATTTAATTAAACCGGCAGGGAAAAGTGAGCATTACATGTTTGCAAATAATATTCAAGAATAATGCACATGGAAAAGAAAAGCTCTCATTTAGCTCTCTTGCACCTCCTCTCTGTCTGCTGCACATTTAACTTTAATATACTGTATGCTCTCCTCTGTAGTTTGGTTACATCCATATGATTTTGCTGTGATGTGTTCAATATGTCTGTTTATGTGACTTGACGTGTCCGTTCACAATACCGGCATGTTTTTCTATGCAGTAGTGTGCCATTCAGAATGAAGCTGCGGCAGCTCACAGGACCCAGCAGCTGTTGACGAGCCTTTTTTGAGTTTGAGCAAGTTACGCTCCTGCTGGAGGTGGTGGCATTTATCTGTCAACGTGACCACACTGCTTGCTCTAGTATTCCACGCAGCTCGACAGATTGATTTGCCTCAGTCCTGTTCTGCTTTGGCAGATTCTTAAACTGCATTGATTGGGACAAACAAATCCATTTTTATGCATTTCTCAAAAGTTGATTCAGGTGCATCATTTAAATTCAAGAGAGGGAGACTGCCATCTGGTCATATCAGCCAAGTTATATAATCACTTTTTATTCCCTTGGGTTTTCAACCACTTTATGTGCTATATCAGTGCTGGCATTTAGAAATCAGGATGATAATATCAAAGCTTGTTTGCTCCTTTTAGTGCTATATGGTGAATGTCATTTGTTACCTTAGTAAGGACAGCAAGTTTGACGCTAATGGTACTTATGTAACCTGCAGTTATTAATGTGCTTTACTTGACATGCTGCTGAAAGTAGCATCATGAACTTGAGTTACACCAGGAAGGAAAAGGAGAGTTTTTCCAAATATGAACAGTCTCTCCCAAAATGATGTCTGCTGGTCAGGCAACACCACAGTAAAGCAGTAAAGCAGACATACAATCCAAAGTGTAGATATGAAAATGCTAGTATTAAACAGAAGTTCATGTTTTCTTTTTTAAAAAAAGCACAGCCAAATGAGGCCATGATCTTCAGCGCACAGGGTGATGGATCCTGTTGTCTAAAGTCCTCCCTGCCTCTTACATTCTTTCTTTACACAAGTCTCAAGCCAAGGCTAGTCAGAAAGAATTCTCTTCATCTGGTCAGTTTGCTGCATGGTGCTTACTGAGTTGTAAAGATTTCACTTTTATGATATACAGGAATTCTGACTTGTTATGTTCATGTCAACATCCAAGTTGTAATAGATCTTTGTCACAGCAGGCATTTTGATATGTCAAAGCAAGAAAAGCACAGCTGTAAATAATGGAATACAGTCATCGTTAATGTTAGTAGTTCCATCTGTGATATTCCTACCATGTTAAATCTAAATGTCTGCTGTGAAAAAGGTCCATCACACTAGAAAATTCAGATTTTTCTGGAAGGTCTGATATCCCTGCTTAAAAGTACAGAAGTGCATGAAAAAGGCTATGGAAGAACTGAGGTCCACAACCTGCAAGCCACTACAATGCTCCTTTTTATTTAAGGGTCACCATTGAAAATAAAAACAGCCTTCATTCAGAGTTGCCAAAAACTTAATCAGCATAATATTAATTGGATTACAACAAGAGTGTTTGCTAATTATAAAAGGAATATGTCAACCTTAATAATTTTGTTATTAAAATCAAAGTGTTAATACTGAGTCACCCTATCTATAGATATCTATTCTTCTATGTCTTTTGTGTTGTGCCCTCTGTTTCCATTCATGAAAACAATTAGAGGAAATTAAGTGGCTGAGACAGATACTGGTGGATTGAGCCAGGATTAATGAACAGAAGAAAGGACGGATAGAAAAACAAAGAGCAAGGAGCAACACAAGGTGTCGAGGGGAAACTAGTTGAAAGAAACACTGATAGACTAGAGGAAAAGACAAAACAGGGTGACATTACAAAGGAGAGGAGACACAAGATGAAAGGAAGAGAGGATGCAGAGTGAAGGAAGTGAAGGGGTGAGAGGAGAAGAAAAAAGATGGAAAGAAAGATGGAGAATGCTAAAGTATATGAGAAACAAGAGATGGAAAGAAAAAGAGGAATGACAGCAAGGAAGAAAGGTTCTGTGGAGACAGAAAGAAAAGAGGAGTGTGGAAGTCTGGCAGAAGGTAAAATGAATAAAGGGAGAGCAGATGGATGTTAGAGAGAGAGAGAGTGTGTGAGAGAGAGAGAGGGAGAAAGAGAGTGTGGTACTGGGGTCACCATCCCTCCCAGTTTGAGAGAACCATTAGCGGTGTCTGCCTCAGATTTCTGCCCATTCCTATTACCATCACAGCTGGATGCAACCAAGTGTGAGACCTGGCTTACTCTGAGCAGACATTCTCTTCCTCTCCTACTGTACTGTCAAACACACATACACAGACATACACAGACACGTTTGTACTTCTGTCTTTGCGAGGACACTCATTGACATGATGCATTCCCATACTGTAATCATAACCATCACAACTAAATGCCTTACCCTAACCCTTGCTTTAAACCTAACCTAAACATATTCCTAACCCGAACCTTAAGACCAAGTTTCAACCCTGAAATGGCCCTTTTTAAACTGTGAGGACTGGCCAAATGTCCTCACTTTACCAAAATGTCCTCACTCTGAAGGTCTAAAACTCAAAGTCTTCACAAAGATAAAGGTACGCGTGCGCGCGCACACACACACACACACACACACACGTATATGCATGCACACATGAGGCAAGTCTCTCTAGCTTGCCAAGCAACCTCACTTTTCCAGCAGGGTTCAAAACCAGGTTAGCTGCTGACTCCACTGCTGATCACTACATCCTGCTCTGTCAAGCATGATGTCTTATTAAGTGACGAGATAGAAAAACAAATAAAAACATGAAAAAAGAGGGAAAGAGCAGAGTCTACCCCCAAACCAGTGCAGTGCAACTGGTCATGTGTTTCACGTGAGCAACTTCCTCATGAATGATTTGTGAGCACTCAATTATTGATGAGACTTCAGCGATCTGATGAGGCGCTCGGAGCTACACGGTCGGACGGTTGGGTGGTGGTTGGTTGGATGGTTTCCAGCAAGCAGGCGATAACTTAAGCCCCTTTTTATTCCAGTAAATGTGCAAATGTTTCCCCTTGCTGTGACTGGTGCACGACAAGATCACAGCTGGTAATAGGATGTGATGAGAGTGTGTGTGCGTGTGTGTGTAAACCAACTACTCCAGGGTCTGGAGTGTAGCTCAAGGCGAAAGGATTGTATCACTCTACTAAACGTGATTAATTAAGGAACGTCTTTGCATATGATTAGCATCAAGATGTGTGTGTTTGCATGAAGATCATTATAACCATGCGGTGCCTCAACTGTTCTACATAAAGTTGTCTAATTGGTTTACATCATTACCTGTGGGTTTAAACTCTGTGCCCCATATATCTGTAAAGTATGAATTCTGTTCATAAATAAAATAAGGTGTCTCTGTTCAATACCTTTGGGGGCTTTTATTATATTTGCGGACTTTGATGTTTCCACTACCATTCTGAAGGGTCTTTATTAGATCAACAGCTGTAACAAGAGTTCCCTCAGATCCCCCTCAGCTGTTTAAAGAGGTTTGAATGCTGGCGTGAAATGAGGGAGGGCTGAGAAACAGAAAGGGGAAGATGAAAGGGAGATGAAGAAGAAAAAGAAAAGAGAGAGCAGTAGAAAGACATAATTTTTCGTTGCCAAATGCCAAATGCACAATAAATGAGGATAGAACAAGTGGAACGCGAAGAGTGAGAGTAGGAGAGCACTACGGAGACAGAGGGGGGAAATGTTGAAAGAGGCAGCAGCATAGGAAGGATGCAAGGAAAGCAACAAACAGTGCATCCCATTTCTTCCACTCACCCTTGACCTCCACCTTTCATGCTTGATTGCATGTGCAAGAAAGTGACATCCCAGTTTAAAAACTGCGTGTGAGAAGTGACTGTTGGACTCATGGACTATTCAGAGCAGCCAGTGAGTGCTATAGCTGGAAAAAAAAAAGAAAAGAAAGAAAAAAAGAAAAAGGAAAGAAGAAAAGATAAAATGACAGCAACATTTAAATTGATTTGAAATAATAATAATTAACACAAGAAGATGAAAAAAGGCTTCCAATACCATAATTCTAAGCAGGTTTTAAGTACGTCGTGTCTTCACACTGGAGAAGTGACAAAACTAAAAAATTACATCCAACATTTTAATAATGCTGTAGTCACTATGAGTGGAGTAAGATTTTAGTGGAAAACAAATATGTTAACTGTGAACATTTAACATTTACAGTTGGTATCAACGTATTTCTGACTTGCCAAATATGTAAAATAACACTATCCTCATCATGTTGATTTGAAAAAATCTAATCAGGTTGCAATAATATTTCAAACCTAAGGGGGTGCATTTGCTGTTACAATAATATAATGTATAGGAGACATGGTTGCTCTGGGTGAGTCACCTTGTTTTGACATTTCTATTTACAATTTCCGAATGCTTTACTCCATGAGGGTTTTAATGGTGCAATTTTTGTCATCTGCCAGGTGGTGTGGACCATCCCTGCTAACAGAAAAGTGTGAATATTGTATGCACCAAATGTTGCATGAACAGAACTGTGGGCACATCTGCTCTCCATGTCCATTTTAAACTATATCTGCCCTTTAACTACAAATACAGCTGGATTATATACAATATTTTATCAAAACATAATAAGTAGTGTCTGAGACATTACAGGTGAAATGTAGATGAACAAAAAGATGATGCACTTGTCCTTTTGGTTAATCACTGTAATGTAATTTACAACCCCTTAACACAGTGAAAGTTTTATCAAAACTTTATCAGCAAACTCTGAGATAAATTATAAGGACAAATGACTGAAGCACTGCAAGCGGAATCATTCTTCTTTCCCCCCTGATTTGATGATGGGCTGGAGTTAGAAAAACAGACACATAGACACTGACACAGAGAGCAACATCAAGGCAGAATAGACAAAGACAGCAATGGCAAGAGACTTCAATTTGATAAGGGATTCTGCAGAGAGAGACAAACAGAGAGACAGAGAAACCAAAGCAGAAAGAAAGTGACAGAAAACAAGAGAATCATTTCAGGTTTCTCAATGAGGACCCAGCCGGGGGAGAGCTGCTCTACTAGATTAGCTGGCGCTGGAGTTTTCACCCCAGCAGGCCTGTGGAGAGCCAAGTAAAACTCGTCCTGGAGTCTGGCGACCTGCCCCCAACAAATAAACCTCATAATGGAACTCTATCAGGCTCCAAGTGGGAGCATTCATTTTAATTACCACAGGTTTATCTGTAACCACATGATCTAACACCGCAGTGCAGAAGTGTGTTCAGGTAGCGGATCGGGATGGGGGCTCAGAGTGCGAGAGCAGGCGGAGAGGTGGGAGGACAGGAGAGGGGCGCTGGCTCATCTCTCAACAAGCATTTTCTCTGTATTTCCTCTGTTAAAGCTGTTTTCCACTCCACATGTGATATTCATCTTAATCACAGGATGGGAAAGCATAATTTCATTTTTTGGGTCAGGCAGATGGTACCTTTGTTGAGGAGATTAATTACCATGCTGCACAACATTAATAAAAGCAAATATTTGAAGGGGAAATGCAATTTGCCCAGAGTGCAAGGCTAGTGTAAATAGGTGAGTCAGGGCCGGAGAAGGCAGATAGCCCGTGGGTGGATCATAATTTATTCTCTCTGTAGAGCCTGTTGAGCCTGAAACTGGCAGAGCAGAGCAGACAGGGAGACTAATGGGCATTCAACCACCTGGCAGCAAAGTGGGAATCATAGCACACACCATGCCAAGACAGGCTGAAGGGTGTTAAGCTTTTTTTTTTCCTCTTCTTTTTGAAGTGTAGTTTAGTTTATTTATTTGTCTTTTCTTGCCTTCAAATATACTTTTTGAGGTTTTCAGAACCAGGTCCTTCAACAAATTCATCTTTTTATCTTTGCAGTGCAGAATATTGCATGTGTGTACATGTATGAAAATGTATACATACATATGAATTATGCCTTTGTCAAACTATTGATGCCAATGCCTAAAATGTGTCTGTAATTCTGTATACATATTCACAAGCCAGACGTCACTGTAGAACTATTTAAATGTTTTTTTTTCATTGACAATGAAAACAATTGTCTGCAGTTCATACACAATATTAGGAAGTATTCTTGACTGACATACAAAGATTTAGATTTACAAAGGCACTACTAACGACTACTAACAGATTAGGACAAAACCAAAGTGTTCAGCACACTTTTTTGGGTGCATGGAGCCAGCAGTTCTTTGTGGGAAAAAAAGTGTGTCAAAAAGACAAAAAGCTTTCAAGGTTTTTGGTATTTTTACTTTGACAGCTTAGGGGATAGATAATGTGAGTAGAAAACTATAAATAGGAAAAGACATTTGAAACTTTTTTTTTTTGGCAGATCTTTTTAAGTCACACCACAAACATGTTTTTTAGAATTTGAATAGCATGATATGCCATCCAAAAGTCATCCTTACTGCTGTCCCTGATCCACAGATTTCAGTCCGAAACACAGGCAACATTGAGAAACAGAGCACGAGTGCTTGTCGTGGAGTCATGCCAGACAAATTGCCGTCAGCAGGACGGGTGGTAATTTTCCTGAAATCCGGAACATATCAGGGAAATGAAAGAGAGGAGCGGCACCTGAGCAGCGCCCTAGAGACACAGAGGGACTATCATTTCAAAGATGAGTGCTTTTAGGAAGATTTCCCATTCCCATCTGGCCATATGGACAGACAGAAGACCGGGCAAAACAATCTGCACTTTTATTACCTGGTGGTTACAAAAAGGGGATGTAGAGGCCAAAAAGTGAACATATAATGGAATCAGAAGAGCTTAAATTGCAGCAACATTACAGCACATTATGAGTGTGCCATTCTCTGCCTGTGTTTGCACATGTCTACATGCAATGGTGGAAAAAGCCCTAAGTTCATCTACATAAGTAGAAGTAGAAATGCCATGGTCTAGAAGTAGTGTTACAAGTCAAAGTCATGCATTCAAAATTGTACCGTACAAGTGCCAGTGGTTGATACAGTACTTGAGTAAATGTACTTTACACCACTGCCTGAATGCCTAAATCATATGATTTCTAGCCATCAATGATGTTTCTGATTTTTGATAGTTGTATACATTTTTCAGTGTGCTAGAGGTTTTATACTGTGCCCACTAAATTGCTGTGAAATCACATGAACAACAAAAAGCTATATATGAACTGCTGAACCACACACGTTTTTTAAAAAAAAAAAAACCCACTAAGAACCGTGAGCCACAATCATTGTCAGCTTCATCAACGCCTGCATTGGCTTTACAGATGCTGTTTACCTCATTTCAAGGCTGACAGCTCATCAAGTTGAGTCACAAGATGCTCCGCCTATTTCCAGACAAAAAGGACATGGCTTTCATTCATTTGAAGCTGAGATCAAAGAATGCAGAACACTGTCTATTTATTATAATTCTGGCATATCAGAAATGCCACTGCATTGATCATCCATGGAGAATTATTCCCACAACATATGCACGTCATTGCATACAGTTACATTTTACAGTTGTAGTATGACTGTATCGCAGTCTTTTCCTGTCGATGACTAAAGAGTAGGGCTTGAATATCTTGCACAAAAGCACTTTGAGAATACAATAGTTAATGATGTAAAAGTCCCATCTCTGTGCTGTGCTGTAAAAAATGACCACATAGGTTGTTTGTGCGAGCAGCTTGTTACGATCCACCTTTTTTCCTGTCAGTGGGTTTGGGCTGGGGTGGATGGGTCAACAGAACACAGCTGTTCACTTCCAGTGTGAGAACAATGTTTCTTTTATACATGACCACTCCTCAACCTTAACCAACTGTTTATTATTGTAATCATCACGATGAAGGTCCTCTAACCTTAAGGAAGTACTTATTTTCCTCAGTCAAACCAAGTAGTTTTTGTGCCTAAACTTAACCAAACCACGACTGTTCCACAACCTTAACCATATGTTTATCATCATTACTTTGAAGATGAAGGTCTGGTACATCTGCTGGGATATGACTCCAGTGAGTCATATCTGAGGGTATGGACAAGTGATTTATGATCCAGTGGTCAGTTAGGTTGGAGGACTTGTTTTTTAAACCAATCCTGAAATAAACAAATAATGTAGCTATCACTAGACTGCTGGATGATTTCTCTACCCAGGTTCTTGTGGATTTTATCACAGTGATTGAAAAGTCCAGTATCTCAAGGCCAGGAAAGACAGCTTGTGTATGATACAGTCTGATATCTATGTTACAAAGCAGCGAGGAAGACACTTTATTTCCCTCATGTGACTATTAATTACCAATCAGCATCTGGAAGAAAAATGCTGAAACTGATGAGAGAGCGGGCATAAGATATAGCATTTTATGATTTGAGAGGATGCTGTCTGACAGCACCAAATTTTCTGGTCTGAGATATTCACTGTAATGACTGATGATTACAGGGAGTGAAAGATGAAAGGACAATGTGATTAAATTAGTTTCTCTGTGAATTCACCTGTTGAATTTGTCTGGGTTTGACATTGATTGTCTCAAAGAATACAACCCAGATTGAAACCTCAGTTTAATTTGAGTTGATTGGTTGCTTATGTGAAGGGTGTATTTCCAGTGGTAGGGCCTGTCTCCCTGTTATCTGTGCGGTCATCAAAAGAAAGAGATTGCATCTGCACTGTGGAAACTCATGGCAAATCAGCTAGAAGATCCAATCAAATTAGAGTCTGGGAGTAGACACGCTTCAACAATATTTCAGTGATTGGACTGCATTATTTACCACTGTGTTTTCAAGCATGTGTCTAAATGTTAGAGAAATTGTTAAAGTTTTCACCATACCTCGTGTATTTCTTATGTGTGTCTTGTTTATAAGGTTTTATACAAATCAGTGATGTGTAACTTTTGTTAGACTGTTCCTAATGTAGCTCGAAATGGTTTGCAGTTTAAACTGGCTTTCACCACAAAGATTTGCTACGTTTATCAAATAAAATGAGGGCTACACGTATGATCTGAAGTGTGATGAGTGGTTAAGTGTGAATACTTCAGGGTACACACAATGCATTTTGGTGAGAAACATGGCGCATCAATCCAATACAGTGATCTGTGTAATTATGTGTGTAATTTTATTAGTATTTTTATCATTAGAATATTTGATAGCTGTGTAATTTTATTATTAGAATGTTGCTTGTCTACTGACACTCAATAAGAAAGAAATAAAAAGGAGGCTTTAAAGTTTACTGATATGTGCTGAACAAAAAAAAAAAAAAAAGCATGACATGCAACTTAAATCCTCTTAAGAGTTTAATTTGACACACTTAAGCCTGGAGTGTGTGTTTTGGTTTCTTCTTCTCACGTCTTTCAGCAGACAGCATCCTCTCATCCTCATTGATTAACTCGTCAGACTGGCCAGCTGTGTTTCGCCAGAGATAATGTTTTAATTAACGGACTTCAATATCTAATTAAGATTAGATGTAGATGCTTTATAGAGGTCATTTAAATGAAGGCAGACAGGCCGCCAGGGGAAGGTCTGGGCTGATGATGAGATCAATATGCTGCCATTGGGGAGTACCTGCCTGTGGTCCTAAGATACTTTGAAGGGAGCAGTTCACTGCCATGTTTTAGCTGGCCCTCTAAGCCAGGGTGACTGAACACAAGAGGAGACTCTTTTAAGATGAGTTCATTTCTCCTCTGCATGGCAGCTATAAAGACCGACCTGAATTCATGATGGTGAACAAATCATTACAAGGTCTCATCACCATGTGGGGAAAAACAGCGATATTACTCTTATTTTACTTTATTAGAATATGCATCTTAGAGTACAGTAACTGATTAGGTGGGATTGTTGTGAGTGCTCCTACTTCTTTTTAAACAGTGATGTATATATTGACATCTAAAGATGGTTTATCCCCTTGGGAGCACAGATTATTTTAGCAAATTATGTGGCAATCTGGTTATTAAATTTTGAGATAGACCTTGTCTGGAAACTTTGCCCTGAGGAAAGCTCAGTTGGAGAGGCTTCAAAATGAAAAGACATAATCCTCTGGGGAGAATGAATGTGCACAGTAAACATCATTAGATCTCTACCCAGTTAATTTTGGCATTTTAAGTGGAGAAGTGTGGACATTTTGGCTTAATAATGGTGCTAGAGGAAAGATCAAGTGGAAAAAATTAGTGATGAATCCTCTGGGGACAATAATGTTCACTGCAAAATTCACATTATTCTGGGTAGAAGTATGCAGATACAGCTGATACAGTATGTTGCTCTGAAAACCAAACCAACAGACATAATTTCTTGCTAGATTAATATCTCAACTTGTTATATTTCAGAATAAAAAACATTATTAATGCGCTATTAAATGTCCAAATCCAAAGATGTACTTTATGTTTACAGAGGTGTTTCAGGATAGAAATGGTACAACCAGATCTTGGATCAGCATTTGCCATTATACTACAACTGCTCAGTCAAGGACATAAAGAAATAAAAGACATAAAAGAAAGCTGACAGTTCATATTGCTGTATAGGCAGCATTTCTAGGACAATGCTGATTACATTATGGCAGCATGTTAAACAGAGCAAGACCAAGTAAGATAAATGTTCATAAATGGTGTTCATGAAATTAAACTAACTGAACCTTTTCTCACCTTTCACCACGAGTGTTTTAATCAATAGAAAGCTGTTCCTCCTGTGTTAATCACCTTTTCATGATATGTTGGACTAAGACACTATTGGCCACTTGAAACTGCAGCTATATTGTTAGTGTTGTTCCATCTCACTTAACAAACCTGAGTAACATAAGGGCTGTTAAACATGAAGTTAGGTCACATTGAATGCTGGTATATCTTATCTTGAAGTGGACTGAGGCCCTGGTGAATTACATCGAAAAGCATCACATCTACTAAAATATTTGAAACTAGCCAGGAGCAGATATCACATTGTTTAGTGCCCTCATTTGGTGTCAATAGGAGGTCTGTGTGTTTTTATTTTAGACAAGTCTTTGTTTGTTCATGCCTTGTCAAACTAGTGATGAAAGTGTACCCTCATTTGCCTTCCCTGTGGTTTAAGTTTGTTTGAGTTTAGGGAAAGGTCATGGTCACGTTTTAAAGAGTGATGGGTAAAAGAGACCATCACTGAATGTTGGTAGAAGATTGGCACTGCAATCTTTAGTGTCAAAGTCTCAGATGTCCACCTTGACTACTTCTCTGAAAGCTTTTGCCTTTACTTCTTAGAGAGGACAGTCATTATGTGTGACATGACCACAAGAGGTCACTTGTCAGGGAAATCCACTGGTGGTGTAATTTTTGAGTGAGGACAGTCCTATGATTATAAATTTTGTTACCCTTCACACAATTACAACTGGAAACAAGGCTTCCGCAGACCTCAAAAGATGGTTTTGAACAACCTGGTTCATTAATTTCTGGGGCAACAGGACAAATGTATCTTGGAGATGAGTGGGCAAAGGCCACCTTGTTCTACTCTTTCAGCCTAATGAGTGGTCAGACCTCCACAAGGTGACTTTGATGCATCACCACAGGACTTCCTTTCACTTTTTTCCCCTTTTCTCCTCACATTGCTTCCTCTGCTGTCATGCCCTCCACGCCCTACCTGGACTGGCCAGCTGCAGTCACACAACACTTGAAGCTTTAAAGGCACAGCTCTAATTAAAACCAATGTTTAAATACCTTCCCTAATCAATAGACTATTGTAGTGCATTAAGACTCCCATCATTGATTAGATAGACACGTTCAAAGCCAAAAAAGGCAAACTCATTAGAGAAAATTTGAAAGATGCCCTCTGTTGATGGCTCAAGGAGGAAACTTTACCCTATTTGTTTACTTGACTAGAAATATAATTATCTTAATGGCTGATAAATAAATGTAACTTTATAGTAGTTAGCTCATCAGAGAAAAAGGCATAGAGACACTCAGTGTATGGTTAGATTAGTTTCGCTAACTTTCACAAAAAGTAACTAATATTCTTGCAAGGACAGCAAGAATAAGTGTAGTTGTTACTGAAAGTAAAAGCTGAGAAAGATTTTTTCAGTTCAGTTAAAGAATCCTTTTTTGTTTATCCTCATAATGCTTCATGTCTACCATGAGGAAAAAACAAAAAATCACAAAGTTGTTATACATTACCCCACACTTCACTGTAGAGGTCTTGAAATGGACTGAAAATCTGCTCATATTTGATGGGTGTAAATTAATTTTCATAATAAGTGATCCAATCTGAATCTGACCTCTTAGACAGTTAGACCTAAACTCAAGTAAGTTGCATCTTTTTTGCCCCACTGCAGTGTGTCAAGCCATAATGGACTCACTTCTGAAAACACCCATTAGTATTTAAGTAGATAAAAGACTTCAAGGATGAAGACTAACTGGTTTGGAGAGCGTTCGTCTGGTTAACTTCCCTTCACCTCAGATAAAGACGTAAAATTGAAGAGCTGCTTTGTTGAGTTTCATAGCTCCAATGAGATCTTTTTTGAAAAAGTCATTTGAATTCAATGGAAGATTTCAAAAAACCCACAGTGAGTACTTAAAATGTGGATGAATGAAGCTGATGACGCTTTCACACTCAAAAGAATATTGTCTGTCTGTGCAATATGCTGAACACAGACTGATCAACAGGTAAATTCAAGGTGATTTTGAAGCTCTGAGGGAGCTATTTGTCAAGATTGCAAAAATAGTCCCAAAATCTTTCTTTATTCCCTTCTCAGGCGCAATTTTCATTCAGTTAGAGACAAAGGACTTCTCACAGGACCTACCACGGTTCTGGCAGATCCATCAGATACCTGCTTGGATGTAGCTTTGGAAAACACAGAAAAATAGAGAAAGTATTGCCTCATGTAGAGAAAGAGAGGAAAAAATGTCCCAGCCTCCTATTCCCCTGTGTGGTCATTGATCTACAGGCTCTGATTCAAACTCCGTATTAAATCACCCTGGGGTCTTGAGCCAGCCTGTTCCCCCTACCCCTTTGTTCAGACCAGTTTCAAAGATAATAGAAAGCATTTTGCGCTGGGAGTGCCACAGGGCCCCAATCTCGCCTCTAGCATTTTTTTTATCCCTTCTTTCCTCTCACTTTTTTCTGCGCCTTTCTTCACCTCTGTTTTTCTCTGGCTCTTTTTCTTCTCTTTCCCCTTAAACCTCAGTCTTCTTCCTTTACCACATTGTAAAAGAGTCTTTTGTACAGTCCTGATGGAAAGACCACTTTCAGACAAAGACAGCTCACATTGCGAAACAGGGACAACAAATAGGATCTTTTGTGGGCAGTCTGAAGGTGCTCTTTCATCACCAACAGACAGAGGGAGAAAAGAAAGGAATAAAATAGAAAAGGGAGAAAGAAGAGTCTGAAGAAGAGTCTGAATCAGATCCATCCACTGCAAAACCTGCAGCTCTCAATGGAAAGTTGGGTGTGTGCTCTTCAGAGCCTGTGGAGTTTAACATCAAGATTCATAAGATTATGGTTGGATCCATTACAATCAGGCCACAGGCATTTAATACTAGACAGTATCAGTTTTTACCCTGATAATTAGATGTAACTGCCATTTTGTTTCACTTCAATCATTCAGCCAGACATTGTGTTCATGTTAGCCGATTTCTAGTTTATTTAGTTTCTAGTTTAAAGCCAGCAAGGAAGCTACCATTGTGGTTGTTAGGGCCTATTAATCTAACTTTTTTTTTTTTTTTTTTTTAAACATTTAACAACTTTGATTAAAGAAATAGGCCAGTTTAAGGATTATTTCTGTAAATTAATTTACAACTTGTACAGCTGCATCACTATGATCCACACCTGTTGCCATATTGCTGTTATTTTTTCATAAATCTAGTGACATAGCTAGCTGTAGATTATCAACTATCATTGGGTACCAAAACACCAGTACAACTATCACTGGGCTCAACAAACACACTAAATATTCAAAGGTCTGGAACCAGTCTTGCCAACAATCCTGACTGCAGGTCTGGTAATGCTTACAATTTTGTTTTTGAAACATCTGTTCCATAAGGCAAGCCTTGCCTTTTCCAGACTCAGCTGTATCTTCAAAAACTTTGCGATCTTGACTACATTTTTAAATAGAGTTTTAAGGGTTTGAGCAATACTTTGCTGCACAACATGACTTACTAAATATGGGTTCACCTGTAGTTGTAGAGTTTGGGGGGTTAAAGGTATAGGTCTAGACAATGAGAAATGAAGCCCTGAGAAGAAATAGAGAAAGAGAAACAATGCCACAAAAGATTAACAACCCGTATAACCTTGCTTTACATCTCCCCCATCTCTAATGTATTAGTGGATATACAAGGAATCAACTGATGATGGTTTGTGTTTGTTTTAAGTATTCATCACATTGTACAGTGTACACATTGTATAGACAATCTGATGGCCTTGTTGCATTGTGAAGACTCACCTCTCATAATCAGTTCCAACAACAGCATTTATTCTAAGACTTAAGTTTTAAGCATTATATTGGTTTAAGTCTGCTTTACGTTTTGGGTACAAAACAAACTGTATAGTAATGTGTGGCAAAACAGCCACCCCAGGCATTTTTATGTAAAACCTAACAGAGCAATGTGACAAATATGACTCTGTTCCACCATCAGTACCAGCCAACCCTCCACAAAAACATTTTCTCTGTCCCCTCCTTGCCTCATCCTGGCTACTGTACCTTGACTTCTCTTGTCAGGTGATACCATGTTTTCTCTTGTGGCCTTGTACCTGTCACAATGGATGAGGAAAAACCCACTCTTAGGGTTTAAAAATATCTGGACCTTTACAGGCTGGTTTTCCTGGTGAGCAATAGCTGGTGACACTGGCTCTTCAGGTGAGGAATCAAGTGAAATGTTGGAAAAAAGACTCCTGAATCCAGAGCAACCAAATATTCGTCTCTTCATATTATGTTTTATATATTATATATTGTGCTGTCTAGTTTCACATGTGAAGATGGCATACACTCACATATAGTGATAGAATTGTCTGTGAGCTCATGTACTTTTTATCTTTGTGAGAACTAATTTGAACTTTGGACCTTAACAGTGAGGACAGCTTTGAAAAGTAAGTGCACTTTGGCTAGTCCTAATTTATTAAAAGGGCTGTTTCAGACTTGGTTTTTGGGTTAAATTTAGAATTGACATATACAGTATATTTGTTTGAGTATATGTGCATGTATGTGTATAGTACTCTATGTATATGTGTTACTGTACTTTACTGTTCCAGTCTCAGTCCAAAACAACAACAAGCAATGCACCACACATCTTGTCGACAGGTTTGTTGTTGATAATTGAACCTTTTCTTCATTCTGCCTTTAGGTGTGTGAACTTGAGCTTGTCCAGGTCCTGTTCCACATGGGTTCAGTAGTATATGATTGACCACATGCACAACACCTTCATACTTCTTTGAACACATTTGAGCAAGCAGAGAAAGCATTTTGATAGAACTGTCTATCATTATTTCCTGGTGACAGGAAAACAGGAAAATGGATAATTGACTAGAATATGAATCCAAACGATTTTCTCAAGCTAATATTTTTTTTGTTATCTATGTTTGAGAGTTATGTGTTAAAATATAGTGTCACAAGTCCACCATCCACCAAATAAAGTATCAGCTACCAGAAACGATTCCGAGCTATGCCTAAAATTTCAATGTTTATGGGTTAAGGCCTGCAAATATGCCACACCTTTCTCTTTACAGCAGGTTGTAACCAGCTGTGGTGTGGCTGTACTCCTGCAGCATTATCAGCCAGTTAACCTGCAGATATCCATTGGTGTACTTTTGATTAATTTGGCTATCCAGACCTAATATCTCAAATAAGGCAGATGATTAATTGTAACATTAATCTTCTGCATTTATTTGATGCTGACTTGGGTTGGCTAGTTTTTAATCTAACTTGAAAGGATTTTTTGGAGGGGTTCCTTCTTGTTATGGAATCTTTCATCTTTATTTTTATAAAATACTGTGTAAAAGAGATCATGTGATTAAAGAGTTCAAATGAAGAATAAATGTATGTTGTAGGTAAGGTGTTTGAAATATTACCTCAGTAAAATATTACCTAATTTCCTGTGTGCCTATGCGGGCAATTTCAAACCTGTGGAATACTGGCATATTTCACCACTAACAACAAAAACTACTGTATAGAAAAATATATAGAGAGATAATTACAGAATTCAATTATTATTGCATAAAAACTATGATTATCATCATGATTTCATGGAAATAAATGGTCCAAATTTCTAAATTTGTAACTGCTACACCACCATACAGATGTGAGCTCCTATAGAAATTATGCGTTCAGGAGCAAAGTAACAAATAAAATCTAAACCTGAAATCCAGCTCTAATCCACATTTCATATGTAGTTTACTTTTCATAACACAATCCTGTCTCCTAGAAATACCATTTACATGTAACAGCAAATATTTTTTGAAGGAAACGTAGGATTACATAAAAATGAAATATTGGAAAAACTATTTTCTATCATTTAAATATAATTTACAAGAGACAGAGTTCACATCAGTGAGACGCCTATAACTTAGGATAATAACATCACGCAGTGCAGTTACACTTCATATTTGCTACACTAAATGGTTATATATCAATACTGGGCAATGGGAATTGTGTTAATCTAGAAAACAGATCGATTTACACTGCCTTATATAAAATTACATTTTGACTGGGATCATATCATGTTTTACATTATCATGGTGTTTGTCTGCTCCCCCTCTCTCTGCCTGATATGCTCTAGTCAACAATTTTTAAAAACCAACAGTTATTTCTTTCTAAAGCCATAGAGACGGCAGGAGCTGCTGATGGCTGATAGCACCATATCACCAAAATGTGCAAGGAGCATGTGAGTGAGGATGTGTGATTGTTTGTGTGTGTTTGTGCCTGTGTGTATGTCAGGCCAATGGTGCTTTGTGTTGACAATCCATGCGCTGAAGGTCACAGAGTGCTGTGACCTGTAGAAACACAATCCTGACAGTGGTTGTATATTTCCCTCCATCACAGGGAGGCCAGGGCAGCTTGTTGTCTCGTGCTGCTGCTCTTTTTGAGGCTTGGGGCTCACGAAACAGTGGGGCAGAGATAAGCACATGATCATTATCAACCCTAACCCTGTGCACAAACCACTTTTGCCTTTTACTTTTCTACACTCTTTTATTTTCATTCTCCTGTCCTCCTTTCCGTCTCTCAGTCTGTCGTTATGTCTGTCACTCTGACACAAACACAAACACACATGCACAGGGACAATGTGCAGCTGCAACATTTGCACGTTTGCAGGTGAGCAAGGCTTAAATGTGTAATTGTGCCTGGATGCACCTACATTTGATTATACATGTTGATAAACACATATTGTAGGAGCATGCCTGTGTGTGTGTGTGTGTGTGTGTGTGTGTGTGTGTGTGTATAAACGCTGAGTGAGCGACAGTCTATCAGACCAAGACTGACAGAAGCAGACTGCACAATTAACAAAGTGTGGATTTGCTGTTTGACTCACAAACTCATCTTTATGCCTTAACTTTTAACTAGCATATTATTCTGGTTCCTATTTCAGGATACCATTTTCCCTCGGCAGGTTGGGTCAGTCTCAATGCATCAGTTAAGATTAATAGTTAGTAAATGCTGTCCATGATGTCCTGCCGACGAGATTACTATTAACTGTCTTAATATCGTTGCATCACTTTAACTGTGTGTTCTTCCCTCAAGCACATTAGTGCCCAGGCTGTGCTTCTCTCTCTCTCTCTGCTACTGTCTCTTACTGCAGGGTTCTGCCTCCAGAGCTGGAGAGTCTCCTGCTGCTCCCATGATCCAGCTCAACCCATGATGTTACAATAATTAAACATTTACTAGTGTTATTGACAGTGTTAATGCTATTAATGTACCATTGTTTGTCATTATTATTCCTTTAGCTGTAATAATAATTATTACTATCATTATTATTATTATTATTATTATTATTATTACTACTACTACTATTTACATTTTGACTTAGTCTGTGTATCTGCAATGTTGTCTTTCTCCTACCCCATTCCCCCACTCCCCTCTCTTTCTGTCTAAACCCAACCGGTCGAGGCAGATGGCCGCCCACCTTGAGTCCGGTTCTGCTCGAGGTTTCTGCCTCTTAAAAGGAAGTTTTTCCTTGCCACAGTTGCCTAGTGCTTACTCATGGTGGGATCTGTTGGGTTTCTCTCTGTAAATTTTATAAGATAAAGAGCACGGTCTAGACCTGCTCTATATGTACAGTACCTCGAGATAACTTCTGTTGTGAATTGGCGCTATATAAATAAAATTTGACTTGACTTGACTTGATTATGCCAAATATTTGAGATGTCAGAGATGTCTGAACTTAACTTTCTAAGAAACAGTTGAGCAGATGAATATCTTCAAGCCACTGTTTTGAATATACTTTGACTGCAGTGGAATACTGGCTGCTAATGTACTGAATGCATAGAAATTAATTGTTAACTTGTTAGCATCATATAGACAGTGAATGCTGGAGTGTGTCCATGTGTGACCGCTTAGTCTCTGACTGATTTCATTAAGAACACCAATTGCTCCTTCCCTGCCCAGCTCACTTTGATCATTTACTTCTTTTCATGTTTTTAAGGCATCTCTTTTTAATCACCTTCAAACACCCTCTTCTTGCTTCTAATTATTCATAGGTATGCTGTATATCTGTGTTAAGGACCCCCTTGAAAACGAGATGGTTCATCTCAAGGGGCTATCCTAATAAATTGTCTATCCTAGATGCTTGTGTCTTCCCACTGACTCTGTATGTAATCGAACCCTCTGCACTCTGTTTGAACACACCTTTAACTTTCACAAGCCACAAAACCATCTATAGTGACATTTCATCAACATAAACAAGTCTTTCCACTCAACACATGTAGCCAGTGTTACAAATGACAACTTTTTTGCTTCAAATTAGTTTGTGTAGTTCAGTTCAAAGATTTGTAGTTACATATAACACATTCTTGGATCTAAGGAAGTCTGTTGTTAGTGCCACTTCATTAATTTCAGTACAATACTAGGCCCATATAAACACTGTTTATTGTATCATGGTGTTTTCAAGGTTTTTCAGTCAATTAACCAGGAAGTAAGGTGGCACTAACATACACTCAGTGCAGCTTGAGGACTTAAGAGTTCAAGATTTGTCACTCATGCGTTGACCGGCTGTAATTCTAAAAGACAAGATCCTGCAGTTCAAACTCAATGTAACTCAGGACAGTGAAAGCACAACTCTGGACAACTCTGAAGCTACAGCTTCAGTTAGGTCCAAAACAGCAGGAAAAATATCTGGGCAGCTCTGGTTCTGCAGCTTGGGTGTTAATGATCATTCTCCATGCTCCCGTCTCCAGCTGCCTGCCATACAGATGTGGTGAGTCTGGTGGTGAGGAGCTAAATTGGCCCCATAGAGAGAGATCAGATGGACGGCTTTAGCCTCTCCTTAAGTCACTTGAGACAAAATGTTGTTAAGATGACCACTATGGCTGAGTGTTAGTCACACTGGCCCCTCAAAGAGTGCTGGGGCAACAGTGAGGGACTGAAATGGGGCAACAAAAAGTAAGGGTATCAAAGGATAGTGAGAGCAAAGTGTGTGTGCTTGGGCAAAGAGGTAAAGATGAGTACAGGAAAACGAGAGAACAAAAATGAGACAAGTTGGAGCGTGTGTGAGGAAAAAGTGAAAGATTGAGACAGCGTGATAAAGCTGGAGAATTAATGAGCAAGGAACACAGAGTGAAAGTGTGAGGGAGAGTAACAGAAGGAAAGAGAGGTGGGAACGAAGGAAAGGAGAAGGTCAGTATGTGCACTGTGTCCTCTGAAGAATTTATGAGCGGTGTTAAGACTCATCTGTAGCATCATACAGCCTCCAGTGGCTGTGTAGGTTGAAGCAATGCTGTGACTGAACCAAGCTCACAAAAAACTTGTATTTTCGCTTCCTCTGCTCATCCTTTATGCATCTATATGTCCCTATTTTTAATGTTTCTCCTGTACAATGTGTCCTTGTATCTAATGAGCCAGCTGTCAGTGTGAGACTTTCAGCAGAAGTCTTAGAAACAATCCAAGCATACTGAATAAGGTATTTTATGAAGACCTCAAGAAAATTTGTTTTAAAAATCACCTACACTTCACATAAACTACTCTAAAATATGTTGCTGCTCTGCAATAAATGTGATAGCCTGTTATGTCTTTACTGGATCATCCAGGAACTGTTAAAAAATCAATTATAAAAGTTTTCATATTGTCTGTTTTCCTTCTATACTTATACAGTCACCAAGCACATTATTAGAGATACCTTACTAATACTGGATAGGGCCTCGCCTTAATTCTTCATGGCATGGATTCTACAACATGTCAAACTTTTCAAGATTCTGAGTGTTGACATGACTGCATCTCATAATTTCAACAGATTTACCAGCTGCACATTCATGAAGACATTAACTTAATGTCTTCTTACTACGTTAACACATGGTTAAGGTTGTGGAACAGTCATGGTTAAAAGAAACAACACTGATTGTCGGTTTCACATTGGAAATAAACTGCGGTCACCTGCAACAACACAGTTTACTCATCCAATAAAATCCATCAAATTGCATTTAATGTAATGTAGCTGCATGTAGGCTAGCAGTAAAAATCCCATCTGAATTCTGCAGTGAAACAAGACAAGATGCCTTCTACTCATCAGTGGAACTGTGCCACCACTGAAAGATGACATATGGAAGGAAGATCCCAGAGCAGGTGAATGCCATTAAATCTTCCAAGAGAACCACATGCAAAAGCTAAAATACAGCAATTTGATGTAAAACTGTTAACTAAAAGCTTGTTGCACTCAACCAGAGGTACATCAAGGCTGCTGCTGGAGTCTCCCAAAGCGATTAACACATTGCTGCCATTACTGGAACTGTAGCTTTGTAGCTTTTCCAGACGGGAACACCAACAACATGTCCAGGTCTGAATCAATTTACAGTCAATTTACAATCCTTTTTTTAATGACTATGACAGTATTTTATCTTTCAAAATTGTCTTAAAAAAACAACAAAAAAATTATTATTAACATAATAACAGAGAAGGCATCTGAAAATTTCATTCGAATGTGGTATAATTATTTAAGAGAAAAAGTACACACTATGTATTTAGCATTATTTGCATAACCAAAGTGAGACTACACATAATGATGAAGTGTGTAATTTACACATGCACTGCACCTGCAGTAGCAACTAACGTCTGATAAATACTTTAATTTTAAATTTTACACATGGTGTCTGGTCGATTTCAAATAACTTAACTATGACAGTGTCACTAGTGATACAACCTTTAATCTATCTTGCTGTATTGTTGTGGATTATGTCTTCAGGTGTGTAGATTAGTCAATATTTCACCTTCAGTGGAACAAAACAATAATTCCTTCTTAAACACAGTGGTCCGGTTGTACTTAAAGCAGACCAAATTAATCTTGCCTAAGAACGTGGCATTCTCTAAATGGCAAGATGGATTGATTGTGCTTTTGTTGATATTTTGCAGAGTGGTTTTCCATTTTTCTGAGGATTTGTATGGGACTTTTAAATCCCTTAGAAAGTGTTCAGTCAGCTTATAGATCCAGAAAGATTACCAGAAACTTTGGATAAGTTTTTAAAGGTCTAATGTGGTGGTCATTCTAACAATTGCAGGAGCTATGAGGGAATTTATGTAAAATTTGATAGTGACAGATGGAGAAGTGGATTAAGATGATAAAGATGGAGTTTGTTTCATATCAAAAAGGTAATTTCATCTTGAAACTACACAATGCTTAGAGCAAATTAAGCAGTAAATTCAATAGCAATCTCAAGTATTTAACACAATATCCACAAAGAAATGATAAAATAGACTTATTTAAGACTTTATTGTGATTTTCAGCAAAATGTACAACTTTTACCAGAACAGACTTCTGGCACAGGTTGTGATTAAAGTCTGCTCAAGGAGAAACTTATGAAGTAACGCTAGATTCATAAACCCTGGAATAAATGTAGATTTTTCACTCAAGGTGAAACATGATTTTCTGTGTCTTTGCTTCAGTTTTTCTATCCTGGATTAATTCTGTGTTTATTTGCACCAACTGGTGTGTGTCAGTTGACTGTGTGCAACTTGATATACAACACAACTTAACAGTGCAGGAAAATAAATGGCCAGATGATCAGTCAGGTTGTAAACAAAATCTCAGCAAGCTTTTCTTAAGACAGACAAAAGGTAAAGATAAACATGGTTACCCGATCTGACTCCACCTGTTGTAGTATATGTGTAGCAAGTTTTTCTGTGCAATAACAAATTATTACTGACATTTTATGTCAGCATGATTTTCACCTCCAAGTAGAATGGCTAATTAATGTATCACAATTGTTAAAAATAACAACAGAAAATACAAAAATAAGGTCCAGGTTTTGAAAGGACATACTTTTTTTTTATAGATTATAGAAAGGTTCAGCAAATACAGACGACTAGAGTATTAAAAAGTATTTTATCTATTTAATTATAAATCAGTAGTTTAATAAATATAAATATCCAGCCCAGATTATGATTTCAAGTAAAAAGCTACTATTTTGTAAAAGTCTTTTATATTTCCTGACAGTTTTATGCCAGTAAACTCTCTGACAGGGAAGACTTCCCTTTGTAAAAGTTAATGCCCTACTTGTTGCATGTTTTGATTCATAAGCAGTATCATTACTTTGGTGTCTGAAAGCAAAAAGAGACGTTAAGATATGAAACTTCACCTGCTGCCAGAGGGGACAGGTTTCAGGTCAAATTTCTGGCTAATTGGATTCATCCATACACCAAGTATAGATTTTCCTCCACACCACGTGGGTCAGATATATTGGTTTGCTCTGTCCACTCCAATCTGGAAAGATCTCTTCTCCTGTCCACAGGGATTTCACGGTGGAAATGTTGAGATAGCTCACTAATGCATGTTTCCATGAACTACACGCCTTTCTTTAGGTGAAAAAAGGAATCGTGTTGAGTGACTCTGTCTCGCTCCCTATCACTTCCTTTTTCACATATTTTTATGTACACAAACCCACAGGGACTGAAATATACACAACAACTCAAACAGAGGCGTGCTTACTCTTTTCTCTGACATATATGCACAAAGTTTATATATAAGTTCTTTCTCTCACTCACACATATAGTTCACACAGAGGCAAAAATACTCACAGCAGCACAGGGATAGACACATCTGCTTTGTCTCACACACAGCGCATTTCATCTTCAGACTTTGAAGTGTTGGCAGACACATTGAATTACCTTTTCAATGTTGAAACATGACAAGCTATGTTAAATACATGTGTTTGCTAGTCTCTATTGTTTACCATGCTCTCTGTACATGCAGTATTTTATTTTTTTTACTTTTTGCCCAAGTGAAATCCACACCGCAACCAATCCCAAAAAAATCAGCTTGGTTTTCACTGAAAGGCAAAGTTAAACAAAAGAATCCAGGCCTCTATGTCTTACGATTCAGGAGTTATGAACATAAACGTCCTTTGGCACGCAGCTCAGTTATTTACTAAATGTCACTGAGAAATGTGACTAAACTATGTTATGTACTTCCCAACAATTTCCAGCAAACTAAAAGACAAACAAGCAAACAGGATTGAAAACAAAATCTCTCTGGCAGACGTACCAAACAATACTTTTGTTCTTTCCATCTCTGATGCACACATGCATATAGACACACATGGGCTCTCACAGGCACACAGACACACACACGCAGAGTCATATCAATCAAGCTATTCCAGGAAGCCAGAGCAGAGAGAGGAGATAGGCAGTCCTCCTCTCAGATGCAGGTTTGCCAAAGAAAAGCTGTGGGCTGCTGCCAAGGTTGAGCGAGCATATTGAAAAAGAATGGAGAAGCAGACACTGCACATTGTCTGAAACTCTATCAAATGATTCCTCTGTCTCTCCCTGCACAGCAACTGTGACATAGTGTCTGATAATGGAGGGAATGGGTGTCTCTGTGTACCTGTGTGTGTGTGTGTGTGTGTCAGACCAAGGGCTGTGTTTGTCACCCAGTGTGTGACAGTTCTGATGTGTTCAGTCATTTGCTATGCCTGCCTGTGTGTTTGTGTGCATGTTTTTGCATGGGTGTGTGTGTGGTCTGACACCAAATAGTTGTCAGAGCAGCTGTTGATCACCAATGAGGAAATGTTTCATTTTGCCAATCACACACACACACACACACACACACACACACACAGCATAAGAGCACTGACAATGCCTGCGTAGCATCCATCTTCTCACACCTGCACTCACACCTCTTCCTAGAGACAAAAATAAAAATTCATCTGTCAAGAGAGGGTGAAATGGACCATATATTGCTACATTTCACACAGAATTACTTTCTCATCATCACAAATAATCTGTCTGAATGGGTTTACGTCCAAAAATCCATTTCAATAACACTTTGTGGATGAAAAAGGAAAACAAAATTGTATGTCATGAGTGAAGGAGCAAACTGCACGTCACTGGGAGATGAGGAGCATCTTAAGTAGGATTTTATTAGTCTATTTATTAGGTTAGATTATGTGGTGGAAAGGTTTGATGAAAAGTCTGCATTTTTTAGCATTGCCCTGGTAGAGACTTTCACATCAGACAGCTGCCAAGTACATTTACAGATTTTTACTGACTGATCCAGGAACAGCTGGAGGTTAAGTGTTCTTCCCAAGGGTAGTCAGGCTAGAAAAAAAGAGCTTTCCTGGAAGACCAAGAACACTGATTCAGTTCCAGTAGTATGTAAAAGTATTTAAATATGGAAGGTGAGGCATAGGAGAGATTTAGAAATAGCATTAGTGTACTACTTCACTGCAGAAATTCATTGGTATTTTGTCACAAACTAGCTCAATGTCTATGATGAGGACAGAAAACAAACTGCCATTATTGGCTACTGGCTATTTAAGAAAGAACAGTCCAAATGATAGAACAGAAAGAGTACTTTGGCCTTGGTAGCACTACTGTAGGTGTGTTTTGGTATGCACCTGACTTAACTGTCACATAACTATGACAAATGATGCATTATTTGAATTGATTTCCTTTCAAAATGTATTTGCTCTCGCAAATTAGTTGTATAAAAATGTAATTTCCAGGAAACAGGCTAGAATTAAAGTGCTGACTGACATAACTGAGGCTTTCTAGGAGACATTAATTATCTTTTTTTTTTTTTTTTCATTTATTCAATTGTTTATTTATTTCATTAAATATTCCATTTATCCTTTCTACCACCTGTCTCAATTGTGGAGGAGCCAGCACAGAGTGAGGTACGTTCTTGACAGGTCTCAGCCAATAAAGAATGATATCAGATTATAAATCAACATTGTGTCTTGGGTTGTTTACCATCAGCTGGTGTCAACACCCTAAGCAGCTTTACTTTCCTTAACAAAGTGCATGTCATCTCGAACTAAATCTATCAGGTTTCAACTCATCTCTAGAATGAAAAATCTGTATTTTTTATCCTGGAAGTTATTTGTGACAGCCACACACAATTTAAATCATCCATGATTTATTAGTGTCACATAACAATGTAGTTTGTCTTGGGTCAGTTTACAACATTAAGGAAGCTACCTTCTATGCAAATGTGAAAAAGCCTGTGTGTCAACCGTTGTCCAAAACTGTTTTAATGTTACTGTACTTTTTACTTTATGTATATTTGTTTTAAATGCTATAATTCTTCTTTTTCAAACATGTAAAAAAAAATATATGTAAGCAATTTGTTTATTATAAGAATTTTCATATTATATTATTTAAAAACTGATTTCTTACTTAATTTCTTATGAGGAGCAAATTGCTTTTAAATTGCTCAGGGATACACTTCTATCTGTAAGTAAGTTTTTGTAAGTAATGGGCTTTGAAGATGCCTCAGTGTGTGAATGGTGTCTCAGGCCCTCCCCATGTCCGTATCGGTTTCGGTCTGTTGTTAATGTCATCTCCTTTGAAACTGTGGGTCTCGTCCTCTCTTCATCAGTAACATTATTTGTGAACATTATTTGTGAAAGAAAGCTCAGACATTAAGTGGGGAAAGATGAGACAGGGATGGAAGTTTATATGTTTCACCATGGAAATATGTCAGTCATTTGGACTGGGCTTAAGCTCTTCTTAAATGCTTAATAATACAGGGAATCTACTTATGCTCTTTTCAGTTTTAGACAACATATAACTGCTGCCTTACTTTTGATGTTGACATTTGGTAACCCATTGAGCACTTTTATCAGGGGCTGGCAGGTGTTATGCTATTAGTATCCTCTCATCTCAGTCTCATTCACACTCTCATTCACCATGCCTGTGTGTGTGTGTGTGTGTGTGTGTGTACATTGGTGTTAGTGTCAACAGACACTGTCAGTGTCCCAGTGTTGGTGTGAGAGTGTATACGTATGGAGATGCCCTCAAAAGTGTGTGTGTGTGTGTGTGTGTGTGTGTGTGTGTGTGTGTGTATGTGTGAGACAGAGAGAAAAACACATTAGGCTTATGCTGTCATCTCCCTTCTAAACTTTCTTCCTCTGCCAACAAACAGTACCCACCTGCGCCAGTCACCATCACTCATGTCTGTCCCTTCATCTCAGCACAGAGAGAGACAGAGGAAAAAAAACAACAATAACAGAGACAGGGAGAGAGAGCTCTCTGTGCCCTGCAACATACTGGGCTCAAACATGCCATGACATTTCATTAAGGGAAATTTTCAACAATTTTTAGTTCTTTAATGTCAACACTACTGCACCTATCTGCATCTGTTACATTTTGCCCTACATTTATTGTGTCAGCTCTCTATTGCTTAACTGTCTCATAACGTGTCAGCACCAATTAACCAAGACAAACTCCTTTTTTTCTATTGCACCAGAAAGCAGACTTTTTGACACTTATTCCCTATTGTTTTTTGTCTAAAAAGCATTTCAAGTGATCCCCAGAAAGCAGTCGTTACCCTTAGAGCAGCACGGCAATATGCGTGAACCTGGTAGTAGAAAGAAGCACCATAGTCTGAGCCTAAGAGGCCTTGATAACAGATTGACTGTAGCCTAACAGACGGCAGGAAAAAAAAAATCTATTTTATATTCTATTTTATAAATGACCTCAGTCTGTTGATAGAATCAAAGCTCTGCCTTGGGAAAAAAAAGTGTACATCCACACTATTGGCTTGGTGAGGCTGTAATTTTTGGGAGGTTCTTTGAGGTATATGCTAACATCAGCATGCTATGCTGATGACAGGTAAAATGTTTACCATGTTCAACATCAAAGTTTAGCCTGTTAGTATGCTAATGTTTGGTTATTAAGTAAGTATTAAGTATAGCTTAGGGCAGATGGGAATGTCATTAGTTTTGCAAGAATTTAAACTAAGTCACAAATACAAAAGTTAGGGGGACCATGAACATACAACATTTGATCTCAATCCATCTAGTGGATATTGAGATATTTCACTGGATAAGTGAAAAGTTCTTCTGGTGGTGTTTGAAAGAAAATCAGACCAATTACAATGAATCCTCTGGCCACTAATAATGACTGTGTCAAATTTCACAGCAATTCAGCCAATAGATGTTGAGACATTTTGGACTAGACCAAAGTGGTGGACAGAGAAATAGATAGATGGCACTAGTGGAAAAAAGTAACAGTACTTTCAAATCAACCACAAAGACCAGATTCAGATCAATGATTTACAATGACTAGTGAAGTGTTGCCATGGTGTGAATTGCCCTATCACATGCGCCTTGCTGTGAAGACGGAGTTAGAGTATTTTTCTGCAATTATAGCTCCAGAAATGCACACAAAAATAAGATGGAAAATGGTACATCCCTAGTTTATGTACAAACAAACCCTGACTTCTTCATTTTAACATGCACGATCACCTCCAAAGCCTCATCCTTTCAGCTTGTTGGTGTCTTGAATTTCTTATTAGAATTGCAATAAGTGCAGCAGCAAGTCTAGACTTGTAATATCCATCTTCATTTGAGGTCTCATAAGCTCCTATGCTTCTAACTGGACAATCTAGAGAGGCCTCTAGCAGAACAGTAGCTGAAGCAAAAATAGCAACACTTAAGTGTCTTCTTCTACATGGTAATCACCAGTTTAAAGGCATCTCCTCATGAAACTTTGATTCAAATTGGATGCACAGATTTTTTTTTTTTAACATAACTGGAGGAATAAGTCCAAGGTTTAGTAAATTGTTGCACGAGAGTCTAATGACTCAATCTCCACCAAGATACAAATTATGAGCTGTCATGTTGAACGCAGGTGAAATTATGTCAAAAATAAATACAGAGAATTAAAGTGTGCAGCTACCCAAATAAATATATCACATATCTTTTTGAGATTAAAATGTATCACTTTAGAGAGACCTTTTTTGTGTGCAATTGCATAAACAAATATTCTCAGGTGGAGAAAATCACCTGCTCATTAGCTTTGAGTTGATTATCTTTCAAGGTTTACTTGACTAATCCACAACAAGCCTGTCAGATATTCTCTTACTGTAGACTTCTTTACAGTTTTCTGGCTTTCCTACACAGTGTCTGAAACAATTAAGTGGCGGAGAATATTAGAGTATTTCTATATTCATCATGCTCCTTTAAACTGAGGGAACAGTTTCCCTGTACAGTACTCCAAATCTATTTAGCTGTTGCTCGCCTTAAAATAACTTTTGTGGGCACTGTAGACAATTTCTAATCCAATTTTTAACTCACTCACATTCAACACAATAAAAAGAGTTGTTTTTGGCTCTTGTTCATGGTTTTTTGGCTTTATCTTTTTCAAGGATGCCAATAACTCTGGAGGACACAGTGCAACTTAACTCACCTCTCTGTAATTCATGCTCACCGTCAACTTTGGTGCCAGTCTTCTCTCAATGAAAAGCTTGGGTTGTGCCAGCCTCTTCCCCCAGGGGTAGGCCTGAATGGAGACGTGAATGGCAGTGCAGGTGAGAGACTGAAAGGAGAAGAAAGGTTAATTGGTTTTGCTGACCATCTGTCTACAAAGGAGGAGGCGGGTAGCGACGGCACACCTCGGGTTGAATAGTAAGGACTTGGATTTACAGGCACTGATTGGCAGTGACCAGCGTGGTCACCTGTCCTATTAATAGAGCAAGTTCATCTCTCAGATTAATTCATTCCTCCCTTTTATTCCCTTCAGCCTTTCTTCCTATGCCCTTCTGTGTTTTTGTCCTGGCTGTGTTTTTTTTCCCCAACCATCCATTTCTATGGTTCTTTGTGTACCTCATACAGGTTAGACTGGCTGACAAAGTATCTTTCCATCTTGTTCCTCTTCCATCTCTCTCTGTGCCCTACACTCTCAACAAGGTGAATGAGCCAGAGATATCCAGCTGAGAGAAAAGGAGAAGAAGCTGAGCGATGCATTCAGCCAGTCTACAGGCATAGCTGGGCTGATTCCCCCAGGGGCCAGCTGTACCTGCGAAAACCTGGGAATCTCTCTGTCTGCACTGCCAAGCCAAAAGTGGGTATTTCTATCAAATGAGAGTGCCCACTCAGAGACAGAGAGTGGGAGAGAAATGCAGAGAAGAAAAAAGAGACAGTTATCACCTACTGTAACACCCCGTGACTCTTTTATGTGCAAGCTGGGACATGAACAAGTCACTTCAATTTGATAAACTCAGGTTATTTCTGTCAAGCAAGTTGATATACCATACCTTAAGGGCAGCAGACTTAACGTCATAAATAGAATGTGAATTACAGAGTGCAGTGCTGCAGCTTTTAGCTATTGAATTATGGTTGGGAATGAAAACGTGTTTGTTGCGATCCTGATAAAACTGGATTGCCTTGGTGCTCATAGCTGCACGCGATGACCTTGATGGTTTAAGGTTGGGAGGTAGTGTCTGTTGTGCACCTCAGAAAGGAGATGTGTGGAAAGACAGACGAGACAAGTTCAGCTGACAGGCCCTAGACAGCAGATAGAGCGTTTGGAAATAGTTCGTCAAAAACTACAACCTTTGACCCTTGGTTTTGTGTTGTTTCTTTCAATGATATTTCCTGCCCTTTGGAGGTTGCGGAATAACATTTTAGGGAGTTGGGCCATAACTTCTGTCCTAAAACTGATGGTGGAGCATAACATTAGCTTTAAACACAGATTAGCCAAGAATTTATGCTTTTACCACCCAGCTTTCATGTTATACTAATCAATATAATTATATGGCCAGTTTCAACATCTTTTATGATTTCTAGCAGGAAAGATACTGATGTGATACACTCTGCAGACACCTCAGACTTCCGTGCTACAGTTGTTACAGGCTAAAAATGCCTCCTTCACAGAACTGGAAGAGAAATACTGAAGGGAAAACTCTTCTTCATGGGAGCGCAGACAGTTTATAAAACACTTAAAAATACTCATCTCATCACTGGGACTTAAGCTGCTAAATTATGACCAACCAGCTTCATTTCATGCAATTGTGTTTCAGCAAAGGGAAGTCAGTCTTAATGACGAGGCTGCGCAACTGTCCAAAAAACAGCATCAGAATCAGAAAAGCTTTACTGACCCTCAAAGTGAAATTGCTTTGTTATAATTGCTCAATGCACAGTTTGCAATTAGAAAAGAAACAGTAAATAAATATAAAAGTAAAAACATATAATATTTATAGATATGCAGTAAGTAAACAGAAAAATGTACAAATGTGTCTGGTATCACATGATTGAAATCTCCAGAGATCATGAGGAGTGCAGAGTTTGGAATATGACTCTGCACACGATTGACGGGCACTGTACCCCCTTCTGCATCCTGGCCCACAACAGGCACTTTGATGATGTGCCTGTCAGTCCCACTGTACAAAAGATGACGTGTCTAAACTGTAAATTGGTACCTAACATCTATTTTAGGACAAATTCCAGTTTTTTCTTTGAGCCTGTATTCTCCTGCTGCAGCAACCCTCAAATCAAACAAAAGGTCAAAGAATTTACTGTGCATTTATGCACAATAACTGTTAAACAATTAACCTACTTTTAGAGAGTCTGTGACCTTATAAAATAATATACAAGTACTGCAGAAAACAGTTACGGTTTTTTGCCGATTAGATGTTAAAAATAGATTATGCATATCTTTTTCTTATTTCAAAACATTTGCTAATTCTGGAGACAGCACTTCTGCTTACTGAGTTTTAAGAAATCCTGTTATCAGGTATTGTGTTGTGGAGAGTCAATAAATATTTGCTTATAAACACTTTATCTACATCGTTTGTTGAGACTGCTAATCAATAATGCATTTCAGACACTTTAGAAAACGCCACAGGGAGGATTCTGCTGTTGTAAAATGTTAAGGGTGATACACAATTTTAATATCTCCCATTTTCTGAACTACCAAGGGCTGACGGACAAACATTTTTGCAAAAACTGCACAGCTTGATTTTCTACAAATACCTGGGCTAAAATCTACCAGACTGGGAATACATTTAGCAGGTACACTCTGACATAATTAACACAGTTTGAACAGAAGTTTGTTATCCTCATTCCTGAATGTGTAAAAACTTGAGAAGTGTTAATTTGCCTCTGAGCTCCGTCTCCATTCACGTACGTGGACTTGTTGAAATATTTAGAATATTAAAGAGACTGCAATGAGGAGATGAGTGCAAAAATAGACTTTTTTTCTGTGGCCTTTTTCAAATAAACACTTAAATGAAGCACTGACTGTTTTCTGTTCACCGCTGTGGTAAATAACACAATGTAAATTCTCTGCATAATAATTTAGCCCATGCATCACATCTAATTACTGCAGTTAACTGCTGTTAAAGTAGGTTAATGAGTTAATTAGTCAAATTAGATCAAAGTCAGACTTGAGATAAATATGATAACTAAATCAGATTTTATATTTTGTTAGGGAACTGCATGGCATGGCACGACTCTACAGTGGCTCTCCTGATGTTATTAGTTATTTCAAAAAGCTGCTTATGATGAGCTACATTTATGTATAAACTTTTCACATTTCTAAGTGGCTGGTGTGAGGGTCAAAGAGTGAGTGCAATGCATTTAGTCTACAACAGCCTGAAGACTAAGAATTAAACAATGTTAATAAATGAAGAAAACAGTCTGGCAAATGTCTTTTCATTTTAAGAGCATCAGAATCAGTTTAGCACTTGCAGTCTATAGAAAGTAAGAAAGGAGAGGGAGAAATGACACATGACACAACAGTGATTTACCACTCAAAATTCAGAGTAATTTTAAAATAATTAGACTTTGATATTAGATAGTAGTAGATGCCGGTAGCTATTAGAGTACAAGCCATTCCCAGTATATATTTGGAGAAACATAATGACAAATACTGGATCCAAACTGAATCGATGTCAGGTCAGACCTGATGAAGATCGAGCTGGAATGTGATCTTTCTGGTGTGTTGCAATAAATCGTGAACCGACAGGAAATAATTTGTGGGAAATGTAGGAGAAATCAGTCGATGTTCCACTGCAGTGGTCCTGTTATGGTGATAAATGGAAACTGTCATTGCCCTCAGCCCTGAAGTTGAGGTTTATAGTTTATTTATTCAATTTATACACTCTATCATATAATGTAAATTAATTTACTATTAATTAATCTCTAACTGTGATGGCTGTGAAGTAACATTTCACTGGTCATTTTCACTGGAAGGGAAAAATTCCACACAGAATCAGGTAGACCCTTCATTACGATTATTCTAAGCTCTGCTATTGATTGTCAAGGATAGTAAATATGTGGACCTGCTGCATTCTCTGACCTTTCATTTTATAACTACTGAGATGTCCACTGTGGGAATAACTGGATAACCGAACCCACAAATGTAGAGTAAAAACCCCTCTACCAAATTCTACTAGTAGGGTACAGTAAAGTTAAAAGTACACAGACAAGATAGCTAATGAGTAGTAGTGGCATGGGCCAGTTACTGGTTTCAAGGTATACTGTGGTTTGAAAAAGTCAAGGTTATTTTCTATCATACCGTTCCTACGGTATAAGCTGTCTATGTTCTGAGTTTGTTGAGCTGCAGGTTTAGGCTCACTTAAAGGATTTTATATTATTCTATTATTTTGAATTAATATACACCTTTACTAATGTTCCAAACATTCTGTGTTGTTTAGAAATAAAATAGATCATGTTCAGAATGGCATGTCAAAATAAAAATTTTTAGAGCTTTAATTGCAAAACTGCAAAACTGTGATTTTTGTTTAAGGTTATCATATGATCAGAATCTCATACTGGCCCATGCCTCAATTTGATAGATATTTTCTACCTGACAGAATACACTACCCTATTGTGAGGTATGCTACACCTGAGAGAATGTGCTACCCTACTGTGATACCTGACAGAATGTGCTACACTAATGTGGTAGATATTCTCTACCTGATATAATGTACTGCCCTATTGTGACTAGGCATGGGCCCAGTATCAGTTTCAAGGTAAGCCGTGATTTGAAAAAGTCAAGATTTCATATCATACCGTTCCTGCGATTCCTGGAGACATTCGATTTTTTCTGATGATCACAGTTTAATTATCTCATAATGGTAACAAAAAGGCATTCTCAGGACCACGACTTAATATCACAGCATAAACCAAATTTAAAAATGATTTGATGACACATACCTCTTTGTGACTACATATTGCTACATGATTTCTAATGAAGACAACGGCAATTGGGCAAAGGGTGTGATCTCAGCAAAACCATTCATCTAATTTTAGGTAACAACCATCAACCTGATAGACGGCATGATACTGAAGGCTGACAAATACTTCAGTGACCTAATGAAACTCATTTATCATCTTTTCATCCATTATCTATACTGCTTATCCATACGGGTCACGGGGGGCTGAAGAATTGGGCAAGAGGCAAGGTACACCCTGGTCAGATCGCCAGTCCACCGTAGGGGCCAACATATATAGACAAACAACCATTCACACTCACAATCACACCTACAGGCAATTTAGAGTCACCAAGTAACCTAAAGTGCATGTCTATGGACTGTGGGAGGAAGCCATAGTACCCTGGCAAGAACCCACGCAGGCACAGGGAGAACATGCAAACTCCACACAGAAAAGCAGACACACAGACTACTAAAGAAATGGGGCATAAAATAATTACCTAAAATTAAATTTGGTTTCTTGAGATAATTCTTTTAGTTATAGTTTTGACAATGGCACTTTCACACCCTCTCAATCACAAGTCCTCTTATATTCAAGTTGGACCTCTAATTGCAATCATTGTAGCACACATTAGGAATGCAATCAAGTAATCAACCTAAAAAATTATTCTGAATGAGAAAAATGTAAACGAAGTATGAAAACTTGAAAATGCTACAGCATCCAAATCAACAAATCAAGACAGTTCACAGGTTCTGGGTTGTTTTCACATAGCATGCTTCAACAGTGGCTCTCCTGGTCTCTGCCAGGTGTGTTGCATCAGCAGATGGATGTTACTTCAAGATTTAACCACAATCTTTCACTAACCTTAACCAAAGTGCTTTTGTTACTTAAATATACCTGCATGCAGGACTCAAGATACAAACCTCAATCTTCGGTATCAAAGTATGGCATTAGTACTCTGAACACTTCCCCACAAGTTGCATGTGGAACAAAAGTTGCTCTTCCCACAGGGTTGCCTTAATTTACCAAAATAAGAGCCTTGGTTCAATTTTCCTGTGAGATCATAGTCAATATGGAATAATATGAACATTTATGTGAAAATGGTTTGGTTTTTTACTTAAGACAAAGTAAAGTGTTTCAATAAGTTTCTCTTCTTTAGTTTGGCTTGTTTCATGTTTCCTCAGATTTCAGAATAAAACAAAACCTACTTTGTTCTTAGCCATACTTGATACTTGCCAAAGTTGCCTTTTGAAGGGAAAAGCATGCATGCAAATTTCCAGTATAATGTCTATGATATAATTTTATTAAAAGAGATATGAGGAGAATAATTTGGCAATAACGTACTGGAAAGCTGTCAAACTTGAAACACTTGCAACCCCCACCTATACACATACTTTTTCCTCATGACCACTGGTGGAGAAATCTTCTTATATCTTTTTTTCCCAGTCAGATGAAAAGGAACTCTTGGCAGCACCGATGATTAAATTTTAATAATCTCAACTAAATAGCAGATAGAGCAGTGAGCATTTGATTTAAATGTCACACTGCCATATCCAGCACTGGTCAGTGACTCTGCAGATTTGAACACTCCTTATCAAATATAAATAATAGTATGCTGCCATTAAGCCACATGTATGATTTAGATGGATGTGCCTATTAAACAGAAGCTTAATGAAGTGTCTTTTTCTATTCTCCAGAAGGTTCAGAAATAAAATAAAATGAAAATCCATTTCTTTTCGTTTATTACGATAAATTATTCATTCAATCTCTCCCTCTTTCTTCTTCAAGAATCAAATGAGCTTTCAGTAGATCATTAAGACAATGAAAAGTCTGTGTTGAGTCTGGGTCAGATTCACCCCAGGGAGCATCCAGACTAAAGAGTGTTTATTGTGTTTATCATTTAGATTATTGTTGACTTGTTTACATCAGGCTTCCAAGCAATGACTCATTAGTGTTGCTGCAGCTGTCAATAGCTCTGTTGAGGAAATTTCATCTGACTGTCAATATAACCGTCTGTTTTCTTATTTCTGCCATTAAATGTGTTTTTGTTTGTCCTTATGTGTTTTGGCATTAGCATTCACTCTGCTACAGCCTTGATTGAACTCCCAGAGAGATTATGAAATGAAATTCAAAGGCGGATGATTACGAACCTTCTACCTTAACTGACATTCAGATCAGTATCTATCAAAATGACCCCATATGACTCAAAAACAACTTCAAAAAATAACTGATCTACCTCATCCACAGATAAAGTCTGGTTATGTTTTTTAAGGATTGAGGCTAGGAAAGACCAGCTTCATGGTCAAAAAAGAAAGGCAAGATCAACTTTTGGTAAGACAGAAGGAAAACCACAGTAAGGCGGTTTTATTTTCAATACGACTTTGCCAAAATATTAATCTAATAAGCTTAATTGAGATGGTTAATGATGGTGAGAGATAGCTCTCTCCCTGAGGTGTATGTGAGTGGGAGGAGTTAAAAGGTGCTATATGTGAGTATTTCAATTGCACAAATGACAAAAATCAACTAAAATCTACTAAAATCATCATCAGAATTTGAAGAGATAACAGTTTTGACATTATGCCAAACTGACAGACACGGAAGCCGAAGAAGAGTTAACATTGATGTTGCTTGTTCACCGCTGGAAACAGCTCTTGGAAAGTAAAGGAATGACATTTAATGCTGAACTTGGAACACTTCCTCTAGACTGATAAGTAAACAACTATTAATGCTAACACTGGCTATGAAGCAAAAATATACATATAGTACCTTTACAGACTGGAAATTGACACTGTGATAAACCACGTGGTAGTTAATCACAAAAGCAACCAGATGATCATTCTGTGACCAGTGATCCATATTTCTTTAAACTGATTATTGGATGTCAAAAGATGGACATTACTAACATTTGATGTTTGGCCCAAATATACATACTGAGATCATTTATGTGCACTGTGTCACCGTTTATGTTTATTGTTGAGCCATTTCAGTATCCTAGTACAGTATAGTAATAATAAAACACGTGACATTGTGGCATTTTACAAGGCATTTGAAAATGTGTGATGTAGTTTCTGACTGAATAAACAATGGATTTTCCATCAGAGTGTCTGACAGCACTCTGTTGTTTGGCTGTCTGTGTGCAGTCGAACAGTGAGATGTAAATAACCAACAGTCTCGAGCTCACAGACACACATGCATGGATATAATTAATTACTTTATAACTCACAAGTCTAAACACAGTCATCATTTTAATTATCATTAAAGTTATGTATTTGTTTTCAGGATAATTGTTAAGCACCTGCAATTACTCATTTAATTGATTATCTTTTTTTGAATATACATATTTTCTGGGGTATTTATTACTAATAACAAACTGTTTTTTTTTTCTTTCTTAATCTATTTATTGTGTGTGTGTGTGTGTGTGTGTGTGTGTGTGTGTGTGTGTAGTTTACCACACAAGTGCATTTGCTGGGATTGTTAAACAGATTGACTTTGATAAACTGAATTGCCCATGCAGCCATAATTCCTAAATCTGCCACTAGCATGGTACATGGTCTGTTAGTGAAGTCATGTGTTTGCACAAGCATCATTCCTACTATTTTGTGGCAGCATAAAAAATTAACACTGCTTCTGCCTTTGCTTGCAAGAGAGGACAGCAAGAGGTTATATGTGACTTAAATCTAATTTAGTTCAGTTTACATGTGTGAAAAAATGACTAATACTGTCATTTTTCTGGTCTTGTCATCGCTGCTATAGAAACCACTGTGAATGCACGACCTCCTCTTTGACAGCATGTTTTAACTTCACAAGTACTAGCTAGCATACCCCAAAGAAATCTAATGTAAGATGAAACATAAAACAGGTCTATCACTTCATTAAATGCACGATGCCGGGGGATTCATTTCACAGGAGTGGATGTGGACGTGTATTAAGGCTAATCCTCGACCAGAGCATCTCTTTAAACAGATCTCCACTGCAAGGAACTAGACTTAATCCATATGTGACAACATACTTACTTCACACTTATGAGGCTTTCAAAATTGTACAAATATTTAATCACAGATTATTTTCCCTCTGTAACAGGCCCGGCCCATGTTATAGAACTGAAAGGCAAAAATGGAAACATGAAAGTCAACATTTCTTGTCCGTCTGGTCCCACATACAGTACATACACACACACACACACACACACACACACACACACACACATTGCAGAGTCAAAGACTCTTTGTTGTAGGAGTATTCTAGCTAGCATTTATACATTCATCAGAGCCAGAAGAAGGATTTACCAAGGTTTCTATAGGGATATGTTGAAGTGCAAGAACATAACTTCAAAACTCCAAAAATAGGATCTTAAATGGGACAGTAGCATTCATGTAAATGAACTCACAGAGATTAACGTCCCTGGCCAAGAGGACAGCATGAAAAGATTGTGACAGTAAATACAAAACAAAATGCAGTTAGTGCATTTTACAGAACAGAAGACTACATCTTAGTACTTTACTTGGGGAAACCAACCTCTCAGCCGTGTGAAGCACTTCTCTATCGTGTCGTGGAGAAAACGACATGGAGGAAAATGAGCACTTTGCTCCTCAAGAGCACCGTGGATAAGTATGTCTGTCAGAAACATAAGACTGAGAGGAAGTCAAGAGCTTGATGTCAGACTAACACGGAAGCAGAGAAACGTATTCCAGCTGATGAAAGGGAATGCTTTAATACCTGATGGTGCTAACTCTCTGTAATTGACCCCTTATGGCAGCCCTCCATAAGAAGATGATCTCCAGTGAATTGTAAGCACTAAGTTTTACCGGAAGGATGTGTGGAACGGCTGAACTGAACTTCAGGGGAAATTGTGTGTGTGTGTGTGTGTGTGTGTATGTGTGTGTGAGTGTGTGTGAGTGAGTGAGAGAGAGAGAGAGAGAGAGAGACAGGGAGAGAGAGAGAGTTTAAGAGCTTGTGGCTGCCTGTGTTAGAGGCTACAGTGTGTGTATGCATCTATATGTGTGCATTTACATGTAAGTGTTTTGGTACAACTGTCAAGAAATTTAGGCTTTATGTATGAAAAAACGTAACAATCACGTATAACAATGTGTGTGTGTGTGTGTGGTGCATTTATGAGCCACTGTGAAGCTCCAGCATCTGAGACTTCCCAAATAGCACTGTAGTCGCAGGCAATACGGTCAGTAAATCCAAGCAAGAGGACAAACAACAACAGAAAAAAGACATTTTAAAATGGATTATATAAAATCATCAAAAATATAGTGGTTAAGCAGTTTACCATCAGGTTGTAAATTATTACTACAAGTTTATGGTTACTTCTGATTCTGAAATAAGTTGATTGTGAACAGCTACAGAGATTTTGGCTGACACTGCAGCTCAGCAAGCTGATAAAACCACCAAATGTAGCACTCCTAGTGTTCATTACATCAACCAATTTTGGCTAATTTTAACTCATATTTTTAACATGTATTTTGGCTGCTGAAAATGTGATTGATGGATATGTATATTTACAGTAAATAAACAGATTCATGTTACATTTTATACTATTGTGGCCATACATGAAGGTACTAGTTACAGCATATGATCTTAATGCAACACTCTTTTTCAGGCTCATCTGATGTTGTGAGCCATGCTCATCAGTTACTTTACACACACAGGCATGATCTAAAGTTGCAACTTGACACATCAGCAATGCAACAGCACCAGCAACATACAGAAGAAACTAGAAAAAAGAAATCAATGAAATCACAATCATTTAATGTTACTTCTTGCTAAGCTTGGCAGTATCCTAATTGACATTGATACTGAAATTGATATCCCTTTAATAAATGCCAGATAAGCTCTTATGGATTTATGAAGCTGCAGATCCGAATGTCAACTCGATCCTTCCTTGTTACCATTCCAACCCGAGTTGAAAACAAGGTGAGAGGTCTCTCAGTGGGTTATGAAAAGATGGTGGAGAGGATGAAAATAGGACAGCTGTAAATTAGTCACTCATTAAAGCAAGTTGGAGGAAAAATAATAACTTCCAATGATTTCACCATCGCCCAGCAACATGTTTGTTCCTAATCAGCGAAGGTCTCTGTCGATTCGCGATTGTCTGGGGAATTCTGTGTTGGTTATGTGCAATTACTTATTTGGCATTCAATAAGGAACTGAAGCAATAAACTGGCTTTGTGTTAATCCAAGATTAATTCTCATGAATATTAGATCAAGAAGGGGGATTTTATAGTGGGGAGATGTAAAATACTCACTTGAGATTCATCACCAATTATATAAAGCTCATGAGAGCAGTCTGTGCAGCTCAGTTTCTTTGTGGGTGTTGCACGGACGTTCCAGATGCCATGATTACTTGCCCATCATACAAATTTCACATGGTAGACAGCAGCCTAATATTGATCCTGACAGACTGTGACAGTTGTATTCATCGATGAAGAATCAAGAAAGGAGTTCTGGTTCAGATAGAAATGACAGGAAAGGAAGAAGAAGAGAAAGAGGAGGAAGACATAGAGAGATAAAACAGACTGCAAACTGTGCTCTCTCTCTGACACTGTTTGGTGTGATTTATCCTGTTCCCTCCACTCTCCCAACCACACATCACACTCACAGCCTCCTGCACAAGATCATCATCACATAATTGGTTTTAAATCAAGGAAGGAATCAAGGAAGAGCCTGCTGCCCAGCGGGAGCTGGGATCAATCACAGGACTCAATGACAAAACACTGAAATAATGCCTCCCAAACTGCATTTCACAGCCAGGAGGGGGGCCTGAGGAGCCGACCCCCACGAGCCTGGGACAGCACAAGGTGTTTTCTCTGTCACACGCCTTAATTGGTTTAAGTGCGCTTTACTGAAGTGGATATTTATTGCATTCCCAGTCGCAATATTATTATACATAAAAGCAGAAGTAAAGTGTGTTACACTGCATGAAACCTTCCTGTCATAATATACAAGATTGATGTTACAGGATGTGAGGAAAACAGGAAGTGCAAGTCAGATTTCATGCAGCGCATGTACTGCCAGTGCTGCTACTGTTATTATGGTGCTTGTAACAGTGCTAAACATTACATCCACCATACTAACATGAGCCCTGCTTTTGTTCCAAGTTACGTAAAGCCAAAGGAGCATTAAAAAAACAATCAATATCGCTGCTGAGTAAAGGGCAGAAAATGCTGTTTGGCACATGCAGAAAAACTTGGCTGATGAGCAAAGCAGATATTGCTGGTGGGAGTCCATGCCAAAGAAGGGAGGCTTTACAAAAAAAAGAGGGAAAAACAAATACTGAAAGGTTAAACAAAAACTTAAAGCTGAGGTAACGTTAACAAATGAAACGTCTGCCACCTGCCATTGTTACATATTTGAACCTCAGCTCAACTGGAACCTACTGTACCATCTGCTCGGGTTTACACTGGGTGAGCTACAAGAATTCAAAGAACACTCAATAATAAACAAATTAGCTATTTAGGATACCTAGTTATCGCTGCATTTAAAAACACAAGCACACACACAGAAGTTCTCTAACTTTAATAGAAAGTCATTTACTACAGAGGAGTTTCACCCTTTCTTCTACAACTCAAGCACGCTCAATCACTCATTGCTTAACGACCCTAATGATGCACATCTGTTTAACGAATGAGCAGATGATCTGTACCGACAGTGTGACACTTTAAACAGATATAACCCTGTGGAACACATTAAAGAAAACAACTTAAACAAGTTAGTGTTCTCTTATTTGTATATCCTAACAGATAAATAAATCTCTTAACTATAAATTGACAATTTAACACTGAAAAGCAGATCAAGTTGGGGACAGGGCCTAGTGAAAAAGGAAGGAGGCAGCATTTTCCTGACTACATAATAGCACAGTAATAATTCAGATTAAAAATTGTCATAGGCTTTTTAAGTAATGGTAAGATATGTCAGAGCCTACACACCCATGGTCCTTCAGCACAGGTGTGGTCAATAATTTCCCAGATTTAACTCCCCATTCATTTCTATGAGGAGTGGGGTAAGACATGAATCTTGACAAACCACGAGGCTCTCCAATGTCAGTACACTGACCTCTCATTTGAGAAAAATACTGTAGATTGTTTATATTTTTGTTCATGGTGAAATAACACAAACAGCAAAGAAATCATGAACTGTATTGTTTTTACTTGTTAGCCTACAAGCCACACTGGCTCCTGAAGTTTATAATTCCAACCTTGCCCACACTATTTCCTGTCCTGCCTGCTTTTTTTGTGTCTAGGAAATTATGGGTCAGTCCTACTACAATTAATATTAATATATTATTAATATATTATTAATATATTATTATTACAATTATATTAATATTGTAATACTAATAATAATTAGTAAAAAAAAGTCCACTCCAATGTTACTCCAATTTTTTCTCAAGTTCTGTGTTTATTTAGTAGTTGAACAAAGGTGTTCTGTGAGTGCTTGTGGCAGCAATAATAGTAATAATAATACAGGTTTCCGGCTACAAATTGTGTGATTGAGGTCTGGCACAACAAGCATTACAGACCCATCCCACGCAGCCTGTGAAAGCCTTTGTGATTTGTTTGACGCAGAACTTTTTCCATGGCGAGTTATTCATGCTGACCTTTGAAAAGCGCACTCTACCTCAAGAAAACACTCATGGAAAACAGCTGGGAAAGAACAAGAAACCTTCCGTGATGGCTAGTTGTGACATGAGGTGACATTAATTTTGTCCTTTAAATGGGTCAAAAACCAACTTTAGGTCTTAGATCACCAAACCGCACAGAAAAAAAAATCCCTGTGAAGCATCCAGGTGTATAATTTCATCTGTCCTTGTTCTGTCAGTGGTCCCAGCTGAGGGTGCTACTGGTCAACATGTCCTGTCCTAATTACACTGCTAGCAGGGAGGACCACAGGCCCAGATGCCCTGGGACTCTCCAAGTGCTGGAGAAAAGGTCCCAGGCCTCTGTCCATGCAGAAACACGCAAGCACAAACTAAGATGCGTTACGCACACCCCAACAATCTGAGCAGAGGTGCAAGCACACCCTGAAGCACATTTGTAGATGCACAAATATGTATCTGCACATGTGCACAAACACACACGCATGCTCATACACAGAACACAGACTCACAGGCAGTCGAGTCCATATGTAGAGGGACTGTGTATCCTTCCAGGTCATTAGCCCCTGACTGTCAGGGTGAGCTGAGGAAGCGGAGGTGACATGTCGTCTCCAGCTCTGCCAGATGTGCTGCTGACACTGCAGACAGACAGAAAGACTTTTCAAACCCAAAGTCTGTACTTGGGGCATCTCAGGCGCTGTACTGAAATAAATCTTTCTCTGAAGTGAATTTAGACAAAGAGGCTCTGAGGATGTAGCTTTTAGTACAGAGGGGGTTAAAACTTCATGAAAGACATTTATGAAAGGTGTTTTTGGCATATGTATACATGAGAGCAGAGATAATAGGTGCAAAAAACATTCTGCTTATTCTTTCTGGTGAACAGCCAGGAGAAAAAAGGTCTTTGTCACTCCTTATAAGCATTTGTTACGTTAAGTGTAGTGAAGATCACTGACGCACTAAATTGATTCATTAAGTTTAGCTTATATAGATCTGAGTCACTGTCTCTCCTCCATTTACAGCTCTCTGCATTTTGCAGAATCGTCGATATTAATTTAGCTCTGAAAGCATAAAACTCAACACTGTGTCATTCTCTGTGTACGTTTACACCCTTCCAAGCTTTTGATAGCTTTCAGCAGCTGAATCGTGGAGCTGTTTCAGTTCCACAAGAGGACAAACAACACTCCAGTCCATACTTGTCATCTCCAAACAATTCATATGAAAAATACTGTTAATGAAAACTCAACACCTACGTTATAACACTGGATAATTTGTTGTGCTGTGTGGATGTGGCCACATATTGAAAATCAGTCATCATGCTAAATTGTGGTTGTAAGGACTCTAAGAAGTCATCTACACTGCACAATTTCCATAGATGAATAAATATGCTACTGTTGGGGTCTTTTCAAAACAGATCCATCATCTAAAACTGACTAAGCAGGGCGACTAAATGTTGATAAGAAAACAAAATTATTTACTTACTTTAAACAAATAGTCACAGATTTTGGTGTTCTGACTTAATTTCATTTGACATGTGCATGATGCTCATTCCACCCCCACTCAATACAGGTTTACACACAAATCTGCAAAATTTCCAAGTCAGACTAATGCTTTCCGCTGAGGTAACAATAGTGTTCATGATGCTTACTTTCTGTGACACATACTGTATTCATACATGTAACAGATTGATTACTTGAAGTGTTTGATGGGAAATAAAAGGTGTAGGTGTAGACAGGAGGCATGGTGTCTCATCACACATTGCACTGCAGAGTGTGAAAACACTCCAAAGACTCCATCAATTTCAGAGATTTTGAAACAGACACAACAATCCTATCTGCAGTGTTTGAAAGGGAACCTAACCAGCTGTCAAATGTGAAATCTGCCTCTGAGCATCATCTAATCTAAGTAAAATGACGCACTGTTATTTGATGCTGCCGACATGTGTTGCATAAGCAGTATAGATAATGGATGGATGGATAAACTGATACTATGGAAGCAACAGAGTCCAACTGAGAAAGACTGGTGCAAAAAATAAAGCCTGTAAAACACCTGTGGCACGTGTTTGGGAACTTTAGCACGTTTCACTCTGTGTATTGATAACTTCCTACACTGCTGTCCTGTGAAAGGTATTTGGACTTTGGCCACTCAGAGTGTCTGCTATTACAGCTAAAAGATGGGGGTTTTGTTTCCAAGTACCGAGCAGCAAGAGTGAAAATCATCTTTCTTCTCCTCTCAAATCAGACCAGACAATACTTCAGTTATGAAGAACACTTCATGGTGTCATGGTGCCAGCCCTGATGGAAAAGTCTTCACAGCTTAAGTTCGTGTCACAGTTTGTGAAGGACAAGTTTTGCAATTAATAAACTCATAGTAAAGTTAGTCAAACCTGCAACGTTTTTTTGACACCAAACCAATACTGCAGCACAGAAAAAGACAGAAGCATGTGCCCAAAAAGTTGGCATGGTCCCGGTGCAGGACAGGGTAGGAAATGAGAAGAGGCTGCATGGGGACAACAGAGCTACTGGTGGAGGAAAATTGGCAAAGTTGTTCTCTGGGCTTCATGCTGCTGCCTCTGCTCTGGAGTTAAGTTGGCTGGTGTGAAAGGAAGGACAGCCAAATCCCCTAACCCAGAACAAATATGCCCAGCTAACTGCACTACACTGCAAAAAGTGTCCATATCAAACACTAATTTTGTCTTGAATTCATAATAATAGCTGAAGGAAATATTATAATTAAAGTTTATGTAAAGAAAACTTTAATAACTGCCTCGCAACCTCAAAGAGCAGTAATTTGTTTAGAAAAAACTCTAGGAATTCTTAATTTGCTATTAAAATATATCAGAAATGTCAACCTGAAACTTATCAAAAATACTCAATACAATAATAATGAATGAATTCTCTTATGGTGTCATGAGTTATTTTCTCAACTAACATATGTTACGAAGTTAAAGTTAAAGTTATGCGTTTTAAAAATATGGTCTAACTAAGCAGATGGGATCACTGACTGATGAGAGGAAGCTGCTTTCACATAACTTGATCACATCCAACCTTTACATTTTCTTTAGTTCCGCTGCTATTTTAAAAGGCTGTATTTATAATGTGATTTCACCTCTTAGGGGGAAGTTTCAAATTAATGTAGAATACGGTACATTTTTATAAATTTGCCCTGTTTGAACTGAACAGATGGGACATTTGATTGGCAGAGCAGAAGCTACTGTCAAATTTATGGATTGCCTCTAACTTTTATAACACCTTCAGTTTTGCAACATTTCAGAATCATCACAGGCTCCGGAGGGGAAGCAACACATTTGCCATTTTATATGTGAGAAATTAATTTAAACCAAACAGATGCAAACTTTTCATGAACTTTAATTCCTTTGTATTTTGACTCAGTGTTCCTAGTTGTACTTGTCTTTTGCAAAGTTTTATTCACAATTTTACCAACCTTCTTAAAGAGAATCAGCAGGTTTAGAATTAGCTAAATATCAGTTCACACAACAGTCAACAGGTAATTTTAGACATATTAAAAGGTGCAAGTATCACAGCCAGTCAAGTTTCACGTTTCCTTCTTAGCTGTGAACAATGCTAACTGTGAAATATTATCACAAGTGTGTTGATGTTGAATATTCCTGGAAAAAGGCGTAACGGCAGAGGCATGAGATTGAGGGTGTAAAAGAGCAACACCTTCAAAATTTGTGGTGTAACACACCCTGCATGCAAACACAGAACTCACAGTGAAACCATGCTCAGACACACACACACACACAGGACAGAGAGACAACTAGCTGTTTTCACAGTCATCACATGCACAAGCCAAAAGAGTCTGCAGAGACCCTCCTAAGAAAACTGAGCATCAGACACACTCACATACACACAGACGCACACACAGAGAAAGACTGAGAGGCTCTGACTTTATCCCTAACTACTGCTTCTAAGTCTGACACATACCTGTGCTGTTGTACACAAACCAATGAAGTGTGTGTCTCCCTCGCTAGCATTTGTCAGGTCTAATTAAAGAGTGAGCGGCTCGCCAGAGGGGTTGATGACACTTAGGGATGTTTAATTAATATTCAAAAGCAGCGACACACCGTGGCAACGTCACAGACTCAGGCAGCTGGACAACCAGTCAGAAGAGGAGGCAAAAAGGAAGAAAGAAGGAGAAAGACAGAGGTACCTCAGGTTATAAAGGTATTGTCTTTGATTCAAAACAAACAACGCAACTCCAATGCCCATTCTTTCCTGTAGTTAAAATTAAATAAGAAACATGGACTAGCTTAGCCTTATATAAAACACTACCCCCCCCCAAACTTGTCAATATCACCTTGTCAGTGATAGATGGTAACATTAGCAAGCTAGTTGGTGCAAGACAGGTACATAGAAAAAATACAGACTAAATATAGGTGTCTAAAACTGCAATTACAGCACAAATAAGATATGAACATAACATGGACATATAATCTTTTAAACTGACAAGAAAAAGACATAAACAAGCAGTTGCCTATTTACAAATTGAACAGACAGAGAACAACATTAACTCTAGCTTTCATTTGGAGTCTTATGTCCCTAGTCACATGACAAATGCAGTCCAATATTCAATCTTAGCTCTGTTTGTGGTGCCCACAAACTCTTGAGGGAAATATTTGGCACTTTAACTGCTAAATGCTTCACTGTTTCCACTAAGTAGTTTCTAACGTAGGCTGTCTTTTACTTGCTGCTGAGTAGGTAATGTGCTGGGGATATATCAGAGTATTTATTCCTAAGAAAAGAAAAAGAGACAAAAAAAAAAAATTGCTGCTTTTGGAAAAGAGGTTCATGAGAGTGGCAAGACGAAAAAACACTCAGTAAATTTGTGGACCTAAAAAACAAAACAAAGTGCTAAAAGCACTAAAAAGCTCAACAGACATACAGGTCATTGATAACTCTGTGAGCTTGTCACCACAAGTGACCCTTTCAGTTTACATGTGGTCGTTTCATTCAGTGGTAAAATAAAAATATTGATTAGAAAGGCATAAGGTGAAATACTGAACATTAATACTTGACACCTGATACAACTTAATGAGCCCAATAAACCTTGTTGAATTTTTTTCTTGGAGTTTTGAGTTGAAGGCCTGTACCATTACATTTTGTCTTGGTGGAAATTTCTAGCCTGAGTGAATGCAGTAGATATAGAAAAAATAAAAGCAGGGAAAATGGAGAAAGAATGTAGCGAGGAAGCAGAAAGCAATGAGGGAAAGAAAAAAAAGAAGTAGAGCGATTGAATTGAATGTAAAAAGCAAAGAAAAAGAGAAGGGATTCAACAAAAATAAAAAAAAGTGTGTAAAATCACTCATGACCAGCAGTGAGGTAGAGGAAACTGTGTGGCGTGGTAAATGAATTGTTCTGCAGGAAGCATTTGTGTGTGCACACAGCACAAAGCAACTAGAAGGGAGCTGGAGCCATTCACTCTGTTTCTGTATGTGTATGTGTGTAGATAATGCATGTATGTGTGTACTTGAGAGTGTGTGTGTGTGTGTGTGTGTGCTGGACTTGCATATAGCTTGGGATGAAGGGATAACCTGATATTTTAAAGCCACAAGCCCTCACTAATCACTATGTGCAAAACGACAGAGTCATTTATGCATTGTTTTTTTAGAGAAGCAGCATAAGCAGAAGTTCTGCTTATTGAATGTCTAATTAGTGATTCAGCAAAAAATGCACACATTTTAAAAAGACTTTACCAAACACAGTTTCATATTTTGAATGCTGAATTATACACACTATACACTATATATTGCCAGTGAAATATTATTCAAGACAGCAATTATGTCACCCTCAAAATGCACCAAACCTACTTGTATATAAATGGTGTGTTATCTTCATTATGAACTCATATACATTGGCAGTGCGGCAGGTGGATGATGATTGTATGGAAATGTAATCTTTTCCAAAAGTGAGAGCAATTAACACTACAAAAAAAGTTGTCCTGAATGAATGTTGCTGACAGTCATGATCCCCAGAGGATGAATCCTACCAACTTTGATGATCTCCTGATTTTGCCTCTAGTACCATCCCACAGTTGACATTTAACTGGATGGATTCTCATGAAATTTAAAAATGATGTCCATGGTGCTCACAGGATGAATCCTAAAGACTTTGGTGATGATCCCCTATCTTTTTCCCCTTTTGCCACAGACATCCAATGGTTCCCAGGTGATGCAGCCTAACGACTGCCTGACTTTCACTCCAGCACCACAATGAGACTGACATTTGTGGTTTTAAGTTAAATGAAAGAAGCTTTTGGAAGAATTGCCATTTATTTGATAAACATATTCATATCCCCCTCAGGATGAATTGTAATAACTGATCCCCAAACTAAGATTCTCTGTCATTCAGGTCATGGTTATCCAAGAAGGGTTGAATCAAGGGCAACTGGACTTGACTGTGATGCCTTTCATCCAATGAGAGGGGAAACATGATCCCCTAACCTCACATCTAGCACCTCCATCAAGTCAAAATTTGTTTATATCTTGAAGCATTTCCCCCACCATTTTGCTGAGACAAAGCTTCATGGGATATTAGTGACTAAAAAAACTAAATGTTTAAATCTCTTCAGACCGACACCATATTCATTAAATGCTTGTTTTTCCAGGAGAGTTTTTACGAAAGAACATCACTGTTACTCTCGATGCAAATAAAAATTCAATTATGTTTATGATGCCTATATTGTACAAACAATACACATACTACACATGTAGACATGGACTATTCACCGTGCATACACACAAACACTTGTGACAACTGTCCTGCACACATACAAACACACACTTGACAGCCCTGCCAGGAGGCTTTGAGTCGCTCCATCCTCCTGTATAGCTTTATTTGTTTTGTCATGAAAGCAAATTTTTGAAAATTGACACTTGCCGTAACGAGCATCTGTTTTCGCCATCTGTGGGCTATGCAAATTACGCCAATGAATATTCAGACAGGACTCAGTTTAGAGGCACGAGTCCTCAGGCTTGCTTACAGTTGGTGGAGAGAATCATTTGGACCAGTGGGAAGAAGATAGAAAAAAAAAAAGGAAGTAAATCTTCGTACCCCTGCTCTCCACCTCCCCATCTTTTCTTTTTCAGTTTAAGCGGGCATATGCTAAATGAAAGCTCTACTAATTTGGAACAATTTATGAGCTGACAGACGTCTGCTTTATCCATCCACTCTCAGGGACATCTGAGCTACCTGTCCTGCGTGCAGAAAACTGCCTTCCTGTTTCCTCCCACTGTGGTTTGCCGCTTCTTCTTCTCCCAACCATCTCCTATTTATCTCTTTACTCTCCGACTGTCCTCTCCTTGTCTCCTTCATTGACTTTTCACCTTCAGTTTCTCTCAGTTGGTTCCTGTCTGTATTTTCTCCTTTACGTCTGTGCTCTCTTGTTTTTTTTATCAATTCTTTGTTTCCACTGGTTTTATCACCTCTAATTCTCTCTCTCCATCTCTTTTCCTCTTACCCTCCCACTTCATTTCCATTTTTCTACCTCTCTTCCTCTCTTCACTTTCTCCCTACAGCGAGGGCATTCCATGAATAATTCAAAAGCATTGCAGGATGATAATGGGAAATTAGAGGTGAGGCTATGCATAGCCTGTGTGTGTGTGTGTGTGTGTGTGTGTGTGTGTGTGTGTGTGTGTGTGTTAAGATTAGTTGATTCATTCCAGCCAGGAGCCAACTGTAAGGGGCTCTTTATCCATATAAATTATGTCAATAAAGTGACACTTCTGTTTAAAGTTGCGGAATGAAGACGACTGACAGCCGATTTAGTCATCTTGGGATGATGGCGTAATGATTACCGTTCAGTTGTTATGTCAACATTATCACCAACTGCCATTAGAGCTATCACTCAAAGCTGGTTCCTGGGGAAATTCAGCTGAAAAAGCCTTTGCTGTGTCCTGGTGGCAGTAGGTAGCAGTTTCACCTGAGAAGCCACAGTGAAGGATTGTTAATTCCATTCATGGTATCAATTTACGGACAACTCACTCTGTGCACATAAATCATAAATATAAAATTACAAACACATTCACATATCATAATGTGCTTCCACAATTATGATACCATACCATAAGATGCTCTCCTAGCTGCTGCAATTTGGTGATTTAAGACACTCACTTCAATTTTCACTCACAAGTGCTTCAGTCATGTAAATAAAACTCCACTTGTAAATGAGAATACTTTGTTTAAAGTTTACACCAACCTTGACCTATGACCAGTTAAGAGGCTTCTTCTGTTGTTTACCCTGTAGCATTTCTTCTTTTAAAAAAATCAATAGTGCAGGAGATTCACAGTCAAACTCTGCAACATCTAAAACTTCAGTCAATACATTTATGAATTTCTGTGACTGGATGTCAGTTTAACTTTATCAGATTTACTGTACTGTACATCTTCTTGGCTCTACTGTTGTTGATGCTCACAGGTTGTCTGCCTTCTGTCAGCCATGTTTATTCTGGCCAAAATAATTGCAGTTAACTGTATTATCACAAGAAACATAAAAATATGCTTTTAAACTCTTAAAATTGCTCAGAAACACACTGAAATCACTTTACATTACATTTTGGTATAAAACAAACATTTTTGCTGCATCACAGATAGGACATCTTTGAACTGTTCCTTATGGGTTGTGACCAAAGTAATGTTACGGTTAACATTAAAGGAAAAACTGCAAATTGCAGTCAATTCACTGGGGACCACAGCTCCACTCTGGTCTGAGACAGTGGAGTTATTTGCTGTTTAGCTACACAGCTGAAGTTACCTGGCTAACGTTAGTAAGTAAAACAGAATCATAACATAACAAACATTTAGATAAACGTCAGGAGCCAACTGTAAGGGGCTCTTTATCCATATAAATTATGTCAATAAAGTGACACTTCTGTTTAAAGTTGCGGAATGAAGACGACTGACAGCCGATTATGTTAGTATAACTAAACCAACATTTGCTACGTTAAGCAACTGACAGTAACTTTAGTTAATTTTACCTGGAGTCCTTTGTTTTGGTAGTATTTCCACACACCCGATTTAACTTCTAACTTCTTTTGCAGTGAGCAAGCCACCTTCAGCCATATAAATCAATACATACAGGACTGTATGTTGACAAGGTAGAGCCTCGTTTAAGTCACTCCTGAGAATACTAAGGATTATCACCATTTACAATTATCCAAATTATGGAAATTCACTACGATCAACGTGTGAGCGTTTTTTATCGCGATGGGTGATAAAATCATATATCGTCCCATCCCTATTCAGAGTGTGTCCTTTTTTTTTTTTTTGGTTGTTGTTGTTGTTTAGTACTCCACTCAGTACAAGGATCATGCAGTGAAATGAAGCAGTGAGTCTGAAACATTTTGTGTAATTGTGCGTACAAGTCCCATCACCCTACAACCCTGTCCCTAAACTGACAAGAGGAATCTATTTTGGTTAGATTCTCAATTGTAGATAAGTCTCTTTTAATGGCTGCTCTGAAGTGCTGCTGTAGAAATGTTTTGTTTAATTGTGCATACAGGTCCCGTCTTTGTGCTACCCTGCTCCTGCATTATCTCTGTCCCCAGAGGTGACAGCAGAAAGTATCTCTATCTGTTTTTACTCTCTGAATGGAAGATAAGTTTCCTCTATTGGCTGCTTTTGAGTGCTGCTGCTGCAGGCGAGCTCATTCACGCTCCTTTAGGGCTTCATTTAACTAACTTACAGTCTAAGCCGTGCAAATCCATCCAGCTGGAGGTGAACGGCAGTGCAAGCAGCTGTCAGCTGCAAACTGGCCTCCGTCCTGCTTAATCCCAGAGCAGCAGCACTGACAGAGAGGGACAGTCACAGGGAAACTGACCAGGGGGGCATTGTGACACTGAAAGGCATCTTCCTCTCTCTTCTCTCCTTGTGTGGTGAAAGATAGAGGAAAGGTGGGGGTGAAAAGTGAAGAGAGGAAGAGGAGAGGACCAGTATTCTTGCCAGAGAGAAATAAGAAATCAATCTCAATCAAATACCCAAAGACTGCATTCTCATGAATCAGTTGATTCACACATCGCTGACATGAACAGATGATGATTTCATGACTGCAAAAATCATCAGTGAATTTAATACTAGAAATGCATTGTCACAGAAATGTAAAGCTCCATATAACAAACCAATTGCACAGTGTTGATTTTAAAGGCACTATAATAATTTTATTTTGCTATCACTATATTGCCTGCCACCAAAGTGGTAGGCCTATTACAAGTCAGGCAGGGGTTACCTGATAAGAATGCTAAGTTCAGAAGAAGAGTGACAGGCATAAAAGCAAAACAAGAGTTAGCAATGGTGTTGCTTTCCACCACTAGAGACAGCTCTTGGTGGGTAAAGAAATAAAGTTTGATGCTGAACTGGCAACGTTTCTTCCAGACTGGTAAATAAAGCCAATTTCATATTCACTGAATGTTCTTCATGAAGCACAAAGGTGCATGGGTACTTCATAAATTATATGAGATCCCAGCATAACACCATCATGAGCTAAAAAAAACACAAAACACAGCTTAAGACACACATCGGGTACCTGTGATGTCCCTGGCCTTGAACCATTTCTGCATGTGCCACCTTTCTCACACACTTAAAAGCAGTAATTCTATCTTCAAACTTTTCAAGAGATCACCAAACACAGCACAGAAAAACAACAGAATGTACAAACGGCATCAAATCTGACTGAGCATGTCCTGCAGCATTGCTATCAGCATCATGTCAAGGTGTTAGAATGTAACAGGAGCAGAGGTAAAGAAAACACTCTGTACCATACTCATTAGTATGCACTGCCAAATTTATAGGATGTATTTTCAAGGGTATGCTAAAATGTAAACAAAAGCTGAACTGGGGCAAAAAACAACACTGACAAAACAACAGCCTGACATTATTTAATCTTCTTGGAGAACCTATGAGAGCCTATGTTGCCATGTATCTAATATGTCAATACACTAGAGACACAGCTTTTCCACTAATGTTACTGCAGGCAACAACCACAGACAGTTAGACACTCATGATTTTATATGTTTGGATTCTTGAAATCACCGACAGTGGGAATGCAGTCCATGATTACACACCTCCTCAGTTAAAATACCTCTACTTCACTGTGTGAAGTGATACTTGTTTGGAAATAGATCACACATACTTCTGCATACTCAACATTGTACCAACAAATAGGCACCTGCACTTGCACCAGAAAGATGTACGTGCACTGTCAGTGCCTAATGATTTCTGACAGCCTGCTCACATCTATCATGTATATCTTTCTGTCCTCTTATTACACTTCCAGTTTGCTTCAATTTTGATATGTCTGCTAACCCCAAAAAGGTCAAACAAAGACTCAAAGACTGTCTCAGGATGATGACATCGCACTGAAGTAGGTGAGACAGAGACATCTGTCAGGATACAAGGCTTTGGCTTCGGGGCAGGAACACACACACATACACACATACACACACATACACACACATACACACACACACAGGTTCAGCCCTCAGGTGATGGAAAGGGAACATTACTTCCTACTCTACTGTCTCAGAACCAGAGCCTCATCCATTTTGGCATACACGCACACATATTCTGTTTTTCTGTTTCACACTAGCCCTCTCTCTCTCTCTTCCACTTGGTGTCCTCCGGGGGAAGGAGTTCCTATACAACACACATAACGACCCCTGGATGTGCCTCTCAGGGTTCCATATCTACCTCTGTCCCATAAAACTGTGGACAGCACTGACGGACAGCCCGGGAGTCACTGCAGGCCTGCTAGCTGCACTTGTAAAGAAACCTGGCAGTGCTGCTTCATCACAGCCAGAGTCACAAAGCTGCACATGTAGCTATCATTTAAAGCCCCTTCTCTGATACCTGTAATACTGCGCTGTTGGCTATACTGCTGTCATAAACACAGACTCATTCAACATCACAGGAGATACCATGATGATCTCCAGAATCCGATTAAAATGGTGAAATATGATTGTGTATTTCCAGAACTACTAAGAAAAGATGAGAAAATATAAAGTATCATATTTCATTTTGTCATACAAATTAAACAAGATAAGCTACTGCTGGCAATCACTTCATAAAATGCTAATTTTTTATTGGTTTCATTGGTTATTCCTTTTACTTTAACAGTGACCCAGTTTACCCGCAAGAATCAGAAATACTTAATTTGATTTGATTTTATTAATAATCAATGAAAAAGAAGATGAAAACTCTCCCGTGATGTGGTTGTTTTTCATGCTGGGGCACAGATTATGTCCCCCCTTTTTGTCAGCAGGGCTGCATGTGTCCCATCCCTTATTAAATATCCTACTGAAGTGTACAGAAAGACAAATGAAATAAAATTACGAGCTCTCATGGCATCACTCAGGCTGGCCGTAAGCATTAAAAGAGAGCCGAGAACAGAGCTGAGGAAAGAAAATGAACACACACCAAGATAACATTCATGCTCTGGTACTACAATTATTGAAATTCAAATTTACAGCGATCCTCCTCTGTGCCAACCACCCCTCAGCATTCACATACCAAAGCTTGCAAAGTGCATCACCACTGACCTCTGAGCTCACTGAGGGGATGGGCGACAGAGACCACCAAAAACTTAATTCAATCATATTTCCCTCTTTTCAACAGTCATGATTTAAACATAAAACCAACGAAAGAGGGTATTTCTGTACCAAAGACGAAGTTAATATTCATGCATCCTTGGTCTATCTGTCAGAGCAGAACTCATCAAAATGTGTCAGTAATTAATCTAATAAGCTAAAACATGAATTTACTGGACAGTACATTAAGTCTTTCCTCGTCTTTTTTCTTTTTCAAACTGAGTGAAGCAGCAGCAAGGGGCATGCTTATTATTATTCAGAGGGACATTATTCATCATTTTAAATCTTTAAAGCTTTTAGATGAATATAGATGAGGAGACCCCTGTGAAACTGCAGTCAATTGCTGCCAGTCCTGGTAGGGATGCAATACACTGTAGAAAATCTTGACAACTAATTTACTGGTACTTACTGTACTTAAAAGTAATTTAAAATACTTGCCAAGACTGACCTATTCTGTTTCCAAAGACAAATAACTTGCAAATGTATAGGTCTTAAAAATCTGTTGTCATTTCCACTTGCTACTTCAATTTATGCCATTTTTCACAAACCAAATGCTTAGTGAAAAATGGTCTAATTTCTAATAATGATACCTTGAAGCAAAACAAACTCTCAAAAGGACTACTGCAATTGAAATATTCCTATGGATAAACGTTTTTATGGATACATAGGACTGTAATCAGTTTTAAAAACTGAATTTTTTGCAGGATACTGTTCTTTTCCCCAGTTGCTGAAATAGTGATAGGCTGCATGTGTCATAGGACCCACTTCATACTTTTAATGATGCAAACATCATTAGCTTTTAGAAGTGTTTAAATGGAAAACTTTGCCCCCGGCATCCAGTGAAATTAAACAAATATCCGCAGTCAGCTCCTGAGGGCATTCAGTCTCTCGTTCTTTATTAATTCTCTTTTTTCCCCCTCATTTTTTGCCTCCTTCACCTCTTCCTCTTCCCTCCAACTGTTTCACTGTAAAATATAATGGGATTGAGTGAAATCATTTAATCATTCATTTAATGCTAATTCAATTTCAGCAGCCTTAACCTTTCATATAAAGGATAAGTCTGGTGATATTTTTTTTATTCTCTAATCATCAAAACAGCACATAAAAAGACAATAACCAACAATGAATTGATCACTGTTGTATTGTTCATCTGTGCCAAAAACTATTAAAAACACAAAGAACCACACAAGCTGAAATGTTCCTTCTTGACAACGGACCTGACCACTTCTTTAGGTAACATTTGCTGAAAATATTCCCAGCTATTTAATTTTTTTTAATCAACAGAAATATCTATGACTTATTTCACAAGATTTACATCCACAGTAGAAACAAATAGAGTTGGGGCTGACATGGTAAGGAAGTCAGAGAGTTGAACTAGCTTAAAATGTTTTACAGTGCAGTGTATCGCTCTCCCCTCCCACTCTTACCCCCCTCTCTCCTCCTCTCACCCTCCTATTTATATTTACCGTGGGACTCCAGCAGCTCCATTACTACAGGTCAAGGCACTATGCAGGGAAAGAGAGATTAACTCTGGGCAATTAGAGAAGTGAAATTCCCTGGCAATGTTTATTATCCTGCCCTCAGTCTTGTTCTGGGGCTCAACTAGTGAAATATGGATGTACATTCAATATTTAACATGAGGACATCAAAGTGGGCCATAGCCTCAGTGCCAGGAAAAAGGAAGAAAAATGAGGCAACTTCATCCAGTGGTAGGCCATTACTCACGGGGGCGCTAAAAATTTGCAATTTCCTAGACATTTGCTATCACTATGTCAGTTTTTCTTAGGGCATCAACGTTAGCAAAATCATAAATGTTTCCCTGAGGGGAAGATCTTAAAGCAGCAGCTGAGTATGATCAGCTCAGATAACTGCCAATCCAACAAACCGGCACAGCCCCAAATTACATCCCTGATTAGGCCACTAGTGAAGTTTGTCAATATCAGATCAATAAAACACACCATTACGTCATTATGGTAATTTAATCTATTCTTCGTGGAACAATCATTCGTACGATGACTATATTAGAGGAAGTCAAATAAGCTATGGAGAGCTCATTTACAGAGAAAAATAAGTGGAATCACCATCTACAGGCCATTAGAGGAATTGCATTTCTATGTTCCGTGTTGGAGCCATGGTGATTGACTCTTAACAGAGTTTCCAGTATTTTTAGAATTACACAGATTTGCTGAAAGTTGGTGTTACATCATTATACACTTTAATTTATAACATATTTAATGTTGTCTTTATTTTTGGAACACTTACAATTCAGCAGCAGCATTTAATGAGCAAATTCATTTAGTTTTTCACTGCCCCCTCTTCTTTGAGTGTCTCTGTCTCCTCCTCTCGTTCTCTTTCTCTTGTCCTCAGCAATTATTCTGACTCATTTGAAAATGTTATGATGAAACAGTTCTCCTCTAGCTTGTTGGCGGAGTGACAACTTGACAGAGAATGCTTAAGGGCACGCAGCGCTTTCCGACATACAAAGACCTATTTTTACAATACTGCGTATTTTCACTTTTATGTGTGTATGTGTGTGTGTGTGTGTGTGTGTGTGTGTATGCAAGGCTTTATGTCTTCTTAATTTAAATAGATATTCTGCTATTTCGGTCTAATTATTTTCTTCTTTTTAGCTGAAATAAAGTTTAAGATACTGAATTATTGATTTATTATTATTATTATTTATTATTATTATTTACATTTTTTTGGTCTACATCTGCTTTACTGTCTTCCAGGAGGACTTTTCATCCAAGGATCTGAAATGACTAAACTACAGCCGGTGTGTGAACACTCCTTTTCACAGCAGTAGTGATATTTTGACATGTGTTAGCAGGAAAAGCACAGGTGTAACTAATGACATGAAGGATGATTCAGTTCCATTAAGCTTTGTCAGTGAACCAGAATGGCATTACTAACATTGTTAGCAGCATCTGTGTTTGGCAAGTCAGAATGTCCTCTGTGACAAAAAGCCTGAGAGAGCAAAGACATTTTCTGACCTGCATTTGTGTAAAACGGTGCTATACATAAACCTGAACTTATGTAACATTCATTTATTTAACATTGCTGTAACCTAGCTGCATCTTGTGATGCAGCTTAATGTTACCAATCCATATCACATCTGTGGCACTTGAGAAAACTGTCAAAACTGCTTTCCATCGTATAAATGGAAAACCTTATGCAATGAAGTTCTGTGTTGCATAAGGGAGGAGTGGGTATGATCCATGTTCATGTAACCAGATGTAATGTATCCTAACAGTTGCTAAGTATTATGCATTCTGTTTAAACCAAGCAATACTTTGGCATACTGTGGAATTCTGTGACTTTACCTAACCCCAAGGACCAGGCTGTCAAGCCACTGCTATTATTTTCTGGGCTGTGAGTGTGTGCATGTGTCTTTATGGTGGTGCGGCAGATTCAGTTCTGCCACCCAACTTCATCGAGCACAACCTGAAACCAATTTTCTTGATTACTTCTGTGTTCCTGCAGCTTCTCTTTGCTGGCTTGCTCCTCCAATACGATGAGAGGCATTTTGAGTGAGTTCAACAGCCTGTGGTCAGCTGCAACAATCAGAAGCAATGTCACGCTAGTGTCAGGCCTGCAGTAATGCCACTCTGTATCACTTAATTTTCTATGAGGGATGATAACTACATTGTCCAACACATTTAAAGTGAAAGACCTAAAGACCTAAATAATTTACTTTTGGCCTGTTATTGGCTACATCTTATTATTTCTTTTTATACAACAACGACATTAGCATTTCTTAGTCATGTGTCTGCTTCCCTGATGATTGTAAAACTACTGTTTAATCTCCTTTTAGCTCTGGTTTGGTCTCCACCAACTGTTGACCAGACTTTCTAGCTCTTTAGCTGAAAGATGTTTCACTATGTTCATCAGTTAGTCATTAACTGTGTCTGTCTGTGCCATTTAGTCTTGGGGATGCAGGATTCAGTCCGTTTATGAGAGTTTGTTTGCTAAAAATAGCTGCCCGCTGCTGCTGCCAGGTTCGCTGTTCATAAGTGCACTGAGACTGAACCACACAGTAATTGTGCCACAAAGCCAGTGAGCTATACAAAATACAAAATACAGTGAGCTACAAGAAGCTAAAGCCTTGTAGAGCTTGTGGAGTTGATGATATAATTCTCTGTAGGCTTGGCACTGATAGCAGTTATCATCAAATGGTAACAGGATTGTTACCATTTGATGATTTGTTTATACAAAACACCCCCAACCACTTTCATTGTGAATTGCATTTTGGAACAATATACCCAAAATTTTTCAAAAATTGCAACGCAGCTATTATATATCTATTGTTCCTTCTTTTTGATTCTGTTCTACTTGGTGAATCAATTTCACATCAAAATATTGTTTGAATGAGTCATGAATACATCCGAACAACCCACAGAAAAAACCTGTACTGTTCAAGCTAAACATACATTATAAAAACAGTCTTGCAGCTCTGTGATGACATTATTCTACAGTCATGTTCTGCTCTGTTGTTGTCCACCTGTTAGTAACATGTTCGCTCTGTGCCGGTCTAATCCCTTTAGCTCTGTGAACTTCTTACCCACTGAAACAGATCATTTTTTGCCCCCAACATGTAGACAACATGCAGCGGCACACTATCAGCCCATAGCTGCATAAGCTCACATAGTTGTTCACAGCAGGTACCCCACACTGTTTGCCCCCAGTAGATGGAATTACCCAGACAACCATGGAGTGCTCCAAATGGGAGAAGAGGCGAGTCTTAATGCTGTTTGCATCAACACCATGCTGCCACCGCTACCTCTGCCTTACCACGCCAAAGATTAATTTAATCTCATGTCACTATGGCAGTGGAAATGTCGCTTCCTGAAAGTTTACTCTGACAGAGGATTTTTTTTTAAAAAGAGAGAGAGAGAGAGAGAGAGAGAGAAAAAAGAAAAACATCTGGGGTTTTTTTTAAGTAGACTGTGTCCAAGGGTAAAGTAAATTTCCTCACAAAATAAAAGCATGCTGCTCAGAGGGGGAGGGGGGGCATGCTGGGTAAATCAGCATGGTGTGTCTTTGTGTGCACCTGTCTCCGTACCTCTCTCTCTGCATCTCTTTCATTCAGTGAAGATATAGACTCCTGTTTTCTGAATTTGCATTTAGATTCCTACATCCCAAAAGCCCAAATCTGAGTCGTGGCTGTTGCCTTTGTGAGGGCACTGTGTTTCCGGACAGTGAATAATCTAATCACTGCTTGGTAATGATACAGCATTTGGTCATTTCTTCGCTTGTCCACAATTGTGCTCTTCCCCAAAGTCTTCTTTTCCGCCAGTGTTTTTCTATAATGTTGAACTCCCCTCAGTTCCAAAACAGTTCCTTCATTTTCTAAGTTTGTTTCAATTTCTGCTTCAACGTCCAATCATTTCATGTCTACCACCTCATATATTCCATCTTTGCTGCCCCCTCTTTCCATCCTTTACCCCCATTCCTCTCCATCTTTTCAAACTATCCTCTCTGTCCCTTTAGTCCCCATCCACTTCCTTTTTTGCATTCACTTTCTATTCAACTGTAGCTCCTCTACCTTCTAATCATCTTCAATGACTTCACCGCCTTCACTACTTCCTCTCTCTTCCATCTTTTCGCCGTCACCTTGCTGTACCACTCTCCCCACAGAAACAGATGAAAACACTTCTCCCAAGTGTCCTTTCCCTCCCATGATTTCTGCTTGCTTTTTACCAAACTCCAGGACATCGAAAGGCAGCCATTTATCATGGCCATGGAGCTAAACCACGTGGCTCTAAAGTATAGAGGCAGTCATAAATCTGAAACGCGTGGGGGGCATGTTTCAGTCTGTGCAGGAAAGGGTCAGGAAACATTCAGCACCATGTTCTTCGTGACAGGACTGCAGATGGCATACAGAGCTTGGCTCAAATCCAGAGCTAATTAGTGATGTGATTTTTACCAAAGCATAAGCAGAAAATCTGATCCTCATCTGCTGCTCAGCATTAATGGTAAACAGAAACGATGTGTAGAGAAGTTGGCCATGCAATGACATAAATAGTATGTATAGTTTCTGTTTTACTTCTTATTTGTATCAGCAGAGCCTTAAAAATACCCTGTGGCATTTTTGACAAGCAACAGTGCTATGGTGCTTTTTTTTTAACTTGTTTAGTTTGTATCATGCACACAGATGCCTGGGCACAATGCGAGGCCTGCTGTAAGTTTTGTACCATTCTGCTGATCAATAGTTAGCACAGCAAACATGGATTATAATAATGCAGGATTCAGAACATTCAAAAAATTGACATTGCAAATGTTTTATAGAGAGATAAATGCATTCAAAACCTTTCTTGGATGCAACTATACATACAAAGTGTTGTGTGTGAGAAATTGAATTTTTTCATTGCTTTCATTTGCTTTGCCACTTTCTGTGTAACAGGTCATATTCAGAATTGGCTCATGCGCAACAATATTAGTCGCCACTTTATGACCAGGCATTCAATATAACAAATCAATTGTGGGAAATGTGCTCATGAGTAGGTGCATACACACACTGTGGTCAATTGTATGACGAAAACTTTGAACATTGGGGCAGCGTAGAGATCATTATTCATTAAGTGACCCCGTGTCACAGACACCACAGACAGTCCATTTTGCTGATGTGTCCTTGAGTATAACTTCTGAGTACCTGCTAGCTCCGGAGTCGCTGCTCTTTAGTTGACTGTGACCTCTGACCTCTGCTGAAGGGTAGAATCAGAGAGGGGCAAAGTGGAGCTGAGCAGTGACCACAGACTGAGAACTCAACTTGAAAAGATATAAAAAGAAATACTTAGAATGTTGCTGAAGTCTGCTCAGGGCTCTTGCAGCCCACATTTGAACTTGTTTACTGGTCATAAAGTGGCGACAGGATCTTATCTTAAAGCAGGACTTTCTAGTTATTTATTTTAATTATTTACTTCCAATCCCTGTGTTATAAATGCCATATGGAAATGAAAGTTAAGGTTAGAAAACTGAGTCTTCTATGCAATGATTCGACAGCAGCTGGAGGTGGGCACTGACAGTGCAACTTTCTTAGCATATATGGAGGAAAGCCAACAAGTAAGTTCAGCCAGAGAACTCAAGCTGCACTCACACTTTTGCTCTCCTATGCTGCTACACTTCTCATTTTCAAACACGGACACAAAAAAAAACCTGCTGCAAATGCCACTGCATTTTCCATAAACATCACCTCCATCCAAGATTCGCTTGTAGGGCTCTGATTCTTAGATCCCATTCTTGCTCCCATATTGTCCTCCTTGCTGCGTTTCGTGTGTGCTTGCAAGTAGAAATTTGCAACTAGAGTGTTCACTTTCTTCTAAGCTAAGCAATCTCAGCAGCATTCAATTCGCTTCAGTTAGTTAAAGTTAACGCATTACCGTACAGTACATGCCACCATGTCTCCACCGCTACTGATTCAGTCAGTGATACTGACTCACTATACAGTAGATATTTCTCTTTGAAGACTCAGTGTTAAATATTCCTTCTTTCATGTACCAAACATGACTATGGAGGCTGGAACAATAATGCCAAATTTCAATTCTGTACATGTACAAAACTTGCTCAAACTCCCACCTCATGTATAACTCATTTTACATTGTCATATGATTTTTCTATAAACCATTTTATACCAAGGTTCAGGGGAGAGTGGGGTGCAGGGGCTGTATGATAGAATCACTTCAAATATTTCAAAATGTTACAAGAAAAAATACAAATCTAGTGAGAAACTTAGGCCTGTTTGTAGTTTTGGATTTAATTTGTTTCATAATCAATTTATCATTATGTGGAGAAAATCACTGTTTGAGGGTGTCGGTGTCGGTCTCCTATCTACTTGTCAATCTGTCTCCATTACAACAGCAACATAACTCTGAACCTTGATACTGGTCCTGTGGTTGGAAATTTTCTCATCATATTAGCACTCTGTCTACAGTGTGTCCTCTTCTTTATGTGCCTCAGTTAACTACTCCATCCTGAGTACTTAAGCACAAGTGAGAGCTCTCACATTTCACAGAGAGAACAGAAATGAGAGTCAGCAGCTGAATGCCAACCACTGGATTAAAAATGATAATCATGTTAGAGCTAGGACCAGCATCTGAAGTGAGTGCTGGTGATCATGAAACCATGTGGTTAGTTAGGGTACTGGCAACCCCCCTCGTCCTCTGTGTCTCTCTCAATCATGCAGAAAAGTACAACACACACATAGTTGAATATGTTGTCATTCAGTCAATGAAGTGCCAAAAGGTGATTGACAATCTGCAGATACAGATAATATAGGTGCTAGGATTGTTGCGTTTGTTTGTGTTGTGTTTCTTTACTTCTCTCTACACACACTGTTTCTGTACTTGTACTGCTTTGTGGTGTGTATAATCATATCTGAGGGACTGTGTGTGTGTGTGCATCTGCCATTCTCACTAAGCCGTCTAACTGTTAACAATTGGCTCCTTTCTCAGCGAGCCTACACCTGCCAGCTATTGTTGTGTTCTTGCTCGCCTTGGCTATGCACACAGTTTAGCAGTGAGGGGCCTTCAGATGATGAGTTTGTAGAGGAAACGGGCCAATCAACTGACAGATACTGCTCAGTGTCACTCATTATTGGCAGCTGGAAGCATGGAAGAGGCAAAGCTTTCCTGATTGTTTGTGCTCACTGGGACTGCAGACAGTGTGTGTGTGACTGGAATAATAAAAAAAAAGTGGGGCTTTTCTGAGAGTACCTGTTATATGGACAGAAATTATTCCTATTGTTCACATCATATTTCACATACAATCAAACTGCCCACACTGGTGATATCATTTAAAGATGAAGAAGGTGTTGGAGGGGGCCAACGAATCAACACCAGTGAAGAACAAAACACAGACACCCGACTGAAAATCAAGCTAAAGAAAGTCCTGTTTCATCATAGTCCAGTCTTCCAAACCTGATCAGGATACTCACACTTATTCATGTATCGAAATGACAAAACAGTCCTTTTGTCCAAAACAACTCATGGGCATTTTCCTGTCTTTCCCATCAATGCCCAAATACCAACAATAATTTAAATGACTAAAATTTGTAAAATATAAATTATCCCCCCCCCCAACCGAATACGTGGCGTTGTAGGTTTTGGCCCACTTGCTACAAATCAAGTAGGCAACTTTTCATCACAGCTAACCTTTTTTTGTGCTATTGTGAGCTGCTCATTTTCATGAATCATCTCAAGATTATCAAAGTGCTTTGAACAGAAGGAATCATTAATCCATAAATCAAGCAAAAATACCCAAAATATGGTTGAAACTCTCACCTTGGGCCACAAGATGAATTGATAAATTTAAAAAAAAGACATTTTTGAGCCATAAATTTAATATTTCAAACATCCTTTAACGATTTTTTCGTCTGTTCTATCTTTTCCATTTTCTACATCCTTCTTGGGTTGAACTATTTAACTCACATACAGAAATATGCCACCAGTGCTGGCAAGGAGACCGTGCTTAGTTTGAATGGGTAACAAGCCAAAATGTTTGTTAAACATGCAATAACTATTTTTCTGGCCATCTGGGTGGCATGGAAACAAGCTGTAAAAACAACACTGACATACATAGTACCCCCTTTTTAATTTCACATTTTAATTTTACAACAGTTGCCAATCAAAACATCCAGCAGTTACGGAGCTGTTGGCAGCTCCACTGCCATGACAGTGCAAAATTACCATTAGCCTAGAAACTGAGGGAGTGAAAATGGGGGGAAAAACGACTTTGGTTTCAGTGGGTTCACACATAATTTCAGAGTATCAATATCTCTTAAATTCCTCTGTTATTTGTGTTTTCTGCCTATGTTTCATCTCAGCCAAAAGTACAACTCTGACACACAAAACACAAGAGCAGACTTAAAATAAGCATCAGGCTGCTGTCATAACAGCAGTCAAGTGCTGAATAATGGATGGGAACAAATAGAGACAATTACTTAACAGCTTGTCAATTAAATTAGCCTACTGTTTTAATAGCTTAATCACAGTCATCCCACCGTCTCTTTCTCTCAATTTTCTTTCTCATTTTAGCCATTTTCCCTCCCCTGCCTCCCCTATTTTCTATTTGCTGTAAGATGAGAGGAGTGAGAAGAAGGGAGGAAAAAAAAAAAACAAAGCAAAAAAACAAAGCAGTACCCCAGAGAAGCTGTAAATGAAAGAGAAGAAAGGCATAAAAAGGAATGAAGAAGGAAGGAAAGAGGAATAGCGTTGGGGGGGGAAGGAAGATTTGGAGATAAGGGATTAATAGGGAGAAGGAAAGAAATGAACATGACAGAGAAACAGAGTAAAAGGGGATGGATGTAGAAGTTAAGGAGGGGAGCCTGGGAGGCAAAGGAGAGAAGAGAGGGAGGAGGATCAAAAAAGATAGAAGATGTATAGGATGATGTTATTAAAAAGGATGAGTGAGGGAAAGAAAGAAAGGAAAGAATGAAACAGAGGGAGGAAGAAACTAAAACAGTACACAGAGGTGATAAGGAAGGAAGGACTTGATGTCCTTAACAGAGGAAGAGAGATTTATGAAAAAGGGTGAAAAACAGAGAAGGAAGATGGATGAGAACAGAAGGGGAAGGAACAAGAGAAGGAGAAAGGTAATGATTGTATTAGGAAAAACAAAGGGAATGAAAGTAGGAAGGTAGGAAATATGGAAGGAAGGATGGGAGAGACAAAAAGTGTGTGACGTGGAGCAGCTGTCAGGAAGGCAGGCAGACAGTGAGAGAACGACTGTCAACACCTGTCTAGTCAGATCTGCCTGGATGAGCCACTAAAGGGACACATCTCCCTCTGCTTTCTCTCTGTCTATCCCAAAAACTCACAGGAATACTCACAATGGGATTATTTTAAAGCACCTGTAAACAACTGGACACATTCAGACGTGTCATGAACACATGTATTCCTACGTGTATTATTCTTTTAGGAGAAACTACTTTTTTCTACAAGGCATTATTTCCACGCTGATGTTATTACTGGTGCTTTTTGGTATATTACAGTTGTACTTTTAACAAACTAAATACAGCAAAGTTCAATTTCTTCTTTTACAATACATCTATTCCTTCTTCCTTATTGGAAAACCCTGAAAATATGTTTAATTTCATTGGAGGCTTCAGTTTCCATCTCACATTTGTGTAAGTTGCATACTGGACCATACCTGGCTTCTAAACTAGTTGTAATGTGATAAAATATCTTACATACACATCTTAATCTCAGACTTAAGGTGCACACAGAGAGACTTTGTACTTCAGCAAATGAAGGTGAAAACAGTCTTTTAGTACCAAACTGCACATTCATCATCTTGTACAACGAAGGTTAAACATCCATGTAACAAAAAGCAAAACTCATTTTTGAGTTGAAAGGCACTGGAAACTGTGAAAGCCTTTTGTTGAGACTAATGAGGTAATACTGCAAGATGCATAAAAAACTGTAAGAACACACAAGCTCTCTAATACCAGCCCTGTCCACTAAATATTATGTTTATATACAGCTAATTTGTTTTATCAATTATGTTTTGACTTAAATGTAACTGTTGCCTGGATTATGTAAGACAGCAACATTTTTCAAGTGAGGAAAGTGCCACTTTTTACAGCACAGAAGTCATAGGGAGGTGGTCAGGGTGTATGGTGGGCTTATAAACTGCACAGTATAAACGTTTTGTAACTTGGCAGGGATGTTTAATGACACAGAAATGAATGTTTCTGTGTCATTAAACATGACAATATTTCAATCAGGGGAGTTTGGAGTCCAGGTCAACAGCTTTGGCTCTTTGTCATGTTCCTTGAGACATTTCTGAGCAGTTTTTGTGGCATGGTGGCAACGTTATCCTGCTGGGGGAGGCCCCTGACATTGGGGAGTGTTGTTGCCATTGGAGGGGTGAGTGTTTGGTTTGTGACAATATTTAGGTGGGTGGCACATGACAAAGTAACATCTAAATAAATGTCAGGACCAAATGTTCCTCAACAGAACATTGTGTTATAACGAGATGATCGATGTTCTTCACTTCATCCACCAGTGATCATAATGTTATGGCTGATCAGTGTATACAATTAATTTGCGACAACAAATACTTTTTTGAAGGAAATATAACTGCAGCCAGATACAGTTGCATATTTAGAAATCATAAATATCAGTAAAACTGACAATCTATTCAGTTTGTTTTCTGCCAAAATATCAGTTTCTGAAATACAATATCTGCTTGCAGTGACCATAGCATTATTAAACTGTTTCATGTGTGTGTGTAAGTCCACACACGACATGTTTATGAATATTTAACAAAAACCGCAATCCATCCCTAACAATAACCAAAGTGCTTTTGTTGCTTAAACCTAACCACAGACAGGAGTAAGGATGCAAACCTCATGCTCTGGTGTCACAGTCACACTGTATAGCCACCATCCACCCAAACCACCTTCCTGCGACTCAGTAGTCAGTGGGAAAACAATTTACTCATAAATAAACATATTTTCATTGAGACATTTTTGATTTAATAACATTTCCTCATTATGCTCATTATTCAAAATGTATTTGTTGTGTAAAATTAGTAGTGTATATACATATTATTTCTAGCAGGGTTGTCAGTGCACATTCAGACAGACAGACAAACAACACACACACACACACAACGTACAGTTAGAGCTACAGCTGCTATCACATGCCTCTTTCTCCCAGCAGGGTTTCACAACAATAGACTGGAACATGGAAACATGCAGCTGCCTGTTGTTTCAAATACAGCAGAGAGCTCACAACCCACTCACACACACTCAAGCACACTTCATCACATACTGTCTTTGCTTCCACTTTTTTTCTCTCTCCAGCTTCCTTCCAGCCACTTCTTGCTCTCAGTTTTCTCCACAGTTACATCTTTATTCCTGCTTGACAGTCAGTCCCAACCTTTCCTATCTCCTTCTCCCCTCTTGTTCTGTTCCTGTCTCCTTCCATTCTTGTTCTTTTCACCGTAACTATCTCATCTACACTCTCTTGTACAATTCCCTTTGTTTTACCCCACATATATGTTGGGGAATTGATAGTTGACTGGAAGACAGAAAGTCACACTTGTTACCTCATGCCTGCCAGTAACAATGGGCAACATCACTAATCTTGCTCCAATACCAAATATTGTACTTCAAATTTTCCACTTTTTCACCATCAGCCATGTCTTCATTTTCATAAAACACAGAAAGGCACTTAATATTTCTACATGAGGCTTGATTCTCAATGATAATCAATACTTCTGCATCAATATTCCCATCTGTAGTTGATACATTAAATCCCCAAACCTGACCAGAAAACAGGCATTTTGGAACTATAGTGTACATAGTATAGCGGGTGTGTCCTTAATATTCCTGTAGGTCAATTTATTGCACAACCACAAACATGATGCAATTGAGCTGACTAATGTCCTGCCATAATCACCACTAAATATAACCAGTTATCCTAATGAGGTCATTAATTATGTTAATAATGCATTAATTAGCAAATATTCTATGGCAGTATGTGTACCTTCACTTTGCATAAGCCTTGTTAATGTGATCTACATATATTCATTCAACAGTGTTATGGTAGTTTGAAGAAATTGTTTTTAACCTCTTTAATGTGCAAATTTATACAACAAGGTGCTCAGATGTCTAATCAGTGTTGTCTAATCATCTTATGTAAGTATGTTTTAGCATGTACTGTACTGTGTTACTGGCTGCCCTGATGTCCTATGATATGATTTACAATGATAGCTGGGTGTGAACTCACAGTACATACTTAAATGCAGCAAAAATATCACCAAATGAAAACACAGAGTGAGTGTGAACCTGGACCGGTTGGTTGGAGCTGGAACTCTATATTAAAAAGGTTTTTATTGATTTTATTTTATTTTTTTTAATTTGAAAATCAACACACTTAGGGTGTGATATGACAGTCACATCACACACCAGCAGAGCTCTACTGTGTGCCTTGATGAATAGAAAAAAATCTGAGAATAGTGTGACTATATCAAGTAATGTGCTTTAAAATAATATGCTTTAAAGTAATTTAAAATAATAGAGTTTAACAAAGGTCACTTGAAAGGTACAAGAGTTTTCAGTTATGTCTATCAGAAGCTCATCATGGTCAAACATAGAGTTTATGACATTTCTCTGTTACCTGTAGATTTAATTCTAAATATTTGCAAATAAAAAAAAAATTAAAACTAAAATTTAATTTACAGAAGTAGTGAAACCCTTAATTCTGCCCCTTTGGCAGCAATTACAGTTTTGAGTCTTCTTGAGAAAGTCTTCGCATGATGCTGCCACCACCATGCTTCAACAAAGGAATGGTATTAGCCAGGTGATATGCAGTGTCTGCCAGACATAGTGTCTGGAGTTCTGCACAAAGTGTTGAGTTTTTGACTCATTCCACAGGTAACTTAGTGTAAATCATCATCATTCATCACATATACACACACACACACATATATATATATATGCTGATTTAACACAAACACTTCCATTCATATCAATTCACGAAAAGCAACTAAAATATCATTTGACATTTTTATTCCTGAGCTCAACCAGACATTTAAATGAAAAAAATTGTCTCTTTTAATAAAAATAGACTTCCTGTTTTCTAGAGTGCCACATTCTGATATACTGAGCTTTAGACTTTTCATATTTTTAACTAAGAGTCTGTCTTGGCAGCATCACTACAGCTTTGCAATCTCAGATAAATCCCACTATTGATCTGAACCTGCTGAGGTCAACATCACGTGTAGAATGCATCTGGAGGGCTGCCACTTTAAAAGATCAGGCCCCAGTTACATGCACAATTATGTGTGCAAATTAAATGAAAGGTGCAGACTTGCCCTGTGCTTTCATGTTCGTAAATCTGGCCCTTCATGCTTCACACATACACACAAACTACAACTACGGCTCCACCGTAGGTGGTGCTACATTATCATGAGGTTTTTATGTTTTCTTGAGTTAATTGGCCTGTAGAATGATCTCTCATTAGCTGTCTTTGTTATTCAGGTCTCCTGGTTGTTCCTATCAACAAACAACTTTGTTTTAAACACTCTCTCTGCGTGCTGCTTTCATCCTCACAAAGTTCACAAAGTGAGAACAAAGACACCTGAGTCCCTTGCATCATTTGAAAATCAAGACTAAAATGCACGTGAACATATTCTAATAACAAATAATATAGCAGAAGTCAACAATTAACTTTCTAAAAATAAATCAGAAACTTAAAAAAAGAATTAAGATGCACTGCACATATTCTCAGATTGAAGTGATGGGGGCCTTTACTGTTCAAGATAAACTAACAATGAATTTTACTATCACACTGCTACACTCCATGGCTAACTGTGGATAATATTCCCTTGACCACCAGCTTTGGGTTTTAACCACTAAAGGAGATGAAATCATTAGTCTGGCATTGAAATTGCCCCCACATTTCTAAAAACATCTGATAATGTAAACAAAAGCACATGCTGCACATGAGCCCCCCAGTCTCTGAGGCTGGAACACATGGCTGCTCTAATAAGCAATAATGCATTAATGCGTCAATGTTAAGCCACTGTCTGAATGCTTTTACGGGCTGCCATTTAGCTGGCTTCCTCTAATATACCTGTCCATATGAAGCTAATGCCTGGCTCCGTTCCTGCTTCTGCCCTGCCTCAGGTGACTGCCTTCACACATTTCAGAAAATGTCCAGCGCTCCCTCCCACTGTTGATTTTCCTTATTAGCATCTGTTGGTCACCAGGTGAAAGTGATGCTGGCACTGCACATGATGCCACCACGACAGCTGCCGTGTTAAAGTGGAAACCAGAGGTATCCAAACTCTGGGGGATTGCCGTGCCCTCTATATGACACCAACTTCTCTGGAGTGGATTTTTACATGTCTCCCTGCAACCACAGCTGGCACAGTGATGGAAGTCATCTAGAGGACTGGAGTTTGCTGATGGTTAAATACATAGAGATGTCTCAAAAACACATCATGGCACAAGAGCAGGGGGAGGATTTGCTGTTTTAACCAATTTCAGAAAAATACAGGGGTCAGAGGACACATTTTGGCCTGTAACAAATTGTGACTGTAACTGAGGGAATTTACAGTATGTCAAAGATCCACAATTCCCACCAGGAAGCAGTACAGTGGGCAGACAAAAAACCAAAGACTGTAAATCTAGGAATGTGTGTATGTATTTTATTGGCAAGATGATTGCAATTCAGAAATCTGAGCTAGGTTCAACTGCCCTTTTCCATCGACACCCTCACTGTGTCAAGGAACAGCCTTCATTCGAATGAATAAGAGGGCTGCTTTGTCCCCATGCAGGGTTAAAGATGATCTGAGCACAGCTTTACCCAGAGGTCTGTGAACTATGAACTACTCAGGTCTAAATGCTTGCCTAGAGATGTAGCCACTTAGATGGCTCCACCATCACTGTTGAGTGCAGCTCCTTCTGGATGACTCATTTGTTTCAGAGTTATTTTTTCCTATTGCATGTTTTTATTGATCCTACTGCGAGACAACATTGATGCTGAACAATTCTGAAAAACCCCAGATTCCTTTCAATAGAAATATTTCTAGAATTATAGCTTTCTACTATCTTTCTTCTATCATTCATGCACTACAATATGATTAAAGGAAATAAAAATAAACAGATTGTTTGACAGGACGCAAACTCCTGTCTCCCACCTGAAGGTCAAGTGCACTTCACAGCCATCCAACACTGTGAACTTCCACACGCTTATTTTCTGCCATGCTACAGAAAGGGCACTCTACTTCCTGCACTGCAACCCAACACTGACACTGGACATTTATCTTGACATGCAGAATAATCCAATATGGGCTGGTTTCATTCATCATTTTTTGTACACAAACATTTCGACCATTTCCAGAAAAAAAAAAAAAACTGAACTTAGTGTATTACAAGCTGATGAGTGTATAAGGGATAGGGAGAAATTATCTGCAGCAAGCTCACTTAGGGGTAATTTTATATAATATTATATATACATATATATCTCATGGGGCTTTAACTGTGGTTTATTTCTTAATTTTTCTACTTTGATAAGTGCATCACAAAAGTGTTTTTTCTTTTTAATGAAATAGTCAAACTGATATAGAATTTAATAACATATTCATTGTGTACAGATCTATGAATACAATCAGCTGTTATCAAGCCTGACAAAAAGACAATTCACCTCCTTTTTTTCTTTTTGTAAGTGGATAATCTGCATTATCACACATTATCCTGCAGCAGATTTACCGCTCCTTAACTATCCCACTCTTCCACCCCATCCTCTTATCTTCAGTTTTCTCTCCTCCTTTTATCCATCTCATGAGCACTCACTTAACATATTGCAGCATCTGTGGCCCATGCTGGAGGGATGAAAGGCGAGAGAAGAGCTTCATACAGTTGACACTTAAGTTGGCCCTAACAGTGCTGCTGAGCATTTGTGAGGTCAACTGCACTCAGATCATCCAGATCGGTGAAAAGGAGATCGAGAAAAGCCTTCAGCATCAGTTCTTCAGTATCAGTCCCTCAACATTTAATCACCTTTAGCTGAGAGATGACTGTGCAGCTGAAATTTCTACATGTTCATCGTGATATTATATTCTATTATATTAAAACTATGCTTTTTTCCTCAAGAGTTTTATTTCCTCACATATGTGATCATAGATGTTGTCATGTGTATTGATATTGATGCAGCTTTGGCTCATGTGTTGTGCACTGATTGGAAGCTTACAACAGAAACAGAAAACTGAAAATTAAATGCTGAAACGTCTTAAAACAACCTTTTCTTATGAACACTGGGGTTATTTTTTTATCATTGATTTGATCTTTTCCATTTAACCAAGTCATTTCTGCTGCCTAAACTGTTTACATCTGAAGACTTACTGCTTAATGAGGATTGTCACCTGGGTATTAAGGAATCTATCAGGGGTAGCAATACCTTTTTAATGAACTCTCTGTGTCTGTGGTAAAGTGCAATTAAGAACTAGTTAACTTGACTCAAAATTAGCAGTAGCACTTGAGCTCTGATAAACCAAATGAACTACTATCCCTATGAACTGCTAATTGCCATTGCCATTGTGAGATGGAGAAAACAGTAGATGCCATTGAGATACTACTGGCTGGGGATGGAAAAGGACATACCAAAATGGGTGAGCCACTCAAAAGGCTTTGCTCCTTCAGCTACACTAGTGGGCTCTTAAGTATAACCTTACACTTTGAAAACTGGCAATCTTGGACTTATTTTGTCTACACCAAGGTTGATAACATCAATTTTTACAAGTCATCTGTCAGTGTTTCCCACTACAGTGGTTCATACAATTTAGGCTCACAAAACCTGCGGGAACATCTTGGTCCTGAGAAATTTATTGGGCTTTTCAAAATTACATATGAATTAACATTTAATATCATTAGGGATCATAAATGTGTACCTCACCACTATACCGGGCCATTTCAGCTGAGCAGGCAAATGTGAGATATTTAACAGGCTCCTGTCAAATGATTGTAATTACCATGCCAAATGGCAATGGCCTGAGGAAGGTACATCACAATAAATGTAATCACACTGTGGACAATAAGAAGGTATTCAGTGTCATTGTACTACATTATAGAATTGCAGGTGGACACTTTGGGTTATGATGTCATGGTGGTAGCAGTTTTTAATTGCTGCCTTTGGACACCGACTGCAAGGGGCCTTGACTATATTGAGAATAGACATAACTCCTGCTGATTTAATTGTTCCTTTTGTTGCTACATCAGGTAATCTATGAACAACAGAAACGCTCCCTCTATCTGGATCGATTTGGGGCTCAGACTGAGCCACTGAGGAAATGCAGACATGGCAGGAGAAGGACCATTGATTTTGAGTGAGGGGTTATGTTTAGTAATTTAAGAGTTCTCTAATAAACAGAGCTTTCATGAGACAGTGAAGCCGAAACTGTTCCCGCTGGTCATGTGAAAGCATCACTCAACCACATCAACAAGATGGAACCCACTGTATGTTACCGTGTGTAAAGCGAATGTGCTTTGCAACTTTCTTCAGTTCAAATAAACATTACTGGATTTGTTAAGCTTCTATGTCTCCTCAACTTATATCTTGTTCAAGTTAGCAGACATGATTTTAAAGGGGGAAGTTGCAGATGTTCCTTTTGATGAATATGGGGGATGCCATCTGAGAATGGAAGTAGTCCAAAAGGTCATCAAGCTAACTGATTTATAATTTGTTTTTGGTAGTTACTGTTATGCCAATGCTATTTATTCTGGGGGATAACATGACTGATCTGTAATCAACAATCACCATATGATTTATCTTACTGTAACTCTGTGTAGTGCAATGGGTGAGGCAAGTTTGGAGCATTTGCTGCTGATTATTGTCTTAATAATGGAAGTGCAATGCATTTAATTTTATTTCCTTTTCTGACAGATTTAGTGCTCACTTTGAGGGAGCTGCTCACATTGGAGCCATGTTGATCAGCCACCTGCCTTGCATGTGCTTAGCATTTGAAATAAAAAATAAGAGTCCCTTGTCAAACCATGCCTATTCTGAGTTTATTCAGCGATTGTGTGTTTCGTGTTAAATAGATTGTGTATGTTGAAATACTACATGGTTTTTGCTGGACTAAACCATATCAACAAGCATCACCACACAACATGGCCACCAGTTATACTGGAACACCTGTGTCCATAGACTTAATGTACCATATTTCAACTATAAATCAGACAATCTGTTATTTCACAGAGAATTAACAGCAGAATGAAGCAGTAGGCAATGCTGAGAGGTATAAAGAATATGAGTTCCACAGTGGCTGCAGCCACAAACACATTAAATCAGAAAAAGGAAGACCAACAGTTTTTGCAGTGTAACACACACAAAAAAATTAGGATAATAGGCAAAGCAGTGGTTGCTGTACAGTGAGTAAAAACAGTCAGTTTCTGTTGTTGTTGTAGGCTACTCACCTGTCTGAACGTCTTTGTACCGTTGTACCTCCACAATCTGCTCCAGGTCCAACTTCTCTGCTCCCTCGCTCTCAGTGCAAAATACAAATAGTCCACTTAGTCTCTGTGTGTGTGTCACTGTGCTCCACAGTTTTCAAACACTTTGACTTGCACGAGCTCTGTACCAACAACAGAGGCTTGACAAAAATTGCAGGACGGTCGTGAATACCGCGATAAAGGCAGAAATTACCGTTGTGTTTTCACCGTGAGTGTTTTAGCATTTCAGCTAGTCCGAGCACGCGCCTGATGGTCACGCAATATCACAGGTGCGTTTGATTTCGTTCACTCGGCGTGCTTGTTGGGTTTGGCGTTATATGAGTGACTAATAAAGGCAGATGACACCAGTTTATTTATTTATTTATTTATTTATGCACCATAAAGGTTAATTCTGTTAACAGAATTAATTTTGTCTGGCCAGTAGCGTTTTTATCATTCAGAGATGTTGAATCCATGCAATCGATGATAGCTGTGACCCACAATATGAATTTTACTCTATATCTCATAAGTATCATGAGACACAGATGGGATGTGAGGATTCATATGGAGTGAAGCCCTGACAGTGTAAATATTTGATGGATCAATGAAAACTACTTTGTCTTGTACTTCTTTCCTCTCCTCTGTATTTGGACTATCAATATTGATTTTTTATAATCTACCTTGTTTCAAAGAAGAACATAACTGAAACAACAATTATTAGAGACTCGGTGCAAGCTGACTTGACAGGTCATAATATTTTATTAAATCTGGATCAGCTTTTACAGGATGTGATGTTTCTGTGACTACTTGCCCAGACTGTGAAGGCTGTTGGAGACTGTTCATCTTCACTGCCACTTTCCAGCTTAAGTGTAGTTCATCTCCAACGAGTCAAATGAAAACATAGAGTATCAAGAATGTGAGCTGAGACCTTTACTCACACCTGGCAATCTGTTCTTAGGATTTTACATCATTTCACTGAATAAAAAATCTCCATGCAATGTGACAATTCACACAGTTTATTTAAAAAATGCAAACCTTTTATCCATACAGCTAATGAGATAAGACACCTTCCTCCATTTTTCTGTGACATATCACCACCATTCCTCACTCACTCCTCTTAAGGAGGAAGCACAGTGACGACACGAGAGTAGTTGTTCCGTAGGTTTATATGGGTTTGCAAGTTGTGCAATCAGAACTTGTTCTTAGACTAACACACAAGAAAATGAACTGCTGAAAGGAACTAAACAAATCTTATGATAATGTTTCACCATAAATCAGCAGGCACTTTTGTGATTTTTTTTTTTTAGTGTGTAGTTGATTTAACTAAGAGCAGAGAACCAGAAGTGTTTATTTTGTTTCAACAAGACCAGGAGATTGACTTGAATAGAAATGTATTCAAATCACCACTACAATTGAAACATTTTTTTTAAAGAATTCATCACTGATATAAACTCACAAGTGGGGGAACACTGTGAGCCAAGCACTTCCTCTAAGAGCTGTGGATGAAATGAGAAAGCTGGACAGAATAATAATAGTGATGTTAGTACTGTGCTACACTCAGGGTCAGGGAGTAAGTAATTACATAGAGAGGGAATAATCTCATTATTAAAAAAATCATAGTCATTGCAAAACCTCAGTCAGGTCCTTTAAAAAAATAGATAATTACTTCTTAAATACTGCTAAAGGTTATGAGAAAAAAAGATCAGAATGTAAGATTAGTGACAGTGATATAATGAAAATAATAATTCAAAATCACAGTCTACTTAGAGCCTGGAATGGCTGTCTGAGACTGTGAGCAGATTACAGAAACATTAACTACCTTCCAGAGGCAATTTATCTTACAGCATAAGTTAAGAACACATTGTGATTAAAACATACAATCAGTGATTCCAGGGATGCTGTAGAAGTGAATTTCCTCAACTCAGCTCTGATATATATTCTGATATGTAGTGATCAAGGGAGCAAAGAGAGATAGGATGTTTAGAAATAGACTAAATCTGCAGCAGTAGGTACAGGAAAACAGACTGTGCTCTTTTTTGTGTATGTCTGTGTGTGTGTATGTGTGTTGGAGTCTTTTATCAGCCGCAGCAGGTCAAACAGTGACTCCTCAGGTTTGATTTGCTGGGACCCCGAGTGTCCAGGTTTCCCCCAAGAGAGACATTGAATCCCAGCAGCACCGCCAAACCTTGGGAATGCTGTTCTGTAGCCAACACACCGCGATGACCTCTCTGCACTGTGTCACCCTGTGGATCCACAGAGAATCAAAAATCAGGCAAAAAAAAAAACAGGAACTACAGGGCATGGAGGAGGTTTACTGCAGCTCAGTCAAATTTACTCACAGAGGTCAAAGAACCTGAGGTTAATTTACCTGTCTGTTAATGTCATGAATAGCAGTATACACTAATTTGTGAGAGAAACCTTTTTTAATTGAAAGCAATTTTAAATAGGATTGTTATTAGTTTAATGAGGACACAGTGATGTCTGTCAAGTTGCAAAATGCTCATACTGAACATATCCTGCTAAATGTTCACTGACATCATATTTCATTAGTTCACACAGTATCTGCTCCTCATTAAAGTTTGGGAAATACTTTGGTGAAATATTGACAAAGTGAAGACACTAGGAATTAGAGACACAATATGTTTACTTAAATAACCAGTAATCAAAGCCAGAGTCTTTTACTAATATTGTGCTTTTTTTTGCCTTAACCTAACCACTGTGTAAAATCTGGGATCTAGCATCATACTCTGGTGCCCTGCACAGCCACTATCCACCCCAGCTACCACCCTACATCTCCTGCTGCACATAAACATAAGACCTCCTTCACTGGAAAAACAGAATAGAATCATTTGCAGTGACCACAGTAGGGTCCAAAAGTCTGAAACCACTATTTCTTAGTACACCCCACCTGTTTGGCCTTGTTTCCCTTCCTGAGAAGTAGTCATGGAGTCATGCATTCTTCATTTAGCAAATTCTATATCTGGGATGAAGTTGCCGACCTATAAAAACTGCAGAATCCTTAATATTCTTCATTCAATGACATTCTTGTGTTTTTAAATGTTACTGAATCCTCAAATGTTCAGATTTTTCTGACTTTCCAATTTCCAGGTTTATGTGTAAATGTTCGAAATTTTTGATGTGGTCTCAGACTTTTGGAGCCCAGTGTGCATTTCTCAACGTAACATAACTTACATGCCGGATTTATAGTATATTAATGCAATTTCCCAGAGACAAGGCAGTACATTGAAAGAAAACTATAATAATAATAATAAGAAGAAGAAGAAGAAGAAGAGGAAGAAGCATTGTTGTTTCATACTGACATCATTTTTGTCAGCAAGTCAGCCAATCAGGAATAAAACCAAAAAGAAACACATCAGGCTGACATTTAATATCTTTATTTCCTTTTAGAATTAAGTTAATTCTCTAAAATGCTCGGCCATGCTCAGTTTAATTCCTACTTTCATGCACAAAGGGCAATAACACAATATTTTATTGATAACAGTAAGTAGTAAATAGAATTGGTTTGCATGCTCTTAATAGCAAACATAACACACAGCCATTATCATTCCAAAACTTCATCAACAGGTTTTCACATTTGCTCCTCCCAGCTCCTCTCGGCAATAAAACCAGTTAAAATCTCATTTAAACCATTAAAACCTGATAAAATAAACCTGCTTTAATAGGTACCAACACACCAAGGATAAATAAGATTTTAAAGAATTAGTTTGAAAGTTATCTTTTGTTTCTTTTGCTTTCTTTTACTGACTGACTTACTGACTGGTACCTAAACTGAGTGCAGCCATTTCAGGGACTGGTTACACCTGTGTTTGACAGGTCATCATGCCCGCTGTGAGAAAGGTCTATTTAAAGGCGCTGCACAGTTACACAGATGTTCTCACTTAATCTGCCTGATTAAACCTCTGCTCAGGTTGAAGTTTGAAGAATCAATGCTGGGAGTTACACGAGGTCACCTCTCCACCGCATGTTACACAGCAACAAGTAGTCTGAGTGTGGGCATTCAAAACATTTGCTGATAGAATATTTTTTTAAATTTAATATTGACTTACTACTCAAGAAGAAACAGGTCTAAAAAAGCAGAGAAACTGGGTGCTCACTTGGATTGATGGAGGTTAAAAACACAGAGTCAGTGTCATTTGGTGGAATTTGTCTTTCAGCCGCGTCTCTAACCCTCAGTGAAGCAAAGGCCAGAAATATAAACAAAGCAGGAGACAGAGGTTCATTACGACACAGAGAACCAATTGGCCACACTATCGTTTTTCCGATAGAGCCGGCTAACCACTGCTTTGGGTGATTATAGATTTATCTATCTCTGCTTCCTCTTCACCTCTTCTCACATCACAGACTCTTGCTAAATGTTTCCCTCTGGGGATGGAGCGAGGGAAGTTGATAAATCGTGCCAGTGTTTGAGAGGCTTTTAACTGATCTCTGTGAATCAGGCCACTGAGAATCACTAGAGCATATCCAGTGGTTTTATCCCCATTATGTTTATGTCAATATTGTTGTTTATAATGTATGTATTTTTTATGTAGAGTCTTCTAAACTAGATAGTTCCACTGAGATTAAATATCTTGTTTTCAACTGTGTTGTGGCAAGAAAAAAAAAAGGAAAAAACGCTACATCGATTTAGAGACATAAAAGCTGCTGCCAAAAACATAAACAATGAGCAAAACAGCAACTAAACACAGCAGTAAAGGCAACTACTAGGATAAAATCCACAATGTTAGAGTAGTAATAAGCTGCACTTATCAATACTCAGTGTATTAAATGACTGTATGTAACATAAACATTGTCACTCAGAGTGGCAAAATTAACATCCAACTCTATAGTTCCCTATAGCTCTGTTTTAGCAACTTTTAGCTCTTTGTTTTGGTTTCCCAGCCCACAAATACTGCTCTTTTCTGATAAACTGACTACCCGCCCAGCACCAAACAACCAGGTGTTTTCCTCAGGAGCTGGTGGGCAGCAAAACAGAGCTCAACAGAGAGTGAATATTGGACTTAACTATGTAAGGTAACCAGATAAACTGCTCCAAAAGAATTATCTATGTCTGCTGACTGTATAAATAAGTAACTGTTTGTCAAAACATGTATTACAATAACTTTATAAGGAGATATCATGTCAGTGTTGCTTTTAGTTTCCACAAAGTAGCCAAAACAAATATATATATATATATATATATATATATATTAATGCATCTTTAAGAAACTTTAAGCAGCTTTAAGAAGAAGCTGCAATTTAAGCATGTATTATATTATTATTATTATAAATAATTGTACTTGAGTTTCATCTTATTATCTCCTAAGACTTTATTTTCAAGAGATAACTTTAGAAATTAGAACTGATATGCTGAACTGATATATGAACTGCATTTGTTTAGAGAAGAAAAAATTTTTTTTAAAGCATCACAATGTGCCTCTAACAGTAAGAAGAGAGAAGGATCTCATTCTCATAAAACTAGTCTCTGCTGACAATTTAATATTTTAAAAGTACAAGTACATCATCTCTTATGTTGCTATTTTGAAACCATAGGTAATTATGGGTAATAACTTTCACTTTATTCCAAAAGCCTCGTTTAGTACAGGCAGCATTCAAGTCTGTGTAATAATGAAAGCCTCATTTTGGAATTCAAACTCTTCATTTTCTCTTTGCATTTTTACTGCAGCAGAAAGACTCAACCCTCCTCCCGCTCCTGTATTGCTGTCGCCTCCATTATGAAAATTACACCACCTCCTCCACCCCTAATTATCCCTATCTCCACCGCTTTTCTCCCTTGCTGCTGGCTGCCATGACACCTCTCTCATAATTCCTCCTGCTATATGGCTGCTGTCGGGTGATGAAATGGTTTCCTTGACCAGAGCGAGGCCTGGCAGTTGTTTTAGTGTTTGGGTTTTAGCAGAGCGATAAAGCATCGCTGGCTAACCCCGGCTGACAGTGAGCTATATCTAATAGGCCTGTCCCTCTCGTGCCAAATCGCCTTCTGCATTTCAATTAAGGGCCCTTCAGGAGAGAAAAAGGCAATATGAGACACCGAATGCGTGCAAGTTACAATGCATATGTGCACACAGTCACGCATACACAGGGGCTGACGTAGCTCCTTGTAGAAGAGAGGTTAGAAATGTAATGTAATATAACAGCAAACTTTGAACTGTTGGGTGCACATCTGTTTTAGCAATGATAGAAGCAATGCTTTAGGTTGTCAGTCAGGCATTTGATTGGTCCACCACTTTGGTCTAGAGTGACCAAATACTGGACTAATTTGGGACAGACAACCATGTTCTCCAGAAAAGGAATACTAATTATGTTCACTTACTTTATTTAGTGCCTCCAGCAGGTCAAAATTTCCACTTCTCTAACTTATCCACTGAAATATCTCAATATCTACCAGATTGTGTGGCACATAATTTGGTGCAGATGGCACACATATTAAAAAACAACTGACAACTCAACAAAAATGCAGTCTAGATACTAAAGAACCAAAGTGAAGTCAACTATTGATGGAAACTCTGACAATGTTTAAAAGCCCCTCCTCCTCCAGATTTGAATACCTGAAGACTCTTTTTATATTCCTCTGCTAAAGATGGAAAGTGATCATCTTTAATCTGAGCATACAAGCATGAGTTGTGACATCACAGGACAGTCATGGTCTAATATGCAAGTTAGACAAGTGTAATACAGGAATTTGAAACCTCCAGTGCAGATGTAGTAACAACGGTCTGTTCAGTGAACTGGGGGACATCTTGTGTCTATTGAAAATCTAACCCTTTTGTGATGTGACAATGCTGTGGAAAAGGTTTGGTTAGATTTAGGCACAAAAGCAACATGGTTAAGTTTAGGGAAAGACCATGATCTGGGTCAAAGTACTTTGTTATCTTGGTAAGACTAGAGGACCCTCGTTGTCATGGTTACAATAATAAGCATGCCCTTAAGGTTGTGCAAGGGTCATGGATAAAGGAAACAATATTGACAGACAGTTTGAAACAGGAAATGAACAGAGGTCTCCTGTGTGTCCAATGTTTAGTCAACCCATACACCCACCCTGACTTTCTCTCTGTGTAGAATTTGTCACTCTATAACAACAAAACCTGACCTCCTTCCTTCCTCTGCTTCCTCTGTAATTTCTGCTGCCATTAAAGGGGTTTGTCGCTTGAACATAAACTGTTGTTTCAGGGCACTTGTTGATAAGCCTGATGCTGTCTCACATGACTGCTAGATTAACAATACGTAGTATCTATGGGTTATAATAACTTGCTTGCATAAACAACCCATGAGGTCATATAAGGTCATGACCTCTCTGTGTTTGCCATTCTCACACAGATATGTTTAGTAATACTATCACACACTTTTGTCTTTTAACACAACATAATAAACCCTTTTTGTATTTTGTGTAGGGTTCCATAGCATAGGTACCTTTACTCTGAAACCACCCTTCAAAAAAGACTTTTATCCAGCTCATAGTTTTTCTTTCTTTACACTGAGCAATACAGCCTGGCAGTTGCTATAGAGCTTGTAGCTTTGTTTCCAATTTTTAAAGGTGAAAAAAGACACTTATTTTACGCTTGCACTGTGAACATCAACAGCTCTCTCTCTTCCTCTTCCTCTTCTTCCTCTTCTCTCTGCCTCGCTTCACCTTCTTTTTCTCTCTTCTGCTGCTCCAGAGAAGCTTTATCCTCTGTACCTTCTGTTCTATTGTGCAGTGACGGTGCCCTCATCAAAGCGTAGCAAAAGGGCGAGGAGAGGGTTCAGCATCCAGTACAAAGAACAGACGCTGCAACAGTGTGTGTGTGTGTGTGTGTGTGTGTGTGTGTGTGTGTGTGTGTGTGTGTGTGTGTGTGTTTGCTCAAGTCTCTATCACACCCACTAAAATGGCTGATTGAGACTTGCTTTATTTTTCTCCATGCAGTCTCATTTATAACCATAATAAGCTTTGTGTATGGTTACAAAGTTACAAAGTGTCTCACATGGAGGAAAAACATGCAACACAATCAATAAAAACCACAGCAATAAAAATGAAAAATAAGCATACAGCACAGAGGAAAAAGTATTTAAAGTAGGAAAAGAGCAGAAACTATGTGTGACATTTATCTTTGCTTATGGCAATTATGCTTTTAAAATTGATGTAGCCATGATGTATAGATGTTAAAATACTTCAGAGCATCTAATGATGTAAGAGACGGATTGGATGAAAGGATTATGTGTAGTGTGTCAGTGTAAGCAATAATTTTCTTGAGTTATGGGAGACATCAGACATTTGTTGTCACTTACAGTGACAAATGTTGATTTGAGAGTGGGGTCAATTGTTGATACAGTACCTCACTAAATCAGCGTAATGCAGTTTGAGGTTGCTGAATGTCTACAGACCTCAGAGTGGAAATTTAACAGCTGAGTGGCAAGGTGATCTTACCTTTCAAAAATAATGAACTCTCTTTGAACCAGCAGCGACTTAAAAAAAAAAAAAAACACACAAACCCAATCCAACAAAGCATGGCCTGTATTAGCAGTGTGTTGTTGATGCCGCACAGAAAAGATGAATAGGGCAAGGAGGCTGTGAGCCATTGTGTTTGTTTGTTTCTAAGCATTCAAGTCTTTGGAAGTCTTTGAAGGTTTACACATGCACATGCACATGAAGACGATGGCTAAAGGAACATAACCCTCAATATTAGTTCTTTCATTCTTTCACTGTGTGTCCACCATGGGCTGTTTATTGAGGGTTATATCTGGACTGTAGGTTAGATGTCAGTCTAATTTGGGTCATTTCATTTGGGTTAAATGCACCATGCATCCGTGTGCAAAGCTGTTAAAGCTGAAAAAAAGTTACACCAGTGGTTGTTAGAGGCAAAAATGTATATCACAGCTTAAACAAAAGTTTTAGGAACAACAACATCCTGATCATTTTGCAATTCTCTGAGCCAAACCAAGTGTGGAGCTTTATGTAGAGGGTTTTTTTGTTATGTCAATCTATACTTATTGTTTCTCAACAAAACATGCTGTCCTAACAAACATGTTGAGTATATTTTTTATTCATGAAACATTTGACAGTCTTTGGTGACGTTGCTATGTGTATCAGTATGTTTTTGTCGCCAAAAGAATAGCATGTATTATTGTATCCCTGCATACAAATGTAGAAATAAAGCAGAAACCCTGCACAGAAGCATTGTTGCATAGCGCTACTTTATGCTTTTATTTTCTGATCTGACGCCCCTATCAGCCAGATGGCAACACTTGTCTTTGCCTTATAAAAACTCTTACAAATCACAGTTGAAAAATACAGCAGTTTTATCAATATGGCAACTCCATGTTGTAGGTTTGGTTAAGTTTAGGCACAAAAAATACTTGTTTATGGTCATGGCTAAAAGATACCAATGCTGGCTGTCAATCGGCCATCCAAACATCCACCCCGACCACCTCCCTTGGCAGACTTCCATACTTCTATAACAGTGTCACCTGACTTCCTCCTTTACTCCCTTGATAATTACTTGAGAACTCTGACATTTTGACACACTCAAAAACCAAATACGTAAACCACTAACAAACCTGTACTTATTCAAAATGAAAAGGTCTTTGTCAGCTGATGATTACACCCTTGAAACTTTACAGAGAAGATTCTTTTCAAATCAGTGGCTATTATGAAGGGTTTCATAAAACAGTCTAATTTGGATAAGTGGCTGTGCAAAGACTTTAGTCCCCATGTTGCCAGAAAATCAGGATTGAGCTTAGTCGTATCTCTGAAATATGTATAACACACAGCAGTTGCCATGGTTGCTGGGTACTGCAGTGAAAGTTAACAAAGTTAAGGTACATTGTACATTTGAGCAGCTGTTACATTTCTTGTATTAAAACAACATGTTTTAACAAGATGTTTTATTTTAGTTCTTTTATTACACGAAAAAATGATTCAAAAAACCACAAAGAGCCAGGTTCTTTACCAAATCCAAGCTAATTAAAATCTTGCTCTGACAGAGAAATTGGTGCAAGCTAATGTGAATGTGCACACATTACTCAATACTATAGAACTATTCTGCTAATTATCTAAGAACAACATGTCAAATCTCCCACAGAAACATCTTAAAAATACTTTTATCACCCTCAGCAAGGACTCAGCCACTGACTCCTCTCTCTCTCTGTCAGAAAACTTGGATCAGTGTAATGAAAGCCCTCAGGCAGAAATCTCTTATAGACAGAGGATAACAGGATGAGAATGTTTCCTCCAAAGCTGAGGAATAGTGTGGAGAGCAAGCCAAATACAGGAGGGCCAATTAATGCAAAGGAGACACACCTAAAAATATACACACATATATACCTACACCCACCAAACAGGTTGCTTAGCAGAGTCGCTGGGAGGAAGATCAAAGTTGCAACAGCTAAGCGTAGAGAGGAAGGGTATGTGATTGAGACGGAGAACCAAGACAGAGAAGAAAATGGAGGAGAGGCAAAAGAACAGGGGGAAGATTGATGGAGAAAAGACAGAGAGAAAAAGAGACAGAGGCTAAATGAGACAGAAATGAAATGTTCAAATCCAAACCGTCTGAGAGGAAAGCAGACACAGTCAAAGATTTAAAAGCAAGAGTTTTTGGATCTTGGTTTGATGGATAGAATAACTCCCTCGAGTAGTGAAAAGATACAGATAAAAAAGACAAATGACAAGGGCTGATAAAATGTTCAGAGTACAGAGGGAAGGAAATAGAGGAAAAAAGCAGTGTGGGGTAGACTGTGACAAGAACTTTGAAGAGGACTTAAAACAGCTGGCATAATGAAAGATCTAATGTGGAGAAAAACTTGAGACATCAACACTTTAAAATGCAGGTTTGAGCCTATTGCTGGAAGGGACAGGTGCACTTCAAATGTCTGTTTTGAAGGCTGAGATATTTATAATTATTTCTTCCTGCAACTCACAACTCTCTGATTTTATTGTCCTGGCTCATCTGGCCTTTTTGAAGCCACTAGCCAGCAGCAGCACACCAACCATCACCAAATATAAATTAAGTAATAATATATATATATATAATATAATAATATAAATAAAAATGAAAAGGTACAAGTGTAATCACAAAGAAAGAAAAACAAGAGCAGAAAATTACAATATACAGAAAATTACAGAATATTACACTATTCACATTGTATTGCAATATCTAGCAATACACAGGATATTGCACGGATGAATGGATGAAGTGAACTCAATGGGCACATGCAGACATGCCAATTTTTCCATCATTTGTGGATTATGTATGTATCCAAACACCTTTAAAGTACACATGAAGTGAACACAACAGACTATACAAGGTAGCTTAATTTCAAAGACTTGTAAAAACGACCCCCTAAGTGATTTGTGTAAACAGCCTGTTATTGTAAAGTGACCTCTAGTGGTCATTGTAATTATGACTAGAGTAAAACAGGAATTTAGGTGATGTGGTATATGTTTTTGTGGATTGTACACTTCGTGTTCATGTTTTTCCTCTATTTTATCATTTTTTCCCTCTTACAGACCTTTGTAATGTCTGCTTTGAAATTGGGAATAAAGTCTACTTTCTTACTTGGTGGGACACACTTCAACAACCAAACAAACAAATTTGCATGTGAACTAATTACTACAGTCCAGTGACGTAAAATGAATCTGCAGTGGTCCAGCCTTGGTAAAAGTTCACCTGTCTTGTTAATCACAAATGCAAATTTATGCAAACATGATAAACATCCAATCTTCTCTAACTGGGAGCCCACAGTTTTTAATTAAATGTTGATGTTGTGTAGTCACCAGCAGGAACTCAGATTGGTTGGATTAACAAGTTGATTTTGCTGTCTCGTTCAATGTGATCTCCTTCTAAAAAGGCACTGTGTACTGAAATAACCTCTGGATAATAAAGAACTTCAAACTTAAAAAGAAAAAAAAAGTGTTGCCTAGTTTCCACTTGGGGCCGCCAAAGTGCAACACTTATTACGACTACCACATTATGAAGGACACAGTCATATAATGTATACACACCATATATACATTGTCAAGCTCTTCTCCCTCTCTTCCTTTCCATGTTCCCATCCAGTTAGTGCAGCACAGTGTGTTTTTCTAATTGGTTCTTCTGTAAGATTTAAACTACTCTTCTCTGTCACTGCCTCTCTGCTTTCCCTCAGGATACTTCTCCCCGTCTCTCTGACATGTTGCCGAACCTCTCCCCTCTCAAACCATAAAGATGATAGCCCCACATATTTTCTTCTGAGCCAAGAGAAAAAGCAAGTGGCTCTGGTCTTAATGCCAGCCAGGCAGAAGATAAAGAACAAGGGCGGTTAAGCTTTGTCAACACAGAGACACAAAACTCTGAGAGATAAAACAGAATGGAGCAAACATAAAGCCTGGACTGTGGATATAATGTGAGGTTCCTGAGAGAACCTGGGCTATGAAACTCACAGACAGGAAATTAAATATAAAGGAAGCTGGAAAGGAACCCAGGCACTCCACAGGTTCACAAAGGTAATGAAGTGGAAAGCTACACTTCTTATGTTTGTATTTTCCATTGAGGGGGACCATGAACATCAGCTTACAGTGCTGCCTGAAATGCTACCAAAATGTCTGAAAGCTTGAATGAATCCCAGGCCATCCAAGAGACAGAAACCCAAAAACCCAACACTCATTTAAAAAGCATTGACAGCAGAAAAAAAAATAACTTGCTACAATATGTATGCAACATAACTCTCAAGCCAACTGTTAGACTTTAACTGGGTACTATAACACAGGATTCTGCATGCTAAAAAAATCCTGCAACACTTGTAGTATTGAGTGCAACTTTACTATGAAACACAATTTGAACCTGTGGGGCTGAAAGGCACCAGTCTTTTTCATCACTAGAAGTGTTTCTGGAGCTTTGATCCTTCAAGACTGCTCCCTTTCTTCATGAACCTTGCATGAAGTTGTGTGCCAGAGCCCCTACTGCCATATTCAGCAGCCCTGATGTTTCATTAAAATTTCTTAAAAACAGGGTTAAATAGGTTAAATAGCAAACAGTATGTAGTGAATGGCTTCACTGATAACATTCACACACACACACACACACACACACACACACACACACACACACAAAGAGCTGCAACCACAGTGTATCAATAACAGCTGCTGACAAGCTAAATGGGATCAGTTATGAGTCAAGGGCAACATGATGTGAGCTGATGGGGGAAGATTACTCATTTACTTTCCCTTCCCAAAAACAACTTCATTTAACATTTCTTTCTGTTGTACCATAAAAGTTCTCAAAATAACATTAAGCATTACGGACAATATCTTGCACAAGACCAGACACTGTGCATAAAACACTATCCTTTCATACCAGACACTTAGATACAGTATCTGGTGAGCAGAGGTTTGATGTTCAATCCAAAGCTGATGAAACTCTTTCTTGAGCAGGACTCATTAATGTGAGTCCTCCCCTTGACCTCTCACCAATGAGGCAGCTAATAGACCAAAACCACATGACCTGATCACTGCAGCATGTGCTTTGATAAGCTCCAGCCTTAACCCAACTGTTTTATCCATTTTATACTTCCAGGTCTCCTGCCGCTCAATATATTGATGCCAGGGAAAAAAATTGGATACCTGCTAGAATGGAGGTTATAAGAACAAGTCCAACCTAATCCAGCCAATGCTGTAAATACAGAAGTTATTACAGAGAAGGCAAAGTCAGTCAATATCTGTCAGAATTGTCCTTGATGGATAGCTTCACACAAGTAATGCGATTGGTCAAAGATGTATTCCAGCTGTGCAAATGATTCCCATAAAGCTGCACAATATTTGCAGTGCTTTAGGTTGCTTTGATTGGTTTGACGATTTATTTTTCTTACCGTGGGAGGACATTAGTGATCTGCCTTTCTGCTGGAAAGGCAAACTTTGAGACAGTAAACCTGCCATTACTGTTTTGAGTTGTGTGGAGATGTCTATATTTGATTGCCTCTTGCACCTACCTGCATCACTGTCATAACAAACTCTCGAGACATTTGTAGCCATCAATCTCATAAGATTTGCAACATGGGAAGGTGTTAGGTATTTAATTATTCCCTCATCATGAGACTACATGATACATATAGTGAACAATAAAACATGAACAATGAATGAACAATAAAACTACATGAACAATAAAATAGTAATTAGCCAATTCTGGCGTATGTTCATGAAGTCATGACCATGTTTTCTTCCCTTGGTTTACAGCAGTCAACTGAAATGACACCTCTCATAAGTCAAAATATTTATCACCTTATTAGGGTCAAAGCTTAATTTCTTTATATTACAGTGATAAAAATCCACCAGGTATCCAACCCCAGGTATAATTTAGAGAATTTTAGCATTTTTGTGTTGGGTTTGATTTCATGAAACTCATTATATTAATTTTGAAAGCAAGATTATCCATTTATAATGATGCTTTGCATTCTTTACATGAAAACGTAGCTCTTTTGTGAGCAAACTCTATAACAAATCAGGCTTTTCGGGCTCTGAAGTGAGTTTTTCTCTTACAATATATTTCAGGAACCTTAACTGATGGATGTTGTTTTCTTGAAAAATTTCTCAAAAGTAAGAAAAGCCCTTTTCAAAAGCCACTGGATAACCATTGACAAGATTTTCACCCTCCGATGATCAAAAGTAGTTGTGAGATTTTCTGGCTGGTAGATTTCATTTGCCGCTGTCGCAGATAGATTCACCCGGCATAACTTTGTACAAATATCCACAAAGCCTGGTTATCTTATCTGCTGATGACATGCAGCTGGCAGCCATCACTTCCTGTTTTTTTAATCTCTGCAGGTTTTGCATTTTAGGTGCCTGACAAATGCTTTTAATATGGCACAGCTTGTGATGAATGAGCAGGTAGGGGGTTCAGGACATGATGACACAGAGGTCAAAGCTGTGGCCTTTCACAAGTCTAACCTTCAGAAACAGAGATACCATTTTAAAAAGGTTAATATGTACAACCAAATCCAACCTCAGCTTATATCATCATACCAAATAAGGCTGGTTGGAGTTATTTTCTCTCATGTTCTGTCAAAGATACTACCTTGAAACTACATTTCTTGATACTCGAATTTGTTCTAATGTTCAGTTTTCAGAAAATGTATCATATTGTTCAACCTGCAAAAGAAATAAGGATTTTTTTCTAATAATGGGGATTGAAGAATGAGGATTAAGTTCTATTTTCCTGGCCAATTTTATTGCAAAATTATGCTCAGTAGGAATCCGATCATGAACATATCTTGTTTCATTTCAAAGTAAGTTTATCCCGTCTTTGAAAAATTGCGCCTTGACAAAGTGACTGCTAGCTGGGAGATAAAATTGTCTATTAAATATGATTTCAGCTATGCACTATAAAAAGGCTTTGTAATAGAATAGTTAATACTTTTGAAGTGATGAACTTTTTCTATATACCTTGTTGGAATGAATTCCTTTATGTCTTGGTGCAGTTTAAAGTACAGTTGAATGATTTAAGAGGGATTTGTCAGCTTATGTGTAGGCAGTGCAGGTCTGTGGTACATTAGGGCTTATTCTGCTCTAAGAACAGACTCTGACAGCCATTAATCAAAACTAGACAGTTAAAGATATGCATGTCCAACTTGGTCTGCCTTTCTTTCGCTCTCCTTCCATCTGTCTTGTCAGTATCCAGTGTTTACTAACTTTAAAAAACACACATGCTGTGATAAACTTTTTACTTTTTTTTGCTGTTCTGAAAACCCATCTCAGTGGTGTTGTGTGTGACATTAAAGACTGTGAATATGAAATACTGTGGGTAATCATGGCACATATGGTTCCCACCACACATTGTCAGAAAAAGTTGAAAAGTGTTGGTGGTTTTTCAGCTCAAATTCCCCTTTATTATGCTGATACATTATTTGTGTCACACAGAGGAAAAAGCAGCAGAATACCGGATGAAAAAATTGCATTTTTATTTGTGCAGGCAACATTTTGATGTGGAGTCTGTTGCGCACGCTCAGTATGCGCTTGTCTCTTCCACAGCATGTGGTACGACTCACCATCCTTTAATTTGTTTGAGGACACAGCAGAAAATCTGACAACTGAAACACACAGGTTTGACTGATCCCTCTTTATTTGTGTGACCATACTGCCTCCTTGTGGTGAAGTTACTTATTTTATTCTTGAGCAGACCTGGTACTGGAGTCTGCCTTTGCATGCCAGTTCATCTCAATTTAATGACAGCACCAGATGAAAAGTCATTATCGTTCAACCTGTCGTGCTGAGGCAGATGCTTTTTATATCAGTTCATCATTTAGTATTAAAGCTTAAGAACTGCGTCTAATGTAGAGAATATGCTCTTTTGCAAAGTGCACTTTCACTTTTGCTAAATATAGATTTGTCTGTTCTCACATCTAAACACCCTTTCAACTGCTTTTAGCTCTATAAATATTTAATAGCTTTTAACCGCAATTTTTTCAGCTCAGTCTGTCACTGTTATAATGAAAGGATACAACCTCTGGGCCTAATATGATCAAAGGAGATCAAAGTGAACGTCTAGCAAGCCAAGTGTCCAGTCTGGGTTATGATGCCAAAACAGCAAAGCTGGGTATTTATCACATAAAGAGCTGGATCACAGAGGGCCGATGGAAATACATCTTTTTTGATGTGACTCAAAAAAATCTGCCAGAAGAAAAGTATCCTAGATTTATCGTTTCAGTTGGACAAACATGATACCATCAATCACAGAAATGAACGATACAGGGAGGAGTCTGTACACAATTTGTGCTTTATTGACAAAAAAAAAAAAGATTGTACAGTTTCCTACTGTTGATTGCAAGAGCAGTGCTGATCCATCACCTCTACAAAAGACACCTCTCACCCTCATATTCTAGCTAGTATGACTGAATGGCACAGTGCAAATCGTGTTATCTATCTACCCACTGTGTACCTGGTATACAAAGACAGATGAAAACAACAGACAGAAGGCGACAAGAGATTGATAACAAGTATGTGGATTCATGTGGCAGTTGTGGCAATTTAACTGAAGGCATGAGACAGCAACAGGCAGAAAAAAAAACGTAGCTGTGATGAACAGGAAAGAGTATAAGTGAGAAAAAAACAATGTGGTCTTTTTGTGTTTGCATGTGGGTTTTTTCTTTTGGTGCTCATGATAACATCAAGCCACACAGAGGGTGCAAAATTTCTGATGAATTGACCAAGTGATGAAGTCCACCAAGTTTGTACTTTGACAGGAGGTAACTAAAAATGAAAGGTACTGTGCGAGCAGGAGGGAACACAGCCGTCACTTCGCACCATAAAGAAGACCATAAATGACTGATAAGAGACTTCACCGAAGTCATAAAACAAAGAGGGCCAGCCCCACGATTTCTGCATAGCAAAATCTGGGCAGTAGAAGTAGAAGAGATGCCATATAAGACAAGTTAAATATAAACTGATGAGCAAGGAAAAAGTCTGGCAATAAAAGCTTCTCCCATACATTATTATTACATTCTAACCTGAACGATATACAGTGGCTGTCTTCATTTAAATGGCTTAAGCACATGAACCTACCCCTCGCATGAAGAGTAGTCAAATTCCTTGACTTAATGCTTAACGTGCAGCTTAATTTTTCAAATGTAAAATGGATTTTTCGTCACTTAGATAAAGTAAAATCAAAATGAAAAGGCTACTATGCATTTTCTGCAAAGGTGCAAGGTGATGGTTGGAAAAAAAGAAAAAGAAATTGTCCAATTAATTTCATATGAAACACTAAGGAATTCATATATATATATATATGTGTGTGTGTGTGTGTGTGTATATATGTTTCTGTGTGAAGGTTTCTTTTTTTTACATTGTACAGTACTTGCAGTAGATCTATGACATACAGAGATCATTTCAGCATGAGTGATGAACTGTTTCTGGAATGACTGCATATACATTTATGTATCTGCTTCTCCTAGACTGCTGCTTTGTTTGCATACTTATACCTTTACAATACGAAAGGTATGCATGACACAACAAGTGTTCTGAAAACAATCATATCGTGTCAATTCATATCTTGGCTAACTGCTGAGAGAGAAATCTATTGTTAATCTTGGGGACAACGATTGACTGTTATAATTAAGCATTATGTTTTGACCTAAAAGTTACGTTTACATGTAAATCACTCTTAAATTGAGTATTAAATTATATTAAGACAGTATGCAAGAAAGAAAACAAAAATAGGTGCAGGGGGACCATAAGGCTGAAACACTAAAAAAATAGACAAATATAAGACCTCTAATAAACGAAGATATTAATCCCAAGAAGTTATTAATTTAGAAAAACAAATGAGAAATAACATTAAAATATAACAAATATGAATTAGAGATGAAGAGTAAAAATCTCTCACTGCAGACAAATACAAAATCCTGAACATAATTCTACCCCAAAAACACACCACCACCTGCTCTCCAGCCGGTTTGTAAAGCAAGAGAAAGCATCAATCAAGCTCCACGACAAAGCACAGGATCCTGACAGTGCGACTGGTCAGGAAGGGAGGCCGACTGGCTCTGTGTAGGTCTAGATGAGATATTGGTCCTCTAAACGTGGATCAAAAAATGTAGTCTCGGGTCATCTTGAGGGACGGCATGGCCTCATTGACGTTCTGGTCAAGACGGTGATACTCCACGTTGTTGCGGGAACATAGGCTGTCCTTCCAGCGCCGACTCTGAGCCAGGAGGAAGATCTGAAAAGAGGAGGAAAAAGAGGCAAAATGCAGATAGAAATCAAATTAATGTGATTGATGTATGAGTGCTGATCAAGTAAAATTATTTCTTGGTTGACAGGCCAGCAGAAAAGATGAAAGACTACATAATTGGAATCCTTACTTCAGCTGTAAAACCCAATTTTACAAGGGGCCAGTATAATATACATTACAAAAACCTTCCTCTGCTGATTTGACAGAGAGAGAACTTTTGCCTCTTGAAAGAAAAAAGACTGTTCTTCACCAGAATAATGATACATGCTATGGTATGATCATATATTCAGGAGTTTTGTTGAAAACCTGTTAAGGAATACAATGCTGAGGATGTTCATCTGAGAATATTTTTAGCACAACAGGTTGTTTTTTTTACATTGTAAAGCACTCCTTTTATTTTTGTGTGGTTGTGAAAAAAATGAGAAAAAGAAAATACTCGTTTCACTACCAAATGTTTACTTAAAACTGTATGTTGCAATAAATAGAAACATAAATATTTCAGTGCACTCAATGTTGTTGCACTCAAAGTGTAATTCAAGCTACAAGAAAACACTACAAACACTAGTGTATCAGTTCAGGCCCAAACAAAATAACAGCTGCGTTTTATAGGGATGCATGAAGGTTCATTTTTAATCGATTAATCTATTGATTCTTTTTTCAATTAATCATTTGTTTAGTTTATAATTTCTCAAAAATAAGTAAATGAATCAATCAATAAATAAATCTGAAAAACATCCTAGCACACAAGCTCCTCTGGCTCTGGATATCAAAATGCTTAATTTCTCTAAACAATGGTCAGATGTAACAAAGAAAACAAGCAAAACCTCAAATTTGAGGTTACCAATACTGCTAGTCATTAATTTTTTGTCTACCAGTTAACTGGTAGAGGAATGTTAACTTTGCATCAGAGAATATCGTGCCATCTCCACAACTATCACAAATTACTGCTGAAGTAAAATCAGCCCCAAGCACATCATCTCTAGCCTCTACATCCCGAGGAGCTGCCCAGATGTCACCATGTCAACACTCACCTTTCTCTTGTTGTGATAGGTGATGTAGACGATGGCCACCAGGAAAGCCAGGATGACCAGATGAAAGAAGAAGTGGGAGTCCTCATCCTCAGTGCTGTAGTTGTCTGCTCCCTTGTAAAGGGTCACCTCTACCCTGTCTGACTGCTGGTTCCTGTTCATAGTCTGGTCTTTGGCATTGTCACCAACATCATATTCGCCGTCATTGTTGTCATTGTTGTCAGTGTCACCTTCCATGTAGGTACCTTCATCATCGTCATCGTCATCTTCACCATCGTCTTCTTCGACCGCAATGCCTATGTCATCGTCGTCATCGTCATCTCTGCCCTCATTAGAGAAACCACCCAACGGGACAATGTCAGATGTTGGTCCTTTATCAGTGGTCTGTGGCAGCTGTGGTTCAGTGTCCTGCACTGGGGACGGGTTCTGTGCCTTGGAGGGATTAGAGTCGAGGACAGGTGGTTCTGGCTCCTCCATCACAGAGGTGGTGGCAGCTTTTGGAGTAGAGGCTGGAATGTCTTCAGAAACAGCAGGCTTCACTGTTGTGTTAACACTGCTAGGGATAGCCCCATTTGTTTTTCCGTCCGCAGTGCTGACAGGTTCTTGCTTAGGCTGATCAGCAGAAGTAGCAAAGATTGTGACATCATGTGCGTTTCCGTTCCCTTGTGCTGTTGTGTTGTCTTTAAAAGACACTGTTTCTGCTGTTGTGGAGTCATTGCCAATAGGTGTTGCAGGGTTCTTGGGATCTGTTACAGGTGCCGCACTCTGTTCAGGTGGCGACGGCTGTATGGTACTTTTCTTCACACTGGTAAAATTTTGAGTTGTGATATGTTCCTGATTCTCCTTTACTGCTGCTGGTAAGAAGTGACAATGCAAGACATTATATATTTGGTTACAAAAAATAAGGTTGACAGAATACCACTTAAAACACATTAAAATATCAACGTAAAAAGTTGGCATACTAAACAAAATAGGTATTTTCAACAAAGCTGACCCGAATGCCTTGAAGCTTCCAAAAGCCTACCATTGCCATGGTAATCAACATCTAAATCAGTATTCAAATGCTGTGTTGTTGTTTTTTTATCATATAGGCCACAAAAATAGCCTAAGTAATAGTAATCCAAGGTCATTGTGCTTCAATATAAATTATTATTAGTTATTATCAGACATGGCTTACAAGTTACGACACTAACAAGATGGCAAAAAAATCAAGCATGGCGGAGAAAAAATGCGGGCTGTTATCCACAGCTGTTGACAGTGCCAACGCACTTGCTTTGCATCCCAGCTTAATCAAGCCCTTTGGGGCACATATTTTCTGGCTTACTGTAAGCAAAAATAGAAATTCCCTGTTTCAAAAGAATATGGACATTCTGGTTTTCCTGTCACACAACCTGAAGTAGAGCAGTAGGAGAATTAACTCAAAACTCCAAGTAGGCTAGACAAATCTCAACCTCTATTTTCTTTCCCCGATTTTGTTTTTATGGGGCTACGGCTGTAATCTATTTGCTACTGCACATTTTGTAGCTGTTTTCATACGTACACAGAAGCAAATTTATTTTGTGAGTTCCTGCTCTCAAAAAAGCCAGTTCTTTTATTTCATACACTATCATAGGTTCCAATCTATTTAATTTTTCATTTTTAATAAAATGATAGCTTCAAATATTCTCAGAGAATTTTCCTTGAAGCTTCAAAGCCTTCAGAACAGCCCTAAGGAAAGCCCTGATTTTCAATCAAGGTGGGTGCATTACTGAGCACTTCACAGGCAAACAATGACAGTGAATCTAAATGTTGTCTGAATTTTCACTTTCAACCTACTTCAAGAACTACATTTTCATCTGAGGTAACATATCGAAAACTCCATCACGGTGACTCAATTTAGGAAATAACAGAAAATTAAGAATTCTGTCATTTACAGATGAATGGAGTTTCTACTCTTTCTATGGATGTCCATGATGTCATGCAAACACACTGCATGATCACAACAGCACCTGGCGCTGGGGGAAAATGAGCCTATCCTCCTACTCAGACACTGCCACTGAAAATGCCCTTGGGAAAGGCAGTTAACCCTCCAGCTGCCACAGAAAAGCTGTTAAGTGGACATTTGTGCTAAACAGCACCTTGTTTGTGTGTGACTGTGTGAAAACATTCATTCTTGCAGTTTGTCCTACTCCCATGACCAGAGCTGACAATGAGAGACTGTTTGGACATTTTTCTCCTTTAAGACACACTGTGATATGTGACTGCATGCTGGACCATGTTAAAACACTTTAAAAAGCGTTTCATAATAATTTATTATTTCATAATAATAAAACATGACTGTGTCTTTAAATAAGAGCTGAACTTATTCACATGCATCTGGCCAGCCTTCCTGAATCAATGACACCATTTAACCAACAAGTGTCAACATTATTTCATCCTGTGGGACTGGGAGGCGTTGCTTAGGATGGGAGGATAACACTGGGGACTTGAAGCACGGAGTAAGATGTACCCAAGAGAAGAAAGGGACTATTCATAAACACGAGCCATCGGCAGCATAAATAATCATCACTCAAAAGGGGATCTTTGTGGTAGTAACAGTCATACGCTTTGCTGCATGAAACGGCATGCAGGAAATTCAGCTTCTGAGACTGAGCAGCTGGGTTACACTTGACAAATGTCACAATATTAATGAAAAAGCATGTTTATAGTTTTTCCTTAAATCGCACATCTCATCAACAAGCAACAGGGCGTCTTCCCATCTCTAAACTTACGCTGTTTTGGCTCTTGCAGCAGTTTCAAAGCAATGTGAAATTAATGTAGGTACTAGCTTAATGCTATTAAACTTAGGCTAGGACTGGTTCAGCAGTCATGTTTGTATAACAACCAAAATAAATGTTTATCAAGTTAGTGGCTGATCAGATTAAGGTCATCCTCCCTCTGTACAAACATTTATTTTGTTTCCTACACTGCTTTCTGGTAACAAAACACACAAGAATAAAACTCAAAGGAACATCCATAGCATGATGATTCCTGATTTCATGAACAGAACATTAGAGTTTACATAACTGTAAGCAGTTAATGTAACTCTAAATGCTTCAAAACAGGATGAAATGTTCAGTCAGTAAACACTGCAATCAGATACTGATGTAATTAAAGGCAACAGTAGATATATTGTGTGTGTGTTATACATGCATATAGAAAATGAGTTGCCTATCACAAACATAAAGTCTTTGGTCTTTCATGGAAATAATTTCTGGAGAAAACAGTCCATTCACAAACATGTATTTTGTCGCAAATTAACAATCAATGTCTGTGTGTATTTCTGATGCATCAGTGCGTCTTTATCACAATAACACAGAAGTAAGCAGTTTGAGTGAGTACGGTAAAAGTGATGGCTGTTGCACAGTCATAGTACCAAGAGAAATAAGCAAGGGACTTCCATTTTCCAAACGGAGGATAATGTTGCAACCTAACAGCTGCCCCAACAGGCAATACAGCCTGTGGGCTCAATAGATTTAAGTCGATAAGCCAAATACAGTCAAAGTCCAGAGCACTTTCACAGCCCTAACTTAGGTCCCAGATCCTTGATGGTAAACTTACAGACTGAAAGGGTTTTCTCTAATTAACGATGGGGCTACTGGACTGACAGGGGGTTAATTAACAGCTCAGATATATGACAAGGACACCTGGAACAAGTCACTATCTGACCATCACAAATCACTTCAGCTCAGCAGTCCCCGAGGGCGAGGGAGAGGAATCACAAAGTAGACCATGACAGAGACTTAAGTTAACTAGTCGAAACAAACAATACATCCAGTGTAGGTTTGGTTGTGTGGTTAGATAAGAAAAACATAGTTTCCTGTATGATGATTTTGAGGTTTCGATATTCGCGTTATAACCCAAATGTGTCTGCAGACTTTACAGAATTATTTACAAGTACAAATTGGCGCATTGAAATGAATGTTCGAATAACGTCTATACACGTGAACGTTAAAGTAAGAATGTTAAGATTATTTCAACTGACAATCTCGCGACAGAAATTAGACGGCAAGACGACAACACTTGCAACAACGTATTCGGGAAAATATTTTTGTTTAACTGTAATATAATACTTTGATAAGGCCTCGAGTTTTTACAAAATACTGTTTTATGACTTTCCCGGACATACAGGCCGCCAGTCACCGTCCTTCTCACCTGACACCGTGGTTGCTAGCATGACGTAGTGGCCAACTAGCCACACTAACGTTAGCTACCTGCCACTGGCTAGCTCGCTAACTAGCAGTCCTGTCGGTTGCTTAAAATTAGTTATCATCTCAGACACTTCATACAAGTATAACATACCTGTCGTAGATACTGGAAGGGACAGGCAGCCGTTAGCTAACAGCTGGAGGAAAATAACCAGAGAAAAAGCACAAATATTTCTCCTGCTTCGCCCCATCTTCCTGCATGTCGCCATGTTGATGTGTGAGTAACTGAGGAGGCGTGGTTTAGAATAGCTACATAAACACGGGGCGTAAGTTTTGCCAGTTTTGACTGACGCAAAGTAGCCCAATCAGAGCCCAGGTCCAGTCGTTGTAAAAGTACACTAATTTTTAATTTTCATTCAGGAGATTTTGAATGAAAATTGTACATCCTATACATACATATATACATAATAGTGTGTGTGTGTGTGTGTGTGTGTGTGTGTGTGTGTGTAAGTAATCTGGATGATGTTACTTTCATACATTACATTCTTTATTCATATAAACAGACATATAAGCTAAATTCTTACAAGCCTATATTTGTTAACATGTTCTGTAGTTATATAGAGAGGACGCTCCTTATATATGATATATATGATATATGATTTCTGAGCAGATTTATGGACATTTCTTGGCGATGGATATCAGAGATAATGATATCTGTGGAAAGCGTAAGTCGCTCTGAGTCTAAAAATATGTGTATCATCATGTCTTTGTGTTCACGGTTAACTGAGTTATGACTGAATTTATTTTACGCAAATTACGACAGTCTTGGCCGAAGGGTTTTAAAGTTGCCTTCATGAACCGTGTCTTATGGCACCCAGCTGCCATGCCAGAAAAAGACGGACCAGTATCAAAAAGCATTTATGTTTACCTTATTATATTGTCTCATGTGATTGCCTTACATCTCTGGAATATAGTCTAACCTTTCTTAGGTGGAAACTGCCTTCATGGCACAAACAAGTTGCTAAAATGATAACAATCCGCCCATCTAAAATTGAAGTAGCCGAAAGGGCCGTGAAACCGGGCTAACTGGCAACACAGAGAGCTTGAGTAAGTGTCTTCAGTGTATGTGACTCGGTTTTATGAACCGGATGTATGCCTTATGAGTCATTAATGTCAGCTGCTTTTGGTGCCACCCTTTAAATAAAGAGTTAGGCTCAGTTGAGGCTGACACATTTTTTGTCTCGTATAGCCAGATCTATCTCCCCCGCCCTGTGTCACCACTGGATAACAATTAGGCAAAGTAGACAACTGCCATCACACCACAAAACTCCCAGGTTACTCTAGGGTGGGCTTTGGTGAAGTGGGACATCAGGTTGGATGGGACACATAAGCTTATAGACAGTTTATAGACAGTTTACTGTACGAGTGTTGATAGCCAATCACAACTATTCTTGTGTTACCACTGAATGCCTATTGGACAATAGAAACAGACAATCAAAGTGGTACTGCTTTTAAAACTGCCTCACCAAGCAAACTTCAGGTTGAGCATGCTGAGATTAAACTGGTATTAATCAAAAATCTAAATTCTACCATCACACAATGCTCATAGCCTACTATTAATGACTTAATATAGGCTATATACAGAAACTGATTAAACAAAATGAAACAAACATAAAATATTAAAGAGCAGAGGAGAGTCAAGAGGGGAAATTATGCTGTATATCCACAGATGAAAGAAAAATAGGACCTGTATTAGTCCAAAGCAAGGGCATTGTGCAAAGATATTTTTTAATGTTTTTTATTCTTGAGAGATTTCCCAAAAACTCCCAATTCACTTGAAATCACATTTATTTAGAAATAAATATATAAATACATTGAGGAGGGATGGTGCTTCAAAAGTAAAGGTGAAACAGCTGACATGTAATTTTCTGCCCCAAAGATTTTTCAGGCTATTTTCAGTTGCCACATTTTTAGTTAAAATCACAAGATGCGGGTCATTATGTGATGAAAGACACAGGAACAAATACAACCACAAACTGGTTCAAGATGGTCTTTATTTATTTCAGGGAATGACAATACTGTCAAGTACACTAAGCATGATTCCCATAACCAGTTGTGGAAGACTACCATTTCCTGTCCACTGTATTCTTTTCATTCTCCTTCAAAGTAATACTTATCCAGAGAGGTTCAACTGTGTGCATGATAGATTTCCTTTCATTTGCTCAACCAGGAAGAACTGACTGGTCTTTGCCTTCCTAAGACTTCATAGGTGGATTAAACTATGCAAGACTGTCAATAAAATAATATTATTTTTGCTATATGTAACAAAAGACATGATTCACACCAAATGCACAGACACAAAAGTGAGACGATAACACAGAATGTACACATCGGGTGTAGTGTCTCTTTGAGCTACTGACAGCTGCTTACATCAGGGACAACTAACCCTTCCCATTGTATAATATATCCAGACAAACACTAGAGCTCTCCAGTGTAAAAGTGATCAAATGAAATTGTTTTTTCACCACTACACCTTTTGAGTGGGGGAGTGCTTACTGGCACTATGCAATAGCACCATCTGGTGGTGTAACTACTCAACTGTACGTTAACAGTGTCAAGCCCTTGTGTTTTGGGCTGACCTAGATTTGACTTTCCCTTTTATCTGCACTGGAAAGCAGAGACACACAAATTAAAGTGTTGTGTATGAATGTAGTGGAAACAACAGAGTGAGGCCAACATGAATGTACTGAAGGCTACTTTTCCCTTGCAAGCTACACAATTCAAGATAAAACTCTCTGTTTAAACTGATGTAGTTTTGTTCTGAACTGGGCTCTTAATTTTCAAAATATAATGTTCCCTTAAAGTGGTCCTTTAAAAATGGTACATCGTCGCAAGAACGACTTAACCTTTATGCTGTCTTGCTTCCAGCTGTAGCACATCTAAGGGAAACGGGGGGTTAAGTGAGGACTAGCTAATCAATAAAGGAATTTGGATTTTTTTTTGTTTTTTTGGTGGGGAATGCATGTGTGCTGGAAGGACTGGAAGGGCATCTCCCATCTTCCTATGCTTGGAACTCGAGGCCGAGACCAAGTTTGTGGCCGCCAGCATTAATGTTCTTCCCATCAAGGAGAGCAGAGAGTGTCAGCTTGATGCCTGTAGGAACAGACACATAAGGGTAAGTCATGCAGACAAGGAAATTGTCTGTAAATGTTTTTTTTTTCTTTTGAAACTTACAATGCTTCAAATATTATGCATGGTGCTTACTGAATTATTCCATTCATGACTGACTGGAGATCCCACCTCTCCACTCCATCTTGTCAATTTCCCTCCAGCAATAAATTCTAAACACTTTCTGTGATGTGTGTTGCTAATGCTGTTTACCCTTGTCAAAACTAAAGTTGTAGTCCTGAAATTTCACATTTCTACACATTTTCCAAAACTACGTAACTGTTCTTTTTGCATTTTTCCAATGCCACAATAACTCTAATAGGAAACCATTATTTGATCAAGTGTGTGTGTGTTGTATAAAATTTACTTCAGTTATTGAACCTAAATTATAATAATCTACATACAAAACACATCTGAATTCCACTGGTCAGATTATGACATAATTTAAACTTGAAAATCCAAGATCAGTAACATTTTTTGGTTCATAATTTTGTGTCAAGTACTCAGTAAAGGTTGAAATATTGTGGTCTTTGTAATCATGTTCAGTATTTTTGTCCATTCAAGCACAGGACACCTGAATTCTACACAGACTGCACTCACCTGGCTTCAGAGTCTGAGTGTAGCCCAGGCCCACGAGGCTGGAGTTGTTCACCTTGGCCTGTGTGGGAACCATAGATGAAAATCATACAGAGAACAGCTCATATTACCCATAGATACATTTATCATGCCAGTTCTTAGTAATTTATTGCCAGCTAAAAGCTAAACGTCAACAACTAAACTAATGCCACCACTAGAAGAGTTTCACTTCAGAATGGCACATTAGCCATGTTATTAACATGTTAATAATAGTTGTTAAAAATGCATATAATTACACTAACAAACAAAACAGCCCTTCACACTAATTGGCTCTGCTGCAAGTGGGATTTAAGGACTAATGTGATAGACAGGCCTAAATTAGCCTGGGCCTTTCAGTAGCAGACAGACTCCTCCCACTGGCCATTTTAACTTGGATGAAGCTGCTCTCAGACGCAACTAAGCGTGATGTGTTGACATGGACCTGCAGACGGCTTCCAAGTTGGTCAGCTAGGCGGGACATTTAGCAAAGATAGCGACCCAGATTCAAACAGGGGAACATAATTATTCGTAACGCATCTTAGTTTATATCAGTGACTCCCAGGATGTGTCTCAATAGCAAGAAAAAAAAAAACCTGAACAGCCAAACCAGAAAACAAAAGCAACACAGGGCTGGTTTCACTGGCTTCTGCACTGCATGACACTCAAGAGACCATGACACCAAACTGCCAATATTAGGGGCAGATTTTATAATCTGACCACGCCACCAGTACTATTACTATTGTGGGTTAAAAACACTACTCACAGAGAAGGATGCATCAGGATCAATCTGATACTTGGCAGCAATGCCAAAGCGGGTGTTGCTGTTTCCAGCAGTCCAGGCCAGGTTGACAGCTGTCTCCAGCTGGTCATTCACCTTCTGGTAGATGGAGCCACCAAACTCAGTGCCATCATTTCTGAGGAAAAACAGCAGATTGGAATATAAGTAAATGTTACCACACCTGGACAAGTAATGGTTTTGTAGTGTTGTACACAGAGAATGCTATACTTGGTATTTTGCATGTCTGTTTAAGACCTCCTCAGATGGGTGCCCAGACACTGACATAAAGCCTACATTACTCTTCATCTGACCTCACATCACTACTTCAGCTGTAAACTGAAACAGACAGGCTTGACCAAGGGCACAGCAGGAAACAAGACTAACACTGTGGCCGTGGCCCTGGCCCTGCCCCCCTCTCTCTCTGTCTGTCTGGCATTACCGCCTTTTCACTCAGGCTCTCTATGGCTGCCAACCATTCACTCCATCTCACTTGCAATATAGCAAATCCCATCACTTGGGTATAAAAATAACTGCCAGGCACCTGGGTGAGCAGCAGACAGCCAAGCAAGCAACAAGTCATTAAGCCAGACAAGGACAAGAAAACAGAATTCAGAGTCTTCGGTCTAATGAAGGTTAATCGTCTGGGCCTCGCTTTAGAGCGTGTGACATGGGTTCAAGTACAGCAGGACAACAGGACACTAACCTAATATTACAGTGTAAAATTTTGTTCATGTTTAGCTTAGCATTAAACTGAAAAAACCTGCATGTATAATGGCCTGAGGGTGTGTCTAGGTGCTTCTATGTTCACAAGCAAACACTATGCAAATGTGAGGAGAGGCCACAGTGGTACAACAGAGAAATATACACAAGCATATTACTCATGTCAGCTGCTTCATGTAGTCTTACACATTCGTATGGAGCTGGAACTCGTCGGTCTTGTATCCAACTGCAAAGTTGCTCTGGGTGATCCTGTTCCTTCCAGCCTCAAAGGTCATCTGGTAGCCGGCGAGCCAGCCCTCATAGCCCACCACTGCTGCACCATGGATAGCCGTACCATTAATGTCGTAGTGAACATCACAGCCAAGGTTGATGTGCTCGCACTTGTAGCCTGTCTTGATCTTGCCGCTCTTCTTGCTGGCAAGATGTGAGAGAGAAGGTAGATTGTTAATGTCTAGCAATATTGAGCTTTGCAAAATACCCTTTATTTATTTCCCTAACTAGCACTGCCACTGACACTGTTTCAGTAACCTATAGCAGCTTACACAACAAGCTGTTTGACCTTGTAAATATAGGCTACTAAATTGGCAGCTGAAATGTAATATAATTTTTAACTCTTGATTCCTTACTGAAATTAACTACATTTTTCAGGTTCTTACTCAGCTGTTCTTACCCGGTGTTTGGTGAGAAGGAGGAATCAAACGTCAACTTCAGCCCCTTAGCCAACTGTGGAAAAGGTAAGAAAGATTTTACAACAAGGCAAATGTTACACCGTCTACATGAGTGACAGGCCAGATGTATCCACAACCTGTACACCTCTCAGGAATTTGGTCATTACAATTCACAAATTCACAACACAACAAACAACTCAAATCATATTTTTTAATATATTTTTTCTCTTCTATTTTTCAATTTTCTTTGTCCCACTGACCTGGTCTTCAAGGGTGATTTCAGTCCCAAGGGTGTTGTCGGTGTTCCACTTCTCTGTGAAGGTCAGTCCGTGCTCCGCCCACTTGTACTTGGTCTCTAGGGATCCAGCAACCTTGCTGGTCTCAGTGTTGGCAGAGCCTGTGCTGGTGAACTCCTGCAGATGATAAAAGAGATGACGGGGTCATACAGGCGGGTTAATTTACCAGATACATTAGAATCATCGGATTGTTAACGTCTTGTACCTTAAAATATTTACATTAGGTTACATAGGGTTTTAGACAGTGATGTAGTTCTGTAAACCTTCCAAAAAAATGTGTTTGCAGATGACATCTAATATTACTGATTAATCAGTCTTGAAAATAAGAACCTTCAACAGATTAAGAAATTCAGTTAGCAGGGATTTCCACTTGAACTCGACAAAATCGACGATGCAGGAAATCAATTTGGTCACAACAAATGAAAACAGGAAGCATTGCAGCTTCAGTACAATAAAGAGCAAGAGTTCATGTGCAGTTGTACTTACACCCTTACTTTTATTATTGCTATAATAGATTAAGACATTTAGTAATTTGACTGTTTAAACACAACATTTTCTCAAACCCTTTTTAAATCCATATCAGCCCTGTAGCAGAAGCCAATGCATCCTGGCAATCTTTAGGAGATCAGATAACCTGCCTGTACATCAGCCAAGAGTCTCTTAACCTATGATAGGACGGCTGCAGTCAGGGGTGGCAGTTCTGATAATCTGATAATGACTGGGGACGACTTACCAGTCCATTCTCTGACTTTGTTTTCAAGTCCAGCTTGATGAGCCCGAAGCCTGAAACAGACAATATTTAATAAAAGATCAAAATGATGTTTGGATGACAACACAAATACAACCAATTCAATGATAACCACTCTGAAACATGTCATTACTGAGGTGCAGCAGGGTTCTCTACCTCATTTGCAAGCATTGGGCAGCCCTCAAAACAAGTACCATTTTAATGCCAAAGCTATTAGTCATTACCATGCAAAAGTTTCTATAAATACACATTTAAGAAATCCCTTCAGATGTTTCACAGTTCATTTAATCAAGTCATTGATTGGTGTCTGTGAAATACCCGTTTATCAGCCTCCAGAGTACATTTAAACTTATTTAAATACCACCGACTGAACGTGTGTATTGATTTGATGTAGACTCTGTGCATTAGTGCTGTCAGTTATGAATAATAGCTGGAAGGCTGGTTAAACAGATCCTGGCTCAAGCTTAAAGCCCCATTCATGGCAGTGCTCTGAATCACAGCCATCGACTGATTCACCCAACCGCACTCCGCATGACCCAAACATCTCCACGTTTGTGTATTTTCTGGCCTGATAGAATTTTTCACTCATCCCAGCTTCCCCTTCACTGAATCCTCTAATGATTCACCCATCACTCACCCATCACAACTTCATCCAACTTCATCCCACCCTACTAAATGATCACCAGCTGCACAACCACTCAACTACTCTCAATCCTGAGGCTGTTCTATGAAGGTGATGGACTCCAAATGTTCTGTGCGACCATCCCCCAAGCCTGGAGTAAAACCCACGGTAATGAATTACAGTCACCGCCAAACTTATTGAGACTCAGCCTTCACAGTACATATGAATCAGGCTGCTGCAACGACCGGGAATTCGCTTGGTATTAAGCGGGCGTTATTCAGTAATCCTTGGAGCTGTGTGTATATACAAAACACACCCCAAGGACATGCACTCTAACTGCTGGTTAATGGTAGGCTATGGATAGTACAGTGACTGGTTTTAATTGCTTTCATTTTGTATTCTTATAGACACTGAGGTGGCTGGATTTAACACTAAGAGAGGAAGTCTCTTGCAAGAAAATCTCCTTCATTACTTCACAGCACAATATAGCAAGAAGGTGCTGTTGTTCCACTGCAAAAAGTGATAAACCATTATTTTCTTTACCACAGCACTAATAAGGTAATACCCCAGGCAGCTGGTAAAGGTGGTGAAAACAGTTGCACTAGGTTTTTTGTGGCTCTAGAGGAGCTTTGCCAAGTCTTTATTGCTTTTTCCCCCAATTGAATAAAGGCACATGTTGTGTACATACTAAATGCTGTGCTTTATTTGGGTGAAAAAGGCCAAGACTCCATGCACTGTTGTTTCACAAATCAATCTCTATTTAAGACTGCGAAACTGAAAGTGTTTTGTAATGAATTTACTGGAGCTTATGACTGATCTCTGCTTTCTGAAAAACTACTGTCTTGTTCCAGAGGTTTATGTCACCTCTCCAGTTACACAGGAGGATCTTTTTGTAAATAAAATATTTACCATCTCAGAGAACATCTCAAACCCTTTTCCTCTAAATCATGCTGCTCTAAAAGTTGATAAAATAAGTGAATATGACTGTTTTGTGCTTACCATATCCCTTGGTAAAAACATCCCTGGCAGATTTTCCAAGGTCAACGTAGGTGGGAGGTACAGCCATTATCTGCAAAGCAAAAGATGACGATCAAGGCTGTGACTAAGAAGAATGCAGAAAACACAAAAATACAGACATCACTGCTGTCCCCCGTCTGTGACACAGCTTCAGGACAGCCAGAGCGCACAGTAACAGAGTAAAGGAGCAGACTGACAGATCAGATGTGATGCGCTTGGACAGAGAGCAGCGCTGTTGAAACGAGAGGGTGGAAGCAGTTGGACATCACTGATGGATGTAGAAAGGTGCAACTTTAGGTGCAACAAAGTTATTGGTTCACATGAGCTACACGTAGGAACACAGTGGCTCTCGCACCACAGCATACACATTCCTTTAAACAAGCATTCATGAGAGAAAAGAGGCCAGCTTGTGTGAAGGTGTCAAATCTGGCACTGTTTATTGACACACATTGGATTTTAAACAGACTTTTTTACAATGTCAATGCCTACGTTGATTCCTTCCTTCCCATTCCATTAGTTTACATTTTATAGAAAGCAAAGGTCATTTCTGACTCTATAATCATTTTCCAAAGTCAAATTTGATGTTGCAAAGTGGAAGACGCCAAGTTTAGAAAGAACAATGAGCGCCACAGACTGAAGCACAAAGCAGACCTTTTGCAAAACCCTGTGGATGGGCTACACTCATGCATGTGTGCACCTCTTTGTCCTTCATTTTCCTGAACAGCCTGTTGTGCAAGACATGTCTATTTCATCATTAGAATAAATGTAGCTTCCATTTTTCAATAGCACAACAGTTATCAAGGTACAGCAGTTGCGCAGGCCTATTGATAACATACATGTGCATATTGATAGAAGATAGAACAGGAATTTGAGCAGTTTGACAGATGAATAGCAACCTTAGGGCGAACAATTTCTCAATTAACATGTCTCCCAAGAATTATGACTGCTCTACAGTGTTGCAATACATGCTTCTGTATGATTGAATGTGGTTTACTACTACAACAGAGCAATAATGCAATTAATCTTAAAATAAAAGCACAAAAACATCCACCTGTTCTCAAACCTGGAAAGTGTTTTAAAATAAAAAAAAACCCTCACACAGACACACACATGGATAATCTATGAAACTAACTGTAAACATCAGATGCCTAGCTATTGGTTGGTCTACCTCAGACACAAGTCACCAATATTAAATCGGAAAAACTTTCCCTCAGTGTATTCCTAAACCTGTTCAATTAAGTTTATAGGCAGGCACAACTTTTATCTACAACTCCACCCTTTTACTCTAGTTGTAACATGATCAACATGCCTCCTGCACCACACCCCAGGCAGTCCAACATCAGCTCTGGTACATCAAATGTATATCTTTCCCTGGGATGTTTTAAGGACCTTGTCCAGCTCAACCCTCATTTGACCATTCAGGACACCCCCCACCTCCAAACAGCCCTCTGGCCCTGGTCATCATGGGTATATGATGGTCTTAGGGAAGCACTTGACAGGGTGTGGACTGTATCTGCAGTGCCTGTTAACACACACACAAATATCTTGCCCACTAAGCCATTCACCGCATGCCAACACACACACACACACAGCCTGCCAATACAACCTATTGCGCCTGAGTAGTTTTATGGCTTTCACACATGGATACAGACAGAAATGTCAGAGGCCGTAGATGGCACAGAACTAAGACAACCCTGTATATATGATAGCCTGCAAAGTTCCTGTCACTGAGGATTGTGTCCTAGGGTAAACTCTGCAGCTTCACTTACACCAATTGACTTTGAACGAGGACATCAATCCCACAGCAAGATGAGGAGCATGCATGAAATGTAACACTTGACATCGAAGTTTGGGATTTACCATTGCCCTTCAGCACCACCACAGTTGTAGTCCAATTCAGGGAGATGCAGTTGTGAGACAGATCTATAGTCGATTTGAAAAGTCTTATCTCCCTCGAGAGTTAATGTAGCGGTGGTCACTTGACTCACCCCAAAGGTTATGAAGGCAGTGGAGGCAACATCTCCCTGCCCTCGCCTGCTAACGGATTAGCATTAGCTAGCTATCAAGGTGGACAGCGGGCAACTGTGTTCTGTGAATAGCGGCATGACAAGTTGACAGACAGTGAGAACGTAACGTGTCAAGAGGGTAAAACCAAGAACTAGCTAAGCTTATTTGTTACCTGCTACCTGAATAACTGCCCACCACACTGTCAAATGACCGCACGCCAAGACATTAGCCGTCTAAGCTAACAGCATTTGGTTGGTAGTAGCGGCAGGCCTAGCATCTCTGCTGCACGTCGAGCTGCATCCAGCTCGTGTTGGAAAAACTCGATGGATGAGACGGACAGCTCCGGGCTCCGGAGGTCAGAGTCCGCTGGCTGATAGCTGTGCGGTTAAGAAAAAAGTCAGCTGTCTTACATCTCAGTATAAGATGCGAAACGTACCTCTGTGTGTTCCAGTCCTCGTCGAGAAGGAAGGAGCCTGTCAACCGCACAAAGGGAGGAGAGAAGGGAGAGGTGGTGCGGCGTCACGTACGTTACAAGTCACGCAAGCAGCAGCGGCCGCTTGTCATCGTCAAAGATAAAATATTCAATCAAACGGCAAGATGGTTCACACCCTAGCTTAGCTCTCCAGCTTGAGTGGCATCCACGTGTGGCAAAGCACGTTCTATTTTGTCATATACGTATTCTTTTCATTTCATCCTATCTTATACCTCTGGATACACCACATCCATTTAGAGGGAAATGTTTACTTTTTACACACCACAGACAGATGTAGTCGCCAGCTACTTTCTAGAATACTATTTTTGATACACAAAATATACAGTAAACTTATCAAACATGATTCATTGTTATATATCTAAATGCCCAACAGTATAACAAGCAGATAAAATCAGCTCCATATCAACCAGCTGCAACATTAAAGACAAATATTGCTGTATCAAATATATATATATATATATATATATATATATATATATATATATATATATATATATATATATATATTAGATTTTTACTTAATGATCTGAGAACTTACTTCATCATTACAGTAATTTGCACTAAAAATTTGGTCAGTTAGGAAAAAAAGTATACGCATTTCCACTTCTGGTTAATTAGAGGCTGATGTAGTCTAACTTATGAAGAGGCTTCAAATTGTATGCAGTGTGAATAGAAGTGGTTTAACCCAGCAAAGCAAATCACTGCAAAGAAAAAGTAGGCAAAAAATATTGTCCAGCTGTTTGCAAAGAAATACTCCATCACTTAAGAAACAAAAATGAAAACAGTCTTATTTTCCACCCCTTCATCCTTTTACACGCGAAAACGGAAATGGCAAAAGGTGAACCCTTTCGCTTTGCTGTATTCTCTCTGATATGAGCTGTGTATTACCATCACGCAGGCGCAGTTCACGCGGGCAGCACGCAACTCCCGCAGCATCACTGAAAAAAGTCCCGTTGACAGCTGACTGGAGATCAGCTTTCTGCACTTTCACCGCACATCTCGTACCATCGTGTAGTTCATAGAAACCGTTCAAGGACAGGGGAGACACTTCAGCTGCTGTAATGTTACATCACATCTATACAGAGGAAAAGTAGAGGATGTTGACCTCCTGTGACTTCTTTCAGCTTTTTTTTTTATTCGTTCTACATTTCAGAGGCAAATAACACAACATTTACTGTCATGTTAATGTTGTACATTTTGTAAATATTGCCACTTATTAAACTATCCAATAGTAAATACAGTATGTGCAGTAGATAAAGTGGTTAAAAGTCTCACCTCCACGTGCTCCAACCTGAAAATGACAATGACATGTCAGTACATCAGTGGTAATAATCCAACAGTATAATGTATATTGCAACACTGAGAGGGCTAATATGCTGCATAATGAGGACTTTTACTTCTGACATGTAGCTGATAATACTCTTATGTAAGATTTCAAATTCAGTGCTTTTACTTGTAATAGATTAATTTTACTCACTGGTAGTATTATCACTTTTGCGTAAGTAAAAGATTTGAATTCTCCTTCCACTTTGCTGATTTGTAGTTATGATATATAGGCTACAGCTAGCGTTTTTTGTAACTAGATATGCAGTGAGTAATCATCCTGAAGTGAACCAAACCATATCATGACTCCATCAGACTGATATTCATGTGGTTTAATTATATTACCTTATTAAATTATACCAGGTCAGGTGTTAAGACACAAGTCACTGTGAAAATATCTTATTTAAAAGGCAAATTATTTGTCACATATGAAAAAGTGCCTAAACTAACATTATCTTCTCTTACCCTTGTGGTTATGGATGCAAAGCAGGGCCATGAAATGTTTTTGCAGTTTTGTTTAATTTTGTGTGCAGGATTTTCGCAGAAACGCAGCAGTGTGGTTGAGTTTAGGGAACGCTGCCAAAACCTTAAGGTGCTTCCTTTGCAACGGGTACAGCTGGCAGCAAGAAGCTCACAATGAGACACTTCATACCAAACACCTTTCGCCTGTAAAGAATTATATTTAGAGTCATGTTCTTTAATATTTATTTGATATTTGTTCACATCTGATATTTATTTCTATGTAGTTGCTTTACAGGACTGTGTGTAATTTTTAGACATCAGCATATTTCTTTTTATTATATACCAGAATCAAAATGATATGAAATTAAACTTCCCCTACCGGCCACAAAGAGGTCACTGAAATCCCCTGATATGAAAACAAGTTAAGGATCTTTATCAGTAGATCAGGAAATTATAATAAGCCACCAACTAAATACCTTATGAGTCTGCCTGTGGCTAATTTATCTCCCTGTTTCCGTCAGAAGTTTGAGAGTAAAAACCCATCACATTACACATATCTTTTCTACTATCTGAAGAGGTGAAACAAGGACAACCGAGGGAACCTGCAGTGACCCAGCTTTTGCTGGGGAGAAAACACAAATATGATGATGGAGTGACTGCTGATTACAAGAGAAATTCTCATCATAACCAGTAGATGTCAGTGTTGGCAGCAATCTGAGTAAAGTCCCTGACATTGGTAAATTCTGGGTATTTCAGAGAAGTTGATGTACTGTGGCTTAGCTGCAGACTATCTCTGTCTGTTTTAAGAATTTAAATTACGTTGTTATCCACAGTGTAATGTATAAAATGTTTCAGCAACACTTTCAATGCAGTACTTTAACTTTTAATTCCTTGTCAACAATTTGTTGGTTAAGGTTGATTTGCAAAACTTTAAGATCTATTTTTTAAAATTGCAAATAAAACCTTATTAATAACCATTTTTAAGATATTTCTTTGGTTTATTTATTGTTTTACCAATTTAATTATTCTTCACAAAACATACTGTATATAAAACATTAATTTCATCCCCTTTCATCATTATTGACATTAAAATGTCACTTTTTTTTTTCTTTCCATATACAGTTCATACATTGAACAGAACTTTCAAAGTTTCCACTCAAGTGCCACATTTCATTGCTTTTTGCTTTATTTGAATGTTTCCACTTTAGGTAATTTATTTAATTAAAGATTCGACTGCAAGCAAAACATTCTGCTCAGAAACATTTGTCAAAGTGCCTGCATTTGCTCGATTCTTTATGGGAAAGGATTAACATGCAAAACATTGAGTTTATAAGATTAACTTAGCTAGAGAGAAAAGTCAAAGCCAAACACATTTTATCACTTGCCAGGAGGACTTTATATTGAACATGTACTTTTTAAAGTGTATTGAATATTAAATAAGGATTAGTGTATTTCTCAACAAAATATTGACTTATGTAACTTTTACCTGTGTGTGACAGATTCATCTGCTTTTTAAAAAAGCTTTAAAAACTTCTCGAGTGTTGCTCACTGGCTCATTCTTCAAACAGTGCTGGCTGGCTTTGCTACAAACTTCTTAGTTGTTTCTAATAGGACTGCGGTTTTTGACACATTTTCATGAAATGTCAAATGTTTTGATGAATTTAATGTTTTCAAGATACACTGAGGGAAGCTATGATGGGAAAGTGTGATTAATAACGTTAATTAAAGTCACAATTGCAAACAGAATGGCCCATAAATAAAAGGAGCTGTCTCACAATGGATGAGAAGAGATAGCTCATCCTTTACTCATTCACCAACATCCACAGCTTGTTGTCATTAAACAAACATATTTAACTTATTTCCTGATGTGTGTTTAGAAGTTTCCATCCCTGTTTTGTGTTCTTGCGTCGCTAAAATCTCGAGTAAGATTTAATCAACGAGTTGGTAACATGTTTGTCGCCTGTCGGTCGCCTTCAGAGGCAGCCAGAATTCATTTCTAGATTATCCTCCAGTCATATCTGGATGCTCTGCTTTCATCCCAGAAGCTTCAAAGCCGACTGCTACGCTCACTTCAAACAGCCATCGCCGAATGCCAATCAAATCCCCGCTCAAGAAGACAACAAACACTACAGAAAAAGTTAATCAATCCGGGCCAAGCATCACCAAAGTAAATAAAATAAATTGTAAACAGATGCCATAATTTACAACATATGGATAAATAAGGCAGCATGTCATATTTCTTTTTTATTTTTAATTCAGTGGTTCACACAGGGTCCAACTCCTCTACTTCTTCCATATCCCTCCATCCCATCCTTCCACCCATCCATCCATCCATCCCAAACCCTCTCTTATGTGTCAGTGACTTCACTGCCTGCTGCTGCTTTTTCCAGCTCACATTGGAAGTCCACAACCCAGAGTCTTGCTGATGCGGGGGCATAAATCACTTCGCTCATGTTCCTGCATTCAAGCGGTCCGAGACCGGTAACCTTTTTACCTTCGTCTCTGCAGGATCAAATGCAACATTCAGCAGGCTTAAAAGGTTTATGTAAAAGATTTAATGGTGCAGAGTTTCCACTTCTTCAAACTTTGGAGCGATTTCTGCCATCAAATGAAATGCTGAAAGAGATGACAGGTCCAAATGGATAAATAAAACCCCCTCGTTCAGTCGCTGGGCACAGTCCAAAAGCATCAAAATGAAAACTACTGATGCGGAGAAATTTGGTTTTCATGTCATGAACTAATGTCTTTTATTGTGAAATATTTGTGTTGGTCAGGACTCATAAAACATCGCAACAAAATCCCCAACAGTACCATCTTTGTGTGAGCACATTGATGAAAGAGATGTATCAGAATAATTGTTGTAATTTAATTTTTTGAAAATAAGTAAATACATGCTCGCAACTAATTTATTCAAGAATTAGAGTTGGAATAGTGAATGCTGAGTTGCCTATATAGCACGTCTGTCGGTTTATTGTATTCTTATTCATAAAATAAATTATATGGTCAGCCAGTTGACTGTGGCTGATAATAATGTGCTGATCCCTCTTCGCTCAGTCTAAACAACCAACCACAACTTGTTCTGGGACAAACCCAGTGATGTAATGTCTAGAAACACAAACAATGTGAACGTGTTTCGCTGAAGAATAAAGGTCTGTTTGTGTTCACTATTTCTTCTTCCTCACATTGTTGAGAGTGGTAACACTGCAGCTTTATTCTCCTGGGAAAATCTCAAGGCCTTCAGTTGGTGTCACAAGGTGAACTCCTTTGAAAACATGGAGTTGATGGGGGGAAAAGGTGGTTGCTCAATTACAAAAACTCCACCTCAAACTGGAAAACAATGTGGAAACAAGCAGTTTTGTTGTTTTTTTTTATTGTGGATTTCAATTAACACAACTCAAAAAATCTTTTTTTTTATTTTTTGTTGTTTTGATCTGCATCACTGTTTACAAGTGGTTGTCAAGATAGGAAAAGTGAGAGATACATCCTTCCTGTCTGAACTTTGGTAAATAGACTGGAGGCATGAGAAAATGTCAAGGCTCAACTGTGGTCAGAGTGCTGCAGTAGAGCAGTGACTCATTCTCACTTTGCATGTGTACGTGTGTGTGTGTGTGTGTGAGAGAGAGAGAGAGAGAGAGAGAGAGAGTGAGAGAGAGAGAGAAAGAGAAAGATGTAGTGTTTGTGTGTGGCATGTTGTACGCAGCAGATGTAGTGATCTTTATCTCTCATTCATGGCGTCCAAGGAAATGTAGCGTAAGCTGGTTAACAGTCATTTTCTCAGTATCTGCCTGGCAGAGATGTGCTGATAATCACTGCCATGTCGCTCATGCAGCCACCTGCTGCCTTGTTCTGTGGAAACTGAGGTGATGCTGTCGCATTGCCCAATAGCGCTCGTCTTGCCCACATGCTGCTCACTTCATTGATTGCCTTTTAAATGTTGCATAGTTGCTCTGTGCGAACATGTATTACTCAATAGGAATGCAATAGTGCAGCTTCATGTTTGGTGAAATAAGTTGCATTCACTTCAAATTATAGTTGGAATGAAAGGTACAAGCAATTACAATACAAATTGGTCTGTTTTAGAACACAGTGTAACACTATTATCAATCAAAATAAACTTTATATAAACTTTATTTCTTTTGTTTAGTATTTAATCTTCCTTTCCTGAAATGCAAACAAATGTTGATTTTAAAATGTGCACAGTCACCTAATTTAGTTCTTTTAAAACTAAATGTGGATTTAACATTTAACCGCTGTTTTAGAGCGAACTGTGACACTCTCAGATTAATTGTCAGCTTTGCTTTGCCTTTAAAGATGGCACCTTTAAAGGCATACCTCCAGTGATGACAGAGCTCTAGTGTAATGGGAGAGAGGGAGCTGGGCCACCACTGGTGGTAGTTTAGGACACTTTGAATAAAAGCGTTCACCAACTGACATACAATACTCCACATCAGTCCAAGTAAAGTCTATATTGTAGGCCACACTGATCAGGAAGAGCTCATATTCTGATTCACATCTGCCATTGGTAATCTCAATATGAAACCACAGGCTTGGCAGAGACAGAGGAGAGCTGTGGCCCCTGCCAGCACGTTTACCGCAAACTATCAAACTGCCACGCCGAGCCTCCCGCTATACACCGCACCCCTGCACCAATGTGTGTGTACTGAATGCAGGATCCTGTAATCAACAAATTCTCCATATTCTCCCCCTCAGGTGCCTTCGCCAACATCAAAGGAGGTAAAGGATGGTGTGGTATCTCTGTGTGCCTGTGCCTTCTACTGTATGAAACAGCCCCGAGACACAGGCGGGGAGCAGCCGAGGAAATTTAATTTCATGACTACCACGTTGCTACCTGGCAGGTAGGGCTGTGGTTCATGTGTTTTGTAGGGTTTGCCTGCAAGCTGATAGCACCAAATACCTCTTTAAAACTGCAGGATCAGATATGAAAATGCCTGTGCCAAAGATCCAAGTTTTTATGATTTTGTGCAGAGCAGAGGTGGTGGGGTGGGGAGTACCAAAAAGTCACTCAGCTTTACTGTTGTTTTGTGAAAATTTCAGAAATTAAGAGTGTAAATTACCTTTATCATGAAAAAGCTAAATTTAATGAAAGCAAAAATGACTGATTGTCCCTTTAAAAATCAAGCAGTACATCAACACAACCCCTAATTTAAGCAATACTATACTGATTATATGTTGAAGTGAATGAAATGAAACATTTACAGTCTTTCAAGTTCTTATGAACAAATTTAGAAAATTTCCCTTTGGTCAAACATACTTTGTTTAAAACAAAAACTGAGCTGTACAAGCACACAAAAACTTCTTATTTAGACATTCTTGAGTTTATGACTTATTGATTACTGCATGTTATTTCTCCTGAAATAGAAGTAATATGTGGTTTTTATATAGCTTTGGTTTCTCCCATTCTAGATACAAAAGTGTGACAATTGAAACAACTTTTCATTCATTCATACCAAAAAATATGTTGTCAGCAGCTGAGAATAAGTAGACCAAAATATAAAGATAATGATTTGGCACTTTACTAATTTGACTATTAACATCAAATAATTACATTTAAATTTTTTGAGATTTGTGTGAATTGCTTTGTTTCTCACCAGTGTGGTTTGCTGAATGACTTTGGCTGCTCTTTGACACTTTGGCCAAACATTAAAGTTACCAAGGTTAATTATGGGATCGAAGGCCCAGAGAGTGAGAGAGAGAGAGAGGGAGAAGCTGTGCACCCACTGACAATCCCTGGCACTGAACACCAAGCCCCAAAGCTACTAACCTCAGTGTGCTTTTTGATCCTGACTTGAATTTCACATCAGAAAAATCACCAAAACTGGCTTTTATCTTCTCCGAAGTACAGCCAGATAGTGAAAGGCAGATGAATGCTTTTATCACTGGCAGACTTGACCACTGTAATGCTTTCTCTTTTTTTTTTTTTTTTTTGGAAAACTCGAGATAAATTTCAAATGCAGGAGCAGATGTTTCAGTGGTTGCCCATTAGTTGCAGATTTTAAGGTTCTGTAATTGGTTTTCAAATCACTAAATTAATTAATGCCTACACTTGACCTGCTTTTAACAAATGTTCTCCCTAGATCCATTCCACTGATCTGATTCAAATTTTATTCAATTGTTTGTATTAGCAATCTAGTCTCTTTTATTCACTGCATTCATTTATTTTAATTTTACAGTATTATGACATCTCCACTGAGCTTTTGCAATGTTGCCCAAAAAGCACACTTGATTTGATTTGATGTAATTACATTAATAAATCAACAAGTCTTACAAGTGCATAAAAAAACACATGAATCAAAATTTAAAAACTGCCAAGAATAACAAATTTTCATTTCCAGGAGTCACATCCTTTGATTTTATGTCAATAATCATTCCACCTGAAACAGCAATGGATCCACAGCTTCCTTTTTGTTTCCTTGTTTTTTTAAGGATTATTTGACATTTGTAGTCTTTTTGCCTGACAACATGCACACACAGTACATGTTGCCTGCCTTGTCTAGATTTGGTGTCAATGTGAGTTTAAGCTTTATGTGATGATGTAAAGTCAATGAAAAGGAGGAGTTTAAGATTTTTTTTTGTTTCTGTGCATCTGTACAAGAAAATAAATGTATTCTGCTTTAAATGTTGCATTGTTCTTACAGTAACGCCTTGATGTTGCTGGGTTTTAGCATCAACATAAGATGCTTAGGCAGAATTATTTTTAAATCACTTGTGCAACTCGGAATGTTGAAAATTCACCTTAAACCTCAATCAGTTCCGTTCACAGAACACAGCCAACTGTGAAGGCGTCAAAGTGGTAAAAAGACATTTTCCATTGGGGTGTCTGATCAGCCCTGAGATCTTCCAGTGGTTGTGTAATTCTTTGTGTCCTTGAGAAACACGCTTCAGTGTCTTCAAAAAAAAAAAAGCATCTACTGTAGTTGTGTTTCAACTGAAAGAGATGTGAAGAAATCAAACAAAACTGTTGTCTGGGCGTAAACATGCTGTTTGTTGAGATGCTAACGGTTAAATCTAAATGCCAGGCCCACCTCAAGCTAACGTACAGACAACCACACACACACACACACACACACACCCACAGAGGCACGGACACATATAGACACAGATACCTATACACATATGCCTGCAAATGCACACTCTACATCTACAGTCACGCACACACACAAAGACAGACACAGAGTACTGTTTCTCTGACTGGGGATGAACTCTGTTAACCTCTTTCCATACCAGAAAGTTCTCCAGAAAGTAACACAAACATATTTTTTACAGATATCAGTCACTAAATAAATGATGAGAACACAGAATCCAAAATCATTCATCATGTCTACAGAGTGAGACAACACTGTAGATGTAGGAAATATCAAACAGTATTTCAGTAATTCCTGTGTTGCTCCCCTGAAGAGTCAAATTACTATTTGATGCTCACAAACCTGTCTGACAAAATAATCATAAATGATGCTCAGTGATGACACGTGTTGTGTGATCCACCAGATTATGGTAACATTCGAGGTGAGTGAGCACAGAGAAAGCTAGAGGCAACAAAAAGTTGCCCTCTTTTTATTTACCCACAGACACTACAGTGAGAACAAATACTCCTTTGCAGGAGCTGTTCACACACTCAAAACAGTTACACACATTCACACCTGGAAGCTGCCCAGTGCAACCACACTCTGGTCTGTCTGATGTGTCAGACACTGAGCCTTTACTGTCTTGGAAAGTCAGTTTTTGAGTGTAAAAATGTCATCACTCGCTGCAGTCAGAGGCCAAAACGAGAGAAAAAGATATGTTTTCGGATGTAGTCGATGTAATGTGGATGTGGTCTAGCAATCAATCAAATTTTTATTTGTCTAGCCCCTTTCATACATGTTTGTGTAATTCAAAGAGTTTTACAGATGACTGACAAGTTGAGAATAAGACAGTACAAAGACAAACAGCAAAACCACTGCAATATGCATGAAAAATAGGAATGATAAAAGTGAAATAATAAAAGCCAAAAAAATGGATAAAAGACAATGAAAAAAAATAAAGTAGAAAAATAAAGATAATAAGTATGTTTAAAACCAAGGGATGACAATTCAATATTAGCCAGTATAAAAATGGTATGCTCACTCACGAAAAGTTTTTGTCCTGCACTTTGGAGCTCTGTGCCAGATGACTGGAGGGCCTGTCCTGATTCATACATTTCCAAGCCTGTCACACAAAATAGGCTGATGCAAGACCAAGACCAAGCATTTTAAAAACAATACAAACGCTGACAGCTAAGGCCAATGTAAAGAATAAGTGTATTGTTATGTGAGTGTTTTGTAATGTGAACTTCTTGTCTTTAAACTGGCACGTAGAGGTTTCCTGTTTTTACACTTTTGGAGTTGTTTTCCTTAAAAAAAAAAAAAAAAAGACATGCAGATGCAGAATATAAAGATGATATTCCCAGTTCTGTTAAGACTCCATCATGTTTTGACAGTGCACCTGTGTCAAAGACTTGGGAGCTATAGTTGCTGAATGACAGGAGCCATCACCATGAGAGACATTTAAGTGGGAAACTCTGTACATGAATGCACAGTGCATATACAACACTGTTTTTACAATACTCACCATAGTTTACAGCAAGTGTTGGAGCCAACAGTCTGTCTGGGACTCATTAATGTTTTTGGTGTCTATATGTTCTTATCATTTCACAAGTAATTGGACCTACAAACCAAATCTAACCAAATAATTTAAGAAGTCTGGGCTTTGGGGCCTGTCTAAACTTTTCCATCCTATTTATCTTTGCTCACAAACATCCTAACTCCATCCAGAACCAGTCCTCTATATGGCAAATTTTAATTTGAAAAGGGGAAAAAAAAAAAAAAACTTCATTTAAAACGCATGTTGTTCAAAGAAGCTTTCTAAATGTCTCAAAAACAGCAAAATTAAATAAATGATAAAAAGAGTTTATAAAATGCAAACAGAGTTATATAAGAATATATTACTCCTTCTGATGTTTTCCCAGAGTAAAAACAAACCAGTTATTTATCTTTTTTTAATCATTATGGTTTCATATATCACAGTGAAATGTTACTTTAATTACATGTTATGACTGATGTAATTCATACGGTCAAAGTCACATCTCCATTGAGTCAGGCTTCGTTTAGCTGTGATGTAATACATTATTATCTTTCGGCTCACTCAGTGAGAAAAGGCCAGCTCCGCTTTTCCTTGATCCCACCCGACTTTATGTCTGATGATGCAACCTCAAACCTCAGTTACTCTTCCCAGACAAATACATTTTGTCAATCACAAAACCCCAAATAAAGGTTTTACACAAAAGTCTTAAAACCCTCAACAGCTATACATCACAACAACATTCAAATTAGTGCCATATCAGCCGAATCTCACCAGAAGCCACACATCAAGAAATGTTTCAGATTGTTTTCTCTATGTGTTTATAACAACCAAGAGACACAGCCAATATGGAGGTATGTGTGGTGACACATTTGTCGCCATTGAAGCAAGGACCCTATAATCTTCCCAATCAGGAAAACCAGAACAAATTAGGTTGTGCAGCGCTTCCAGTGTGCCATCACCATAAATCATCATCATGACCCTGAACATGTACAGAGTACATTATACAACAACAGGGCATGGGAGAATAATGTTTGTTCCCAAGATTGGTCCACAAGTATTACATGATATACTGTGAGAAGAGTGCCATTCACATGTACTTCTCATTGTATGGTAGACTGAAACTACAGTTTACAGGAACTGTAGGGTTTGGGCTTGGCCCTCATCCTTTTTCATTACAGGGTTTGTTGGCTGTGAACAAGCATCGGGCAAGTCAGTGTGATTGTTCAGTGTCACTGTGAGAAAGTGGAGAGTTACACAAAAAACAACAGTCCCAACAATGAAAATCATTTTTACAGCAAGTAATGATAGGCTTTTTTTGTCTATGAAACTATCTCAGAGACTAGCCAAGTCTAGAGCCATGCTAGCTAGCTAGCTGTGGCCTACTTAGGCACAGCACTGCTTTGAGCGTTCTATTGGCAGCACGGCAACATGCTTGCAATGACAATGCTAACATTCAAGTGTTTAGCAGGAATAATGTTTACCCTGTTCACCAATTTAGCCTGGCGTGTTAGCATGCTAACATTTGCTAATTAGCAAAGTCATTAGTTAACATGTTGTGTTTAAATAGCATATCACTGTCAAGAACATTTCACATGACACGTCTACGCATTTTAGGTTTCCTTGTATCATTTAATGCCGTACACTCCTGTGTTTTGGTTATGGTTAGGGGTTAGACAGTACAGAAATATGCCGTGAAATGTCACGTGAAAAGCTTAAATTGCATAGTCATAACACGCAAAAAGACTTAAGGAAATTGTCATGTTACTCATATGCCATTTGGTGAGACCAGTCTGCAGTAGTTTTACTGCTAGAGCAGGTAAACCAAAGTATTGGACAAACTGAATATTTGACCAAATGATGGCGCCACAGGAAAAGTTAAAGGAATTCCAGTGTTGTCATAATTAATCTTGAGGGGGACATTAATGTGTGTACCAAATGTTGCGGCAATCTATTAAATAGCTGTCAAGACATCTCGCTCAGAACTATAAAAGTGAACCTGCTGGTGGCGCTAAAGGGAAAGCAATAGGATCACTAACATCATTAGGATTAATCTTCTTGGCACTATGAATGTATGCACCCAACTACATGGCTGTTGAGATGTTAAACTCTGGTATCACAGTGATGTGCTGCTAAACAGACTGACACTGACGTTCACAGAACCAACTTCTCTTGTTGCCTCTTGCATGGCTTCTTTCGCAACAACTTTTGTTGTTATTAAGAACAGTTGTTTTAAAGTTGCAAATAAACAGACTAAAAAGCAAAAAGAATATGGGAAGCAATGGGGTTTAGGAAAATTTTCTGGGTAGTTTAGAACAAAGTTGTATTAATATACACCACTGTTAAGGGAAGATTTCAGAGATTAAGGAATTTCTTCTAAAATAAGAAGTCATCCTAGTATCAAGTCTGTTTTATATAAGTCAAATTGGAAAGTGCATTTTATTAAGGAACTGAATAGCAATGGAAAGAGAAATCAATTTCACTTAATAGATGCTGTATTCATTTGTATCTTCTACATGTTTTAAAAAGTAAAACTTTGAAAGAGAAACGTCAAAGAGAGAGGAAACAAGTGAGATAGACCTGAGAGAGAGGGAGAGAGAGAGAGATGAAAAGTGAAAGAGAAAAAGTCAAAAGGAAGTAGTAAACCAAAAAGAGAGAAAGCAAGGCACTGAGGAAGAGAGGAAAGAAAAATACTGCGAGGAAGACAGAGTCAGAGAGAGGGAGAGCCAGAAAGGACCAGTTCAGTTCCAGTTGGATATCCAATCTGTGTTCTCAGTCTCTGAGTCAAGTAAAAACCATCAAAGCTTGAGGTTTGGGGACTCAAAAGTCGGTTCAATCTCCAACCATTTCCCGCAGCCTTTCAAGGGCTGCCAAACGTTTATTTGTTTTGGATTAATGTAATTAACCCCCCCCTTTCCTGGTGTCACACACAAGAAGCGAGTCACAGTGAAAAGATTACAAGGCCTCCGCTTCTCATACATCCAGCCCGGCCCAGTGGCTCATAGATTTCATATCAGTGGATTATATTTTGCTTTAGTTTGACATGTAAATCGGCCTTTAACAGTTCTCACGAGCACATCAGCAGTCTGTGCGGTAAAAAGATAAAGTGCAGTATAGGAATGAGGAATGCTTCTGCAACATATGTGCTTCTGAGCCATTCTAGAGTTACTTAGACATGTACACAGTTACTTCCAGCGTTTTGTGTGTGATATTTTGTAGTCATATTTACTGGAGTATTATTCGTCCTGTCTTACAACTCACATGGCTTTATGGCAGCTGTTAAAGAAATAAAATTGAAGGGGAACTGTTTTTGTGCTTTCCCTTTAGTGCAAATAAAGTTTCAATAATAAAATAATAATGAAATGCTTTGATTGTTGTTTGATTTATCATCAGAGGTATTTTCTCCAGAGAGAAATTTCTTAAAAGACACACAACATGCAGTACCTGTGTACAATTATGTTGTGTTGAGCTTGCTATTTGCTACTTCATTTAACTACAATAAGCAAAGACTTGTGTGTGGCCTCTACATATCTCTCTCTGAGGGATTCATGTTGAGATAAAATCCCCCTGTAATTTAATGAAAACAAAAAAAAAGTTTCTCACTTGCAAATAAGATTTCCAGTCCTGTATTGCACCACAAACCAGTTCATCATGCAGTGTTGAGTCATATTAAACTCTTAAATCTCTAAATATTAGACTTCTCAAAAGCTGAGAAACCCCTGCTGACTTTTGTCATTGACCCTAATGCAAATCCTAAAATCATGCAGTGTGTTTTAAGTGGGTTTTAAAGGTCCTCGACTTTGGATCCTAAAACTTTCTCTATTATACTTCATTCAAAGTATAAACCAGGTTTTCACAAACCGACTCGTCTGCCTTTCCAAGCAGCCCGGAGCCATAACTCTTCTGGCGTCAATAATTTTTCATGTGACAGAAGTCACAGTAAAAATGATGTGTGAGTATGTAATACATTAGTGTTCCAGCCATACTAAAACGTCCCATAAATCCTGAGGGTTTTCTGTTTCATACGCTACGTCTCCCTTCATTCCAGAGGAAAGAAAAAAAAAAGAGAATTGAAAAGTATTGTGAAGATTTGGCAATCAATCCCAGATGGGACCAAATCATTTTTCAAAGTCTGGTACAATGAATAATGTGCTTTCTGATTTTGCATAAGTTGGAATAATGAGAGGTTTTCCTTCAGGCCGGGAGATGCAAGTTATGGTTTGACCATTTCAGCGATAATTCGCATGAGGGCAGTCCGAAAGAAAAAAAAATCTTCTGAAATTATAATTCAGTCTCATAAAAACTATCTCTGGATAAAACATACTTTACTAACTCATGAGTTGACAGCGAGTCACAGTCAGCGTATCAGCTTCTACAGTTTGATGTTGCTCTCATCTGTTTTATACATTTTAAAGAGTGGAGAGCTTTGCCAGCACAGACGATAAATAAAGTATTTTATTTTCCATATGGTACACTCCAGTGACAAAGCAACTTTAAACTAAACCGAGAATAAAATCTGAGCTGCTGCTGCTGCTTTTTCTTAAACCCAAACTACATAAACCTCCCTTCTTCCTTCTGCTGTAATGATGTGGTGGAGCTCACACCTTTTTACCAAGGGCCTTCACGCAGATTAATTCCCATTTTGTACCTCAAGAGGTCAGTCTAGCTCCCTGTGCCAGCACTGGCTGACCACCAGAGCTGAAGGCCAACAATGAACCTTACGAAAGAGGGTGTTTGTGTTTATCTGTCATTCAAACACTGTGCCTCTTCTTCACTAAATAATACAATATAATATGAGACTACTTACTGATCTCTTTTCCCTTGATTGCTGGGTCAGCTGCTGCTTTAGGACATATCAGCAGGTAAATTTCCATCCAAACAGGGGCCTGAACCATCATCCTTTAACAACTGCCAGATTTTTATCACTGGGATACCCTGGCACCAAAAACTGTTCATTAGGTCCAAACTCTTGCGCCCCAAAAGAATTAAGAATTAAAGTAAAAATCCTTAAATACTGTGACACAGATAAAAATACATATATATTTTTGGACCTCACATTGTTTAAGCAATTGTTGTGGTATCTGTACTCAGGCATTGTGCAATTTTGAGCTACTTTAGAATGCTTCTACTGGCTAAAAATACTGTATTTTTACTTGAGTAAGATTCTGTATCAATGCAGGACTTTACTTGTAATGAAGTATTTTTACACGGTTGTATTGGTACTTTTACTCTATATTTTATATTTACCAGGAGGCTTTAATTCGGTTTCATACCACAGTATTTTTCAACAGTTCAACATCAATGGTAGAAACAGATTTTGGAATCAACTCAGCATAATGAAAAAAGCATTTTTTTTATTTATTTTTTTTTCTCTCTGATGTCCAACAAATGTACGGGGAGAAATGCATCAAAGAGGAGACAAATAAGTTTCCACCCACAGCATCTCTGAAATACCTGAAAGCAATGCAGCCAAAAGACATCTGACAGTGCAGTTTGGGATAAAGCTGTTTTCTTGCTTTCTTTTCAAATCTAGAAATCTGCCATTCTTTTGCTCTAATTATGCTTTATTTCAACTTCAGGACCATTCCATACAGGCATTCTGGGAAATGTAGGAGATCATGAGTGTTAGCTGATCTGAGGGTGCAATTTTCCTTTCATTTAGTGACTTTCACCATTTCTAACCGCCTGCTACTGCTACCTCCATTACACCAATATGTGCTTAAACTTTTTAGAATGGAATGAGATAATTAAATGTGATTTACTACACTTAATGGAAATTCTTTGGCATGTTAGTGGTGATTGAAATTACTGCGGTCCTTTACTTAAGGATTTAAGTAAAAGCAACTCACAAGCTTGCTCACTTAAAAAGTCATTTTTAAAATGAGCCTTGAATTAAAAGAGACTCAGGAAATGAACTCTGCAGGCTTTAAGTGGTGTTTTTAAGGCAACCCTGTGCAGAAGTCCTCTGTTTCAGTCCTTTCCCTCCTGTTTCCATGGCTGCTGCCAGTTTGCTGGAGAAAAAAATTGCCAGGATGTTTTCTTTGTCCTGCACGACACTCCCTACATTTGACCTTGGCTTCTGATGAGGCTGTTTGGGCTCTCTGTGATGCTTAGGAAATTTAACAACATCACAAAGAGCCAGTGAATGAACTGTTCTTTTAACTATAATTATTCCCTGTGTACTATGACTTTTAGTGCTGTAACTCCTCTCTGATTTATTCTTACTCTCACAATTCCTATATTTATTTTCTTTATAACTTTTTTTTTTTTTAAATCAACATAGAGACATAATGTAGAAGGTTCTACTTAATCAGAAAACACACAGTATTTTGAAGCTTCATATAAACCTGAGTAGAAACAGCTTAAACAGTGGCAGCTCCAGCTCCTGGCTCTGATTGACGTAAGCAACATATTTTCCTTATTTCACTTTGGGCTTTCTCGTATTGCACGTTTTACAGGAGCAAGAGTGTCTTTCTGATCAGCGTGATCAACACTGTGATTGGTTTCTTTGTTCATATACACACCACACAGACCGTGTTCACTCTCTGGACAAAGCTTAGAATCATCACAGTCCTGCAGAATCCTTTGCAACTCCAAATGTCAGTTTCTCTGGGACAGGGACAAACATGTTGTTGTTCTCTTTTGAAACTCTCAGATTTTGACATTTTGCAATACTTCATTGATAGTCTGACTCATTAAATCTTTTCTGCATGTTGGAGACAGTGTGAGGTGTCAATCAACATAAAGAAAGATGCATTTTACGAGCCACCAGTTGTGTCTATGGAATGAACATTAAACCTAGCTTTTTTTGTTAGTGTTAGCCTGATCCACTTTTTCAGGAGAACAGCTTTTGAATGACTTTGAATAATATTGTGTGCTAATGATGTAACTGAATACAGCACATCAGTCAAACATGAACAGATAATACACATCTGAACTTTTACTGTAGTATTTGCTGTTTTCCCCTGTCATCTAACTGACACAGTTTGCCACATTACATCCCATCCTCTCTCAGTCATATTTATCCTCAATATTTATCCTTAATATTAAACATCCATAAATCCACTTAGAACCCATGTTAACAGGTGTGCTTATACCTTTAAGTTTGTCTCATAATCATCAGAATTAGACTTTTTTTAGTCAGTGTCAATTTCCACCAGATTTGTTTTGTACTGATGTGCTATGATCCAATTCTGAAGTCTGGCATCTTATGCAACGTGACAGTGGGTGGAAGATGAGAGGCTGAAGTTAGGATCTGTCTTTATGTGCATGCAAACAGACCAACAGAGCTTTTCAGACTTTTGTCGGTGGCTCTTTAAAAAATTATAAATAAAAATTACTCTTAAAACCAAATTTATTTTCATCTGGACCTCCCCCCATATCATGCACAACCTTTGTTTTTGTTTTTTATTGCTATTATTGTTATCATCTTTGCAACATGGCCTAGTGAGCCATTATGGCACAATTTTTGTCAACTGTGTTCTCATTTACTGTCATGGACACTTAAGATGATAAAAGTTAAATGAAAAGCATGGCTGCCCAAAATACCAGCTTCATGACATAAGAAAAACAGCCTTGTTTTGTTTTTGAGAAACTGTATTTTGTGCATGATTCAAGGGGTTTTCATGTGTTTATCAGCCTGCCTTAGATGCAGTAAATTTTTTTCTAAATCCATAAAGGAACATTTAATCTTTCAGTCTGTCTGTAAACTAAAAAAATAACAGATACAAGTCTATGTGGCTTTAACTGAATAGGACATAATGTCTGTTCTGTATAAATGAGTGCTTTGTGTTAAAACATAACAGCTTATACAAGGTGGTGTTTGGACTGAGGATTATACTTTTTCCACATTTTTTCCCACTAATTATCACTACATCTATGTATCTAAGTATGTGTGTGTGTGTGTGTGTGTGTGTGTGTGTGTGTGTGTGTAGTGTGCACACTAGTACATATGTTTGCTGCTTCCATGCAGATGTCTGTCTGCACACATGTATGCACGACACGCACTGTGGGGCCGACTCCGAATCCTTCATCTCTAACTGCATGGACTGGCATGGAAACACTCATGCATACAAACACACACACACACACACACACACACACTCACAGGCTCACACACCCACTCCCCAAACCTAAACAATGATCCATCATACGAATCCACATCCTCCTCTGGGCCACATCAATCCCTTTGCTGCGGAAAAACTGATCCCAGAATCGGCTGCTAACTGTCAACTGCAGGACTCTGAGCCGCCCACTCACCACTAGAAAGAGACCACTGTGGACGCACGCATTTAATAGGCCTGCCATCATAGTAAATGGAGGCTTAGTTTGTGAGCACTCTGATCTCTCTCTGGATTTGTGACGCTCCCCTTTTTCTAAAAACCCCAAGGGGAGCCAACACAATGGCGGATTTGTCGAGGCTGTAATTGTGATTTTAGTTTTAGTTTTGTTCCTTGTCATTGAAGGTGAATTGTCTGGCATGTCGTAGCTGTCATCTGGGTTTGTGTGCGGTGTGTGTGTGTTTGCAAGTGTGTGTGTGTGTGCTTGCATACATGTAGTAGGTCTCTGCTCTTTCTGCTGAATGAATGAAACATGCAGCAATTAGAACTGGCTGTTGGCAAACATCCAGTGACTTTTGATCCAAATGGAGATGCCACCATTTTAAAAATAAACCATCGCTGCTGGTTGACTGCACAAAATAAAAACATGTTAATGTTCAGTTTAAGTGATGAGAAAAAGCTCAAGACTTGATTTTATGAGATGATGGTGAATGTTCAAATGTTTTATTATTGTAAAATATTCCAATGTCATTTTGGAGGATCAGTCATGTTTATATGATGGATCCAGTGTGTGTGTGTGTGTGTGTGTATGTGTGTGTGTGGTCATCATCAGCCACCGTTATTACACCCTCAAGCTTGCCCACTGCTTCAGTATGGACGTGGCCACCCACACTTTGCCCTGCTCTACCATTTATATCAAAGTCCACATAATGGACCATCTGGGGACTCTGTATGGCTAACTCATTAGCATCACCACAAGTTCCTCTTTGTGCCAGTTGCAAAGTGATTTTTTATTTTTTTCATTTTCCAGCCTCTTGGCTGCTGAGTAGACCAATATGTAAAGGTGGACGCAGCTTAGATAAATGTTGAGATTTGGTTCAGTGACAATTTTAAACAACATGGTTTTCATGGGAGGCTGCGAACAGGAAAGGGTGAAGCCTGCTTGTGGGTTTATTCTAAAGGATTACAGATCTGTTCTAACAGCTCCTCTTAGGTGGTGAACTGTAAAAATATATAAATAAACTTATAAAAAGGATAAATATATGAAAGGAAATCAGCTGTTCTTGAAGGCTACTGCAGCTAAAAGTTACTGATTTTTACTGTAAAAATATGAATTTATTAAGCAAAGCAGGCAAATGTTTCCTTTTCAGTAAAGAAAGTTAAGCAAACAGTTGCTTTATATAACAGCTAAAGAGGATGAGCGAGTCAGAATCATATTCTAAACTATGCCATTGCCATCAAATGTTTTTAAAATTTTAATGTGGTCTTACCATTGAAAGCAGATGAGTGGGTGTTCTATTTCCTTTTTTCCTAAATTCATTAGAGTCCAAAGCAACAGGCCAAAATGCTGCAGAAGCAATGCAAGATACAACAAATAAATAGAAGAAAATAAAAAATGTCAAAAAAAAAAAAAAAAAAAAGAGCAGAGAAGAGAAGAACAAGACTTTGATTATTAACGTCCTGTTTCATGCAGTGTGTTGTGTCCTGCGACATGAAGCTCTGGGCAGAACCTTCATCAGAGACACAGTCAGGCCTCTCTGGCTGTGGTGAACACTCTAACCACTAATATCAGGTTGGTTCAGCAGAGGAGAACAACAGCACGGCCACACTAACCAGACAGCTGCAGCTTCCTGCATCACAATATGCTGGAGGAGGGATTAGCCACTCAGCTAGCATAATAACAACAGCAGCAACAATACTGATGACAATAGTACAAATAATTATCATAATTACACTAGCATAATGCTCCAACCACTATTAAAAAGAAAAGTATATAGACATACATCCTGTTCTATACTATATAGACATAGTCTTAAGTAGTTAACCACATTAGCAACAGAAATTTCAGTTTCACAGAGACACAATTAATACAAGTGGACAATGATAATGATTTATTTCTAATTTTTTTTTTTTTTTTTTCTTTAACGGGTCTTCCAGGTGAACTGGAAAAAAGTAGAGGAGAGTCTACAGCCATGGTGACATCAGCTTGCTAACACATTTACACTGACAATGCTAATGTGTTGTCTAGCTGTAAGAGACCACTGAGGTTTATGGGAATTCCAATGGGTTTGCCCATAAAGTATTTGACAAATTGAAATTTTGACCTGATGGTGGCGCTAGACACAAAATCAGGGCATCACTAAAGTCATAAAGTCTAGTCAGAATTTCAAGGAACCTTGAATATCTGTGGCAAATTTCACTGTAATTCATCCAAAAGTTGTCAAGATCCTTTACTCAAAATCAAAAATGTCAGTGTCAAAAGGATTCATCCTCTGAAGACCATGAATGTCCTCCAGCTTATAGTTGTTGAGTTATTTCAGTCTGGATAAAAGTGATAGATCAACCAATCAGCAGGCTAACACTGCCATTCCTAAAGCCACACCACTGGATACAATAAATGCATGATACAACAAAAATACGGGTGAAGACAAAATGCTGATCCTACTGTCACAACAGTTCCTGTTACTACTACAACTGGTTTCAGCACTATTTTTATGAGCACAGATACCAGTAATAGTGCATCTCTGTTATTGTTTCCCACAAACTAGCCTTTATTATAGGGAGGCATGTTTCTCATCACAGGGCTCACCTGGAATCACATCAACTCTATGATTTCCTTCTTATAATTTTAAATACCTAAAGCCCTACTGCTTTGAAACTGAATCAGTAGCCTAATGTATTAAATCACATAGAAACTAAACCACTGAAAGAAAACTGTATACATTTTTCTGGTCAGAAAATTGAATTTGAATAATGAAGAGTTTATTTTAGTAAGGTTTCGGATTAAAGATGAGTAAAACTGTTTTATGAATAAATCTGCTGTATAGGCTAGCGTGCATCTTGTGTGGCTCTTTCATATTTAGCAGTCATTTTTATGCTGAAGGAAATAAAATCAATCAAATGAAGTTAGTGGAGACAATTTGAAGTGGTGAGGATAATGTGAACATTTCTGAAGAATGATACACTGTATTTTCTTGAGAATTCTTTTTTGATTAATGTCTTTTGAACTTTGTGGAGGCCACTGGATCTCAAGGCCCACTGAATACTTACTTGTGGCTAATTTAGTGCCTTATGGGTTCCCTTTATTATGATGGATGGATGACGCTCAATGCACAGTACATCAGCTGTGTAATCACCAGTCCTTCATCAAACTCTTTTTTTCCTGAGTGACACTGAGTCTGATCTTAAGTTTAGTCATTTCCACACTGTGGACACAGGACAAAAGTTATTACTCCTGGTTACTCAATACCTACCATAATAACTGCCATAACTACACCTAATGTTACTAGCACTACTTATTCTAGTACTACAACTGCAACTAATATGATGTCTACTATACTACTGCCACCACTATTACAAACACAACTCTAAAAACTGCATCTGTTTACTGAAAGATAATGGCTACCACTGAACTATGAAATCCATGTAGTGGTGCATATTTCTGTTTACATGCATTATTTGTGTAAATATTTCATGTACTATACCTGGTAAATCATCTCTTTCTGATTAGTATTAGTAACCTACTGCTTCCATAGCTACTGCAGCTACAGCATTACAAACCATTCCATGACTTCTTGATTTTACGAGCTGGAATCACTTTAGCATTTTTATTCCTGAGCTAAAATGGCAACGGTGGGAACTGATATCACCACACAAGGGTGAAAATGTGCAATGAAAAAAAAGTTTGTTTCCATTGAGCCAAGCTGCAGCTTTGTGGTTCATCAGTGTGTGAGCGTGTTTAGTGTTGACTGATTCAAATCTAATGTATCAAGCCTTAAATAGCAGGCACGCTGCCTCAACTCAGGGAGATTACAGTCTTTTCAGCATTTTCTTTTTTTTTTTTTTTTTGCAACAGTGTGTGTTTGAGATGTTCTGTGGTAAAAGGCTGCATGTGCACATTTGTGTCTGTGTGCACATGTGCATGTTTCTCTCTTTCGGTGTGTGTGTGTGTGTGTGTGTGTGTGTGAGGAGTGAGGAGTGAATGGCTTGGCTCCACATCAAAGGCCCCTGCGAGTCTCTGCATTAACGAGGCCCTTTGTTTCCTGCCTCCCAGATTACAGCACGTCTCTCCCTGTGCTGAGTGTGAGTGCGTGTGTGCGTGTGTTTGTGCATGTGTCTATGTATGTGTCTGAATGTGTGGAGGGCACAGTAACCTGTAAACGAAAAGCCAAGGTCTGAACCTCCTCCTCCTCATCATCTTCATCTAATGTAACCAAAGCCAAGCTGATCCAAGGTCAGTTTCTCAGTCAACTTGATGAATTAGATTCATTTCTGTAGTTAAAGACTTAAATTGAAAACTGCTGTCTAGTCATGTTTTCATATATACTATACTGTATTATGCAATTCCCCCTAATTTATTCATGCTGGTTATTTGTGAATCATTGTTCATCTCCTAATTTTAGCTATATACACAAAGCTATGCAGTGTATAAGTAATGGTACATTAATTGTCTGTATCTGCTTCCATATCACAATAAAAAATGTGTGGTGGTGTGTGGTTCTTATACATGGAAAGTGAACTCAACTTTTACAGCATGAAAAGGTTTCTTTAAAAGAAGTAGTAGTAGATGCATGAAATAAAAACAGCAGGAAACAAACAGTGGTTACACATTTGTAAATGATCAACTTGGATGTTGTAGAAGACAGAGGATAAACAGGCAACAGTGTTTCACTGGGTTTGTTTTAGTCAAGAGATATTGCATTCAGTAACTGAAAACAATAGCTGCCATAGCTGGAGTGATCATCAGGCATATTGGGACAAATCCTGGTCACACCAGCAGGCCTGCAGACAGGTAAAAAAAAAATCTGTAACGTTTTTATCAGCCCTATCAGTCTCTTTATCAGCCCTCTCTGTGTGCTTGGCATTCGGGGTGTGAAAGACAGCCCACCCCCATGGGTTGGTCCTGCTGGATGAGTCCAGGGCTGAATTTCTTTACCAGTCCACCCCCAATAGCTGAAATCTGTTTGTAGATACATGTAAAAAAACAGGATTTATTTTATGTTTTCCGGATTACTAAGAGACATTTTGGAGAGGATGTACAAGTATCATCTTACATGCCCTAAAAATGGGAAATCTTTACGACTTAAAAGCAGCCTTCCTCTCTTGGCAACCGTTATTTCATTTTGGTCTTATATGATCATTCTATGGTTACGTGAATATTTTCAAGATAATCACTGGTTCGTCAGTGTCAACAAAGTCTCATACAGTGTATTTGTGAGTCTGTGAGGCAAACTTGAAACAGTCAACACATTTTAAGCAAGTTACCAGCAACCTGCTGTGGAATACATTTCAAAAATAATCTTCCAACCTCCAGACCTGCCTTCAAACCTGACGCTTCAACCTGCAAATCACCTTACCTCACCTCAATCAACTCGCACCGAGACAAACCTTTGTGGTGTGTGTGTGTGTGTGTGCATGTGTGTGCCTGGTGACAGTGCGTGATGCAGAAGCTTGTTTGCTGCTATTTCCAGTCACTATCAGACCTGCTTTTCATAAGCTGGGGCATGATTTGTTAATGCACGTCTTTAAAAAGTTCATGAACTGAAGCGGGCCTGAGCGAGGATGGAACTGTTCCAACCACAGTTCGCTTGTTCTTTCCCCTGAGCACACAAGGAGAAGAAGAGAAAAGGGCTGCGTGCAAGCATTTGAAGGTTTGTTGTTCCACGCAGAGATATAGACGATTCAAAATAAAATAAAAAAGGGGGGTATCTCCTCTTACACGGTGACAGATAGCAGAGAATGAAAAAAAAAACGACGGCACTTTAAAAGACGATCCTTGGAACAGACTCAGTGAAGCACAGCAATCAAGTCCTCAGTTGCCCAAAGAAAACAACTTTTATAGCTTGGATCCTTGGTATTTCATTTATTTATTTTCAATCTATGCTTTGAATTTGGAAAAATCTGCCATCAATTTAGATGAGCATGGCTCCTTAAAAAGATACTGTGGTATTTCTTCGTATGAAATGTATTGGAAACTGATCTTAAGCTTTCTATTTTTGTTATGTGATATAGATTAGTAACATTACCTTATCAAACTACTTCATTTATGTATTATTAAGTATAGTTGCAATGTTTCTGATGTAGCTGCTGAACTTATTGCAGCACATGTTGTAAGTTGCTCAGGATATGATAAAACGTACGTTAATTACATTTCAGATCTTGTGCTCGACTCAAAGTCACAAATAAAGTGCTTGCAACTTCGTCCACTGATCCTCCACTGAAGAAGACCAGCAAAGTGTTTTCAAAGCTCTTTTCCTCCACTGTTTATGTTTGTTGATTTCACCCCCAAAGCCCTCCACAGATCTGTGATATCAACTCATAAATGTTTGATAAGGAGCTAACGAAGAGGTAAAGGGACTGCATTCTGCTAAATCAAAGGAGACAGACACATTCAAATCAGCAAACACTCAGCAAACTAGAACTTGAACAAGCCTCATTATCTGGCACAAGATATCAAGTTCTCGCCCTTTTCTTGGGGGGCTTATTTTGCTGAGCCAGTATTTTCCTCTCTCACATTCACACAGCTACGTGAGAGGCTGAAACCAGTCTCGTGTCGTCGGACGGTGAGAGGTGCAGGTGCAAGTCGGGTGTCTTGCTCAGGGAAAGGACTAGACTTTTTTCTCCTCGTTCTCTCCTTCACTTTCAAACTGATCGGCTCCTAGTCTCAAGATGGTTTCTGTAACCTTTATTCTTGGTGGTAAAACTGTGTTACTGGTGCAACTCATGTTTTCCCCCCTTTGTGTACTACTTCTTAAATAAGTGTTTGAAATACTGAAATGATTCAAAGGTTTTTCAACCTCCTACAGATATCAAACCCACTCTCACAGGTGCAAGGTGGCATCCAAGTCAAATGGTTCCTAGAATGGTTCCTACATTTCAAATACAGACTGCCCCTAAAGACACATCATAGATAATAACTGATGAAAGACTTTAAGACAACCCATATTTTAACGCACACAACCTAAACACCATTGTCTTTAACCTATTAGTGTTTCCTGCCTGCAGATTGGTCCACTTAATATTCAGAAACAATCAGTCATACTTTTTAATCTCACTGAAACCACACTTTTGTTAATTATTTCATGTTTTAGATTTTTGCTCAATTAGTTCACTGTTTCAGAGCAGAACCTTATACACAAAATAAAACTGCTGAAAAGATTTGTTGAGATTCCACATTGCCGGCTGGATGCTGCCTTGAAGGACATGGTTTTGATTGTAGGAAAACTACCAATAAAAAGCACACAAGTGGTTCCAGTTAAGAGCTGTTCGCTTGGATGTGGCTTAACCCCAATGAAAGGACATGATTTAATTACTCTGCAGCTTTAATGCGTCTGATGTTTCTTTAGAAAGCACAGTATATAATCTTTTTTTGGACCGACTTATTCATCTTTGTAGGGAAAAAAAACATGTTTAAGAAAAAACGTTTCCCCCACTAATGATTAAGCAATGGAAAGGGACTCACTGAGATTATCTACACATATTAAGTGAGTTCTTTACTCACTAGGAGCAGAGTTAAACTGAGTTTGTGCTGAATCGCATTATTCTTTTTCACAGTTACTTTTTCTTTAAAAACATAGTTGGGTTCATGCAGGAGCACAAGATGTGATCCTGTTTACTTTTTTATTTTCTATTACCACTGTGTGTTGTCTAATACAGACCTCCCCAACTTTTTTTGGCTTGTGACCCCTAAAACTGAAGCAAAACCTACCTGGGACTCAACACATATGTCTACCAGTTGTGACCAGTTCAGCCAAAGAGTGTGCTATGCCCTGTTTTATCTCTCTTTAGAGGCTTGAAGAGGAAGAAATATGTGCAGTAGAAATTCATTTTTCTGTTGTCCTCTCCTATCTCGTGGACCCTTATGGGATCCTGACCCCAAGGTTGGTAACTGGTCTAATAGAATTCAACATCAGTATACCATTAATACTTTTCTAATTGAGATTTTATGCTTGCAATATGTGTAGTATGTTGTAGTATGTAGCATGTAAAATATCTTTAACTGGACAAGTATAAATACCAACAATACCTAATTTGTTTTCTGACATAAATACATCTTAAAATTTAGTATACTGCATATAGTCAGGTGTGTTGTGCTCTTCTAGTTTTCTATAAGCTTTTAATAACTACAAACGTAACATCTTTTCATCAAACGCGTTTCCGTTATCAGAGCAACCACAGCCTTTGTCATATTCAGATATAGAACTCGTGTCTGTGTGTGTGAATGTGAAAAGCTCGCCTCCTGGGGTCACAGCAGCGATGCATCTTTTTGTTTTCTGTGTGGGCTGCTTATCTCTTCTATCTGCTTCATGTTTCCTTATTTGGCCTTTCCTGCCAACAGATGATGTCTAATGTCATGACAGTCGTTAGAGCACAAGATAAAAAAGTTGATGAGAAAGGATGCACGAGGTTTGCGAGACTCACAAAAACTCTGGACTGGTGAGGCAGGGTGGTGTGAACTTAAAATGCAACTCTGATCTGACAAGAATAATCAAACCGCTCAGAGCAAGGAGAGAGAGACAGACAGAGAGAGAGAGAGAGAGATAAAGAGAGAGAGAGTGTTTGTAGGTCAGGGCGGCTCAAAGTATTTCAAGAAGAAAAAGCATGTATAAAGAGAGAGTTTGTTCATTTCTGGATTTGAGTTGTCTATATGTCTGTGAGAGAGACAGACAAGGCTGAATGCAGCATATAGCCTTAGGTGAACCTGTGAACCCATGTGATGAATGTGTGTAACTATCAGCACAGATCATGGGATCATGGGAAACTGTTAAGATCAGTGTGAGGCGAGCTCATGGAGCAGTGGCCTGCATAGGAGAGGTACTGTCTCTCTGGAAAAACAGCTGTCTATATTTAATCAAGGCGAATAAACAAGGAGTTTAAACAACTCATTTATAATTTAGATTTGCATACATTAAAACTGCTCATTTTAATCTTTTTATTAATATGCATCGACGATATTGTATAAATATGCAGTTTTATGCAAATACCAAGCCCATTTTCTGTTTGTATTTAATTCTGTTCCCCAGCTGTGGATCATCATTTTCATTCAAGGCAACCGACTCAGATTAAGTCAAATATTAAGTCACAGCATGGGAGTGTATAAATATTTCTCAATTAAAAACTCTGAAGAAAAGCTATGTTACTGTATCAGCATTAAAAATGCATTGGCATTGGGAGGAAAATAGGGGAAGGCGAGTTACGAGTTTGATAAGACATCAGAACTTTAAGTCTACATCTTTGAACTATGTTTTTTTTCCTTCTTCCCCTCCTCCAATCAAGTAGTTGCAATAGCTAGCACTTTTTGCTGTTTTGGAGACTGTTACAAAATCTGGGGGATGTAAGGACCAGCCAAAAACATGCTGTGCCTCCGTTATTGATGAGCATGCCATGCCTTCTGATGTTTTTCACAGAATGTCCTACATTTTGCTGTTTCTTGCCTGAGCTGCCACTTTTCTGTCGATGCAAATGAGGAGTTTTGTTCCAAAATGTGAAAACTACCAACTGAACAGTGTGAAAACAGGCACTACAAAAGGACTGCTGGGATAGAAGTAGACCCTACAATGCATAATTACCAAACTTATCAACTGACTTGATGATAATACATGACATTTTGAACAATAAAAATATGGCTACATTTTTCTTATTAGAGCTAAATGATTGTCAGGAATCCCTAAAAGTATGGACCCTAATGAGGATCAACCTTTAAGATGAGTAAGTCATGACGAGGTACATGTCTTATGTAAACCAGTCAGAAGAAAGAGAGGGCTGGGTTTCAGGTAAAAGAGGCAGCTGATAGGAAGTACACAAAAGTGAAAGTATAGTTTTTTTTATGTGTGTGTGTGTGTGTGTGTTTTGTGTCGTGAGTTCATTTCCATCCATTTTAATGAGAGCTCCAACTATTTCATTGTCAGTTCTTTTTTTGAATAAACTTCAAACTTTTGGTCTATAAAATATCATAAAACAGTTTTAAAAAATACAATTACCCATCGTTTGAGAAGGTGGAACCATTGAGTTTGGTTGATTAATGGATGATCAAAATAGCTGCAGATAGCTGTCTATATTTGATATTCAGTGTATGTGTATAGATAATATTCCACACCCAAAGTTTAAAAACTTTAGGATGAAGGATGTGAGGGTCAAACTAACTTTTCCTTTTTTGTTTTTTTATTTAAGCCAAAAGCTTATTTAATAAGGATAATCATAGACTGCATACAACAATATTTATGCATATTTTGCAATGTCTGTTGCTAGATGAGCTTCATCATGGAGCTGCATCTGATAAAAGCCTAATATTATTTGTGAATTTCATGATTCCACTCTTGATAATCTTGTGACTCTTAGTCTTATCATTTTTTTAGGAAAATACAGGGAAACCTTAAATAGACTGCCTTTGGAGAAACACGATAAAGAGCAACACGGAAAATAATGAACTGGCTCCAAAGAGAGAAAATAGACATGAAAATCCTTTTCCCTACATTTGAATGTTAAAATGAGTTTTAGCTCCTCAACATGGATCATAATCATTTGGAGAGAATTTGGTTTTAAATCAGTTGATGACAAGTAAAACAAAAAAATGTGCAGATTCTGTGCAAACTTTGATTTAGGATTATGGCTGAGCTCTAAACTAATGAGGTAGTGATTATCAATTCAATATTGTAAATAGAAAATAAAATGTGAATAAAATGAAATGAATGAAAAAATAACTTGAGCTGCAGCTACTTTGAGAAATAATCTGTATCATTTCCTTTAAGTAAAAGTACCAATATGACACTGTAAAATACTCAATTTTTCATTTTAAATGTTACTTAAAAGTATATAAGTATCATCAACACAATGTAGTTAAGTGTTAAATGTAGTGATACAATAATATATATATATTAACTATTACTGATGCTTTAATGTATGCATGGCATTTTACTGCTATTTTTAATTATTTTATATGTTGGGTAGTTTTAATCATTAATAATGCATCATATTTTACTATTTTAATTGAAACTCTTACTTTGTAAAGTAAATGTACCTGTAAAGTAAGTGTAGTGGAGTAGTAATGTAGCATAAAACAGAAATAGTCACGTAAAGTACCAGTGCCTCAAATGTTCAGTACTTAAGTAAATGTGCTGGAAATAATGAAGAAAAGGGTGCAGAAGCACGGCAAAAATGATCGTGTTTCCTGAAACCAGAGCACATAATCATCAATCTGACCACAATACTGAACAAAAGCATCATTTTGCCTACAGCCACATCAGTACTGCTGCCCGCAGAAGATATTTTGTTTGACTTCAGTGAAGTTTTGGTGGAAACATGCAGCAGCAGACACTTGCAGCCAGGGGACCGTGGATGGTGTGAACACGCCCCTGGAAGTCATGAATAATGCCCGTGCAGCTGAGCTCAGGGAGGTGATGTCTCTTTAAGAGGCTCAGCCCTCTGCCGAAACAATTGTACAACCCCCCAACAAGTCATCGGACCTGTCAATCATCCGGTCGGCGCCCTTTGATGTCGGGACTCTCGCCATGTCTTGGGCTCAAATGAGCTGTTTGCTGTTGTAGGGAAACATTAGTCCTCTACCAACCAACCAGCCGGGGGACGCCACATCTCAACTTTTTTTCTGTATGTGGTGGGGGTTTCTGCACTTTGGAGGCGCCCCAGACTGAGGAGATTTAACTGAAAAAGTACATTGGTTCTTTTTCTTTATTTATACTATCTTGTTATTATTTTTTAAAAGTGTGAAATATCCACGAAGGGGGGAAGTAGACATGCCTCAGCTCAGCAGCGGCGGCGGGGACGACCTGGGAGCGAATGATGAGATGATAGCGTTCAAAGACGAAGGAGAGCAAGAGGAGAAAATCCAAGAAAACGCGTTCACGGAGAGAGACCTGGCCGACCTCAAGTCCTCTCTGGTGAACGAGTCGGAAATAAATCAAAGTCCGAACGCAGCGGTAGGTGGCACGGAGTGTATGTGTAGTGGATATACACAGAGAGTGTGTGTGTGTGTGTGAGAGAGAGAGAGAGAGAGTTGTGTGTAAGCTTGTTTTATTTTACACGCTGCTGACAAGCGTTGAATGAAACCAAAACGCGCAATGAATTGCCTTCGGGGTTACAGTAGTAAGATTCCCAGGCTGCCAGAGGTTTACAACAAGACAGGGATGCCGTATCAGAGGTGAACAAAAACACACCATAAAGTATGATAAGGTCACTATAAAGTCACTCTTACTCTTTCTGACACTCTACGGCACATGTGTGGTCATGTTTCTTCGAGTTACATCGCCTTTCTCTGCACTCTTTTTGGGATTACCTGACCCCCGGTTATTTGTTGTCGGTCCCTTCCAGGCGGTCAGACGGGGACAGCAGGGCGAGCAGAGGGGCTTCGTGGAGAAACACCGGGAGCATCTCGACGGTGGTAAGAACAAGAAAACTTAAAAACAAAAAAACAACACACATTTACACCCTTCGCTCTCATCCGGTTTGAGTAGCCACCACTACTATCTCAGTAAAAACAGCTGAGAAGCGATGCAACACTCCTCCACCCCCCCTCTTTCTGTGTCTCTCTCACTGTGTCAAAGTAAAGGACTGTTATGGTCACGGGGACACGTGTTGCTGCATTAAAACCAACTTCAAAGAGTTGTTTTCAGGTGTACACTGTAAAAGACGTCCATCATGTCCTCAGCTCTCTTTCTCTCTCACACACTTTATCTCTCAAATCTATCACTTGGTGGTGAGATTTCCTCTTGTTTGTGTTTCAAATTAGCTCGGCTATAGAGAGACTCGAGTAGAAATAACCTGCTTTAAATACCTCATAAGAAGTTATTCATTGAAACATGGACTCTGGAAGCCTCTTGGCCTTAAAAAAAAGGCACTGAGATGAGATGATCACTCACTTCTGCAGTGCATACCAACTTGTATGAAACATTTTAAGATGTTGTCTTTATACTGTTGGTGTGATCATCCATACGCTCATGTATTTAAACACATTTTTAGATTCACAGGCATCTTTAGAGTCAACCTTTGGCCTTTTTTTTTTGCAGTGTAGCTTTCTGCCAGACTTTGCCGAAAGTGTGGGGTCAACCAGGGTCCTTGAGAGGTCTATTTTAACCTCTTCTTTCCTTTTTCTTTATGGTTGCCACCCAATAAGAACAGAGCAATTTCACTTTCTTTCTCTTTTGCAAATGTATACATGGCAGTTTTAATTATAGGTATCACTGTAGGTTGTAGTTCATTTCAGTCATTTCTAAAGGGAAAAAATGTTCTTGCATCATGTCCCTTTGAGCAAAATCCTCATTAAATGTGGGTTTGCGGTTACAAAATGTGCCTATTTGGGGGGTCTTCAAGAAAAAGCGAAACCCACAGAAAAAAAATTACCGCCCTGAATGATGCTGTTGCGTGATTGCGCTATTTCACATTCTGTCACCCTGGTTCCGGCCATGTTAAAAGTTTTTTGGCGCCTTTGGAAAAAGTTCAGCAGTGACAAGTGATTAGACTGCAACAGTAAAAAAAAAAAAAAAAAAAGTTCAGCGTTTCTCTGTGTGTTTTATACAGGTCAGGTATAACCCAGTTATAGCTGACCCACAGAGAGGCCTCTGATGCTTATTATGGGTGGTGGTGAGAGATAAATTAACACATAGGCTACAGGAGTTCACGCCTCTCAGACTAGGTGACGGTTGTAACGCTTTTGTCTCAAGTATTGTAGTCTGTGCTCATGCAAGGATATAACATGTAGTAACTAGAACACTTGTAAATAGTTGGCCTACTTTATATGCATGTTTATTTTGGATGTCAGGTTTTTCTCATTGTTCTGAGGCACACAGCAGAATCTTTTGACAACACTGTGGGAGTAAGTATCAGATTTTATTTGATTTTAATCCTTGTAGAGTACGCACAGTGTCTCATCCGTAGCTTCTGTTGTTCCCTAAGCAAGTTTTACTTTTATGTCAGCTGAAATCAAATTAAAAATGATCACACTGATATCTGCCCTCTCAGAGACCAAACCAAAAGAAATCTGGTTAGAAAAAACAACTTCTACAAACTGGCACTATAAATGGCCCCATTAAAACATTTTTGAGGTTTTTGAGTTTCTAACTCTTGTTTGTTGTTTTTCATGTCTGACCTCAGTGTCGAAGCAGCAAGATGGAGGCATGTACAAGACGCCGGCGTATCCTGGCTATCCATTCCTGATGCTGCCTGACCCCTACCTCCCCAACAGCTCAGTTTCTCCATCTGTAAGTGCGCTTCTGTTTGGATTTCTTCTGCTGGCTACAGTGAACTGGTCACTGTTTTATCTCCAAATGGTTTCTTGTGTTAGTAGCTGTGGGCAGTCTGAGGTCCTTATCTGTCACTGTGCATGTCCTACTTTGGACTCCAGTGCAAGTTTTTTTTTTTTTTTTGCACTTGAGCCACCACTTGTATTCTTTGGTATCAGTTCCAAACACTGAACACATGGTTTTGTGCTTCAGGAGGGAAACAGGTTTTATTTGATGAACTTTTTAATAATATTCAGTGTTGGTGGTGATGCTCTTGCCGCAGTAGCTCACCACAGCAGAGGACGTAAGAAGAAAGAAACATACACACAGGGATGGAAATATCTCAAGCTCGTGTGGCCGCTGGCTAGTATCTTTTTATTTCTGGCTGAAGCAAATACATCCTCTGTCACTGGAATTTACAGCATGAACGTGACAGACGATAAAGTGGTGGTGATTTTTATGGTCTTTTTGGATGAAGGCATAAACATTTCTTCTGGGCATTCCTGCCTTTTCCTCATAATTTATTATATTTTTGTGGATGTGCTGTTGCAAATTAGTAAAACTTGCAGTCACATCAGCCTAAAAATCAGCAAGGTCCTCCGTATTAGATGCATTTGGCGTACTGTGGTCTGTGACTGAAACTTCTCACAAAATAGCAGTTGAATCAATTTACGCAGTTTTTCTGATGGTTATTTTGTTGATAAATAAGATTTTCTGACTGTTGAAATAAAAGTAGATCTGTTACCTAACTAAAAACAGATCTTTTTTCCCAACATTTTAAAAATATTGATAGTAGTTAGGCTTTTTTTGCAGTTACGCTTCTTCTACTATAGTTACGTGATTGGGATCTGTAATGATTACATGACATACACTTCTGTTAAGCTCAAGAAACACCTCCCTCACCCAGCTACAGTCAATTTATATCAGTGCAGAAAATGGACAAGCCTGTAGTTTAAATACAGTGAAGGTTAATTTAGGTTCAAAAGAGGCTCTGTCAGTGTGAGATCACAGTCGCAGCACTCCAAATCAGTCACAAACTTTACATGTGTTCTAATTTGGCTTTGAACTGTGCTGTTTCCCCTCTAACTGCCTTATAAAATAAAGCGGTCTTTAAAACAGAGTGAAATGAAATCAAAGTGCCGCAGCCTCATGAGGGAAGGCAGAAAAAACGCTTGTTTTTGTTTATGCCTTTGCTGAAGTTGGAATATGATTGATGTCGTCATCGCAAACCGTTTCACATGACGTTTTCCATCTGTTTGTTGCCCGGGTGAATGACAAGAGGTTTGTTGCTGCCTAAATAGCTGTTCTAGGTGTTAAACCGCAAAAACAAACATCAGAAAGACTTGTGGAAGGATTTCAAGTATGCAGTATCACTCATCCTGCCAGACAGCCCTAAAAAATGAATCATAAAATCCCTTCAAGTCACCCATAAGAACCAATATCCATGGATAGGCTGACTAATTGCACCAAACATGAGCGGTTGTGCCTAATTCATTTTTCACGTGCTGTGTAATCCTGTTGCCTGAATTAACCCCCCACTCAAGTCGACAAGACATTGCTATACAGCAGAGAAGCCTGTTTGTGAGATCACATGTACTGTAGGCTGATCTAATACGAAGTACAGTGAATTAGGAATCTGTTTTATGGCTGGAAAATGTGATTTTCTAATGACACCTTGAAGTTTCTGAGAGTGCTCTGCATCACCGTCTCATCGTCTGGGTCAAGACCCAGCGGTTAGTCATGGGAGATTCTGAATGGGTCATTGAAGGGTCAAAAAAAAAAAAGCTGACTGTTGTTACAGACAATATCCCAGGAAAAATTATTCCTCTAAAAACACTTCATGCTAACTGCATTTTTTTAAAATATTTTTTTCAAGCTGTTGTCATTGGGAAAATAAACTTTCATTTATGAATTCATTCTTCCAGCACCGTTGAACAGTGAAAAGTTAAGAAATGTTCTGAAATAGAGCTTTAAAGTAAACATAGGGATCTCTGCCTCTTGTTTGTGTAGTTAAATGACATATTTGTACCCCCTCTAGTTTAATGTCAAGCAGCTTTATTTGAACTTAGAAAGGTTAAGTTTCCTTTTTTATGTTTTTTTTTTTTAATTGGAAAGAAAATCTGACACAAGCTCCATTTGTTCGGGCCTCAGTTTTACACCTACAAGAGTGAGAGAGGCACATACATACATCATTAATGTTAGCATCTCCCAGGAAATTACATTCTCCTAAAGTCTGTTATTCACAAACCTACACTGTGACTGAGAATATAATTGAATGAGCTGCTAGTACGAGAGAGTGTACTCGTATTTCCTTAAACATCTTTATACTTGTCGCTGCATAACGCAGTACATCCGGCATTGCGTTAGACAAACACGGTGAGCAAGCGTGATGGCATTTTGTCACTCATCAATTTGTCTCCACCTCTTTCATCTTTGTCTCACAGTCTTCTCTTCTCTTCTCCAACCCTGGAGTGCCAACCGCAAAGCCTCTCAGAGATTGTGTTTGTTGAGGGTGGGATATGGGGGGGTGGGGTGGGTGGGGGTTAGTGGTGGCAAAGATAAAGAGCACTTTCTTTCCCTGTGTTTCTTCGAGACTCCACACAATGCTCACTTGTTGCTGCTTCCCTTGTAATTAGCCTGCTGGATGTGAGGCGGCAGCGAGGCATCAGGCCCCCGTCTACCTGCCACTTGAAAGGGACTGAGAATAGTGGTTTAGGGGACTTTGGTGGGGGGTGGTGATGATTATGGATGGAAGAGATGGATCGGATGGAAACTATAGGTCTGGGAACCTGACAGAAAAAGAAGGGCTGTTTGGTGTTAATATGGGACAAGGTGACGCATGTCACATCTCTGCCTGTGTGTGTCCATGCCTGGCTTCCTGTCCTTCTGTCTTGGCATTATGACTTTGAAAAGTTTCGTTCTTTACTGCTAGTTTCTCATAGTGTTGGCGATTCTAGGAATGGAAGTCGCCTGTCTGTTATATTTTTGAGTAATCATTTAGTTTGTAAAATGTCAGATAATGGTGATAATTTCCCAGAGCCAAACATTTTGTAACCATGGCATAAAAAGCAGCAAATACTGACATTCAAGAAGATGATGCATGTTTATCAGAATTGTTCATGATTTTGCTTCACTTAATTAATTGACTAATTTTTTCCACACAAATAGTTTCAGTGGGCCTTTTCCATCAATTGAAATTGTTTGATGATAAGAACATAGACACTAAATCATCCGCCTGTCCCTGGCCATGATTTCCTCCTGTGCATCATGCTGATATCTTATCAATTAAATGTACTAAATGGGTTTTATTACATGTCCTGTAAGTTTAAAGAATTTAAAACAAGTAAATGTTATTATCTGCTATTTTTGCATCTAGTTTGATGAGAGGCAGTGATGATAATATGATGGTTATATAAGTCTATTGGAGACTGAATGTTGTCAGCATTTACCAGAGAAGTTGAACAAACAACAACAGTTTCTCAAAACCTTTGTGTGTTCCTGTAAACTGCTGTAAACTGAACTCATTGCGAGAACATCAGCTGAATGACTGAAAGCCAGATATTATTTGTAATATTTGCCTGTGTGTGTGTTTCCCACCTCTTTTCCTGGGTAAACCATGTGGGTGTATCTTTCATTGCACAAGTCTTGTCATTTCTTTTATATATATATAATATATATGTGTGTGTGTGTGTGTGTGTGTGTGGTTATTTATGACATTTGAATACATGTTATATAAGTGATGCTCTGGCCTTCCATCAAGAAGGTTTTAATGAGAATCTGTCTGAAGACCACGAATGTCGGAGGTCAGATTGCGTTTCATAGAACGGGAACAAAAAAATTTTTTCCAAGAGCTGTTGTTGTTCTGAAAAGATTAACATGTTATTTTCCTTGTTTACCCAAACCAGATTTACAGAAATGGACAAAACAGATGGATAAATCACACCCTTTATTTTTCTGCCATTATTGTTAACCTCTCATATAAAAAAGCTTCTAATCTCTGCTGAGAAGTAATTTTTACAAAGCGACTGCGCACTAGAGAGGCTCCCCGTCTCATTCAGCGATAGTACTCGTATTACAGCATTTCATGGGGCATTTCACTGTTGTAATATTAATGGAGATATCAGCCGTCCTTTCAGAGGAAGTGGCCAAAGAAGGAGATTTGTGGGATTCAGAGATATGACTAAACTCCCTCCGCTTGTTGTCTTTGGATAAAGCTTTATCCGGGAGTGTGTAAGTGTGCATATTGTGTTTGTGTGTGCGCGCGTGGTTGTTGTTTAAGTTCATTGTATGTATTGTAAGTAATTTGTATGTATCCAAGGTTTTGGCATGCTGTGTGTGTGTGTGTGTGTGTGTGTGTGTGTGTGTGTGTGTGTGTGTCTTCATCTGCATGTTTTCTCCTCAAGTTTGTTGCCTTAGGCTTGTGTTTGTATCCAGGGTTCATGGTGTGTTTTGTGTGCTAATGTTTTGTGTGTGTGTGTGTGTGTGTGTGTGTGTGTGTGTGTGTGTGTGTGTGTGTAGCCAAACTTTGTGGAAATTGCATGTGTGTCAGACCTTCACTGGCTGTGTGTATAATGCTGTGGATTACCAGAAGACAGTGTTTTTGAGGGGATCATCAGTCTTTGTCGTATCAAGGAGTCAAACCCCAGCAGAGGGGAGATTGTCAATAAAAATAACAGATTATTCAGCATCCATCTTTCTCCCAACTCCCTACACTGCTCGCCTTTTCCAACTATCCATCTCTTTTCTCGTCCACGCTGTTTTCATCATTTTTGCCTGATCCAAGCACTGCTTCCCTTCCATTCAGCTTGCTTTCTTCATTTTTTTTTCACTTACACAAAGCTCCAGAATCCGCATTAATCTTGAGTTACAGGAAGGCATAATAAGGATAGAAACTTCACATTTACCTTGAGGACCCGGTTATCGGAAAACATCCACCCTATTAACATGTTTTTTAGCAACTTTCTGAGTCTTTACCAGCTCAGGGAGAGCTGCGGTGTAGCTGAGCAGAAATGTATTTCACAATGCTGATCTGTAAGGTTATGATAGTGTCAGTAGCTGCTGTTGTTTGGTGCTTGATTGTGGTTTGTAAAGGATTTTTCATAGAAAGTGGACTGAGGATAAATAGACAGAAGAAGCAGAGAGGAGCTGGGAAAGGAGGGATGAAGAACAGAGATAACTCTGCATCATACAAGATTTTGGTCATGTGTTGAATTCTTTTTGCATTAATCTCAGTTTATTATTAATCTTATTACCATAGCTTTAAATATAGATGTTTGCTCTTACACAGATGACTAACAGCAGTGTTTCCCCTAAGACTTCTGATATTAGTGGGCAGTATTAGTTATTAATGGGGTGGAGAAAAAACAAATGTTTTTGGTTTATAACCAAACTTCACGCAACAGTGCACCTCCTCATTTATCCAGTCTAATATATTGAACTGATTGGTCTTAAAAAAAGTAGAGAGAAATGTTCACTTCTCACTATACACCGCTGTCAATCACAGTTGTCAGTTCACTTCCATAGCTAATGCTGCACATCCTGCAGCTGCTTCACAATAAAAGCTGATCAATGTTAGGCTAGTGGAGGGTTTTTAATGTGAAGAACCCCATCAATATCAGCTATGCTCCAGTGGGCTTGAGCTCTGATGGAAAAAATGACAGTAAATCAGAAAAACAGCAAGACTCATCTGTGTGAGAACAAAGTAAGAACAGAAATAAATTAGTAGAAGAAGTCTTGTTGCCTGTTGTTGGAGGTTGGTTGGTGTTTGGTTGAAATTAGTGGGTATCCCGCCCACTAAAACAAAAACATAGGCTGTACTTTTTTCTGAAGTGGCCAGTGACTCACACAGGAGTTAATGGTGGTTAGTGGTTATATTTTAATTAGATATTTTGACTAGATTTTAATCAATAACCTTTACTAATCAGCTTTTACATTTGTTGCGTCCATTGTTTTGTTTCAACTTGTTTCAATCAAAGCAGATTTTTGTGTCTGAACACCTAAAAAACAAAATTAACCTTCTAAATATATGATGAGGAATGATGAAGCTCTCAGAGGAGACCTTTCAACAGGTTATTGTCTGAAAATTGAGAAGCTATTAAATGACTGATATTTGACTGCATGCAGTTTTATTCATTGTCAGAGAGGCTGTGAAACTCCCTGTGATGTGGAAGCTGTGGTCACACGAAGACGTCAACAAGCTCAGAGGAAAACACACACACAGCTCAGAAACTCTTTACCGCTCACTGTACCTGGACACTGACTGTAGAAGGCTTACTGTATTAACCGGTTAATTTGGGAATACAGTAAAATGTTTATTTACAATGTTTTTTGACCTCATGTAAACTTAGTCACTGGAATTTACAAGTCAGCTTTTAACAGTTCAGTGTACAAAGAGCAGTATCATTGTCTCGTTTGGGGGAATTTCCTGCTCATTTGACATCTCATTTCACAGACTAAAATTGAAAATTGACAGGAAGACTGCTAAGAGACAGTTTACATGTTTGGGAAAGGTAGGGGTAAGATGTCATTTCTAAGACTCTAAAGGTTCAGCTGCAGTGTGTTTTTGAAAATTTTAAATATCTTAGCTGTCAAAGTGTCCCTTCATTGCTTTAAGTAAGCCAAACCTGTGTTGTCAGAATTTCCAAATCATACAAGGAAATAACATTTTAATTATGTTCTCCCTCTTCAGCTGATAGCTTGTATGCTTTTTCTTTTTTTTCATTACATAGGTGGAATTTAAAGCCTCCTGCTCTTAGTGCATAAACTTTTTCATATGACTTCATCTCTTCCTCTTGCATTCATTCAAAATCAGCTGTTCTCGCTAACAAGCTCCCCTCCCCATCCCCTTTTTCCACCTCCTTGTATCTCCCAAATAATACTAGGTCGATCCTCCAAGATCAAGGGAATGGCATGTGTGTGTGCAAGTCTCTAGGATCTTGCCACTTCCTTGTTTCCCATTGTATTGTGGTGTTGACAGGGGGGTTGTTCAGGCAGCCCCTAGTCCCTTGGTAAACAATGGCAGCAACACAGGCTGAGGCCTCCCTAATCCCCCCTTCATACAGACCTAGGGGCTGGGATGAGCAGCACTGGGGCCTCCCTGCCTCTGACTGGCTACGATAAGGACCCTGCCGCTTGGATTTAAGAGGCCTAAAAGAAAAGCGGCTTTCACTATAAGGCAGAAAAACTTGGGGTCGGATGGAAACCTTGCATCTCTGTGTGTTGTTTTAAGGACTATTCTTTAAAATATATACAGTAGCTGTACTGTATATCGAGGAAAGAAGTTTAACATAGCATCCGTTAGTTCCCATCCATATTATCCAAGTGAAAAAGTTTTTAAAAAGCTACTTATGTTGGAGTTTCCCATGTGTAAGAGAGCTGTGGGATGGAGGAACTGGCAGAGTCTTAACTTGCCATTGTTGCAGTGTATGTAAGTGCGAGATTATGGTTGTATAAAGTCTAAGATTATTGAGTCAAATGAGGTTGACGATTAGGCAGCAAATCTCCATTGTTGCTCACTGGCAAACTCACAAAAATCCATGTTCCTCTTGTTGAGATCATGAGTGCACAGGAGACGTTTCCTCGTTCACATCACATGTAATATGTTGTCTCATTATTTTGTATTTATTATACATGAATAGCAACATATTCAATAAGCCTTTAAACCTTGAAAAGAAGTATGAGCAAGGTTGATGCTGTAACATTATACACTGGTCTCATTATCCTGGAGTACTTTTCAAAAAAAAAAAGACATAAAATGTAATTGTAGTTTGAAAAAACAGGGTTTCTCATGCAGTGAGGAACATCACGGAAAGACGTTTTATTACTAAGTGTGTGTGAACTTGTTTGCCACTGGTTGGCATGTTCTCAGCTAGACTACTTCGAAGAGAGGCCGCAAATATGGGCAAAAGAGCAAAATAAATTTGGATGTAGACAGATAAATAAACTGTAAAGAGAGTTTAAAGGGGGAGGGCTAGATAGGTAAAGAGAGCATTATAGAGGGAGGGAAAAGGGAGGGGGAAAAGATTAAAATACAAATGACCATAGGAGCTTCTTCATCGCCCTGCCGGCTTTGAAGTACAGGGCTGTGAGGGCACCTAAGAAACTGTTCAGAAGATGATTTGAGGAGGCGGAAATGTTTAAAAGAATATCAGAAGAGGAAAAAAACCCTTTGGATGGCCCCGAGGTGTTTATACCTGTAATTATTCATTCCACTTATTTCTTTCCGGCACATAGGGAAGGTGGGACGGGGGAAACGGCAGAGCAGTAAAAGACAGGTGTTGGCAAAGGAAGTGTGGGTTTGTTTGATTGATGTTATTAACTCTTTTTTTCTCTTTTTGTACATTCAGACACGTCGATACAGACAAAATGTTCTGTGTTGACTCTTTCTGTTTACACAAACCATCTCTGGGCAGAACACCAAACTAACTGTAATACCTTGCTGCAGGTAGTATGAAGAAAAATAAAAGCCAGAAGTCGAGACGGTTGGTAACCTCATGTGGTGTTGTTAGTGCTAGTGTTTCTCTAAAGTAAGACCACATTTCCCATAATTCCTCCCACACTTCCTGTCGCTTAGAGGATGCTAGAGGTCAAACGTGTTGGAGGGTTTTTTTTCCATCTGCCTTTCACTTTTGCCACCGTCAGCCACTGAAACAAAATGTGAGAGCTTCAGCTTCATTTCGGTCACCATCTTCTGTTAAGTAATCTGCAGCTGTGCCGTAAAGCAGCATGTCGGACTAACTCTGACCCAGTTGTATAGAGCCTGCAGGTCAGACAAAATTCTGACAGTGAGTTTTAACAATCACTCCATCATTTAAGTCATTTATCAAGCAAAGATGCCACATATTCTCAGATTCCAGCATCTCAAATGTGAGGATTTGCCACTTTATGGCACAACGGGACATGATTAAAAATCCTCCAACATGTTTTGAGGTTGAGCTGTGCAATAGCCTCTGCTCCAGAAAGACTTACAGTTGAGTACACTCTCTTGAGTTCACTGATCCTCCCTCTTGATACTGAAAGGTGTGAGTACAAGTTATTTTCTGCTGGGATTTGAGGAGGGTGCACAGGGGTCAAGTGATGATTTGAGAATTGCGTTTGAGTCACCTTTTGTTTCATAATAAGTCTGTTTATTGTTGGAGAGAGTGCCAGAAGGGCATCGTTTTAAAGTTTCTAGAACACCAAACACTTTTAGTTAAACTGAGAAAGAGTGACCACATTTAAGTCAGACGGGCTTTGTTTACCGAGTGTTTAATAAGAGGAGGAAGTGAGAGATACAGACGGCAACAGAAGAAGACAAAAGGACGAGTTTCGAGAAGGAACTCTTTGTTTGGGCCACAGTATTTGTCAGTGAAGTCTTCAGTAGGTGCATGTGTGCGCACACGTGTGTGAGTTGCACCCAGGTGAGTCATTGGCCGGTGGAGCGAAACCATGCAGAGTTTCCCCTGTGTTGTTGTTTACAGAGTGAGCTGTCCAGGCCTCCCAGATGTGTGTTCTCAGCTTGTAGTTAATCAGTGACAGCATTGTCTCTCTCACACACCAGTAGATATCAAAGTATAGTCACATGTACTTCCTCATTGATGCCTCACACCTAGTTTGTTTGAAGTTTGTTGATAATTTAAAAGAAATTATGAAAACAACAATATCTTTATAATTTATAGCACAGTTAAAACACTCAAAGACCTTTTGGTTCTGGATTGGAATTTGTTTCCAATTCATGAGTCTTAAAAAGTATTGTTAAGATTATTTCATGCAAGTTTGCTAAAATGTGACAAAGCATTTCCTGCAGCATGGTATTAGACCACGATGCTCTTGATGTCCTCAATCATAGTTATGCTTCCCTATAATCTGCTAATGGTAGTTTGATTTCCTGTGTCAGTTCATAATAAATGATGATGAATGTCTGAATCTGCTTAAAAGAGAAGTTTTTTCTCTCAGCACATTTTGGTGTCTTTTATAAACAAAATAACGTGATAAGAATTTGAATCAATAATCAATAGCTGCTGTAAGCAATTAATAGGGATGACCTTGTGTGTAGCCTACTCTGTCATTGTTTTCACATTTGGATGTTCGGCTTCTCACCAGCGTGATCACAGCGCTGCTTTGTTTGGGTGGTCACTTAAAAAAAAGACCTGTGAACACAGACCGATATCACAGAGTTTGTAGGTCAGTGGGCTACACTCACAACCTGTAAAGATGTCGAAACCCTCCTCCCTCCTGTGTCCCTGGTCAGTAGAGAGGTTTCAAAGTACACTATCGAAGAAATCTCTGCCTGCATGTATCATGTAACATTTGAAGTGGAAATACTGGCTTTTGTTATGTGTACATATGTTTGAATAGACAATTAAGAAGCCTTAAGGAAACTAAATTCAGAAACGTGTACTAATATTGTAAAAACAAGGTACCAGTACCACATGAATTGGTCATTTGTCTTTGAACCTGAAGATATATTGATTTGACTTTTTTCTCATGGAAAAACATTGGTATTTAGACAATATCAAGCAGATGTAACTCCATGTATTGATAAATCTGTGATGAGCTTGTGCCTGCATCCACTTTGACTAAATCCATGCATCTTGGAAGATGATGAATAAATTACAAAATTTATATCAATTTAATCAAAATCAAACTCTGAAGCTGTATTTCTATCATTAGAAACTTTGACTGAAGCAAAACTTGGCATATAAAAACTTGCATATAAAACTTGCATATAAAATGTTAAATTTTGATTCAATGGGAAATCAAATTCCTGGCAAGTTTGCAGCTGTTTTTTGGGAAATCAAGTGATATTCAGGTGATTATACTCTGTGGGTTTCTGTGAGATTGAGAGAAGATTTTTTTTTTTTAAGAAATCACATGACCTGTGGGAATTAGAGTCTTGTTTCATTTCCTTTTCATTACTGTCAATAATGAGCCTGTTAAACAGTTTCACAAAGCAGTCACTACCTCTCTAGATTAGTAGAGGTTTACACTCCATATATAGCAACACGCTCACACATACATAATACATAATACTTTTCAAAAAAAGGAAACCATAAAAAACAGATTTTTTTTTCAAAGAAAAGACCAGAATAACCTTCTCCACATATTTATCTGCTAGAACAAAATGAGCACATATGAAATGCAGGTATTAGTCAGTAACCTCCACTCATGCTGACTTTTATATTTATAAACCAGTTAGTTTATAGTTTGCAGTTTTAGTCTGTTTGCCTGTGTGCTGGGGCTTCTACTGTTTGCAAACAGAGTCGGTGTGACGCCCATATTATTGTACATGACAGTTTGCCATGTGATCTGCCTGTTTCATCTATTGCTGTGAGGAAATTTACAACCTGTTTATTATCTCCTACTGAGAGATAGAGGTGTGTGTGTATTCTGTTTGTGTGTATTTTGAGTGTAGACCTGGAATAGTATGGTACTTTTTAATTCTCATAAGTGCCTGTGTGCATGTTTTGTTCACCTGGTGGGTATGTCTTGTTCTTGATTGTTAATTATTACTGTACCAACAGTAATTTCAAGATTGGACCATGTGATGCATTTCTACTCATTTTCTGACTGACAGTGCCTTATCTTTAGCAGTGTTGAGAGGAAATTGTAACTCTCTGTCCTCTTGTCTTTCTCACCGTGTGCTGCTTTTTATATCTAAGAATATAAATGTATCTATCCACTCCTGCTTGAGTTGTGAGTCCCTCAGTGCAAGTATTTTATAAGTACAACAGTAGAAATCCAACAACACAAATACTAAAAAAGAGCCTGTGATCTCTATGAATAAATCAGTTTTTATGAAGGGGCCATGAGAGTGTTTTGTTTATGCAGCAAATAATAATCAATTCATTGTTTGGTCCTTAAAATGTCATGAAATATTAAAAAAAGATGGCCATCGCAGTTTTCCAAAGCCCAAACTGACGCATTCAAATTGCCTGTTTTGTCTGGGAGTCCACAACCCTAAGATATATTTTTTAATGTCAAAGAGGAAAAAGAAACCAGCAAATACTCACATTCATTACAGGTGAATTTTTCGCATTTATACATAAACAATTATTGAATAATTAATTGATTAGCAGTATAATTGCCAATTCATTTTCTTTCAATGGACTACTTGACTGCAAAGCATACAGTGGAGTAGGGTTTGTCAGTCTTTGTGCAGCCTCTGTGCAGCCAGTGTTGTGGGACATTTCTGATGTTTTTATGTTTATTAATATTAAAGTACCCAAAATCACGTGGTAACAGTGAATGATATATTGAAGTTTTTTGAATCTGTGACATTTTATCTGCATTTATTCTTATGACAGCTTTCAACTGGTAAGCAGCTAGCTTGGCTCAGTTTGACATTTACAGCACCCACCTATAAACACTTTAAAGCTCACTTATGAACATGCTACATCTTGTTTGTTTAATCATGCAAAACCAAAGCATGAATACCTCAATGCACTGCTTTACAGAAGAGTATATGCTAAACATTTTCTTAGCCAGCCATTTCCCCCTGTTTCCAGTCTGTTTGAGGTGCTAAGCTAAGCTAACTGGCTGCTGGTGCTAGTCTTATATTTAACAGACAGATGCAAAAGTGGTATTGATCATCTCATCTAACTATCTGCCAGAAGATGAACAAGTTCAAACTATTCCTTTCATCCATACAAGCTATACAACTATAAACTAAACCAGCACCATGTACTGATTTGCTTCATGACATGAATATTAAAATGTAATGTGATTACAGATTTTAGGGTGTATTATCCAGCCCTTCCATGATAGTATATATGGTATACTTAAGGATCTTGTTGATTGATTCTTTAAAGTCTTATCTGACATCCTCCTTAGTCAATCAGGTGAATGCCATGGTAACTGTCTATGTGGTTTATCTGATCACTGACTCAGAAACAGACAAGAGGATTATCTGGCAGATAAATTTTCATCATGTGTTTTCCTGTGTGAAAAAAACATATTTGGTGTGTTGATGTTAGTAATTGATAATGTCCTATAATGACCTTTCCCTCATCCTCCTCCCATCTCACCCTCCAAACCTCAGCCTCCATGCCTGACCTTTATCATCATTTTAATATGCACTTTATTAAAATAGTGCTCATAAAAATAGTCGACTAAATGAAACTCAAACCCCGTCCTCCTCCTCCGCCCCTCTCCACCCCGTGCCCGTGGCTCTGCCCAGACCAGCTGGAGCCTCCACAGCCGCATGAAGCAGCCCAGCACACATGGCTGTGATCTCAAACACACACATGCACATGCACACACAGGAGCGTAAGTCTAATCCTGCCTCATATGATACTCATCTGCTGAGGGAAGGATGCAGTCTCCGCTCTCATGCACTATTCATATGTATGTATGTGTGTGTGTGTGTGTGTGTGTGTGTGTGTGTGTGTGTGTGTGTATATATATATATATATATATATATATATATATATATATATATATATGCAACACACTACTAATATTGAGTTTACACATGTATACTGAAATCACACGCACATTTACCACACAGAGAAAAACACATATGTACAGTCCCTCCTCACACACAAACATAGTAGTGTAAGCAGTACTGTACATCTTTACTTCCTTCCTTCTCTCATGCACCCTGACACACTAACATATATCATGCAGACACACAACAGTTTAACAACAAGACCCCTACCAGTCACTGACAAGAAATAATGTTTTATTCATCTTGTTTCCCTGCTATAGTTAGTAGTAACTGTTTAACTTGTGCACGTAGTGTTGCAAAATCCTTTTTGTCAATCATATTCTTGGTCTGATTTATGCAGGCCAGTGACAAATTAAAGACAAAAAATTCAGAATAAATGAGTGGAGACACAACTACTTACATACAGGCTATCATTGGTCAGTATGAAAATTATGTGAATCATAACACTGATACACATATGACTTCACAGTCACCGGATCAGAAGCATGGTGTTCATCCCTCCAGTAGAGTATGAGTTTATGATGTAACTACACCTACTGCTGCCCACTAAGATACTTCATGTTGCATTTTCCTTAAATGTGTTATCCTTTTGTGATGCAATCTGGAATTTTACAAATAAGGAAACTTATCAGGAAAAGAGATTGTTTACATTATTCAAGCCCACACATCAAATATTGTGTGTTTGATATGTGTGGAGATAGATAGCAATGCACTGTGTTTCGGTGTTTCCTGAACATCAACACCTACCGTAGCCCCACTGATTTCTCTCCTTCCAGCTCTCCAGAAGTCCAGTTTTCAGCTCTGAACAAACCCATCTGATTCCTTAATTTTGGTTAACCAAACAAATCTATCCGGCAAAGCTATCGTTCCTCACTAGGAACTAAGACAACACATGTAAAACGTGTAAATAAGACAACTTAGGTGTTACCAGAAGTTACATTTCTCCTTTTGGTAGAGATATTGGTTTTTTACTTCTCAGGTATGAGTGCCGTAAAAACTTGTCATAATTTAGACAGTTGTATTGAGTGGTGTAAGAAAGCTATTTTGTTGATGAGAGAGTTTTAGCTACACAAGAGCACATAAATGCACCACTCTATGTTGTATTCACATGTGCACTCTCATTGTCATCTTGAGCTGCTTAAACCAGCCTAACTTTTGCTACAGGTATGATCATCCAATCACAGTTTGACCAAAAAGTCATGTGACACATGCAGTTGGAAGACAGTAAAATTGGTGTAATGTGTAATATTAACAAAATTTGTTGTATTGCAGTTTCTGTCTCATTTTCAGAATCACTAAACCCAATGCTAGCTTGTGATATTGTTAGTTCTAGTGGTACCTAAAAATAAGATAAAATTTTCCATAAGCTCTGTGTGTCTTAAAACAAATACTAATACCTGTCCTGTTTCCAGTCATGGGTCTGGCATGGTATCTCTCAGAGCTTTGGCGACAGGACTAGTGCCCTCTTCCTGCTTTGTGCTGTAAAGCCGAAAGTTTGGTGATACTTAGCGTGTCAGCGACCAAGTTTGAAGTAGTTACATTAGCGATGTTAAAAGGACCGTATTGTGCCATTCGAGGACCGCACGGAAGAAGGAAAATGGGCCCCAGGTGAATGTGAAGCAGCCTACTGTTAGAGGTGTGTGTGCAATTTGATGTCTTCAGACTGCGTACGCTCATATGTTTTGGCACTGTAACCATGTGTTAATGTCATTTTTAAGCCAGAAAAGGGAGAGGGAGGAATTCCCTCTTCAACAGGTTTCCTAAAAGGAGCTCGACCATGCGTCAAATAGATTTCCTACCTTTGTTTCTCCCTGTTTTGTAGAGTAGGGAAAGACACCCATCCCCACATTTTGTGGTCATGGGAACATTTTCTGTAGGTCTACAGAGAGAAAACCCTCAGGCTTTCAAGAGATGTAACACTCAGGCACAAACACAGACAGGCACGCGATGAGAGCGTATTTTTCCCATCGGCCTTCATTCTATGATGGAGAGAGAAGACAAAAACATGGAGAAAATGTTGACCGTGCTTCTGATAATTGTGTCAGGAATGGGGTGGCCTTGAGGAAACAAGGAGGGGGTGGTGATGTCTTGAAAGAGGAAGGGAGGAGAACAAAAGGGAGCAGAAAGATGGGTGGAATGCTAAAAGGAAGACAGAAAAAAAGAAAAAAGAAAAAACAAGATGCTTAAGTGACAATGTTTGTTTAGTTTCAGGAAGTAATGGAGCTCATAAAGCATTTTTAATCAGTGTTTTGAGTGTGTGTGTAGGTGTGTGAGAAGGTGCTGTGGTAAATTGGCTTGTGTGAGCATTTTTCAGGGCCAAACAAAAACTAGAGCAACTGTGATGTGCTCTGCACTGTGGTTGCGACTGAGTGTGTGTGTGTGTGTGTGTGCGTGTGTGTGTGACAGTGTGTGGGCGTGCGTGACGGTGTAGGTGTTGCACATAGTACAGGACATGTATGTGGGAAACACTGTATGCACACAAGGACAGATGAAAGGGAAGAGGTGGGTGGGCAGGAAGTGAAGAACAAAAGAAACACATCATCTGATTTATCAGATGGGTACAGATTGGGTTGATCAGATGGAGGAAAAAGATGTTGGAGAAAGAGGAGAAAGTGGTTGCAAAAAGAGTCTTGAGAGAACTTGAAAGAGGCAGAAAGGTTGATAGGTAGAGAGAGAGAGAGAGAGAGAGATAGAGAGAGAGAGAGCGAGAGAACAATGAAGGAAGAGAAGATAACTGCAGTAGCGGAAGGGAGTTAGCAGTAAACAATGAGAAGCTGGTAACCGCGTTGTGCACCTGGTAAAACAAAACCACAGCCCCAGTTGAAACAGACTCTGACACCTTATGAACACCTTTAACCGTTTCACCACTGCACTCAAGGAAAAGGAACACAAATCCAGGGCTAATTCGAATCTCGAAAGTCAGTTTTTACTTTCAGCAATAGGAAGTGGATTTGTTTGAAGAAACCAAAGTGGGCAGCAGAGTTGACACAGCCAAAATGATCGAGGCTGAATTGTTTTCACTTTGTCTTTGATAGATCACGCCCACACACACACACACACACACCCACCCCCCCCCAGGCTGCACTGAGTGACAGGATGCCTCTCTTTTGTAGCTTCTGTTTTCTATTACACATATATAAAGCTTTTATTAAATATCAGATAGCAAACTGGGTCAACCACAGCTCATGAGGAGGATTTTCCCCCTCACGAATGCTGCACAAGAATCAGAGGGACATTTCATAGTCTTACCACATTTAAATCGTTCCAGTTTGAATTCATTCTTCACATGCAGATAGTAGTGAATCTTCACGAATTGAAATTTCTGATAAAATACCTGGCTTTTGCTACAGATACCAAACTTGGCCTCCCACGGCCTTATCACAATGCTGAAGGTCTCACTTGAAAGTAGAACTTTTCAAGCCCAAATTGGTTCTTACAGAGGAATACAATTTGAGCTTGAAACCTTGTAGTTGCAGTGTTTTGGATTTGGACCTGGACAAGAAAGTTGCACATTTTGCACGCTGAAACACGATAATAGCAAACCAAGATAATAGCAAACCAAGGCTAAGTTTGTGTATGTGTGTGTGTGTGTGTGTGTGTGTTTGGAGAGTGGGTTTTTAAGTTATTTTTACCACCATGTTCATGCAGAGGGAAAAATATCCCATTTAGGCAGGTTGGATATTGTCTATCTTGACTAATTTCATTTATATCAGAAATATCAGTAACAGTCATATTGATCAATCCTGTGTTTTGGTTTCTATGTAGAAGAAGAGTTATCTAGTTCACTTCAATGTCCCTCAGGGTTACTAGAAATTTGGGGAAAGTACAGTATGAAAACTAGATTTTTGTAGAGTTGAGCAGCTGCATTATTCTATAACGCCTCATATTACTCAACTGCATGTCACTATAAAGCTATCAGTACATCTCTGCAACATTGCTGAAAAGATTTCCATGTCATGCTCATTGTATTTGGCCAAATGAACTCTGATTCTGATTCTTGAAACCACCAAAAAGTGACAGAAAAGTTATTGATGAAGAAACCAACAATAAATATGATGCACAGATGAGAAGTTGTTTGTTTTGATCAAACTATGCATCCAGGCGCCATTGATTAGGCGACTTTCATTCACAGGGAATGGAAGAAGACGAGGCTCTTTTTCTGACAGACAGACATTCAGTCAGACAGACAGACTCCATCTATGACGTTTTTATGGTCCCCTTGCTGACTCTCCCCCCCCAGACAGAAGCAGATTTACAGCAGGCACAGGCACAGTCAGCCCATTGTCAGGACCCCAGAGGATTCATTCACTCCCCACCACCCCCCACGCCCCTGCTGCGCTGCAGAGCAAGGCGACCGTCACCCCTCCTTTTCGTTCGTTCTGTCTCGCAGTCGTTCTTTTGCCCCTCGTCTCTCTCTTTCACCTCATCTCTCGTTCTAATTTCCTTTCTGCTTTTCTTTAAAAGTGTGCCCGCGGTCTTAATACTGCCAATTAAAGGCAGCCATAACTCTGACACTGTCACAAACAAGCAGCGCAGCGTGAGTGCCATCCAGGCTCCAGTTGATCCCCCCGCAGAGTCACATTAATCCCAGGCCAATAGTGGGAATACTGGTTTCAATTAAGCATCCATTAGCCGAACATTAAGTCAGTGGTATGCTGTTTTGATTAGAGGAAGCTATGAAGAAGACTGTTGATTTATTTTTCTCTTTCTGTTTTTTTTTTGGTGAATTTCACCACAGAGGGAAAGAAAGTCCCCAAATGTCCCTGGAGACACCCTGCTGCCACTTAGTTTGTTTAGAAGAGTCTGATTCCAAGATGAGATGTCCTCATTCAGAAAAGGTAGATCTATAGTAACTAGGGATTATTAGCATGAGAAATACTGATGATTAATGAATAATTACAGTATGATTATTCCAAGTATATTAAAACAAGACTGGAGCATGTACAGGAGGATGGATTGAAATTAAAACTAAAGTTGCTCAAAAAAGACATGATTTTTATTATGATAAATAAGTGAAGCTAAAAAAATGAAAACAATAATGATAAATAACAGATGTGAGCATACATACACATACAACTGCAAACGTGTACATATATATGGTATATTCAACCGTTAAAAAAAAAAAAATTATAACATTGGTCGTATTAAAGTAAAATTTCCATCTTCCTTTTTCCCCACATCCAAAAACGCACTGCCCTCCCCCTCCTCACTCTAATCTTATCTACCAATACCCCCCTCGCTTGTTTGCCTCTAGCATCTAAGAAACACAGTTACACACTTAATCTATCAGATCCATTTAGAAAATAAAGGTTGTCAGCAAAGGTCTCAGGACTAATAAAGACTTCAATACAGGGACCAGTAAATGGTAATGTGCATTCTTTATTATAGTTTTTTCCCCTCAATAAATGCTTCTCTTGTTTTCCAGCATGATCTTTAGCTTTTTGTGACAAAACAGGCCAGATGAATGTGAGATGCTGTTATATGAATATAATCTGGATATTATAAATGTGACTATTGTTTTTGCCTACGGCAAAATACAGATTTTTACCAACTTCAGCAGAGCTAAAAAGAGAGCCTGCCATTTTCATATGCTAAAAAAATTTACTGAGGGTCTTTTCTGAGGTGCAGCTCTCTGTGTGTGTGTGTGTGCAAGTGCATCATGTCTTTGTGTGTGTGCGTGTGTGCCTGTGTTCGTTGTGTACAGTTGAGCGAGGTTAAGCCTGTTGTGGTTTACCATGGAAAATAAAGGCCTCGAGTCTTATTGTCACCTGAACAGCACACACACATACACAAACACACGCACACACACACTGCTCCTCCCTGTGTGCTGCTTTTGTATTGCTGGTGGAAAATTTTAAAGGTTCACTTGCTCAACTGCATCTCCTTTTTTTCCCTTTTGCTGCTTTAAATGAGGAGAGGTTACTGCCTGCAAAAGCATCTGACCTACAACGGAAAATCATTCATGACACCAACAGATGAAAAGAAAATATATATTAAATAAATCTAAAATACCATTGTAGAAAGTGACATTTTAAGATGTATGATGAGAGAAATTACAATTCCAGCTTGAATCTGCATTAAAAAGCTTTTTTTGATGGGAACCTCAAGTCAAAGCATTACTGATAATTACACCTGCAACAGTGTTTTTTAAGATTGTCATACGTGATTGAAATTTTAGTTTTAAGATAATGTTTGTGCATCTTGTGGATGCTTCAGACACTTTTCAGACTTATCAACCAGGCAAAGAGGGTGGAGGAAACCCGAGATGTTCCAAAATTAACACATTCATCGGCTGTCGTCATGGAGAGACGTCACATTTAGGGTCACATTTCCCAGGTGTTAAAGTGTTGCATCAAAAACCAGATAAGCAGAAGAGCAAAGCAGACGTCTTGGAAATTCAGAAACCTTGTTGCACGACATCAAATTATCTTATAACGCGCTGGCAGTGGATGAGGTGCATCGTCATGAACCAGTCATGGAAACATTGCAGAGTTTGATCAGTGAAGTAATGGGTTGAGAGCCTGTTCGTGCTTTACAGCGGCATCACATGCAGTAGCTAGAGGGAGGAAAGGAGGGAAGGAGTCCAGGATGGGAGCAGTGATCTCTGGTTTGGCCTCAGTTGAATTGCTTGGTTTTTTGGTTCCACACCATGTTTCTTTTGGACTGAGATTAAAGGAGTGAGGGAGTGAGGGAGAGAGAGATAGGAGAGGACTTTCAGACCAAGAAACAAATAAATACAGAGACATCATGAGAGTAAAAAAGATGAGATGCAGACAGAGCTTGTTTTTATTGGTCAGTTTGTAATGAATCAATAATGTCCAAAAAATGTGCTGTAGACCTGCTTGCCTAGTGTTACTTATTGCCAACTGATTATAAACAGTTAAGTCTTGCTTACTGCACCTCTGAGGAAACTCAGTGCCTCCATGAATCATCTCAAATGGCACCAAATTATGTCTCTATTGGTTGGCAAGACAATTTCATCTTAAGGTCTGTTTAGCCATAGCTGTTCTGGACCTTCTTGATCATGTCATGTGATTCTCATCTTTTAAATTTTCAGCCAACATTGATGAGGAGTCCTGGAAGAGCTCAGAAAAAACAGTTCCACAACAGATGGGCAAACTTTGTCCACTGATGAAGATCATGTGATATGATCAAAAGCTCCAGGGCTTTAGATGAGATTGTTTTGTCAACTGCTGTTTTTAAGGTCAAGAATGGACTCTGAAACTCGTCTTTGTAAGTTTTACAGCTGCATCACAAACCTAGTGACATTTGCCATCAACAGAAAACTAATCAACAACAATTTTATGATGAATTTATTGTTTTCGCAGTTGTTCAGAAGTAGTAAGCAAACTGAAGATGTCCCTTTGATCTTCAAGAGCTTGCAATGGTCATGTGTCCTTATTTTCTGATTATTTATAGACTAATTGAAAAAAGTTACTAAAAGTCTAATGTCTACAAGCCGTCGGCGAAAAAAAGCCAAAAGCCAAGGGCCTCCAATATGGCTGCTGAAGGCTGAGCTACATCACATGAAAGCTCTCTGGTTCATGAATGATTGAATCATGTAAAAATGGAACATGTATCTTTGTTTTCTAGTGTTGTCCATGCTGCGTGCTGAATGTTGTGCGGAGACTATCGTCTCCATCGTAGGGTGGTTGGAGCCTGGAGGCGAAGCGAGCCATAAGGGCTGCTGATGGTTAGCCGCTTGGCTCGGATGGACCGGTACTGAGAGAGTAGAGGCCCGGGAACAATTATGGCTTAGTAGGAGTAACGGAGCTGAGCCAGGCAGCTGCTGGTTGTCCTCTGAATATGCAATATGTGTGTGTGTGTGTGTGACTAAGTGTGCTTGTGTTTGTGTGTGTTCAGGGGGCGTCCAGAGGGAGCGGTGCTCTCATACGCAGCCACATATTTACATTACAAATCACGACTAAACAATTCAGCCGACCACAGACGCAAACATCAGACGTTTTTATAGACTGGAGGGATGGATAAGAATGATGGAGGGATGTGCAGAAGAATGCAGGGATGAGGGCATGAAAACGAAGAGAGATGGAGTTATGGATGGATGAGTGGCAAGAATAAAGTAGTAGTACCATTCCAAGTTTTTTCTGAAAAGTCTGAATGCAGGCTATATGTTTTTAGTTTGTTTGATGGGCAATTGACTGCCATTCATTGTTGAACAATGTAAAGATCAATTAGCAGACTCTTGAGTTTTTTAATCCATCGTCCTGAATGCACAGTTTGAAATCTTTCAGGGCTTCTTTCTATTTAAAAGAGGCTGTAACCACTGACATTTTATCATTTTTGCTTCATGATGACTTAAACTACTAAACAATTATCATTTATTTTCTGTCCTTCCTTTAACTAACTAATTCTTTTCGCTGTACAATTTTATTTACTTATTGTTGTTTTTCAGAAATGTTTGCACGCCATCAGTCCAAATGATGGATTGATTGATGGATTACATAAAGTTTCAAAAGACAGCTAATTGGTTTTTATGTGTATATGTGTATGGTCCTTTACCTTAAAAGACACAATGTCCCTTTTTTAACACTTAGCCTGCAACACTGAAGGCTTAAATCATCCAGGTTTAAAAAAAGTCTTTTTGACAGTCATAGGTTCCCTCATGCAGAGAAAAATCTTTTCCCACATAACATCATGGTTACTGATAGATTGGGCAGTCTCTGTGGAGACAATCATACGTACCAGTAAATTTTGCACACTTTACCCCACAACTGCTGCTGCTTTTGTTCCCACCACAGTTGTGGAAGGAAGCCTTACAAAAATGTAACCAGGTCCTGAGACGGAAAATTGCAGGAGTGTCTGACACAGAAAATCATCTACGGTCATGTTCCCACATGACGCCCACAGGGAAAATTGTCTGAGGATTTACACGTTAAGGTGCATAGAATGAACTCCTCTATGAGGAGCACAGAAGAACGAAGAACGGAGCAAAGGAGTGAACAGATGACAAAAGCTGATTTAAAACCAGAGGTCCTTCAGTAGAGCTGGCCACTTTATTTTGGGGTGATAATTACACATTGTGGGCAAGTCACCATGTTATTAGTACAGATGATCGATAGCAGAATATCAACCCCCTCTGTTAGCCAACCAAGCAACTTGGCAGTCGCTCTGTAAACCACAGGCCTGCCATGCTCTCTAGGGGACCCTAATCCACACACGCATGCAGACAAAAACACACTCAAACACAAGGCACACACACTGAATTTTCTTCCAGATCATGGATGCACACATTCCTAAATAGACTAAAGAACAGGTTTCACATATAGTCTCATATAACATGCACATACAGTACAAAAACATAAATACATTGTTACACATGTACACACAGTGTGACAGAGAGAACATTGCGCCCCAGAGATGGTGAGTGGTGACAGGCGGTCTCTCTGATGCTGCTGCACAGTGAGGCCCCCTGGGCCCGTGCATGCAGCTCTGCGGTGGAACACACCAGTGCTGGCTCTCGCAAGGTTTTGGACAAGCTCCACATGTGGTCAGCTGGATGGTAGCGCCCTCGCTTCGCTCTCCCAAAGTACACAGATGACTCCCGTGGAATTGTGCCATGCCGAAATCCTCAACACAGTTTATTGCCCCAAACTGAGAGCAAAGTCTTTTTTCTTTCTCCTCACAGTCTTCTCTCTGTTTACACTAGACTCAAATAGACAAATACTATAAGATGTAATTTCTTTATTCCTGCTCTTTTAAAATATATGTTTTTTTTTTCTAATGAACACAACAACCTATCAGACAGTACTTTCCCTGGGAATAGCATGACAGTAATCATGGTGCTGAAACATGTCTGTAGAAGCAATAATGCAAATCTGTGTTGCGTTCAGTCTATGAAAATGTGCAGACAATCATGTTGCTTTGATTTGATTTTGGGGATTTTACACTTGTGTAACATCAGTATCAGGTCATAACATTTGGGAATTTCTCAGATATAATACCATATTTAGACAGGCTGAATGATGCCACGGTGGTTTTGAGACATCATTAAATATAAAAAGAAGTAGAGATCATAGAGAGTGGTGCACTCACAAATGCATGACAGTTTGCATAAGTAAAAGGTAAGGATGGTTAAAAATATACATGAAAATTGCTTTTAATTACATTTCAGATTGCTATGTTTTTTTTCTTTTTTCATTTCGGGGCTGCAGAAAGTGTAAGTGTTCTTCAGACTTTTTAGATTGTTGTCCCATAACAAACAAAATGATGTCAACTTCTGGCCTTAATTTATACTAGATTAACTTTGGCAAATGGTACACTAGTTGTCCTCATAAGTCAATTTTTGCATTGTCACATTGGCTGATACACTAATTGTGACATTTCCAAAGCCAGTTAATCATCTCTTGACCCATCCAGAGGTCTCAGATCACCCTTAGGTTAAGACAGGCTGTCCTAAAGCGCAAAACAGAAGCTGCACGGTTAAAACTGGTGGGGAGTGCATCTCTTCTCTCCAACACCTCTTTGAGTTCCTGGAGATAAAAGCAGCTGGCGCAACATCAAATCGATAGGCCCATCAATGGGAACATCTCCTGAAGATTAAAGAGAAACTCGCTCAGAGACAGAGAGGGAAGGCAGGGTGCTAATATAGTACAAGACCTAGGCCAATGGAAAGGGATTTAATTGATGGGTAGAAGGGAGACGGATGAAAAGGTGAGGGCTGACGACATTGTAATGGGGTGGTGTGTGTTCGTGTGTGGAGGTTCCTTTTGTAATCAGTCAAAACTCTTTTCTTTTTATTTATCCATCAGTAAGAGGTCATTGTCTAAATATTTATCAGCTTTAACATTGCAGTTATTAATCCACATTTTCAAACATGCATTCACTATTATATTTACCTGTGCATGTGTTATCGTCTCCTCTGTCTTTCTAAATCTCAGTCTCCACAGCTTTCTTTTGTAGTTTTTGGTTTACACTCCCTCCACATCCGGTGGCCTCCCGGCTTTCATTAGCCTATTTTATCTGCTTTTCAAATTCAGTGTTTGATCCATTAAAAGGCATCAAGCACAAGACTGCTCAACAACATTACCTCCCTGCCAATGATAAGGAGACACACAAGGACATATGAGTCTGTGAATGCTTAACACAGAGTTATATACTGTGGAAAAGATTAAGATTCACGCCTAATTTTAATGGTTGCAGCTGTGTTTTTCCTGTTTGACAGGACAAAATGTGTTTGTACCAAATGTACTAACACAACATATTTTGTTTCTTTTGTAATGTCAGCTGCAATGAAAGCTCATTATCGAGTAGTCCCTTTTTAAGTGAAAATGGCAAAAACATTATCTGGTTCCAGTTTCTCCAGTCAGAAAATTTGATGCTTTTCTCAATCATTTATTGAGGTAAACTAAATATCCTGGACTGATGGTCAGCTGACCAGCTTGGGCTGAGGGAAAAATTCTAGCAGGTTTTTTCACTATTTTCTTACATTTTGTATTTTATTAGGAACACTATGCAGTTAACCAATCACGTGGCTGAAGTATAGTGTGTAAAATCATGCAGATGCAGGTCAGGAGCTTCAGTTAATGTTCACATCAAACATCATTATGGGGGGAAAAAAATGTGATCTCAGTGACTTTGATCATGTCATGATTGTTTGTGCCAGATGGGATGAGTATTTCTGAAACTGCTTATCTCCTGGGATTTTCATACACAGCAGTTTCTTGAGTTTACTCAGACTGGTGCTAAAAACAAAAAAATATATGTAATATGTATATTATATATGTTAGGGTGCTGCCCTCAGTCTTTTTGATATATGAAATGAAGTTGTCATTTCTTTATATAACCACAAGTTCTTCTTACTAGCTTTTCTCAAGTTTGGTTACTTCTTGAGTTGAGCTAACAGTCTGAAAAGAAAATGACTGCACCAATAACTTTATTCCTACCCTCAGGAAACAAAATTACAATCTGCCCACCACCCTCAGCTCTGACATTGATTAGTTATCCTTGGTTCCTCCCGACTCCTACCAGAACACACCAGAACCTTCTGTCCAAAAGTGAAAACCGATGAAATGCTGTGCGAAGACTTGTCACAACCACCAGCATATATTGCACCCATGCCTCCCCTCCCTCCATTCCCTCCCTCATAAAAAAAAAAAAAAAAAAAAAAACATCTAAATGAGAGCAGCATGTTGGGGGTGGGAGTGGGGGTGGGGAGGGGAATATAGTTAGGGAATGTACAAGGCATTCAAAAATATTCTGTCATAGCGAGGAGACCACAGGACGGGGCCTGCATTGAGCTGGTCTGTGTGGTTATGGGCCGGGGTTTGTATGCTCTCTATCTAAAGCCACATCAGAGCCCTGAGCCCTGTGTAATGTGATCTGGATGGGCAGAGGAGGGTTCCCCCTTGGATTCAGAAGAACCGCCGCTGAGTTGCAGCACAGGGACGGGCGGTCAATGATGTAAGGCAGCACTCGGTAACAAACAATTATGGCTGTGGGTACGGTGACTTTTTAACGGACTGTTTTCTGCCACCATGATGGCGATCACAGCAGCGTGTGTCGTTGTTTTATTTTTTTTCCCCCCTTAATTTTTAATTCTGTTTTCTTTTTTTATCTTTCTTAAGCTTTTCTTCTGTGGAGCTGCATTGGATCATCCTCAAAAACTTTATATTTCTACAGCGCACAAAAACGTAACTTTGATTTTTGTTTTGATCTGTTCAATGTCAAAACATCTCCCCAGTTGAGTCCTAGTACCATGAACATGTTCATGCTGCCCTGGGTGGCCTTGGTAGGATTCAAACTCCCAACCTTAACAGTGTTCCTGAAGATTTGCTTCTTTTCCTTTTTTGTTGCTGTGTTATTCTGCCCATCTTTCCCATTCCTCCTTAATCTGTCTCTGCATCTCCCTTTCTGCCTCTCTTTCTTTTTGTCTCCAGTGCAGTCACTCCCTTCTTCTCTTTCTTTCTTCTTCTTCCCCCTCTCTCTTTTATTCATCCTCCCCTTTGTCTCCCTTTGCACTCTCCATCCCATTCATCTCTCTCTCTCTCTCTCTCCCCTCTTGCGTTCCCTCTGCTTACTCAAAGTCACGAACAAACAAACAAGCAGCGGGGTGGCTCGCGTCGTCTATCTATAATTCAAGCCAGTCAAACTACAGCGAGGATGTTTGCTGAACACATGAAGTGCATCTCTCAGCATTGCACAGAGAGACAGAGAAAGAGAGAAAAAAGGGAATATGTTTCACCATCATGGCTTGGACTCAATTCACAGAGATTATCCCAGCATTGAACTCCGAGATTAAAATTATGTTTATGGCATTTCTGCTCTGTTTTGATTGAAAACACACCAGGGTAAAGCAGGGATGACAGAACAGGAAGGATATTATGTGATCAAATTTGTGAGCGCAAGTCAAAGCCACTGTGCTTTGAGGGTGAAAGGCACTGAAACTCTAAAACTGAACAGGTCTTCTTATAAAACATGAGACCTGCTTCTTTACAAATTGTATTGAATCAGTACAGTAATAGTACATAGTTACCATCTGTCAGTGCTTTACAATCATTTAGAGGACAACCTTAAGAAATTAAATCAAATTTTGTAAGAACTTTTTTTTTTTTTTTTTTTTTTTTTTTTAAAAGGAGGGTTTTTCACTTCAGGGCTTCTGGTTCTTGCTCAAGGACAATGGTGCAGCTGCATAACAGTAACTGACTGCAGGCGTTATCCATCACACAGAAAAGCATCATATTCCCCCTGAGACCAAGCCAAACCACTTGTGGTAACAACAACTTATAACGATAGATGAGAGTCAAGAGGAAAACCAAAGCTGTTTTTCCAGGTGTTTGGACGAAAATCCAGCATATAGTTTTCAAGTCCATTTGAGGTTCTCTGGCTGAAAACGTTCACTTCTAGTGAAAGGATTCCCATAACATTCAATTTATTATTTTTGTTTTTTAAAGGCATTTAAACACACAACCGTACACACTCTCAGAAGCAACAAAGTGTGTGTACTTCAAAATTCTTTGGGTTTAACTGTGTAAGTGGTTTATTTTGGTTGTGTAAACGCAGCGTAACATTCATGGACACGGTTTTGCGATCACAGTAGCACCTGTTTGGACAGGTCACCGTGGTTACAGATGATCAGGTAGTGTGTCAGTGCCCTCTGATCCAGTCACTTAGGATTGGATTGTGTTTGATTTTTTTTATCATTTGAGGTTGGATGCTTGGCTAAAATCTTACTTAAAAACCCCCTGAAGAGACTGGATATTACTGACATTCTGCTAATGCATAAAATGACCAGTGTAGCAGACAAAGGCTGCAACTAATTATTATTTTTATCATTGATTAAACTGTTGATTGTTTAATTTATTGAGACTTTGGTCTATGAAGCATCAGAAACCTTGAAAAATGCATGTGAATGCCAGTGAAAAAAATACTGCCTGAAACAATTCATTGATTGATTACTTTTAGTGCTGACAGATCAAATCCTTGTCACCCAAAACCAAAACTATCTCTATGGATTGAAGTGGAAGTGGAAGTGAAAAATATTTTCTCATAATTAATGGGTGAAGTGACCCTTTAATTCCTGAAATCTGCACCCATGTTGCTTTTTTCATTGTTTGTGTGTTCTATCTGCACAAATGAAATAAGTGGAGCAAAGCACATCTTAGATCAAGAGCTGGGACTTTTTGTGGCCCGCGGTTGTAGCAGTGTTCTGGTTGCCACGGTTACAGCATGCCTGCTCTGTTTCCTCACTGCTGCATGGCATGTAGAGAGGGGACCAGCCCAGCAGGTGGGCTGAGAGAGGTAGAGAGGGGTACGGTAGAAAGACGAAGAGTGAGAGAGAGAGAGAGAGAGAGCAGGGGCTTCTGGGAGGTGGGGCACACCGCACATCCAGAGGAATCACTCCAGCCGCTGGGGTAAAAGGAATTAATCAGACAGAATAAATTAGAACATGAAAGGGGAGAGAAGGAGACAGAGCACCTCTCCCTCTTCTTCTCTCCATCCATCTATCTGTCCATCACTCTGTCCTTTCCTCCACTCATTTATTTCCACATCCATTCATCCATCCATCTCCTCTTCTCTCCTGGTCTTCTCATTGTGTCTCTTTTTGTTCTTCAGTCCAGAGCTGAAATGATTAGTCAATCAATAGAAAATAATCACTTAATCGTTGCATTTCACTGGCTGAAGCTTTCATTCTGGTTTCAAACGTCAAACTATTTGCTGGTTCTCATAGTCTTCTAGGGTAGTAAATTGATTATCTTTTGGGGTTTGGACTGTTGACAAATCAAAACAAGCATTTTCTTTTTTTAAAGAAAGTCACAAAAGAGAAAGCGAAAAAAATAGATGAACTGCAATGTCAAAGCAATTTAAAAAAACTGAATTAAAACCAGAACAACACTGCAGTTGTTATGGAGAATTTTTGATCCTCAGCCAGTTAAAAGCCTGTAGGGGTCAAAGGTCACTTTGGGCTTTTCCTGCTGTGTCGTCCAAAATGAAGAATTGCATCAGCATGCATTAAGACTTCTGAGGGAACTATTAAAGTGTTTTGTGTCAGCCCTCAGTGCGGACACTGGTCATCAGTGCTGATAAATAACCAGTTCTCAGACCTTTTTTGCCGCAACAGCCGTAATCTTTGGTGAACGATGGTTCTTTAAACGGTCAGGAGTCGGACTGCTTGATCTCCTCTGAGAGACGATGAAAGGAATGAGCTGATTGGGCAGCGGCCTCGGGGCTCTGGTTAGTGCCTGATCTCATCTGATGACTCGCCTCTTCCAGACAGTGTGCGCGTCTGTTGGTTTGTGTGTTTTTTTGGCTGAGTCTGAGTTTCCTTGCTTTTTTTCTTCTTCTTTCCTCTATCCTTGTCTCGTAGTGTCTGTCAAATAAAACTGTAACTCAAGTCAAACTATCAGTTTAACTCAGGCGCCTTCATTTGAATGCTCTTTATGTTCTGCCTCTTCAAGTAGTGTCTCTTTGTGATATACAACAGTAAACTGAACATCTTTGGGTTTTGGACGAAGTAAAAAAGTTATCTAAATAGATCACCACTTGCTGTGTAGAATTTTAATGGCCGTTTTTCACTATCTTCTCACATGTTGTAGATACATCAATGAATTGGAAAAAGAATGGGCAGATTCATTAACAATGAACATAATCATTTGTCACTCAGTGGTAAAGAGCTGCCTCAGCCGTGTTACTGACACAAGTGAGGCAGGATAATCTAATGAAGATGATTTTCACAGTCCTTTGATGTCACAACTGTTAACTGCTGCCTCCATGGGTGTAAGTGTTGAGTAAGGAATAGACAGTGGCTTTGTTGTAGTTTCTTGACACAGCTGTATGACACACAGAGTGAGAGTTCAGCGTGCTGCATAAAGTTTACACATCAGCGGCACTTTCAAGTACCCTTGAAAACGGCATGGAAGTCGAGTGACCTTATGACCCACTTTAGTAAAAGGACTTTCAAGGTTTTTTTTTACCATTGTATGATCAACCAAAAAATTCTATTCTTGTGTTTCTTAAGAAGTGAAGAAAGAAAGAAAGAAATGTGAGAGAACAGTTACACTTATAGTTTGTATCAGTGTTTTAGTTATTATTTTTAGTTATTATTATTATTATTATTATTATTTATTTTGGGTTTTTTGTTTGTTTGTTCTTTAAAAGTGGCTTAATCTGTGAACTTAAATGCACATTTGTGCAAAAAACATCCCACTTTTCAAAAAGCATATGGCCTTTAATATTTCTTATAGCACCATAGACCTTATCGGTGTGTGTGTAAATTTAAAAAAAGGCATATCCAAAAAATATTCCTATTTGAATTCGGGGATGTTACGGCCATTCAACGCACTCTGCCCCCACCCCCCCCGGGTATTTCTTTTGCATGGCCTTCAATGCTCCTGTAACACACAAACACCCAGGGATGTGATTATTTTGATACAAACATCAAAGCAGCAGATCAGACAGAAAGCACCGTGCACAGGAGGTGAACCCGTGGCCCAGAGGGCAGAAAGCATGTAAGCTGATTGAGCTGTCTGCTTCCCCAAAAACTTGACTCAACAACAGTTGGCCTACGTGTAGAATCAGCCATGTACGACCACTTCGTCAACGCCCTGATAGTCACAAACACACACACACACAAGACACATCGGAGTCCTGTGCACTGGTAGAGTTACACATACACAGGGTAAAGTATATGTAAGAAGAAAACTGCATATGTACTCTTTAAAAATAAATGCACTGACAGAAAGGTGTCTGGATAGCAAATTGTGAATTTAGCTTTTATTTATAAGCTTTTTATGTTGATAAAGATATACAATCACTTAAAGTTATACACGCAGACATGAAAATAAAGATATAAATCTCTGAGATGTATTTTGGAGGCATGATTTCAATCTTTGAATTGTTGTTGCCTTCTTGCTAGTACACTGAATTTTGGAAATGTAACAAAGAGAAGGCGCAATGTTTTTCCAGCTTTATCTGTCCACTGTTTTTTTTATTAATAGATCAATTGTTAAACCTTAGAAAAGTTCACACAATGATGAAAAATGCCCAAACATGTGTTCAAAGCATCTTCAAGTGTCTCAAGTGTATCTTTGGGTATATAACTAAACCCAAAGATATTTGACATAACAAATAGCTGGAACAAGCAAACATTTGCTTTTTTACTTCCAAATAATATGGTTTAGATAAATGGGTTGACTGAGGGGTTTATTTATTTTAAAACCTGTTAGAGATCAGATTTTGTCATCATGTCATCCCCTAAATAAAACTTTCTTAAAACCTAACGGGAAGAAAAATTCCCATCTGTTGTTTCATTAAGTTATCTATGTATATCTTAATCTAAACAGAAAAAAAAAAACATTTTTGGCGCTTTAACTATGACTTGTCTTATTGTGGTATTTGGTAGCCATATTTTTGTAATAAATAGATACTGGCTCACAGGAAACTCGTCACTGCAGGGGTTTTTTAATGTGTGGCGGCATTTCCCATTTGGGCACATGGTCTGGTATTTAGGCTTAGCTGGTGAGTGAAAGCTGTCCTCTGCAGCCGTAGAGGAAAGGTTTCACAATGAGTGAGCGACAGACGCACTCAGTCATCTCAGCAGGGGGACGGGACCACATAACTTGCGGATGGGATCGCAATCACATTGGGGATCTTTGAGAAGAGAGAGAGAGAGAGAGAAAAAAAAAACCAAAGCTCTGAGGCCTGGTGTTTCCTTCCCTTATACAGTACAGTAGGTAGGAGGAGATTCACCAAAAGGTCACTCTTATTTTTTTTTCTTCATGATGATTGGGTAAAACTTTCATCCCAGACCACAGCCACCAGATAAATCAGGTCAGATAAACACAGTTGTGGAAGTTTGACATTTCACACTGAAAACAAGCCCTGTGAGAATAAATGCAAAACACAGACGCCTCTTCTGCCATGGCGAGCCCTTGGTGCCTTATTCGACAATGCCGTTATCAAACCACTAGATTTTTTGGCCTCTGCTAACTGGCTCCCACAAGACAGACAAATATGGATGTGGCCTGAAGTATCTATTGTTTGAATAAACCAAACCCTGGAGGAAGTGTATCTCAAAGAGGATTTATGTCGTCTGTGGTCGCCTCATTTCCTCTTGACTCCCTGTGTCAATATTTTTGTTGCAGATGATTGCCCAAATGTCACAAACAAGTTGTTAATTGTGGAGCGTCTGATAGAAATAAACAAGTACACCATTAATTAGCTCTCTTTAGGACCAATCATTAGAGGTCATTTTCTGCGGGGCAAAACCGTCACCGCAGCCTAGAGGAGAAAGTTGCCTGCTTGTCTGTCTCCGTCCACTCATTAAGAAAGTGATAACTCATTTCTAAATGCCACTGCACTGGTTGGATTTGATTTTGCACCCAGTCATATCCATGGCCCTGGAGCCAGCTGCAGCAGAGCCGTCTCTCTTAAAGAGCTCAGAGGTTTTCTCACCACATCGAGCCTGAGCTGTGATGTCAGATTAAGTGTGAAAAGTGAATCTCTTTGCACTCTTTCCTGTCTCTTTTCTCTTTTTCTCTCAAGTCTGGTCAGCACTACTGCTTCTATTACAACTACTACTTCTATTATCATCTCTACATCTGCTGCTGCTGCTGCAACTCTACTCATAGTGTTGGTAAATGGATATACATCATATACATACATAATATATATGCATTTAAAAAACAACCTGTGCAGCAGAGATGGGAGACTGCACAAAGATCTGTCTTGAAAAAATTACATGAATCTAACCTGAATGGCCATATTGGTAATTAGTCCCTACCCTCTCATACGATCCATAGGAAAGTTTTCTGAAATATCACCTCTACAGCAACAAGTGTATGGGACCTTTGTCATGGTTACAATAATAAACCTGCGGTTAAGCTTATGGAACAATCACAGTTTGGTTCGGTTTAGTCACAAAAACTACTTGGTTAGGTTTAGGAAAAGATCATGATTTGGATAAACATTTGTTGTCATGGTTACAGTAGTAACCATAGTAGTAGTAGGTTGTGGAACGGTTGTGTTTAAAGCAAACAATGATGACTATCAATCTCAATACTCCCCTGCGCTAATGTTGTGTTTGGTCGACTCATCAACCCCAAAGTCTTCCTGAAGTAGTCTTTGTCGTTCTTTATGCTACCTTATGCTTCTTCCTCTGCTCCCTTCGTAGTTATTACAGCAGTTAGAGGTCACCTAGCAATAAAATGCTACCATGGGTCGTAATAAGCTGCTGGCACAGATGACCTGTGGGCTAATTTTTTACACAAAGACGGTCTCTATTAATCTTACATCAGCAAGGATGAAAAAGTAATTACAGGTGAAAAATGGATGAATACAAAAAGGTTAAAGGTTGTACTCTTAGTGCATTTTGACCAAAAAAAGAGGAGCTCTCTGAGTATTACATTTCTATATGATATGCATAGTAATACATAGACACACACAAGCGTTTCTCTCTGTTGGTTATAAGTAGTGGTTACTGATTCATCATGGCCACGGCCCAGATGTTCCAGTGGTGTGTGGCAGCAGTGGACGATGGTTTGTGTTTGTGTGCATTTGCATGCACACCACTGGGCGTGTCCCCACATACATGAATTCATGCAGGCATATGAGCGTTTGTGTCTGTGTGTGTGTGTCTGTGTGTGTTTGTAATTGGGGAGTGGGCGGGCTTGTTGAGGGTGGGGGGGTGGGGGTGTTTGGCCCTTTTTTAAACATAGCTGCGTTGTTATGGTTGCCTGGGCTTTGATGTTGCCCAAACCTCCAACTAAGAGGCTCTCATTTTGGGCTCCTGACTCTGGAGAAGGCAATGACTTCCAGATTGGGAGACCTACTCACTACTAAAGACCGACTTCTGCGGTGGGACGGGCTGTGGGGGGTCATGACGGTCAAGGCAGGTCAACCTGGTGGTACTGGGGGCAACGCAAAGGGTGCAGCAGTTGTGGACGTACTGAATGCAAGTGTAGATGTACAAAGCACAGGATGTTGACACAAGAGACCTGGGTTTACATGTGATGTTTTTGTTCGGGCTTCTGAAACAGCTGGTTAGGAAAAGAAAATGTTTTTTGTTTAAATATAGAAAATGGCAACGTGCCAAGTCAGCATTGATTTTTCTATATTTTACCAAGACCACAATCTTTTCATGAACTTAACCAAATGCTCTGAGCTGCCTGAGCAGAACCATAAAAACTTTTCCATATGAATGTTTTTTATCGACGGTGAACACTTTGCAGATGCATACGTTTCCTTGGTTTTAAAATATGCTTTTCTTACAAAGCATATTTACTAATGCACGTTAGTTGTTTATGAACATAATGTTTAGAACATAGTGTTGTCCGTACAACTTCTGCTGAGGTTTTAGACAACTGTGACAGCAGAAATTATTGGGAGTCTCTGAGTTATATTGTGCTTTTTAAATTGAGCATTAAAGGAGCAGCAGCAGAGGAGTCTGTTTGAAGAGTTACAGTATGAAACTGATTGGATTTTAATGTGAATGTGCTGAAAGATTTGACAATAACTGAAAGTAAAATTGTGATTTATGAAATATGCTTCATTTTAATGGTATAATGCTGTTCAGACAAAGGCAAAATAGAAGGTTTTCTGTCAAGGGATAAAGGGGTGAATCCAGGTCAAATAAATTACTATCTTCCTCTATGTAGATATTCCTCATGTATATATTATTGTGGTTTCTCTAGACAAAACTGATGAAGTTTTCTAGCAAATAATCAGAATTTTAATCCACAGAAATCAAATGATTTCCTCTCAGCAAAGGCAGGAACCTTTTCTTTTCAGAATCTTATTTATGTTTTCTTAGTCATACAGGACAGTTTCAAAATTGGTGTACACAGTGTCACGCAGTTCAGGTATTTCACACAGCTGTGCCTTTTCTATGCATTAAACACCTTTCTGGGAGTCAATAAAGTAAGATCAGGTCAAATCTCATACCAATCAAATGTAATATCTGTCCGATCTGGGCCAGGAGTTTCCTTGGGTTCAGACGCTCTAAGATTCTCAGGTCTTTTTTGTGAGCCGCTGCCACCTCATACTCCCCTCTTACTCACATGTTTTCTTTCTCTTTCTGTGTTTCTTTATCTTTGTTTCTCTCACTCTCTCTTTTTGCAGTTTTGTCTCCGCATGCAGGTGTGGGGAATTTTACCGCGCTTTTATACTCAGAGGTTTTTTTCCCTCCCATTCACCCACAACACTTATGCATATGCTCTGTATGTATGTGAGTATGTGTGGTTATTCAGTACTCAAGAGGCTGACCGTACCCTCTGACCTCTCAGAGGAAGCGTGATTGTATTTAAAGCAATGTATTTGTGTCTTTTAAAGGACACAGAAGAGGTGCAAAAAAATTTCCATCTCCAGCTACCTTAACATTTGACATGCTCTACTTTGACAAAGAAAAAAACACCCACACTGAGTGAAATAACGATTGATGAAATAGATTTTCAGGACTGAATAGTTCCTGAAATCTATGTTTCACACTTGTCGAGTTATAGCACTCCAGACTGCATAAGTTGTCAGGCTTTGGACACTGCTAGAGCTTTCTGATTAATGTAAAGATACAGATAGCGGGTCCAATTTGTTCTTTCACGCAGAACATGTGACTTGATTATGCTATTAAGGTTTGAAAAGGAAGACTGAAATAAAATATTAGAAACAGCAGGTAAAGAAATTCGTCGAGGATACGCATTTATTTATTTTTCTTCGTGGAAGCTGCTTAATAGAAATCACAGTGGTAACTAACTTGAGGATTTAGAGTGAAAATACATGCAAATACATAATAGAGGTATGTATTTAGACTTTCCTTGAGCATTTGACCTGTCACATTTCACCTGTGATCTGTTAATGATTGATATGACTTGAAGTTTAGCTTTCGTGATCATTTTGAGTTAAGTGCCCAACAGTTGCAGAAAGTAGAAATGGCACTGAGAGCATAATATGAAGAAAGTGAATAACCTTAAATTTAAACAACTCAAAACAAGAGATAATTTCTTTCTCCAAATTGTTAAAATTTTAGATTGACTTATAGACTTATAAATTTCCGATGTTTTTTCTAAGCTGCACCATGGCCAAAGCAATTATTTCCTAAAAGTCGCCACCGGTTTCTCATTTCTCAAATGGCACATTTGTTGTAATAGTTAATTCACAGATCTGGTATGATTTCACAAACTAAAACATGATTTATAAATTGTTTTCATTTGTCTTTGAAGGACGGTTGATTAAGTGTAGTCTTAATTCATTTGATGACTAAACATGACGCCGTCACGCTCAGATCTCTTTGTGAAAAAGCTCTTTCCTGCAAAGCAGTTTGATTGCAGCCACTTAAAAGGATTGCAGAGAGCCAAGGTGAATGCACCATTAATTCCCAGCGACTGTTTGTATTATTTAATTTTTTCTGCCACACCAGGGCAAGGACGACTGAAAGAAAGAGAGTGAATGAGTGTTTTTAATGTGCTACCTCCGTGAAATGTGAGATTAAAGACATTAGACTCAAAAGCACTCGGGGGAGGGAAGGGTGGGGTGGTGTGGAGTGGGGTGGGGGGGCGACAAAAGAGAGGACGCTTTAATTTCCGCTTCAAATATGAAAAGAGACAGATCTACTTAGTGTGTCATCTAAAAACTAAAGAATACATTAGAGGTGTTTTATCGGCATAAGGTCTTCTAAATGAAGGTGTGTGTGTGTGCGCGCTCAAAAGCACGCAACTGCGTTTTTTTGCATGCATGTGTATGTGAAATGCATACATACGAGTGTGTGTGTGTGTCAGGGTCAAGGTGGAGGGCATCATTACAAACAAGTGATGTCTGGGATCCCATTAACTCTTTTATTCAGCAGTAGATTTCTGTTCAAATAGAGTGGAGATAAAAGGCAGCAACAATATGCTGATAAATCAAAGGCCTTTCAAGTGAAATGAGACTACAGAGAGACTGAGGGCTACATTTACGATTTCCTGACGCACTTAAAAAGGTGTTGATATCTAATTGGAATTTTTAAAGTAATCACATCTTTGAAGTAATTATATCTTTGATGTAATCAACAGACAGGAGATTTATTATTCAGTGCTGATGCAGTTGGCATTTGACAGTGGGCTTCTTCGTGTGTATGGCTGCTTAGATGATTAATGTATGTATGGTGATATAGAGTACACCATGAGTACCAACTACCAACACGCAATGATTTTTTTTTTTGGAAGACATTATGTAACTTAAGTTAAAGATGCCTTGTGCAGTTTTCTTGGAAACAAACATAGTTACATTTACATTCAGTGTTCAATGTACTGTGTGTGTCCTTCAGATCTGACAGACATGATGAATGCATTTCTTTTCTCATTAATCTTTTACAAACTTGTGTATTGTTTACATCTCCTTGTTCATTGTCTTTGTTTGCGTATTGTTTGTTTGTGCATTACTGCCACCAACTGTTGATCGCAGGAATAGCGTGAAACCGGTGGCCAGGATGTGTATTTCATGAAATGTGCCAACACAACAGGGTGATATTCCGGTTAATCGATTACACATCATCAAAAGCAGAAGTTACCTAACAAGATGTTATCCTAGTATTGACTTCTGTGATGGATCACTTTGAGCATTGGGCTTTGTGCGCACAATCAACAAAACATTTTGAAGAGAGAATTTAGAAACATTATTCCAGTCCAATACAACACCACCAAAAACTACCTTCAAAATAACCATTAAGTTGTGCGTTAAGGGCAGTAAACATGCATTTAAACACCACCAGCTACATCAAGATGTGTGTTGCTGCACCAAGGTATGTCTCTGTCTTATTTTACATTATCGATGCATATACGTAAGTGCTGCTTTTAGAGTCTCTACATTGTGTTCAGTATATGCTCTATGGGCATCAAATGACGCAGTGCTACACAACATGGCCAGCATGCGTGTGTGTGTTGCCCTTCAGAGTGGCGTTCATTCGTGTCGCAGTAATATCCTTGGTTGATCCAGATTTTCGCTGCGACTCAACCGTGAATACAGACGTGGCAGAAGCAGGATTATGAGGGACTGAAGAGAGAGAGGAATTTGTGGAATTTTCTCTGTCCATTTTCACGCCTGTGTTTACCTGGCCAGTCACTGCAGAGAGTGGGTGTGACTGCCTCATCGTTTGTTTCTGAAACGCACAAAGGTAGGGGTGGCGCAGACCTTCCATCTGAACGTTTTGCACCCTGTTCAGACCATCCTAACAACAGTTCTGAAAGAGCATGTGTTGGCCTTGAGTCAAAACCAGAGTTTCCTATTGGCAGATAGGTCCTCATGCATGTTATTTTCCTATTAAAAATAAATAAATCAAGGTTGAGTTGGTCATAGATAAAAACCCTGTATTTACTATTGATTTTGTACTATGAAGTTATTCCCTGACGATTTATGTCAGCCTCTAAGGGTGGGTAACTCTACTCCAGCAAATTAAAGGGTGAGTGAACACTTTTCCCTCATCTGAGTGTGTGTGTGCATGCGTGCGTGCGTGTGCGGGCACCTGAACATATGTGTAACTCCTCCAGTTTCTTTTGTACCAAGAGCATAGCTGCGTGTTTCCGATTCAAAGATGCCGTAAGTGTTATTCAATCTTTCACAAGTGTGTGTGTGTGTCCCACACGTGCATGTACACACTCGTCTGATCCAGCTAAGGTAATTATGTGTAAGTTTTGTGTGTGTGTGTGTGTGTGTGGTGGAGTGGGGTGGGGTGGGGGGGATTTTTTTTTTTTTTTTAAATACAGAGGGGTTGATAATTATGGGTTAAATGAGTGCTCTCAGTCAGCCTCCCTGAGTGTGTGTAAAAAAAGGAAGGCGCAGCGAAAGCCACTTCAAGGCCGGCTAATTACCCCGAGGAAGAGAGGAAACATAAATGGACGATTTTGCGGCTATAATGTTACAGCAAAATGGCTACATCAACCTCAGCACGTGAAACGGAGCCACAGCTACTTTTGAAGGTTCCTAGCAACACTGCACAGATGTGTGTGCGAGTGTATGTGTTTGCATCCATATGTGCAGAATCTGTCGAGAAGCAGAATAGGTGTGTGTGCATGTGTCTGTACATGCAGTATATGAAGAATGTGCTAAGAGAGTGTGATTTGTGTGCAATAATTCTCACTTGTGTGTATTCTATATGTGCATAGTGTTACATCTGCTCTATCAATACTGATTTTTTTGCAGATACATTCTTTTGTTCTTTTTTTGAATGACGTCAAAAGTAATTTAGATATTTCTTGACATTTGCGGCCATGAACATTCTTTAACTGTGGTTTTGCCTATCAGATTTTAATCTCACGTAACCTCTACACGCGTGCATTCTGATTCCACTCATTGCCGGTGCCAACTACCCAGTTTTGGGATTTTCCCAGCAAAATGTCATTGCTACAACTGAAAATGCAAAATCACACGATTTCTTCCTTCCAGGACAGAGCCGTGTGACTCCGAGTGTTAGCAGATATTCATAAAAAATCTTTGATTTGTGTTGTATGAAGTGGGGATAAACAGCAGCAAAAACTGAAAGTTGAAATGCTGAGACAAACAGAAGGGAAATGAGACAAACGGGGGAAACTGATGACAAAATCATGTCTATAAAATCATAGCGAGATGCACGTGTATCGTTAGAGTCAGGAGTCTTAAAGGAGTGCAGGTAGAAAAGTGGCAGTTTGGCTTGTTGCTCATTTGAGAGCAGAAGTTTTCCCCAGTAGGTGATTCACATTGCTATTTCATGATAACATATTACAGGACAATCAGCCCAGTCTTTAAAATATGGAAAAGTGAGAACTTGATGTGAAGTAGATGTCATTTTAGATTAAATTCTGACAATTGGTAAAATTAACTTGAAACACAACTTACACCACAGTTACATTAAGCCAAGTATTCACATAAAAGGCAGCAATCTAATGGCTGTGCAGCCATATTACATTTCAAACGCTAAACATGTTGTGCATCATTTCAAACTCATTTCCCTGACTTATTGTTCTGTCAGTGGAAATTTGGGATGTTTAATTTAGAATGATGGTTCTTCAAGACTGAGCAATTCTCACACTGCATCCATGTCTTGGTTACCTAATCACCAGTTTCAGACTTTTAAATACTCTCTGATGTCAACACCCAAACTCTTAATTTTTGTGACAGTGCCAAGTGGTAAAGAACAAACTTTCCCATTGTTAACTTTCATCCCAAATAAATAAACACAGTATTAGCCGCAAGATGTGTTTGTGATGATGATGAAGAGTTAGTGGTGTACCTGTTTACGTAGGTAAAGCAATGATCTGTCAACACTGCGATGATTTTGTTGCCTTTGTTCCCTTAACACGCCCAATGGACCACTCTGTCATGTTTTTGGTATATTCCTAAAACCATAAGGCTCCTCCGTCTCTGACTCTTCTTTCTCTGGTTATTATGAATGCAGACCACCTCATCTAAACCTCACCACCTCCTAAACCCTGCTCCTACCCCCCACCACCACCACCACCACCACAACCACCCTCACGCCTCCCACCCTTCGGCTCTCCGGTATGGAGGCAGTGCGTTTTGTTTTCATGTGTCTCGACATTAAAAGCGGTTTTAGCAGTTTGATCTTAGCTCCACAGCTAGCCGTGTAGCATACACATGAGAGTCTGTGTGTGTGTGTGTGTGTGTGAGAGAGAGAGTTTGGCCAGTGAGAGAGAGTTTAAGATGTTGATGGATAGGAAAGGAGATGTTGAAAGTGTGTGTCTGTGTGTGTGTCAATGTGGAGTGGAGTGTGTGGAAGCTCTGCCTTTAAGTGATAAGGTATTCACTTTGTAACTCAGCAGGAGGCCCAGCAAGTAGCACCAGATCTGCTCCTCTGTAGTGGTGATGTTACACACTTCACACACACACACAGACTCATGCAAACAGACCAACACACGCACAGAAACACACACACACACGGGATTGTCCATCTCAGTGTACAAAATAAAATAACTTATATTTGAATAACACTTTTATCAGAAATATTCATATACATGAAAATCAGCGTCTCAAGCTTTGGAAGACTTAATCCTGCATGCAGACACACGGATGTGCGCACACACTCACACGCACAAATATATCCATCCATACACATCTACCCACTCACAAACACACATTCACACTCACACAGAAAGACGCATATTTATACTTGCCTCCCACAGAAACAATTACAGTGCCCAGTCCACTCACTCACACACACACGCACCACACACACACACACACATACACACACGGCCTGTTCCAAACATATGCAGCGTAACTCCGTCCAAGGCTGCCTGGTTAGCTGCCTCCAACATTGCAAACCGCTGTGACATATCGTATGTCAGCCAGCATGCTGTGAGCATTAGCAATAACTAGATTTCACGTAAGTTATTGAAAGCCATTTGTAAACAGAAACATGAAAGCAAACAAGCCCGCACGCAGCCTCACTTGATCATCAAAGGCTTATCGATCAAATAGTCCTCCTCCTCCTCCTGCTCCTCCTGCTCCCCTTCTCCACTGAAAACCAATGGGAGCAAAGTACAGCCCATCTGTTTGCTCCAAACCATGCTTAAAATGTCCAGCTTTCTCTCTTTTTCTGTGTGTGTGTGTGTGTGTGTGTGTGTGCATATGTGTCCTCTGGGAATTTTATACCAGTGAGCAAATGCAAATGTCTCCACGAGTTTGGACAAATGCAGAAAATATTCAGAGACATGGGCATCTTCATGTGCATTTGTGTAATCTTGAATCTGCAGTGATTCAGTTAAGGAAAAAGATAGAGAACTGAAATGTTCATGTCTGGTTTTATGCATCTTCTAACATCTTCTTTACGCAAATCAAAGAAAGGAGAACTTGCATTATTGTCATGTTCTTTGATCATGTTCAGTGGTCTGATTGAACCTGATCTTAAAATCTTGAAATACAGTGCCAAATATCCTTCTGATGTTTTCCTCTGCTGAATTTGTGATCCTGCATGATTCTGACAAAAAATGGCAGTACAAATTATTCAGATAAATCTTGCATTCTGAATAGTCTTTTTACAAATTAATCAGCCAAAACTCTGAAAATACACAAGTTTTACACAAGTGTTTACACAAGTCCTGCATCCTTCAATATCTCAACCTGGGTCTTATTTTCATAATTTTACCCAGTATCTCTGTAACTTCTAATGTTCACACTTCAATAGCTTAGATATGGGAAATGAGTCCCTCTGAAGGTGAACATTAAAATTATTGCCCAAACAAGCTTGTGTAAACTTGAAGAGGTTTTAACAGTTTACAGATTTGACCCACCATTTTGATCGAAGTTGCTGCACTTGCAGGTGTACACAGCAATACAAGACTGTAATGAGTGGGTGTTAAAAAAAAAAAGGAAGGTGCAGTGAAACTCACTACATGTGTTTACATAAAGTTAAGTGTTTCCTGTGATATGGTTGAACCTGCAACCCATATCCCCATAATTCAGTCAGTGTGAAAAATGTAGGAAATTGTACAAAGTTGTTATTATTTAACTTAAGTGTGTGTTGTTCTCTCTTCTTAACAGTCCAACAAAGTGTCGGTGGTGCAGCAGTCTCATGGGATGCACCCCCTGACGTCCCTCCTGCCCTACAGCAACGACCACTTCAGCCCGAGTCCTCCACATCTGCCCACAGATATGAGCCAGAAAACAGGTAAGAACACACATACACACCTGCATACACACACACACACACACACAAAAGACAAAGGGTTACACAGTAACACACAGTACGTGCCTGTACTGTGGGTACAGACATGGAGACACAGAGGAATACACACACACACACAAAGTTGCACAAATACATGCACAAATAAACACAGACATACCCTAGACAGCTGCTGCGTTGTTGCTGAAATCCGTCTACATACACGCTGTGATCTGTTTGTGCTGTCGACACATCATTCATTCATCATTCATCACATCTACACAAATGCAGCACACACTTACTCACACACACACACACACACACACACACAAGCGTTGTCTCATTTTACCAGACACACAGTAGGGATGTAATATAACAAATGCAATATATTCATATTCCTGTTTTTTTTTCTCTCTCTCTCTATTTCTTAGCGCCCCCACCCCCACCCCACCCCCCATGCACACACATACACACACACACACACACACACACACACACAGTATTGTTGATCTCTCCTCCCCTTCACTCACACGTGGACACACACTCACACACACTGAGGCACGCACACAGTGTGTGAAGTGGCAGCACCGGCTCCGTCAGCCTGTGGCGGTCCCCACGGCTGCTCTGAAGTGGCCTGATCCTCTGAAGGGGCCGCCAGCCGCACACACACACACACACACACACACACACACATACACATAAAGATGGAAACAATTAGGGTGACAATCGCACAAGCCATCGCAGCAGCACACACAAGGTTCTCCTTAGCGAGCACTGTACATACAAACACACACAGTACTCTGTTTAGAAGTCACAAACAAACACACCCTGACATTTAAACACTCTAGGATTTTTGCCCTGCTGGAGGCAAGGCTAAAAGGGTGGCGGTGTTGTCTGGTCCGTCTGTCTGTCTCACACTTTGCCCCAGTGCAAGATATCTCCATACACAGATGTGTCTATGGAGATACTACTGGCCACTTACTGTTGAATTAATTGAATGTATTCATGATTCCCAGAGGATGATTCCCCATGAATCTAGTGACTTCATTGTGCTTTGACTGGAATCACATGCCAAAATCATTGACTGTCAAATCAAAATGTCAAAATCTAAGAGGCAGATTGTTGTGTAATTTTCTGAATGCATTCATAGTCCACAGATAACTAACTATATATGAAAATGTTTGACCTTTTCTTTAGTGTCCAACCATCTTTCTCTCATGAGCGGCTGTAGGACAGAAGGTAGAGCAGGTTAGTAGTCGGGTTGGTGGTGTTGCCCATGTCTTCTTTACAAAGATAGTGAACCTTAATTTGTCCCAGATGTTCGAGCCATTGCTTTGTACGGTGACTCCACAGCCTCCAATATGTGAATATGTTAATAGATAAATAAGAAGCAAATTGGTTGTTACCAAAATGCTATGTGAGCGCAGTTCATTTACCATTTGCTGATATACCTGTAGAACTATTGGCAAGACGCATCAAAGGGCAGACAAGGTCAGTTATTCACTTTGTACTGTAATTTTTTTAACTTTCCCAAAACCTAAAAATACATTGTTTGTTGTGTGACATCGTTGCAATGTACAGTCTTTGGTATGGACCAGTGGGTTCAGAAAAAGAGACGCTAGTGGGCATATGCTGTGGGCTGCACATGGAAGAAGCAAGGAGTAGGACTTTGAATGGGATGAATGGACACCATCTTGGAAAACTGGCTCCAGTTGTATTTATACATCCATCCTTTTTTTTTCTGGGACATTATGAGCTTTGCCATGAAATTTACGAAGCACATTCATGCTCCTATGAGGACAAACCCCAACTTGCAGTTTCTTTCAGGGATAGAAATGAATTCAGTGATACCAACGTCTAACTGTAATGAGAGAGAGAGAGAGCAAGAGAGAAGGGGAAAAAGAAAGAAAGAAGAGAGAAATTGAGAGAAATAGAAAGCACACACATGCGGGTAAGCAAGTGGTTAAAGGAGCATCTGTGTGGACTAACAGAGAAACGAAACTAAGAAGTAACTTTTATTTGGTGATTATTCGATGTAATTCTGTGGTTTATTAGTGAAGTGTATCAAATGTCTGACTGTTCAGACTTTAGTTTCTGACACAGTAAGAGCCAGAGTCCCATATGAATCGGTCCAGCACGTTATGCTCGCTTTCCCTTGTATGAAAGGGCTAACCCTATCTGTTTTTTTTAGCTGTTTTACCACCCAACATTAATTAATCTACTGATTTACATACAGTCATACTCCACAACACACAAATTTCAAAATGCTTTTGAATCAAAGGTTGCTTCTCAGAACTCACAGAACAGATAACACACAGATGATGCTAGACATAGAATACAACAGAACACAAAAATGAATAGGCAGATAAATCAGAAGAGTGCAGAGGTCGGCAGTATATAGTAACTCTGTAGTGCAAAATAACCCATGGTTTAATACCGCTGACAACCATGACATGATGAGGTGCTGTGCTAAAAACTCTCTCAAGTTTCTGACACTGAATGAGATAATCGAAGGATTTTTGACAGTGATGACGATGATGAAGGCAAGTACTTTTATTCAGAAGGAAGAAAAAAAGGGAGTAGAGACAGTTTGAGAGCGACATAATAGAGTGAAGAAAAACAGAAACAGGAGATGAACAAAAGTCTTTTCTCTGCTTTGATTAGATATTAGAGTCTGACCTGAGGCAGTCTCTCCTGCCTGCTCCGTCTGGAAATCCCCCTTTTCCTACAAACACACTCTCCTTGTCTGGTCTAGACTGTATGTGTGTGTGTGTGTGTGTGTGTGTGTGTCCATGGCTGACGCTAGCAAAGTGACTCAGCCCTTAATGACAGACTGAGCCACCTGCTTCTAACCCCTTACACGCACACACACACACACACACACTGCCAACACCTGGCTGCTGTGCATAACCATTCTCACACCAGCTCACCTGAATTCTGACTATGTTTCCATTCAGACACACACACACACACACCCTACCTCATTCTTCATATCATTCGTCAGCACATCACAGATAGGGGGTTACCTCATCAGTGATGTCATTTTTTGGCATAACTAGGTCCTCATAGATATCCTGCGTCACTGAGCCCAACACAGTGTGGACCAGTATTGTCTGTTATCTGCTGACAGAAATTCAGAGAATTAAAGTAAAGTTGAAGTATGGAGAGCAGATCCTAGTACTGGGTCTCTGCAGTTGGGAATCCTAATTTAGATGACACATTCAAAAGCCCGATTTGTGCTTTCTTTAAGGCAGGACCAATGATGACCTGAACGCAGGTATTGCATTTTAGACATTTAAGTTGCGCATTTTTGCTTTTTATGACAGAGACATTGGAGATGGACAGGAAAGGCAGGGGAGAGAGAGGGGATGACATGCAAAGTCCTGGCATCTACCTGCAGTTGTCAGGCCACTGGAAATGTAGAAAACTCCAAGATAACTGGACTTAGCTCTTCTCTCATCCAAAAAACTTTCACCACTTTTTGGATAAGGGAAGTCCTCCAAGAAATCTAAGCCCAGTTGTCTTTGATTTGCCACTTTTAACTTTTAGTCATTAGTTACCACATTCTTCTGAAAGAAACGACTTTTGTCCTTTACCTCACTGTAGATCTCATGACAGGAATGAGGTGTGTTTTACCTGACAAGAGCTTTGTTACCTCGTTTTCATCTCATCCTGTCTAACTGACCTCACGCTGTAATTGACATTTAAACAAGGCCATTCAGAATAGTTTTACTGGCATTGCAGACACATAACACATTATCATAGAAATGTAAAACTGGTAGATGTCACTATAAATGTCTCCCTTTGCTGAGGTTATACTTTTTTTGGGGGGGATTATCCACTGTTACAAAAATGCAGGTGTGATGTTTTTTAACAGATACAAATTATTTTGAACTGATACTTTGTTTGTTCATTGTCTGTGAACAATTGTCAAATTTATACTTACATGTTTGCTTAGGGCTGTGGGTATCCACCTTCATATATCTTTTATACTTATTCTGTCTCTTATATCTTATTATTCTGCCACTTCTTCGCTCACTCCCGGCCTATAATTATGTCTCTCATGTATCACTTATACATGAAAGTCGAAGGAAAATCAAGGGAAGGAAAAATGATTTCAGACCTTTTTTGCGGTCTTCTCCCCCTTTCTACTGCACCAGTGATGTGTGAAATACCAGGGTCGACCATCAGTGTGAAAGTTCGTCATTTAACTGCTGTTGCTATGCAGGCATAGCACCATGTTATCCTTCCTTCTCTGCATGTCGTCATGTTTGTGGCAGCCAGTAGGATGTTCCTGTGAACGCAGTTCAGCATTGATGACAGCCTCTTACTATAATAATTGCGCATTTTGTTCGTCGGGGGGGCAAGTTTTTGATTAGATTCCTGCTCAGAGCTAATACCACTCTTCCTTTAACCCACTTTATTTTATGTTGAGCTCACCACTCTAACTTAATTCTCAATGCTCACTTTACTTCCTTTGTTGTTTCCATCAGCGCCCACTCTCTGCTTTCACTGCTGCCTAAAAAAAGTTACTGGAGGACCGTTAGTAGTATTTCAGCTTCATAAACCCCCTAATTTTCCCTTAAATTCCACATCATAGTGAGAGCCAAAAAAAACCTGTTTGTACCACTGCTATATCTGTATATGATATGTCTGTTTATGCTATGTTGCACCTGATTTAGAAGACACATAAAAATCTCTTCTTTCTTCAACCTGTCCCAGCTCATGGTTTAACAGTTCCACCTTTTCAGGCATCAAAAGCAGCATAATAATCTGGCCCAGTGAAAAATTAAAGTATTTGCAGAAATTTTGTTCAAATAAAGATTTTCCTAATCCCAGTTCTAAATTTACCTGCAGCACAGTTACAAAACATGACAGTAGAGGTGCAGACTCTGTCACACCTAAGCCCCGCTTTACGTCATCACCTCACCCATACAGAAAGAGACTTAAAGTAAGAGACTTATAGTGACGATGACAGGGATGCTAGGATGCTAGTTTCCATGGAAACCAGGGAGCTTGTTTCCACTCCTACTTCTTTTCACTCCTGTTTTTGTGTTCTCATGCAGCCACAGTAGTTAGATCACAGCCAAGTTTAAAATTCACTCTACCACGTATATATCTGACAAGTGTAGAGAGTTGTAGAGATAATAGAGGGGTTCAAATCCCCATGTCACAAAGCGTCTGCTCTGCTGAAGTGTCACAGAGCACATACATATATATTTAGACATTTCCCAGTTTGATAAAATGGTGATCTATTATTAGGTCATCAAAACTTTTTTTGTATTTATGAAACACATTCTTCATTTGTTTTGACAATTATACAATCACAATTAAAATGCTGTGTGTAATTAAAATAGTCGCCATTTTTTTCACTAATTTATTTTGTGTGGTTGTTATTTGTTTTTGTTTAATTTGTTAGACATTAATCTAGTTTACATTTTCAATCAGTCAGTTGTAGTTTATTTATTTTTATTCATACACAAAACACAGCTCAAAATAAAAAAGAGAGAGCAGGCAATTTAGTTATCACTAAACTAAACTAAGGCTGCAAAACTGTAGAGGCAGGTTGTGTCTGATGTGCGACCCAGCTGGTCAGTCAGTTTAGTCATTTCACCTGTCAGCCATAACACCACATTCAACACTGATGATTCAAAAGTCGAACTGTTCCCAGTTGATTGAGCACCGCCACATTGCTTTGACTGTTTTTCAGATATGACTGTTGGCTCGGACAATAGAGCATAAACTACAGAGTGAAAAAGCAGAAGTGAAACATGTCTGCACGCTGTCACACTGTCGTGTGCAAGATTAACACTTACTGGGTAGTTTCACTGTGTAGTGAAAATAGAGAGTGCAAAGTAACTAGTTGCATATAGCATGCATCATTTAACTTAGCAGATTTTTTGATTGCCGCTGCATCATTTTTGATTATTTTTACAGTATTATTTTTCTTATTGTCAGCCGATCCCATGAAAAGACCAAAACCAACAATGAGTTGATTTTACAAACAATTATTCTCTGTGCATTCAGAGCCTGATATATCTCATTCCTTTGTACCATAGAGCTTTAATGTTCAAAAACTAGTAAAAACATACACCACTAATCCACACAGTTGCACTAGGTTACATATTTATTTAGTACTATCAACACAACAACTAAGGCATTCCCACATACAGTATTCTGCTGCTGTAAATAATTACCAAAAAAAAAAAAAACTAATTTGTATTATTCTGCAGCTGAAAATAGTTACCAAACAAATATATTATTTGCTCATGTTTGAGTAATGTTTACTAATAACTACACTATACTGATGTTTGCCTGGTTGGTGTTTTTTTTAGTTTTTTATATGAAACAATATATTTGTTAAAGTTTTGAACGTTTTATTTCTTCAGTATGGACTTTTTGTGTCCTTTCATGGTATTTCCTGCCTGGGAGTACTATACTGTGAGTAGTAAAACCTTTTTTGTAACTATATATAACTGTTTTTTACATGAGCTATATTTAAACCTTGGATCTCACCATTACAATTACTTTAAGTAAGTGCCTTCTGAGGGAAATTATTTCTTTCTAATTAATTTTTGCCTCTTTCTACAACTTTTATACCCTGTGTATACTTTTAAGATGATGTTGTCTATACTTATTTCATCTTTACATGAGTTATTATTTTCATCAATAAACTACTTTATTTGTCTCCAAAGGGCAAAGACAAAAAAGAAAATCACAAAACACAAAAAACAAAAGTCAAATGAACACAAAGTAAAAATGTGTGAAAAAAAATCTGAGTAAAAATCTGACATCATGAACTATTTTAAATGAGTTTGTGCATGACTAAATGTGCTTGAATAACCTTTTCCTTTTACATTTTTGAATTAATGAAGAGAGTATGAGTCACTCTGCTTTACAAACATGAGAAAAAGAGAAACGGTGTATTGGAAATGAAATGTGATGAATAATAAGGCAGGAATAAAGAGTCATATGAGATGTGGCTTTTAGAATCTGTAGTTTTACACTGTAAAAAAAAAAAACTGGACTTTTTCTATTACTGTTGACTTTTGATGTTTGCTCTTAACAAAAGTAACAGTTCCTGTACTTGAGTAAAATTTGTCAGCACTCATCACTGCCCTTACAGTAACAAAACACTACAAAGTTTCTTCTGGTCTTGGGCTCTTTTATGTACACCACACAGGCAGGTTGTCAAGTCATTTAAAGGCTCAGATGCTGCAGCGCTTTCACTCTCAGTGGTTATAACCACCACAACACATTATCAGTGCAGGAATACTATTTTCAGCTCCTCAACTCTCGGTTTAACATGCACACATTCTGATAGCAAGCTCATGCAGAGCTGGTTTGACTCAAATGGTTTCCCTTTGAAGTGTTTTCCCGAGACGCTAACATGGAGACCGTGAGATAGTTACTGCAGTTGTTATTAGACGGCTGCTTTAAAAGGGGCATTCCAAAGAAAACTGCCCCATTACTGCTGCTAATTTTCCCCTTCACGTTTCCCAACAACAAATGGGGCTGATAGTGTCAAAGCAGAAGCAAAAACGTGACTTACAGAAAACAACGTCATGTTTCCATCAGTTCAAAGTGTGACAGATCAACAGCTAAAGTAAAACCCTGTGCACATTGTGTTTAGGATTTGTGTTTTGATGTTAGCCGTGCAGTCATTACAGGGAACAAGGGTGATTTCAAAAAAGGATGTTAAGTTTACCATCACAATATCACAACATCTATTAACATTCATTGTTACTAATGCTCTTTTTCATTAGTATTCTAACATTTGATATACTGTATATCATGAATATTTTAATGGTGCAGTCTGTTTGTAGTTCATCAGATTCAATTCATAAATGTATCAGTTAACTTTTAACCTTAACCTTATAGAATGTTAATATAGATAGAAAATGCATACAAGCTTGAGGGCATAGTCAAGTAGCCCTTTAGCAAAACAAGGAAATATTACATGTTGGTGTGTTGGATGAGATGGTACAGGAAACTGTTGAAACAATTAAGTTCAGTTTAAAGGCTGATATAACCGGTCTTTAGATTTAATCTAAAATGAACTGTACAACTCTAACTAAATGCTACATGCTACAAGCTGATTACACAACACAGAGTTACATTTTTCCAAATCCTGTATTCCCATTTAAACATTTTCTTTAAACCAATATTCTCAAAACTAAACTTTCCTACTTAACAAAACAGTCTTGTTATGGCCACCAGCTATAATTATTAGTAGTTTCTGAGAAATCATCTTTTGTCTTTTAGTTTGGCATGGCTTAAAAATACAATACCCACAAGCCTCGGCCTCCATCGCTAGAGAGAGAAATACCTTTTCTAATAATACCATGGTTGCTGAGAGGTGCATGTAACAGCATTTTAAGCTCAGTGATTGGATGTTTCTTGCTGATATGCACCCTCAGAGTTTTTACGCACACCAAAAGTTAATTTTTTTTTCCTGTTGTTTTTCTGTGTTTTGTTAGTTTCATTGCTTCAGCATCATGCTGCATCATGGTGCTGGTGTTTTGTCTCACAGTGCTGTAGTCAGTGTGAGCCCTGTGTTTACAATAAGTGGAATTTACCCCTGATAAAGCCCACTATATGTTTAACCATGTTGTTTGCGTGACTGAGTTTGATACATGCTGCTGAGAAACTCCTCTGTGATGTACCTGTGACACATGCAGACCTCTGATGGGAAGATGTTACAGCAGGGATCAGACAGCCAAAAGTCCCTTGTGTCTTTTAGTACTTTCTTTTTAAACACATATATCACATGTCTGTAGAGTAGTGTTCTGGAGCTGTCAGCGGGTTATGTTTGTGTGATGAACATGCTTGTGGTGACTTTGGCTTAGAACAGATTTTAACTTTTTAAATACCAGTTAAGTCATTTGTAATCACAGACTGTATACAGTGTATGCTTGTAATGTCTGGTTGGCAAACAATTACTGTGTTGTCGTAAACAAATTTCAGCAATAACATTTTTGAAATTAATTGTTATGCTCCGCTAGCCTGCCACGTCATTGGGCATTTCAGTTTGGAAAAAAAACATTTCGAACTTGTGGTTCTTTGGTCCAACCACATAAATGCAAAAAATTATAGACTTGACTAATTCCTAATTGTTGATCCATAGCCTCTGGTGAGAAAAATCAGTCAAACAGACAAAAAAGAAAGAGTACAAATAGAGGAATAAGCCAGATGAAGTAGCGGAAAGGGCGAGAACGAATGAGGGAGAGACTGTAAAAGTAGGGGGATTGATACATTTTGGGAACAGATGAAAAGAAGGATGGGAAAGGAAAGGAAAGATCTGAGGTCTGTAATGATGGAGGGAGAACAGGAGAAGTACAGGATGAAGGGAAAATAGAGGTTAAAGGTAAGAGAGGGGTGAGAACAAGGACAAAAATGAAGAGTTTAGAGAGCCTGGATAGCGGAGGGGTGTAGGGCGAGAGAGAGGATGAGGGAGGAGAGGAGAAGGGAGGAAGGGCGTGGTGGGACAGACGGAGGGAGGGGAGGAAAGATCGGAGTGGTGAGACAGGTCGACTGACTCACTCGCATTCCTGTCGTCCAGATTTATGGAGGCGCGGGGTCCTGAAACAGGCCCGGAGCCGTGGCCAAATTACAGTCATCTACAGCATTCCTCTGCTGCAAACACAGGTTAGCAGCCAGGCCACGCTAAGTGCTAGGTGCTGCCTGTTGACAAATGACTTCCTTTGAAGGGCACAAAGAGAGAGACAGGGAGAGACGGGATATTTACTGTGTGAGGGCAGAGAGTCGAGCTGTCTGTGTTTCTTTTGTTGGAAAACATTTTTGCTAAAAGTAGAGATGAGGAATGTTTGTTTGTGTGCATGTTTGGGTGTGTGTCTCGTTGTATCTCTGTGTGTTTTTAAAATGTGGGTTTTACCATGGCCCCTAACTTGTGTAAAATAAACCAGTGAAACCCAACTGGCGACATCAGCTCCCAGTGGAGGGATCACACGCAGTATAACACACACACACACACACACTCAGACATGCAGGATGGGAATGGGAGTGTGTGACCTGTGTAAAGGGCATCTTTGTGTTTAATACTAGGTTCCCAGACTACTAATAGTGCTAATAGCCCAGTGGACTCGGGGCCAGAGCCAGGGGCCATTGACCCATCCTAATGTGTGTATGTGTACATGTGTGTGTGTGTTTAAAAGACAAAAAGGTAGAGAAGTTGCAACATTCATTAAGCTTGTGTCAACATTAATGTCGAGAATGTGAAAGAGAGACAAGAGAGAGATTACGTGGTGTTAATATGTGGTTGTGTGTCTGTTTGTGTGTGTGTGTGTGTGTGTGTGTGTGTGTGTGTGTGTGTGTGTGTGTGTGTGTGTGTGTGTGTGTGTGTCCTCCAGGCGTTCACAGGCATCAGTCCCAGGACCTCTCAGGGTACTACTCCCTCCCTCCAGGTGGTGTTGGACAGATCACTCCCTCCATGGGCTGGTGAGTCTCTCACACACACATACACACACACACATGCTGTGACTCACAATCTTTGTGCACTTGTGATGACCTTGTACTAACCCACATTCATTCCCTAACATTTAAGGAACACACAGAGTTTGTTGTAGGGCTGAAAGTACTGTCAATTAATCAGTTAGTCAACACAGAGAAAATGAATGCAACTATTTTGATAACTGATTAATCATTGGAATAAATGCTGTGTTTTTGCAACTAGTGCTCACTTAATACAAGCAATTTGAAGGTGTCACTTTGGGAAATGATGGACATGTTTAACCATTTTCTGACTATTAAGTCGATTGATCAAGAAAATAATCAGCAGCTAAATCGATAATGACAATAAGTGGTACTTGTTCAGTGTAAGGGAGTAACAGGAACAGCTTGATGTAGTAATTTAAAAACTCTATTAACTGATGATAACAGATAACAAAACGACTCACCTTTTCTTACTATGAAGACAGTACTGAAATGCTTTTTACCTCTGATGACATGAATTGCTGTGAATATTTGCTACTGTTCTTTGTTTTTGACAAGAGTAAACTGAATATCTTGGGGTTTTCTCACTCTGACCAAACAAGGAACTTGAATGTGCCAGTGGCACGTTGGGAAATTGTGGTGGGAATTTTGCCACTTTCATTCGCTGATACTAAACATGATTGGAAAAAATAATCAATATGAAGCCAATCATTAGTCTCAGCCCTACAAACATGCCTCTGCTGTAACAGGATCCTCAACTAACTAATGTGACCCCTTAACCCTCAAATATTCACTTTTCAAAGTGATTAATGATGCTGCAGTTTTCCCAAATAATCTACTAATCTTCCCATCAACAACATCATCATCACAGCATTACATAAACACACACACACACTCTGACCTAGATCAATGGTGCATACATCACTGTCTCACCTGGTGTCAGAGTGGCTAACCCAACGCCCTGCTGTCATAGTAACCACCTCCTTTGATCCTCTGTGTTTTGGACTCTTAATTCAGCCCATGGCCTCTGGTCTAAACAAAAGGAATGTGGACAACTGTGAAATTTCAATGAAAGATCACCCAAAATAGTCTTGAGTAAAAACTCACACAAACTAACACAAAGTCTGCTGCCACTATAACAGTGTTATAGACACTTGAAGATCTGTATCTGTCTGGGTACAAGAAAGTCCTCTGAGCACTTGTTTACACTGACTTAAATCTAATTATCAATAAAGAGGCTTAATGTGATTTAAAGCTGTATGCTGTTGCCAATAAATCATCTCACAGAGGCAAAAACAGTGAGCAGAAGTCATGCAATATCCCAGTCTTGCTTACAGAAATACCTTCACATCTAAACATCTAAACTTACTGTCTCCCTCAAGATGTGATGGATTCTTGGAAAAGTTGGCAGGCTCCAGGTATATTCTGGCCTTAAATAAACTCTGAGAAACCCCAAAACTATATATCAAAATGTGTGTTTTTGGCTTCAGCGTATGTCTTGACTTTCACAATAGTTTTTTTAAGGGGACAGAGCAGCAGCAGAGGCAGCAGCAGTGGTGTAGAGAACATATCTAAAACAGCCACATCTGCTCCACATTCAGTCCTTTCTTTTAGAGTTTCCATCATTTTTGGAGTCGATTGTGAGCTCGCGATGTCATGCTGGTTGATTGTGAACTTCGAATGTCAAGACTTCCATTGATTTATGGATCAACACAAATCCATTTATAACAACCTACAGTATCTGCGCCTGGACAAAATCCCCTGCAGGAACAGTTAAAGGCTTACATCAAATGTCATGGAGATTTGGAACGGGGGCTTAAAACTTTGCATGTGCATTCGCTAACATGTGCGTTTGTTTCTTTTTTTTGGTTACGTTTCTGTAGGACGAGCTGTCCGTCCCCAGACAATTCTCAAGTCTGCGATTTACAGACATTTTATCTTTTTCAGACAAGGACACTTCACTCTGGATTTTCAGTATTATTAACAGCTAATCTCCTTGAACCCAGATTATCAGCTTGTTTTCGGCCCCTTGTAGAGGAGGGGATAACATGAGAATGAGAATGAGTGGTTAAATGTCAAACCATTGTTTTCTGTTGTTTTTATGATTAGCCTGATCTCACATTCTGTCCCTCCACAGCCACCTCCTTGTGTCCCCCTAGCCTGTCAGCTGATCGGTTAGTTGTCTTGGACCAGGACGGTGTCAGGAATTATTTGAGACGGGTTGTATTGTATGTAAGGATGTTGCAGCAGCAGCTGCAGTGCTGGGAGTTTGAGACTCACAAACATGTTGCATTATTGAATACAGTGTGTAACAAGAGTTGAAGACGAATGTTATAAAGCCTCTTCAATTGAATCTGCTATTGTAGATAGCAGAGTGTTGGACTCTAAGGTGGGGAGAGAGAGGAGAGAGGAGGTGGTGTATTGTTTAAATATGGGGATTACACATTTTCACACAGTCTCTCCTGGAAAGCGTTCATAGTGTTGCACTCGGTTGTTCACATGAAAAGTGACAGAAGTACACACACAGCTTGCCAATCACGGCGTGACATCAGTGTGAATGCTGGATTGACGGCTTCTGTTACAGAAATTGCTCTCCCAGTGTCTTATTGGCTTTTTAGCATATAAGTTAACATTTTTAGCCTTAGTTGCTGTAATATCTTATTTGCTTATATCTCCATCCTCCATCGTTGAGCAGCTGAAATTGCAAGTATGTGGCAGGTTGAGGATTGGGTGTACTTAAAATGCCACTTAACGAATATTTTAATGCACTGACCAGGTATTTTTGAGGCCTGTTGTGTCAGTACAAATAGCTGCTGTCGGAAACAAGGCATGTAACTCACTGACATTTTCAAACTCATTACCCAGTTTGCAGGGATGTAATGACTTCATTGTCACTTGTGCAACAAAGAAAATGCGCAAGGTGCTGACCAGTGCAACAGAGCAGTTTTCTCAGCTTTTCATTTCATTCCCAGCATACCTGTGTCCAGCCATGATTTTCAAATGGGAGATATTTTTCCGCTGCCGTCTGCAAAGATAGGGTTATTGATTGATTTATTTATGGATTTTCCCGAGACCCTGTATGTTCAGCTTCCTGGCGAGAAGAAAAAGCAGACCGGCTGTTCAGTTTGAACTGCCTTTATCTGAACAACACTTGACCCGTGTTGTAGTGTGACCTCAGTTAAAACAGGACTACAGCCTGAATGGTCCTCCAAGAGGTGGTCCCAGCAGAGGGCCTCTGCTTCCGGGCACTGCCCCCTGGGGCTACAGAATGGATACAGTTGTATGTATATATGTCATGATGATAATTATGATCATAAGGGGTGGTTTAAATGTGAGATGTGGATCGGGTTGCGTGAGTGTGCATACGTTGAAACATAAGGATGAATCAGTAGAAGTGTGTGTGTGTGGGGGTGTATTGGCTCTCAGGAGGTAGAAGTGTGGTTTTCTACATATCAAAGGGTCTTGCTTACATCCCATCTCCACCCTCGACCCCCCATGGTGTGTGAATGTGTGTGTGCTTCTGCTCCCGGTAAGCCAAGTATTGACACACAGCTGTCAACAGTGCCGATCCAGACTCTCCATGGGGGATCACCGTGCATGACTGTAGAATAGAAGTGACAAAGAAAAAAAATGTTAAAACACAGGGTTTCATTTTATAGAAGAATTAGCAAACTTACTGATTCTGTTTATTTTTACTTACATGTTTGCACATAAAAATGTAGCAGATGTATGATACAAGATATATGCATAGAAATCTTTATCTTTATTTTACAGCGTATAGGCTCGCACAGAGGCTGTATTGCAGTAGTGTCATTTTTTAATTGTCTTTAAATTTACAGTAGAATTAAATTGACCTAAGGGGCTAAACATACCCTGCGGGGTTCAACAGACTTTTACCTGTAAAGCTAAAAAGGCACCAACTGTTGCCATCTCTCCCCTCTGCTGTGCTGTGGCAGGCAAAGCCAGCCAGTCTATCCTGCCCTGTCCCCCTGTGGATTCAGGCAACCCTACTCCTCCAACCTCCCCAGCGCCTCTTCCTACTCCAGGTACCGTAGCCGGCAGGTTGGACCGAGCCAAGAAAGAAAAAACAACAACAAAAAAAAGCAAGCAACTCTCTGCATAATCGACTCCTGTTTATAGCACATTTTAAATGCCTGAGCAGGAGTTTTCCATTCACTGTGGCAAACTGGTGTTCAGCTCCTGTGTCAGCTTTCATTGGGCAGCTGCTGTAAAAGTCCTATTAGAGCCAGTGTGCTGTAAACAGGACGAGGTCAATGTTGTGCCAGAACGAGCCGAGTCAAGGCAAACTGAGCTGAGCCAAGCTAACCGCTGCTGCAGAATACAAAAGGCTGACATGCACACACAAAGACACACAAACACACGCACTCTTCCACCTTGAGTATCATCAGAGCAACTGCTTTTTCTTTGCGATTGCTTCCTTTTCTGATTTTTGTTATTTGTTTATGTTCCTGACCTATGACAGTCTAATAAAACTAAATTTAAAACAGCAAATGCTCTGTCAGATTTTGCCATGTCGTCCAGTGCATTTCAAGGTCACGCTGAACATATTGTACAATTAGGTGTTTAGTTGTTTTCTGTATTTGCTTAAGCTGTGGATGTAATTCGACTCATTTGAACCTGAACCTCGGTGCTCGCAAAAAAGACAGATGCTTTGTCGCCACGGTGCTTTGCCAGTTTGTCAGGTTGTCTACTGGGTTTCAAACACAAGGCCTCAGACATGTGCAGTTCACCAGCCTTTCACATGGTTTGTTTTAGACCTGTACTTGTGCCACACGGGTGGGGAGTTTTAAACAGCGACTGTCTACGAGCTTAAAAAAAACTTCAAAGCCAATCTGAATTTATGAATCCAAAATGAGAAACTGGTTAATTAGCACAGGCCAAAAGTCAGCTCTTCATCCATTTAATTTTCTTTGGTGGGTGTGTGTGTAAATTTTGAGCACATCATCTGGATCTTTGATATCACACCTTTAACCTGAGCTCCGAGGGAAAATTCATCCTCTGCATTCACTGTCTCAGAGCACCTAACATACAAGTCTTTACTTATGCGTGTTGTTAGTTATCTATTTGCTAATACCTGAGTTTGTCAGGTGCAGTAGACCCCACCTATAAGCTACTACACTGCAGGTTAAAACAAACATGAATATTTCTTAATTATTTGACCTATTTGACGCTCACTCAGCCGCCGCAAGCTGCCAGCAGCTGCTGCTTATTGCTGCTTCCTTGTCAGTCACTCTGCTTTGCCCCCTCTTATCTACACAGACTTTTGAAGGTGCTGAAACAAACTTGTTTCTTAAAACTTATAAATCATCTCCTGTTCTTTAAATTGAGAAACTTTAGGAATATATACTTGGAAGTAAAATCCAAGTATATTGTGTCTTTTAGATTACATGAAGAGATTTGGATCATACTGTGGACAATGAAATGCTTATTGACAGTTAAAATGTTTATGAGTGCATTGACTGAAATCAGACTTCACAAGGCAGCATCTCAAGATGTGAGGGACTACTTTCCTCGTGCCCCAGCATCTCATATGGTAATGCTAGCACGCCCTCTAGTGGTGACAAATGTTTATATCTTTACTGAGTAAAGAACCAAATCACACACTTTAAGCTCCGTGTTCAACATGAACACCAGCTACCACATGCATATTTTTAGCTTTTCACAGAGCTTCTCTGTCAGTCAGTCAGTCTGTCTGTTCGCACAGACAGGAATCCTGTGCTCAGTGAGTCACATTGCCACTGGGAGTTTAGTTTTCAACCACTTTGGACACAACAGAACAACAGTTCACCCACTGTGACCCCTAGCAAAGCAAAAATCCCACCTCACACACCAGGCTGATGTAAAATCACTTTCAGCGCCGAGACGATAAACCAAGTGGCTTTTTGTGCTTTCAGGCTCTTTGCTTTTACCAAAACTCTCGCTCTTGCTTTGACGCTCACGTCCTCTCTGCCCCCGTCTCAGTGCATTTCCCTGAACTGACTAAGGTTTTTTTTTTTTTCCACACTCTGTCTCTTGTCTTATCTGTCTTCCTCCACCCTCCTATCTTCTATTTTTCTTTCTTTTTTTCTCTTCTTTTTTCCTCCACCAGGTTCCCTCACTCTCTGATGCTTGGCCCATCGGGCATGCATCCTACAGGGATCCCCCACCCAGCCATAGTGCCCCCTACAGGGAAACAGGAGCATGAACAGTATGACAGGGGCATGTATGTGTAAGTATTGTCCATTCTCATTCTCTTTGGTGTATTTTTTTTTACACTGTTCCCCATCTCTGTCACTCTTTTTCAACCTTTTTTCAGTCTATTGATTAATTCACTTAAATTAACTCAGTATAGACAAAAGAAAATATTTATCTATGGGATACATTAGCCTTTGACTGGAAATTAATTCACAAAAGGGCAACTAAGGAATGAAATTAAGAATAAAAAAGTATGTATATTTTAATTAACCCCAACCTCTTTTATTTCCACTGAAGTAGCTTAAAGGTTGGAAAAAATAATTTCATTCATGGTGTCGGTTGTTCCTTGGATGCTGTATTAGAGCCACTGTTTATGAGTATAAAGTTGTTAATAAAAAGTCATAATATTTCCAGGAAAAAAAAGTTTTGATATTTAGTGTTTGTTAGCTTTTACATGACAAAGGAGGGACATGAATGAATTGAACTTATAGGTTTCACCATTAAGCACCACATTATCCGAGGTTTTACAACACTGAAATGAAAGGAAAACAATTACTCGATTTATGAGTCACACATGTGTTTTGAGGCAGTGACTGCAGCACAGTGGGGGACTTGGTTTCCTCCAGATAGAGATCAAAATGAGTTTGCTTAAGGATTAAAGCACAGTGAGCTCTATTAGTATACAGAAACCCTGTGAAAGGTTGCCAGAATGAACTGTTGTAGTAGTTTTCTGCATATTGAGTGAAGAGCCCAAGCAGACTGACACAGTGACTGAAAAAAGGAACTGCACACCGTTTGGAAAAACTAAAAAAGTTCACATGTCTACCTAATTCAGTCATTCCATGTGATATTTGTGTTCTTGAAGAACGTTTTTGTCGAAATATTATAACTTTTTTTTTCTTGAAATCTCAGATTGTTTTTGTTGTGGCCCTAATACTATGTTGTGTGTTCCACATGTTCCCCTGAAGCTGATGGTGTTTTCACAGTATAAAATACTCCACCCTTTTTATAGATGGATGGATGATTTATGGTGTCTGTGTTGTCTTATGTTTAATGTAACCTACTGTATATGAGCAGCAAACCAGGTCTAATTCCTTGTGTACACAAATTGCAAAACAAAAAAAGAGAAAACTGATTCTGATTCTTTCTGATCCTTTACCCATCTTCACCCCCTCCTCTCGCCTTCTTTCTCCCCCCCAACCCCTTCAGGAAGCAGCAGGTGGAGCCTAAGCGGGAGAAGGAGCCCAAGAAGCCGGTCATCAAGAAACCCCTGAACGCCTTCATGCTCTACATGAAGGAAATGAGGGCGAAGGTCATCGCCGAGTGCACGTTAAAGGAGAGCGCCGCCATCAACCAGATTCTGGGGCGGAGGGTGAGCAGTGAACACACAGACACGCGCACACACACACACACACGCACACACACACACAAATCTGGACGGAGACAAATCCTGTTTCCAGGTCAGTCTGTAATTTCACACATGAGGAACATGAGAGGACTGTGGTAATGTGAACTCTGTTCCCCTTGCATACTGGTGCTACTGAGATTATACAAGCCGGACAGGTGGTACTGGGATCTGTGAGAATGATGTAGGTGATAAAATTTGTACAGTTCAGATGAAGATCATTTTGTATCGTACACATAGATCAACAGGAAAAGGTTTTTTTTTCAAAAATGACTTTTCATTTTTGAGGCTAATTCATGAAAACCACCAGAGACTGTAAAGATTAATGGACGGCAAAGACCTAAAGTATGATGATTAGATATAAATACTAAGATTTTCTGTGTTTCTGTGTGTGTGTCTCCAGTGGCATGCATTGACCCGGGAGGAACAGGCCAAGTACTACGAGTTGGCCAGGAAGGAGAGACAACTCCACATGCAGCTCTACCCGACCTGGTCTGCCAGGGACAACTACGTAAGAATTTCCTCTTCTTACTCCTCCTCTTTTCTCCTCTTCCTCCACACACTGAATGTCTCCATTTGCCATTAAAGCTTCTGGTACTACATCAGTGTTTTCCAGAAGAGGGAAAAAAAAACAGATCAGTTTTTCTGAGCTCATTATAAAAACAAAACCAGGAAGATGTAAAAGTTTCAGGTCAAGAAGGCACACTGATTTTTGTTCTTGCAAAACTGTTGAAAAGTCATGAATTTTGTACTTTGGTTGTCATGGGAACCATCTCTAGAGTAAAGAAGTCATTTGGTTGCTGTGGTTACAATGCTGAGCTTGTAGTTTACAAGTTCTCATTACACTGTCGACCCATATCAGGGTCTACATCTATATTTAAGGAGCACTGTTTTCCTTTTAAATTGATTAAACTCAGTCAGCTAAAAAATACTCAGAATAATAGAAAATACATTTTAAAAACAGACAATTAAAAAAATATATATTTTCTAATTCATTTAAGTTGAGAATGAGAAAGCAATGAGAAATAATTCTACCTTGATAGGATATTATATTATCCAAATTTTATTTACCACTTAGCCACCAGATGCTGAATTTGAAAAGAAATCATAATCACATGTCAAAAGCTCTGAAAAGAACTAAACATTTGATGAAACAAACACCAGGAACAGGAACCACTTGACTTTCCTCTCTGGTTTGATTCTCTGTAAATAAAAGCAAGATGAAAAAACAGCAGGATCAGTTCAATAAAGCAGAGCTGGGTTTGATAATATTTGTTGTTCTTACCTCAGAGCTGAAGAAATTACTTACTTCACCTGCTGGCTACTGCCTCAACAACCTGCATGATTATTGGCTCCCAGACCTGTCAGTCAAAAGTCATAAAACATAACCACACACTTTTATGGCATGGATTTATTAAAAATACGTTTCCCAGAGTACAGGGGTAAATCAAACCTGTGTGGTGCATGCATTTTAGTCTCATGTTTTGGGGGATGTGCTGTATCTGGGCTGCTGTGTGCCTCTCACTTGTCAGTTTGCTGTTGAACTCTTGCAGGAGGCGGGCCTTAGCGGGGTCGCAGGGGAAAAGAGTAAAGCTGATTGGGTAGGGACACGTCTTATGGTGGATTTATGCCTCTGTGGTGGAAAAAATGACTATGTGAAGAGCTGCATGAGAGGGGTTGTGGGTACTCCTGTGCAAAGTTTGCATGCGCCTTCCAAAAATCTTAATGACTCACACACATGAGCCTCACAAGCGACACAAGAGCTACAGCAACTGCAAGAAGAAAGTCTGATTGGTCAGTCATAGATAAATGAACACTGTGACTACTAGACAGTTAAACTGTTAAAAGACTGAATCACACAGAGGTATAAATCAACCCGTTTTGCTCAACTAACAGAGAGCAGGGCCGCATGGCTGGCCTCACTGCCTCACTGCCTTGGTTTTTCATTTATTTATTTTCTTGTTTTTGTAGGCATCCCTTTAAAAGACACAATAGCCAGACAACAATGACACATGATGTGATTATACAGAAACACAAGCTTTTGACACAGCACTTAGCAGTGATTTAGTAGACTTTATTTTCTAATAAATTCAGGTTTAAGTATGAAGATTTTATGTCAGAAAATGATGAAGAATGTGTTAATAATCAGGTGAATCAAGCATTGGATGTAACACAGGCTGCTTTTATAGTCACGTTAGATATCTGGCAGAGTGGTAATCTGTTTCCGCTTTTCTCTGCTGTACTGTCTTGTTTCTCTGTAGCTGACTTTAGCTGAACTCTGTACACAGGCAGGCATGGCACATGAGTTATGGTTACACTTTGCTCGGGCTGTGGTTTATAACACATTTGTAACATCTGAATGAGCGCATCATGTCACAAACACAGACTTCGATTCAGTTCTAATGTCACTCTTTATTTGTTTTTTCATCTCTCCTTTTTTGTATGCCATAGCTGATGAGAGCGGCGCAGTGGCAGTTTCTGAGCAGATATTTCAAAATAAAAGTCCTGTGGAGAGTTGTTTCTAAAGGCCATTGTTCAAAAACATCTTCACATTCTGCTCTGAATATGTTATAAACCAGAACTCTAGTAAACTGGGATCATAGGTGGAGGAGCTACTCCTGTATGCATGGAGCTTTGAGCGCAGCATAACACTGTTTGCTTAGTTCATGTGGGCAGATGTAGAAGTAGAAGTACTCCAAACATCATCCTCACTTGGTGGCTTACTGACAAGTACACTTTATTTAACTATAGGGGCATTGGGCAGGCAACTTTTACTGTGTGTCAAACCTTTTTCTTAAGGTAATGACAGGAATGCATTTCACTTTATGACCTGTGATCATTCTGCAATAGTTCAGCAGCAGCCAAAGTGAACTTATAGTCCCACCAATTATTCCTGAATGCAAAAAGAGTTTTTCTCTTTTTAGGTGCAGAGCACTGCTGGGCATGTTTGCATAGAAACAACATGTGATGGTGACATATGTATACACACAGATGCTTTAGCCTGTGCTTAAATATTGTCTGCTGTATTTCATGAAGCCTCCTTACTCCCCAATACCTCTTGAGGTTAAAAAAAAAAAGAAAAACAGAACAGTCACTGGTCCTACCAGCAAAACAGGAAGCGAAGTTCCACATATCGCCCCCGCAGCTGTGGAGGGTCTCTCCTCCGACTCACTATAAAAAAATTTTTTAAAAACCCTACATATAGTATACACGCACACTCACGGACACACACACACACATACAAGTACGCCCACAGACACGAAGCCTCAGAAATGTGCAGTTGCAAGAGGAGTTGTTGTAACCACATAGACACAATGCTGACAGCAAGCTGAGGAGGGCAGACATTGGTGCGTAGGCGGTAGATTTCTATACCCACATCCTTCATCTCACCCAAATATGAGGCCTCACTTCACCATCAGTGGATCTGCGTGAACAGCTCTGATGTTTATCTCAACACTTACACAGTACAATCAGCCTGGTAACACTGAAATATGAATGCAAATATGAAAACAAGGTGACCCAAAAATCTTTAAAAGCCTTTTAAAACTGATTTTTGGATCTGTTTTGACCACAAGTTTTTGCATGAGTTGTGTTTACAGTGATCTTAGTCATGCAAAGTGTTTTCTTGAGTTTGTTTGTTTGTTTTTAATCTTTCTTGCTTTTTTTCTTGCTTTTCTAAAGCACTGAAGATGGTTGCTTGTTTTCTGCTCTTAAATTTGCACTTTTGTATTTACAGTAATTTTACATGTCACATAAGAAACCTCAGCTTTTCACGCAAGGCAGATTTCTGTTACAAAAAAATAGAGTTTGGAACCAGATTTCATCATGAAACAAACATGTCAGGCTAACAAGGAAAGTAAGGAGAAAAGAGAGAACAGCTGCACACCCACACAATCCCATTAAATTTACAAATGACTGGCTGATACCTAAGCAAAGTACGTTATCCTGCTTGAGACAAACCAGAGGAACTGGATATATCAACCACAGTCCAAAATCTGCTAATAATTTCCAGCCCTGATGGTGAATTTATAACAACATAGTTATTTCAGCAGCTGAGCCAAACTCATGTCTGTGGGATGTTTTTTCTTTCTTCAACAGGGCAAGAAGAAGAGGAGAAAAAGGGAGAAGCAGCAGGACTCCAACACAGGTAAACACCCAATGCCAAAATATCTCATCTCTCCCTTCTCGGATACCATGACACTGTGTTTCAGTACAAGGATAACAAATAGCCAGTGTCAACTCTACAGTATTAGAGAGAATTCAGTTAAGTGTCAGCATGCGTTGGCGCACAACATTCTTGGTGTCTTTGAGGCAGGATGTGTCTCTAACGTCAAACCACCCACCCACTCTCCTTTCCACGTAACCTGAATTACAAACATTTTTATCCCCAGTACACAAAACTTCATGTCCTTATCTACCTTGAGTTTAAAATGTCAGTCGGATGTCAAGACAGTTTTCTCTTTTCCTTCATCAAAAATATTTTCTCGTTATGTTGTTATCATAAACCAATGAAGTGAAGAAAACACACACATTGAGGTCCCCCACATGTCCTCATTAGATCTGTGTATCATGATTACACTGTAGCAGTAACTAGAATTAGCATGAAGCACCCAGTGAGAAAATAAAAACTTACAGTTCCAAAGCTAAATAATGCAAATCTTAAAAGGCACAAAGGCCAACTCTGGTGAGTAGATGTTGGTGGTTGTTAGTAGTCAGCCGGTAGCTAAGCAGCTGACGAATGAGCCCCTGATAGTGAAGCATGAACAACGCAGCTAATGCCAATCAGCTGATGCAAGTATTGTGCCTGAACTAACACTATGCTCCAATTAAAAACTACTGTGCAGCAGATTAAAAATCCTTAAAAAACAAATGCAAAAAATTATTACATTTTCAACTATAAGTCTGATGTGAATCCTATATTTACGTTAAGCAGAGACATGGGATAATGTATCTCTGGATGTCAGACTTTTCTGTGTCCAGTGATTGAAAACCTTATAAAATCCTGTACTAACAGAGTGTAACAGCATGGCTGCCCTCTCTAAGTCTATCTGTATCTTTCTGTATGCCTTAACAGCCTGTTTCCAGGATGACTGGTGTATTTGTTTAACTATGTTGTGTCTGCGTTGGATGGTTATTCTGGCGGTTGTTGATGTTTTGCTGTGCTGTAACCAGCTACTAACAATTTGACTTGATTGCTCTCTCTGAACGGACATGCCCTGTCGGTGCTTCTCCCTGCCCTGACGAGCTCTTGTGTCTCTTTCTGCCTTTATCTTCCTCTTCTGTCTTCATCCTCTCTTCTCTCTGTCCCCGCCCTCTAACCTTTTTTATTCTTCTTCTTCTGCTCCTTTCTCTATTTGTTTTTCCTCCTTCTTGTTCTGTGCATGCTGTGTATTGTGCTCAGACCCGGGCTCTCCTAAGAAATGCCGGGCTCGCTTCGGCCTCAACCAACAAACGGACTGGTGCGGTCCTTGCAGGTGTGTACCAAACATCCACGCCCATCCACTCCATAGCACCGCACTGCTGCCGTCTAACAAACTCCTCATTTCTCGTCCCATCTAACCATCTGTTCATCAGTGCATCATGTCTGTCTGATGCAGTCTTAGTTATTAAAACGTCTCTGAGAGGCGGAGCTGCTCTGGAGGTAACAATAATGTCCTCAATTTGATCACATTCACAAGCTGTTACAATATTACCTCTTCTCTTACCCTACAGCCTTCTCATTAGTCTTACATTAATTACAAGCTCCACCCATCAAGCCAATAAGATTATGTGTGCCTCAAGACCAGCTCCATCTCCAAAAAATGTTTGAAAACCCAGCCTGAGCTCTGCATGCCTGATTGTGACTAACTTGTTGCTCTTCAAAAAGAACCAACCTGTATAATAGTAGAATAAATACAATTTAAACATGTTTTCACAGCTGATAACAGTATCAAAACATCCCTAAAAAACAAGTAATAAGGCTTCACATAAAACGCTTACTGTTCGGGTTACTGCTCCGGGATCAGTAATTTTGTCAGATCCACTTTCCCTCTGACTTTGGGCGAGGAACAGCAGGTGAAGAAAAACTGTTGACCCAGATTTATGATGTTACGGGCGAGAAAAATAAATTCTCCCATTTCATCTCGTCAAAGGTCAAAGGTGGTTTGGATTCTGCAGCGCTGTTAAAATGCATCACTGAGGCCCCGTAAAGTTAATGTGGTTAAAGGGGAATACCACTCAATACAAAAGCTGGCAGAAAGTGTTTGCAGAGTGGTTACCTGACACATACCTAGGTACATATCAAACAGAGACATTCAAATATATCCTCTCCCACACTGACATTTTTTATTACACAAGTGAAATTAACACTGCACAAAAATGAGGCCTTTTATTTTGTTTCGGGCTGTTCTGCATTTTTTGACGAATTTATGAATTTTCATGAGTGTGCATTTAAAAATGCCCAAAAGTCAGACATTGCTAGATGGAAAAACACTCAAACTGTTATTGCAACTTGTAAACTCAGGCCAAAACACCCGATATAAAGCCATTACAACCATGGAACGCACAACTTGTTGGGTAGTGTCCCTTATATAGTCATCAGCAATTAATATCAATTTGCAACCCGTCGTGTAAAAGGTCAAACTTGCACTAAATATTTCAATTCTGATGTTTTTTACAGTACGGTTACTGTCATCGAATCTCCAACTGAGTAGCAAATGTTGAGTTGAATAAATTACATCATGCTATGAGCCATGTTTCTCTGTTGTTTGTAATTGTGACCTAAAGCTGGGAATTTCCCAGTTTTCCCTCTGTAAGCACAGGGTTAGTCTGAGGCAAGAGGAAAAATATTTTTAAATACTCAGTTATTAAAGGAAACAGGAAGTATGGTTTACAGAGCTTAGTGACAATTCAGTGATCAAGTATCCCAGCAGCACCAGGAGATTTATTTATCCGGAGCTGTGCATCCAAACTTACCAAAGCCTTACTTACTGCAGGAGCTATAACACAGATCCAAGTGTTTTTTTCCCTGACCTCCTCTCAAAATTGCAACAGTCTCAGCTCCCTTCCTCTGTAATAAAGCAGAAACATGGTAACAGTTCAGTATTAATCATCAGGAGCGGGCCTGTCACCACCTCACGCTGCTCTGTTTTAGTCACAGCAGGATTTACAGTAGACAGCAGTCGACAGCTTCGCTGCAGGAGTCAGGAATCTGTGTGGTTCTGCAGAAAAAGCTTCTACCACAACAGCAGTGTAGCAACCCTGTCGTCTTCCCCACCATCACGTCATGGAAATCTGAGTGTGTGTGTGTGTGTGTGTGTGTGTGTGTGTGCGTGTGCGTGCGTGCGTGCGTGTGTGTGTGGGTGTGTGTGTGTTTTTCGGTTTGAAAGAACAAAGGGGGGTGAATGTGGTTAGAGCAAATCCTTATCACCACAGCTCAACGCACATACACACTCCCTGCAGCTTTGCATTTTGACAGCGTTCTCATGCCCATCTGCTTTCAACTTTCCCCATTCATGCGATGTGGTAACGGGCGCCTTTTGATGGTGAACTCTAACATTTAGAAATCACTTTCTATTGCACTCTTTTCTCCCTCTCTCCCTCTCTCTCTCTAAATATGGCCTAGCGCCTTTCCTTGCGGTTAAACCTGGTGACTCATATCATATTCTGGTAATGATCATGGGATCCTGTTAACTGCTTTGATGCTGCGCTCAGTGGTACACAAGTCTGCTTTTAAGTATAACACCTCACATAGCACAGCACTGCTGTTTGCATATTAGACAGATGCAATATGTTTGCTGCAGACCAGGAGGATAGTGCACATGAGATGGACAAAAAAAACCTCTCTGTGATGGATAAATGCACTATGTCAACCTCATGAGGCTTGTATAGTTTATTAATTAAATTAATTATGAAGTTGAGTGGTAGTCCCTGTTCTTAAATAATAAACTATTTATCAATAATTGCATAAACAAACACAAATATAAATGTATTTCTATCAGTGGAAGATTTCAACATTTCTTTGAGAGTTTAATGAAAGGATCAGTAGCGTTCTTAGTCTCTGCTTGGAGGCGATTAGCTTAGCTTAGCATAAAGCAGAAAATTGGCCACAATAGCAGTTTGGGTTTTTTTATAGCAACAAAATAATCAGCCAGAATTTAAGAAAGTTCCCAGAATTGATTTGTGGTGTTTTGCACATTCTCATTCATATACAGCATGTATGTACATAGATGGACACTAATACTTGTCTGTTGTTCATTGTGACCATGCAATGTGTCTCCGTGTCCACTGACCTCAGTGTGAGTGATGCATCTTCACTGAAGCCTGCTGACGTTTACCATCCACACTTTATTCACAGATAACTCTCTCTGACTGTTCCTAGGAGGAAAAAGAAGTGCATTCGCTACCTTCAAGGAGGAGGCTGCCCCAGCCCAACTTCTTCAGATTTAAGTGCTATAGACTCTCCCCCATCCTCCTCCCCAGCCCGCCACCCTCTCTACCAGCACCAGCGCCAGCAGCGCCCCCCCTCCCCAGGATGCTCCCCACCGCCCACCTCTCCGTCGACGCGCCTTCCCTTGTCTCCGCCAGCGCACACACGCTCGCACACTCGCTTACCCCTGGACCAGTCTGCAGGCAAACGCGGCGACCTCCGGCCGCCCCCGACCAAACACGCCCACACACACCTGGAACTGTCCAGCAAGCAGACGACACACAGCTCGACGACGGCACTGTCTGCTGCCAAGGCCGCAGGACTTTCTCTCAAAGTGCTAACAGAGACTCAATGATCATCCCACTCCTGCTCACATCCCCAACCCCGTTCACCTCAGCTTCCTCCAGAGCCATGAAGATCACCTTCCTCACCTGATTTCACTCTCACATTTATCATTATAGATTTAGCATCTATCAGCTGTGTCTCAGTTCAGAGGCTGGTTTCTGCAAAGTCTGTGTTTCTAGGCCAACTACATTATTAACAGGTCAACAAGGCTTAGTCTTCCTCAAAGCCTCCTTCACATGGTCAGTTCTTTAATGAACCATTCAGGAAATCCTGAAAGACTGGAAATACCACATAACCACATCAGATTGACCAGATACATGTGATTCACCAGTCACTGGGAAATCTAACACATGATCTAAACCAATGAAAAGCCACAGCAGGAGGTAAACTGGACATGTAGTTAACCAGATTTATTACATGTGCAAAAAGAAATATATATATATATACAACTGTTAACCAGTGGTCCATCATTTATTCATCACAGTTCTTTGGACAAGGAGGAAAAGACTTAGTTCTGGAGGGTCCAGCCTCTGAACTGTTGACTGAAAACCCCCATCAACTCTAGACCACACAGTTCCAGTTGTACGGAGGCAGACCTGCACTGAAGGCAGAATTCATCTGGAGCTTAAGTGATTAGTTTTACCTTGAGGACAGCTCTGCCTCTGAGAAATAATTTCACAAATAACTCATCAGCCCCTTGGCGCTTTTTTCCTTTTCTTTTCTTTTCTTTTTTTCTTTTTTTTTTTGTTGTTTTTTGTTTGTTTTACAGCTGCCCCTGTGTTTTACCCTCCACGACAATCATAAAATGTTTTGTAAAATGCTCTTAATCAAATGAACTACATCAACACATGCAGACAGAATTTGAGCAGTAACAGCTAATTCAGCGACAGCGCGAGAGGCTTGTTGCGCAAGACTTACAGTGTTGTTACATACATGGTTTATCCTCCATAGCAACAAAGGAGATGCCATCGTTTTTTTTTTTTTTTTTAACATATCACCATCACAGCTATCAGTCTGACAAATTACCCACCATCCACCACAGTTACTGAGACCAAACTATTAATCCACGAGAGGGGAGCAGAGACCAACAACCAGCCAGCCTGACCAGCAGAACCTCAGCTCTGGAGAGGGACAGATTCACTTTTGTAGCTGCCATTTTCTTAACTGTTGACTTCAGTTTCATTACATTTCCAAACATTTTTATAAATACCTGTGTAGCTCCTTTGACTAACTCTCTCTTTGACTAAAAAAAGAAAATTATTTACAGCAGGTAAAAACAAGTTTCAGCAAGAATTCCATCTGTAAGTTACATTATGTCTTCTAGGCACTTTCAGGCTCTGTCAGTCTCTTGCTTTATCAACTCTTACCTTGTTGTTCTGTTTTCTCCTTATTTGGGGTATTTCTGTATAAATCTCATAATATTTTGTTTTGTTTTGTTAAGGTCAGATGTTTTTGCTGGTGGGGAAACCCTCGCAGAGAGACAAGAGGGTTTTTTTTTTTTTTTTTCTTTTGGCTGTTTGACTGAATATTTTGCAGCTCCGTAAACTAATCTGAGACCAAATGGGTACTATTATATTGCATTGTGTTGTAAAGTTTTATAAATGTTGAATTCCCTATTATAATTAAACTTTTATATGTTTTTATGTAAAAAAAGAAAAAAAACTGAAATAAGTAAAAAAAAAACAATCTTTTAGTTTCCACAATTTCTTAAAGCAATACATTTTGTGTTTGTCCTTTTGTGCAGAATTTTACTTTTTGGTCAAGTGTTACTGCAGCAGCGTTCAAATGATATTTTTTTGTTCTCAATCTGTGCATGTTCCAACTTTAATGTAACAAGAAGACGTTTTGACTTTAAAAAAGGCTTTAATTTACTGTTCTGCTTGCATCTTCAGACTCAGCTTACAAATCTGTGGAACAATTGTAGGCTGAGCTTTGTACAGCAAAACCGTTTTTCTCCAGCAGAGAGAGCTCTTGTGCTAGAAATAGCTTGTTTTAATTTGAGAGCGTTTATGTCAGTAGTGGGAACGCCTTGAACATGTCTTTTGTATTTTTTATGCCTCAAACGCCTCTGATGTATTACTTTTGTTTTTTGTTTTTGTTTGATGTATTAAAAGTGTTTTGAATATCACACCCATGTCTACATTGAGTAAAACACAAGGATATTTAAAGGTGTGATCAAACTAAGATGCAAGTTTAAGGCCATGGTACCTTCAAAACAAAAATGACAAACATCAACCGTTTTATATGTTTTATTTACTCCTTCAGTATATATTCGACCATCCCAAAATCCAGCATCAGAGCTTAGTTTCCTATTCAATACAACATGAATTAGGAATGAGTTATACCCAATGCTGTGTGACAACACACAAGTACTTCCGAGTCCAAAGGACATAATACAATCCAAAAAAAAAAAAAAAAATCTTTCCACCCCAAACCTGTTTTCCTTTAAAGCAGCCCATCCTATCTTAACATGGTTTCACAAAACAAATGCATTTACAGAGCAAAAATAATATTCACCCTTTCATCTCCATTGTCAAAAAAAACCATTTTATTTAATCAATTAATCTAAAAGAAAACAAACGTCCAGTAAAAAAGACAACCATAGCAATTAATCATAGGGGAAATATGAAAGGACTGTCTTCTAATCTTTAAGGGTACAAAGCCATGGAAACAGGACTATTTATTTATTTTATGTGAATACACAACATGAGTGTGTGGAAACAGAAAAGAGCTTCTTTTACTTAAATTAATAACATCACACAAGCAAGTTAAAATGGTCATGCTATGTGTATACAGAAATTGAGGAAAGGGGATGATGGGGGCATGTGACTCTCAATATACTAAATGTAAATATTAACAAGTATGAACAACGCCAGTGCAACCAGTTAGCAGGGACAATCCATTTCAGTGTGGTAGTGTTGACAGGATCTTCCCTGTTACTTCTCTTCACACCACTGGTTCTCTTTGCGTACCTGTGGACGAGATGAGCAACAAACAGGCTGAGTTTCCACAAGTGTGCATAAGAAAGGTCAACTGTCAAAGCTCTGATTCCTCACACAGGTTAAAAAGTTTTCATCTTAATTCTTTACATTTATCTTGAGTACCATTCAAAAGCGATTCATTTCTCCTGACTTATGTAAGACCTTTTTGTTTTCTGACAGACAGATGATGGATGGAATAACTACCTGGGCTTCCTCTTCCTCTGTGAAATCATTTTTGATGTTGAAAGTCTTCCTGATCTCCTCAGGGGTTTTGCCTTTGATCATGTTGGCCACCGTCTTGCAAGTGACATCTAACAGGCCTTTGATGTCCAAATAGTTGGCGGCCTAAACAGAAGAGACAACGGTGAGATGAAGAGGAGCGGAGAGGAGGAAGGGGAAGGAGAGAGAGGCTAGAAAGGACTGACAAGACACCTTTGCATTTTGGGGAAAATACAAACACCTACAGTAGCTACAAGTAGTAGCAGTAAGTGAAATGAATGACATCGTCCATGGCATTGCTTCCCTTCACTGGGTCGGACCATGTTTCACCAGAAATCATCATTAAGTTTAAGTATCCAGATCACATATTAAAACCAAGACTGAATGGGGCCTTATCACGTGCTGAGTTTATAACACAACAACTTGAGAAAGTTAGCATAATGACAGTCATTTTATTCTTCATGAACAACCACCACAAGGGAAACAGTAAAAATAAGGTGTTCATGTTACAAAGTAATCTCCCAGAAATGTAGACTTGCATGCAGAACACCCAGTCTCTTCAGTGCACGTAAACACATTCGAACACGTCAGGGGGTGCGTGCGGGTCAAATCAACTCATGTGACGGACACTGCTTCTTGCGTTTCACTTCCTGGAAGCCCACAGATTCATCAACACCTATTTCCCAATCTCCGCTCAGGTTACCTTTCTCATGCTCTGCCTGGTTTACCTTCACACGTTACCCACAGAAAATTCCACTTAAGTCCAAGATCACTTCCTGTTCTTTTTTCCCCCACCTTAAAACCAGTCTTTTTAAATGCCTGCCTCTTCTACAGCAGTCACCCCAAACCACCCATTTTCCAGCTGTTGCTAAGCAACTTTTATATCTCTGTTCACAACATGAAAACTCTGAGTACCCTGCCACATCAGTGAATGAAATAAAGTGACTACAGGATGTGAGGGTCACAAAAGAAATGCGCACATTCACAAGTAGATGTCAAAAAAGAGCCACTAAAGCAGAAGAGAATATCACAGTGAAGTGCATCACAGTAAATGTATTCACAGTCAATTAATTATTTGACTTGAGATCCGCACTCCAAAGAGCGAGATCAGGTGAGTCAAACCTTTTTTGTTTCGGCTTATTAACTAACTAACTAACTAACTAATTCTAATACAGCCACTCTGGATAAGCATTTTTGAAAAGTTCAGCCCCAAGCTGGAGTAGTAAAGGAAGATAGAAAACAGCAACATCCTCAAAATGAACAAATTAGTCTCTTAGTCTTTTTTCATTATAATGGCACAACCTGAGATTTAATTAATATTACTTTATTCACTGTAGATTTGTTCTAATTGTGTTCTACACAGCAATAGACCTTGTTCATTAAAATTTAAATGGAATTAAACTTTAAATACGTACATGTGCACTGGTTTTGGGGACAAAAATTTGTTAAAGAATCAACACTTTGAAGATTCTGGGGAAAAACCAGTCTGGACAAATGTTAAGAACTAAATTAAATTGTTTTGTTTTTGGCATTAGTTCAGGTGAGGGTTGAGATTTGGCATGTAAAGGTTGTGGTTAAGGTTAGTGTCAGCCTCTTGGGAATGAATGTAGGTCAATGGAATGTGAATGTATTTACCAGAATGAGTTCAAACAAGGTGCCTTGGTCGACTTTGAGGAACTCCTGGTCCCAAACAGGAATGTCATCTGTCCTCTTCTCCTTGTTCTCATCATCCTCAGGAGGAGGAGGGTCATCTTTGTGATGAGTGCACCACTGAATCACCTGAAGGAAACACAGACACATGTAATTTAGATAAATATGTATGGCATCCACCAACTCTGCATTTAAAACTGGACACAAAGGTTTAAATACCACACTAGAATTGTTGCTCTTCTCTTCTAGCGTCACATGTTAACTTCATGCAAATTATGATCAATTAACACAGGTTCAAGGTCTCTAATTGGGTTTAACCACTCTTATTTAAATATCTCCACGTCTGGAGTACAAACGCAAACTCGTAGATGAGATGTAGACAAAGAGGCCCTCATATCCTTCTGCTCCCACTCATGATTAGTCAGTGTACTGGCAGAAATGATTGGACAAGGGCAAAAGGAAACAGACTGTGTTTCAGTATCTTATAGCTTAACAATGAAAATTGAACTTAACAGAATGTGACAAAGACATACCACGTATACACCTAGCTTTAAGTTTAATACCGCAGCCTTTCAATAACTACTGCCTTTGAGAAGGATTTAATGTTCATTTTTTTTGCTGAAACTGAGATGTGTTTCTGATATTTTAGCCTATTTATCCTGATGAGTGCAGACCAATAGAGACGCAGGTAAACCCTCTCAGGATAACAGACTAATTACAGGCTGTTGAATCAATACCTTTCTAAAAACAGCTTCAACAAAAACTGATTAAAGAAACACTAACAAACCTGACCTAACCTGAGTGAACAGTACATATACACAATTTTTAATGAGTGTTCATGGTGCATTTAACTTAAAACAGCTTCAAATGTACAAAACAGATTAAAAACTCTTATGGGAACTCATGCTTCTTAGTATAAGCAACAAAAAAAAAACCTAACATCAGAACTACAACTGAAAGACTTATGGTGGACCAAGACCAAGTTTTTTCATTTGAATATGTCACTGTTGTATGTGAATCATTTTGCCATTATCAGCAACAGCCAAAAAAAACAATTAAACCATTCAATGACCAGAAATCCTGTCTAAACCTACACATATTTGTGTATTCAATTTGCTATTTAATAGAATTAAAGTTTGACTGTCACAACACTTCAACAAACAAATCTGCCATACACCATTTGTCATCATGGGTATATGTGGGTACATGTGTGGTATGATGCATTTGTGTGTATGTGTGTTCTGTACCTTCTTGAGGATGGCAGCGTTCACATTAGGGAGAGGAACTGGGTCATCATCCCCTTCATCATCCATTCCCAAATCTGTCAGAGAATCAATGAATGTCAAACATCAGTCTGCACTGTATCTACCAGAAGGTGCATTTGTTTTAGTAAAATTTAGTGCCTATCCTGCTGCAAAGGAAAATTTAAATCAGGCGATGGACTTGAAAGTTTGTGTTGATTTGAAAGTTATACCTTCTAACATGGTCTTGATAGTGACAGACTGCTTGGCTATCTCAACATCCACCTCGAAGATTTCCCCATCAGAGCTCTGTAGTTTTATTGTGGGCATTATCTGTAGAACAGAACAGTCAGAATATTACAACACATTAAACGGTTGCTAGAGTAATACATATGTACTCACTTTGATTTAGTAAACAAAATGAACTCACATCTTCATGATTCCATTTCTACGTCTAGTTGTCGCTAACGCTGCAACTAGCTAATATTGATGTGATAGCTTGTTAGCAACTTATTTGTTACGTCCGCCAGACAGATCACATCATTAATAATTAAGTAGCCACAACTGTAGCGATACACTTGGTACAAATGTTGATACATTTTAACATTAGCAAAGTGGGCGATGTTATTAGCAAGATCCACTCAATCGACAAGTGGTTAACGTTAAAGCGCTAACGTTTCCTCCGAGCTAACCAACGTTACATTTATTAACACAGGCTAACCGGGGGTAATGCTAACCACGTAGCTAGCTTGATGGTAAATACCTTTCATAGCTGACAAACATTGTAGCACGTTAATACATAAAACACCTGCGACAATGTCAACGTCATGTGTTTTTACAACCAAAAACAACCCTAAATGTTGACTGAATGGTGAGCTAACCGGGCAGCTAGCATTACCATGCACAATGCTAGCGTCTTAGCTTAACGTTACGCTTGCGCCTTGCAATGTCAGTGAGGCCTCTTAGCAACCACATCCAGGCTCGTCAAATTAAAGATGCAAACAAAATATAAAAACAATCGATTTGACCTCAGTTTCCGTGGGTGAACAAAATACAAAACAAGAGGTTCGGGTTTACGAAGCCACGTACCGTAAATGTTTTAAGTCAGATCCAGAGGTGAAAACTCCTCTGTAGTCAACAGTAGGGCCTGACAGACGCGAAGGCACCGAACAGTGGCTGGAAGTCTCTGGATCAACCTAGTGAGCCTGCCGCCCGGAGGCTGTCGAGCGCTTTGTCAGATGCAGGAGGGGAAAAAACGGGGGGTGGCCGCACGAAGGCTGCTGTTCCTGTTTATCTAACCCCGCTTTTATGTTGTTGTTGTTGTTGTTGTTGTTGTTGTTTTTTTTTTTTTTTTTTTTTTTTTTTTTTTTTGCTTGTTTGTTTGTTTTTATCAGATGCACAAGTGTGTGCAGATATTTGAGTTTTCTTAAACAATTTAAAGCTTAATAGCCATTTTGTTATTTTTTTGTTTGTTTTTTTGCATGACACTCTGGTACTCTAATAACATTTGAAATGTTTGTATGGAGGGGTGCTTATTACTATATATATATATATATAAAGGGGAATTAATTTGGAATTAATTTGTTTGTTGCGAAATGTGTCTACTATAATGGATTATAAGGGATTAGTGCAATTCATATTAAATGGGCCATTTGGGCAGTGGTGGAAAAAAAAGGTGTACTGCAATGTGAAAATACTTACGTTTAGTACAAACGTACAAACGCATCATTAAGCATCCTTTTACTGATGTAGCTCCTAGAGGTGGACCTAGTTTAAATTAAATGGAAAAGGAAAGAAGAAAAAACATAGTTCTGATGCTCAAATCTGTTTTCAGTTTTTGGAAACCTTTTGTATAATCTTCGCAATGTGCTGTGTTTTATAAACTTACTAAATGTGTAAATATAAGACTCCTCTTGTCCAGTTACTTCTACAGTAATAGAATTAAGCTACCATCGAGTGGCGCTTTTTCCTTACTACGCAACCTTTCGAGTTGATTCCATGATGCTTTCAAGTGCTCCTGGAAAGGTTACATTCCCATGTTTCGAGTGTAAATCATCATTTCACCTATTTCCACGCGTTACATTGTTACTGCTTTTTCCTAAATAATATACCAAAATGGTAAGTGTTTTATTTTAACCTACCATGGCAATTATTTTGTTTTAGATGTAAAGCAGCATAGCACTTCAGCTGCTGCAATGGACAAATGAAAGAGAGCAAGCACACTAGACATAATGTATTTTATATACTGTATATGTATGACAACATACAGCAAGAAAACTGTAAAATTATTCCTGGCCAAAATAAAATGTCAATCATACTAATTCTACCACAAGTTGCCTTTGTGCTCACCCAGTCACACATCTCTAACTCCTAAATTCTGCCTTTTGAGGGTTTCACTCATATTCACAATATTTCTGGTAGTATTCAAAAGCAACTGTTTTAAGGGAATGACTACAGAATCTTATAATGTGGATGTAATAGTAAAAGGGATCAAAAATACTACTAATTTGGTGTCAAAGCTTTTCATTGTGTTCACACTGACAATCCCACATTACTGGCAAAACACAAGCTGGTGCTAAATGTTGGAACTGGTTTGCAAGAGACATCAAAATGTTAACCTTTTCTTGATTAAAGAACCTCTCGCAGCTGTCCAGTTGGGACACAGTTCAGTTACCATCACAGTGACATGCTCCAAGAGGAAGGCAGCCAACAGCGTACAACCTCTCCAAAACACACATCCTGAACTAATTCCTTAAATGTAGCACTGCCAGCTAAACTGCAGGCCAGATGGCTGACCTACTCACCTGTTGGTGAACTGGCAGACTTCCAGTTGGTTAAATTCTGAATTAATTACAGGTCACAGGGACCAGTTGTCATGTCATTCAGGTTCAAAGTTTTTCAGCATCATACAAAAGAAAACAGCACATTCACGTCAAGGAGCCACCTTTGTCTTTATTATTCAAATGGTTTGGTTAATACAGACTCTGTAGATCAGAGGGAGTCAGTGAGTTGATGTGGATGAACACTCCATCATCTGTCAGTCATATACACCAAGCTGGGTAACTGCATAAGAAGGGTTTTGCTTAAAAGTTACACAGGACAAAGAAACCTTGTGTAAAACTTGCCTGATGGGGGCTTTATTTGTAATTTTTAAAAAATCAAAAAGGAAAAAAAACATCTGTAGTGTGAAATCTTTTTTATCTTTTGACATATGTTACATTTCTTTAGATTTACAAAAGTGCAAACAGATCATGTTCAGATCTCCTAAATATAATAAGCCATGGCAAGTGGGATTCAAACAGCCGCATCTGAAGTAGCAAATTTTTGTCTTGGACCTCGGTGCCGTCAGTCAGCTACACAGGTACAGGATGAGGAATTTAAACATCACTGTTGTTTTTGACATAGTGGGAGAGATTTTCAATACAAGTCCTCAGCAATGAATATTGTAATGATTATGGCACACACCTTTTGGTCCATCCATAGACACACAGACATTGTTTTTGCTAAATGCTTAAATAGGTCTTTGTGTGGATATACAATGTGCACTGCTGTGTAGCCCCCACCCCCACCCTAGTCTCCCACCCTCCCCATCCTCATTCATGTTGTTATCGATTTGAAGGTCGTATATCATGGCAATACTGGACTTGACTGTACAAGGGGTCGAAGGTCGGAGTTTACAGGAAGTAGTCTGGGGTGCGACGGGTGACGTGAGGCTCCCCTCTGCGAGGCGCAGGATCAAACTGCAAGCTGGGTAAAGGAAGAAATAAAAATCAGTAAAAAAAACTAATTAGATGTGCTGACCAAATTCAAGTAATACATGTATCCATTTATATTAATATATTGCACATAATTTGAATTTTGAAAAAGCCTGTAGCCCTATCTCATGGAAAAAATACTCTCCCAGTCATGCAGAGCATTAACTTTTATAAGTCTATAGAATTATTTTACATTTTTTTAAATATACTTACAATGAGTATTTGAGAGTGTCATCTAGTTCCATGATAGCCGCTTGGTTGCCACAGCGGTAGCAGTAGTTGGGAGCGCTAAATATTGTCACCACATTCCTCTCATGGCACCAGTTGTAACCCTGGGGGAAGCAGATGCAATCCATTATTCACTGCAGATGTATAATTCAGGAAAAAGTGCCACAATAATGCAAATCTAAACTGCACAGCATGTTCTTGAACTTGGTACAAGGGAGCTGGCTGGTGGTGTTATAACTCTCCTTTTGTTTTCTGTAGTGGTGGTTTTTGACCATAGCTGAGTAGTCTATAAACTGTAACAGCCACTTAGTCACATAACCAACGATTATTCAGCTCAGCCACTGTGGCCAGTTGATATAAATCTACTTTACTGTACTGGACTCACAAAAAAAAAACACAATCTTAACAGACACACACCTCCATAACCAGCTGGTGGGCACGGGACACCAGTGTGAGGCGGTTGGCGTGGTTGAAAGTCTCTGAGATGTCCTGACCGAAAGTGTAGCCGGCTCCTCGAGGAGAGATGCCCCAGCCGCCACGGTCGTCGGGGTCTGACCACAGCAGGTCACACATGGGACCCTGTGGAGGACAAATAGGAGGAGGAGGAGAATGTTAGTGATGGGACTCAGAAGCAGATCTGCTGTTGCTTACCTAAACAGCCGCCCTCATGTTTTAACTGCAAATATACTGAATTAAGGAGAAATGAGAATATCAACACATTACTTCCTTTGTGCTTTCTAGTTATTGGTCATGATCAACTTGATTTTATTGATGGCTATTATTTTACAACCAAATCCTGTTGTTTTCTGTTCAGTTCTTTGTTGTCTTGTACGTATTATCTTTACCTCATGTGGCACTTCCTGTAAACGGTCCAGTGCTCTAATGTGATCCAATGTGTCTATGGACGGTGACAGGCCTCCATGAAGGCAGAAAATCTGGAAGGAAAAGAAGAAACTTTCAGTACTTCACTCATGACCATCAGCCTCTGAATCCACTGCATGCTCTTACCATCTAATCAACACTTCCTCAACTAATAATGCTGTATGTGCTGTTCCACATTTTCAATCCTGCTCAGTCTCTGCACAAGCCATATTTATAGCTGTGAAACTAACCAACGTGTTTTCTCACCTGAGAGTCTACCAAGGCAGTGAGGGGGAGGTAATCGAACAGGTCTGTGAAGTACTTCCACACATTGGCGTTACCATATTTCCTGAGGCACTCGTCATAGAAGCCGTACACTTGTGTGATCTGTCTGCTCTCGTGGTTCCCCCTGAGGATTGTGATGCGCTCCCGGAAGCGTACCTGAAACATGATATGAGAGAGCAAAGCTGTGTCTTAATTTTTTTTTCCTAAAAAGCCCTATCAAATTTCAGTTTTGGAGCGAGCAAAGTGTGTGAGGACTTTTTAAAATTATTACTCACCTTAAGTGCTACTAGTAAAGTGACGGTTTCTACTGAGTAGTACCCTCTGTCCACGTAATCTCCCATAAACAAATAGTTTGTGTCTGGTGATTTCCCGCCGATCTTGAACAGCTCCATGAGGTCATGGAACTGGCCATGCACGTCACCGCACACTGTCACCGGACATCTCACCTCCTGGACGTTTGACTCCTTGGTCAGGATCTCTTTTGCCTGGAGAAAAAAAATACACACACATTTAACGGTGGTTCATGGATTGAAAAATGAAAAAACATCAGGTTAAGTGAGAAATACAAAAAGTGAAGGTCACACAAACAAACCCAAAGGAGCTCAAAACATCAGATAATTAGGTTATCAATAACTTGACATTTTACTTCCCCCCCAGTTTATGTAATGTGTACTGCTTCACTGTGTTATGCTCGTTCAAATGCCGGGAAAATCCATGTGATCCTGCTCCATAATCACATGCTCCACACACTGTAATTTTCTATCTCATTCTTTGTTCTCCATCTTTATTTTAGGAACGCACAATTTCCTGCCCACCTCTCTGCACAATTTCCACATCAGCCTCCAGTGGGGGCCTAACATTAAGATGCAACACAGCGATTACAACATAACCCCCAACATCGCTACCATAATCTCTCCAAGGAAATAAGCCCCTACCCTATATGAGTGTGTAAGCTCCATGTGTGTGTGTGCGCGCGTCACTAGTTTCCTGTAAGCCTGCCTTGCAGCACTTGGAAAGACAGCTCTGGTTGCACTGCAACATTTCCTAAAAATCAATTAGTCTGGTGTTCCAAAAGCCGAAGACAGAGTGGAGAACAGTGGCTGGCGTTTAATTTATTTATTTCTTTTGATAAAATGCTTGGTTTACTCTGATTATTACTTCAAGAGGACTCAGCTATATCTAGGAGGGCTGTGACTGCATAGTCAGCCACTACACCAAAAAGTAAATCTGAACATTAAAAAAAAAAAAAAAAAAAAGGCACTGTATGACTCAGTATGTGGCCTACAGCTAAACACTTGGTTACTGTTGTCTGCTGATTCAGTGCAAATGAGAGACAGTCACACACTGATGAAACACTCAAAATAAAACATGCAGAAGATTTTCTTGTGTTGGTCAGCTGACCTGATGCAGGACAAAAAAAGTTACTAGGCAGTATTTGGTTTCAATTGTTTGAGTAGTGACAGATTCCTCTTATTTTACGTACAGAGTTGTAAGCTTATGGGACTTTTAACTATATGGCTCCATTTCAAAAAGCGTGCAATTATAATTTATATATTCATAATCTCTAATAAGCAGGTGCCTAATGATAACGCACCCTCCTCCCAGTGCAGAACTAAAACAAAACTAAAAATAGGGGAAAGCTTTAAAAAGTACTAATACTAAATCTGGAGACCCACAAGAAGTCCTATTCCTGGAATCAGCCTTGCTTGGCAGGCTGGTCTGACTAAGGGGGTCGGTCAGCTGGATGAGCTCTTTTAAGAAGCTTGGGAACAGACAAAGCTCAGGCAAAGAGAGAGAAATGCCCTGAGCTGAATGACCACTAGACGTGCTGAGCTGCATGCGAGCAAAAAACAGCAACAAAGTGAGACAGGGAAATGGGGACAACGGGAGGAGGGGGGGTCAAGAATCACACCGACTTTTTTTGCTCCAGCCATTTTCAAGTGTTTACTGAGATGCGATTCTGCTGAAAAGGTCACTGTCCATCCGCAGTAGGCTTGAAAGCGGGGGTTGTTGTGTTCTGTGCGTTTCATAAGATTATTATCACATGATAAGACTCTCTGAAAGCAGCTGGTGATTTAGTTTGGGCGAGCGCATGCTTCCTTCCATCTAAATGCCAGCTGTTTTAATTGGTGGAATATCCCCCATCGTTTCCCACTGATCCCTTAGGAAAAAAATGTAACCAGGGTGAGAGAAAGAGAGAAATCACATTGACATGAGCGCTGAAGTTGGCCCGTCACATCAGCAGATGGGACAAAGAGAGAGACAGGCCCACAGGACAGGACTGCAGTGCTGCACAATGCTGACCTATATTACACACACACACACACACCCTCCACGTGCCCATACTACCATGTGGCAGGAGGCCTTTCAGCGACTGGCCTCCCGATGACAGATTGACCACAGCTTCGAACTCTAAAGAAATTGAGTCGCTAAGCCAGAAAGAATATTCTACATGCCTGCGTTAAAGTGGAACAGCAATATATTTTTCATCCGCCCCCCTCCTCCCTTCCTGACTACTTTGAGTGAGATGAGGGGAAATAAACAAATATGCATTTTAAGCGGGCCAGGTCAGTCTGTCTGTGATCCGTAAAATTCACTGTTCTAAACCTTCAACTTCCCACAATGAGTATAATTTAGGGAGAACTAAAATAAGCATCAACAGGCAAATACATGTGGCAAATAGAAAGAAAGGTTAAAAAAGAGCAAGATTTTTGTCAGCATCTTGCTGTTTTTGCTGCCATGAACACTATCATTGATCAAGCCAATCCTCCTGTTTCAAACAAATCTATATTACTTTAAGCAGAAACATAAAGACTCCTCTATATCTATTTTAAATTCATATCAGTGACCTCCCTGGAAAAACATACCAGACACTGGGTTTAAACAAAGGCAGAGCTACCCGATGAAAGACAATATACTTAAGTGCTATGTCTCCACCCCTTATTCATTAGGACACCCTCTAAAAGTTGCTTTGCCAGCTAATGACGAAGTATATGGCCTACAGCCCCGTAACCTTACACTGTATGAGTAATATGCTTCAATGACGCATCAGTGATCACCTCTGTGTCCATAACTGGCTCAACTGATAAATAACCTGTTTAATGTGCACTTTGGCCAGCACACTGACAACACATCCAGGTTTTTCTCGCCATATGCTGCACTTAGCTGATGATTTTATTTCTATCCAGTTTTTATTCTTTTATTTCCCTGCCTACTCGAGAGACTTGTCATCTTTTGTAGTTGACATAGTTGTAAATAAACCTTGTTGTTGTTGTAGTCAGTGGTCCCAGATCACCTGCACTTTATTTTGGAAAAAAAATCACATAAATAGCCTTTACGCAATTTCATTTTATGATCATGTCATGTCAAAACAATCCCACTGAAAACTAAACATAAATCGGGATTAAGCACTTTCAGATCAAAAATTTAATACAACTGGAGGCAATTGAGACTAATGCAATGTGACCTGCTACTTCTGGCATCAGTGAAACTTCTTCATAACTAACAACTTAAGCCTGGATTTAGCGCTAACTTCAAAACCCTAGTGTGCGGGGCAGGTCATGGCTCATACCGTGGATGCCAGTCCAGCAGTGAATGAAAAAGATGACGGCGGAGGTTACGTAAGCGCCTCGCCCCAATGTACTCTGTAGCAGGGGAGGGAACCTCGGCCCAGATTACAGCTATGCCCAAAACATCAGACGCCGCCACAGTCAACAAACTGCTTAGTCGAGTGCTGAGAACTGAAGTCAGCATTTTCCCCCAGCTGCCGCAATATAATCCCATTAAAGTGAGTTAAACGCGGCCAAAGGTTCTCCCGGAGACAACTTAGGGGCGAATTAAGCCTGTCGACTAGGCAAAACCTACGACCACAAAGGATGACCTCACTCCAAGATGTTTATGGTAGTTAAACGTTAAGCATCTTCCTGACAACAGCACTATAATCAGTGTGGAGATCAGCACCACAAGCAGCTAAAGGATGGCAGATTGTGAGTGTGTTGTCAGCTTTTCTACTATGGGTTTGTGAATTTTGCTGAGATGCCTTTAACAACCTTCCATCAGCATCAGACATTTTGACTCACGTGTGCTCATGAGGGTCACTGTATTACTACATGCTTTTTTTGACGACCATTTTTGCTGAATTCATGATATTACTATTACTATCCTGGGCTTTCTGTGTTTTCAGTATATCAGCTGTTGCAGGAAAACAAACCGCCCTTCTGACGTTTGAAGTTTTATTTGGCATCCTGACAAGCTGCATTAAACTTCTCTGAGCATAGATAAAGGTCATACTAAAAACCTCAGCATCACTATCTCCACATGATCAAATAATTACATCATTCTGTCATACTTCAGAACAGATATTTATGTTTGAGGATGACCTGAAGATGCTTTGACTAACATGAGACAAGAATGAATGAATTAGATCTATCTTGAATGGTTAGTAAACAGTGCCTGAAAAGGGTATCACATGAGCAGAGATAGAAACAACACAGCATTTGACCCTTAAAAGACAGAAACCGTGTGTGAATAGTTATGTAACTCTCAAAAGGTTTATTTTTGAATAGAGGAAGAGGGGAAAAAAAAGACAACAGGTCACGAGAAGGATATGTCTCTCTCTGAAGCACATGTTACGCATTTAATTAGATTTACTCTGTGTAACTGGCAAGGACATAAAACCGATTTCCAGTGAACAGAGCACTGTCTGCAGTCACTTCATCTCAACCTGTCAACTCGATTAAACGCTATTACCTGATCAAACAATGACATCACTATACGCAAACAAACAATATTTGCAAAACACGTCCACAGCATTGAGGGGGGTACTGCAGTGCTGAAAACTGGAAAAAAAAAAAAAATCTGCACCGATTCTAATAAACAGGATAAAGCTCATAGGTTTTCCCTTGTTCATGTGCTCTAGACACCAGACAGAAACTCTGGCATGTTCTGCCTTTACTGAGATAACTGGAAAGCAGAAATGAAAAGGCTGTGGACAAGACTGCACAGCACATCTCATTCCTCCACACCCCCATACATCCCAAAACAGAGACAGCCGCTCTCTGAGTCACAATGAACAGTGTTATCCTGAGTCACACACTCTGATCCCCTTAGCAACAAAGGCTTTGATAGTGTTAGTGATGCAACTCACAATCAATCATATCCCCTGCTATTTTTAAATCAGGGAGGATGTTGTGTAGGTACATTTGCCCAAATGTTATTAACAACATTCACAGGGGGACGGATGGAGAAACGCAGGTAAGACGGTGGTTTGGAGCAGCTGGGCTCATATGAGCTGTGATATAATGATATAGCCTGGGGGTGCAGCTTTCCTTTTTCCTCTCAGCTACTTTTATGGCATCTCTGCTGCATTATGGAGGAAGCAGCAGAGAGCAAGAGAAAAAAGAAGCACAACATCATTTGTGTAGCTTGTTGATTGTGCTCATTATTCATCATAGTAATAACTAATTACTGCTCACAGGGCCCACTGGTCAATCTCCTTTCCTTAATTGTCTAAGACAGATGCATGTAGAGCCAAATACACAACCACAGCTTTGCTAGTTTAACTTTTTGAGCAGACACAAGATTGCCAAAACACTGACCACCCTGCCCCATGGAGAGGGTCCATGTCCCATTTTGGGATCTTTAACAGCAGTTTAAAAAAAAAAACAGGCCTAAACAATGCATTTAAAACCACTAACACTGACAGCATCAGAACTGAGAGGAAAAAAGAAAACAAATGCTGGGATTAACGAGCCGCTTGAGAATAGCATGCCCTTAACCTTCAGTGAAAAGCACTCCAAACATGGTAGTGGGTCTAGTTTTTGTGTCCTTTTGAGAGCTGGGAGGGATATAGCTGCACTATAGAGCGAAAAGCCGATCTGGCAAATGCCGATTATAAAAAGAAACATCTGTCCAAATTCAGCCTGTTATCAGAGGTCAAACTTAACAGCAAATGTGATTAAGAAAGCCAGGATACCAGCGAACCACTATAAGACTGATGATGGTTTTGTTGTTAGTCAGGACTTCTAACCCTGACATCCAACAATCAGACAGACAGAGGTGTCAGTTTCTCCAGCAGTGGAGAAATAGCCCATGACACAAGGCAGCAACAATGTATAGTGCACTTTCGGAACGGGGTGTCAGACATTCTAGAAAACATAAATCTTCATTAGATAAAATGATTGGATCATCATCTATAGCTTGAAGTCAGCAAGTGGTCTGAGCAGAAAGGATTTCCAGAAAGACTGGGGTTAAGCTGCAGCTCAGACCAGAGAAGTCTGCATTATCAGTTGGCCACTTTCCAGCCAAAGGAGGAGCAGAGGAAAAAATACCATGTTTACTGAAAATACTGTACATGTTTTGCATTAGGTTTGTATTTTTCATGAATTGCAGTAAGTGTGACAATTAGAGAAGATGAAGTTCCACCATTCAGGCCACAATGTGCTAAAAACAACCCTGTGCCCACACTAATAATTGTGTCAGAGGGAAAGTCCATCAAATAAGTTGCACTGAATGACCATTCAGTGGTCTTCTTTGCTTTCGGTCTCAAAGTAATTTGCTCGCATTTGTCTCAGTGTTTTCCAGATTAAGTGACATGAGAAACAATGAACAAATGTCCTGAGATATGGGGAAGTGAACAGAAATAAGAGCACAAGTTTGATAAGGGCTCAGAAGTGTGACCACTTGTTGTGTTACCACTCACATGATGTATCTTTGACCAATGATGTCATGTTTAAGTTTGAAAATTGACTACTTTATTGCCTGTAAACAGGTCAGCATCACTGCTTATTGGCTTCAGGGGTAAATGAGAAGCTAGATGAAGGGCAAGGGTCAGAGGTTAACTGCAACTTTCTTGACTACCTGTGAGAAATGCAGAGTTATCATACATAACATACATGAATGGTGATAAGCCAGCTTTATCTCAGTTCACCCATTTTTTTAACTGTACAGTAAAAGTTTACCCGCCTTTCCATGGCTTCAATTTGTTTCACATTACATAAGGACATAATCTCTTAGAACAAAACATTACTTTTGTAAGAATATTTTCCTGCAAGTGTTTCTTTGATGGCAGCATCCACCTACCTTTTTCTTTTTCTATCACAGTACCTGCTTATAAAAAGACATGAGACATAATGTACAGTAATAAGTAAGCAGTCAGTTACACTACACTTATAGCACAGTTTCAGTGCTACATCTAGCTGAAAGAGATGCTACAGGTCACAGTGACAGTCTGAATGAGGAGGGCTGTTAATGTGGTATGTGACTTGAATTCTCAGTATGGCTGACCCTGTCTGCCTGGTAAGCCCTCTGTAACCGACAACATGTGCCTGTAATTCAGAATTTCCAGACATTTCTGTCGGACAACGGTTCAAACGTCCTATTAAAAGAAGAAGCTAACCGCTCATAATGATTGTCAAATATACGCAGAGCGCAGTGAAATGTACACTATAGACGCCATTTTAAGAATGTCTGGAAGGCGGCGGTAAGGAGAGAGAAGACGTTGACAGTTACTTGGGGTTGGGGAGGGGGGGGGGTGAATTTTAAAAATATGTATATCTCACCTTTTCACAAAGTGTTTTCACTTGTCCCTCCGACAGCTGCTTGCACTCGTTGAGCTGCTCGATCCACTGATCAAGTTCTTTCGTAAACGCCTTTTCGTCCATTTCTGTGTGTTTTCGGGGTCGCTGCAGTTTTCTCTGCCCAAACGTTGGCGAACTTCGGTTAGGAGACGACTCCCTCGCAGGTTTTTGTCTTTTCCGGAGCTCACAAAACGGCCGCAAAAGGTGCTGATTGCTCTCTTGTTAGAAGACGCATGTACCTCTGGCTGCCAGATCACTATGATTTGACTGAATTGAAACTGAAGAGAGGGAGGGAAAGACGTCAGTTGGGTGATCCACCCTGGGATTGAGCCTGCCTTGAACTACTCCGCAATAAAACACCGCACTTCCGGTTCTGACCTTCTAAATAAAATACTTCTACTGACCAACACCTGCCAAGTGTGACTCAAGGCCCAAAACTAATGGCCATGTTCGAAGATACATTAAATATTCTGCTTTGAATTGACTGATACTTTGTGTCTGATATCGGTTGTTATCTTTTCAGATACTGAACTTTGCCTTTAGGCGATGTTCAGGCAATGCTGCACTATCTATCAAGAATATGTTTTCTCTTAGCTTTCCTATCAATTCTAACTGGTTTATTTAAACACCTAAATTCTTAGACTTAAACAGACTTTATTGATCCCTTTGGGATGACTCCCTCGGGGAAATTACGTAATTCTTGCGATATAAGATGCCTTTTGGACCAGGATCTGCTTCCAAACTACTAAAATTTCTAAAATTATGCTCAAACTCAGAAGCACAAGATAATCATTATCTTGTCTACTGATCACATTATTTATAAACCTGAAACTAACACATGGTTGCTTTAACACATACAACCCCTTAAATACCTTGGGTATGACATCAGTTTCCTCAGAGGTTCTGGTCTATCAAGGAGTACAGGCTTGAGAAATTGGAGACATTTGCTTGTTTTTTCTCTTTCTTTTTAGCCTAAAAATATTTGTGTATGCCTGATTGTTGATCATTTAGATGACCTTGGATGTTTTAGATTTTTAAAACATTTGCAAAATAATTTTCTCAGTGTATGAAATGAGAAAATAACCTATATAACCTACACTGAAATAATACACATCAGTCTTCACTGTCTGTTTAAAGGGCAAGTAAAAAAAACTGTTGTACACCTGAAACAGACTTTTCATGCAGCCAAAGTAGATTAGGAGTTTTTGTGACATAGTTTACCGCCCTCACATCCGGTTTCACTCTGGTTGATTGTGTCCAGCTTGACAAAGCAGCACAGCGCCGCCCGACACAAATGGCAACGGGAAACAGATGACGGCAACTTTGTCATTGGTTCATTCTGCTGCTTCCTCTGCAGTTTTATTGGCTCATCGTTTAATAGAGAAGTTACCAATACAAGCCAGAGAGAATACATCATCGCTCCCTGGAAGCATGTTGTGAATTTTATGGTGTGGCCATGATGTCACTGTTTTACATGAAGCCCACAGTAAGTAAACAAAACCTGATACCCTGCGTACATAGGGTTCACTTTATTATTATTATACATATACGTTATTCTATCGCTACCCAACATAGTTTTATTTAGATTTCAGTGTTATTTCTTGAATGGTATTTTTCATAATGATTTAATTAATTATTAATTGGCCCCTTTCAGATAGCCTATAGTCCCAAAGCCCAGTGATATTTACTCCTCGGTCAATAGAAATCATAGTTAAAACTCAGTAAAAAGGCCAAAATCAGCTGTTGATCTTACTAACAAGTGTTGTCTGTTTATACAAAGCCTGACACAGTCTTTTCCTCTGTGCTACAGACTTCCATTGATGTCCAAAAAACTATTTAAAACACTTCAGGGAGCCACATCATTGCACAGGGTGGCATGTTTCTTTATTATGATCAACGTGAGCACTGAGTACACTCTCCCTGCAGCTGTAAATATTCACTTGCACACAAAATCCTCAGAATCCTTTCTGAAAAGACCAAACAAACTGAAAGTATCAAACAGTCCCTGAGGGCTGACAGCAACAGACAGGCTGGGGAATTATCGAGAGTCGTGCTGTTGGGTTTGGTCTTTTTGTGGTATTTGTGGAAACAAAAATATAGAGTCACACCAGCCTCATCTTTTAACCTCGATAAATCATCTCTGCATTACATCAAAGCTTTTTGGTTTGAAATGTCTGAATGTAGCAGCAAACTTTCAGAGCTATTTTTACACATCTGCAAATGTCTCATTTGATTTCCTTTTTTGACAATGATCCCTCATCAGCCAAAAGCAGACTCATTTTGACCATTTGTTGGAGGACAGTCAGTGTATGGATCGTTATCAGATATTAAACAGAGCTTTGGATAAGATGTAAAACTCCCTTTTCTCAGCAGTTTGTCTTCATGTTTCCAGTGTAAGAGATTAATTCCAGCCTCAGACTGTGAACGATACTGGTACAATCATTTCCTTTTGTCTCAGCTTCTTCATGCCAACATGTCTGAAGCTGCAAAGGGAGTAACACAGGTACAGTGTGTTCTCTGAAGAGGATGTTTTGCTCCTTACCTCAGCACGCTGTGGTCTAAATATGCCTGTGCCCTGCCCCTACAAGTTTCCATTACATTTAATTGGGAATGATTCTCAAGTGAATAACTTGCACTGAGTATTACTGCAGGATAGCACAAGTTTAATTAATATGTATGAACATTAATAACTATCCTCATAACCCACAAAATCACAGAACAGGGACGCAAATCTGTAACATAATCCAAAACTGTAGTCAATTTCCTTTGCAAAATTTACTGCAATTTACAGATGAAAGATTGCTGCCATTGTGAAGACTTTCCAAACATACTGTAGATTATATGTAGCATGTTCCTCTTTTAAAGGAATAGTTTGACATTTTGGGAAATATGCTGATCAGCTTTAATATGTTAATATGTGGAATCAAATGAGAAGACTGAGGCCAACAGCTGGTTTGCATTATAGCTGGAAACAGGTGTAATCAGCTAGCCTAGCCGAGGACAGCGACTTCAAGACCCCAGGAAATCACTGCACCTGGCCAAGAAATAACTCCTCATAAAACCACAAACTGCCTTTTTATTTACTCTTTGTTTTTAGCATTAAACTAACGAGATATAACATGTTAATCAGTGAGCTTCTGTTATTTCCACTCTTTTGCTGTAGCTTTGTATTCAACAGACATGAGAGTGGTATTGATCTTTGCATCTGATTCTTGGCAAGAAGATAAACAAGCATTGTTCCCAAAATCTCAAACATCACTTTGGTGATTTCCCTCAAAAAATCCATCAGCATCTGCTGTAATGCAAAAACCTGTTCACATTTTCACAATCTCAAGCCAAACATCTTTTATTTTTATAATAGAGCTGCGGGACTTCTGCTCTGACAGGCCACTCTTAATACAGCTTAACCTGACTCTTTGTGTTAGTAACAGCCATAACTCAATGGGAGGTGCCAGTGCCAGAGACTTGTCAGGGATGCTGTAGGTAAGAAGAGGCTGACAGACGCCATAGGTGTCGCTTTAAATTGAATAACAATACGCCACCTGGGAAAGTTAAGAATACATCAGTGTGACTTTGGTTTCTTCACTGTATGTGTGCTTCTGTGTGACCCTGTGTATGTGTGTGTGAGAGGCTGACACAAACCCAGCTACAGTACATTTCCAGGTCCATTTATCCCACTGTTTAAAATGCAAGCCTCAGTCTCCACCGCCACCAAAAAAAACCCCAAAAAAACCTGATACCGTGCATCAAACAAAAGCAGCGATCAAAGCCTGAACCTGCTCTTCCTTTCAGGCCGCTGTTGCTGATGCACAGAGGCACGCACAAGTATCACGTTAATTAATAATCATCGTATCTTAAATTAAAACTGTTAGCTCCCTTTGTAAACATGATGAAACGCGAGGCAAGATGAAAGAGGGTGACAAATGGCGGAGGCAGTGCTCAGTATGCTCAAATTAAACCAGGAGGTGGAGAGGTCCTTTTGTTATCATGTTCCACTACTGGAGCACAACCTAAGACAGACAGGTTACTTTTAAAGTGTAGAGAATCCTGTTTCCTTACAGAAATGTGCTCTTATCATCATTTACAGCCATCAAGCATTAGGTCGAAAATGGGGTGTTATGCCTCTGAAATCAAAGTGAAAGCATTGTTCATTTTAGAATCATTCTTTTTTTTCTTCCTGCAGGATGTCTCAGAGGGGACATGTGCATGTATGCTATAATGACGCATCTGTCAATAAGTTCTTTATTAAAAAACAGATTGAAATGCACTGGGTAGAACCACATGTTGCTGCTGCTGCTGCTCTACTGTGGCTTTTGTTTTTGTGTTCCTGATTGAGCCTCTTCTGCAACAACAAACCATCTAATCATCCACATTTTCGAGAGCACTCTCCTCATGATTGAAAATTTCTGTTTGCGGGTTCACAGTGAAAACAGGCAACCATTTTCTGCTTTGCACAGACTTGAAACAAAAGGGATCAGCTACAACCTTGAAATAATAATTTTAAAAAAATCCTAACCAGTATCTTCCTCTGGATCATGATAAGTAGTTTCAGACTTAAATTTCATTTCATTCTGTTGAGTATCTGCGTCTTTAGTCATGTTTGTGTTCTTTTTTATTTTCATCTGAACCATGCTGTTTTCCACATTACGCTCTGCAACCTTCTGACTCATGATAAGCCTCTACTTCATCAAGTTTCAAGTCTGTTAAACCGTGATCCTGTAGCCTATTTTAGATCATGATAAGCATTCTCTGGATCGTAGTTTTCCACATTAACATTTCATCGATCACTTTGGAAACAAACAGGGCTGTCTGATTGTTGTAGCCCTGGCTTCCCCCGGCCAGAGGACTGGGCACTCGTCCAACCTGGCACACCCCAGCAGTTCATTCACCCTACTCATGTGACCACCCTGCCTTTAGTTTATCTCTTTGTAAAGTTTTCAGCCAAAACCCTGTTATATATCTGCATATTTATCTTACCTTGTATTGTAGTTTACTCATTTAAAACCCTAGTTATGTGTCTTTTTTTTTTTTTTTTACTTTGCTTCATGTTTCTTTTATATCCTGTCTTGATGCCTTTTGTGTCTTATGCACAACACTTTGAGATGTTGTTGAAAGAAACTATAGAATGCCTTGCAGGGAAAGTAGTAATAAAATAAGGTGCTGCAAACTTTCTCCTGAGAGAAAATTTCTTTTGTCTCTCTGGAATCTGAATTTGATTTGAAGATGCACTGGGAATTTTTTTTAATATTATTCCCTATGTATAATAAAAGTGTATGTGATACTTTTTTCCTTTCTTTTCCTTTACTTCTCATTTGTGCCCCAGGTTATGCAGAACTGTGCCTGTGATATCATTAATTTAAGCCTACACAACAAAATGACATCTATCACTTTGCAAAACATGAACAAAACTGAATCATAGGAAAAGCTTTCATCCAACCGCATGAATGTCTCCAGTGATGACAGAGTGTCCCACAAGGCTGTCTCTAGATATAGAAGTGATGACACGTTGACCATCAGTGCATAAAGAGGTAATAGACAAAGGCAGGAAAAACAATATAATAGCTTAATCCAAAGTAACACAACTCTCAGCTGTGCTGTGGCAGAACGGAGCCACCGTGAGCTCCAGCACGCCATCCAGGATACACCAGGATATATGATTCTTTTATCCACACCAATCAAATGGCTCCAATTTATCAGCAGGCCTTAGTCTCTGTTGTTGTGCCTGTTCGGTTGTAAAAGCTATTCGGGTACCTGCTGCTGCTGATCAACATCTAAATTTAAATTCTCTGTGTGTGCCAAGGAGGTTTGGATAAAAGCCCTTTTAATTCCAAGCGAACAGATGCAGACTGCATGTTTGATGCCGATGCCAAGCTATCGGGATAAAATGGCTGGAGCCTCATGTAAACAACACTATCAGAGATATGGTTTTGCCTGTGATGCGGCAGAGGAAAAAGAACATGATAAATGGGTTGTTTTGGAAAGTTGGATGATGACACTGTTTGTGATATCAGGGGAGGTACTCAAAAGCTTGTGCCCCCCCCCCCACCCCCCCCCAAAAAAGTGGCTGTCTAACAATAGGTTATCAGTTACACATAACATTACATCAGCGGTGCATTAAGTCATGTGATGACTACCCTCTGCATAACCTTCAGAAGCTCCAAATAAAGAAAAGGAGACAGACTGACTGACTGCAAGAGACAGACACTGAACACATTAACAGAGAAGAAGTTGATTGCTGATGCAGCCACATGAAAAACATAAACCAACACAGAGAAGGCACAAGAAATAGTATGAGACAAAGAAACGAGGTACGTAATAAACCTTTTTATTATTTTGGAATCTTATTTTCACTCTGTTTAGTTTCCTTGTTATTACAGATGTTTGCTTTTTCAGTTTTCATCAATCTGTCTTGCTTTGTTTGTCTTTTGGTAGGGATCTTTTTAGTATTTCAGACTAAATATAGTGGTATGGATATTTGAAAAAAAGAAAGAAAGAAAAAGCAGATGAAGCAACAACCTCTACCTCTTTCTCTTTCCACCAATTAGCATCCAGTATTGTGTCTCCAGGATACCTGAAACCATGACAACAGCAGGTTACCCTTCCCAGATGAGATCTGGAGCTCCATCTGCTGCTGACAAAGAGGAAGTCCAGGCTGTTTATTCTCTGTCATGCTGAGAACAGACTTTGGAAAATGAAAGCAAGAACCCTTTTGTTAACCAGGCAGTTATACGCCATTACAGTCCAGAAAACATGAGTAGTAGCAGAAAGCTTGGATGCCTTTATTCAATGAAAGAAAAATAAAAGATTTGACTGAAGTATTACAGTATGCAAACTTTAGTGACTCTTGGTCCTCTTATTGGCTTTTCTGGAGCTTTCAACAGGATCTCGTTGTCTTCATCAACACATGGAGCTTGTTATAGCTGGTTCAGTCGTCATATGACCAAAGTATTGAACATTAAGTGACAATAGGTGACTGTATATTTGGTCAAGATCATACACAATCCCTGTCTCTTTTAAAGAAGATGAAGACCATTACATGCTGTTGAAAGTTCTGGGAAAAGGTAGTGAATTGACCTTGATTATTTTGTTAAACTACCATTTCTACAGTCGAGAACAAACTCTCATGCTCAGGAGCTGGCTAGTTAGAATTTGTAGTCAATTTTGAATCAGATCTAAAACCCCGGCCACTGAGTTAAATTTGTGAAAGCACAAATTCAGTATATTAATTAAAAGAAGAAGAAGAAGAAGAAGACAGATGCCCCTGAGCTAAGTGCTCTCTCTCAGCCTGTATCAACATTAAATGAGTTTTGAATAATTTCTGCTTAAGAAGTGCTGGGTTCAAAATATATTGCCTGATGTAATGTTTGCATATATTGCATATTTCAGCTACCTTTGTCTTCTGGCCTTTGTGTGCTTTTGGAGATTTCAGCACATCAGAAACTGTAATAAATATTTTCTGTTTTGCACAAACGGTGCTTTCAACATTTTTTTTTTCATTTTTTTTTTCATGAAGATTATGTATCTTCAAAATTGTCTCATTCTGTCCTGTTTTCTCCAGCTTTGTTTTGTTTTGTGTTGTTTTATTAGTCCCACTTCATAACCGAATGGTCTGTGCCATTTGACAAGAAAATGAAAGTCTGACAAACAAACCTGAGACCAGTAATCTAAATGTTGTAAGATGAGGAGAACCCAAAGCCTATATGGCCAGTGTGACTCTGGACACTGACAGAGGGCAATAAAGGAGTAACCTGCATAGTTTGTATTTGTGGTTTGGTGCCAAGACAACGTACATTATGTACTTGTTTATGGGTGTATTAACATGTAGTAATAGATCTGTCACCACCCAGGGTTGGGTTCAACTCCATTGTTATTCATGCCTCACATACATACCATATAAACGTATTGCTACAAAATGCCCGGTTGTTGCGTCAGTAATGAATAATGAATTGCAACTCTTAGTAATGGTAGATTTCTATTAGGTTTTGTGCCTCTTCAAAGTTTCACAGTTCCCCTAACTGTAGAGACTGTGAGAGGCTTTCATAACAGCATTGATATGAGCAGTAATATTATAAATTTTGTTTCAGTTATCATTCTGCACTACATTTGTATTTGTTCTACTCGAGACCATATATATATGTATAGAAATAGGACATTGTGTCCAGAAAATGCTATTGCACAAACAAAATGGGAGATTTTGGAGGGATATTTTATAGTACTCCTCTTCATAGTGCTGCCCTCTTATCCATCAAGTCCTCAAAGGACAAGCTAACCAAAGTCATGAGAGTTTTGTTTTTGTTTTTTTCATTATTATTATTATTTTTTAAAATCTTATTCTGGTTGAAAATAGTTGCATGAAAAATGTTGATGATTACGTTCTTTATCTCAATCTCATTGTGGTGCTTGAGGAAAGGTCAGGTGATCACTAAAGTCAGTGATCAGTGAAACGCAGGTGCCCTTCACAGATCCTAAAATCTGACTGAGGTGCTCCAACAGGCCGCAGGCTCAACCGACTGCCCCATCATTTGTCCAGTCAGCTGTGTCATTTAATTACCGGCATCGACCATGTAGATGTAATGAGACATCACCTGTCTCTAATGAGACAATTAGCTTGTACCGTCTTAAAACTTCGCTCCTCATCAGTGCTGATGGCAGCTGCACACGTTGATGTCTCCTGCCCCGCCCCAGCACTCAGGCTGGAGTCTTCAAGCCGCCGCCAGCAGGTTTCTGTGGACACTAATGGGTCATTAGAGTGAGACTGATGAGAGAGGTAAAAAGGCCTGAGTGACCTCCGCATCCACAGCCAATATGAATGCTGAAAGAAATGTTAATATTTCTAGACTGAAGACTGCATCTGTTGAGTTTCTGACTAAATTAGTTTAATTTTTAGTTGAAAGTTACTCACCATTAAACAGTGTATTCATAAGGTCTCTAAAGCAGCTCTTTGGCCAAATAAAGATAATTTACACAGTTATACCTTGTAATAACCTTCCTCCAAATACATATATCATTTCATACATGGTATTAATATGATGAGAGGGAGAGATAAAAAGAAACACCACAGTCTCTCTCTCAGTATCTCAGTGATTTCTCTGCCCTTTCTATTAAAAGCACCTGAGCTCAGCAGTGATACTCTCCTCCTGCCTATTTTAGCTGGATCCAGGCCTTTGTCCAGCCTCTGACAGACGGACATGGGGTCACATTTTTCTGCAGCCAGGCAGAGAATTGCAAAACAAACTATGATCACCTCAAGAATAGTAAGCCTTAAAATGATGATTAAAACCCTGATGGATTAAAATCAACTTCTCAGTCCTCACCAGTCATCCCAAATAAACATCTTTTCACTTTTTTTTTAAACTAGTGGTAAAATTCCATAGCATACCCAGATACCAACACATGGGGTACAGTAAATGTGTTTTGCATTACATAAAGAAACGAAATGCTTTTCATTCCTCACTCTTGGGGGAGCTAGAAAAGACTCATGCTCCAGCCAGGCCCTTTTGTCTATGTGTGACCTACATTCACACAGTACTGAAATGCTAACAGGGTTGTGTGTCTATTGATAGCTGCATTCTGCACTCGCTCTGGGAAATGGTCAAGAGAATGATTAAGCTGTATAGATTAGATTGCGAGTTACATTTGCTGGAGCTTTGGGTGGAATTTCACTAAAGCCCTGCAGTGAGACTGACGCTCTATTGATCTGTGCCATGTGTTCTTGATCTTTAGCCATTTCTGTAACAATTTCTACTATTTTAAAAGTCTGACAAAGAAGTTAATAAAGTTATGTAACTTTACCGGATACTTTACATGCCTATTGCAGTGTGATTACTGCCAATGAGCCCATAAAACAGTGCATAATCAAGCATCATTCCATAAAGTTACACTCCACCTTTTCTCTGCTTTGGGTTATATCCTATTCATAGTAATGTAAGTGCCAAAATCATGACAGAACACATTAATCAATTGTCAAAATAGCTTGTGATTATTTGTTCTGAAGATCAATTAATCAGCTCTAGAACACGTTTATTATGCATGCATAACTTAACATAATCTGCAAATGTACTAAGACCTCCAATATTGCCAGTAAAATTAGAATATGCGGTGTGTGATAACTGATTTATGAAAGTGAATTTAACCCAAAAGCCATAATAAATAACAAGGGATGAGAAAAGCTGTTGACGGGAAATTAAGTATAAAAAAAAAAGGAAGAAAATGGTCAAACAGGAAAGAAAATAATTACAGGAAGATGTCATAGGAAGGGTCGATAGAAACACATCACACAAAACCATCTAATAATTCTGATGCAACAACAACAAAAACAAGAACACCACCAAGCAATTAAAATAAGACAGCATTGGCAGGCAAATATTTTTCCTTTGTTTTTCCCTGACTGCAGGAATAATTGCACTAACAGAGTGTTGTGTTTACACAATTGGTGCCTGTTGAATTTGCAAGTATTGTTCTAATCATAGAGAACTGTGCGAGCATGAAAGCAAGCGTTAGTGTTATCTCATGTTGTTGGTAATTTTCATGGGCCACTGCTCTACACACACACACAAACATATCTGCAAGTATAATAGAGAGAAAGGCATGAAAACATTTGACTCTCAGAACGCTTCAAGAGTAGTATTCTCTTTTATGTTTTGCATAATGTGATTAACTGTTATAATAAATTCCACTGAGTATTTGTATTTTATTCTTTTCTATTCAAACATCCACTCTCTCTCTCTATCTCTCTCTCGCTCTCTCTCTCTCACACACACACAAAAGTTATATCAATCTGACACTTTATTTTGGAATTTCACTTCTCTACAAACTTCCCTGTCTTTGTCTTTTGCTGTATTAACCTCCAGAGAGCTTGATGCATTTAGCTGTAGGCTATGTGTGCAAATAGAAAGAGCAGTGCAGTGACAGGAGTGAGAGATTTTCAAGCAGAAAAAAACTTCAAATCTGCCACTTTACCATTTTAGTTAGTCAAGCTTGTAAAACACTGTATAATCAGATCTTAAAATTTGCAGTGCAACATCAACCGGTGAAGCCACAGTACCTGATTTAAAAATCAGTCCATATTTTCTCTGACTTGATGGTAATCACTTTATAGGCAGGACCACACAGGAAGAGTGCATTAGCTACAGATGGATTATGTAGATTTAAGGTAAGCCACTTACTGCTGAGTAGATTATTAGACTGATGCACATTAATTTTTTTTTCACTTGTCATCTGCCCAGAAGTCTTAGTGGGGTGATTGTATTAGGTGGATGACAAGCTGCATCCTCTTTAACAGATAGACTTTTGTCTACCCACATCATAAGATGGATGATATGAATCATATTGTTAGGCTGTCTAATTAAAACATATTGCACAACTCCTCTTGTCTACACCATGCTTTTTTCACCTCACCAAATGTCTGCAGCCATCTTCCTTTCATCTGGGCATGTTAGCAGAAAACAGAAGGCAAAACAGGGCACAAAGGCAGGATTCTGTGAGGTGAATCAAGCATGGTGTGGTTTTAATCTTGTTGGACTTGCACTGAAGCTAATACTGGCCTGCGCCTCACTGTGTGTGCATTCTTGAAATCAGAAAATGAATTATACTGTTGCCATGACAACAGACAAAGTTGAAAATTGTTATATACAGTATGTATATGCTATAAATAAATTTATATGTATGATAAATGCAATCTACAGTAAGTCATGGGGGTCCACAGACACCTTTGATAAGCGATTACAACAGACATGAAAATTATGCTGGTCTTTATAAACTCTATCTAGTATCACAGGCACTCTAGATGTCACCATAGAAATTATATGGGTGGTACCACAGGCATGGATGTAAGGGCATATGGGCCACAATTGGTCAGGGGGGCCAAATGGTCAGGTGGCCCCTAAAGCCAGAGCCTTGGATTGAAATGACTGCTGCAGTGTTTGTCTCTGGAAAAATCAAAGGAGTCAGGCAAAAGCAGGAATGTCCTGATCACATTTTTTTTTGCCCCTGACCCTGTTCTAAGTCTGTCATTATTGAGTTTATATGATTTAGCACTTGCATGGAAGCTCTGCAGTAAGTTATATAACCTGCATCACTGGTTTTCTTTGATAGTTTCCTATAATATTTAGTATAATGTCCCATAATATATAGACTTGCCGTGGCAGGAAGCTCTTGGGAAGGGTTTAGACTCGAGCCTCTAGCACCATCTCCAGCATGAACAAAATACTTGGTCTAAGTGCAAGTGTGATTTTCAACAAGCAGCAGAGGCCATGGGCACCTTTGTCTTAAAATCGTTCCATGGCTGTAGAAGATGCAAAAATGTACCATTAAAGCATCATGAGATTACAGATACACTGCAGGGATTTTACAGTAATACTTCCTGCATGATATTAAAAAGAAAAATACTTTGATACAAGTATCACAGAAACGATATGGACTTGTGTGTTTATTCTAGGATATTACATAATGTGTTTAGAGGTAAAAAATATTATTATGACTGGAACATGTTTAAAATACCTGCATTGGATGATGACAGACTGCTGATTACCTTGGGTGACAGCATGTGAAAACAGTATAATTTCAGATATTGTCCTGGATAAACCACGTCAGATGTCTTTCAGATCTTATAAAGCCAGAAAAATATTTGGCTTTCATTTAGGAGGCGTTATAATCAACATTTTTACATCAGCATCGTTTCTGACATAGAAGGGGTTGTACCTCTGCTGGCCAGCACTGTAAGCAACCGACGTCACCATAAATAGCTAGCTAGCCAGTTGTTTTGAGAGAAGAAGAAAAGGGCTACAAGCGGAAGAAACACCGTATTTGGTTTCGGATAGCATTCGGTTTATGATCCTGGGTTTCTTTTTTTTTTATTTTAAACACATTTTGAATAATGTCGACCCCGGCGAGGAGACGGCTTATGAGAGATTTTAAAAGGTACCGCAACGTTTTTGGCAGTCATCCCTTGTGTTTGAGTGAAGCTAACAGCGTTAGCCGATGGAGCTGTCGGCAACTAGCTTAGCTTAGCGTTAGCTGTTGGTTTGCAAAGAATATTGTATATAAAGCTAGACTGGGGCCAATGTGGCATTAACTTGTTAATTTACACGGTTTGTCTCGGCATCTGGTGTGTGTATGATTGACAAAGTCACTGTTGGATATTTACGGTGTTATATGACCATATCCGAAGAAGGCAGTTTGGCTTCATGCGGTGTTTTATACCCAGGGGACAACGTTAGTCTTGTTATCTTTTTTAATTTACCTAATCAGTTTGTCTTCTCTGTTGAGGCAGCTTCGGCTCGCTGAGGTTACCTGAGGTGGACGAAACGTGGCTATACAAAGACGTGAACAATTCAGCAAGCCCTTTGTCTTGGCTTAACTGGCTCTGATCAGAATTTAAATAAAAAGGATTTGCCTTAAATGCTCAGCGCAGTCTGCAAAGCTATACGTTTTGGTTTTTCTGGTTTAAAGGCAGCAACATTCAACCAGCCAGATAACATTTTGGTTTCAGTCAACCCCTAGGCAACAACGTGGCTTGCAGGTGTTGCACAACTCGTAGTGTGTAGTCTTGGGGAGCTGCATCTCATTAAGTACGGCTAGATGTGTGCCTGCCATCTCTTCCCATTATTTTTCAAGTAAGTACTAGTGTAGATAAACAGGTTATGCATTACCCTCATGTAAATGATCTCATCAAACTCCTGCTGTGAAGACAAGAAGAATATGTTTTGGTTTCCTGGGAGAACCACACCTGGCAAGGGGCTGCTTGTAGTACCTGCTATCCCCAATCTGTTTCCTTGCTCCATATGGCACCCCACAGTAGGTGTGTGTGTGTGTGTGTGTGTGTGTGTGTGCGCGCGTGTGTAATTCACACACACCTGTCAATGGAAAAAAGATGCTAAGCTATTCTTCTAAGAACAGCCGTTGAACCAGGGTGGATAAGGTGTCACTGTAACTCTACTCTGCTGTGGCAGTCCCCAGGTGGTAAACTGTAACACACTGAGGCAAGGAAAACACAATGGCACATTCCTGGATCAGGCTGTGTGTCCACCCCAAGGCTGACTGATTGAACTCAGCCCTGTGTGATATTGCCTAACATGTCTTGTTTGATCTGTATGTCATCTGTATGTGTCTCGAAACTGATCTGTGTCATTGAACTGCGACACTTGTATGATGTTGTGGCTCAGTACTTTGGATAAAATGACACTTTGGTGTTGAAACCTTTCTTTTCCAGCTCATTTGTATGAACAATACTAAAACTATTGTCCGTTTTTGGTAAAGAATTTTCACAGATTATACTTAGTAAAGCATGACTTTCATTTCTCCAAATGTATTTTTAGAAATACTTTGATGTTGTGAAACCAGTAACCATCACCTTTCACTTTACTACCTTCACTTTCTTTTTATTCAGCCTGTGAGGATTCAGCTTTATAATAGTTTGCAGTAGTCTGTGAGCTAGTCTGGCTGTGGTTTATAATGAGAAATTAGAGCAACATTCTCTTAATCTTAGACCTGCCGTAGCACAGTTGAAGGATGAGTGTTTCTCTGTAATCTGTAATCACAGTTGTTTGATCTTTTCTTCAGTAATTAATTGTTCAGTCTATAGAACATCAGGAATTTGAGAAAAAAATGTCTATCCCAGTTTCCAGAGTCCAAGGTGATGTCTTCAAATATCTGCTTTTGTCTGACTAACTGTCCAAAACCCAAAGAGATTAATTTCACAAGGATATAAAATGGAGAAACACAGCAAAGCCTTGCATGTCAGAAGTTGCATCCAGGGAATGGCTGGTGTTTGTTTTATATATATATATATATATATATATATATCAGGTTTACATGATAATCAAATATCAAAATACTTGCCAATTTATTTTCTATTTATCAATACAAAACCATCACACAGTCTCTCCCCTGAACCTCAAGACTGCTGCTCACTACTTCCCCTAATCTGCTAACTGCAGACTGGTCAGTAATCCTTAGTACCAAAGTAAAATACAGTAACTATCAGTCTGTGTAGTAGGGAAGTTGAGTGGAGCATCAGTCCACCAGCAGAGAGCTCAGGCAGATTACAGTAAACGAGGTTAATTGCAGTGGGTCTGTCTGCAGCAAGGGACTTGGACATGGATCTGCACTCACACACACAGACACACAAATCAGCCTACCTTGTTTTATAGCTGTAAGCTCTTATTAAACCAGCTTTTATACTGGGCATCGGATTGCAGGCCTAAATAGTCTGCGGTGATTCCGGTCTTGGCCTACACACATTGGTGATCTGGAGTGAGACTTGTGACACAATAATGTAGTTTGAGTTTCAGCAAAGGACCTGACAAATTAATTTATGCCTACTACTCGCTGCCTTTTATTTGTTGTGTGGGCTCAATCCACCAGGAACCTCTTTTATAGCCTACACTGATCAGTAGTTAACAAACCACTGGCTGTTGTCTGAAACTTAATTTAAAATGTTGACCTGAGACATCGGTGTGTGTGATTTGTTGACTTCTTTGTTGCTAGGCAGTTGTTGCTGTGGCAGTTTTTGCACTGTGCTTTACAGAGATCTCTTGTCAGTCAAACAGCTCTGGGCGGGTTTCTTTGTGGAGTTGGAGATAATGATTATTTACATTGCTGACTATTTTGGGGTATGTGATGAATCATTTGGACCGCAGAACGTCAAAAAAAAAAAAAAAACACAAAGACAAATACCCATGCCATATGTCTAAATTGGAAATTTGAAAAAATCATGCTGAAATGTGAGCTTTTGCTGAAATTTTTTTCTATTAACTGCTGAAAATGTAAAGGTTTTGGGCTGTTGGTCATCCAAACAGGTAATCTGGAGACTTCACCTTATCATCATTAGCAACAAACCAAACTTCTATTGATAGAAAAACATCAGAGTGACTTTTTAAATCTGTAGTTTATCTAGATATGCTGCTCGGGACGACCTCGATCAGAAGTTATTTCAGGTGAAGGTCGACTCTGTGGCTAAAGGGCTTAGCACCACCAGGGCTTTGATGCTTTATGGTACATTAGTGCTTCAGATGAGTGTTAATGGTATAGCTTATGTTAACTGACGTGACAGAGAGATGGACACTGTGCTCTTGATCCTGCAAGCCTGACTCGACTGAAGTCATGTTGATACAGCAGTTCGTGTTTTGACTGATAATTATCCTGCAGTCAAGGTGTTAATTAAAACCCTCACGCTCTCTCCCATCCATGTCTCTCTCCTCCCATCCCTCTTCTTTTTCCTCTTCTTCCCACATCTATTTTTTTAAGTCCCTTTGTCTCCTTTGCTCTCTATTTTTCCTTTTTGTGTTTTTTCTTTTTTCTTGATTCCTCCCTGTTGTCGTCCCTGTCTCTCTCTGCTGCCCCTTTCTCTGTGCTTTTCTTGCTGTGTGTCTTCCCATGCTTTCTTTCTCTAACCATGTTTCTTTCTCTCTGTCTTACCCTAGACTTCAAGAAGATCCTCCCACCGGTGTGAGCGGAGCACCATCAGAGAACAACATCATGCTTTGGAACGCTGTTATTTTTGGGTGAGTCATGCTCTAAATCCAACTCCGCCCCGCTGTCTTTACTGTGCCACTGTGATTGTGATGCACAGATCCCCCACCACCACCAACAACAAGCCCACCCCGTTGCATTCTCATTCTCCACCTTCTCCTGCATTTTAAAAACATTTCTGATTGCTGCCCCAAGCACTCTGGAAAATCATCATGTAGAGACTCGGTGGGTGTCTGATGAAGAACGGGCTGGGAGACACTGTTGAGGCTAGAGTTAATGGGAAAAGGAAGGAAGGAAGGAAGAAAGAATAGATAAGACTAGACCAAAAGAGTGACTTTTTGCATTCATGTCTATGGGCAAAGTGCACATGAAAGGAGAATGAATCATGAAAACGCAAGAAGGAACAGGATTTTAAACTTTAAACTTAGTACGGTACTGGTAGTATCAAATTAAGAAATCAGTGCTAGAGGTAATAAAACATTAAGAACTCAACAATGAGCAAGAAGGTGTAACAAAAACAAACCAGGGAATAACACATTGGTTTAAAATATAAATAGACCTGCTAATAGTTCCTCACCTAATTCAGAGTCAAAGTGGAAATGTAAAACGTGAAGGCAGCTGTTTTAATTGGCTCCTTTACACAGTCTGTGTAAATGTGAGTAGCTGAGTAAATAAAGACTCAGGCGTCTGTGTAGAGCATGTCCTCAAAGTATAAATGGTAATGGTTCTGTTTTCTACCAGCCAATGCCTTATTGGTAGCAGTGGGGATTTCTGGAATTTGGAAATAATTTTATTTCTCTCTCTCTCTCTCTCTCTCTCTCTCTCTCTCTCTCTCTCTCTCTCTCTCTCTCTCTCTCTCTCTCTCTCTCTCTCTCTCTCTCCCTTCCACAGGCCTGTGGGAACACCATTTGAAGATGGTAAGTTTCTCCTCTGTAAAGTGCACACTCAGTTTATTCAAACTCTGGATTTGATTTAATTTTCTCCTGCACTGTTATTATTGTAGAGTTGCATTATTCGATCCATCTATTAGAGCCTTCAGGGCAGCTTGTTGTAAAAGCATGGAAGCCAAAGGTCTGAGGGTGATGGTGGTTATGCACGCATGCAAGCAAGCAATCGATATGATGGAGCACAAAATCACACACCCAGAAAAATGCCTGCACCTGTAACTAGAAATTTTCAGAAAAGTACTATATTGATTAGGATTTTAAATAATTGAAGTTTTTCCACTGTGTTATACCAAGTTGGCTTGCACTAAAATTACTTACAGTGTGGTTTACAAGTATGTGGACTGACATGTTTTCTGAGATTATGGCCGAACACAAACACATTGAATATGTATTGATGAAACAATGACACTTTTTAAACCGATGACACCAGTTTAAAGAATCTGTCTGTCAGCTTTAATGCTGTTTTAAAGCTGTTGTCTGTTATTTGAATGTGTTTAGGTAGCAGTCGGCCTTGTGTGTGTTGCTTCAGTTCACTAACCAAGACATGAAATGCAAGGAGTAACACACACGTATCTGAGCACATGAACGCACTTTTTCTGCTTGTAATTATGACTTGAGGTCAGGCATAAGAAGTGCTGTCTCAGTGTTTATAGTTTTCTCTTGTTAGTCCTCTCCCTCCTTTTATTCTCCTCTTTAGCCTGCAGTCGACATCTGCACCACAGTGAAGGATTAGGTTCTCTTTCTAGTCGAGCCGGTGGTATTTTTAGTAACATAATTGTTTCTCTCGCTTTGTTTGACCTCCTCCATCCTTCATACCTGTATTCTCCTCACAAAATCACTTGCGTTCACCCCTCAACACACTCTCTCCCTCTTAATGTTGTTCTCTCTGCCTCCTGCCTTCTTCCTCTCCCCCTTCTGTGTCACTGCAGGAACATTTAAGCTTCTGATAGAGTTTTCGGAGGAGTACCCAAACAAGCCTCCCACAGTTCGGTTTGTGTCCAGAATGTTTCACCCAAATGGTAAGTGGTACAGCTGCCCAGACATGCTCATTCTCACACATTCATTGATTTTAACCATGCGTTTGAAGGTAGAACAAAGTATCAGCACTCACTTTACTTAAAACCAACATCCACAGTTTACATTTATTTGTGTATGACGTACAAGATGCATGGACTTGGGATGTAGGTAGCAGTTTGTGCCTCCATTATCTCAAAGTTACTCCTTTCCTTTTCATTCAAGCAGTTTCCTCCCATTCATCTCTATTCCCAGTCCATATTGTACTTAGTAGGTTACATCAGACTGGCTGTAAATGAATAAGATCTTGTGTGTGTGTGTTTTCATACAGGTAACATGATTGATTTACAACCAAAAAGAAGTGCCTTTAGCTTTGATTGTAGTTCTGCTTTTATACAAGTCCTTTGGGCTGCGTGTTCTATCATATTGATTTTCTGTGTTTGCTGATGCCACCAGATCATAAGCTCCTTTTATTTACTCAGGACTTGAAGTGTTTTTTTTTTCCACAGCGTTGTAGTCATCTGCAATGTGAGAACACTGCTTATTCCTATATCATTTGGAGTATACTCCTAGCTGGATAAATTATAATAGCCTGCTGGATTCATCATCACCATCTGTTTGTTGATGTGCTGAGTCTTCACTAAATGTAAAGAGACTGATCTCAGTGACACTGGTACAGAGACCTAATAAGTTGTGTTGTGATGTTGATCTCTGCAGTCTGAAGCTTGAATGTGTTGTCTTGCTGTTTTTTTCCAGTTTACGCAGATGGCAGTATATGTTTAGACATCCTTCAGAATCGCTGGAGTCCCACATATGATGTGTCGTCCATACTAACCTCCATCCAGGTTGGTTGGTTTGACCGCCTTTACACAAAGTGCACTAACATGGTGCACTCTGGGATCTGTAACTGTTATAGGATTTTTAAAAATGTTTTATTCGCATTATGTTTGCCTCAGTTAATATAGTATATATGAATACGTTGGACTTACTGAAATATATTAGGTATTGTCTGTTATTTAAGGCATCTCACACTTACATAAACACAATTTAAAAGTCTTTTCCAGCAATTCACAGCTGCTGATAGAACCTAACATATTGCACAAATACATCCTCCAGATATGTAGCATAAAATGTGATGTCAGATATAAAACAAGTAGTTGGTAGATGAGACGCCTGCATTTGGATGTGTACATTTCAGATGGTATCATTTTTATTGTACTTAAGATATCTTAACTTACTTTGGTGGATGTTCAATTATTAAATCAATTTTTTTTTTTGTTAATTATTCTGTTTTATGTGTAAATTCATATGCAATCCAACCTGCGTTTTCATTCCAAAGGGAGTGGAAACAATAAGAATGAGCGATCAGAATAAATGCTAAGTAATATGTCCAAGTAGTAATGTTTCAGCCCATATCAGACAGTCTGCCCTGTTTTAATGGTAACAAGTTCACAGGACAGGTGGACATTTTCCTCACACATCTTTATTTTCCACAGTCGTTGCTGGACGAACCAAACCCCAACAGTCCGGCCAACAGCCAGGCCGCACAGCTCTATCAGGAAAACAAGCGGGAGTACGAGAAGAGGGTGACGGCCATCGTGGAGCAGAGCTGGGTGGACGTCTGAGCTTCTCTCACTCTTTGCCCCTTCCTCTCCATCACCCCTCTCTTCATTATCCCAGTACTCCAGTCTCTCATTTTTTACCTCATCAAAAAAAAGGAAAAAAAACAGCAACTATCAGAAGAACTCAAGTGCCACCCTGAAAAAAGGAAGAATTCAAAAAACATCCAGAGAACAACCAAACCAGAATGGACATTAACTTGCTTGCCAATACATTTGAGGAAAATGAGGGAGGGAAATCAATCTTGTATTTGTGTTTCTTGTCCTTAATTTTACTTTTTTTTTATTGCATGATGTGAAATAAGTTATTGCTAACAGAATTGTAATATATCTTTGTCATTTGGTTGGATTTGGTTTGACTGTTTTGAGTTTTACTATTTTTTTTTTTCCTTTTGCAATTTCTTTTATTCTGTTCTTTCTTTTTTTTTGTTTGTTTTTTTTTGTTTTGTTTTGTTATGTCTGCTGGTGTGCGCAACTTGACTGTTTGGAAAGGAGAGGTCGATGACCAAATCAGCATATTTTTGAAAGTCACGTAAGAGCCCAGGAAATGCCTTTTCAGAGTCGGAATCGTGGTTATTCTCCAAGTTAGTCACAGACGCAGCTGATGCAAGAACAATACCTGATCTTTTCCAGCATATCTCCTGTTATTTTAAGACACTGTAGGTTCGGGCTCACAGACGTCACGGGCTGCAACCGCGCCAAGTCTCCCTTGCGCTGATGAATCATGACTCCCCGGCTCGCCAGCTCTCAGTTTTTATTTTAATCACTTCTTCTCCAAGGTAGAAGATGATAGATGTTAGAGAGGGAGTGTTACAAGAGAGTAAATATTAACACTAGGATGAGACAGGATAGGTTCGGATCCCGAAGTGGAGCGGAGGTCGGGGTCAGCTGAAAAGGCTGAACCAAGGAAATTCTGTATTCATTTTCATTTTCCTTAAGTCAGCTAATCAAGTCAGTCTTGCTGTCATTCTGAAGAGTTTTTATAATATATGGAGAACATATAAGCCTGTGAAATAAGGAATTCAGCAGTTCTTGTACTTATGATTACAGTTCATTCATTGCTAACAGGGCTTGAATGACTGAGATCTCAAGTAGAAATCTGTGAAGCTGACTAGAATCAGCATGAAGTTGCTAAAAGTACTGAACATGTTGGGTGTACTTCTACATCGTGTTCTCGTCTCTTCTATTCTGCTCATTTTCTATAATGCACCTTTTAGTTATCATTGTTCATATTTTAAGAAAATTGAAGGTAAAAGTAGGACTAAAAACTGGAGTTTGAACTGTTCTCCACTCCCTCTTCTGACAGCTCATCTCATGCTCGCGCCCACATGGTTTTCTAATTTCACCCGCCACACAGAGTAAATTACTTTCGAAAGCTTTGTTGCCGGTGATGCGTGTCCCCCTGAATGAAGTGTCAGTGCATTTGATCCTTCTCTTAAAGTGACACAGCTGACATATAAATTAACAAACAAGCAGAGGATAAAAGCAGTGCTGTCCAGTTGTGTATACTTCCTTTGCTCTATATGAGCTAATTAGAGGACTGACAGAGCAAACTGCTGCAGAGACAACCGCACTCGCATGCAGTTAAAACCCAGTTTCAACAGCGTGACATCAGCTGTTTTCCCCAAGTTGTTTTCATGCCTGCATTTGTCTCCTGTTTTATTTGTATGTGACACCCAATTAAAAGACCACTTAAGTATAAATTCACGACTGAACCCTGTCCAACTCCAGCTAAATAATCCATGGAAGAGAGTCATCACAAAACAGAGTTCCTCTTTTCTGAGACAGTAAAGGTCATATTGTGGTTAGTGACTTATTTCACCTAATAAGCAGAAGGGATATGATATAAAAAATTTTGTGAATTAAACAAAAAATGTATACTTACTTACTTATAACAATATGCTGTATAAACATAATAAAACACATTTTTCAGACTTTGAGACAGGTTTTGCTCATAAATTATTTTTGCTCTATTTTGGTTCTACTACTAATGAATACATGTGCTACATACATCCTTAGTAACATTCACCAGCTCCAATAGTACACACAATAGTCTGTTTTACTGTGTGAAACAATAAGACCTGAAGCAAACATTCAGCCTGTCAACATTAGCAGTGGACTGTTCAGATCCACATGTACTTCAATGTTAAAACTAACTTTTCCTGCTTTTAGGGGGTTGCACTCATCATATTATTGTTCCTTCGTGCTAAGGGTCACAAAATCCCTTTGACTTTCAAACACCAGAGCAGAGAGTAAATCCAATCTTCTGCTTTGTTCACGATTAAAATTTGATTGGACATTGTGTTGTGATATACAGCCCCAAGATAATGCAACTTCACTTTTAAAATTCTAACTCTTCTGAAGCCAGTACCTTACTTTTTGCCCCACAGTCTTTTTGTTTTAGTTACTATTTGCTTGAAATGTGTGAGGTGAAGAGAAAAGTCACGCTCTAAATCATTTATGAACTCACAATCCATCTTCACATCATTCTTAAGGAAAAAAGACAAAATACAGGTCCCATGAGAATAAAACACAAGTCCTTTATTCTGCTCCAGACAGAGACATGAAGACAGGATCCAGTGTCATCTTGCATCTGAACCGATATAAAAACAGCACTAGAAACAATGAATACACTTTAAAAAAATGTGAAACAATTGTGTAGATTGCTGAGCAGTGACACTACCACACTGCCAAAACATCTTAATGACTATACAGTTAAAATGCTACAAACCCAGTCTGTGTTCCATAAAAAAAGAGTTAATGTTCATCCTCTTATCACATCCATAATAAACAGTGTAGGATGGTTAAAAAACCACAAAAATGCAGTCTGACATGTTACAAGCACAGCCTGTATGTACGTAACAGCTCAGTCCCATCAGTTTCAATCCGATACAACCAGAAGAGACAATACAACTGAGCTGGTCATCGACCCTGTGATAGAAGAGAGAAATACATGAGGATTTTTTGTCTGTCATCTACATGTGTATGTGTGTGTGAGTGAGTGCGTAGGTCTGCAGACGTACCTGCTGCTTCTTCATAATCTCATCTCTTGTCTTAAAAACCGGTGCATCCTCCACCACAATGCCTTCAGCCATTTCCTTCACCTTCTCCAGGAGCTCTGTGCTGTACCTGCCATCAATGCATAATGACCCACAATTATTCAGCATCCTCAATCAATCTCTGTGCTTCATATCATTTCTAAGTAATGTAATGTAGTAAACTGAGTGAGTTATTTGTTGCTGATTCTCTTTGTCTTGGTTCATATCATAATACTGTTTTTGTCCCACACCGCCTTGATTTTAAATTTTTCGTCTTTCTGATTTATGAAGTAAAACACTACATGCGACTACAGTCTCCATGGAGCCCGTTAGTTGTTAGTCGTTAAACGGACACAGGGGGCAGCAGTGAGCCCGTCATGTGTTGAGAGCATGAGACGAAGAAGAGTCTGCACTCGAAAACATTTTGGAACAAACCACACACAGGGCAAGTTTTGTGATTTATCAGAAGTAATACTAAACAAGCTGTTCAACCTTTACAGGGGAAGTGACTTCGACTGTGAGACAAAACTGACAAGTCTGATAAATATGTGTAAATAAAACTTAAACGGCACCACTAAAGTCCAGTGCTAAGCTGCTAGCCTGAGCTGTTCAGTAGTGGTAAGGCTGCTGAAATGAGGAGCTTTAATGGCTGTGGGGTGGTTGTACATCCGCCAGCCCAGGAAGAAATTCAACACAAAGAACAGTCCGATAAAGGGCGCATCTGTATTAAAGTCATGAAAACAGACTGTGTCCACGCACCGGCAGCCGAGGAAGACGTTGTTGGCCCAGACCATGGACAGAGAGAGCAGGTGGTCCAGCTGCTCTTGGTCATACTCGCTTATATTCCGCAGAATGAACTCCCTCCTGGCCTGCCAGTGTTTCTCACTCTCCCAGTAACCTCGAAACGTTTCCACCTGGTCGGCCACAGCTCGGTTCTGTTGAATAAAGTCCTCCACGTCCAGGGCAGACATCTTGCTCTCCTTCGACCGAGTCGTGAAAGCGCCTTCCTGACTTCCAAGAGAGTCCCGGAAGTTGCTTTTCTGCTCAGGGTGTTTTCAACAGCGCCACTTAGTGGTGAAGGTGAGAGCTGCGACTGTACTGAAAGACCCTTTGCACAGAGCCTTACTGCCAGTGTTGGGAATAAAAATAGCAATACCGAATTACCACAATACTTCATTACAAGTAAAAGTACTGCATTCAACAGCTTAATTAAGTAAAATTACAAGTATACTGTCAGCTAAATGCAATGAAAGTATCAAAAGTACTGATCATGAAGAAAAAAAGGCTCCTTTAATGATGCTATATTATACATACATAATTATTATATGATTATTATTATTGGTGTTTTATGTGTGTATACTTTAAGGACCCAAGTGTATCCGGATAATATGTTGAGGTGGTTGTGCCATAGTTACTTAGAAGAAAAAAATGTATGTGTCAGCATCATTTTAGACAGTAGACATTTTTCAAAGAAGACATTTTAACTTATCAATGCAGGAAAAGCACAGGTGGAACTAATACTTTGAACTATAGCTCCCTGTTCCATTTATGTGTCCTGGTAATCCATGACAGTAGGTGAGCATGCACAATACCAGGACCCAGAGACTGACACACATAATAGAGTCATCAACTGTGTGCTTTTCTTACTATGACATATCAAAATGTCTTGCATGAAAAGGTAAATTAAAGCAGTAGCCCTTCACTGCCTTTAATGGCCGCCAGCGAGCAACACTGGCTAACTGTAGACACAGCTCCAGGCTTCTTGGGCTTTTGCATCATCCTCCTGCTTGGTGTGTCTATCTGTGCTTCTTGCTTTGCCAGGGGATATAAAATTCACACATACACACACACACACACACACACACACACACACACACACACACACACACACACACACTTGCTTTCATTTTTCTGCCTTCTTCCCACTTGAGCAACATCTCTCTCTCTCCCTCTCTCTGTCGGCACTTGGCCAGCCTGCCAGGAATATGATCAGAGAGAAACACTGGACTTTTAACCTCCTGTCTATGTAAAGAGGCTTATGGACAGTTATTCAGGCTGACAGATATAACACGCACACAAACACACACATACACACAGTCTCCTTTTCTGTGCACACATAGATATGTGCATAAACCCCTGCAAGATTCTTTTTTTTCTGTCTAGCTTTCTTTCACTCTCACAAACACACACACACACACACACACACACACACACACACACTAACACACACACACATACACAGCAGAGTGGAAGATTTGGGGCTTGTTTTGACATGAAGTCATTGATATGCAAAGGGATTCCAGAGGAAGGCAAGCCAACATGAAGTCAGAGGGACAGACAGACCAGCTCACTGCTCTGTCACTGGTTTTGTTTCCACAGTGCAGTAAAAACAAATTTAACTGTAAATCACTGTCAAAATGTCTGAAGACTGACATTATAGCAGCCACAGGAGGAACAGAATAAAGGGCTTGGTTTTAATAATTTGTTGTGAACTCAAAATGAATTCACTTCCCTTTAAATGGAAAGAATTTAATATCAACCAAAAAAAGCTTTGTATTCTGAATGGAAATAAATAATCAGAGTCTGTCAGAGACTAGTTTTTAATGGCAAAATGGAAATTTAAATTACTACAAAGAAAAATTTGGAAGATTGTCATTTTTTAAAAAAAAGTGAAAATGACACATTGTCATCCATTACTATAAATGGCTATATGTATATTGTATATAATAGGCACAAATCACACACACTCACACACAAAAACCAAACACTTGCAAGCTGTGCATCTTTTTTATATGTCAGTTTTCCAAACACCTGAAATTAGTCTCATAGCAGATGTAAAGGAGCAGTGGAGACAGAGCCAAAGACAGATTGAGCAGGTTGAAACAATAGTCAGACATGCAAGGATGAAATAATGTCTGTGCAGATCCAGACAAGGGTTTTTTTTATGTTAAACCTGGGGTTCAGTGAAAGTTGGGAACATCGATGAGAACTGATAAAAGCACCGCCTTACCTTTAGAAACATACTGCAAGAAACACAACATATGGACACCAAACTCCAGGCTCCAGGCTTAGTGTTGAGGTGCAGGTATAAATTTTTGTGCAAACATAAAACCTGCTGAAAAACTCCAGCATGCTAGATCAGTTAACTTATACATGCAGCCCGGAGGCCTAGATAATTAAACAGCTGTCCAGGTTTGTTTTGAACATTTATGACCTTCTCGCTGTGGGTTGAAGCATGAAATTTTCACCTGCTTTTAACTCTGCTTTTCTCAAACACAAAAGACAGAATTTCAGCTTAGTCAGGTTTCTGTACAGGTTTACAACAAATACTGATTTTTGTATCTGAGCAACCCCAAAAGAAAAGAAGGGGTGGGTGGGTGGTTGGGGTGGGGTAGGTGGGGTGGGGTGGGGAGGACTTATAAACATCTGACAGATGTTTCAGCTTCATCTTGTTTTCCATGGAGATCTGAACATTGTAATTCTATCTCCGCACAGTGTCAGTTTACTGTAAGTGGTTACAAAGCTTCTTCCCAACAGGCCATGCTCTCCTGATGCTCACCACAGAAAAGTGAGACATGAACAAACTCACTACATTTGTATGCATGCACACACTAGCAAGACAATATTTCTCTTAGACATATGCATCTGTATATATAACTGAACACACACTTTAACCTTTTAACTCTTAACTAAGTGCCAACCCTTAGGCAGTTTCTGCAAGAACTGTGGCACCCAAAATGTTCTTGGCTCAGACATTTTTTCTCATGAGTCAGTCCTAGAAAGACAAGGAAACACACAAGTAAGCACTCATTAAAAACACACACACACACACACACACACACACACACACACACACACACACACACACACACACACACACACACACACACACAATTTCAACTCCTCTCAAATTCCTCTAGAAAAACCACCAGCGGCTCTCCTGAGTATGTTATATTTTGGTCAGCTTCCAAGTCATACAAGTCGCTGCTTTATTGAGTGAACTAACCTATTAAGTTTATGGCCTCGCTCTCCCCCTCTCACTCAGCCTGAAATATACACTGATGCTGAAATAATACACTGAGTTCCAGCCAGCTCTGGCAGACAGCCGTTCTTGATGAGTCACCTAATGTATGCTTACTCAGGAGAAAACTATAATTGGGAAACACGGAGACAACAGGTAGCCCTTTCAAGCAGAGTCCAGGGGGACTGTCAATGAGAAAGGATTTAAGGCGCCACCCTGTAAAGTGTCTCTGGGTATCAAGGTTACTGTGAGGAGATTCTCATTTGCTATGTCTTTTTTTTTTTTTTTTTTTTTTTAATGCTGTGTGCAGCCGAGCTTCCAGAGAAAAACAACAGCGTCCAAAATGTCCAAATGCAACACATGTTTACGTTCATGTTGCAAAGTGCTCTAGCAGCTGTAGGGATTATAACTTTTGTCCATCAGGAGTAAATGAGGACGAAAGTTGTTAAAGAGCCACAAAGTCCCCAGAGGGAGGTCAGGGTGGTTGGATGGGTCAACAAAATGTCAGACTTTGACACATGAGGCCATTCATCTCCCACTTCCTACTGACAGTCAATGTTGATTTCTTTTAACCATGAACATTATCTTGACTTGTTTGCTCTAAACGTCTTCAAAGAATGTCACCTGGTCTAATTCGTAAATTGTACTCTTAACAAATAAAATACATTATATCATCTTCCCGTTGATGCTGTTTCCTCTTGGCACCCAAGCCCATGGCAGTGAGCAATGATTGCAAGTATTTCTCTCATTTTGAAAGGAACTGATTATGTTCCCATTAAATTGATGCCAATTGAGCCAAGCTAGTCTACAAGTTTTAACTGTTAGCATTCAAAATACTCACAAAGGACCAGAGGAAATCAGACACTGTCAAAGATGAAGATATAATAATAATAAATCTGTTTTTATTATGTTTGAACACCTTTTATGCTTTTTATATGTTCTGTACCTCTAAAACCCATCTTGGTTAAATAAAGGAAAAAAATCACAACTTTATAGCTTCATTTTACACTAGATATCTAAACCAATTTCAATAGTTTTAAAAGGCTAATCATTGTAAAACTGCCCCTTTGTAAGCCCTGATCAATAATAGTTATGTAAATCTTAATGATAAATTAATATTATATCTTACAGCTATTTTAGTTGTGAGCATGTAGGAGGTAGTGCAGGAAAAGTAGCTCATTAGCCATCCAAGGGCTGAGCATAACAAAATAAAAATAATAAAAATCAGATTTCATATACTGCCAACGCACAAAGCACATCTCTGAAACTTGGAACTTGTGGGGAAGTGCATCGTAGTTTGGAGCAGGACTATCAGAAATAGGCTACACTTGACATTGCTTTGACTTTATTACCCTACAACGGTGGGGTGCTTGCACGTTTTAGGCTTGGGACCCAAGTGATAAATGTAGTCCGTCACCCTGGGACCCAGACTAATTAAAAACCAGTGCTCTTGACATGCCGGGATGTTGGAGCAGTAAGGCCCCCCAGCTATTTCAGGTCCCGAATCCTGACCCATTGTTTTAAAAAATTAGGATATATAACCATCTACTGGCCTGATTGCAGTTGACATGGATATTGGGGCCATGATACAGAGCGTGCACCTCCTCAGACAGTAGTGTCCCTACAGGACGCTAACTCCATACTAACACCACAACACAACCTCCTCTAGATGAATACTGTCACGTCTGTACTCACATATTGATCTTATTTCCTGGAGTGTGTGGTTATGAAAATCAAGTGTGACCTATGTCATGGAAAAATAGTGTAATGTTGGCTGATGCTGTGAGTGTGTTGTTAGTGGCGCATGTGGTGGTGGGAGGATGATCATGACTGATATTACGAGCAAGTTGCACTGACATACTTGTTGCAGACTTTAAGTCCCACGAGTAACAAAAGAAGAAGGAGAAGAAAAAGACAAAAAAACGTCTGAAACTAATTGACTCAGACTGGAGTACTTCAAACCAAATAGATTCCAGAGTCCCAAAGTGATAAAGGGAATTAAACGTGAGAAGAATCACACATTTTGTACATCTTTGTGCTTTTTGACGCGGCTCAGCGAAAGCCACTGTCTTAAAAATCCAACACAAGGAGCTAACAATGAAAAATCATGTTACTGTGATGTTATTTTCAATTTTACCATGGTACATGGTCCAGGAGGCCTACAACATTCACCATTGAAGCACACATTAATCCTCATCCACATGCAATACTTTTATTGTTTCATCTCATTGTATAAATGGTACATATGATCCATACCTATCTACACAATTGTAAACATAATCACAGCTGACAGCTGTGGCAGTGGGGTATCCTACACCAGTTGGCCTTTTCACAGAGGACATTCTGACATGCCATAGTTGGAAAAACATGGGTGTAAATAATACATTTAATCCTGGCTAATTCCACTTAGTTGCCTCAGTTTCTGGGTCCTGATATTGTGCATGCTGTCTCATTGTCACATTTTACTGGGACACTAGAACAGAGACATCATTAATGTTATTAATGACTTGTGTGGTTTTCCTACCATGGCAAGTCAAAATGTGTGCTGGGAAGAAGGACTAAAGGCTTACAAGTTCAAGCTCATTCTCTTGGCCATATTTTGAGTTGGTGTTGCAAAAGGATTTAGGCCATATTGGACTATAAATCATAACACTTTACTCTGAATACCATGGGTTTGTTTCTTTATTTGGTCTAAAATCAATTATATTGCAAATTAAAAGTTAATCCAGAAATGGGAAAAAATATATATTAATGTTATTATAAATCTAAGCTACATGGCAGTGTATCACTGTAAGCAGCCGGAGATGAATATGTTTATAATAGACCGTTTTCACAGAAGACATCTTGACTTATGAAAGCAGGAGAAGCACAGGTGCAACTACCAATATTAACAATGGCTTTGTGTTCCATTAAGTGTCCCAGGAAGTCTGTCCAGTGACTCAGCACGTACAACACCAACAACCCTGAAACAGGCTCACCTGAATGGAGTACAGCCATCATTACTGCTGTAAATTACACCTGTGCTTTTCCTGCTTTGACATGTCGACATGTTGACACACTCTGTTTCAGTTCCCGTGTTTGTGCACCTTAAAGGCCTTAACGGTTAGCTAGGTTTAGCACGTCAAACTAATCCACTGTAGATAAGGTGAGTCAAGCAAATTTAGGCTTTAGCTATTTGATGACAGTAGAAAACTGTCATCAAAACTGTCCATTTATATTTTGATGGTGGTTCCAAAATATTGTTAGTGAAAAGCATAAACAGCATCAGCCTGTACAACTACAAAATATGAATGGGTTCATGAATGGGTTATTGCTGGGCAGCTGTATTAGACTGCATTATTTTTAACTAGGTGTGCCTAATAAACTGACTGTGGCATTGCTTGCTTTACTTAAACAACATAATGATCTGAATACTTCCTCCACCACTGCTCATTGGCCTCATAAAGGTGATGCACTTGAGTAATAGGATTTAACTTTCATTAACATGAATGTAGCGATTCATTTTTGCATCCTGTGTGACCTCTACACGTACAGCCCCTTTCACACCCGATAATGAAAATGAGTGAATCCTCTTGGGAGCAGAAATACAACACAAAAGGACAGAGGGAAGTTTGAGCCACCCTGAAAAAACACTCATGGAGGAACTACACTGCCAAAATCACTGGATATTTCTGGAATGTAGGCAACATAAATATGTTTTGTCCCGTTTTTCATTTCACTAGTAAGCAGTAAAAGACAGCAATAAACCAGAAGGATTAGGTGACAGGAGATTATTATTGATAATAGAGTCCATAGATTTTGCTGAAAGTTTGGCAGTGATGATATGATCCAAAGGTATCGTGTCAACATGCTGGCCAAGTAAGGATCATACATGCTACACACAGAAAAGCAGAAACCTCTGTTCAGTGTAATTTAATCGAGTACAGTAACAGTGCAATAAATCTCCTTTAACCTTCCTTAACCTTAACTATCTGAGGCCTGTGAAACTGTCTATGGTTCAGTTACTAGTGAAAGTGTACTCATTAGTTACTAACACTAATCTCTTTAAACTGATGTGGCTAATGCTTTAATGATGTGCTACAAGTAGCACCTTTAACCACATATCAATAACAATGTGAAATGTTCTGCAGCTGTGAACCCCACCCATCTGGTGCAGCCAGCAGATTAAACAAACTACAACCGCTTGTTTGACCCACATCTGGGTGGATCCTACTTCCTAAATAAACAATGTGTGCATCTCATCAGCCAGGAAATTGCATTAGCGCACATTAAAAGGACCATGGAGAGGGGTCACAGGCTGTTCCCTCAGGGGACGCTACCTGCCTGCATTATGTGAAGGGGAGGACAAACTGTGGGATGCTGCTGTTGCATTTGAATGTGTGCCAGAGAAATCCCTCCTCTGTGTCCTTCACCGCCTCATTTCACTTTGTGCAAAACAGCATCACCCCCCACCCCCAACTCTCTCTCTCTCTCTCTCTCCACTTTCTGATTGTCACACGATACAGCTGATATGAGCTTTTGTGCACCTGACATCCTTGCCTGTACGTGAGTGCTTTTGTGCAACTGTGTGTGTGTGTGTGTGTGTGTGTGTCTGTACACACTTGCAGGTCTGTGTGTTTTGATACAAGTAGAATTGTCCCATTTGCTCATCCAAATGACCTTAATTTTGTATGTGTGCCTCCTAGCCTCTGCAGCTATGTGTACTGGCCAGACATTTTAGATACCAATTTGTTTGTGAGAGCTGAACCGTGCTCTGCAAAACTTCTGACCGCACAGAAAGTACAAGAAAATGTAGTCCCTGCTTGATAACAGGCAGAGGACAGTGATTTAGAGACAGTGGATGGCAGTAGATTACGCATTGATCAAACACCCTCCTCCCCTTTAAATATAGATTTTAGAGAAAACGTGAAGGAAGGTAATTTACTTGCCAGCCATTTCCTTCGGATCGCTGTGAGCAAATCAATCACCGGTGGAGAGATATTATCACTTACAGTAAAGTGCAACCACAGGCCTTCTCTTTGAAGTGAATCTCCGGCTGCCAATTATTTCAACACCAGTTAATGGTGATGGTGAGAATTAAATACTGCCTCTTAAAATATGTGGACGGATTAAGATTGAATTTGGAAAGGTACTGTAAATCTAAAATTATGGATGAGTTTGGATTCTAAACATAATTTTTGCTACATAAAGTCAAACCTCAGTCATATGGAACAAGGGATACTTTAAGTCATTTACCTTTAACTTTTAACATAAGGTCATTATTTTAGGTGATTTTAAGGTGACATCACTTTACAGTACCTCTCAAAAGTTTAAAACTTTTTAACTTTTGCAATCAAATTTAACTTGCAGTCACCCAAATATTAGCACGTGTGCTGCTGTTACTCCTACTCTGTGCTGTGTGCTCAACCTAACCTGACTCTTTTGGGATTAAGATCTATTAACATCTTTGTAAATGAATCCTCCATTAATAAAGGAGCCCGTTTATTTTTATTTCAGAAAATTTGCCTTATAAGAATGACAGGATACAGCTTTTTACGTCCCATTTCAACACTTTTCTGCCACAAAGTGAGCCTGTATTACTGACAGGGAATTGGCAGGTGGAGGTTCAATCCCCATCCTCTCCTCTCCGAGGCGCAGTCATCTAGCATTTCTCAGAGTAGGAAGTGCAGCTTGCGGTAACAGTGAATTGAAAGTACGCCATAAATATGGCGCCAAAAGAGTTTTCAAGCTGGTGATAAGAGCTGATTTTTCTCCGTGTTGTCTTTTTTTCCTGGGGTGTGGGGGGGTGTGGGAGGAGAGGTTGCAAGACAAGACCCGCCTGTGCATTTGTGCAGAGCGGTGTTATGTGTGTGCACGTACACCGGGGCAGAGTAGTGTGGAAGCGAGGCAAAAGGCAAAGGCAGTAAGTGAAGACGAGGAGAGCTCAATGTTTTATTTTTGAAGGAAGGACGTTGCGAAACTGGCTCGCGATCTTTTCTGACTCATCGTTTGGAAATAAAGCATCCTTTTCTTTTTCTTTTTTTTTGGTACCCCTCCTCCTCTCGCTTTCCCGTCCCTCTCCTCTCGTACCGCTGGCACTGGAGAGGAAAACACAGTCGGATTTTGACACCACGTTTGGGGTGCTTTTTTTTTTTTTTTTTTTTTTTTTTTTTTTTTTTTTTTGCAAAATGCGACATGCTTTCCTGTGAGCGGTGTGTTGTGCGCACCTCGCAGCCTGCTATATCGTGAACAGCGGCAGCAGGAACCAGCGGCGGGCACCACTGTGTTTGTTGTTGTTGACTTGTACTGAGGCTGCAACTTTAGTCTGGCCGCCACTTTTTTGGGGATTTTATTTCGGATTCGGACTCGGTCGTCGGTCTCTACGGAGCTGACGGCGCTGTCAACACGCACCGTGAGGGGAAGGGAAGGGAAGGGAGGGGAAGGGACGGTCCTGTCACCCAACGTGGATTCAGAGTCGGAGCTGTTTTAGCAGCACTGCTAGCAGCCTGCCAGGGCACCGAGTGGGCAAACTGAACTAGTGCTAAACCCTCCACTGTGAAACTACATGTGCCTGGCTCCCAATGATCTCCTAATCTCTGGGACTCGGCCGCCGTCCAGGACTGAGGACGTATCTGCACCCGAAGCTGACTGCGATCAAGGTAAATCAAAAAATACCACTAATATACAGCTATATGATAATATCTAAAAGTGGGAGTGTTGCAGGACCGCTGAAGTCCACTTTGCCGCTGCTGCTGCTGCCGCTGCTGCTGCTAGCGCTATATCAGTGCTAGGCTAGCAGCAGGGCAGCACCTTGGTACGCACTTTTTTGCAGCGGGCTTGTCAGTCACAGTCAGCGGCAGGGGCTCGCACAGTGTTGTTACCCCCCTGAGCGGTGCATGTTGGTCAGAGAGAGGGGTGGGTGGGGGGTGTAATGTGTGTTTTACGTGTTGCGGCGAATAAACGACAAATAACCCCGTCTGCAGCCGGAGCTTGTGCACGCACCGAGATGAAATTAACCGGGTAAACTTGGCCATGTTGTGCTGCAAACGTAACGCGAACGCGCCCCTCCGGTGGGAATCAAGTGCGCGAGCGGGCAGTTGGAGAGTGTCCAAGTGTGGTTATTTTTGCGCGTAATTGCAACAAATAGGCTCATTTGCAGCACTGTAGCGAGGAATGTGAGTTTTAACTTGCAGGCGAATGTGAAAGCAGGAAAGCTGGAACACACACACACACACACACACACACACACACACACACACACACATACACACATGCATAGACACACAAGGGGCACAGGATATGAAATGAAGTTGTATGTAGAGCAGCAGGTCTGGGTGCAGGGTGGTGGCACCAAACGTTCACAGTCCCTGGGTGATTTGCAGGTTCCTACACTTCTTGGTTTAAAAAAGAAAGAAAGAAAAAGAGTAGGGGAAAGGAAACCAGGGGGAGCAGCAGCAGTGCTTTTAGGAAGGCTGAGCACGCAACCACACACATACACACATCAAGGAATTAGAGCAACTCCTCTCTGCCTCCTTCACCCTCTCCTCCTCCTCCTCCTCCTGCTGCTGCTTCGTGCTGTGCAAATCTAGCTGGCTTTAGAAGAGGGGGGAGTGGCTGTTGTTTACCTCATCTAAGTCAGAGCTATCTGTATCCCTGGGTTGGATGAGTGTGGCTGTTTCATCCTTACCCTGAAAAAACAAAAAACAAAAAACAAAAAACAACACAACAACAACACAAGGACTTAACATGTGGATGCAGGTGCTGATGCTGGGAGTCAGATGTGAGCAGGATTAATGGGGTGTAAGTGGGGCATTTGCCTCTGGTGTGATTTTCAGCGATGCACTGTGGCTGTGTACTCTTCATAATTGCCCAGAGAACCTCTAAAGAATATTATGTCTGCCTGTTAGTGCTGATCATTAATGGATGCAGCAGTTTATCCAGATTTTTTTTGTATTAATTTTGTGATGGCACATGTGAGGCTGAACTGGCTCTAGCCTTGAATCAATTAAGCTGGAATCATCTGGGGGCTTGTTAAATGTTCCCGGTTGTGACAGCGCACCCCCCCACCCCCTTACCACTATCACTCACTCACTCACACACACACACATCATCATCAGCATCATCACACACAAGCTTGACTTGTGCACACATACCAACAACTCTCAGTGTGCCTCTTGCTCACTCTAAACACACGTTTGAGTACAGATGCGTGTACCATGCTCTTCAAACTCTCCCTCTCAACAAACTCTTGCGCACACACACACACACACACACACACACACACAAACACACTTGCACACAACCCTCCTCCCGCTGGGTATGAAACCAGAGATGAGTCATGGTGTGTGGGGGCATAACAACTCTCTCTCAATCCCTCTATCCCCCCTCTGTCTTTCATATCCTTCCTGATGCAGTGCTATCTCATTTTCACTCATTCTCTCTCCTCCTCTCCTCCTCCCTCTCTCTCTATCCCCATCCCTTCCCTCAAGGCTCTCCTCTCTCTCGCCTAGAGACAGTAGTTGTTTACAAGGCAGGAGAACAGGGATGGGAGCTGTTTTCATTTTGCATCTGTTTTTTTTTCTGATGACAGCCCCCCAGCCAGTCATCCATGTTTTGGCCCCTCTTTTGTCATCCATCCCTTCATCTCATCTTTCGTCTTCTTTCTTTTTCTTTCTTTCCTTCCTTCCCTTCCATTCATCCACAGCCCTTTTCCTCCCCAACCTTTTATCCATCCATCCATCTCTCCCCTCATTGCCTCCTCATCTCAACTTTATTGTGATTTCTGTCATCATCTGGATGCGTAGTCAGGAGGAATTATCATGTGTCAACTCTCCACGTACAGTATGTCATGTGAGACTAGAGCACGCAGACCTTTTAAGCCTCACATGTGTACATTAGCACACGTGTGTGTATGTGTGGGCGGGGGTGTAGTGTAGCATGTGAGTGTA